>NC_140582.1:201718226-203053339 GCF_964204655.1 Triturus cristatus | reverse complement strand
CTCCCTCCACCTCTCCCCTTTCCCTCACCCTCACCCTCTCTCTTCCTTCACCCGCTCCCTCCCCTCTCCCTTCCCCTTCCCCTCTACCTTCCTCTCTCTTCACCCTGCCCCTCTCCCTTCCCCTCGTCCTCTTCCTCTCCCTTTCCCTCTCCCTTCCCCACTCACTCCATCTCCCCCTCTCTGTTCCCTTCTCCCTTCCCCTTTCCTCTCCCTTTACCCATTCCCTCTCCCTTCTCCATGCCCATTCCATCTCCCATCTCCAATCCCCTCTACCTCTCCCTTCCTGTCACCCTCTACCTTCCTCTCTCACTTCCCCTCTCTTCACCCTTCTCCTATTGCCCCTCCCTTCCCCTCTCCCTTCCTTTCTCCCTTCCCCGCTCCTTCACCATTTCCTTCTTCCTCCTTCTTCCCCCTTCTCCCTTTCCCTCACCATCTCCCTTCCCCTCACTCTTTTCCTTTTTTCTCACCATCTTCCCTTTTCCCTCACCCTCACCCTCTCCCTTTGCCTCCCCTCTCCCTGTCCCTTCCCCTCTCCTTGCCCTTCTCCCTTTCCCTTTTCTTTCCCTCTCCCTTCCCCATTCACTCCACATCCCCCTCTCTGTTACCTCTCCCTTCCCCTTCCCTCTCCCTTCCCCATGCCCATTCCATCTCCCAGCTCCCTTCCCCTCTCAAATCCCTCTCCCTTCTCGTCACCCTCTCCCTTCCTCTCTCACTTCCCCTCTCATCACCCTTCTCCTATTGCCCCTCCCTTTCTCCCTTCCCCGCTCCCTCACCCTTTCCCTCTTCCTCTCCCTCCTTCTCCCTTTCCCTCACCATCTCCCTTCCCCTCGCTCCTTTCCTTTTTTCTCACCCTCTCCCTCTTCCCTTTTCCCTCACCCTCTCCCTTTGCCTCCTCCTCTCCCTCTCCATTCCCCTCTCCTTGCCCTTCCCCCTCCCCCTCCCCTTTTTATTTCCCTTTCCTCTCCCTTCCCCTCTCCCTCTCTCCGTTCCCCTCTCTTCACCCTTCCCCCTCCCTCTCCCTTCCCCCCTCCCTTCTCCTCTCCCTTCCCCTCTCCCCCACACCCTTCCCCCTACCTTGCCCTTCCCTCACCCTTCCCCTCATTCTCTCTCCCTTTCCCCAATCTCTCTTTCTGTCACCCTCTCCCCTTCCCTCCCCGTGTTCCAATCTCCCTCACCCTCTTCCACTCCCTTCCCCTCTTGCTCTCCCTCATCCCACCCTCTCCCTTCCCCTCTCCCTTTCCCTTTCTCTCCCTTTCCCTCTCCCCCTCTACCACCCCTCCCATCTTCCTTCCCCTCCCAATTCCCCCTCTGCCTTTCCCCTTTACCTTTCCCTCTTCCTTCCCTCTCACTCCATGTCTCCCTCCCTCTCTCTGTTTACCCTCCCCCTCTCTTGTTCTCCTTCCCCTCTCCCATTCCCCTTTCCCTTTCCCTTCCCCTCTCACTTCCCATCACCCTTCCACTGTCCAATGAAAGTGAGAGAATCAGGGAAAGGGAGCGGGAGAGTGGAAGTGGAAGGTAGAGTGTAAGGGAGAGGAAGAAGGACAGGGAGTGTTGGGGTAGTGATAGAGGGAGAGTGGAAAGGGAGAGGGGAGGGGGGCGGTGAGGGAAAGTGAGAGGGTGGGGGTAAGGGAGGGAGAGAGAAGGGGAAAGGAAAGCGAGATGGGGAGAGAGGGGAGGGAGAGGCAGAGTGTGAAGAGAAGGGAGAAGGGGAGAAAATTGGAAAGAGAGAAGTAGAGGGAAAGGGGAAGGGAGGAGAGGGGAAGGGAGATGTTGGAAGGGAAGGGGAGGGGAAGGGAGTGGGGAGGGAGAGGGGAAGGAACTGGGTGAGGGGGAAGGGTGAGGGAGAGGGGAAGTGACAAAGGAAGGGAGAGGGGAAGGCAAAGGGTGAGGGGAAGGGTGAGGGGTAGGGAAATGGTGAGGGAAAGAGGGTGGGGGAAAGGAGTTGGAGGGGGAGAGGGAGAGGGGAAGGGGAGAGGGGAAGGGAGTGGAAGAGGGGAAGAGGGGAAGGGAGCAGAGGGGAGGGGGTAAGGAGACAGTAAGGGGAGAGGGGAAGGGTGAAGGGGGAAGCAAGAGAGGAATGGAGAGGGTGAGGGAAAGGGAAAGGAGAATGGAGAGTAGAGGGAATTGGAGAGGGGAAAGGGAGATGGGAAGTGGGAGAGAGAAAGGAAAAGGGGAAAGAAAGTGGGGAAGGAGAGAGGGGGAGGGGAAAAAGAGATAGCGAGGGAGAGGTGGGGTGAGAGGGGAAGGGTGAGGGAAAAGGATAGGAAGTGGGAAGGGAGAGAGGAAAAGAGGTGAGGGGAGAGGGAGAGGGGAAGGGTGAAGGAAAGGGAGTGGGGAAAGGGGGAGAGAGTGTTGGAGGTAGTGGTGGAGGGAGAGTGGAAAGGGAGAGAGGGAGGGAGAAGGGCATTGGTTAGGGTTAGGGAAAGTGAGGGGTTAGGGAAAGTGAGAGGGTAAGGGTGAGGGAAAGGGAAAGGGTAAGGGGAGAAGTGGAGGGACAGGGGGAAGGGTTAGGGTGAGGGAAAGTGAAAGGGTGAGGGAAAGGGAGGGAGGGGGAAAGGCAAAGGGGAAGAGAGAGGGTGAGGAGCATGGGAGGAGGAGGTGGAGTGGAATGGGAAGGAAGAGAGTGGGCAGTAATGGGGAAGGGAGTGGGGAACGGAGAGGGTAGGGGTGAGGGAAAGGGAGATTTTGGAGGGGAATTGGTGGGGGAAAGGGAGCGGGGGAGGGAGAAGGGAAGGGAGTAGGTGAAGAGGAAGGGTGAGGGAGAGGGGAAGTGACAAAGGAGGGAGTGGGTGAGGGGAAGGGTGAGGGAGAGGGGAAGTGAGAAAGGAAGGGAGGGGGAAAGGAAAAGGGGGAAGGGAAGGATAGAGGAGGAAAGCGGAGGGAAAGGAAGAGGGGGAGGGGGTGGGAAAGGTGGAGAAGCGAAAGGCAGAGGAACAGTGAAAGTTAGAGGGAGGGGAAGGGGAAGGGAGAGGGTGTGGTGTGGGAGAGGGGAAGGGTGAAGGGTGAAGAGAGGGGAAGGAAGAAAGGAAGGGGGAGGGAGAGGGAAGGGAGTGAGGAAGGGAGAAGGGAGAGTATGAGGAAGAGGGTAAGGGTGAAGAGAGGGAGAGGGGCAGGGAGAGGGAGAAATGGGTGAGGGGAAGAGAAATGGTGATGGGAAGAATGTGGGTGAAGAGAGGGGAATGGAGAGGGAAAGGGAAGGGTGACAGGGAGGGAGAGGAAAAGGGAAATGGGGAGGGAAAGGGTGACGGTGAGGGGAAGGGGGAGGGGTAGGGAAAGGTTGAGGTAAAGAGAGGGTGAGGGGAAAGGAGTGGGTGGGGGGAGGGGAAAGGAGAGGAAGAGCGGAAGGGAGCAGAAGGGAGAGGGGAAGGAAACTAAGGGGAGAGATGGGGTAGAGGGTGAAGGAGGAAGCAAGAGAGGAGTGGAGAGGGTGAGGGGACGGGGAATGAAGAGGTAGAGGGTATTGGAGAGAGGAAAGGGGGATGGGAAGGGAAGGGAGAGGGAGAGGGAAAGGGGAAAGGAAGTGGGGAAGGGGAGAGGGTGAGGGGAGAGGGAGTGGGGAAGGGGAAACAGAGAGGGTGAGGGAGAGTTGGGGTGAGAGGGGAAGGGTGAGGGAAATGGATAGGAAGTGGGAAGGGAGAGAGGAAGGGAGAAGGGAGAGGGGGAGAGAGGGAGAGGGGAAGGGGAGGAAGATATGGCAGGAAAGGGGAAGGGAGAGTGGAAGGGAAAGAGAGACGGGGACGGAGAGGGGAGGGGAGGGTGAGGGAAAGACAGGGTGATGGAAAAGGAGTGAGAGGGAGAGAGGGAGAGGGGAAGAGGGGAAGATAGAGAGGTGGAAAGGAGAGGGTGAGGGTGCGGAAGGGAGAGGGTAAGAAGGAGACGGTGAAGGTAAGGGTAGAGGGGAAAGGGGGAGGCGAAAGGTAAATGGGTGATGGGAGGGAAAGGGAGAGGTGGAGGGAGTAGGGAAAGGGTGAAGATGAGGGAAAGTGAAAGAATGGGGGAGAGGGAAAGGAAAAGTGAGAGGGGGAGGGAGAGGGAGAGCAGAAGGGAGAGGGAGGAGAGGAGAAAGGGTGAGGATGGGGGTGAGGGAGGGAAAGGGTGAGGGAAAGGGAGAGGGAGGGGGAAGTGGAAGGGAGAGGAAGAGGGTGAGGGAGAGGGGAAGGAAAAGGAGAGGGTGAGGGTAATGGAGAGAGCGAGGGAAAGGGAGAGTGTGTGGGTGAGGGGAAGGGGAAGGGAGAAGGCGGGAGAGGGAGAGGGGAAGGGAGCGAGGAAGGGAGAGAAGGGAGAGGGAGAGGGTAAAGTTGAAGAGAGGGGAAGGGAGAGAGGTAGGGAGAGTGAGAGAGTAAGGGAGAGGGGAAGGGAGAGAGGGAAGGGAGAGGGGAAGGGAAAAAGGAAAGGAAATGAAAATGGTGAGGGGAAGAGAGGGAAGATAAGGGTGAAAAGAGGGTAGGGGAGAGAGGAAGGGAGAGGGAGAGAGAGGGAAAGGGAGAAGGAAGGGAGAAGGAAGGAGAAGGGAAGAGAGAGGGTGAGGTATAGGGACAGGGGGAGAGAAAGGGAGAGGGGAGTAAAAAGGGAAAGAGTAAGGGGAAGGGAGAGGTGAAGGGAGAAGGAGGGAGGGGAAAGGGTGAGGGAGCGCGGAATGGAGAAAGGAAGCTAGAGGAGAAGGCAGGGGGTAGGAGAAGGGTAAAGAGAGGGGAAGCAAAACAGAAAGAAAGGGGGTGAGGGTGAAGTGAAGAGAGGTAGAGGGGATTGGAGAGGGGAAAGGAAGATGAAAAGGGAGAGGGGAAGGGAGAGGGGAAGGGAGGAATGGAAGGGAGAGGTGAGGAGTGGGGAAGAGAGGAGGGTGCGAGATGGGTAGAGGGTGAGGGAAAGGGAGAGGGAGGGGAAGAGGGGAGGGGAAGGATGATGGTGAGGGTGAGGGGAAGGATGAGGGTGAGGGAGAGGGGAAGGGAAGGGAAGGGAGAGGCAGAGGGAGAGGGGAAGAGGGGAAGAGGGAGAGGGTGAGTCAAAGTGACAGAGGAAGGGTGAGAGGAGAAAGGGAGAGGGGAAAGGGAGAGAGGAAAGAGAGGGAAAGAAAAGGGTATGGGGAAGGATGAGGGTGAGGGTGAAGAGAGGAGAAGGGTGTTGGAAAGGGAGAGGGATAGAGGAAGGGAAAGGAGAAGGCTGAGGGTGAGAGAGAGTGGAAGGGCAAGGTAGAGGGGAAGGGAGCGAGGGAAAGAGGGAGAGGAGAAGGGATAGGGAAGGGGGAAGGCAGAGGGAGAGGGGAAAGGGAGAGGGAAAGGGAAAGTGAAAGTGAAAGACAAGGGTGAGTAATTGGGAGAGGGTAAGAGGAGAGGGGGTGGGGAGGGAGAGGGAGAGGGGAAAGGGTGAGGTTGAGGGAAAGGGAGAAGGTGAGGGAAAGGGAGAGGAGAAGGGAAGGGAAGGGAAAGAAATGGGTGAGGGGAAGAGATGGTCATGGGAAAGATGAGGGGTAAAGAGAGGGTAATGGAGAGGAAAAGTGAAGGGAGATGGTAAAGGGAGAGGGGAAGTGAAAGAGAAAGGGAAAGGGGAAGGGGAAGGCAGAGGGTGGGGAAGGGGACGGGTGAAGGGTAGGGAAAGGGTGAGGGAAAGAGAGGGTGGGGGAAGGAGTAAAAGAGGGGAGTGGAGGGGAGAGGGGAAGGAAACAGTAAGGGGAGAGGGGAAGGGGGAAGCAAGAGAGGAATGGAGAGGGTGATGGAAAGGAGAATGGAGAGGTAGAGGGGATTGGAGAGAGGAAATGGAGATGGGAAGTGGAAGGGAGAGGGAGAGGGAAAGGGGAAAGGAAGTAGGGAAGGGGCGAGGGGGAGAGGAAAAGGAGTGGGGAAGGGGAGAGGGGAGGAGAAACAGAGGCGGTGAGGGAGAGGTGGGGCAGAGGGGAAGGGTGAGGGAAAGGGATAGGAAGTGGGAAGGGAGAGAGGAAGGGAGAAGGGTGAGGGGAGAGGGAGAGAGAGGGGAAAGGAGAGGGTAAAGGGAAGGGAGTGGGTGAAGGGAAAGGGGAGGGAGAGCAGTAGGGAGTGTTGGAGGTAGTGGTGGAGGGAGAGTGGAAAGGGAGAGAGGGAGAGAGGGAGGGCGAGGGGGAGGGAGAGAGGCATGGGTTAGAGTGAGGGAAAGTGAGGGGTTAGGGAAAAAGTAAGAGGGTAAGGGTGAGGGAAAGGGTAAGGGGAGAAGTGGAGGGACAGGGGAAAGGGTTAGTGAGGCAAAGTGAGAGGGTGAGGGAAAGGGAGGGAGAGGGGGAAAGGGAGAGGGGAAGGAGAGGGTGAGGAGAATGAGAGGGGGTTGGGGAGTGGAATGGGGAGGAAGAGATGGAGGGGAAGGGTAGGGGAAAGGGAAAAGGGGGACAGAGAGGGGATGGGTGAGAGGAAGAGAGGGTGATGGAAAAGGAGTTAGAGGTGAAGAGAGAGATGGAGAAAGGAGAGGGTGCGGAAGGGAGAGGCGAAAGAAATGGTGAGGGTAAGGGGAGAGGGGCGAGCGGAAAGGGGTGGCGGGAGGCAAAGAGAGAGATGGAGGATCGGGGAAAGGGTGAGGTTGAGGGAAAGTGAAAGAATGAGGGTGGGAAAGGAAAAGTGTGAGGGGAAGGGAGAGGGAGAGCAGAAGGGAGAGGGGAAGGAGAGGAGAAAGAGGGAGGATGAGGAAGTGAAATGGTGAGTGAAAGGGGAAGTGGGAGTGGAAGAGGTTGAGGGAGAGGGGAAGGGGAAAGGAGGGTGAGGGCAAGGGAGAGGGTGAGGGGAAGGGAGGAGGGAGGAGGGAGAGGGGAAGGGAGTAAGAAAGGGAGAGAAGGGAGAGGAAGAGGGAAAGGGAGAGGGGAAGGTTGAAGGAAAGGGGAAGGGAGAAAGGAAGGGAGGAGAGGATGGGAGAGGGGAAGGGAGAGGAAAATGGAGAAGGGAAGGGAGAGAGGAAAGGAACAGAAAAACAGGGGAAGAGGGTGAGTGGAAGGATAAGGGTGAAAAGAGGGTAGGGGAGAGGGGAAGGGAAGGGAGAGGGAAAGAGAGGGGAAGGGAGGAGAGGGAGAGAGGAAGGGAGAGGGGAGTGAGAGGGAAAGGGAAATGGAGAAGGCAAGGGAGGAGGGGAAGAGAGAGAGAGGGAAAGGGAGAACGGGAGGGAAAGGGAAAGGGAGAGGGGTGGAAAAAGGAAAGAGGGGAAGGGAGAGGGTGAAGGGAAGGGAGGAGGGAGAGAGAGAAGGGTGGAGGGAGCACTGAATGGAGAAAGGAAGGGAAAGGGAGGGGGATAGGAGAAGGGTGAAGCGAGAGGAAGTGAGACAGAAAGGAAAGGGTGAGGGGAAGAGAGAGGTAGAGGGGATTGGAGAGGGGAAAGGGAGATGGAAAGGGGAAGGAGAGGGGAAGGGGGGAAGTAGAAGGAGAGGGTGAGGGTGAGAGGAGAGGAGAAGAGAGGGAGGGTGAGAGATGGGGCGAGGGTGACGGAAAGAGAGAGGAAGGGGTAGGGGTAGGGAGAGGGGAAGGATGAGGGAGAGGGAGAGGGGAAGGGAGAGGCAGAGGGAGAGGGTTAGGGAGAGAGGAAGGGTGAGAGGAGAAAGGGGAGGGAGAGAGGAAAGGGAAGAGGAACGAAAAGGTTTAGGGTGAAGGGAGAGGGTGAAGAGAAGGGAGAGGTTGTGGGTATGGGGAAGGGTGTGGGTGAAGAGAGGGGAAGGAAGAGGGAAGGGTGAGGGAGAGGGAAAGGGAGAGAGTGAGGGGGAGGGAAGGGAGAGGGAGAGGGTGAGAGAGAGAGGAAGGGCAAGGTAGAGGGGAAGGGAAGGGAGCAAGGGAGAGAGTAAGAGAGAGGAGAAGGGATAGGGAGAGGGGAAGGTAGAGGGAGAGGGGAAATGGAGAGGGGAAAGGGAGAGGGAAAGTGAAAGTGAAAGAAAAGGGTGAGGGTAAGAGGAGAGGGGAGTGGGGAGGGAGAGGGGAAAGGGTGAGGTTGAGGAAAAGGGAGAAGGGAGGAGGTGAGGAGAGGGAAGGGGAGGGTAATGGAGAGGAAGGAAGAGGGAGAAGGGAAAAGGGAGAAGGTGAGGGAAAGACAGAGGGTGATGGGAAGGAGAGGGAGGGGAAGGGGTAGGGAGAGGGGAAGGATGAGGTTGAGGGAGAGGGGAAGAGGAGGAAGAGGGAGAGGGTAAGAGGGAGAGGGTGAGGGAAAGACAGAAGGTAAGGGAAAGGGAGAGAGAAGGGTGAGAGGAAGGAAAAGGGAGAGAGGAAGGGAGAGGGTGAGGGGAAGGGAGAGGTAGAGAGGAAGGATGAGGAGAAAGGGAGAGGGAAAGGGAGAGAGGAAATGGAGAGGGAAAGAAAAGGGTGAGGCTGAGGGGAGGGGGTAAGGGGAGGGGAGAGGGTGACGGGAAGGGAGAAGGTGTGGGTATGGGGAAGGGGGAAGGGTGAGGGTGAAGAGAGGGAAGGAAGAGGGGAGGGGAGGGGAGGGAAAGGGAGAGGGAGAGGGAAAGAGGAAGGGAGAGGGTGAGGGGAAGGGAAGGGAGAGGGGTAGGGTGAGAGAGGGGAGGGGCAAGGTAGATGGGAAGGGAGCAAGGGAGAGAGAGAGGGGAAAGGGAGAGGGAACATAAAAGAAAAGGGGGAGGGAGAGGGTGAGAGGAGAGGGAGGGGAGTGGGGAGGGCGAGGTGGAGGGAGAGGGGAAAGGGTGAGCTTGAGGGAAAGGGAGAAGGTGGGGGAAATGGAGAGGGAAAGGGAGAGGGAAAGGGAGAGTGAGGGAAGGGGAAGGGTGATGGAGAGGGAAAGGGACGGAAGAGGGAGAGGGGAGAGGATGAGGAAAATGCAGAGGGTGAGGGAAAGGGAGAGGGAAAGGAAGAGTAAGGGTGAGGGGAAGGGATAGGGATAGGGAGAGGGTGAGGGGAAGGGAGAGGTAGAGGGGAAGGGTGAGGAGAAAGGGAGAGGGGAAAGGTGCGGGTGTGGGTGAAGAGGGGGGAAAGGGGAGGGAGGAGTAAGTGGAAGGGGTGAGGGGAAGGGAGAGTGTGAGGGAAGGGAGGAGCGAAGGGAGATGTGAAGGTGGAGGGAAAGGGAGAGTGGAGAGGGGAGGATGGGGAAAAGGGGAAGATGGAGCATGACGTTAGAAGGTGAGGGTAGTGAGGCAAGGGGAAGAGAGGAAGGGTGAGAAGGGAAGGGTGAGGTGCATGGAGGAGGAGGAAGGGAAGGGAAGGGAGGGGAAGCGGAAAGGGAGATGGGAAGGGGAAGGGGGAAGGGGGAAGGGAGGGAGAGGGAAGGAGAAGGGAAAGAAAAGGGAGATGGAAAGGGAGAGGGAGGGTTAGAGGGTGAGGGAGAGGAGGGAGGGTGAGGGAATGGGAGAGGTTGAGGGGAAAGGGGAGGGAGAGTAAGAGGGAAAGGGTGAGAATGAGAGAGGGGAAGGGAGAGGGAACGAGGATGGTGAGGGTACATGGTGGGGTTAGAGAGGGAAGGGGAAGGGTGGTGCTAAGGGAAGGGAAGGGTGAGGGAGGGAGAGGGAGAGAAGGGAGGAAGGGGCGAGGGGAAGAAGGGAGATGAAAGAGAAGAGGAGGGTAGGGAGAGAAGGGAGGAGAAGGTGGAGAAGGAATGAGGATGAGTGAGAATGAGAAGGGAAGGCCGGAGAGAAGATCGGTGAGGGAAGGGAAGAGGGATGGAAGCGCTGGGAACGGAAGTTGATCGGAAGGGAAGGAAGAGAAGGGAAGGAAAATTGAGTTTCTAGCCAGTTTCAAGTCAGTTTCAAGTTTGGTTTCAAGTTTGGTTTCAGTTTGGTTTCAAGTTCGGTTTTAAGTTTGGTTTCAAGTTCAGTTTTCCTTTGGTTTATATGCTCACCTTGTCCCTTTACACCCATCCCAACCCACTTCTTTTTTGGGGCCTGATAGGCCCCTGCAGCTTCCGCCTCTCGCAGGCCTCAGCTCCAGCCGCCAGCCGTGGTCCTCTCTGTCCGGTGCTCATGAGTGCAATGTTGCGGCTGCCTGGTTACCAGCCTTTTATACCAAGGACACGTCACAATAGAGACTTTTCAACGTGTCATAATACATCACTGGTTCATGGGCGGTTGTGTCTTGCAGTGTAAGGGGGAGGGAGCAGGCGAGACACGGTCTTAATTCAATGTCCTGAAAAACAAAAAACCTATTTAGTCACAAAATGTATCCTGCGAAATGCTAAAAAAGATGATTCCATCCTACTCGACATTCTTCCCCAACAGTGGCCTCTGCTTGTCTCTGCTGCGGCGGAGGCCTCCCCTCTGCCCTTAGCGCGGACCTTGTGACATCACATTGGAGGGCCTGGCCTGTCACAGGTGTTCCATTCACAGGATTCTGCAGCTGGTGCTAGCGCGGACCTCGTGACATCACATTGGAGGGCCTGGCCTGTCACAGGTGTTCTATTCACAGGATTCTGCAGCTGGTGCTAGCGCGGACCTCGTGACATCACATTGGCGGGCCTGGCCTGTCACAGGTGTTCCATTCACAGGATTGTGCAGCTGGTGCTAGCGCGGACCTCGTGACATCACATTGGCGGGCCTGGCCTGTCACAGGTGTTCCATTCACAGGATTGTGCAGATGGTGCTAGCGCGGACCTCGTGACATCACTTCGGAGGGCCAGGACTGTCACAGGTGTTTCATTCACAGGATTCTGCAGCTGGTGCTAGCGCGGACCTCGTGACATCACAGTGGAGGGCCTGGCCTGTCACAGGTGTTCCATTCACAGGATTCTGCAGCTGGTGCTAGCGCGGACCTCGTGACATCACATTGGAGGGCCTGGCCTGTCACAGGTGTTCCATTCACGGAATTCTGCTGCTGGTGCTGCTGGGAAGGCGGTGACCTAAGGCTGTTTTTCACAACTTGCTTGCACACTCAAATCCAAACACGTGCGCAGGCACTTACACAAGGGTGTCACTCCGGGGTATCTCGAATACTCATTTTGGCATATCCCCCCCCCCCCCCCCCATGAGCTGCGAGGTCTTACATCGGCTAGAGATGTAGGCCTGGGCCAAAATTCCGTTCCGTTCCGTTCACGGAAATTGCGATATTTTGGCATTTTCGCGTTCCGCGGAAAGCGCGAAAATGTCAAAATTTCCGCATTCCGCAGCTTAGCGATAATTTTTTTCTTGCTCGCGCTGTAAAACAATACATTCTCGCGCGCGCGATCGCCTTACCTGAATCCCTGCGTTCTCCGACAAGTTTTCTTGACCCGGTCGCGTTCTCCACGAGATGTTGGATTTTGGTAGCCATTTTGCGCTGTCTCGCGAGAGTTCGCGGCCGCATTAAAGTCATTTTTCACGCGATCACGTCATTTGTCGCGCGATCACGTCTTTCTTCTCGCGATCATGCACCGCGCGAGTATGAGAAGATTGAGATCTCGAACATGTCATTCTACATCGCGAGCCAGAGGATGAGGACGCGGGCACGTGAAATCGAACGCGAACAGGAGAAAGAGACCGCGAACACGTCATATCCAACGTGACAGGGACAAAGAAGAGAACGCGATCATATCGTTTTCGACACGCCGGCGGAAGTAATGTGAAGCTCGAGAACTCAACAACGTAAAATTTACAATTTGGAGAGGAATATCGGCTCTAGCAGCATGAAACCATCTGCAAATTCTGATTTTGGATGAAAAGAACTCCTTACATTCACATTTGGCTTTCCTTTTTTGTGCAAGGAGTCATTTTTTTAGAAGGTGGAGAGAGGGAGGAAGTGACACAGAATCTCCAACTTCCTGTTCCTGTCCAGCAGGCTCCTCCCAGTGCTTTGTCCATCTCCTGCTCATTCTGCCTTTGGATTTGGAGCTGGAAAGATCACTCTTTTTGTCTGCTGCATCATTGCAATTGGATTTCAGGATTTTTGGAATAGGATATTTTACAAGTAAGTGGTTGTTGTGTTTGATTGTGGGCATTGCAGTTGTTGTGTAACTACAATTTATTTTTGATAATTAATTAATTATCATCATTCCTTTTTTTTAAAAAAATTTTTTAAATTTTGTGGGTTGTAGTAGTAGGCCCGAGCTAGCCATGGGCATGGCCTCATGGGTGTGTGTGTGTGCATGATGAAGCAACTGTTCCTTTTGTTTTTTGAATATATTTCATTTTCAAGCACATTTAGGGCATGGATGGCATTGGATTGAGTTGGGGAAGTGTGTTTTTTGGGGTGGCCTTGCTGATGTTGTTGGGCCTGGCCATGTGGCTGGTGGCCATTTTGAGGCCTAGGCCTGCAAGCTTGCCTGGCCTTGTCTGCCAACAGGCCTGCTTTCATCCACTGCTACCAGAGCAGGTAGCCACAGCTTTAGTAATCTACTGTTTTCTGTGTGCTCTGTTGAATTTAGACATCATTTAGGGCATGGATAGCATTGGATTGAGTTGGGGAAGTGTGTTTTTTGGGATGGCCTTGCTGATGTTGTTGGGCCTGGCCATGTGGCTGGTGGCCATTTTGAGGCCTAGGCCTGCACGCTTGCCTGGCCTTGTCTGCCAACAGGCCTGCTTTCATCCACTGCTACCAGAGCAGGTAGCCACAGCTTTAGTAATCTACTGTTTTCTGTTTGCTCTGTTGAATTTAGACATCATTTAGGGCATGGATGCCATTGGATTGAGTTGGGGAAGTGTGTTTTTTGGGGTGGCCTTGCTGATGTTGTTGGGCCTGGCCATGTGGCTGGTGGCCATTTTGAGGCCTAGGCCTGCAAGCTTGCCTGGCCTTGTCTGCCAACAGGCCTGCTTTCATCCACTGCTACCAGAGCAGGTAGCCACAGCTTTAGTAATCTACTGTTTTCTGTGTGCTCTGGTGAATTTAGACATCATTTAGGGCATGGATGGCATTGGATTGAGTTGGGGAAGTGTGTTTTTTGGGGTGGCCTTGCTGATGTTGTTGGGCCTGGCCATGTGGCTGGTGTCCATTTTGAGGCCTAGGCCTGCAAGCTTGCCTGGCCTTGTCTGCCAACAGGCCTGCTTTCATCCACTGCTACCAGAGCAGGTAGCCACAGCTTTAGTAATCTACTGTTTTCTGTTTGCTCTGTTGAATTTAGACATCATTTAGGGCATGGATGGCATTGGATTGAGTTGGGGAAGTGTGTTTTTTGGGGTGGCCTTGCTGATGTTGTTGGGCCTGGCCATGTGGCTGGTGGCCATTTTGAGGCCTAGGCCTGCAAGCTTGCCTGGCCTTGTCTGCCAACAGGCCTGCTTTCATCCACTGCTACCAGAGCAGGTAGCCACAGCTTTAGTAATCTACTGTTTTCTGTGTGCTCTGTTGAATTTAGACATCATTTAGGGCATGGATGGCATTGGATTGAGTTGGGGAAGTGTGTTTTTTGGGGTGGCCTTGCTGATGTTGTTGGGCCTGGCCATGTGGCTGGTGGCCATTTTGAGGCCTAGGCCTGCAAGCTTGCCTGGCCTTGTCTGCCAACAGGCCTGCTTTCATCCACTGCTACCAGAGCAGGTAGCCACAGCTTTAGTAATCTACTGTTTTCTGTTTGCTCTGTTGAATTTAGACATCATTTAGGGCATGGATGGCATTGGATTGAGTTGGGGAAGTGTGTTTTTTGGGGTGGCCTTGCTGATGTTGTTGGGCCTGGCCATGTGGCTGGTGGCCATTTTGAGGCCTAGGCCTCAAGCTTGCCTGGCCTTGTCTGCCAACAGGCCTGCTTTCATCCACTGCTACCAGAGCAGGTAGCCACAGCTTTAGTAATCTACTGTTTTCTGTGTGCTCTGGTGAATTTAGACATCATTTAGGGCATGGATGGCATTGGATTGAGTTGGGGAAGTGTGTTTTTTGGGGTGGCCTTGCTGATGTTGTTGGGCCTGGCCATGTGGCTGGTGGCCATTTTGAGGCCTAGGCCTGCAAGCTTGCCTGGCCTTGTCTGCCAACAGGCCTGCTTTCATCCACTGCTACCAGAGCAGGTAGCCACAGCTTTAGTAATCTACTGTTTTCTGTGTGCTCTGGTGAATTTAGACATCATTTAGGGCATGGATGGCATTGGATTGAGTTGGGGAAGTGTGTTTTTTGGGGTGGCCTTGCTGATGTTGTTGGGCCTGGCCATGTGGCTGGTGGCCATTTTGAGGCCTAGGCCTGCAAGCTTGCCTGGCCTTGTCTGCCAACAGGCCTGCTTTCATCCACTGCTACCAGAGCAGGTAGCCACAGCTTTAGTAATCTACTGTTTTCTGTTTGCTCTGTTGAATTTAGACATCATTTAGGGCATGGATGGCATTGGATTGAGTTGGGGAAGTGTGTTTTTTGGGGTGGCCTTGCTGATGTTGTTGGGCCTGGCCATGTGGCTGGTGGCCATTTTGAGGCCTAGGCCTACAAGCTTGCCTGGCCTTGTCTGCCAACAGGCCTGCTTTTTCATCCACTAGGATCAGAGCAGGTAGCCACAGCTTTATTGATCAAGTGTTTTCTATGTGATCTGTTGAATTTTTAGACATCACCTTCCTGAGAGTGTAGTGTGTGGCTGTACACAGTACTAGTAGTATAACATAGCTCTAGTTAAAAAAAAGTCATAAATGGCTAGACTATCTTTTGTTTGCACTAGTACAGTACTAAGTAACTGAACCACAAAAACAAATGCAACATTTCACTGATGTTCTTCTCCTGTCTTCTTTGCTTTTAGGTGCACAAAAGACAGAGTAGGAGGTGTCATCGGCATCACCTGGCTACCCGTTGTACTGCCAGCCAGACAGAAGTCCTGCTGCGCATCACGCCCACGTGTGACCAGAACTTGTTGTGCATCTGCCTCCTGCCTGACATCGGAAGAAGATGGCCCCAAAGAAAGGTACCAGGTCCAGTACCAAGAAAGTTGCTGGTAAGAAGAAGGAACAGAAAAAGGAAGTGCCATTAACCACGACTGGTGGTGTGCCGGCCAAGGTTTTTTTTGGCACCAAAGCGTTGTCCGGGAACCAAGCTGGGAGCAGCACAGCGGTCCAGCAACCCCACCAACCTAGGCCCAAGGGCTTTACTGTCGCAGAGGTAGCCAGTCTACTAACGGGCAGCGATGTTGAAGAAATTTCATTACCGCAAAGTAGTACACAATCAAGTTCAACGCAGGCGCAAACTCAGCAGATCAGTATCAAGCCGCCGCAACCAGAACAGCAGCAGCCGCCGCAACCAGAACAGCAGCAGCCGCCGCAACCAGAACAGCAGCAGCCGCCGCAACCAGAACAGCAGCAGCCGCCGCAACCAGAACAGCAGCAGCCGCCGCAACAGCCCACCATAGTAGTTGTTGCTCCTGACGTAGGGGCATTTCAGAAAATCGAGCTTCCTGCAGACAAAGTGGAGCGAAGTCAAACCACTGTTTCAGAAGATCAATTGTCTTCCAGACCACCAGCAAGGAAAAGGAGGCTTAGTCCATCATCTTCTTCTTCAAGCCCCGCTTCTGATGATCGTGATGACACTTGGGTCCCACCAGCTCGGTCTGAGAGTGAAGTACGCCACAAGACATTGCTTCTGAAAAGGAAGGTCCCAGAAAAACTTAGAGTTATGGAGGTAGATGTAGAAGAGGGGGGTGATAATGTTGATGAAGACGAGCCAGTCATCACGCACATTACTCCCGCCCCAAAGGGATTGGAGACCGACATTCTCACCCTATCCAGAAAGGCTGCTACTGAGCGGGATGTAGCACGGATCTCACCAACACAGGTTACACCACCACTACCTCCAGCTGCCATATTTTGCAAGGCCCGGCAGGGACCTACATCCAGCTCAACCATCTCAGTAGGAAGTGGTAGTAAAAGTCACAGTGTAGGTGGACAGGGTCACATATTTTCAAGCACCCCCTCAAGTTCATCTGGTGTTGAAAGTGGCACATCCAGCAGTGCCAGAAAGTTCTCCTCCCCAGTTTGGGACTTCTTTTCTGTTAGCGCCAAGGAGGAGAACGTTGCTATATGCGCAATTTGTCGGCAAGGTGTTCGGCGTGGTAAGCTTGGTACAAACTATGGTACCGGAGGACAAGCAAGTCATCTAAAAATACACCACAATATCGTGTGGGAGGATCACCTACGTAAGTTAAAAGAAAGTAGGAAAACTAAACCCTTTGAAGTTGGTCAGGAATCAGGGAGCGATATTATTGTGGTGGCAGGTGAAGAACAGGGAGGCATTTCTAGCCCTGTCTCCAGTAGTGCAGTCACTGCAGTGGTAACGCCCACATCTTCCTCAGTAACATCAGAGTGGCACCGCAGTAAGAGCCATACTCAGAGTGTGGGTGAGACACCAAGGCGACCGGCGAGTACCTCAATGAGACAATCTGTGTCGTTGAGCCTTAGTGGGTTAATGAAAACAGCACCACTAAGGAAAGTAAGCCAGCCTACCATTGACAGCATGTTTAGGTTGGAGGGGCAGTTCCAACGCAACCACCCAACGGCACGATTGTACAATGCGAAGCTGGCTAAAATGTTAGCGCTGGACCTTCTTCCTTTTTCATTTGTGGAAGGGGTGGGTTTCCTTGAATTTGTGTCTGCCATCTGCCCGAAATGGAAAGTTCCCAGCCGGTCCTATTTCGCAAGAATTGCTGTTCCGGCACTACATCATGATGTGCTGGAATTGGTTGGTCACGGTTTGCAGCAGAGTGCTGTGCACAATATCCACCTGACAACAGACATGTGGACCAGTTGCCAAGCCACAGATTACATGTGCATCACTGCACACTGGATCTCTTTTGTGGGGGTTAGAGATCAACTATCTGCACGAGGTGTTGTTGACACAGCTGCGATTTTTGAAGGTACTCGGAAACATGCAACTGTAGCCATGTTCGCCATGGAGAAATCTCATACGGCTGAAAACATTTTAGAAGAGTTTCGCACCAAGGTTTTGGAATGGCTGCGGCCCAGAGGGCTTGGTATTGGTTTTGTTGCCACAGACAATGGCAGTAATGTACTTAAGGCCATGGAACTTGGTTCCTATTTCAGGGTTACGTGTTTGGCACACTGCATAAACATTATAGTGCAAGACTTTCTGAAAAAAGAACCCATAGTAAGCAATTTACTGGCCATCTGCCGAAGAATATGCACTCATTTCAGCCATTCTTTTAAAGCTCGGAAGCAGCTGAGGATCATCCAACGTGACCATAGGATGCCAGTCAAGGCACTCATCCAGGAGGTGGCAACACGTTGGAACTCAACGTATTACATGCTTGATCGTCTGTACGAACAGCACAGGTCACTCAATGAATATGTCTGGTACAGAAGCAGTGATGCTAGTGTTAAAGGCATGACCCTTCAGAGGGAGCAATGGACCCTAATTCAATGCCTGACTGAGATGCTGTCTCCTTTTGAGGTCTTCACACGTGAAGTCAGCAAGGAGTACTGTACAATGGGCCAAGCTATCCCATTGTTGCAAATGCTAGAGCATGAGCTGAATAATGTGTCTGAATCCTACAAAGGTGTAGAGGACAGAAGGCAAGCCCATGACTTGGTGGAGAGCTTATCCAGGCGCTTATCAGAAAATGTAAGGATACAAAATAAAATTTTGTCACAAGAACATTACATTTGTGCCACAATTCTGGATCCACGTGCAAAATTAGGACTATTCCTTTCTTTTTCCGACAATGATGTTGCCCGCTACAAAAGTTGTATAGCTGAAGCAGCCATCAAGTTTGAAAACGAAGGGCTGCTAATTAAAAGCCCGCCACATCAACCCACAACAAGTACTGATACTGAAGCAGGCCATGCAGAATCAAGTGCAACTTCGTCGGCTGAGGGCAGTGCGGTTGGCTCACAATCGCAACACTCACCATCACCATCGACTGCAAAAACAATAACTGGATCATTCGGCCGAGTACAATCAGTATCAGATTGGTATGGAAAGATGGGCCTTAAGCACAGTGCTGATGCACAGAAAAAACAGCACAAAAGCTTACCAGCAGCAACCCTGAACATTGAGCGGATGGTCCAGGCCTATCTGGACGACCCAACAGAGGTGTACGTTGATCAAAACCCAGTGCAGTATTGGTATAGGAAAAGGTCTGAATGGCCACAGCTCAGCAGGCTGGCGATAAGCTATCTGGCTTGCCCTGTCGCAAGTGTCTCTTCCGAACATGTTTTCAGTGCTGCTGGTTCCATTGTAACCTTGAGAAGGACCAGTCTATCTCCCAAAAACGTGGAGAGGTTAACAATGATCAAAATGAATCAGCACTTCATACCACCGAATTACACAATGCATGAATCAACAGAGGAAGATGAGGACAGCGGCTCAGGTGACGGAAGTATTGTGTCAGATGATTACCTACTGCTGGAAGATCCCCCAGAGTTTGAGGACGAGCTATACTTCCCTGACAATTAGGCTCGCACTTACTGTCTTCCTCCCTTTTTTCCCCCTTTGTTTGTGTCTGTCGTTCCGGTTATAAACTTGTGAATCGCAACAAATGCATTATCACCGTCTTCTACTCTTCTAATTTAAGATACAAGTTTCAGGTGTCTGCCATTTGACACTACAGTCCTCAGAATCCAGCTCCTCCGCTTGATCATACTGCATCTCCTGGTCAATTCCATTTCTCTCATGAATGATGATTGGATGATGGTAACAACAAATTCAAACTTTCCTCGTCCTTCCAAAACAAGTGGACCATGAATCTGATGACTTCTATAGCTATCCTCCTTCAGAGCCGAGAGAGACTGGCCATTAACTGAAAATAAGATGCAACAGGTAATGATTGATGCCATGCATTGGCCGCAGAATAGCAGACTGAATGATGTAGATTTTGTTGTGTGTGTTGCGCATGAATGAATTGATGTAATTGTGCACTGCCACTAATCAACATTCTACAGAACACACTAATTTTCCCCTTCTTGCAAACAAGAAATGTGTACTTCTCCTGCATCTTGGTGATACATTGCTTTTAATTCAATACAGGAAGGGGACTCACTCAATCTGCGCAATGCAAATGACTGTTGTGAGAAAGTGGGTTTCTGTTGCAGTAACCCCCCCTTTTTTTTGCCTAATAGCTGATGCACTTTTCCTTGTTGTGCCCTGGGCTCCTGCCAATCAGGTGCCCAGGGCCTATGTTCCTTCCTTAAAACACACAAACTCCCAATTGGCAAACCCTGGCCACATGTCAGCCCCTGGTAAATGGTACCCTAGGTACCCAGGGCCTTGTGACCAGGGAAGGCCTCTAAGGGCTGCAGCACTCATTGTGCCACCCTTAGAGGCCCTGTACCCTTACACACACACACTGCCTTTGCAGGCTGAGTGTCTGGGTGCAGGACAAAACAAAGAGTCGACATGGCACACATCTCTGTGTAATGACAATGATAACAGATTTAGACAAACTGCACACCTGTGTTTTAAATACAGATTAATCAAAAAGTACTGACAGTAGTCATAAGTTAATCAAAGGTGCTGCCTTTTTGTAGCCAGTGCAACCCCTACACAGGCCCTAGAGAATAACAAAAGATGTTCAAACAAAAGTTTGAAAAAAGGCGCACTATCCACCTGCCCTATGAGGTGCAACTGGTAGATCTATACAAGTGAACAAGTGTATTAGTACATCGCTATACTAAACAAAAGTAAACGAAGAGCACCTATTGTGCCTTTTTTAATTCAAGTTGTGAAATAGCATCATAAGTGGAGAGTAAAGTGAACTGAACCATGGGTATGATTTGAAACAATTTGGCAATTGAAATTAAAGCAGTAACAGTAGTGATGATAACTTAGAAACAAAACAGTAACAGAAGAATAGTTTGTGAATCTTCATAAATTTCTGAGATTCCTCTTTATTTTCTTAATGTGTTCAAAAAGAAGAACGTCTGGTGTCCCAATGCATTTCGGTGTGACACACACCTTCTTCAGGGGAATACTGTAACAATATATACATATAGGTATATAAGTCAATTCGAAATGAAAACAATGCAAGTGTCAAAACAAACTTATATATATGTCCGACTGTAACATTGTGTGGTATTTTATAAACCTTAGTATCCAGTTCTAACCAGCCATTTTCAGCATGCAACTGACGTGAGAACCGTTTTTTAACAAGAAGCGGGAAAAGGATGTAATAAAATGAAAGGAGTGAAAAAAAAAAAAAAGAAGAAGAGAAAAAAAATGAAAGGAGTGAAAAAATTCTCTCATAGATGAGACACGGGCCTTTCAAGCCCCATCCGGATCGACCAGCCAATTACTCAAACAACTACACTACACATTAAGGCGGGAAATCAACCAAAGACTGCATGCAACCACACTTATCCAGTATCACAAGGCCAAGCGGATCCCAAGAGGGTTACGCATAGCACTGAGACCCATGTTATTCAAATTTAATAAACCGTTTATGAATAAATGGTTCGCAATTCTGAATAAATGCTCCTTAGATCTGATTTTATTGATAGTTGAGGAACTATCAGTCATTTTAAAAGAACTAGAAGTAGAGATTAAGGACCTGAAAGATGACCTTTCACAGAGATTAACGTCTGAGGAATTACAACAAACCCTAAAAGACATGAATGATAAATTGGATGAACACGCAAAAGAAGTGCATGACCGCAAATTGCGGAAATTTCGAAGGGACACTATTGACTATAAGCTCGATGAGGTGTACACCTGGGCAGAGGTGTACGCCCAAAGAAGAACCTTACGTAAACCTGAGGCCTCGACCTCTGAAGAGAGCATTGCAACTGAGCAAGACACACTTCCCACTCGCACTCCTTTGGCTACTACTACTACTGAGAGCACTCCTACCAGTGGTACGAACAAACAAACGCCTTTTTTAGACCTGGGTCGGACGTCCAACCATCCCCCAGAGGGTACGTTAACAACGGGAGGCGCTACAGGCGAATCAGGAGGGGAAAAGGTACCAAAAAAGACAACAACAAACGGAGGCCGACGGAATCCTCGGAGGAATTAATCATGAATATCTCTAGTGTACATTTGAAACCCATTGAAAAAACCTTACTTAACAAGGGAATGTCTTTCGTGCCAACTTATCGCACTCATGCACTGGAAACAGAAATTGCACTTTTCAAATTCACCCGAAAACTAAGACTACGGTGGTTCTTTCATAACATCGCACAGGATTCATCCAGCACCTTAGCAGAGGACATCGCATCAAAAAAATTCAGGCCCAAAAGTACTTTTATGGCACCAACCAGTCACAAGGCCATTGATTTATTTGAAACTCTTGTGAAAAAAGACCTTTTACATTCTCATCAAGCTACAACGATTAAGAGCAACCTAAGTCAAAAAGAATGGACAACACTCAGAAACTTAGCCTCCAAAAGAACCCTAACTTTCCAACCAGCTGATAAGGGTGGTGCCCTAGTAATCATGGACACTACTTTTTATGAGGCCAAAGTGGATCAGCATGTTTCGGATACTGACACGTACTTGGTTTTAGACACAGATCCTACTGACATCTTTCAAAAAACTTTGTCGTCGATACTGACAAAAGCCAAAGATTTAAATTGGATCAACGACAATACTTTCAGATTCTTAAGTAACAACTACCCCAAAAGGCCACACATATACATGCTTCCCAAGATGCATAAGAACCCGGTAGACCCCCCATTTCGCCCTATTGTGGCAGGTTGCGGGTCGTTACATGAACCATTAGGTAAATTCATCGACCATTTTTTACAACCGTTGGTTCAGAAATGGGTGACATATGTACAAGATACCACGGATTGTCTCAATAAACTTCAAAAAGTCATGCTACCCAACACAGAAGATGTGCTCCTTGCTACCATAGATGTCACAGCCCTCTACACTTCAATCCCCCACGGGGAAGGAATTGAGGCGGTTGAATGGATGTTGCTTCGACATGACTATGCAGAAACCTTGAATATTTTTTTGCTTGAGTTACTTCAATTCAGCTTATACCACAGCTATTTTTCTTGGAAGCAACAGTTCTATCTTCAAAAGACTGGCACGTCAATGGGTTTTACTGGGGCACCTACGTATGCCAACATCTTCATGGCTAAATTCGAGGACGAGCATGTTTTGAACAACAGTTCATGGACAGAACATCTACTATTGTATCTCAGATACATTGACGATATCTTGGTTTTATGGCGGGGTACGAAAGAAGCTTTGGAGAATGCAATTTCAAGCTTGAATGACTGTCATCCCCACATTAAATTCACACATTCCATCAATGCCACCACCATCAATTATTTGGATATTCAGATTGAAAAATGCAACTCTACATTTACAACCAGGATCTTCAAGAAACCAACCGATAGAAATAATGCATTACATTTTCGGAGTTTCCACTCACAATCCCTGAAAAACCACTTACCTTTATCTCAGTTTATCCGGGTGCGTAGAATCAGTTCTGATGATGACCAAGGGAAAATTGATACTGATATCATGTATCAACAATACTTAGACAGAGGTTATCCAGCACCCGTTCTGGACTCGGCGAAACATAAGGCGTACAGTATGGACAGAATGCAATTATTGAAAAAAACTGAAAAACCTGAGTCTAAACGTGCAGTTTGTGTTTTAAAATTTTCCACATCAGCTATGGCGATCAAACGTAGCATCATCAGGAGATGGGAGATTATAGAGCAAGAAAATGATTTCACGAATGTCTTTCATGCCAAACCTATTTTTGCCTTTTCTAGATCTAAGAACATCAGAGAGATTTTGGCCAAAAGAACCCCCAATTTACACATGCTCAAACACTCAGGGATGCGTAAATGCTACAATTGCGGTCACTGTGGGAATGTCATGGTGGGTGACACCTTTACACATCCACACACGGGCAAACCCATTAAGTTAAAACATTCTTCAGATTGCAACACAGCTATGGTAGTATATGCTATCAAATGTCCCTGTGGCCAAGTTTATGTGGGGAGAACAACCCGAAAAGTAAAAATACGGGTAACTGAACACAAAAGTGCTATTCGCACTTTTAATCAGAAATCTTGTTTAGCATTACATTGGAACACACACAAGCATACCATACCCCAACTCCGATTCACTGTTCTTGAGCAGATATCCGATCTCTTACATGCTGACCCCAATAGGCACTTGGCTCAAAGAGAAACATTCTGGATACGTTTTTTACAGACCATGAGCCCTGGGGGTTTGAATGACAAAATAGAACTGATACATTTTCTGTGATTGAGTATGGTTGCATGACAAATACATTTTACAGCCATTCCACTGTTAAGTATTGAAGATTGCATTTTGCTTCATATTTGTTTCATATTTGTTTGACATTTGACTCATGCTTGTTATTGTTATTTCACCTATGCATTTGGTTTGCCTACTTCGGTAAACTTTTTACATGGTACTCTTGCCATCTACTTTTCAGACACCTTTGAAACGGTTTTCCTTTTCATGTTCCTTTTACTTTTCATTGTTTACTTTCACTTTTCACTGGGACTGTGGTTATGATCAGGCACCCGTTCCGACATGGCGCCCGAAATAGCCCTCTTTCGATGTTCACCAGTTTCCTTTTGGTCACATGATCTCTACGGCTTTTAAATATGCACCCGTACGCTTCTAGCCACATCGAATCTTTGCTGTTCGACGATAGGATTCACTCTAGATCACATAGCACGTTGTACTAAAAGGTATGTGTAGTGGTGACGACTTACTGGTTCTTTATAGATAACCTTAACCGCTTTTAAGCCTGGTCGTTGTATGCATTAAGCTAACGGCACCATGTTTGCACCATTTTCTCATTCCTAGACGTCTTCGGACACGGTTCATTACAGCTCTTATGTCGTTTGAAGTTGGACGCGTACGCATTATGAATGAGGTGAAGTAAATTGCACTTTAAGTTGGGCATACCGTTTCCTTTCCGTTTAATTTATGAGTCTAACTTTTTGGTAACACTAGAACGTTCTTTTCAATTTCCGAAACACAGGTTGTGTGAGCGATGACCTGGACCCTTTCTTGTGCTTCGTTTGATATTTGATGTTTGATATTTGAACGTTGGGAGGTGAGTCCTCCGCAGGCTATTATGGTTAGATCACGGTGGTTCCTTTGGTTCACTCGAGCACCTAATGCGTCAGCATTCACTTTTTTACTTGGACGGGCACTTTTTGAGACAGTTAGTCATTTCGTAATAGGTATCACGATTCAACACCCACTGGTGTCATTTTGGTATTCTCTATTCTTTCTTTTATCTTTACTTTTTTGGTTGTCAATCTTCAATAAACTTTATTTCAAAAAATCTTCTTCTTCTTTTTTTTCACTCCTTTCATTTTATTACATCCTTTTCCCGCTTCTTGTTAAAAAACGGTTCTCACGTCAGTTGCATGCTGAAAATGGCTGGTTAGAACTGGATACTAAGGTTTATAAAATACCACACAATGTTACAGTCGGACATATATATAAGTTTGTTTTGACACTTGCATTGTTTTCATTTCGAATTGACTTATATACCTATATGTATATATTGTTACAGTATTCCCCTGAAGAAGGTGTGTGTCACACCGAAATGCATTGGGACACCAGACGTTCTTCTTTTTGAACACGTTAAGAAAATAAAGAGGAATCTCAGAAATTTATGAAGATTCACAAACTATTCTTCTGTTACTGTTTTGTTTCTAAGTTATCATCACTACTGTTACTGCTTTAATTTCAATTGCCAAATTGTTTCAAATCATACCCATGGTTCAGTTCACTTTACTCTCCACTTATGATGCTATTTCACAACTTGAATTAAAAAAGGCACAATAGGTGCTCTTCGTTTACTTTTGTTTAGTATAGCAATGTACTAATACACTTGTTCACTTGTATAGATCTACCAGTTGCACCTCATAGGGCAGGTGGATAGTGCGCCTTTTTTCAAACTTTTGTTCAAACTTTTGTTTGAACATCTTTTGTTACACATCTCTGTGTGCCATGCCCATCACCTACACTGCCAAGGCATATGTCAGCCACCCCTCTGGCTGGGTGCCTTATGCCTATGGTGTGGGCACAGGAGCAGGAGCCCTGTGCCCCTACAGTACCCAGGTCCATTCCTGGGCACTGTAAGTACAGTGCTGCCTTTTACAAGTACATGGTGCTGAGAGCTCGTCAAACACGAACTCCACAGCACCATAATGGCAACACTGAAGACTGGGAAGTTTGGTATCAAACTTCTCAGCACATTAAACCCACACTGATGCCAGTGTGGGATTTAATGTACTAAGCACCCCAGAGGGCATCTTAGAGATGCCCCCTTACAGCTAACCTACAATCCACGTCTGCTCTGAGGCTGCCCAGGCTGCCACACAGCAGACACGTTGCTGGACCCCTGGGTGGGAGAGCCCCTGCTCTCCCGGGCCTGCAACAATGCACATCCTGGGTGAGGTGAGAAATCTCCTCCCCCAGGATGAGCAAGGGGAAGCTTCAAAGGCATGCCGCCAGTTGGAGTTTCCCCAGGCCACTGCAACCCCCCACTCTGGCAGGAAGCTTGGCCGGTAACCCCATACAAGGACAGGGGATGTGCCAGCCTGCCCACCCCACCCCTCAGGTGGGGGAGGCGAGGTGAAGCACATCTCCGGGCTCTCGCCATCTTGAAGATGGGAGGCCCTACCCTATCAGGATTAGGCTACTGCCCCCCTCCCACAGGAGAGAGGCAGGATAGGGGGTGTACCCACCCCAGGACAAGGACCCATTGGTCCCTGGCCTTCACCTACCTGTAACGCCCCTAAATCTAGTATTTAGGGGCCCCCTGAACCTTCCTTCCCCAGATTCCAGATAGAAACCTACAAGAAGAGCAAGAAGAAAAAAGACCTGCCCTGCAGCTGCTAAAAAGAGGAAGACACCAACTGCTTTGGCCCCAGCCCTACCGGCCTGTCGACCCTCGAACCTGCTCCTGCTCCAGCGCGGCATCTCTTGTGGCCAGCAACCTCAAAAACCCCGGAGGACCTGGCTACCTTTGAACTCTGATTCCCTGGGACTCCCATGAGTAGAGGCTCTACTCGAGAAACCTATTCCTAACTCCTGGCAGCAGCCCGGAACCGCGGACCCAACACACTCTGCACCAGCCAAGCCTGGCCAGTGCCGGCGTGGACAAAGACCCTGAGGACGACCCCACGGCGACTGTGACCCCGAGTCCGGCCCCCAAGGACCCCCCTCGACATCCTGGACGAAGCCTGCAGCCTCAGAACCGAGTGCCACCCCAGCCGCGATCAACCAGAGGGTAAGATTCCCGACGTCAAAAGGCACCCCTGCACCCGGCGCCCTGCGGCCCCCTGTGCCCAATTCCGGGGTACCCACCTAACCTACAACTACCCAACTTACCCCTCGAAGTGGTGGTGGCACCGGAAACATCCTCGTCCCCGAGCCTGCAGCCTTTTTCCAAACCGGAACATTCCCATTGATTTCCATTGAGCGCCCGAAGGCTCAAAAGCACCCTGCACCCAGCCGCCCGAGTGGCCCTGGCAGTCCACACTCTACACTAACTTACTTCCCCACTTGCCCTGAGTAAGTGACCAGGAGCCCAGCTCCCACAGACGCGTGGCTTGCCAGACAGCAGCCACCAACCAAGGCCCCCCTATCCCTCATAGGATAACATTGGGCCTAACTCACTCTGCACCCGGCCGTCCTGAAACCGCTGAGGGTGAACCAACTGTACCTACCTGACACTGGGGGACCCCTGAGTCTATGCCCGGAATTTCAACTCTGCCAGTCGAGTACTTACCCTTAAACCGCTAACTTCATTTTCCTCATAGGGTAACATTGACTGGCTTTTTCTTCAAAAATCTTCTAAGTGTGAACTTTTCAAAACTGTAAAAATTCACCAAAAATCAGCCAAGTGACAAAAACGAATTTACTCACCTGTTCCTGGGTGAGCTCCCAGTGCTGGATCTTGGTGCCCAGCCCTGACCCTGAAAAGTACTCACAACTATACTTACCTCTAACTCATTTTTCTCCCATAGGAAACCATTGTCTGCTTTTCTGTGAAATTTCTTCTAAGTGTCTATTCTTACAAATTTGAAATATTCTTTTAAAAATCGTACCATTTCTGCAAACGAAATTACTTACCTGTTTTTGATAAGGACCCCAGTCCTGGGTCTAGGCACCCAGTCCTGGATTACTAAAGTAACGATAAAGTACTCTACCTGCAATGTGAATTTCTTGCCATAGAGATCCATTGAATGTTTTCTTTGAAATATTTGCTAACTTTTGAAATAGCTAAATATTATTTAAAAATCATTACAGTTACTAAGTCGACTTTCATTACTTGATTCTGAATACTGACCCAAGGCTGGTTCTAGGAGCCAGACCTGGAATTTCAAAAGTAATCTGAAAAGTAATTTATTGCAAGATAACCTGAATTTACCATTGAGCTCAATGCATTGTTATGTTTAGGAAATAGGATTGTTTATTGCAACCAACTGTGACTGTTTACAAAAATCCATTGCTTATTGCAAAAGTATTTATATTCAATCTCTCATTCTGAGAAAAGTATATTTTTATTCCCTTTGTGGTTCTAAAAATAAAACAAGCATGTATTTTATATATATAAACCATTGGCCTAGAGTTCAGTTATTGAGTGTGTGAAACCATTTGCTGACTGAGTGTGTACAATAAATGCTTTACACTGTCCTCAGGTACTGCCTTACTGCTCGACCAAGCTACCACTTTTGAGAGTAAGGTCATACCTAACTTTGACCTCTATCAGCCTCTGGGGGACTGTGGACTCTGTACACCCTGTACCCATTAGGGAACAGTATATACAGAGCCACTTTCTCACAACTGTGACTTAACAGCACCGTCCATCATGATGATGGCGAAAGAGACGGCCTGCAGCGTTAACGAGATGAGATGCAACAGGTAATGATTGATGCCATGCATTGGCCGCAGAATGGCAGACTGAATGATGTAGATTTTGTGGTGTGTGTTGCGCATGAATTGATGTAATTGTGCACTGCCACTAATCAACTTTCTACAGAACACACTAGTCATTACTAATTTTCCCCTTCTGGCAAACAAGAAATGTGTACTTCTCCTGCATCTTGGTGATACATTGCTTTTAATTCAATACAGGAAGGGGACTCACTCAATCTGCGCAATGCAAATGACTGTGACTTAACAGCACCGTCCATCATGATGATGGCGAAAGAGACGGCCCGTTAACTTAAGATGAGAAGGAACAGGTAATGAATGATGACAATTAATGGCATGCATTGGACACCTGACTCTGAGCTATTGGTCTTTGTGTTTGCGTTGTTTGTTGTGCACAAAGTGATGTCAAAGTGTACTAGTGGTAATCTATCTTTCTGTACACAATAAAGAATGACTCAAGTCAGTAATATTTATATTTCTACTCTTGTTGTGTTATAAAAATTACACTTGTACTGCAGGCCGATCTCCAGTCAGTCAGTAGAAGTATCAGAGCTGATGATGAAGTCAGGAGGATGTTTCATGAGTGGCATAAAACGGAAAAGCCTAAAGGTAAACACGTCAACAACAACCACAGCACACCCAAATGTCTGTGTAGAAGTTGAATAGAGTGTAGCGGTGGGATGACTGCAGTGCATTGATTTTACTAACTTTAACTGTAAAATGCTATGTTTGGAATGGATAATGTGCTTTGCGTTTGTCCAACTCTTTGAGAGAAAAAAAAAGGACTCTAAAGTGTTAACGTAGGATGTGCTAATGGTAACCACTGTGGGCCTGATCTCTCCTGTTACTGTTGAAGGTCTATGCTGGAAACAGACTACAGTAGAGATGATGCATATGCATACATGCCACCTCGGAAAGTGTTCTTGTTGCACTACACCATCACTTGTGCATTTGTTTTCACTTTCTTTCTGAATATCCTCTTTGGTTTTCAATCTAAAATTACAGGCCGGGCCTTGTCCAAAACTTTGTAAAACATTACAATGCATATTAATTACCTTACCAATCAATCACCTTTTTTTTCCAGCCGGGCAGTGGCGATGCGACAAACCCAAGATTGATGGACGAGAGGAGCAAGAGGAATGCCGAGATGCAAAAAACCAGTCCACATTTTTGACCAGGATAAGACAGTAACAGTATCCACTTTTCACTTCTTTTAAATAATTTGATTAATATCTTGTATACATTCTTTACAACAGTGTGTTCTTGGAGTTGTTATTATCAATCATCATTACGTTTGCTCTGTGTTTACGATTCTTCACTACCAATATTTAAAATTTCTATTTGCTATCTGTTAAAGTATTAAGGCCGGAACAGAACAAGAAATAGAAGTGTATGTAATCCGGGTCTCATCATCATGCATGCATTGCCTTTTTCTCCCTTAACATATGGAATGGATATGGTATGGTAGTCTTCAATGATTGTCGTTTGTTTGTCTATGTATGCATACTGTTTTTCTATGTCAAACCTTTCCCAAAATCCCCCTTCCCATCCAATCAACGGACCCTAACCCTCTTCCCCCGGGCTGTGTGACTTATTGTCGAGGTGTAACTAAATTAAATGTACACCAATACTTAATCACACACTTGCTGGGGCGGATGTGGTGAAAGCAACACTACTTCAATTTCAATGCAGAGCGATGATCTTCTTCTGCTTGCCCACCCATGAGTAGGATATTTCAGAGGTTATTTTATTTAACAAAGGAACATATACCTCAGCATGAATTGCCGGCATTGATTGGATTTGTTTGTTGTCATTCCTCATATACAGCACTAACTGTTAGACTGTAGGCATAGTCAAGTCGACAAAACTATAGTTTGTAACTCTGTCTAGTAGGCTATCCTCATAATAACCAGCATTCAGTTTTTTTGTCAAATATTTGAGCATATAATTGTTGCTCGGTAAATTCTGTGATGTACTTCATTCAACTACTCCTCTAACAGTCTCTCAAAGGCGATTGACTATCTCCTTTTCTTTTTTTGGAAATGCTGCCACCCTGCCAGTGTATACTACTACTACTATACTACCACCACCACCACCACCCCAATCATGGCATGTATGAAAAAGGAAACCATCTTCACCATGCAGCCAGTGCTGTGCCACAGTTGGACATAAACATCAAGCACCAGTAAGAAAGAAGTTTGGGGGAGGCAGAATTAATAATGGACATGTTGTCAATGATTTCAGTTTCAAACACCACTCCAAAGAATGCATAGTAGGACCAGTCAATGAGTGAGGTGTGTCGCATCTATCTGTTTGTGTCTTATACAGTCAGCAAATTATTGAAATCAAACACACGCTATGGGCGGCCATGCACCAGCAAGGAAACAGTGTGATGTAAAACAGTTACCCCACCTACAAAACATTAACAACATTGCATGTAACATAGAAAAATATATTTAATTGACCCTAACAAATAAACTAAACCCACAAAAGCTGACCCACCCACCTCCCTAACCCCAACGACTGTCCATAGAAGTAGAGAACGCCCAAACGAGTGAAGAACGAACAGGAATTAAAAAAGGGGCAGTGACAGGGACTAACTGGTGGGGCGGGACTGGAGGAGGACACGCATCTGGTCCTCTAAATGGGCGACGCGGCGTCTAAGGCCGCGGCAGTTGCAGCCACAGTGGGGGGGGCACCGGAGATGACACGGTGGCGGCGGGCAGCCGCCAGGCGGTGGCGCCGTACCGCTGGAGGGCGGTGGCTGGGGCCCGGGGCACTGGAGGAGGGTTCAATAGCTGCAGCAGTCTCCTCCTTCTCCTCGGCTAGGACCACCAGCCGCCGGTATTCCTGCTGGATTGCCTCCAGCTTCCGGCGCCGTGCCTTGGCGGCCAACTCCTTACGGTTGAGTTTCGGAGTTGCTGTGTATCAAAAAGAAAAAAACAAGACAATTGTAAAATATAGTCTTAATAAAACAGTAGGACAAGGTAATTATTTATACACATAGTGGCATGGTAGAGTAGCACTATAAAATAAAGCACAGTAGTACATAACATTTTAAATGTCGCCCGTCCTTCTTCCTTCCACCTGTCTTACACTTTTTAGTTGAACAGTGCACCAGGTGCTCTTCTCCATAAAACTTTCAAAGCAGAGTTGAAATCAGATAGATGAGGACATTGGTTACTCAATACTCCGGCTCCTAGTCCTATACCAATTAAAGGGAATTCTAGTCTTCTAGTTCACTCTTCAAACGTCCCCAAGAACTCATACTTACTTACGACATCGGATAGCGGGCGGACTTTGTCCGCCCGCCATCCGACTGCTAAAAAGGGTGGGGGTCCCGTGGGGACAATTAATTAGGATGATGCGCCCGGCACAGTGGCGGGCGCACCCTGTTTTTTTAAATTTAAATTCTGGTTGGCTTTGCTGAAAGCAATGCTAAAATGTTGTGCTGCTTTTCCAAGCACAACATGACGGGCCTCGCCTGTCACGTTTTGCTTTGAAAGTCGGGGGGGTACCATAGCATCGGTAGGTACCCTCCATGGGGGCCCCCAAGCATACTCTGCAATGTGTGCATGCCTTTCCGTGGCGGACGGCAATGCCGCCACGCAAAGGCATTCCAAAATGCAGATTATATGGCTGCCGGTGTGGTGAGAGAGACACCACCGCCATATTGAACCCTTTTCCGCCTGGACATGTCTGAATATTTTCTACAGGGATGGCGGGAGGTTTGCCCCTGCGGTGACGGCAGTGAATTCCAGCCGGCCCAGCGGGGGCAATACGCCCACCATCCAAATGGGGCCCTAATTCACAACTGTACAGTATACATATACATACAGTACACCTTTGCAGTGAGTGTGCTGTCAAGTTCAACAATAGTTAAAGATTATGAATCTAACTTACCACCGCCTGCCACTGGTGCTGCCACTCCCCCTCCGTTGCTATCTGCAACTGCCGCATCCTCGCCCTCGGCGTCGCCTTCGCTGGCCCCAGCAATGGTGGTCGGTAGTGCGCCTAGAAAACATTACACATTTTTTAGGCGACATATACACCTCCCCCCTATTGATCAGTAGCAAGGTTGAAAAATGAGTTAATACTAACATACATCACTAGTACAAATCAGGTAGTAGTAGAGTAGACACTAAGTTATATGATCATTGTAGCATTTGCTTGATTAGCGTTACCTTTACCTTGCAGCTTCTTAAGACACCTTTGAGCCCACATGACCTGCCTCACACTGCTACTGTCTAGTCTACGCGCTGCGTACAAGCGGTCAACAAACATTAACAAGCCACTTTTTTAGGAAGAACTGGTGTACTACTGTTACTGTTAGTCCATATTGCTTATCCATAGATGCTACACTTTTTGGCACGGCTGAGAAATGCTTGCAAGTTGCAATATACTAACGCACACCATTTCTTTTTTCGCATTACAGACGCAAGATTCCCTTCTACGAACCAGAGCTTCTGAACGATGCACCAACTACCAGTACTAGGTTCTTCTGAGGTGAGGGGTCCCTTCACTCACATCTTCATTTATAAATGTATATAAACTAAATTGCTATGGGATGGTGGTGCTGCCTTCCACCACTGTTCAGTTATCATGATTTAATTCCCAACTGTATAAGTGTAACAATGTATATTGTTTTAATGTTATTGATTTGCCGGTTGGTGCTGCTAAGAAAACAGTGTACAGACCTTCTCAAATTGAAATAAACATTTTAAACTTACATAGACTTTGTGGTATTTGGTGTGGAGTGGACTAACTTACACGAGTGAGCAAATTAAAGTAAGGGTGTGCATGTGAATTGCTTCCACGACAGAGGTTGGGTGTGTTATGTTCTGGGTTGTCTACTTGTTGGTTATCTTGGGGGGAGGGTTCCGAGACCTAATAGGTATGACAAGACAGTACTATAGTCAAGCAGTGGAATTGTGGTGGGTGCGGAATTTCTGATTGAGGTGTGCAAGGAAGGTCCAACCTACCATCACCAACATCCTATTTTCTGGTGCAAATGTATGTGCAAGATCCCTACAACAGTGGTATGTCCTATAGGGTATCATATCAAAATATTAAGAAATCTGGTAGGGCTGTTGTTGCTGTGAATTTTCAAAGCCTCAACATCAATAAGAGTAAAAGTAGTACAAGACAACGACCCAACGGATTGTCCGAGCTACTGGTGAATATGAGTTTTATATTACAACCTTTCACAAAGAGTGGCACTGGCCAACTGGGCAAGACTAGCTACTACAGTACAGACAGACAGACTGATAGTATGTAGTAGTACTCAGTCATCATAGCGGAGGCAGGGATAAGCTTTTTGAAACCGTACAGATCGAAGGATAATTGGTGGTAAAAAAATAGCATTTGGAACCACACTATAGTTCGGGAGAAATGGGGCAGTAAAAGTTATGGAATAAGAAATATTATTAAAAACAAGAAGACTTACTGGGGCCAGCAGAGGAGCCCTCAGCGGTGTCCTCCTGGTGGTGTTCCTGTCCCGCCGACTGTCCAGTCCCTGTCGGTCTGCCCCTGGGTGCTGATGGACAGGAGAGATATAAGAATTAAGAAAGAGACAAACGGGAGGAGCCTAGCGCTTGACCAAGATGGCCGCGTGAGCCTTGAGCTCCCGCTACCCTCACGCCCTCCGGCAATCATCCTGTCCTAAATCCTGGTTTTCATGCACGGAATCCTGCAGATGAGACACAGCTGTGGCGATTGACGTTGTCCGGGCCGAGATCGCCCACCGGGGACCGAAGTTGTGCATGGCGGAAGATTGCGGCCTACCTCCGAAGGATGCCAGGGGCTTGCGTTGGCAGGATGCCCGGCCACTAATTGAACAACAGCGGCCTCGGGAGGTGTGAACTGACGGACTGATGCCGCTGCACTTTCACTTTCGCTTTCTCACCTCTTTGTTTGCGCTCGGTTGGGAGCGCTCCATGCGGATCCGCTGTTGTCTGGAAGACCTCCACTCGATCCTGACTGGCTGCTAAAGTCCGAAGTTTACCCTGCTTCCTCTAGCTGAGTGAGGGACATCTATTTGCGACTGCCCATCCTTCGGCTCGGGATGTCGACCAAATCGGAGGCAGACAGGTCGAAGTCCAAGACTACCAAGCGGGGAGGCTATACCCAATCCAATAATATGGATCGTTATGCCCAGCAGAAAGGGTCACCTGGTGGATCGGGACAGTCGCTGGAGGCACAGAAGGCCGATTCGCCCCCAGCCTCAGAGTTATCATTGCAGGATATCAAGGGGGCGATAGATGGGATGCAAACATCGATCGGGCGACAGTTTGAGGCCCTGGCGCACAAGGTGGACACAATCTTGGTGGATGTCAACTTGATTCGCGCGGACCTGGGCAAAACCAATGAGAGGGTCAAGTCCCTGGACCTCAAGACTACTGGCCTTGCGGACGATGTCTCGGAACTCCAGGCTGAGGTTCGTAAGTTACGAACCGCGAATGACCTCTCCGCCCGCCGGCTTGAAGACTTTGAAGGTCGGGCCCGGCGCAACAATGTGCGCCTTATTGGGGTCCCGGAAACCTCAGAGGAGCACTCCGTGGATTTACTTGTCGAGGACTTGGTGGTGAATCATCTTGCGCCTAAGGGCCTCGGCAGGTTTTTTGCGGTGGAGCGGGCTCACCGAGTGCCTGGCGGACGGCCTAAGGTGGGAGCCCCCCCGCGGCCGATTGTAGCCCGGATCTTTAATTTCCGAGATCGAGACGCTATCCTGCAAGCATCGAGGGTGACAGGCCCGGTGCCTTTTCAGAATGCCTCCGTGAGCTTCCATCCTGACTTCACCCAGATGGTGCAGAAACAGAGGCAAAGTTTTTTGGGGGTAAAGCGGCGGCTTCGGGAGATGGACCTGAAGTATGCCATGCTTTTTCCCGCCAGGCTACGTGTGGTTTATGACGATCGGACTTTCTTCTTCGAATCACCGGACATGGCAGGGGACTGGTTGGATGTGCTCCCGCGGCGACAGCCTGGCCGGGACAGTGTGGATGGAGCGGAAGGAGATCGAGATGGCCAGAAGTGATATTTACGGTGTCGGCTGGTTTTTGACTCAGCTCCGGACAGTGACTCGCACCTTACTGCAGTAATGGGAGGGCGGCGGGGGGAAGATAGGAGCCCTTTCCTCCCTTGGGGTCCTTTTCGTAGATTTGTTGTTGATGGGGCGACAGGCACACTGCAAGTTGGGGGGGCTTAGTAAGCTGACGCAGGTGTGCAGGGGGGGGGGGATTTGGGATGTGGGGGCTGTTGTTGGGGGTTGTTTTCTTTCCTTGCAAGGCGTAGCAATGGTTGTCAGTATTTTCCGATCGTGGTTCTCTGGGGGGGGGTGGGGGTCTCTTTGTGTTCAGGGATGGGGGATAGGGGCTTAAACATAATTAGCTGGAATGTTAATGGCTTAGGGGATCGTATTAAACGGGGGATCGTCCTGCAATTCTTGAAACGGACCTCGCCAGATGTGGTCCTCCTGCAGGAGACCCACCTTATAGGGAATATGTGTTATGCACTTAACAGAAAGGGTTACAAATTCATTGCTCACTCGGGGTTCTCCACGGGCTCCAGGGGTGCGGGCATACTCGTCAGAGCTTCCCTACCATTTGAGGTTGACTCCACCATTGCTGACGACAGGGGGCGCTTTGTGGCTGTGGCAGGGAGGTGGGAGGGTAGAACGTTGGTATTGGTTTCTGTTTATGTCCCTCCAGCCCTGCAGGCCTCCACGTTTGCTGATCTGGGCAGGGCCTTGTTGGAACTCCCCGAAGGGCTGCTAGTGGTGGGAGGTGACTTCAATGCGGTTGGCTCTGGAACGCTCGATAGGCACCCGCTCAGAGACATCGGGGGTGCTCAGAAGTGGCTTCCCGACTTTATAGATACTTTTGGTCTGGTAGATTGTTGGAGGTTACGACACCCCACTCAGAGACAATATACCTTCCATTCCGGGGCCCACGGGAGTCTTTCTCGGATTGATTACTTGCTCACTCTGGCTGCCCACGCCTCTTTGGTGTCTGAGGCTAGGCACATGGCACGGGGCATATCTGATCACTCACCGGTGTGGGCCCATCTTGATAGTGGCCGGGTGGGGGGGGGCAGGGTGACTCCCATTAACCCCTGGTATTTTCGTGACCCCAAGATGCGCAGTGCGTTGCTGAAGACAGTTGACCACTATTTTCAAGAAAATCAGGGTTCGGTTGAATCAGCGGTGTCCCTATGGGAAGCTTTTAAGACGGTATTGAGAGGGGAGGCCCTGTCCTTGGTAGTGGCCGCCAAGCGGCGGAGAGATGCTGAGGTGACACAAGTAGAGGGCGAGATAGCTGCTTTAGAAGTGGCCTTGGGAGAGGATGTTGCACCGGCCACACTGCATAATTTGAGCTTGAAGCAATTGGAATATAGGGACCTGGTGACTAACGCTGCCAAGACCCTCAATAGAGAGCAGCAGGGTCGCTTGTACGATGTTGGTGATAAGGCCGGGAAATTGCTGGCGTGGTTGGATAAAAAAGAGCGTGTTAATCGTGTGGTGCCGGAGTTGTCGACGGCTGGGGGAGAGGTTGTCACTGATCCCGACGGTATAGTTCAGTGTTTCTCGGACTATTTTCGTACGGTATACACCTCGGTCTCGGACAGGCCCACTGAGGACTCGTGTGACCTTCTGCGAGACATCACTCTGCCCTGCCTTCCTGCCATTGATAGGGATGACCTCTATGGGGATATAACGGTAGAAGAAGTGGCGTGTGCTATCCGAGCGTTGCGCTCCGGTAAGGCTTCGGGCCCAAATGGTCTGCCGATTGAGCTGTACAAGCTCCATCCTGATAAGTTGGCTCCTCACCTGCGCGCCATGTACGTGGAGGCGCGGGTGAATGGGTTTCTTCCGCTCGATCAACGGCTGGCGACGATTGTGGTAATACACAAAGACGGTTAGCCCCGGGACAAGTGTGGCTCCTATCGGCCGATATCACTTCTCAACGCCGAGCCGAAAATCCTTGCTAAGATCCTTGCTAACCGCTTGGTCCGGGTGCTTGGCGACTTGATCCACCCGGATCAGTCGGGCTTTATCCCGCACCGTAACACTGCACTGAATCTTAGACGCCTTCATGGAGTGATTGCTAGGGCGGGCACGATACGAGAGCCGGCTATCGTGGCGTCCCTTGATGCCACGATGGCCTTCGATACGGTGGAGTGGGCATACCTATGGGCTGTGCTATCTAAGTTCGGCTTTGGGCCTGGATTTGTAGGCTGGGTGAGGTTGCTCTATGAGGGGCCTCTTGCTAGCGTCGTGGTGAACGGGCGGGCGTCGACACCGTTCGAGCTCGGGAGAGGCACCCGGCAGGGCTGTCCCCTGTCGCCGTTGTTGTTCGCCCTTGCCCTTGAGCCGTTGGCGGCGTTGATACGATGGCACCTGGATATACGTGGGCTTCGCTGGTCGCCTGACCACGAGGACCGTATTTCACTCTACGCCGACGATATTCTGCTATACCTCGCCTCGCCTAAGAAATCTCTGATAGTGGTTTGTGACGTCTTGACTTCTTTTGGTAGGAACTCTGGTCTTGTCATCAATTGGGGGAAGTCCTACTTGTATGTCCTGTGTGGGGATGTCCCACCTGTCCCGCGCAACTGCTCGATCCAGATAGCCCGGCAGGGCTTTTTATATTTGGGGATCTATATCTCCACCGACCCCATTTTACGATACGAGAAGAACTTGCTCCCTCCCTTGGCACGTCTGCGACGGGACGTGGCGGGCTGGCGGCGGTTGCCGCTTTCCCCCCTTGGCCGTGCCGCCCTGTTTAAAATGATGTCCCTTCCCCGTTTCCTCTATGCCCTGCAGAATACCCTTGACTTGGTCCCGGCCAGTTATTTCCGTGAGGTCGAAAGCCACCAGCGCGCGCTATTGTGGGAAGGGCGTCCGCGCATAGCGATTGCTAAGTTGACGCTTCCGTGGTACGACGGTGGTATCGCGCTTCCAGACATTCGACGTTATTACTGGGCCACCCAGTTGAGCGCGATTAACCATGGTGTGTATGGTCCGGCGCTGAGCCCTGGCTTCGCCATGGACCGCTGGTTGCTGCGTGGGGGCAATTACCACAGAGCTTTGTACTCGAAGTCGTCCGACTTAACCCTTACGGGGCCCACCAGGGTGGCCGTGCGTATATGGAAGGTGGCAACGGATTCACTGGGCTGGAAGGGTAAGCTTACCCTTGCCACCCCTCTGTTTGACTCCGATATTCTTAGAAAGCTTTGGCATACAAAAGGGTTTGCGAAGTGGGACCTGATCGGTATATCCAGGGTTGGAGACCTTTTGGTTAAGGGTAGGATAAAGTCATTCGAGGAGCTGCAGAAGGAATATGAGCTAGGGAACTCGGAGTTCTTCCGCTACGCCCAAGTGTGCCACGCCTTGCGGTCAGTCCTGGTAGAAGGTGAGAAGGTGCCTGAGTCCTCTCCGTTGGAGGACCGGATCCTGGACGGCCATATGCCAGAGAGTACGATCTCGCTCATTTATAAGAAACTTATTAATCTTCGGGCAGATCTTCTTCTAGGGTTGCGCGAACAATGAATCAGGGATGGCCTTGAACTGGACGACGAGGATTGGCAGTATGCAGTTTCCTCTCCCAAAGAGGTCGCGATCCCCGCGCGCCTGCGGCTGGTGCAGCTTAAAATACTCCATAGGGTATACGTGACGGGGCCTAGGCTGGTTCATATGGGTTTCTCTGAGGAGGGCTTATGTAAGAGAGGCTGTGGTATGGTGGGCACCTTTCTACATATTATTTGGGAATGTGGTGTGATCATGGAGTTTTGGAGGCGAGTACACGAGGTGATGGGGGAGGTGACGGGCATCGTCATGCAGCCTGAGGCGCGGTGCTGTCTCCTGAATGTTTGGGGTCCTACTGACCACGACGCGGCACAGACCCAATGGGTGACCCTAGGGAATATGGTAGCCAAGCGCGACATCGCACGTCTGTGGGGCTCTGATAGGCCACCTACATTGACAGCGTGGATGGAAAACATGGATTGGAGCATGTTTAGGGAGAAGACAGTGTATTGTGCTCGAGGGCGCCCTCGGAAATGGCACTCTGTATGGGGGCGATGGAACCAGTACAGAGGGGGCATATGCCTGCCCCCAGACCCGGACCCGCCCGAGGAGCAGCTCTCCCCTTAGCCCCCCTTTTTCCGGCTTAGATCTCTTTGCTGAATGTGTTTGTCCTCGTGAGTCCCTGAATTCCCCTCCTTTCCCTTACTATAAATCTGTGTCTGTTGGACGAAACGGGGCTCGCTCCCCCTGATGGGAACCCTTTTTGTGCTTATGGTGATTACCGCCTTGCTTGTGTTTTGGTTTGGATTTGTGTTTATTTAAAATGGAACCTTTGCATATCCTGGCAGTGAAATGTGGGCACTCATATCTGTTGTGTTTCTAAAGCTGCCGTACCTCCGGGTTGTCGGCTGAATAGCTGTGTCACTGATTTGCAAAATAAAGGTTTTGGAAAAAAAAAAAAAGAAAGAGACAAACATTGATGGATGGTGTCAAACAAATACAATATTTTTCAACAACGGTCAAAAAACACTCATGTAAACAACAATTGCAATAACTACATTGACCGATCTCATCTGGTCAACATGTAATATCGTGGGATTCGCAGTTCGACTACTTAAGTTACTATTTATCAACAGTAATCCATTCTTCCATTCTGATTCCAGAAAACTAAGTTACAAGTAAGCCTAAGTATTAGTACAACGTACCACCCAACCTAGCCCACCTATTCCAGGCATGCCAATTGTACATTAAGTATGCATTTCCACTGTATTCCTCAACAATGTGTATGATCCAATCATGGAGGACACATGAACATGACTACATTTTTTGTATACACCAAATTTTGGTTTGATTGATGCTGATCTGCTACTGCTAAGTAACTGCAAAGCCTACCTCGACTCATTGAACAAACTAGAAAAGGTTCTAAAGACTGCCGTACTAGCAGCACGTCACGTAACTGAGTGAGGGGGGCATCACGCATACCACTAACCAATTAGAAGCTCATACAAAGTACCTAAACCTAAGTATCAATCCGCCCCTATCTATTAGTGACAGGACAAAGTAAGGAGTGGACGTGAGTCACTGTAGCATTACGTAACTTAATTTCTCTAAAATAAACTCGTAAAGAATCACGCTAAGCAAGCGCAAACGCAAAGCTGCAAACAAGTAAGATTAGTAGTAGCGCAGAAGAGCACCTGTGTCATAATCACAGAAGACTTTTAAACGTTATTAACCTGGAATGTATTGTAAGCAGCAACATTCTAGCTGGTTGGAAGGAAAAAAAGATATTCGCAATATATAACATAGAGCAGAAGAACAGACACAAAGTTGTAATAATTAAATAGGTACTCACCAAGCCCCGGGACCTCCACTCCTAGCAGGTCCAGCAGGTCCTGCTCACGGTCCAGGATGTCGGACCACCGGTGCGTCAGCTGTGCCTGGGTGCGCCCGACCCCAGAGATGCGCGACACTGCCCGGCGCACCTTCCCCCACCGCTGCCGACGCTCCCGGAGGCCGTACCCGGACCCAGGCCTGCCACCTGCTGCCAGGGTTGAGGGGAGGTGGCGCTGCACAAAGAAAATTAATGCAGCCAACTCCGCCTCCCCAAATAAGGCCCGTGCCTGCACCCCTTGTGGGCGCCGCCTTCCGCAAGGAAGGCGGTCGCGGCTCTGGCTGCGCCGGCGAACAGCCCTGCCCTTGGACATGGTTATGGGGACGGGGCGGGAAAGAAAAGGTAAAATAAATAAAGGAGTAAAGGAAATAAATAGCGGGCAATACAAAGAGAAAAAGTAGCTAAAAAACAAAAAAAAAGTAGACAAAAACCAAAAATATAGAAGCAGGAAAATAGTTAGAGAAATAATAAGTAATAAAGATCCAAAAAAAGTGGCTATAAACAAAGGATTGAAAAGATTTAGGGAGGATTGAAAATCAGGCCCCAGAACCATGCAATAGAGTGGAAAACAAGATGGCCGCGCCCATTGCGACCACGTGCGCAAGTTCGCGCGATATTTTCTCCCCGAGCAAGCAAAAAGCAACGCGATCAAGTAAAAGCGGTCGCGAACAGGAAATATCGACCGCGAACATGCATTGCGCGACCCGGAACAGGAAGTAAACATCGCGAGAGGGCGGGACAAGTGAAAACAAGATGGCCGCGCCCGTGAGCAACCGCATGGGTAAGTTGGCGACCCGCGATCACGCAAAAAATACCGCGAACAGGCGGCAAAAAACGTCCGCGTCTTCGCGATATTTCCGGCGTGTTTGCGGAGATTTTCTGCATTTTCGCGATAATTTGCTGAAGTTAATTCCGCAAATTCCGCCCACCCCTACTAGAGAGAAGGCAGGGGAGGGGGAAGAGTAGCCATAATCCTAAAGGACTGCTGGGACTTCGTTACCATGCATCTGGATAACTTTGAGGGAGCTGAGATCCTAGGTTTCTCCTTGAGTGAGCTGAAGGGCAGCTCTCTTTCTGGAATACTCCGCTCCTGTCCTCCGGGCTCTGAGGTTTCTTTTGTGCAGACCTTCTCTTTGTATTTCAAATTTGGTTCTCCCCATATTCTCAACTTTTTTATTGTTTTGATTTTAATATTTGGGCGGATTAGACAGCGCAACACTCAAAGGACCGACAGGGTTCCTGTGAAATGCTGGGAGTACAGCACCTTGTGCCTGGGCCCACCCATCAGGAGAGGCATACATACACTGGACCATAGTTTTGCTTAGGGAGACCTTATCTCCGTGGGGGGTGTTACTCCTCTGAGTTGGTCAGAACAGAAGGGAGGCCTTCTATATTAAGTGTCCAAAGTATTTAACACCAGGCTGGGGTCTACAAAGCCCGTTCCTCTTCGAGCATGGGCCAAACTGACCCACATAGTGGAAACGAATACCTCTGATCTGGGAGCATGCTTTCATAGTAAAGTGTGAGGTCGAAGACAGCTACAATGCTTTACAATGGAGGATCACAGAGGCTCTAGATAAAGCAACATTTCTTAAAGGGGTCAAAGCCTGCTTAAGACCTTCTGCGCCTTGGCATACAGAGACTTTAAAACAGGCTAATTAGCTTGTAAAAAGTTGGAGATGGCACATATCTTATTTAGTTGAGTATAAACAACAGTTAAAGTCTGCCTTAAACAGCTATAAATGTATGTGTGCAAGGCTAAAGATGAACACTCTGCCAAAACCATTCTAGGAGCTTCAAATTGCACGAAAAAGAGATTTGATATTGCTCGTGAGTTATCTGACCCAGAATGCACTAAGCAGGCCATTAGGCCTTCTTAGACTTTATGACACTTTACCGATCTTTTTCAATAATAAGCTCCACAACATTATTTTACATATAAATCCTCCCAGATCCTCTTTGTGCTTTTCACAGGTGGGGGATGCCACTTTGGACAAAATCATTTCAGCCTGTACTTATAAACTTGAATCCTTCCAAATGTTGACTGAGAAAGTTTAGGGCAGCAGCGATGTCCATCTCTTTGGGCTCTTTGCTAGACCCATTACCGCCAAAAGCCTGGAAACTGTTAGATTGGGTGTTTCCGCCACTCCTAAACATTTGCAATCAGTCTTTGAAAATGGGTCAACTTCCATGCGCCTGGAAAAGAGCACTAATAACTCCTGTTAAACAAGCATTTGCAATGCAATAGGTCTCGCATTCACAGGAGTTTAAGCTGTTAGAATTGTAAATGAAAATACATTTTTTTATGTTTTGGGGTTTAAAACATTAATAAAAAGCATTTTAATTTACAATACTAATAGCTTAAACTCTTGCAAATGCAAGACCTTTAGCATTGCAATAAAGGGCCTTCTCTACCGCTTGTTAGATTGTAACTATCAGAGGAAGAGACTGGCCTGCGACGTCTTCAAAGTAGTGATAAATAGTGCCGTGAAGAAGATGTGTAAGTGTTGTAAATTACACAGAAGCAAAGTGTGAAGTGAGAGTTACATATGATCCGAGCTATAAACACTAATAAAGCTCTCCAACACCTTTCACTCTGTGATTACACTGTAGCAGCTCAGGAGAAAGAGTGGGGCTATTTCCTGTCCTCTCTGTGATTTGAGTGTGTAGTGTGTCATTGAGTAATGGCATTGCTATATTTGGCCTAATAGAAAACACTTCAGCTGTAGTAGGGCCCTGGTTTCAACCCCTGGTGCGGGACGGGCTATGCTTAATGGCAGGCATGGAGGGAGGGATGATCTCGGCTGCAGCTCCGGCCTTGTACAGTGCCCCTGCTATTACTAGTGAGCGAGAGGCGCTGAGGTGGTGATATTGGTGGTGGTGGTATTAGTATTGGTGGTGGTGGTATTGGTGGTAGTGGCATTGATGGTGGTGGTATTAGTGGTGGTATTGGTGGTGATGGTATTGGTGGTGGTGGTGGTATTGATGGTAGTGGTATTGGAGGTGCTTTATTGGTGGGGGTGGTATTGATGGTGGTATTAGTGGTGGTGGCATTGGTGGTATTGGTGGTGGCGGTATTGGTGGCGGTATTGGTATTAGTATTGGTGGTGGTGGTATTGGTGATAGTGGTATTGGTGATAGTGGTATTGGTGGTATTGGTGGTGGTGGTGGTATTGGTGGTGGTGGTATTGGTGCTGCTGGTGTTAGAATGAAAAAAATCATCCTTACGCATTGCTTTATGTAAGTTAGCATTCGCAGCACCATTTTGAGTTTAGACGCCATTTTAGATACGTGAGTGCAACTAATCTTTGCTCGTTTCTGAGAAAAGGCCTCCGTTAGGTTTCACTTCCCAGAAATAATGAAACTGTCCTGTTAATGAATACACTGTTCATGTGCTGCATACCTTCCCACTAGCTAAAGATCCTCTCCCACTTTTCCAGTGGCGGGTGCAGGGAGAAACAACCTTGAGCTTCTGAGGTAATGTACGATATGAGGATCGAAACATAATTTTTTTATTCCACTGTGGGTGTGATTTAATCCAGTTACGAATGGAATAATATATATCTCTATGCTTTTGATTGCCAGTCCCCTCTGCAGCATTGCTAAGAGACTGGGCAGACTGGACTCTGCTCGAGTGTATATCAATAAACATATATTGGTTTGTATTCTCTACTGTCTGACCAACTCTTTATTTGTATGGAAGGCTGAGAGGTGGTCGTGAGTGGCCTGTGTGACCCTAATCGGGCCACTTCCTTCAGTTGGCACCCGAACAGGGACTCCTTCAGATGAGTGACCCATCCCCTTCCGCAGACGGGGGGAGGTCGAGGCCATTGTTGGGTTGGACAGATGGATCAGAGATCACTGCACGAAGAGTTCCTGGTACTCGAAGCTGCCCCTACTGTACCACCGGACGGTGCCTCCCCCAGTGGTCATCCCGACTGGAGTCCTGAACGGTGAAACACTTGGATCTGACCATTTGGTCTGGAGAGTAGGCAGTGGAGATTAAATTTGTTTGACCTGCATATATCAGGTGAGTTTGTTTTGGTTCTTTGTGGATATGGTACCATTTTGGTTTGTATTTGGTACATCCTAAGGGCCGTTTTGGGAATTAAAGCAATGGCAATTGTTTTGCCAGTCATAAATTAGTGAATGTGTTTTCTTTTGAGAATGCTTAGTGCTAGTAAACTGTTTTCCTTGTGCTGCCGTTGTTCTGCTGATGCTTGATTGGAGGAAAGACAGCCAGCGCCTCCAGAAGGCACTCCGAATTTAGATATGTATGTGAAACATGGTCTTGGCCCTATTATGTTTAATATATTATGGCACAAATATACGAGGGACAATGCCGAGTTGCAGTGGCCTTTTACAGGCACCTTTGATGAGCGAAAGATTGGGTTTTTGCAAGAACAGTTATTTAAGAAAAGAAGTAGGCAGTCAGTGTTCGTTTCCCTCAGAACTTGTCAGATGGAGGCCAGACAAAGGCGATTGAAGATGGAGGGGGACGCATGAAAGGGGAGAATGCAAACATTGACGCAGAAATCTGTAGCACATGATAAAGAGAAACAAGAGTTAGGAATTGAGGGTGAGTATAGGAGATTTTGGTTGCAAATTGATAAGTCTTATATAGCTAAGAAGAAAGACAATACTTTTGTGGAAGAGTTATTAGATAATCGACCCCCACCCCCATATGCACCAAACATTATATATCCCACTGTTCCAGTGCCCTCACAGCCGCCTGTTACGGTTGCTTCCACTGTCTCTGTTCTTGTGTCTACTGCTGTTCTTTCAACGGCTGTGGCATCGGCTCCTCCTCCTCTTCCTTCTGTTTCCTTGCCGTCCATGGCAACTGTGACTGTTAGCACCCCTCTCACACCTATTGTCTCAGCATCCCTCTTGCCAGCTCTTTCTCCTGTGACGCAACCCTCAGCATCGATAGTACCTGGCACTTCTGTTGCTTCTCCTTCTCTTGTTTTTCATCCTCCGGTTTCTTTCAGTGATGTGATGCCAGTGCGCGGGTTTGGGGACAGTGATTCGACAAAGTTTAAAGAGCGACTGGGTCCGTATGTGCGGTCTGAAGTGGGGGATGAAGAAAAGCAAGAGGTGGCTAATCAGGCTGCGTAGGGTGGTGTAATCCCATTTAAAGTGTGGAAGATGTTCGGAGTGTGATGAAAGATTATGAGTTTTTTTTACAGCAAGCCCTTAAGCATTTGTCTGCTAGGCTGATTACTATTTGGAAGCAGTGTTTCAAGGATGCTGCACCACAGATTTTATATGATATTAAAGATTGTGTACATGCTAGTAATATGGAGCCTGGCCAATGTTTTGGCAGTGTTATGCCATTGATGGCTTACAGGGGTAGGCTACTTGAGAAGAGTTCAACCACTTTGTCCCAGTTTCCTATGAGAAAGGCTCATCCTATCTATCACCCAGAGATACCGGAGTTAACAAACGGGCGAGGGACTGTCACTCGTTCGGATGTGGCAGCCCATTTTCAAGAACAATGGGTTTATACTTGGTGGAAAAGAAGTGACGTTTTGTCTCTTAAGACTTATTTGCCTGATCCTAGGAAAAATCCAACTGCATATTATAAAGAATTGACTGAAGCTGTCTCTTCAACTGTAATGACTCTTGCCGATATTGAAATGTTTTTTGATCTTCTTGTTCCAGTTGATATTTGGAGACAGGTTCATACTCAAGATCATGCAGCAGAGTTGGGGGGTACGTCGGACCAAATTAATGTATGGGATCAGGAAAGGAAGCCAGGTAATAAGCCCAGAGCAGAGATACTTGCTCTGCCATGCAGCATTATCACGTATATGCATTCTCTTATTCCACCGAGGAAAGTTGATTGGGACAAGTTAACAGCTTGTCACCAAAACAAAGACGAGAGAGTGTCTGATCTTTTGACTCGGTTTGAAGATATCTTCCTGGAGTACAGTGGGCAAGATTTGTCTATCGAGGGAGGTGTTCGTTTGTTTGTTAATAGATTTGTTTCCGATTTGCTTCCTGAGATGGCGACTCGATTGCAGGCTTCCAAAACCACCTGGTCCACCTCTTCCCCTTCTGTTATTTTGAATATGGCACAGTAGTATGAGCATAGGGATAATGAGGAAAAGGAGAGGACAGAGAAAAAGCATAAGGATTTGAAGACAAAGGTGTTGTTTCAACAGGCTTTTAGGGCCGCAGTGGTTTGGCCCGACAGCTTCCATGCACTAATAGGCAGCCAAACACTACGCCCCTGGGTCCGAATCAGTGTGCGTATTGTAAGGAGGAGGGACATTGGCGTAGCGAGTGTCCTGTGCTTTTGTAGAAGGTGGCGGTCCCTAGAGGACGAGGTTCTCGTGGAAGGGGTCGTGGAGCTGGTAGGGAAGACAGGGCTCAAAATGCTGTGGCCTCACAGGATCATTTTGATAATAATTACTTTGATGACCCTCGTTCGGGACAGTACCACCATGATGATTATGAAATGGAGGAGGTGACAGGAATGTCTTACAGCTAGGACAGCCAGGGACAGAGTGAGGGACCAGTTCCGATACCTGTAGATCAGCATGGTCCTTATGTAACGGCAGAACTGCAAGGTTCGACTAAGGAATTTTTGGTGGACACAGGTGTGACAAACAGTTCTGTTTCTCAAAATATGTGAGGGACTGGTTATCAATATTTATACTGACAGATTTATACTGACACAGTCAGTACGCCTTTGGAGTCGCACATAACTTTGGGGCGATTCTGGGCAGAGAGAGGGTTCCTTACTTTGCATGGCGCAAAGATTCAGCATGGGTGCCTCGTATTTAGGCTTTTGTCTGCTTTGACACTCCCTACGAAATTGGCTATAGTAGAGTGTAGTGTCCACGGGAAAGTTACTGCCGATGTAGGTAAGGGAAATGCTTTTGCAGATCTGACAGCTAAGGAAACAGCCCAAACTAAAATGAAAAGGATGTTTGTAGAAGATCCCGCTAGGTGGGTGCCTGAAGTCACCAGGTTTGAGGATACACTTGAGAATGTGAAAGAGATAGAAAGCGTGGCCACAATACAGAAATTAGCAATGTGGCAGGAAAGTACAGCACAATTGAAAGATGAGGGATGTTGGCTTGATAAGTCAGGGAAGCAGAGATGGATGTTGCCAGATGCATATGTTCTTCCCATAGTCAAGATGGCTCATGGCCCAGCCCATATTAGTGCCAAGGGTATTTGCAAGTTGTTAGACTCTGTATGGCAGAATGATAACATTTCGAAAAAGCTGCACATTTAGTGAAGTACTGCATCGTGTGCATGATGCACAATCCTGGGAGGAGTACTCCTACATCACCCAGTAATTTTGCACCACCCACTTTCCCTTTTGAGGTCCTCCAGATGTATAGAATTAGATAGGTGCAATAATTTGAAGTATGTTTTGGTGGTTGTCTGTGCATTCAGTTAAGGGGTCGAGGCTTATTCCACTCAAGACAATACAGCTGTTATGACTGCAAAGGTACTCCTGCAGGAGTTCTTTCTCCGTTTCAGCTTGCCCAGTTTGATTTGGAGTGATAAGGGAAGCCATTGTAATGCTAGGATGATTCAGTTTATTTTTGATGGGTTGTGTATTAAGCAGAAATTTCATGCTGCCAATCATCCACAGTCAGCAGGTTTGGTTGAGAAGTACAATGGTATTCTCAAGCTTAAATTAGCGAAGATTCGGGAGTCCACAAGCTTACAGTGGCCAGATGCTTTACCATTAGAACGTTTGTCGACAAAAACAACAGCTCATTCTAGGACGGGATTGTCACCGTACGAGGTCGTGTTTGGCTGCCCGGAAAACGTCTGGGGTATCCCGCGCCCCCAGCAGTTCTCTGAAATTGAGTACCCGTTGTTGATTGACTACCTTTGCCAGTTAACTGAAAGATTGAGTTCTATTCACCAACAGGTCCGGGAATCCCTACCAGCAACACCAGAGGGGCCCGGACACAGTATTCAGCCTGGTGATTACATTCTTATCAAAGTATTTCAGCGAAAGAAGAGTTTGGAGCCACGTTGGAAGGGACCGGAGCAGGTCCTCCTATCTACACGCACAGCTGTTAAAGTCGCCAGCTGAAAGAACTGGGTGCATGCCACCCACTGCCACAGGATACCTCTGCCGTTACCCTATGACCAGTGGGTCATGGGGAATAGCTGATAAGGAGTGTGACCAGATTCCTCGTTTTGTTCCACTTAGCGATGCTGTCCTTATATGAACGCAAAGTGATAAGGAGAATGACGACGTCTTGAACGAGGCTGTTCCACTGGAAATATGAGCTATCCAGGAACTCCTTTTCACTGATTCCTCTGTGTCTGGATTCACTAGGTACAATTTGTGCCGTCAGCTGAAGAACAGTGCACAAAAGAGAAGTCAGATTAGTTAGGGATGGACTGTGCAAGTTAGGTGTACTTTGCTATAGTACCAACAGAATTAGTTTAGGATGATGTGAGACTTGTGCACTGTTTGAACATTGGACAGGATATCTTGAAAGTATTCCCTTGGGGGTACATTATCCTGGACGACGTGGGAACCTGAGCTTAGGACAGAGCAAGCTCCACCGCCAGTGCTCAAGAGCGCCAATGTTTTTGATGAACAATAGGAGCCTGTACCAGTGAAGCTCTGATGGACACTGGGAACTTACATATTCCATTTGCCTTTTTTATCCCTCTTTCATCATTCATTATGCATCATTTTGGTAGACAGGCTGTTGATAAGGAGCAACCAATGATTCTTGTTGTTCAGCCCACTATGATTTGGAAACTTAAAAGAAGAAAATGATGTCTCACCTTTGTGGTTCTATTGCTTTTGATACTGTGTGGGGTGACATGGGTTTTGGAGAATGATTAAAATGTGGTTTTGCCAGAAAAGGGGATAGTGATCTCTTTCACTAGATATAAAAGGTCACTCCCAAATAATGTATTTTCAGACACCCATTTGATGTTCTTTGGGGAGAGAACTGCTTGCTACCCTACTGATTCAGTTACCAGCTTATGGACTGCTTATCCATTGTCCCTTGTGAATTATACTTATACTCAAGCCCCATAATTTACAGAAGTTTCTGGAGTTTTTGGTTTTGCTTATCAAGGTCCTTGCTTATATCATAGATAGCCACGGGGAGTGGGCTATCCAGGATGCGCTGATGACACCTACTGTGATAATTACTACATGGAGGAACAGAATATTACTTTAGTAGGTTTGCATTATAAGGATGTGATCATTACTCGAAAGGCTGGCTATTATCCTGCTTGCTGTCCCATTGTGAATAGTATGGACACAGACTTGTATGTGAACTGTTCAGGCACAGTGATGTATAAAAGTACGATCTCTTTAGTGAATGATAAAGATCCTGATACCTTTGGTATGAATTCTAGATACTCCGCTGTGGATTATGATGGACCAATTTATGGGCACCCTGGATTCTATTTTTTGTCCAATGGTACATACTCTAATGTCCATAATGGTACAGACGATGTGGCTTTGGGAATGATGTTGCCTCTAGGTGTGCCTTGCAAATATGTCAATCCTAAGCCTAATGTCCGCTGGGTCAAAAGGACATTGGAATATTTGGGATGTAAGTTGCAAATATTGTCCAACTCTACAGTAGCAGCTTTGCGTGACATTACCACCCAATTAGAAGGTATGCAAATATATTCTGAACAGACTAGATGTGCAATTGATTTCATTTTAGCCAAGAGTGGAGGAGTGTGCGCTGTAGTAGGCAATCAGTGCGTAGTCGGCATCAAGAATATGGAAAAGAATATCATCCAGTATTATTTAGACATTATCGAGAATGTCAAGGGAGTGGAAAGTGGAAAATGGAATTGGTCTCTTTTTGGTAGCTGGGGCTGGATCCTCGAAAAAGTGAGTTAACTGATTGTAATTTTGGTGTTCTGCTGTGCCCTTTTTCAGTGCGTTCCCTTTTGTTGCTCCTACTGTACCAATATTTTTACCCCCTAAACACAAAATATCGATTCATGAAACCAATGCTGCAATAATGGTTCAGAAGGAAATTGAGGATATGATGAACATAGATGAAGGGATATTTGAGACTTCTTCTCTTCTCACAATCTCCCCTCCTGATGTCGATACTATGGAATGCTCATAAACATGTTATTGTAATCCCCTACCTGTCTTCTTGTTACTCAAGCAAAATGATTAGCTCATGCTAAAAGGAGGGTCTGTTGGAATAGAAAAATTCATGCTTACGCATTGCTTTATGGAAGTTAGCGCTCGCTGCACCATTTTGGGTTCAGACGCCATTTTAGATGCATGAGTGAAACTAACCTTTGCTCGTTTCTAAGAAAAGGCCCCCGTTTGGTTTCATTTCCCAGAATGATGAAACTTTCCTCTTTAATGATAAACTGTTCGTGTTCTGCATACCTTCCCACTAGATAAAGGTCCTCTCCCACTTGTCCAGTGGCGGGTGCAGGAAGAAACAACCTTGAGCTTCTGAGGTAATGCACTATATGAGGATCGAAATTTAACTTTTTTGTATTGCACTGTCTAGCTGCATCTGCTCGGAAAATTCCATTATGGGCGTGTTTTAATCCAGTTTATGCTTTTGATTTTCAGTCCCTCTGCAGCACTCCTAAGAGACTGGGCAGACCGGGCTCCGCTCGAATGTATCTGAATAAACATATATTGTTTTGTATTCTCTACTGTCTGACCGACTCTTCATTTGGTACGGAAGGCTGAGAGGTGGCCGTGAGTGACTCGGGTGACCCTAATGGGGTGACTTCCTCCAAAATAACACCTTGTATAGCCTCCGTAAATTGTTAGAGGTCGATCTGGTTGGTATAAACCCATTCTGATCTTCATGAACAAGTCTCTGCATATAGGGCATTAATCTGGTAGCCATAGCCAAAACTTTACTCAGTATCTTAAAGTCAAGATTTAACATCGCCAATGGCCTGAAATCTGCCGTATCTGGCATATCTGACTTGTTTTTAGGCAAGGGGACCACCAGTGCTTCTCTAGTGGACTGAGGAATTTGCCATCTCTGCACCAAAGCTGCATATAGATTTTCCAGGTGTGGGGCCAGGATAGTCACATTAGTGCTATAAAATTCTGCTGGAAGACCATCCAGTCCAGGCATCTTCCCTCTAGCCATTGCTTGACTGCTATACTATTGTCTTGTGCCTTGATCTCTGTCCCTAGGTTTGTTTGCGCTGCACGGTCTAACTTTCGGAGGTTTAAGCCCTCTAGATATGTCATTAGATCTGTGTCATGTATCTCTCTAGGCTCCGCATACAGTGAGGTATAGTAATCTCAAAATCAATCATTAATCCTCTTAGAAGAGAAGAGTGTGTGCCCCTCTTCGTTAATAAGCTTGGGATTTGGGATCCGTTCGTTTCAGGACGGATCAGCCAAGCTAACAACCTCCCGGCCTTCCCCCTTCTACATGTTGTTTTCCCGGTAGGCACGTAGGTCTAGATTCTCAGTCTTTCCCAAGCTTCATTGTATGTGCTTTTTAGGTCTGATAACCTCTTCATATTGCTCAGTAACTCTGTCTGCCTGTATTTGGGCTTCTAGCACCTGGAGCTCATTGTTAATTTCTCATCTGGCGTCTACTGTTGCTCCATGCATTGCCTCCTGATTACCATCCAATTCTATCAGCGGGGAGCTAACGATGCCTTGGTTTGTTTCAAAGTATTTCGCGATGGCGGTGGAAAGCTTATGTCTGAAGCAATCATCCACAAGGAGGCCAGGGTCTAGTCTCTACAGTGGGATAGCCGCTCTCTTCGTGGTAGAAGCAAATCTCAATAAGAGGGGGCTGTTATCCGACAAGGACCTTCCTAGGTATTCCAAACTCTCCATGTTGGCTGCCAGTTGCTTGTAACAGAGAAACATATTTAATCTGATGTGAAGGCCATACAATGGCGAGTAATATGAATATTCCCTGTTCTGGGCATTTTGTACATGCCAGATATCCATCAACTTCCCAGCCCCGGAGGCCCAAAGCTGCCGCAGACGTACCTTTCAGGGGGGTCGGGATTGGTCCATGGGGAGGTCGTCCACGCAATTATAGTTTCCCCCCCAGAATTATATCACTCGCCGCCATTTCTGACAGAGGTCCGGATAGGCGCTGGAGGAACTGCGTTTGGTCTTGATTCCTGTAACATCACTATCTGAGCCCCTCTCCTTATAAGATAACTGAGGATATTGTATCATTAGCTGGGGACTCCATGCCCCTGCTATTCCAGGATATCAACCTAAATCCCTCAACACCCGTTATATGTAAAGCCACTCCCCATCTAACACCCCCACTTTCAAATCCTAAGAGAAGGACCCCATTGAAGCAAGCAGCAGCCCCAATAACTACAAAATCCACACCCAAGAGCGGAGTGGCAACGGGCAGCTGCCCAAATGTGTAACCCAACATTACCGCTCGAAGAACGCCGCCTTCAACTCCTCAGATGGGACACTCTGGAGGGGGGAAGAGTTTACTATAGAACTATGAGAAACAAAGAGTTAGGACGTCGCTTCCATCCCGGCTCCCCAACTCGTGCGGGAGGTCGGTCATCGCCCGCCCAGAAGGTCGTTGTGGCCAGGATGAGGTTAGTTTCAGTCTCTTAACCACAGAAATGGGGGGGTGTTCTGCAGATTGTTTACCCTTTAAATAATATCATCTGCTGAGCGTGGAGTGATTTGTGGCAGTTCTTCGTCCGTCTCTGTGTTTACCTCCGAGTCTGACTACTGCGCTGGCTGCTCCGACGACAAGCCCATGTGTTTCTCTGAACTTTTGGATGTCATTAACGATGCAACCAATTGTAGGGCTGCCTTCCTGCCTTGTTGGGTCTGTGATATCGTGGGCTTTCAATAGTGTACTCAGTTTCTTTGGATGTTTGCTTTGGGGCCCCTTTGTGGTTTAGGCAGGGATGCACCTTTCCCATGCTTTGGCAAAAGTGTGAAGCGCCATCACTGGGAAGATCAAAGAATATTTCAGGCCTGCCTCTCGTAGAGGCAGGCCTGAAATAAGTGCGCCAGGTATGCCCAGATGTGGGTCCTGGGCTCACTGTGCCACTGGAATCAAGCTATTCTGGCTGAAGAGGGGTGAAACCCCGAAACCGGTCCTAGGATGCTAGTTTCTGGTCCAGGGAGGATCTGGCTTGGCAGTTCGGGCTGGGCTGTTCCCATGAGGCACAGGGTCAAGACTGATTTGCATATGGCCAGGTCTAAACTGGGGTGGCATGGTGAGCAAAAGAATGATGGATTTAACCCAGATCTCTTGACTGGGGGTGAATATTTTGATTTGTTCTGCATTCCGTCCATCAATTGTGTGTCTTTTGCTGCCTCTCGTAGAGCCTTCTTTACTTCAATGAAGGATGCTCTTTGCGCCTGCACACGTGCCGTAAAGTCTGGAAACATTTATACCTTGCTGTTATCTATGATGTACAGCCCTTTGGTTCTAGACTGCTGTAGTATGGAGTCTCTGTCTTTGTAGTGTAGTAATTTGACTAGCACCGGTCTCGGGGGGCACCCCGGGTGAAGAAGGACGGCCCGGTACCCGGTGGGCCCTTTCAATGGCAAATAACTTGTGAAGGGAGTCTGGCGGCATAATCTCAGTCAGCCATTTTTCACAAAACACTGTTATGTCCGAGCCCTCAGCTCCCTCGGGTATACCTATTATTCTTACATTGCTCCTCCTCTTCCTTCCTTCTGCATCTTCAGCTCTACGTTCTAGCTCAGGCACTCTGGCGTTAAGATCGTTCAGGAGGGCCTCTCCTTGTTTGTGTCCTGGGACAAGTTCCCATAAAGGATTAGTGGTGAATTAGTATAGTGAAATATGAAAGTAATTTGAGTGGTGGATATTAGTAGGTTATTTCGGGTGAGAAGGATAGTGGAGGAATAGAAGAGGGAAATAGATTTGCATTTATATAGCGCTTGTTAACCCTGATGGGGTGTTGAAGCCCTTTTTTGGCGAGTAGCACGCTACTTCTGAATCCATTAATGATTAGTGTTGAATTAGTATAGTGAAATATGAAAGTAATTTGAGTGGTGTATATGGTAGTCAGTTATTTGGATTGAGAAGGGTAGGGGAGGGATAGAAGAGGGAAAAAAGTTTGCATTTCTATAGCACTTGTTACCCCTGATGGGGTGTTGAAGCGCTTTTTTGGTGAGTAGCACGCTACTCCGGAACCCATAAAGGATTAGTGTTGAAAATTAGTATAGTGAAATATTAAAGTTATTTGAGTGGTGGATATGTTATTCAGTTATTTGGGTGGAGAAGGGTAGCGGCGGGATAGTAGATGGAAAGAGGTTTGCATTTATATAGCGCTTGCTACCCCTAATGGGGTGTTGAAGTGCCTTCTTGGCGAGTAGCACGCTACTCTGGAACACATAAAGGATTAGTGTTGAATTAGATATCATAAATATAGTTGTACAAAATATTGTGTTTTATATATATAAAATAACTTAAAAAATATAAAATATATTGAAGAATAGAATTAATTTAAAAAAAAGATTTAATATACATTTTAACAAATAAACTTAATTAAAAAAAGTTAAACACACATATATTATAATTAATATAGTTATATTTACGTTAAAACAATTATTAAACTAATAATTTTAATATATTTTATAATTTTAAAATTATATAATAATTTAACAATTTCAGTGCAACAGTAGGGAAAGTGTCGGATAGCGGAGGGATACAATTTAGTATTCCCAATCCAGTCAGTGCAACAGTAGGGAAAGTGTTAGATAGTGGAGGGGTAAAAATTACTATTCCCACTCCAATGAGTGCAACAGTAGGGAAAGTGTTGGATAGCGGAGGGGTAACAATTACTATTCCCACTCTAGTGAGTGCAACAGTAGGGAAATTGAATGCTAGCGGAGGGGTAAAAATTACTATTTCCACTCCAATGAGTGCAACAGTAGGGAAAGTGTTGGATAGCAGAGGGATAAAATGTACTATTCCCACTGCCTTCAGTGCATCAATAGGGAAAGTGTTGGATAGCAAAGGGAAAATATTTACTATTCCCACTCCACTCAGTGCATCAATAGGGAAAGTGTTGTAATGCGGAGGGGTAACATTTACTATTCTCACTCCAGGCAGTTCAAAACTAAATATCCTCAACAAAATAAAAAAATAAAAATGTAAGTAAATAAAAAAATATATAAATATATTAAAAATAAAACATATTATAATGTTAAATACATATCACAAAATATCTACAAATGTTAAATCAAATAAAAAAATAAATTTCAAACAAATAAATATCTTTATTTCAAAATTATTTATTAACAAAAAACATTGATTATTACATACATTTAGTTTATTTACTTCCTACCCCTATAACACCGCACAGCTCACAACCGAAACTGAAAAACAAATGTATTTGCATAATTAGCATAATTAATTATCAATTAAACAAATATTGTCAATTAAAAACAAATTAAAACACATACAATTTAATTAACTTCCCACCCTTTACACCTATAATCCGCACAACCCACACCTTAAATTAAACTGTAAAAAAATTGATTACAGAATTTAAAAAAGGGGTTCAATTAAATAACTAATAGTATTAAACAACTAATTATAAAGTAAGTAAAATTAATTTACTCCCCTCTTCACCGCTATAAACCCAAAACCCACACACAAAAAATATTAAACAATTACACTAATTAGTTATCAATTAATTATCAACTAATCATTAATTAATTAAAAATAAATAACTTCCCACCCTTTACCCCTAAAAACCCCACAACCTCCAAATGAAATTAATTACACAATTTCCATATTTAATTGTCAATTAATTAATTAATATTAATTAACAACTAATTATTATTAATTAACAACTAAATATTAATTAATTGAAAACAAATTTCTTCCCACCCTTTACCCCTATAAACCCCACAACTCGCACCAAAAATTAATTACACAATTACAATGATTAATTGTCAATTAATAATTAGTATTAATTAACAACTGATTATTAACTATTAATTATTAATTAATTAATTAGTTATTAATTAATTACAAATACTCCATTAAAAATATTAATAAATACATATATTCACTAATATTGAATAAATATATTCACTAATTTATTATAATTAACTACTTCCCATCCTATTCTCTTATAACCCCAAAACCTATACAAAACTAAAAAAACGCAAAATTTAATTAAAATAAAATGAATAACCACTAAAAATGTAACACGTATATTGAAAAACATAAACAATACGTATACAAAAAATACATCACATACATTTAAAATAGATACTAAAATAAATAACACTAATTAAAAAATCAATATTTTAAACAACTTTATTTTTGCAAACAATATTAATCACTTCTATATTTTTAAATTGATATTTCTTAACTTAAAGTCATTATTCCTGACCACGATATTCTTGCAGTCGATATTTCTGTGTCAAAATATTTAAAACTCGATATTAGTGTAAGTCAACGTTTCCAACACGATCTTGTGACTGAATACCACATATGCTATTCAATCTCCACCGGACCATATTCTTCAACCGACTCTCAGTCCAGCTAACTCAAAATTATCAGTTACTACCCCAATCCTAAAGAGATGTGTCACAAACTATTCCAGCAGCCATTCCTCTCACATAAATACCTCTTCAGCACATCAAATACCTGCCTGTATGTCAGCTTGCTGCCATTCTCATATCAAAATGTGTGCCCGGTTATTTTCCTCTAATTGTACAAAGCTCCCTGCAGGCTTCAGAGTGATGTATTGAACTGCCCAGCATCACCTCCCATCAGCTCTATCCCCCCATCTCCACAGTGTAATATGCAAGAAACCAACCCCCGGCTTCAGGTCACCCACTTCATGCCCCCATCATCTCTGGCCCTACAACATCTGATATCTCCAGTGCCCCGAAAAATAAGATTGCAAACATGTCCCTATGTAACCGATATTTCCAGTCAGATGTGTATGCCTACACCAGGAAGCCTTCTATAATGTCCACTGTGTAGTGTTGTGAGACTATGTACACTAGGACACTTGTGGTTCTGGGCAGACTCAATAAGGAATTACGTAACTTGTTAGGACGTGTTAAGGTGTGGTTTATAACAGTTATGACGTAATGAGAGGGCAGAGTGGGATCGTATGCTGAGGAATAAAGACATCTACTACAGAGTGTGGGGCATATTCATTGTGCATACTCCAGGGATGGAAAGGATGCTACACACTGTAATCCCCCATCTGTCATCCTGTGTCTTGCCTCTCTCTCTGGTCCAGCTTCCACTATTTAGTTCTTATCCCCAGTTGCGTTTCCCATAGAATACTATCCAGAAAGTTTCCATGAAATAGTTACCTGAAACAATCTCTTGCCAACCATTAACTTTATAATCTTCATCATGTCATACTTCCTTAGCTCCCATCCTGCCTATGTGTTTGTCTGCTTTGTTTGCGCATGACAAATTCCTCCCTTGGTTTTTGATAATTACTCTTCTTGGATGACACCAGCAAGCTATGTGCTAGATGCATCTCATGCAATGTGCTAGGTTTCACATCTCTGCTGGAACTGTTTCCCTCTGCTCATCCACTTCCGGGCCCAACCCACGGAATCACTAAAAGTGAAATAGTGCATTCGATACTTCAGTGCCCAAACCTGGAATGTGTTGCATTCAAAATATGACGTTCCATTGCAGAATCTTTTACTCCAACACTCTCGGAAACCATAGTGCCCAGTGGCGCTGGCCAACAGCTTATTTATCACTCAGTATATTGCTGTATTGTAAATTACAAAGTTCACTTCCTCATCCCCGCAGTCATTTTGCCAGCATACTGAAAAAATATCAGAAGTGCAATGCTATATTTTTACTGTCTCCTCTTCTCTGGCTTACCTCTGCACACCAGTGTTGTTGCCAGTACAGCCCAAAATCTCCTGCAACTGATGCAGTGGAACCCATGTCTATCAACTGAGTCTATAGCATCATGTTTTGTCTCATTCCTAACGAAATCCTAATTGTGTGATACGTCACTTGCTCAGTCCTTGTCTTCTTCTTCATCACCTATTTCAAAAGAAGATGCAAAGGTCTCAAAAACAGCATAAGTTACTGAATAGCCCATACTCATTGTTTTGTCCACAAAAAAGATGTCCTTCAAACCAACTCCCTGATATATGGGAAAATCATCCGGATGAATCGGTAATAACCTAAACTCTGATTTACGTCTGCTTTCTCCATCTCTGCTCTTATCACACATCCACGGACCACAGCCTTGGCCTAGTACAGTGCTAGAACATGACACCAAGGGGTCTATTATGATGTAGGGCGGATCGCCACAGCCCGCATGGCGGTGGCGATCCGCCCTACATCATACCCCTCCCGCCTCCCATTTCCCTCCCCACCATATTATGATTGCGGGGGGACCACGGCAGACGGCAAGACCGTCCAACACTTTTCCTCCCGATCGCCGGGTCGACCTCGCTGAAAAGGGTTGCATATGGTGGCGGTGTCTGCTAGACACCGCCAGCCATATTAGAATGCCACAGGGAAGCAGCCTTTCCGTGGCAGCAACAGGCATGCGGATTCCTGAGTTGGGGGCCCATTGCAGGCCCCCTGGATATTGGTGGGGTGGAGGGGCACATGGCGGGTACCTATGGTATCCCCTGCATTTGCATGGACGACGTGGCAGGCACTGCACGGTGCCTGCCATGTTGTGCATGCAAATGCACACAGCGCAGCCACAGCATTGTGGCGGGCGGTGCTGTGAGCACCGCCCGCCACAATGCTGGGAATAGAGGATGCCACTGCCACAGTGGCATTGGCATCCTAATTGCCGGTGCGGGACCGCCACACCACTGGCGGCCGGTCCCAGCACCTCTAAGGTGGAGGGCGGACATCCTAATAGGCCCCCAAGTATTCAATCTGGTCATTGACTGCTCTCCCTTCCAGCTGTGAAAATTGGGATATCAGCTTGAATTCACCCTTTGCCTTCTGTGGCACCACGTCAAATGGTGATATTATAAGGTTAGGGAGCGGGGCCTCCGAAAAGCTTCACACCATTTGTACTCCCTGTACTTTTTTCATTAATCATTTTTAACAATTTCTGTCATGCACTATACCGATTGTAAATGTTCAGCCTAGCTGTGTTCCCTATGGGGAATCCTAAAACCTGTTGATAAAACTTCCTTCAACCATTGAGCCACTTTTTTTTACCTGGGTATGCTTTTAACCACAGATCCCTAGCCTCCATGTTACCTGGAATACTAGCTTCTGAAACATTTGGAACACTCATGCTGGAACTTCCTCTACAATCTAAAATATACACCTTTATTGAAGTTCTAATACATTCCAGCTACCCCATTTGTAGGTCGAGCCTAGACAGCGCATGTGCTGTCTCTTCGAGACTTGCTGTATTCACTCTGTGGAGTTGCAGCACGCTCATTGCATTTTCTATTCGTCCTTTCATTTGTCGTTGAAAAATACTTGCTTGCTAGTGCTTAATCCTTCCTCTTTGTCCCTCCTTTTTAGGTTAAGTCTAGGCAGCGCATGCGCTGTCTCTTCTAAACATGCTGTATTTACTCTGTGGGCTTACAGCCCACCCATTGCCCTTTTGTTCGTCCCTTCGATTGTCATTCAAAATTTCTTGCTTGCTAATGGTTTTATTCTTCCTCTTTGTCCCTCCTTTTTGTGTTTGGTTTCCTCTCACAGAGCACAATCCAAATACTGTTAACATTACACTTCTGTGTTTATGTGTTCATTTGGGGGCTATTTTTTCTTTGATTCCTGCTTGTGTCACTGTTTGCCCGTTGTTATAAAGAAATACACTGGAAGAAAGTTCAATAGTTCTTTATTTGCGCCATTCCCCACCACAGGTTCCAGTAAGCTGAAGGCAGCTGTAGAACCTTTCAAACAATATAGTACCGAACATTCCAAATTTGACAGAATGGTGTAGAAATAAACATCTCCCCAACAGGGGAAAAAGAAACAACCAATAAGGAGAAGGAAAAGGGGAAACATAAAGACACAAAAAAAAACACAGAGTATAAACAAAGCTAGCTACTTGACCAAAAGCAACTTGTGATTCTACTGAACGCAAACTATTTGACATAAAAATCGCTGTGCAAACAGGAGAAGCATTGGTTCTCTGAGATCTACAGAGAATGTGTGGACAGGTGGCCATAGAGGTTTTATTAGTTTTAGGGTCAGCACAGAGTTCACTCACAGGCCTATGTGGAACTATTTTGTCAATACCGCAGGTTTGGCCATTTTCCAAAAGTACCACATTGCGTCCCACTCTAAAATACCTTGAACCTCTGTTCCTGCGTGCTTTAGGAAGATCCACCTGGACCCATTGTCCCTCACAAAAATTTGAAGACTTTACGGGCCCGATTCAAAGAATTAACTTAAGACAAAATCCTAAACTTACTACTTTTGGTATTCACAGAATGCACTTACTACTTTTGGTATTCACAGAATGCACTTACTACTTTTGGTATTCACAGAATGGATTTACGACTACTAACTTTACGTCCGCACTCGGGCCGGAAATTCCGGCCCGGAGGCGGAGCTTCCGGCCCAGAGGTGGGGATTCCGGCCAGTGGCGGAGATTTAGCCATGGGCAAAATCTCCACCTCCGGGCCGGAAGCTCCGCTTCCGGCCCAGAAACTCCGCTTCCGGCCCAGAAGCTCCGCCTCCAGGCCGGAATTTCCAGCCCGAGTGCGGACGTAAAGTTAGTAGTCGTAAATCCATTCTGTGAATACCAAAATTAGTAAGTGCATTCTGTGAATACCAAAAGTAGTAAGTGCATTCTGTGAATAGCAAACGTAGTAAGTTTAGGATTTTGTCTTAAGTTAATTCTGTGAATCGGGACCTACATGTTTGGTATGGCCATACCTGTTTTTATACTTAACTTGGTGCTCAAGGATATTCTTGGAAATGTGACCCCTGTTCACCACACATCTACTCTCCTTTTTTAACCATGTGGCAGATAGTTTGGTTTTAGGAATTATACCTTTCAGAGATGTAAAGGGATTTATTCCTGTGATGCTGTTAGGGGGGGCCATAAACCCACAAAGTGTCTTGAAGAGGAATTTTAGCGGGATGCCCATTACGTCCACTCACTGCAAACATTCTTTGATCATGCGATTCATTCTTTCAACCAAATCATTCACACAAAGACAACATAGTGCAGTCTTGTGATGCTGTATTTGGAGATCAGTTAAGAATTTCCTCATGTAATCAGACATGCACCCCGTATCTGTCACTAACATGTCAGGAATCCCTTCCTCAAAGAACACCTCTTCCACAAAATTGATACGAGTGATGGTATCTATTTAATGGACACTTTTAGAAACCACCAAACGTGTGTGGTAGTCTACTAACATGAAGATGAACCTCTCGTTCATTACTTTAAGATTGAGAGGACCAATTATGTCAAGCGCTAACTTGGTCCAAGGGGTACCTGGAACTTTAACGGGGGAAAAAGGAAGCTTTCTGGCCAGGTGCAAAGTTCTTCACTTTAGATGCACTCTCCACAGTCTCTCACTTTAGACTTAACCATGGTGTCCATTCCCAGCCACCAATAGTCTTGACATATTTTACTTTTAGTGAGACTGCTCCCCAAATGTCCCACATATGCTAGGTCAATTCTTTTTTCTTTAAGTTTCTCGGGGGAATAATTTTCTCCCCTCTGTAAACTGTACTGTCATGCACACTTAACTCGAACCTGACCTCCCAGTACTTGGACAATAATCCTCTAACACTTTTTCTGTTTTCTGGCCAGCCCTGTGTTATGTACTCTTTAAGTGAAACCATCTCATTGTCAGCTAACAAGAATTCCTCCAACTCCCATTTATTCATACACGTCCCTTTGAGTACTTCTTCTCTGTCTTCCTCAAAGTCACTGTCTTATCCACCTTCTGCTGGTGTGTGGGATAAGAAATCCGCCACTACATTCTGCATACTGGGTAGATACTTCAGATTAAAATTGTAGCCCTCTAAACCCAATATCCATCTAGAGATCCTAGGAGTGGTCCTTGCTGAACCCTTAGTGGTGACCATCTACTCTCTGTGTAAGACTAGCGCCTAATGCTTTGTTGCTGGCATCCATACTTAAAATGGTGGGTTTGGTAGGGTCAAATCTTTCCAGAGCCGGAGCTGCCACAATAAACATTCATCCACATTGGTAGGATGGGCCATGTTCTGAATAGCCTCCACCAAATTCAACTTGGGTTTAATCCCATCCTGATGGTGTGTCCTAAGTATTTGACAGAACCACACCAATACGACATTTGTCTTTTTTAAGAGTGAGCCCTGCCCTGCGTAAATCTATACGTGCCTTCCTAAGCATTTCATTATGCTCTTTCCCATGGATTAAGATGGCATCCTGGAAACACACCATCCCAGGTATGTCCTTTAATACATGGTGCATGATCCTTTGGAAAGCGGCTGCCGCGGACGCTAGACCGGAAGGCATGCACCGGTATTGGAAAGCCCCCTGCGAAGTTCCAAATGAAGTTATGTGGCAAATCTCCGGGTGTAACTCCACTTGGTGGTATGCAGAGGATAACACCAATGCACTAAAGCAACTGGCTCCCTTGATTAAAGTGAGGACCTCATGGATGCTTGGTAAAGGGTATCTGTCAACCCATATGTTTGCGTTGAGATCTCGTAAATCTGTGCACAACCTGATTCCTGTGTTTTTTTTATTTGGTTAATAGGAGCACTGGAGTCAACGACTGCAAGCTCTCTATAGGCTCAACCACTCCCAATTCTAAAAACCTGTCTAGTTCTGCCTTGAGTTGAGCAAACATCATGTGAGGAATGGGTCTGGGTTTATGTGCTACAGGTTTGGCCTTGGCTTTGAGTTTGATGCAATGTTGATAACCTTTAAGTAACCACAATTTATCTGTGAACACCTCAAGGAAGTCATTGCACACAACATTACTAAACCCAGAAGGATCTAGCAGCAACACTTGGTCTTGACTGTAAGGATCTAACTTGATTCCCAGCTGTTTCTGATGTCTCTATCCCAACAAACTTTAGCCTTTCTCAGAAATGAAAATCCTCCCTACCATGTCCCGTCCTTTGAAACCAATTTCCATGGCGGTCATGCACAACAACAGTATGGGATCACTGTTGTACCCTCCTGGCTTAATATCTGGAACTTCTAACTTCTTCTGCATGTCTGGAAATAATTTGGAACACAAATTCTTGTCAACCAGGGTATAAGGAGAGCATGAGTCTGAAAAAACTGTATTAGGTTTGTTGTCCAGAGTGATTCTGCATAACGGTAAATTAGAACTATTATTAGCATCCTGTAGTTTAAATACTAATTTATCTCCCTCAGGTGTCTCTTGATCAATTGCTAGTACAGGTTTAGAACGCTGTTCCTGACACACCCTCGCCAAATGACCTCTTTTCCCACACTTGTGGCATATCACAGATCTGGCCTGACACAAAATACTATTGGCAAAGTGGTTGGGACTCCCACACCGATAACAATTGGGTTTACCTGTAAATGACGATTGACTTTTGTTTTTGTTTTTCACCTCCCTACCGACACTTTGTTTATTTACAATGACTTATGTGTTGTTGTCATTACCTTCTCTCATTTCCTAATGCAGTCTGCTGTATGTTTCACATCCACTACAAAATCAATGGCTTCTTTAAGACCAGGATTAACCACTAACAGTTTCTTTTGAATTTGGGAATTGTTAGTACACCTGACCAACTGATCCCTTATAAAGGAATCAGTTAAATCCTCAAATGCACAAGTGTTAGAAAGTCCTTTCAAAACTGCAATGTACAATTTCACTTTTTAATTTTTCCCTTGTACTCTAGGAAAAAACTTGTGCCTCTCTAACACCACATTGACTTTCTTGCCAAAATGCTTCTCCAATATGTTAACAGCAAATTAGTAGACATTTTCATCCCCATCACTGTCTTCCCCACCCTGAGAAGGCACCAATATGTTGTCGTAAGTCTAACGACCTTCAACACCTAAATTATAGTGTAAGGTGTGCAGTTTACGCAACGGGGAGAATTTCCCCCATAGCAATGCGGTATGACTCAAGTAACCCTATCCACTGCTTCCAAAGTAAATTGGGTTCACCTACTTCATTTAAGAAAGGGGGTTGTTGTGAGATATTAGCCATGGTCATGACAATACTAGGAGTGAAAATTGAAACAATGAATTTTCTATTTCTGGATGATCACCAGAAATGTGCCGTATTGGGAAAGGAACAGCCAAAACAAAAATAAGTATGATATGCCAAATACCTAGAGAGAAACTTGGAAAGCATTAAAACATGCAAAAACCAATGGCCAATTTCAATAAAATAAAATAAAATGAAAATCCTAGAAAGTGTTTTCAGGAAATGCTGTGTCTATCAGCAGAGAAAAACGATAGGCGTGAGCCAAGTGCTCACAGTGGTGCCCGTCAGCGTGACATGAGGCTAAAGGCACTGACTGGCATAACAGGCAGGCACCAGCAGCTGTGCCCAGCAGCGTGAACAGAAGGACAAAATGGCAATTATCATGCAGCAAGCACAAACACACCAGAGAACTGTCACCTCCAGTATGTTCACGCTGCAAATTGACAGACAACTAGAACAGCTGTGCCTGCCAGAGTGAAACAGAAGGAGATGCAAACTGCTGTGACCAATGTAAATGTCACCTCCAGTAAGTTCACTCTGCAATTTGACCGGCAAATAGAAACAGCGGTGCCAGTCAGCGTGAACGGAAAGAAATACAGTCTGATGTGAAGAAGTGAGGATAAGTCAGCGGTTCAGAGGAAAAGAGAGGCGGGGATAAAGACGGCTCCCAACCGCAGAGACATGCTTCAAACTTCAGCTGTTCCCGGCACAGCCCACCTCCTGTGCCGCATCGAAACACAGACCGCCCACCGACCCCGCCTCACTCAGAATGTTTCTCCAGGCACGGCCTGCCTTCAGGAACACACCGAGGCACAAACCGCCCACAGGAAGTACAATTGAATATGGGGTCTTCGTTGGAGCAGCAGTACAAAACCGTCTCAACAGCTCCACATAAAACTTCCAGGATGCAGCCAGGAAATAAAGACTTCTCGGCAAGACCCGGCACCGAGGAAAACTGAACATTGATAAGAATATAGACGATAAAACCAGGTGGCAGAACGGTAAGTTCAGAGAGCAGAAATCCAGAACTGTTGGTATAAGTCCTTGCAAGGTTAGCACATATCGCAGAATATAACTCTGAATAGTAGTGTGAAGAGGATGAGAAAAAACCCTAGAGTTCAATTTAACAGATACACTGCCACTGGCGAAGAAATTGGGGGTGGTGGTGAAGCTTTCCCCACACAGCAATCGCTGCCAGTGTTTTGATTTACACTGGAAGAAAGTTCAACAGTTCTTTATTTGCTCCATTCACCAGCACAGGTTCCAGTCAGCTGAAAGCAGCTAAAGAACCTTTCAAACAATACATTACAGAACATTCCAAATGTGACAGAATTGGGGGGGGGGGGGGCTTGTACCAAATAGATTAGATAAAGCACCCGTCTTCTGAAGTTCAGCTGCGGCATCCATCACTTAATCTCCCTGTCCCATTCAAGTACTGAGATAAAATATCGGACGCTTCAGACACTGTTTTCAAAATCACCTCTTTAATTTTCTCTGACTTCAAAGTGCAAGAATTTCCCCCCAAACCTCTCCCGCTTTGCTGCTTGCTGCTTTAGTGAGCCTCCGTCACCGGACCTTCAGCAGCCCAACCTTGCAGCACAGTTAAGGGCAAGGCTTGTGCAACTCCTGTTATATATTTTTTTTACGCTTATTTATAAAATGTGAACTCTACATTACACAATGTCAGATTTCTTTTTGGGGCCATTTTTATAGTAAGCGAACTCAGCTGACCCAAAAGTGCTGAAGTGCTTTTTAGGTCTCGCCTGACCCAGCGCATGCGCTGGTCTGGCGAGACTTTTAGTGAGGGCTCAAAAAATGCTACCATGGCCAGCCTAGAGCTACAGTGCATGTGCGCAGGCGCGCGCTTAGGAGCAGAGGCACCATATGGCAAACCTCATCATGCTCATTAAGCGCCCGCGATCACTTTCACTTTTGCCCGCGATCACTTTCGCGGCGCCCCTTTGATGTTCTTGTTCAAGGAACATCAAACATCAAAGAACATGTTGTTGTGTTAATGCTTTGCTGCGCCCGTTTGACTTACAATGTGCTTTCTCTTTCCACAAACTTGATGTTTATGTTCCTTTATTTTGATATGCTTTTAGTATTACTGTCACACACACAACCACAACCACACACACACAACCACAACCACACACACAACCACACATACAACCACACACACAACCACACACACAACCACACACACACACTCAACCACACACATACACACAACCACACACACACAACCACACCCACAACCACAAACACAACAACCACACAACCACACACACAACCACAAACACACAACCACACACACACACACAACCACAACCACACACACAACCACACACACAACCACAACCACATGCACAACCACACAACCACACACACAACCACACACACACAACCACACACACAACCACATCCAACCCCCCAACCACACACACAACCACACACACACAACCACACACACAACCACACACAAACACACACAACCACACATACACACACAACCACACACAACCACACAAACAACCACACACACAACCACACACATGCAACCACACAGACACAACCACACAAACAACCACACCAACACAACCACACACACACAACCACAACCACACACAACCACACCCACAACCACACACAACCACAACCACACACACAACCACAACCACACACACACACACAACCACAACCACACACAACCACACACACAACACACACAACCACACACAACACACACAACCACAACCACACACACACACCACCACACAAACACACACACACAAACACACACACACAACCGCACACACAACCACACACACAACCACACACACAACCACACACAGCCACAGCCACACACACACAACCACAACCACACACACAACCACACACAACCACACACACAGCCACACACACAAACACACAACCACACCCACACACACAACCACACACACACAACCACACACAACCACACACAGAACCACACATACAACCACACACACACACACACAACCACACACACACAACCACACCCACAACCACACACACACAACCACAACCACACACACACACAACCACACACACACAACCACAACCACACACACACACAACCACAACCACACACACAACCACAAACACAACCACAAACACACAACCACAACCACAACCACACAACCACACACAACCACACACACAACCCCACACACAACCACACACACACAACCACACACACAACCACACACACACAACCACACACACACACAACCACAACCACACACACACAACCACACATCCACACACACCCCCACAACCACACCCGCACCCACAACCGCACCCACACACAACCACAACCACACACACACACAACCACACACACACACAACCACAACCACACACACACAACCACAACCACACACACAATCACATACACAACCACACACACAACCACACACACAACCACACACACACAACCACACACACAACCACACACACAACCACACACACACTCACACAACAGCACACACACAACCACACACAACCACACACACAATCACACACATACAACCACACACACACAACCACACACAACCACACACACAACCACACACAACCACACACACAATCATACACACAACCACACACACACAACCACAACCACACACACAAACACACACACACACACAACCACACACACAAACACACACACACACACAACCACACACACACACAACCACACACACACAACCACACACACACACAACCACACACACACAACCACACACACAACCACAACCACACACACAACCACACACACACACACAACCACACACACACAACCACACACACACACACACACAACCACACACACAACCACATACACAACCACACACACAACCACACACACCACACACACAACCACACACACACTCAACCACACACACACAACCAAAACCACACACACAACCACACACACACACACAACCACACACATACAACCACACACAACCACAACCATACACAATACACACAACCACACACACAACCACACACACACACAACCACACACACACAACCCCACACACACACACAACCACACACACACTCACACAACCACACAACCACACACAACCACACACACACAATCACACACACACAATCACACACAACCACACACACAACCACACACACACAACCACACACACAACCACACACAACCACACACACAATCATACACACAACCACACACACAATCATACACACAACCACACACACTCACACAACCACACACACAATCACATACACAACCACACACACACAACCACAGCCACACACACAACCACACACACACACACACACAACCACCCACACACAACCACACACACAACCACACACACTACCCCAACCACACATACAACCACAGACAGAACCACACACACACACACAACCACACACACACAACCACACACACAACCACAACCACACACACAACCACACACACACAACCACACACACAACCACACACACACAACCACACACACAACCACACACACAACCACACACACAACCACACAACCACACACACCCACAACCACACACACACACAACCACACACACACACACACAACCACACACACACAACCACACACACAACCACACACAACCACACACACAACCACACACACACACACACAACCACACACACACACACACAACCACACCAAGCATTGGCATAGCCAATAGGTCTCGCCTTTGGGACCTTATAAGTGTTTAACCATGCAACAGTTGATGTGGTTGCACCAAAGATATTGTGCTGCATAACTAAATACTTAGAAGGTCCCAAAAGCGAGACCTATTGGCTATGCCAATGCTTGTTAGATTTAGTGTCTGGCTTGATGGGATCTAAATGTACCAGCGACAGCTTTTTTATAGACAAAATGATGCAAGAAATTGGATCACTAACTCGAGTGTTTTTAAAAACTTCCAAACTTCCAAAAAAAACACGATACAAAACTTTAAAAGATAATTTTTTTAGACTTCAGTCCTTTTTTAGAAAGACGGGCTCTTCGGGCCTCCAGTATCTAAAACTGAGAGAATGTACTAGTCTCGGTCTCCAGCTGCAATTAAGGCATATAAACATCTGGGAAGGCTGTGGATTATCTGGGCTATGACATTTTATAATTCAAAATAGGCCGATTTCCTGGCAAGAAGTAATGGCAAGGGCGGATAGCCATCGGAAAACGGCCTTCTTTGAATATCTACGAGTTGTTCATCTGTTAAAAAATACCAGTGGTATATTGGATGCCCCTAACCAACTTGTGGTAGCCCTTTATGGGGCTAATGTTAAAGGGGTGGGAAACTGGTATAGGCTGCTACATAAACAGGATCAAGCTCCTGTGATAGAGAGCCACTTGGATAAAATAACTCGGGAGACAGGATCTAGGCTGGCTCTTAAGGGGTGGGAGCAGTGGCGGATGGTGACATTTGAAAGTGGTGGGGGCATAAACTTTTCTGTCGGAGTGCACCGTGGCGAGCGAGCGTAGCGAGCGAGCTCGATCACCTTAGAGGGGGTTCGGGGGGGGTTTTCCCCCCCGAGAAAATTTAAAAAAAAAAGTGGGTAAAGGGTGCATTTTCAAGCAAATTTGAGAAGCACAGAGACTAGAGCTGCAAACACACATAGAGCCCACTGCAGAGGGTATGTTCTTAGGTGAAGTCCTGCTGAAACTAAAATGCATTAACATTATAATCTCAGTTTCCCCACTTAACAAAGAGAGTCATCCCCAGAAAATGAGTTCCCCATCCTGTTTCTTCATAACATTTTCAGACAAAATTAGGAACATTCATACCCTTCGGAGTGTACTAATGCCCTAGGCACACACCCATGCACTAATGCACCCGTGCACCAATGCTCCTAGAACACACCTGTGCAATAATGCTCCATGCACACACCTGTGCACTAGCGCTCCAGGCATACACCTGTGCACTAATGGTCCAGCCACACCCTATGCATTAATGCTCTTGGAACACACCTGTGCACTAATGTCCCAAGCACACACCCAAGCACTAATCCTCCAAGTAACACACCCATTCTTTGCACAAACTAAATATGAATAAATACAGATAAGATGGCAAACATTGAATACGGATAAATACAGACGAAAACATAAATCAATAGCATACAACCGGGAGCCCTAATTATAATCCACCCCTAAACACTACACTGGTCTCCTCCATGCAGCCTGAGCAGCCACTCTCCAAAAGGACTCACCTACAAACAGCACAAAGTACAACTTAATACTGGAGTAACCTGGCTCTGTAAAAGATGCCCAAACCAAGCCGCAACTTGTGCCCGGGTTATAGGGCAAGGGGTGAACCCTGACCCCCAAGCCACCACATATTTATTATTATATGATATTTCGTTAAATTATAATCTTATTTATTATAAGTCACATTAAAACAGAATCATAACAACATATTTTAGAATGAAAATACTAAGCTTCCATTGAAACACAATGGAGTGAGAGAACAAGGAGCCGAATTTAAGAGTGTAAATACTGCTTACGGGGGGGGGGGGGAGAGGGAGTACAGCGCCTCGATGGCCTTGTCTGAATGCAGTGCCTGCCATACCAACAGCCAGAACTCTGTGTCCTGACCCTGCCTTGCACACGCCTGCACCCAAACGCAGTTAAACTACCGCCGCGCCGGCTCTCAACAAATTGGCAAGAAACTAAATAAATATACCGAAGGTGATCACAGGACACCACTGCAAGACACGGAGAGAGGAACAGGAAGCTAGTTCTAAGACGACTAATTTTTTAGATCTGACAATCATGAATACAGGAAATAATAATCGCAGTGTAATTATTTAGGCAGCCAAAACGTCACCTATAAAAGTACAGGCTGATAGAATACATATTCTAGATATGGGCTCACAGCAGTGGTTTTTGAATAGTCTTTGATGAGGGCACTGTTTATCCCATGCATTCAGTACATAGCATGAGTGTGGAGTCGCAGCCGGCATGACGGCTGGTGGGGGAGGGAGAGTAGCATGGGTTCATGGGGGGGAGCGGCCCGGTAATAAAATAAAATAAAACTTATCTCTAACTTTCCACGTTTTTGTAGAACGTTCTCTATGTGTAGACCGGGTCCATGCTTTTGGTCCATCGTACCGGGTCTGTGATCCAGTAATCTGCCAGCTTCAACGTACATGGTATTTTTGGCTTCTACAAATATTCTACTTACTCCACGACTTCTACAAATATTCAGCATAAAACACACAAAAAATCAACTCTTTATGCTGCGACTGCGAGGAAATATGCTGACACCCTGATCCAACCTTGCCTCATGTGAATATTGAAAGCAAAATCGCTGGCGTGACTGCTAACGTGCTCTTGATCAACGAGCGTCTGTGTCCCTAAATCTGAATCATGATTCCATCAGAGCAGCCACTCTCATGTCCAAGTGCTTCCCTGTTCTGTTATCGACCTGTAAACATTCAATTCAATACACGTAAGGGCCACTGCAGAAACCTACGGAAGAGGCAATTAACACATATATCTAAGGCACTGTAGCATATTAGTGTGTTAAAAATTTTAATCATTTGCTTAATTCAGGATTGCATTTCTAGGTGAACTTTTCTCAACTTATTTTCTCAGTTTTGTAAAACACACAAAGGGAGGAAATACCAAATATACAGAATTGTATGCTTTTAGTAGATTTCAGAAGAAAGCATACATTTGTTGTTTTCAATCTTACTCTGCATCTATGGTTGCCTCCTCCCCACCCACCTTCCCACATCAATGAAACCCCACGGTCTAACCCTAAAACGGTACCTGTGACAAGTCGCGGCTCGTGTCGTGTGGTGGGGGGGGGGGTGTCGCGCGGGAGTGTTTTTAAAAAAAAAAAAATTCCTACCTGTCCTGAGCAGGTCCGGTCCGCGCTGCCTCGCCTCAGGTCCGTTACTTCTGGCGCCGCCGCCTACACACTCACTCACTGGAACAGGCGCAGCCCATCTGACCCCTCTCAGCCAATCCTGGTGCTGGAGCAGCACCAGGATTGGCTTAGAGCAGGCTTACGCTACGCCCGCCTACCCATTACGAGACCGAGTTTTGAGCCTTGGCTCAACCTCGCTCTCCTAATGGGCATGCGCCAGATTCGGGAAACACTAGTGCGCATGACTGGGCACGGTGCAAAAATCGCCCTCCGTCCCCACTCATGCGCACTTGTGTGCTGCTGGCTGCCTGTCAGTCAACATGACGCCAGACCGCCCACCCCCTTCAGACTCTGAAGGGGGTGGGCGGTCCAACGTCAGACTGACTGACAGTTCTCCCTCACCGAGGAAGCTGAGGGCGCGAGGCGCGGAGGCGCGGGCGGGGGGGCAACGCCCCAACGCCCCCAATGGACGGACCGCCACTGGGTGGGAGGCCATCTGCTATCTAGGAAGTAAATCTCTGTGTGCCGCATATTTTAAAAGGATGGCCTTCCTATTATGATGGCTCTCTTATTTTACTCCGGCCGCCTTAAAAAAAAGATTCCCAGAAGTAGTGCTTTCGCTGTCAGATAGATGGGGGAGGTGGATGGCACCATACTTTTTATGCATGTCCAGGGCTGAGGCTTTTTTGGGAGGCAGTTTTTTTTTATATCAAGCAAGCAATCAGAAAGAGTGTCTTGTTCGAGGCCGAAGCTGCTCTGTTTGGATTTTGCAGAGATGGAACGGTGCTATCCGAGGCCGAAAAAGCCTTTGTATTTATTTCCTGCAAAATTGGAAATCTAGTGAAGCTCCCTCTCATTTGAAATGGTTCAATAAAATGAAAAGAACCCGAAAATTCAAAGAAGCTTATGCTAGACAGGTAGGGGCTACTAGGAAATTTGAAAAAAATTGGAAGTTTCTGAATGAATTAGAAAAACTCAAAGAGGGATCTCAACACTCGGGTTGTTAAATCGATGTAGCAGCTCTCATTATAAGGCATTAGCACATTTTTCATGGCACCTTAGAAGCACTTACACTTTTCTAGTTGTTGCACTTTATAGAATGATGTATTCTGTATTCTTTTTTATTAGTTAACAATGTTATTAGCCGCTACAGTCATAATCTTTCTTTTTAATAAGATGTTGTAGTTATGACGACTTTGGGTGATAAGAAGGCACTAGCACTTTATTGGTATTGCACTTTAGATGCACGAGTAACTTTCTTCTGTGCTGCTGCTTTTTAAGATAAATTTGCACATTGTTAATTTGTGAATGAGTATATGACTAGCTGCTACAGCTATAGCTTTTTTCATTATTGTGTATTGAGTGGCTATCGTTTCAGTTTTTGTACTAACTGGTTTTAATAATGATTTTAAATATACTATGTATTTCTTGAACCTAATGCTCTGCTCAATAAAAAATAAAAAATAAAAAAGCCCCAGTTACATTACACAGGGTCAGGTTAATTTTTTTGTTTTCAGTTGCACGGAGATTAGGTGATGCCACCACCGCCCCTGTTTATTCATTATTTACCCACTACCCAGTGCTTAATTTGAGCCAGTGGTTTCTGGGGCTCAGCACCGACACTTAATCATCAACACTGGCACTTTACATTAGCATTATTTAAGGACATTTATGGGGAGATTAAGTAATTTTCAAAGCATGGCGATTCATTCTACCTAATCTTTTATACCTCGTACTCATTGTTTGAACTTGCATACCCAGCACACGTCACAAAGAAAAAAATGAGAGTGCTGCACTGCGGAAGAAGAAGACACATTAAAGGTAATGAAAAACACATATCTTATACGAGACTCCTCTGCTTTGGCCCCTAAGACAGCGCTCGCTTGCTGCAGATGAGTGAAACAGACAACGTGCACACATTTTGATTATGGGTTGAGACCATTTAAAGAGCTCATCTCATACAAACAAATTAACCACTGGTTTCAGCTACTAATGTTGAGCAGACGCCGAACCTTGAGCCTGGTTCCCCAGCTCCGAGGTCAGTAGCTCTGGCCATTGCACCACATTCTCGCCCCACTTTCGATTTTGTTTTAGGAAGTGCTAACAGGAGAAATGGGCTTGTGCACGCTGCCTCCTGACGAGAGCCCCAGCACTTATTTTTTAACAAATTAACCACTGCCTCTACCTGACAAATGGGAGCAGCATTCATTCCTCCCACCTCCTCCCATGTTGCTGCATGCCCGCCCGCTGCCTCTTCCTGCCGTCCTTATCCTCTCCGAGCTCTAATTTCAAAGCACATTCATGACAGCTCACCAGGGTCTGTGAGGCATTTTTTATCATATACTGCGAACTCGCGAGACCCAAAGGTGTTGGAGCGCTTTACGTGAGCGCTAGTTATATTACAAAATGTCAGATTCATTTTTGGGGGTATTTTTATAGAGCGCAAACTCGACTGACCCAAAGGTACAAAAGCACCAGTTACATTACACAAGGTTAGGTTCATTTTTTTGTTTTTAGGTGCACGGAGATTGCATGATGCCGACGCAGCCCAAGTTTTTTTTCATTATTTCCTCTCGACCTGAAAAATGGGAGCAGAATCATCCCTCCCACCTACTCCTGTGTCGCTGGATGCCTGCCTCGCTGCCTCTTCCTGACATCCTCCTCTCAGAACTCTAATTTCAAAGCACATTCAAGGCAGCTCCCCAGGGACTGTGAGACATTTTTTATTACATATTGTGAACTTCAGCAACCCAAAGGTGCTGGAGCGCTTTACATGAGCACTAGTAACGTTACACAAGGTCAGATACATTTTTGTGGGTATTTTACTAGAGCGCGTACTTGATCTACCTAAAGGTATTGGGGTGCTTTACAAAAGCACCAGTTTTGTCACACAAGGTCAGGTAAATTCTTTTGGTTTTAGGTGCTCGAAGATTAAGTGATGCAGATGCTGTCCATGTTTATTCCATTATTTCCCCTCTACCTGACAACTGGGTGCATGTTGATGTTGTTGCTAGGTCCAGTGCTCCTATACCCTTAGGTGGCTGGGACAGAGAATGGGGCCGGGGATTTGCTGGTAAGCAGTGTTTTGAATGGAAAACTCTGTAGAAGGGTGCCTGGTGAATATAGGCCTTGGGAAGGAGGAATGTGAAGTCTCCGCCATTGGAAAGTACTTTACTGCTTTTTTTCATAGGCTGTTCAATACTCTAGTGATGCAGTCGCACACAGAATGTTATAGTGTTGTTGACTTGCATCAAGGCACTTATCTTTCTGTCTGTGCATTAAAAAGCCTTGGAATGTTTCTATAAATGTTTCCTGAGGCAAGCATGTATTCCTGAATCACACTTCATGACCCAGTGTGTAGAAACTGTATAGCTCTTCAATCCCTGGCGGCACATCACCCAGGATAATGTGCTGCATGCCAAACACCTATGAGGTCCCAAAGGCGAGACCTATTGGCTATGTTATGTTATAAAGAGCTTGTAGCGCGCACAAATACTCTAGAGTGTCCTGGCGCGGTAGTGAGCTGGGGGTGGAGCAAGCAAGAGCCATATATACTAAACCAATACTTGTGATTCTAGCTACTAACCCTATATCCCCCGCCGCACATGCAATAGGAACACCACATTTGTCGTTTGTGCTGCTGGAACGGGCATGGTAGTGGTCATCATCTGCAACCAAAGCTCATTGTTAATCTACCCCTATGACTTTGCCGGCTGTAGGCACCTCCTAACTCCTCATTGTATCCTAACCAGGCCAATCCCCAAATCTTATCTAGCCCATCCTAATCACATCTGAGTATTTGAACAGAACCACACTGGTCTCCAGGTACTTCTAAAAATAAATTCTTGAGTAAATTGTAAATGATGCTGTTCATGTGCTTAGTAACGGCCGGTGTTTGTAACGAGTGGCGGGCAGCTGGGCAAACAAGCGGGGGGCAGGTGAGAGGGGACATAGGGGTCGCAAAGTGAGGGGGGGCAAAATAAAAAATACAGATAATAAACAAAACTTACCTTCAGCTGGCCGAGTGGCGCTCCTCTGCTCCTCTTCTTTGGCACAGGCTCCCAGAATGCCTTGCGACCAGTCGTGAAGCTGCTCTCGCATGCGAGCAGCTTCAGGATTCGACTGAGCGCCCTGAATTGGTGCTCGAGGACAGGCTGGGAGTCTGTCAGGGGTGTAACACAGGCCCCCACAGCCCCTGCGGTGCGGGGTGGCCCCAAGCTCCAGGGGGCCCCCTCAGCACAGCACTCTTGCCGGAGAGCTCCTGATTGAGCTCGGAGGGGGCCCCTTCACGTTCTTTGCAGGGAGGCCCCCTCAATTTTCGTTATGCCAGTGGAGTCTGTGCCTGCTTTCTCCAACCCCAGCAAAGCAGCTGGGGTTGGAGAGAGCTTCACTGCACATGACGGTTTGACCAGCCTGAGACAGCAGGCCAAACCCGCATGCGTAGTGAAGGGAGTGCGCTGCCACTCCCCGGAGGAGCCGCTGTTGCTGCTGTAATTGTAGGCCCTCTTGTCTTCATCACCAACTACCTCTCTTCTGCCTTTGAATGCTCCTCAGCTCCCTATGGAGAAGTTCGAATATGTCAACATATTTGCTGGAATTTTCCAGCTATTCCTTATTTAACAACTATTTAACAAAAAGTTCCACAGATGCACCACTGATTGGTCCCGCTATAGTGCTGCAAATAATTTGTGATACTAAGCGAGCCATCAAAATATATTTTTATTGTAATCGTTTTTAAATTGCAAGTTTGTGCTTCACTCCATTGTAACGTGATTGTAGAGCAGTGTAACAAAACCATTATTTCATTCATCAAGTGTAATATTAATTACTCAATAGCCCTAGCAAAGAAAATAGAAATGCACAGGTTAATCTAAAGAAAAAACAGAAGACAATGGTCAGGCAATCGGATGCATTTTATCATTAAACATCGGGTCGCATGTGGTCCAATACTGCCCTCGCTGTAATTGCGCTCACATGCAGCAATATGCGAACAAACGACCTAATCATAAATTATTACCGCAGAGCCGGATTTAGACTACATCAAACTAATTGAAGTACAAGTCCATGTGACTCTGGTTATCGAGAATCACGTGGTGATATAGAACCCGACTGTCAAAAGCACAAAGCGTGTTTCAGTCAGGAAAAATAATATAAAATGACGGTGCACCGTGGAATGTTGCCCGTAGTTGGAAATACATCAAGAGTACAGCTAGCTCAAGGCAAAGTTCGAGGTTTGTTCAGGGTCGGCTTTAGCGCTGGTGGCGCCCTGTGCGACAAGTGCCCCCTCAATGACCACCTCTGCACGGATTCCCTCACCACCCCCCTTTAACAGTGCCCCTCAAGTCTCAAGAACCACTGTCTCTGGGATTCATTTAGTTTTATAGCACCACTCATACCAGTGTAAGGTGTCAGAGCACTTTACGTCACACACACATTGCACAGAGACAACCATAGGTGTGTAAATCAGTGTATAGGAAATGTTACATCAGACAGGACTACAAGGTGTAGAGTAGGAGTACTATGTCATCAATACTGGTAAGCAATATAGTTTAAGAGACCTTATTCTGGAAAAGCACAAATTCAGAATTTAAAATGTAACAGTATTGTTAGGGGTTCTCTTTAATAACAAGAATTGTTTTCTACCCAAATGAACCCTTTTGGCACGATTAGGATAATGAAAGACTGGGCAAGAAACATATAGCTCTAACATATACTTTGCAGTTTGCACACAGCTCTTTGAGGACAGTTAATAGCTCAATGTTCTATATTATGATTTTGACTTACAAACGATAAGTAACAAAAGGAGCTCTCTTATAGAAGCAGTAACTCACAGACCTATTTACATTACATACACTTTGTTATATGCATGGTACACGTTCTTAGCAGCAGGCATTTTAACCCTCTGCACTATCTTTGGTTGAGTCAAAACTTCCACTAGACAAACCTCTGGTCTCTTTCCAGGAAGAAGATAAATCACTGGAGTTATCTTGACGTTTTAATTGATGCCTACAAAACTTGCTGGAGGCCAGGAACGTGCCAGCAGGTTGATGCTTTTAAAATGATAATATTACTTGTGAAAATGACGCCCCCACCCCAAGTCAGCTCCCGGTGCAGTGGCACAGCTCGCACCGCGCTAGAGCCGGCCCTGGTTTTGTTTGACGTTGGACACAGCCACAATTTAGTTCCAGTGCACTGGAATGGTGTTAATGCGCAGGCTCATTTTGACTGATGAACTCGTAATATGCTGCTTAACCCTCTTGTCAGCATGATGTCTCTAATTTTGCATTTTGCGAGAACCGCAAGAAAGAGAACAAGGTTTCTGATCGCGTCTTACACGAAGGTGGCCATCTTAGAATGTGACTATGGTAAATCTCATATAGAACAAGCATTTGCAATGCAATCGGTCTCGCCTTTGGGACCCTATATGTATTTTTAGCTATGAAGCACATTAGCCTGGGTGCTGAATCATCTACTGTTCTTTAACGTGGAGGGAAAGTAAGCACCAAACTGCGTGACATGCCAGGTATGGGAACACAGGGAGAGAGATATTGCCTTTTAGCGGGAAATGGTATAGTCCAAAGCTCTGTTTTTAATATAAAAGCAGGACCTCTGTGGTCATATCACAAGTCCTAGGGCTGATCTCCAGAGCACACAAAGTACATACACATATGATATGGGAGTACCAGTATACCTTTGCCAACAGCTGAAGCGCTTACATGATGGCACTTATGTGAGGATAAGACATGGTAAGAAAGGGGAATTAACAGCTCCCTTCCCCGTAGAGAAAGGGGTGAGACAGGGATGCGTTCTAGCGCCGAATCTGTTCTCCCTCTTTCTAACTGGCTTAATTGAAACCCTCCTGGCAGTGAAGGACATAGATTCACCAAGGTTAGCGAACCGCAAAATACCTGCTTTAATGTTTGCGGACAATACGCTGCTCTTGCCCAAATCACCCATGGGTCTGCAGCGGGTATTGGAAGAGTTTACCCAATTTTGTAGGAAGAGGGATTTGGAGATAAATCTCCAGAAAACAAAATATATGGTCTTCCATGCCAATACCAGTAATTGCCCACACCCCCAAAAGGAAGGTAGGGCATTAGAGAGGGTGTCCATTTTTGATTATCTGGGTCTCACACTGAATGATAAGATGGATTGGGGGACCCTAATTAGGAAAGCCAACCTTAAATTAACACAGTCTATAGGGGGTATTTTAAAAGTACATAGAAATTGCACCCAAAGGTGGTGGGTCCTCCAGCCGAAATTTATAAGATCCAAGCAAGGGGAGCCTCAATTTATGGAGCTGAATTTTGGGGGACATTGTTCGTCTAACATTCTATCTGTAACAGAGAACATGTTCATCAGGCAGCTGTTAGGTCTTCCCAAAAGTACTCCCTTAACCCCACTAAGGATGGATCTGGGCATTGGCCCCATTACCGACTTAATTGCCTCCCGTCCACTCCTATTCTGGCGTCGCTTATGGAGCACGCCCGAGTTAGAAACGTATAGGGAGGAATTGAAGGATGTTATGTCCATACTTGGAGCTGGGAACCTACCTTGGTTGTCTTATATTAGGAGTACATGCCACGCAATGGGGAGGGCAAACGTGTGGCTAACACCAGAAGAGACCTTCCCCTCTGTCCCTAAAAAATCCTTATCCCTCGCCTTTAAAGAATACAAATTTGCTCACCTGTCCCAGAGTATGAATTCTTGCTGCCTGACCTCTAGGTTTCTGGATACCAAACAGCATTACAAGTTGGAGTTGGCCCTTGACAGTATCCAACCTTTTATGGCAAATAAATTGTTTTTACAATTTAGACACGGGACGTTCCGGCTCCAGCCATTCACAAACAAATGGAAGGGAGCCACCAAACTAGATTGCCCTGGGTGCACTTTGACAGAAGAAACATAACTCCATGTTATACTTTTCTGTCCTGCCTACAGAAGATCTAGGTTCAAGTGGGTCATCCAACTTTGTAGAATCTGGGGCTTAGAAATTACATCGAGGTCTTTAGGCTACTGAAATATGAGACACATCCATTATTTGTAGTCGCAATCTCCAAATTCTTATTCGCGATGTGGTGCACACGTAGATGCATTATAAAGGGAAAAAAAGCTGGGTAATATTCAACAGTGCCTTCTTACTAACTGTCAGTGATTTGAATCTGCAAATATCTCCAACTTGGGAAATTGTCTTGATATTTTTCTACTAATTTTAATGTTTTATTTTTAAATTATCTTTTTAAAAGAATTTATTTTGATATTTTACTGTCTCAAATGTCTTTTACCCCTGCTTACAAGATAACCTGGCTACAGCTGATGCATAGGATGGTTAATCAAAGGGTGTGGAGTAGTAGTGGGGTTCGAAAATAAGTTATAAAATTGTAGTATATCGTCCATGGTTTTAATGGTCTTCAGTATCATCATTTTAATATTCAATTGTCGGGCACTATAAACTTTGTAAATCATGTACTGTTATAATTATGTGCTTTTATGGCTGTATAGCCGAAATAAAGTTTTTTGACTGACTGACTGACTGACATACACATATACGTATATATACTAAAGTATATATACTAAAGTATATACTAAAGTATAGACAGGTGGTTTTGAATGCTCCACCTAAAACCACATTGTCTAATAGGTTTCTAAAATATGAACACATTTATGTGACAATTGCAGTCTTACAGGTTGAGTGAAATTTAAATGAAATGGTGGAACAATGTGAGCTTGAATATAAAAATGCAACTTCTCAAAACTTGGCTATCTGAATGAAGATGGTTAAGACTATGGGGGATACATTCAATGATAGAGCCACTTTTGGAATATACTATAGAAAAACCTACAAAAGTAGAGTGGACAAGGGAGTAGCCAGAAAAATAAAATAGCCGCCTCTTTGAACTAAAGCCCTGATGCCACCAAGCAATTGAAGCAAGTGAGCCGAACCCTCCATAGAACAGCTTCCTTGTGTATTCCATCCATGCATCTATCCATTCATTCTTTCACCCTTCGATCCACCTACAGATATCCACTATTTCACCTTTACATTCTGTCATCCATTCATTCTTTCATCCATCAGTCTTTCCCCATTCCATCCATCATTCACCCATCACCATCCAAGCAGCCATCCATCTATCCATTCACTTTGTCATCCATTCACCCATCCATCCATCCATCGTACTGTCCATCCACTCTGCCATCCACCCATCCATTCATGCTGTCATCCATCAACTCTGCCATCCATTGATCCTTCCACTCTGCCATTCACCCGATCTGTCATCCATCCACTCTGTTATCCATCCATGTAGACACTCTGCCATCTAGCCCTGCACTCTTCCATCAATCCATCCATGCATGCATTCATCAGTTCATCCATCCATTCAATGTGTCGTCCATCCATTCATCCACTCTGCCATGATCCACTGCAATTCATCAATTTTTCCACTCTGCCATCTAACAATCCACTCTGCCATCCATCCATCTATCCACTCTGCCATCCACCTCCCATCCACTATACCATCCATCCATCCACTTTGGCATCCATCCAATCAGCCATCCACTCTGCCATCTATCTGTCTGTTCTGCAAATTCATCTACGCATCCATCGATTCACTCTGCCATCCATCCACTCTACCATTCATTCATGAGTCCTCCCTCTCTACTGTCCACCCATTCATCCACTCTGCAATCCATCAATCCACTCAGCCATCCATCCATCCATCCATTCTGCCATCCATCCATTCACTCTGACATCCATCCACTCTGCCATCCACTCATCCACCCATCCTTCATCCACCCACTTAGTCATCCATCCATTCATCAATCCCTTTACTCTGCCATCGTTTCACCTGTTCATCCACCTATCCATTCACTCGTCCATCCCTTTACTTTGCCATTTTCACCTGTCCACCCACCTATAGTTCACTCATCCTTTCACCCACTCATTCCTCCACATACTCTTTCATCTATCTACTCATTCATTCATACTTCCTTCTTTTCACCCGTCCTTCCAGTACTCCTTCTTTCTTCCCCTGTTCAAGTTACCCACCTGATGTTTTTCTGTGCTCCTGCTAAAGGAGTATATTAGTGATCTCTGGTATTTGTAACGGGCCTCACACCTGGCATACGTCTGTTCCAGGACAGGTCTCTCTGCCGAATTCTCCTCTCTGCCCACAAAAAGGGACAAAACACAGATTATATGATAAAAACTATTGTGTTGGAAAGCTGCATGATGCCTTCTAGACATTTTATGTATAAAAACATGACATTTTAATTCTGTTGTTTAAACCTTTCAATTGAATAGTGCCAAGTGTTTTCATCCCAGTGATTTCCAATTGCAGTAGACTTTTCTTCATATTCTTACCCAATGTAGGATTCAATAATTCCAATATCTCAGCTGGCTTACATGGTGTGTTAACTCCTGGGAATGGACATCTATGCTTGATTTGACCTTGCATTTTCAAATGCTACTCTTCTGTTGATTGATTTGGAGCTACGTTTTCGAACACTTTTACCAAACTATAAGAGTCCACAATGGCATTTTCAATGTTCATTTATAATGTACATGTGTTATGTGTATTTGTAAAGCGCACTATCACCCGCGAGGGTATAATGGTGATGAGCAGGTGTGAGTGCCTAGCCCTGCCTGCGGTAGGTTGGCTAATGGAAAATCCCGGTTTTCAGCTTCTTGCAGAATTCAAGAAGAGAGGATGAGGCTCTGATGTTGTGTTGGAGGTCGTTCCGTGCTTTAGGAGTGATGTAAAAGAACACCGTCCTCCTGATCTGATCCTGGGCAAGCGTGGGATGAGTACGAGCAGGAGTCCTGTGGAGCCGAGGTGTCTGGGTGATTGGTTGAAGGAAAAGAGACTGTTCAGGTAGGTGGTGCCTGAGTTGAGTAGTGCCTTGAATGTGTCTGTGAGGAGTTTGAATTTAGCGTATTTGTGTATCCGGAGCCAGTGTAGTTCCCTGAGGTGTGGTGTGAAGTGAGTTCTGGGTGGGAGTTTGTGGTTGAGTTTGGATGCCGAGTTCTGGAGGGTTTGTAATCTTTTTGAGAGTTGCTTGGTAATCCCAATGTAGAAGGTGTTCCCATAGTCCAACCTGCTGGTGACTAGGGTGTGAGTAATTTTTCTGAAGTTGCTTCGAAACCATATGTACATTTTCATCACCATTTTCACTGTGCGGAAGCAGGATGCAGTGATGTACTTGACTTGTGTGGTCATGCCCGGTTTACTGTTGATAATTATTCTGAGGTTACTGGCGTGGGCTCTGGGTATGCTTATGGGTACCAGTTCGACTCACCACCAGTTGGAGTTCCATGGTGTGGTGCTCTTGTCGAAGATCACTACTTCTATCTTGTTGGTGTGCTTGAGACAGTTGGCTTTCATCCAGTTAGTAACTTTGGTCATGCAAGCGGTAAACTTGTTTCTTGTGTTGGGAATCTTGTCCGAAATGTAAATTATGAACTGCGTGCTGTCTGTGTAGGAGAGGATGTTGATGCGTGCGCAGATCATTTTGGCCAGAGGGATTATGTATGAGTTAAAATGGATAGGGCTGAGCGATAAGCCTTGGGACACTCTGCAGATAAGATTGCAGGCTTCCAAGGGATAAGGTGTCAGGCTGGCAACCTGTGTTCTATCCATTAGAAAAGGAGTAGATCCATCAGAGAGCAGGTGACTGGATGACAATCTCATGAATGCGCCTGTTACGGATGGGGTGTGGATTGTGTCAGATGCTGCAGATAATTCCAGGAGAGTGAGGGCTGCCTTGTCTCCTCTATCAAGGATCATGCAGATGTAGTCTGTGGCGATGGTGAGAGCTGTGTCTATACTGCGCTTGGGCCTGAATCCAGACTGCGTGATGTTGAGGAGCTGGTGTTTTCTGAGATGGTTGGTGAGGCATCTGTTGTTTAGTTTCTCTAAGACTTTTGCTGGGTATTGTAGTACGGATATGAGTCTGTAGTTGGATAGCAGATGGTTTTCTGGAGAAGGGGCATGTTTCGAGGTGTCTGGGAACGTGGCTGAGTCAATGGAGGCACTGGGTGTTAGTGCTTCGCTGATCGGTATGAGTCCTTTGGTGAAAGCGTGCTAGGGGCAAGGGTGAGATGAAGCCCTGAGTGGATGGTCTTCATTGTAGCAACTATTTCGATAGTGGTGACGGCAGGCCAGGAGGTAAGGGTATGTTCATTGGCCTTGATTGGAATTTGAGTAGCGACAGTGATGGGGTCAGTTTTAGGGTCGAAGTTGCTGTGTATGGAGGTGATTTTGTTACAGAAGAATTCCAAGAGATTGTTGCAAATGTGTGAGCGGGTGATGATGCTTGGTGTTCTGTATCTGCTAGTGGTAGCATCTTAGGGCTGATTTGAAAATGTTTTTATCTACAGTGTCTCGACTTGTTCTGCATTTGTGCTCCAGTTGCTGGCAGTGGTGATTTGTCAGCCTGAAATCCTCTGTGTGTCATCCTACCTGTGGTCAGGCTCTTGCCGTTGGGTTGCACTTGAGGAAAGCTGGGTGTCGGCACATGCGGTGATCCAGCTGTTGAGGTTTTTGATGGCTTTCAGCAAGTTGCTTGTGTGCTTGGGCCAATGCTCAGAGAGGGTCAAAGTCAACTCCTCTCCTAGGATGCTTTTTTAACTGTGACCGGCAGTTCTTGTGTTGGTAGGTCTGCGATGGTTGTGGGATGAATATGCTAAAACTGACGAAGGCGTGGTCTTTCCAAATCATAGTTGCTGTTTTGCCAACTGTGATGTTGCTGGTTGAGGAGAACATTGGGCCCAATAGGTATCTGGCATTGTGGGTTGGTTTAGTAACGTGCTGAGTGAGGCCAAGGTTTCCTAGGTTTTCTAGAAGGGCCATAGAGTTTGGGTGGATGTGGTCTTCTAGGTAAAAGTTAAGGTCTCTGAAGAGGATGAAGGTGCTGACGTTGATGATGAGGGGTGCGAAAAAAGTCTGTGATGTTGCTGGCAAAATTGGTGCACTGTCCTGGTGGTCTGTATACGAGGGTTCCACCCACGGAGAAGTTGGTGGTGATCCGTATCTTGAATGTGAAGTGTTCCATGTAGCTGGTGGGTGTTAGAAATGGGGGTCTCTATTTGGCAGAGGTATGCACCTTGTCCAAGTCGAGACCCTTCCTTCTAGTCAGGGTAAGGAGATTGCACTTCTAAAATAACCCCTGCTCACCCCCATGGTAGCTTGACATAAGAAAACAGGCTTATCTCAGAGGCAATGTGAAAAGCATTTGCACCTAACACACAGTAATACAGAGGAAACACTACAAAAGGATACCACACCAGTTTTAGAAAAATAGCCAGTATTTATCTGTGTAAAACAAGACCAAAACGATAAAGATCCAACATGCAGTAATCAAAATAAACATATAGCAAAAATAGACTTAAAATACAGTTACTTGAAGTCGATAGCTCCGTCCGGGGCTATCACAATGTCATGAACAAACACATCCAACAGTTCAGTCCGACTGCGGCATAGCGGGCCAGCTATGGTGTTGGGAAAACCTGCAAACAGTATCTTGGAAATGCAGGGTGCCATACACCTTGTGATGGGATCAGAATATGCAGCGTCAGCAGGCGTTGGCTTCGGAGGTCGGGCCCTTGAAGTTAATCGCATTGCAGATAAAACTCCGTTAGGGTGACGTCAGGTAGGTTGGCAGGCTTCGGGGTTGCGGTGCAAATTGCAGCTTTTTGGTGTGCTTTGCCCTCAGGTCACGGTGCATGCAGGCAGCGGCTCGGTGACGGCGTCCAGCAGTGTTGGTGAGACCGGGGCTGTGGTACGAAGTGGGGAGGTGCTTGTTGCGCTGCTAGCAGGTCATGGTGCAAGCAGCGGCTTTGTCATTGCTGAATCGCTGTCGACGGTAGACAATCTGGATCCGATTGCACCGACATCGGTGGACCAAGGTTGTGGTGTGGGACAGGGCGGTGCGTCGAGTAACTTACGAGCGGTGCTCCCAGCCTGTGGCGCAGGCAGCGGCATCAATATCGGCATGGAACAGCGGCATTTGCGATACCAAAGCGGCGATGTGAAGTGAGGCGGTGCGGAGTGCAGTGCCCTCAGGTCGCAGTGCAAGCAGCGACTCAGCGGTGTCGTCGTTGATGAGACCAGGCTTGTGGTGTGAAGCGGGTCAGTGCTCTGTGCGGTGCCAACAGGTCACAGGGCCAGCAGTGGCATAGTTGAAGGCGCCGAGTTGCTTTTCCGTCTGTGGCAGCTGAAACACACTGTTCCAGAAGCAGGTACCCAGAGGATGGTGAAGTCTTTGGTGTGCCTGAGACTTCCAACAGGAGGCAAGCTCTACTTCAAGCTTGGAGAAACTTTGGAAAATAAGTTGTAGGAAGTTCAGTACATTCCTTTCACTGTCCAAGACAGAAGCAGCCACTGCAGGCCAACACAGTAAAGCACACAGCAAAGTGGTAGTTCCTCCCCACAGCTTCTCCAGCTCTTCTTCATGGCAGGTTCCTTAGTCCAAATGAGTTCTAAAGTTCTGAGGTAAGGGCCCCAATATTAATACTACTATTCCCTTTCAGGTTTTAGGCAGAAAGTCCTTGAGTTCAGTAGAAACCAGTTCTGTCCTCCCTGAGCTAGGTAGGAGGAGACAGCATTGTGCAGAGCACACATAGCCTATCCCGGTGCTAGCGAAAACTCCTCCCACCACTCTAAATGCAGAAAGATCTATTCAGCCTGGCTATAAGTCACCCTGGAAAGGCAGGACACACCTCACCCCCCTTATGAATGTCTAGTGTGAATGCACATCCCCAGGTCCTGTCACTCCAAAACCTGATGATGAATACACAAACAGGCAGAGGCACACAGGATGATTAAGTAAGAAAAGGCCCACTTTCTGAAAGTGTCATTTTTAAACACACCATTTAAACACCACCTTCACTAAAATGTGTTATTAAATTCTGAGTTCAGAGAGCTTAAACTCCATTTCTCTATCTTGTCCCAGTGGAAAGTTAAACTTGCAAGAGGTCACAAGGCAGCTCCCATGTTAACCTATTGGAGCGACAGCCTTGCAATAGTGAAAAACTAAATGCACAGTATTTCACTATCAGGACACGTAAAACACACTACCACATGTCCTTCCTTTCACATACACTGCAGCCTGCCAATGGGGATACCTTGGACTTCCCTTAGGGGTAACTTACATGTAAGAAAAGGGCTGGTTTGGGCCTGGCTAGTGTGGACACTTGCCAGGTCGACATGGCAGGTAAAACTGCATGCAGACACTGAAGTGGCAGTCTGAGACACCTTTGAAAGGCTACTTGTGTGGATGGCACAACCAGTGCTGCAGGCCCACTAGTAGCGTTTGATTTACACACCCTGGGTACACCAATGCACATTACTAAGGACTTACTAGTAAATCAAATATGCAAATCAGAGAAAAGCAATCATAACACAATTTTACAGTAGGAGCACTTGCATTTCAGCACTGAACAGAAAAACGCACAGAGACACTAAAACAGCAGAAACTAAGTCAAAAACAGGAGGTGAAAAAGCAAAAAGTCTGGAAATAATCCTGCCAAAAATGCCAAGTCCAACATGCGGGTATCCATGTAGATTGTGCAGCTGATGGTATCTTTGAGTATGATAGCGACTCCACCTCTGGGCTTGAGCTGACGTTCTTGCCTAATGATCTTGTAGCCAGCAGAGATGGCTTGTAGCGATGCCCAGTTCGGAGGTTGGGTTTAACCATGTTTCTATGAGAAGGAGCAGGTCCAGAGCATGGTCGTTCAGTAGGTTTCATATCTCTGTGCCGTGTTTGGTGAGTGTACTTGTATGTGTGTTGGGAGTACCATGCATTCAAGTGTGGCATGTTGTTTCGGTGGTGTTTAGTCTGTGTGAGCATAAGTAGGTGGCTGGTTTGTGTGAGTGAGTGTGGTGCTGAGTTCTGTTGTTGCAGGAGTGGTGGTTGTAGGGTGTGAAGAGTGCATGAGAACTTGCAGAAGTCGCATGTGAATGCTCCTTCTGTGTTAGGTGGTGTGGTTTGATAGCAGTGTTGCGGCCAGGTTTTAAGAGCATGGAGGAATGCAGCAGGGTATTAGTGGGTACAGGGAGAACCAGGGTTCCTGGCCTTGGGCCTGATCCATGTGCAGACAGCCTTGCATTTGGGCATCCGCTGTGTCCATGCTTCAGTCACCATTAAATAGGTACTGGGAGGAGGCAGTGGCGGCTGGTGAAATATTAAACTGGCGAGGCAGAAACTACTGACACGTTTGAAAAATATAGTGATTGAAGGGGTGAAAACAGATAACATTAAGGAGCAAAGCGGTGACCAAGCACCTCTTTGGCAATGAGGGCCATAAGTGGTGAAGGTGCTGTGAAAGACCTCGTTACACCAGCAGTGCCATTCCCTTCAGATTGAAATCAATATTAAAGCACTAAAGCTGGTTAGGCCAGGCCTCCCCCACACCCTTTCCCCTCCCCCCACCCCCATGCCAGCAGAAGCAAATCGTCAGGGCCGGTTTAGAGCATACCTCTTGATCCCCCATGTTTGTTTTTAAAGTAAGTTTGAGAATTGCGATTCTCCTATTACCATGACTAGAGAATCTGGATTTCATTAAAGACACGGAGGCTAACATTATGCATATTTCTTTTAATGCAGTCTCCAAGCCGCATACATCATAAAGCAAAGGTTCCAGAGTAGAACGTTAACATCAATAAAAGACATGAGCCCATAACAATCTGCCTCTTTTTAAATGAAGTGTAGAGCAGGATAAGTTCCAGGAAAGGTCAAAATAACTTCGTTAATCATCAGTAAAAGAAGTAGATCAAGAACGATGAACATCCGAATGTCAGAATCCTGAAGTTTAAGAAAGATTATCTGTAAGAAAGAGAGAGAGATGCAAGTAATTCTGGAATAAATAAACGGTGAAGTGAGGAAACAATGTGATTAGGCAGAGGTATAACAAAGGACAATCATTAATAAAATTCATAATACATTTGATTACAAATATATCAGAAATGTTTAGACTACAAAATATACTTTGTGTTAGAAGTATCAAAGGGAAAGAGGAGGGGGAGATAATGTTAGCTTCCGTGTCTTTAATGAAATCCAGATTGATCGATGGTTTGTTGGCCACGGTTTTCCTAGCAGTATTCACACTGTTTTGGAGAAGTTGTATGGAGTTCATCTTCCTGATTTGAGCAAATTTGCCTTTCAACTAATTTGGGCCCCCAAATATAGTGACCTTTAATTCATTTAAGGCCTACTGACAGACGCCCTATTTCTACAGGTGCTCATCACTCTCTCCCACATCGTACGTTTCTCGGAGCTTCTGAAGCCCGTTCGTCCTTGACAACACATTGTGCCTACATGGCTTCTCCTTTAATCAGATATGGTAAATATAGTGATTCATATCTGCTTATGTCATCGTCTTAATTAATTTTGCACCTGACAATCCGCCCTTTCATTTCATCTTTAGGTGCCCCTCCATCTTCACTCCTACATTTGTCCTGAGGAAGCCCCCGCCAGTAAGGATTCGAAGAAACCTACATAGTTTCAGGGGTCGAAACGTCGACACGTTACTAATGCCAGTATTGCCAACAGCGCAGGTCGCACTGTGACTTTCTACTTTACATGGCTACATAATTGATTGCAATCTATCTGATAGGGGCTGTGGTAGGAATGTGTGGCATTGATTAGCATGCCCAACAATTTGATTGTGATACTCACTAGTAGTTTTTGTCACTTGCCTCACTACCATACTTAAATCACTTTCCTCCCTCCACATCCACTCAGCCGGGCACACCAATGATGGTTTTTAATGTTTTCTGTAAAATGTTTCCTTGAAGAATTTGCATCAATAACACTTGAGCACCATTTAACTCTTTTTTGATTCATTGTTTTTGATTTATCTTTATTGTTTCTATTTACACTGTATTGATGTAATAGTACTGGAACCACTCCGTTCTATACTGATTTCCTCCACTTGGCATGGAACTGCCCCACTGTTCTGGCGTTCTGGGAGGCAGTATTTGGGCACCTAAAACAAATGGTTGAGACTGAGCTTCCTCATACACCCTTACTGGCATTACTGGGGTATGTACTCCCTCTAAGCCCAGGGATTAGGTGCTTTACCGCGATTGCACTATTGCTAGCCAAGAGGCAGGTTTCTCTTAATTGGGGTGGAGCTGCACCGCCGCTGGTGTGGCTCTGGCTGAGGGATTTAATGTACTGCGACTCTACTAGTGATGTGTATGCGTCTTTGTTGCCTCTCACTTCCCGCCCAAAAAATATCTGGCACCCACTCCATTCTTATTTGCTACCTCATCCCGAACTCACTGACTGAATTATACTTCACGGTGACATGATTGTTGGGTTAGCCGACTGGTTTTGTGGATCAGATTTATCAAAATATCTCTGCTGTATGAGCCTGTATTGTTGCTCTGATGTTGAGGGTTATAGAACTATTGTTGCTATACATGACATTTTCTTTGTTAACGATTGATCCGTATGCTTCGCATTGTATGTGCAGTACATTCTTGGATATTCTTATGAAAAATTGCAATAAAAACAAGTAAAAAAAATAAATAATAAGTAACCATCCAGTGATTCATCCATACCTATACAGGCCATGTGAGACCCTGTTCAGAGGACCGTGTGCAAGAAGGCACTACTGGGTTTCAACCATGGGAGTTGATGTAATTTGCCTCTGATATCCTGGGGCCCAACCTACCTTGATTTTGCATATAGGGTCAAGTACGCTTTCCGCACTTTACTCTCAAGGTAGCAAGGTGAGCAGTCAAAGGCTTCTTTGGGAGTCCAAGTGGGGGTGCTTGAGCTTGAAGTTTAACAATCAATCAACGAACCAAAAGGATGAATGTCCATACCAGTGGGCATCTTTTCAATAAAGAAAGTACTTAATTTACATAATGGTGCTCAATGTTGCACACTACTAGTAACACAAGCAAGCCAGTGTCTCTCAGTGCTACTTTGGCTAGTGCTGCACCCTCTCAGCTCCCTCACTGCCCTCGCTGTTCACAGCCTCTATCCTGGTTCTGGCTGGTCCCCCTTCCAATCTCTAAAACAGCAGTAGCTTTATTTAGCACAGGTGCAGTTAATATTGTAACCTTTTACAGGTGAATCAATCTGCCACTCAGGCCAACTGCTGATCTGGGGCACACCCCTCACTCTGAGGAGCAGCAGCGCACCAACAGCAGTACTGGGGTACCTCTTGCCTTGGTTGCTGGTCCACATCTAGTGACGCACCCACGCTGATTCTTCAACACAGGTCCAGGAAGCAGTAGCACTGAAATGGTGCCGTTCATCCATGAGACCTCTGCAGTTTCCAGTTGAGTACCACACCAGGGGCAGACTGGACCACAGATGAAGTAACTGACAGGGCCTTATGGCACTTGGAAGTTGCACCCCATCGCAGGCTGGTCCCAGCTTCAGCAGCTGCACCCCAAATGGGCCAGTCACCGCTTCGACAGGAGCAGCCCTGCGCAGGGCGTACAACAGTTTCAAAAGTTTGAAGCACTTAATAAGTCTGTCAGAACTTTGCCAGTTGCAACACTCCTTGGGACATATTCTCAAGGATCTATCGCCGAGTTATCGGCACTTTGTGCAGCCAAAGTCGCGATAAATTTAACGCACCATTCACAAGCTGGTGCTAACAGCCCATATCACCAGTTTACCTGCGATAGCAGACGCAAAAAACATCGCCACAGATGACCCCGGCAACTAATGCTAATGATACGCAGAGTAGGCGTTCCCGAGCAAAAACCCGCAACAACACCACTCCGCAACATTCTCAACGACCAGCCAGATCGGCAATAAGATCACAAAACATGTTATAAGGCGCGTTAGCAGCAGGATTTTTACACCTGCTCTGACCTGGTGTAAAGTCGGACAACAACCTGCAGCAGCCAAGGGAGCACAGCCCATAGCCAAACATGAAGAACAACAGATTCACCCAAGCAATTGAACATGCAGCCCGGAGCCCCAGTAGGGCAACAACATCCACCGCCACCACCCCCAGGACCTCAACACCCCCCCACCCTCCTTGGACAAAGATAATTCACATCAAGTCCACGAAACCATGAACTAAACAAATCGCCTGAAGTCGCAAAATCACAACACCTAACATACAGGTGTGGCCAGAAAAAGGGAAATCATACATTCATATCATATAATCCAAATAAAACGTTTATTACAGATTAAACAAATACACAACAATTCTGAAGAGGCACAGCGGGTCTTCTTTGGGCATTCTGTAAGTCACAGCCAGCAAAAGACAGAAATACAGATAAGAAGGTGTGTCATGCGCCTATCAAAGTACAGAGAGAGACCGAAAGAGAGAGAGAGAGAGAAAGAGAGGGAGAGAGAGGGAGAGAGAGGGAGAGAGAGAGAGAGAGAGGGAGAGAGGGAAAGAGAGGGAGAGAGAAAGAGAGGGAGAGAGAGGGAGAGAGAAAGAGAGAGAAAGAGAGAGAAAGAGAGGGAGAGAGAAAGAGAGCAAAAGAGAGAGATGGAGAGAGGGAGAGAGAGTGCCGACACTGCAGACCCAGGCCTCACTGCTCACCTACTGCCACCGGTGTGTCTCCAACCACGTGCCGGTATACACATCAGTCCCCCAGGTCCCTCATCTGAAACAGTTCACAGAGACATGAATGGCAGAGTCCATACAGTTGCACACGCCAACATCGCTTGCCCGCCCCTGGGCACACAGGCTGCCGCACCCCAGCCCCTCCCACCGCCCAGCGGTGATTGCTTGCCACTGTTCAACCAGGCCTCACTGCTCATCTTCCGACACCGTTGTGTCTCCAAGAGGGCACACCACATGCTGTGGGACTGGGAGCACCAAGCCCGGGGCCCGCGAAGATGGCACCCTCCACATCATGCAGCCCCACACCACGGGCCACCAGGTCACACACTTGATTCTGGGTCTTGATTACGCAATGGCAGAGACCATATCAGTGCACACGGCATCATCGCAGGCTGCACACCCGCTCAGCTCTTGAGGTGCCACTAACTCTGTGAACCACGAGGCGACACCACGTGGTGGGAGGCCTGCACTGCCCACTGGCTCAGGTCTATACTGCGGTCCAGCAGGGCGCACACTGATTCTCACCAGTCCGGACTGCCAGGACAGCGCATCATCGCAGGCTGCACACCTGCTCAGCAGTTCAGGTGCCCCTATCTCACTGCACCGCAGGACACCATCCCGTGGCAGTGTGCCTGTGCCTGCTGCAGTGTATCCGGTGCCACCAAGTCTGCGCACCGCAAGCCATGGACTCTTTATGATTGAGTCTCATGGTGCGGACGCCATCATGTCACCCCCGGCACTGTGCATAACTGAGAACCACACGGAGACACCCAGTTACAGAGTGGAAATGGCGTCCAGCTTGTGCGCCAGGTCCTTTATATTGGCAGGGTCACAAGTCCTGTGACGGCTGTGCTGGATGGGTGTGGTGTGGGTGTAAACCAGCCGTGAAAGAGTGGCTGTGGCATGCTGACAACTAGACCTGTGAGCAGCAGATCCCTACAGGGAAGACCTGGGACATGTAGCACTGTCGTCCCCCCTTTTGAGCGTAAGCCGAGTGGGCTGGCCTGGCGTATGACAGTCCAACGTAAGGGTGTGAACAATGACCCCGGGGCGCTGGGCGTGGTTCTGTCCTGGGCTGGACGAGGAAGTAACTAATGTGTGTGTCCCCATTGTAGTGTCGGCACCACTCGTGCCTCAATGTGTCACCCGTGACCCAAGTCTCACAACATGAGCAACATGGACGTAAGGGGGAATCACTGACCCTACATTCACCCATACTTCCACACTTGAAAGATCATAGGCATGACACATCGGTGTGACCACGATTTTTATTGCACAATCAGTGGAGTTTTGAAGCCGGAGCAGTACAGGGCCATGCAAACCCCAAATCACATTGTTGGCCCGTGTAGGGCCTGCCAGAGTCCTTCAGGGAATGACAGGTACATCAGAAGAGGAGGAGTTCAGTCCTTAGTCTGATAGCTGTGTCATTTTTTTTTCCTGAAGTTTTATAAAGTGCAAACTTGACCCGAATCGGGTATCAGAGCGCTTTACATAGCACCAGTTGCGTTACATGAGGACACATTCATTTTTTGTTAGGCACGGGGAGATTAAGTGATTTGCCCAGAATCACAGGATTATCATCGTCGTTGCCGAGACTCGAACCCAGTTCCCCAAATTCGAGGACGACGGCCCTAGCCGTTAGACCAATTCCTCTCCCCATTGGTAACCAAACAGAATATGGCAGTCCATGTCGAGGTCCAAGGTGAGTGTCACAGAGCACATCGGGGGACAGTGGAAGGGGATGATTCAGAGGGCAGAACCAAGCAGAAACAGGCCATAGGGCGGAAATGAATGCTACCGCTTCCTTCTCACCACCAAGGCAGATTCATCCGCATCTTCGTCCTCTGCTGTTTCATGTGCCTCACATATGGGTGGTGGTGTTCTGCCTCCAGCACTGTGTGGCAGTGACACCTCAGGGGCCGGAGGTGGAATATGGGCCGCACTGTGTGGCACTGTCACATCAGGGGCCAGAGGTGGAATTTGTGCCACAATGTGTGGCATTGACACATCAGGGGCAGGACATGTGGATGGAATGGTAGCAGCAGCATGCATCAGCGCCAGGCCTTGTGGCAGCAATGCCATGAGGAGGGTCTTTATGGCATTGAGGGACCAAGCTACCTCTCACTGGTGTGCAGCCGTGGCAGCCGCTCTTTCCGCACGCGTCCGCTCCATGTTCTCCATGAGCCTCTGCATGTGATCCAACTCCCAGGCAAGCTCGCTGGAGCCAATCTGACTAGACAGTTGTTCTTGTCTCAGAGTCAGGACTCTGGCGATGTCAGCCATGGTTCGTTGGAGGGCATGGAGCGGACTGTGGGTGTCCGTTAGGGACTGTCAGTGGTCCCTGATGGGACTTAGGCACCCACGTATGGCGTCTAGTTTGTCTGCCCTGCGGTCAAACCCCTCCTGCACCTGTTCAGCCAGCTTCTCCCGGCACCCCAACACACGGCATTAGAATGCCATGTGTTCTTCATGGGGGTTCTGGGAGGCAGCCGCGGTGGTGGGTGCTGCCTGCTGTATGTTCTGTGCAGGGGGTGGGTTCTCCTCGTAGCAGCTGGGCTGCCCTGCTCCTGGAAGTGGGCTGCGGAGGCTGACCACGAGCTGTTGGAAGGCGTCGGAGATGAAGGTGTGGTGGTCCTCTTCAGCATCAGAGAAGAGAGGTTGGGACTGCTCTGCAGGAGGTGTTGAATTTCCCTCTGCGATGGGAAGGGGAGATGCAGTTTAACATTGTGTTCACATGTATGTTGCAGCATTGTACATGTTTACATTCAGACTGAATGACAGTGTACATTGTGACTGTTTGTGTGGAACTGCCTATATGATGTGGGACAGTGGACAGTTCGACAACATCACGGATGTGTGTTTGTACTTGTATATTGTTAACTCACATTTCCCATATATTATTGGCCAGTTTCTGCACAAAAGCGGCACCAGTTGTGTCCTGTTGTGGACGTGTTGTGGTTTGTGCCACATTGTTGTCAATGTTGGGGTGCTCTGCATGTGATGTGTGTGTGCTGCATTTTGGGGGAGTCGCCCCTGCAGCTCTGATTTGGCTGCTCTTATCCCTTACATGCGGTGAGCTCCTGACTTCTGTGCTTATACAGTGCTGAGATGTTGCATACTTGGGTGCATTGGTCTCTTGGTGAGAGTTGGGAGTCTGGGGCATGGTTTGTCCGCAGATGTGCTATGCATACTTGTGCATGTGTGCCATTGTGCCCATCTCCCCCGTCCCCTCAGTCCCTGGTTGTTACTCACCCTGTTGCTGTTGTGTCCGGTTATGTTGAGCAGTGTTTGGGCCCCCAACTCCTGCCACCGTCTCCCCACTGATGACTGTGGACACCATTTCCTCCAACTCGTCCAGCTCCTCCTGTGGTGCTGGACTCCCACCTCCAGTCTGCATTGCTGCCTTCCGGTGTTTGCGAGTTTTTGCTTGGTTTTGCGCTTGGCATCATTCCAGCGCCTCTTGACCTCTTCCATTGTCCTCTTCAGTACTCCGACTGCATTCACCTTGTCCACGATGGTCTGCCATATTCCATTTTTAGTTCCCAATGACACAGTGGAGGTGACGAACAGTAGTTGATGGTGTTCTATCACCTCCGTTATCAGGATCAAGTTTTCCTGCGGACTGAACCTTTTCTTCCTACTCTTCTTGTCCTTGCCCTTCCCTTACTCTGGAGTCCCAGGCTGGTCCTCCGGGGGGCTTGTAGGGTTCTATTTGTCCTCTGCACTTGCTCCGGCTACCTCCATTAGACTTCGCTGTTGTTTGGCTTTTGTCTGTGTTTTTTTCCGACTTTTATGGTGCATTTTCCCACATGACGCGTGAGAATTGCAGGCCTGTGGCTGGTTTTCGCTGATTTTTGTATCGAGATTGGCCTCACCGCAGCTTTTTTTGCGTTCATGTTTCGCATTTTTGCGGCGTCGAGTTGAATTTATCACGGTCATTTGACTCATTAACGTGGGACTATCATATAGTGCCGCCGGGTTGAGAATACCAAGTTGACACTGAGTTATTTTCCCGCAATAGAGTGTGATGTGAAGAGTTGCGTTAAGCTGATTTTGTGTTATCACACGTTCTTGAGAATATATCCCCATGTCCCGAATAAGTTTAGGGTAGATTCAATCCTCAAACAGGCTGAATGGCAACATGCAATCATAGACCTTACTGGGCCATGTCAATCACCAGTCACAGAGTTGCATTTCCTGTTTGAAACCACCGGAGAGTCTGGAAGAGGGAGCATTCTAATGCACGGATCCTCCCAGGTCACTCTCCTGTATCCATTCTGCCCCAGAACCACTGGAGATGCACTGCACGTCACGCCATCATGGACAGTCTCTCCTGCAGTTATAATCATTCTTCTAGGCACTGTAGGACAAGTACATAGCATCTCCAGCAACAAATACAGACTTCACGTGATGTCCGCTCATCTCTGGAAAACTGATTTCCAAGCAGATATCATTCCTAGTTGCACAGCAGCCCTCTAAGTACTCTGTACTCTGACTCAGGACTTAGAATTGTAACAACAAAGATGGGCAGTAGGCCCCACTTTTAAACACAACTGGCAGACAGAAGATATAACTTCACCGTCTGAAACTGTAGAAACAGTGAATGGTGGTTCGACTTTCAAGTGTCCTTCCAGCAGACTGTTTTCAGGATCCAGCCTTTCTACAGAGTAATGGTCCTTACAGCAGGATCATCTCCATCCTAGAGCACCCACTACTGAGGCACAAAGAGGTGTGAAGTTTCTGCACGTGATGATCATTGGCCCAACTGGAGGAGTAATCAGGGGAAAACTAAAGGGCAGGCTTAAACTAAAGCTTTCTCCACCTCTCACAACACAGGGGCATATTCTCAAGGACCTATCGTCGAGTCATCGGCACTTTATCGCAGCCAAAGTAAATTTATCGCCCCATTCACAAGCTGGTGCAAACAGCCGATATCACCAGTTTTCCGACGGTAGCAACCCCAAAAAACATCGCCACGGATGACCCCGGCAACTATCGCTAATGAGATGAAGAGTAGGCGTTCCCGAGCAAAAAGCCGCGACAACACCGCACCTCAATATTCTCAACGACCAGCCAGATCGGCGATAAGATCACAAAACATGCGATAAGGCACGTTAGCAGCAGGAAATTAACAGCTGCTCTGACCTGGTGCAAAGTTGGACGACAACCTGCACCATCTAAGGGAGCCCAGCCCAGAGCCACACCTGAAGACCAACAGATGCCATGGAGCCACTGATCATGTAGCACGGAGCCCCAACAGGACCACAACACTCACCCCCACCACACCCAGGACTGCCACCCCCCTGTAACACCTCCCCACACCCCCCACCCCCACCCCAGACCACCACAGAGGCAGGGCAGACCAAGACAGCGGACCTGCAGAAAACTCACCAACATCACAGACCCAACACCAGAGAATGTTATTGCCCACTACAGTCTCAAAAGGACAACCATCCTACGCATCCTAACCACCATTGCCCACAGTCTGACGGTACCAACATAGCAGACAACCAACATCCCTTCGCAGACAAAGCTGCTGGCTGTGCTGCACATGTTGGCCTCTGGGACCTTTCAACCAATAACTACCAGAGTCGGAGGAGTCTCACAGCCAGCCCTATCAAAGTTCATCACAACTGTCTTGGATGCCATCATCAGCTTGGTACCCCAATACCTATACTCCCCCCACACTGCGCAGGAACAGCTGGAGACCAAGCAAGGCGTCTACGCCATAGCTGACTTCCTGCAAGTGTTATGGGGCAATTGACTGCACACATGTCCTACTTCTGCCCCCTGCCGACACTGCACACAATTACCTCAACAGAAAGCACAAGCCTTCCATCAATGTGCAGGCAACAGTGGACAACCTGGGAATTGCCACCAACGTCGTCGCCAACTACCCAGGCAGTGTGCATGATTCCTACCTCTACCGACAGTCCATCATCAACCAGTGCTAACAGGATGGCACCCATGGAAATGCACTGCTCTTTGGCAAGTATCACATGAACACACCACACCCCCCAACTCCACAATCATGCAACTCACAACTCTGGCAATGCACACGTCACAAAATCACATACAACATGCAAAACAACATGCCCACCCACCAGACACGACAGCACAACTTACTGTGTTAACCTTGGTTAGCCATGTACATGAGCCATCAACGGCATGGCACCTCAGCCCCACAGTAGCGGAATGTGTGAAGAGGTGGGAACCAGGCATGTGCGAAGGAGGCAAGTGACCCATGAATGAGAATGTGCATAATGCCAAGTGTGGCGGAGATGTGCTGGACAGACTGTAGTATGCAGACCACAGACATATCCATGTCTACATGCTCTGCTTGTGTATGGAGTGTAGTTGACAGTGAACGCAACCATGTCACCCCAGCCAGTGGGGAAGATCGCGGAAATGTAGCTTGTGACATCCTCCCCTGTAAGCGTGTGTGGAGTGGGCTGGCCCAGCATACGCCAGGCACGCGTAGGGGTGTGAATAAAAAGCATGTAGCTCTGGGAATGGTTCTCTTCCGGAATGCCCAACGTCTCTGCCAGGGCGGTGCCTCCCACCCCACCACGAGGCTGATGCCGTCGCAGTGAGCGGTGTGGGCTGCGATCCTGTGTGCCTGCTGCACCCCGGGCTGCTGGTCCCCGAACCCGTCAGGCCCACCCCTGTGCAGCCAGGCCTCACTGCTCAGCTGATGACACCAGCGTGTGTCAAAGAGGGCCCACCACATGCCGGCGCTAGTTCCAAGCCCGAGGGCCGCGACCTTGGCAGCCTCCTCAGACCATCACGGCCTCCGCGACACAGGCCCGCTTTACTCCTTTCTCGTTGATGTACTCTACCGCTGCCTCCGGCCTACACTACGGTCAAGTAGGTCACACATTTGGAACTGAGTCTTGATTATGCAATGGCAGAGTACACACTTAATGGCTGATTTTATGTCACTATACTCCCTTCGGTGTGGTGACACCAAGTCTGTGCATGGCATCTCAACCACACGTGTCTGTGGGCCCTTGATGACCAAGCCTTCGGCCTTCACTGCGGTCCTGCAGGCCTCACACCAAGCCAATCCAGTCCGTACCAGCCAGGACATGGCATCGTCGCTGGCTAAACACCTGCTCAGCTCTGTTGCTTCTACCTCCGTCAACCCTAAGTCAACCCCACATGCCATTTCAACGTCGTGTGTCAGAGTTCCAGGAGGAGCTTGCCGAACAGCGGTTGGCCCGTGCTGTCCGCTGCCTCCAGCCTACACAGCGGTCAAGTAGGTCACACAGTTGGAACTGAGTCTTGATCTGTGTATGACAGAGTTCATATCATTGTACGCAAGGAGAGGAGCAAGAGGAAGACGTGGTGCAGTCCGGAGGAAAAAAGGATCCTCGTCACGGGGGTGATCGAACACTGCCAACAACTGCTCTGGTGTCACTAACTCTCTGCATCGCGAGCCAACGACACTTGACTGTGTGCCCCTGCTGACCGCTGCTTCGGGCCTACACTGCGGTCGAATAGGTCACACATTGGGAACTCAGTCTTAATTTATTTATGGCAGACTTTATCTCATTGTACTGGACTCATCACAGACTGCATCCCCTTTCAGCTCCGGTGCCACTAAGTCTGTTCCCCGACATCCATGGACACTCTCTGGTTGAACTTTGGTGGCGACTGAGTCTATGGACTGGGGGTTGTCTTCATCATCATGTCGGTGATACTGACTTTGTGGCAAAAACTAGGCTGTAGCATTCCACTCCTCCATTTGCCGCTTCCGGACGGCTTCTGCCCTCTGCATCATGCCCTGGTGGACACCTTCCACTGTCCCCCGCAAACCTCCGCCACATTCACCTTGGACATCGACGAGGACCCGCTCAGCTCACGTGGCCCTATCTCACTGCACCGCAAGTCATTGTCCCGTGGCGGTGTGCCTGTGCCGGTCCCAGTGCATCGGGGGCCACTAACTCTGTGCAGCTCAAGTCATGGACCCTTTCTAAATGAATATTGTCTGGACTCTGTGTTGATGGCCAGGGGCACATCAAGGCCATGTATCTGTGGCCCTGCGCTGTCCGCTGCCTCCGGCCTCAACTGCGATCCACCTGGGCTCACACATTAAATCGAGTCCTGACCTGCCTGGACGTCGCATCCCCAGAGGATGCACAGGCCACCACCGCCAGGACCAAGTCCAAACAACAGGCGCCAGAGTCGGAGGTGTCTTACTGCCAGACTAGCAGAGTTGCTCACACCTGTCGTGAGTGCCATCATCAGCTTGATACCCAGCTCAGCTCTTCAGTTGCCACTGACTCAGTGCACCACACCTCATGGACCATTGTGGTTGCATATTGGGTAACCACTGTACTTTCTCCGGCTACCACCATGATGCTTCACAGTTGTTTCTGTTATGCTTGTGTCTTCTGTTTCCGCTTTATTTGTGATCACTGTTCAAGTTGTAGCCAGCACCATCGACTCCATGAGGGCTGGCTTACACTCACCCCACACACATCCAGCACAGGCGTCACTGTACATGTGACCCTGGCAATAAAAGGTGTCAGGCGCACGTGCCCGTAGCCAGTTCAACAGACTATCTGTGTATGTCCGTGTGCTCATGATGAATGCATTAGGGCCCTGGGCCCTTCAACATAACATTGTGCCGTGTACAGCAGACGCAGCCATGTCACCGCAGGCAGCTGGTGAGACCTTGCACATGTGGCTTTGTTGTCCCCCATTCGATACGTGAGAGGAGTGAACTGGGCCGGCGTAGGCCAGTCCGGCGTGGAGTTGTGGATGATTATCCCGTGGCTCTGGGTGTGGTTCAGTGCTGGAAATGTGCAAAGGCATGTGTCTCTGTCGCAGTTTGTCTCTCCGTCGGGGAGTGTAGGTGGTCCCTGATGGGACTTAGACACCCATGCATGTGATCTAGTCCGGCTTCCATGAGGTAGAACCCCACCGCACCTGTTCGGCCACCCCCTTCTGGCAGTCTGACACCTGGCCTTGGAATGCGATGTGTGTTTCGGTGGGCTGCTGGGAGCCAGCCGGATGGTGGGTGCGTCCAGGTGTGTAGTCTGTGCAGGGGCTGAGGTATCCTCGATGCAGCTTGGCTGCCCTGCTCCAGGAGGTCAATTGACTAAGATGTCCATATACAGTTGTAGGGCGTCGGTGTCGGACGCCTGGAGGTCCTCTTGAGTATCACTGTTGAGTTGTCTGTTCTGCTCTGCTGGAGGTGTTGTTTGTGCATCTGCAATGTGAAGGGGAGACGCTTGTTGACATTGTGTTGGCATGTATTTTGATGCATTGTTTAAGTTTACATACAGACTGCATGGCAATGTACATTGTGACTGTTTGGGAGGAGCAGACAATTTGATGCGGGACAGTGGACATTTGGACTACATGACGTAGGTGAGGTTGCACACGTACATTTTAATCTCACAGTTTCCTGCTATGTAAGATGTGATTGGCCCTTTTCTACGCACAAGGAGACCCAGTTGTGTCCTCTGTTCTGCAGTGAAAGTGTTGCACTGTGTATCACATTGTCGTCCATGTGGATGTGCTGTTATTGCTATGTGTGTGTGCTGCATTGTGGGAGAGTCGCCCCTGCAGCTGTGATTTTGCTGCCACTTATCCCTTGGAGGAGGTGTGCCTTTGACTTTTGTGCTTTTAAGGTGCTGTGATGTGTGGCAACTTGGGTCATTTATGCTCTTGGACATAGTTTGCACTCTTGTGCATTGTTTGTCTGCATATGTGTTTTCGACGACATGGGTTGTAGGTGCACGTAGATGTGTCAGAGTGTGACCTGCTCCTTTACGGATGTGGTCCACACTCAGCCACCTCAGTGTAGTGGCGTGCTCAATGTCATGGTGTTTGTACTCCAGGCATGCTGCTCGTCCTGTTGTGTCACTTGCATTGTCGGTGTGGCTAACAAATACGCATCTTTGCTGTGTTTCGCACAGGTGCATGTGTGTATTGTGGAATTGGTGATGTGTGGGGGGACCCCTTTTGGCACATGGTGGACGGGGGCCTAGTTGTTGTTTGTATGTGCTGCAGTGTGCAACGTGGATCAGGGAAATGATCCAGGGTCATTGTGGGTGTGCAGTGTGCTACACGTCGTTGTGCATGTGTGCCATTGTGCCCGTCCCCCAGTCCCTCTTTGTTACTCACCCTGTTGATGTTGTGTCAGGTCATGTCGGCTGTGTCCGGACTCCGGACTCCTTGCACCGTCTCCACACTGATGACTGTGGCCGCCATTTGCTCCAGCTCCTCCTGTGGCGCAGGACTCCCACCTCCATCCGCCGTAGCTGCCTTCCTGTTGGCATTGGGTTTCTGCTTGGTTTGGCTTTTCACATCATGCCAGCGCATCTTGGCCTCCTCGACACTCTGACTGCATTCACGATGGGATGCCATTTTTCCGTCTGTGTTGCCAATGACACGGCGGAGGTGACGGACAGTTGTGGTTAGTGTTCTGTCACCCCCTGTGACGACAATACGGTTGTCATGCGGACTGTACCCCGTCTTCCTCTTCCTCTTCTTCTTGGCCTTCCCCGAGCCTGAGGTTCCTTGCTGGTGGTCTGTGGGTCTTGTGGGGTTCGCGTTGACCTGGGCACTCGGTTCAGGTGCATCCATGTTGCTACGCAGTTTATCTTGTTTTCGGTGTGTTTTTCTTGTTCTGCTTTTATAGTGCATTTTCCCACATGACGCGTGGGAATTGCAGGCCTGTCGCTGGTTTTCGCTGGTTTTTGTATCGCTATTGGCCTCATTGCAGCTTTTTTTGCGTTCATGTTTCACATTTATTCGGCGTCGCGTTGACTTTATCGTGGACATTTGACGCGTTATTGTGAGCCTATCACATGGTACCGCTGGCTTGGGAATACCACGCTATCATGGTGTTATTTTCCCGCGATAGACTGCGATGTGCAAAGTTGCGTTAGGCTAATTTTGTGATGATTATCACACGTTCTTGAGAATATTCCCTACAGTCTAAAATCGAAACCCTTACAGTCCACAAAATGGGAGTGATGGGAAGACTAATCAGTAGCTCAATGCTAACCAAAGGCCTCACAGAACTCTCCCCAAACTTTAGCACCTGGGTTCCCCCCTCCCCCCAGGAATGTGAGCAATGTACTTCCACTGTTCGGTAGTACAGTTCTCACCGCCATCTTGTACAAGGCCAAGCCAAGGGTATACAAGATGGATCCCACTGGCCTCCATTACTGTGGTTCACCAACATCCCATACTTATACCACGCAGGCTACACACATCAACACACTTTACACGCACTTGGGATGTAAACACAAAGGATATGGTAAGCACAGTGAAGCAGAACTTTACGAGTGGGCCAGTAGGCCTCGACTTCAGAAATTCAGGTAAAAAGGTCTAGTCATACTATTTATACTCAAAACATCATATGCTGCCACCACTAATGGTTATGCCATACCCATGACTTCCAACAGATTATAGATTGCTTGGTCTCACCCCTTCAGATCATAGCACACGTTTAGGACCTATTCACAAAACAGGACAGGCCCCGGCCTCTTTGCACATGCTGGATTAGCATGATGCCAGGGATAAAAATCAAAAGTCAGCTAACCAGATACATGCATTCGGTGGCAGAGAACCAAACCTAGCTAGCAGGGGATAATCATTAATCTATAATGAGGATGGAGCTGTATTTGTTGCAATTGAGTGACTGCTTGGAGCAGCTGTTGGGGGTGAAGTTAGGATGGGGGCAGAAAAAGTGCATAATAAGGATTTTTCTGAGTGCCCGGTATAGGACTAGATGTAAGAACAGAAACAAGGTTAGTTACACTGCTGTAAGGGCAGATCAGCTTATGTGGGAGAGGCGTTATAGAGTTATTAACAGGTTAACAGAAAAAGGTTTGGTTGGTGGATATATTGTTGAAATGAGGGAGGGTTCAGTGTTTAGTGGTGTGGGGCAGGTTGGCACTCAATTAGAATGACGTATTAGACAGGCTTCTACTGGTAGATTGTGTCTGCGCTTTGCACAAATAAATTCAAAGGGCCGATGCTCATGCCATGTGAGTCCCAAAAGATGGGGCTCTAGATCAAATAAAAAAAAACTTTGCAGGACAATATTCAAAGTCAAAACCATAAAGGTTTATTCAAAATTAAGAATCATTGGATAAAGCAAAAAGTAGTTAGTCAGATTTAAATCAGTATCAATAATGCATACAAATAAAGCCAGGTCATAACATAAGGAAATTAGCATAACCCAAAATAAAGATCAGCAATAACCTAGCATGAATCTGCTCATGGAGAGCCAGCTGTACGACCATTTCATTCAGCGCAACGCAATTTTCGATACATTGTGAGTCGCAAATTGCGAGGTGCTGAATGAAATGTACAACAGTGTGTTGGACACTGTTTGCGATTCCCAATGGGGTCGCGCATTGCGAGGCTCAGTAATATTAATGAGCCTCTAGCAATTTGCGAGCCCATTGGGAATGACAGCCCTCCCAGGGCTGGTGGCATGCTGGGCTCGGCAGATCACCATGTCTGGGACTGATTTTAAATAAAGTAGGTTTTTTTTAAAATGCAGCCAGTTTTCCTTAAAGGGAAACGGGATGCATTAAAAAAAAAAAACTGAAACATTTTCGTTTCATTTTTTAAGGGCAGGCAATGGTCCCTGGGACCACTGCCTGCCCCTAAAAAATATATTTGTATGCATTTGCAAAGGGGAAGGGGTCCCCTGGGGAGCCCTTCCTATTTGCGAATGCATTACCACCAACTTGAAGAAGGAGGTAATTGCGAGTATTTTGCAACCGCAATTGCATTCGCAAAACATTTGTACATGGTTTTGAGACTCGCTATTTGGAAGGGAACGTCCCTTCTAAATAGCGAGTCGCAAAACCTATTTAGCGAGTCGCAAACAAATTGCGACTCGCTAAATAGGCTATGTACATGGACCAATAGGCTTTTGCATGCGCAAACGGGTTCACAAACCCGTTTGCGCATGCAAAAACGGGTCGTACATCCGGCCCGGAGAGCCTAATTATAAAGGCAGATGGCTGACTGACATGGGGTCTTCACACTAAGCAATGAAACAGTATTTAGATATAAACCAAATAAACAGACTGTAATGGAGTTTGCCTTTCAGGAAGCAAGCAAAAGGTCCGTAGCATGAATATAAGAAAAGTCTTGCACACATCCCAGAAAAAGAACATTTTACAGTTTCAGAGATGTAAAACACAATGAATGCACTCAACATGGCATGAACAAAGATACAAAATATAAACCAATCAACATTGTAGAAATTGTAGACATAAATAAGTTACTTTAATATATAGCAATCCCCTTAACTCTAAAAGCAAAGGAGATTACACTGCACTATTAAAGGAAACTAAACATTAAGCCATGTTAACATGAATAGAAATGCAGTTCTGGCTTGGGCAGCAACAGCCTTGATTATTGCAACACATGAAAACATCTCCACATGGCTTCATCCTAAGGCACACAGAAGGTAGAGTACAAGAAAAGGGCACCATGAAATTATTACCATATTGATCGTTTTATGTAAAGGTAAAACACAGAAGAGAAAAAAACATGTACGTTGGAACCGTGTTCAGGAAACTTTAAAAGTCACATTTTCTAAATCAACTTTAAAATGGATGTCAGTGCAAAAAGGAAAAGGCATAGTAAATTAATCTTGTGGCACAGTTATGATAGCTTAAACACATGCAAATAAACATTATATTCTAATTAATAAAAAAACTGTTTGTCAAGTCCCCTCAAATCATGAAAAACTACACTACTCTACAAGAAATCATCCAGCAATTTTGGTTTATTTTACTTTTCTTCTCCAAGTCCTTCATTTCATCGTAAACTTGTGATTTGATATAATCAATAACAGTATATTCTCCCTTTATTTTTCTAGTCGTCATCTTCTTTCCACAATCACATTTCAAGCCGCCCTTAAAACAGATAACGAGTTTTGTTATTTGACATATTCCCAATCAGGTAATACAAACTCCCTATGCAGTAATGTCCCTTTTGGGCACACTTTGGTCCTCCCTTAGTTTAGCATATTAGATGTTTTAGGCTGCTTCTGCTTGCACAGTCGCACATGACACTGTTGTTTTTGTGACATTATTATAGAAATATGCTGTAAATGTTTTGTTATTCAGTGTTTCTTCTTGGGATTCGGTCTGTACATTTCGTACAAGATCTATTGGAACACATAACACGATGTTGTACTGTTTTCTGCTCGTTCAGAAATAGCTCCTAACATTCTAGATATAACACAGCAGAACAGCTGCAGCTTTCCAAAACAAGAGTGTTATCATATAAACTATGTTTTGTCCCTTTTTGGGCAGAGAGGAGAATTCGGGCAGAGGGACCTGTCCTGGAAGAAACCCACACCAGGTGTGGGGTTGTTACTAATCCCAGAGATCACTAATTTACCCCTTTGCGTCCACAGTAATGATAGGCATAGACAGATAGATAATTTGCCATGGTTGGGTTGCTCATTGTATACAGCCTGCTAGTAATGCTGATTACTTTGCTTAGGTTTATTTGCTTACTTATCGCAGCACATCTGCTTCATAATAGACTACAATAGTTTCAAAATATGTATTGTAAAATTTCATTGTGTATTTCATTTGTTTACTAGGGGCATGCATGAGTGAGAGACGAAAGGTGATGATCTGTTTCCACGGTTCCCTTGGGGACTAGAAGGTCATGCTCTAAGTTTGCCAACATCACCTGCTACCGTGGGAAGGTTAGGAGTTAAGGTGAAGCACTGTGAGCTAGACCAGATTTGGACCGATTGGTACTGATGGGGTAGAGAGACATAGTTCCTACATTCTGATGTGCTGTCATCCTGAGACACAGTTCTACTTACCAGCAGAATCCCTGCAACAACTAATGTATCAATTAACAATAGTAAAATGAAAACCATACATAATATTGTTAGAACCAATCAACATTTTTGTTTGAAAGTAGCCATCTTGTTTCCATTAAAACTTTCAAAAAGAAAAATAAATCCCTACACAGGGTGCAAACTTTTAAAATATGATTCTTTAAAAATGTTAGAAATTTTGATGTAAGCAATTTCAGTTTTCAAAATAAGTCAGTGTAAACAGATACGGGCACATAATTCAGCAGTTCAAAGCAGACACTAAATTGTTTTCAGCTGGATAACTAAGGTACTTCCTCAAAGCTGGCCTTATCATTATAAAAATATGAGCATAAACAAAATAATCTCTAAGATTCTAACCTAAATAAGTTTTGCAGGCACACTAAGAAAAATCTGAACTTTTCTTCTTTTAAAATCCAAACATTTAGTTCTATTATTCCATCAGGAAACTACTTATTTCTGATCAGATCACTTTCAATCTCTGCTCATGTCTATTCATAGAGGTTCCGCCAACAGAAATCAATAGTATCTAAGATCAATGTCTCTTTTTTCTGGTTCAATCTTTGCCAAATATGCCCATCAGTCGCTGTGTAATTTGTGTTTGCACTTTTACTCTTTTTGATCTCCTGATCTCAGGCTTTTCAGAATCTCTGCTATTCACATCTGTTAATGTTTCAGCTGTTTTTTTCTCAGTTTCTCTTCAAATTGTCATATTTTTTCAATGCTCCTCTTATTGCACACTTTACAACCAATCAACTTCTATTAAGCTTCCATCTTCAACCAGATTTGTTACTCTTGTCTCATTTTCACATTCTCTTGTTTCGTGAGTTGCATAACTTGCAGTTGGAACACCTTGAGTTGCTTTTGGGGTTTTCATAGTTCATATTTCTAAAGTTTGATTTTCTTGGTATTCTTTTGTTGTTTTTTTGTTCTTCTTGAAATCTTTGTTCTCCCCCCTTTGGATGCACATAGTGAACTTGACTGTAACCATGGGAATTAGTGGTTTGTGTCACCACTTCTTCTTCTGCAGTCTTCACTCACTTTGTGTGAGATGTGTAGCAACCTTTCTCACTTCACAGCAGTATTTGTCACCAAGACCACTTCGTAAGATCCTTACCATTAAGGTTGCAAGCATGTCTTACAAACTTGTTTCTTCACAACAACCCAATCATCAGTCGGTAGGTCACGGCAGGTTTCTTCGTGTGCTGTAGCCTTTAGTCTTGTTAGGTAGACCCGTCATACTCAAAGGAACAAAGGGAAGGGCATCTGACCTTTTCAGTGTTGTCGATGCACACACTTTGGCCAACTTTGCTCTCAGGGTTCCACTGGCCCTCCCGACAATTCCTGCTGCTTCTGAATGATATTCACAATGGAATTTATGCTCCACTTTCAATGTGATGCAAAGAACTCACATTACTTTATTTTTAAAAGGAGTTCCCTTATCTGACACTAAAGTTAGCAAACCGAATCCAAGGAATCAACCCCCACACTAGAAGCTTGGCTACAGTGAGAGCATAACATTGTTTGGTTGGGTATGCCTCGACCCACTTACTAAACAAGCAAACAACTTCTGCGATATACTTTAAACCATTACAAGTGCATTTCAACAAAATGTATTTGCAATCTTATAAACGGACCTTTCTGATTTCCATACATAACTCATGGTCACATTTGTCCTCCTACTGGTGTTCACTTGTTGACAGGTGACACATCTCTGATATAGTGTCTCTGCAATTTTCCTGAAATGTTGATTAAAGCAATATTTCTTAAAGATTGACAGCACACCATCACATCGCATGTGTGTAGGCCCATGAATGTATCTTGCCATCTGAAACAACATGGGATCAGGTAGCATAAATCGATTACCATTTGACATCTAAATCATATGATTGCCTTCTGCTTTTTCCATCTTTTTGTTTCATTCTCTGGCACTACATTTTGCAGTTTCTGCAACTCTTCAAGTGATTGAACTGACATTGACAAGAAACTTCTAAAGTTTTCCAGTTCACATCCTGATTTTTAATTTATTCCAAATGTATCAGTCACAAGAGTACGGTACTTCACAACCTCATCTGCACAATTATTGCCCAATGAAAGCATATTGTCTACATTCTTTTGCGTGGCCCATGTAACAAAAGCAATCTTCTTTGGGAATTGTAGGGCTACTAATAAATCCAGGACTCATGGCCCATTTATAATATGGGTGCCAGCAGATGTTGAGAACCCCTTTGTGATCACAACTGGCCAAAGTCATGGACCACTCAAACAATGTATTGGCTATCTGTATGGATTGTAAAATCAATTGGCTATGCTGCATGATCTTGTAAATGTGATCAATTACACCACATGTGCTGAAGTTACTTTACACAAGTATGATTCTTCCACAGCACATTCTATTATATGAACTGCATATGCTACTCTAAGAGATCCTTAATGGTCATCCAGGCAAGAACCATCCACCAATAAAATAAAATCAGACAGTTCAAGTGGTGCATATTGAATATCTGGTCTTGGTTTGGTGCACAACTCTGTCACATCAATGCAACCACATTCACTTTAATTTATTTCATCTTCAGCCTGCTTAATCGGCAATAGTAAAACTTTTGCAGGATTCAGGGTATTGCAGTGTTTAATTGAAAAGTTCTTTGTCAAAAGAATAATCTACTCATACTCACTTAAGCAACTGTTTGTAAGATACTGAGTACATGTACAATTCAGCAACAACTCAACTGAATGTGGAACCAGCACAATAAGTGTGTGTTCTATCATAATCATCTCAATTTGAACAATTGTCAAATAAGTCACTTCAATGCTTTTCATACACCCAGGAACTGCAATTGCAAATGTATATCGTATAACAGAAAAATATACAAAGGGCTGCTTTACCCAGTGGTCCTACTGAAAGTTTGCACCCTTTTTTCGTAGAAAAATGCAAATCTTTCTCTTAATTTGGTATTCCTAGAGCAGGGGTGCTACATAAACTGTGTCTTAACTCCAAGAAGGCTTGCATACATTTATTTTCCAATGGTACAGGGCCCCTCACATCACTGTGAGTTAGCCTCTGTAAAGACTTTGAAACCAGGTAAAAGTCTGGATTTCAGTAACAATGGGAGCCAACGATCCCTAGAAACATCCTCCATTCTATGTTGTTGTGGGTTCATTTTGAGAATCACAGAAATTAGTTCTTTGGACACCTTTTTACTTCCTTTTCAATTTGGTGTCTCAAATAAGTCACTTCCTCTTGACAGTAGATCCTTTATGTCCGTTTATTGCAACATGATTCAACAAGGCAATTGTGTCAAGTCTACAGCCCTGTCTCATCTTGGCTGCGACCAACAGGTCATCAATATATTGTACTAGCACTGTGGCACAGGGCAAATTTAGACTTTCCAGACTCTTTTTCAGGATTTGGGAAAAGGCTCAACGACTTTCCGTATAGCCTTGTGGAATTTGATACCAAATAAGGATTCTGCTATTGGAATCTGAGAGCAAAAAGATACAATCCTAATGAAGAGGGATTGATAACAATGCTCAACACAAGTCTAGTATAGTAAACCACTTCGCTTCTGTGGGAACGTGAAACAATATCACTGCAGGATTCAGTACCACTGTACAACAAGGAATCACTACAGCATACATTATGTTCATGTCCTCTACTATCCTCCATTTTCCACTAGACTTTTTTTTATCACCATGATCGAAGAGTGTAGGAAAGTTCACTTTTGTATGACCAACCACCCACGTTTTGAGCCAATGCTGATGACAATGAATGTGCACTGGTGTCTGCTGACCAGGTCCCCGTGCCAGTGCTCTTTCCCCAGAACTGTTATGTTTAAATTTGCATTCCCAGTTGACAAGGACTTTTCCCCCCTTAAAAAGTCCCTTGTTAGTGGTACCCAGGGTATGGGTGGTAAAGGGGTCCTCAGGGCTTGCAGCACTGTTTGCGTCACCCTGATTGACCAAGTAAACATCTGACAGCAGGCCAGCCATTACAGTGTAAACTGCTCCATTTCGACTTCGCCAACAACACATTGAGACAAAACCCATAAACTGCCTTTAATATATGTAGGTCGCCCCTAAGGAAGGACTACTGACCACATGCCTGCCATTGTAGACTCCAGGAACAGTGTAAACTGCTCAATTTTGACTTTGCCCACACCATGTGAGACAAAGCCCATACACTGTCAGTCACCCCTAAGAAAGGTCTCTTGAATCCAGGAGACACAGTGCCTTATATTCAAGGTTTGGGCAGGTAAGTGCAAGCTTATATGTCCCTATAGTGTCCTTTTCCATGAAAATACACTATAAGTGTTTGGAGGTCCGTAGGATAACATGGGCTTGCACCTAAGCAGACCCGGGGTAGCTAGCTCCATTATGGTACCGCCTAGAACTGTTGAGTTTGGTATCAAACGTGTCTTCGCACCCCTAACGTGATTCTCGAGTCAAGGGCCAGCTGGCATGCACAAAGGTTGCACACCTGGTTGCCCCAGCTTCTCTGTGCCCTGGCTGGCAAGCCCATGATTCCCATGCCTGCTGCTGCCAAGACAGGGATCTGACCTTCTGCCAGGCAGTGTGATCACTCCGAAGAGTCAGGAGCAAAGGCTTAAGCAGGAAGGCCACACCACCCTCCTCCCAAGCAGGCTAGTGAAGTGGCACATCGAGACTGTTAAAGATTACAGGGATCTGTTAGCATGAGCTGAAAGCCATTTTGTACTTGGAAGCCATTTTAGTTAGCTATGTGCTAGCCATTTGCTGTTTCCCTCTTCCAGAGCCTTGCACATGCTCAGAAGGGCCTAGCTAGTAGAATGCACCTGCTCCTAGTATAGAACTGATGTCAGCAACTCCTTACTCCTCCTACTTGTTGACTGTGCATTTTCTGTATGACCATCTATGTGTGTAACTCTTCTCATGTGTACTTGTACCACCTTCTTTTGAGCCCCTGTGTGGGTATATAAGGCCCCTGTTCTCTGTACTCCTTAGAATGCCTCCTACAGTGATTTGAGATTACTGTGTGACGCAATCTCCCTCATCTGAGGTTTAATAAATGCATTGTTTTTATATTACAGCTTCTGTGCCAATCTCTTCTTTGTTGGTTTAAAAGGACCAGGTGTATCAGTGAAACCCCTGAGAAGGTTTTGATTTCTTCAAGACGGTGAGCTTCAAGGGTTACACTGTCTCTGAAAAGTGGTGGAACTGATAGGTTCTGGGTAGAAAAGATGACCCACACCACGGATGTGGTCACCTCAGTGGTGGATTAGCTGTAGGGACTAGCAGTCAATTGGCTACTAGGTTCCACACCCCTAAATCCCCCATAAACCCAGGATTTAAGGTACCCCTGACACTATAACATCAGATCTGACTGACCTGCATCAAAGAGGACAAAGAGGATCTCCGCATCTACAACAACAAGACTTTGCCCAAAGTAAACCGGGATACTCAGTCCCTGAGCAAACTTTTGTGGAACTGCTAGATCGAGACTTGCCCAGCCAGAGGGACTCCTGTGAGACCCTTAAGCACCATCAGGCTCCCCTGGACTGGTGGCAGTAGTACTGCAGGTAAAACAAGGCTCTGCATTCAAAGATTTACTGGCCATCAGGACCTACGAGGGATCGCCCAAATCCCGATGGTCTAGAGCATTGTGGGAACTATAGTCCTGCCTTCCACAAAGTTTCAAGCAGCTACCGTGTTCCCTGGGACCACCGGACGTCAAAAAAAACATTTGCTCCTTTTACCGCTACCAAGGCTTGTTGGTCACCAGTCCAGTACCCGCTCCCCTAACGTGACGCTGCATCAAGAGGGTATTCCACAACACCTGCGACTGATGGCAAAATGGCCCTGCTTTTGTTTTTTTGCATCTCTTTTTCCCACAGAACTGTCTAAGTTGCAAAAGCAGCTTCCCCACTGCTCTGGGTCAGCTCCAAGGACAGCCAGCACAACTATGCACCTGGGCTCCCCAGGCCAGGTAAAAATTAACTGACTGTTGTGGGTTGAACCAGGAACCCACACCACCTTTATCCTGCAAAGGTAAAACACAACTCAACCTCTAAATAACCAATTATTACTAGTAGTTTTCTCCAATGACAGCAGTGTTAAATATTCACTGTATTTTATTGCACTGATTTTATATTGCTTAAAAAAATCTATAACTCTGGTTATATGTCTGCTAATCCATTCATTTTGGTGTCTAGATTAAGATAAAAATACACTCTATTTTTAGAAATTGGTGTTGAACATCTCCCGAGACGTGTCAATTACTTATCATTCATGTTGGTTCTCTGAAATGCTTAACACATGTTCCTCTAGTAAAGCCTGACTGCTCTTTACCACTCCACCAGGACTGAGCTAAGGATTTATTAGTGCGAATCCAAGGATCAGTTTTTTGGGGATTGTGATAATATTACATGGTGAGACTACCCAGCCTCACCACATAGTATTCCACTTTCCTACAGAGAGTTACATGGGCTACCTAGTGCTTCTTTTAGAATGCCCTGCTCAATGAATTTATCAATGAATGAGAGCTTAAGTCCCTCCCTCTCCTTCATGAGTAAGTTTGCATTGCAGAGTTAGATGACACACAGAATTTTGTTTTACACTAATCTGCACTGGCTCTGCACTTTTGATCAATCGGATATCTTTTCTTGAAAAATCATGAACCACCTTGTTCACTGTATGCTTTACGCATGAGCTCTTGTCCCCAATAATTTAACAGGACTTGTTTCACTAATGTGGAATTCATGGTCATTTACAATTGAACGACTCTTCGCCAGGACGTTTGTGGACAACTTCTTAGTCACTTATTTATTTCGTATGCCTAGAACTTCTGTTCCCAAGAGGGGTAGGTTGGGAACCTTCACCAGCCTAGCCGTGAAGTGGGTAGCACCTGTTTCAATCAAAAATAATACTGGATGACCATTCACTTTTCTTTACACAAAAGGGTCATTCAGGACTACCTCTAGAATGCACCAAGGTTACCATCATCATCAAAACTTTTATTGTGATCACCAACATCCCAAAAAGTACACAGCACAAGTATAAAGGCAGGGGTATAAAACATTTGGAAATGAATGTATTCAAAACGATTTCATGAGATAAATGTGCAAAAGGGCAAAATACAACAACTCCTATGAGGATAAAGAGCTTCATACATGTAGTTTTCCACGCCTGATCCACAATGAGTACCAGAATCCAGAGAGGCCGAAGACCACAAATCTACGGGTGTCAGTGCACAAAGTTCTCATCACCTCAAGATAGTGGCCCCGACCAATGAGTCTACACAATGGGAATATCCATTTTTTTCTCAAAGGTAAATAATGTGAACAAAAGAAAAGCAAATGGATAATAGATTCTGGGCAGGCTTTACATGCAGGGGACAATTCATCAAGAGAAGCATTAGAGCACCACTTAAAACAGAATTGTCTGGTGGGCAAAGTCTTGTAACGGAACTGTAAGAAAAGTTTGCGTGACATAGATGAAATAATTTCAAATACAGGAAATCTTTGTTCAAACTGGTCGCTGGCTCTGCCAAATCTTTTACAAGCATCTTTTCCCAGTACATTTATTTCAGCTTCGCCCTCGAAATTTGCCCCATACTTTCCGGATTGGACCGAAAGACTCCAACCCAAGCCTCCCCAGTAATTTTTGTAAGGAGATAAACCACCTAATCGATGTTGCTTTGGGAAATGTCAGGAGATCTGTCAGAGCCTCTCAATAGGTTTCCAGCTCCTCCACTGTCCATAGCCTGAACCAAACCATTAGTAATTTACAATCCAACTTATGTTTCAGCTGCCTGTGGGCAAGGTCCAAGTACAAAGGTTTCAGAGGTGAGCTGCCGGGGAGATTGATCAGCGATCTTAAAAAACGATTTTCAACTATTGGTAGGGAGGATTGATTGCCCACATCCCATAGCTCTGCACCATAAAGTACTCCCCCCAAGATCTTGGCGTTATAGATTTCAAGCACTGGGGCAATTTGTCGGGAAACCGTCGTCCTATGTATTTTGCTAATGTGGGCACACTGATGAATCAATTGTAACTTTGCTTTTTCCAAATGGGCACCCCAATGGATCGATGAAGTCAAGCGGATGCCTAAGTAATCAAAGACTTCTACTTACTCCAACTTAGTGCTACCAGCCCACACAGATCTTTTTGTTAGTTTATTTTTCCCTTTGTTAAAAATCACTTACTTAGTTTTTGCCTCATTTAAAATCAAGCCCCTGTCATCACAAAACCTTAAAAAATCATTCAGGAGTTGTTCGAGTCCCTGCGGTGATTTAGAAATTAAAAGTGTATCATCTGCAAACAGCAGTGCGGGAACTCGTTTTGCACCAATCTTAGGAGGATCACAACCATCCCTATCTACGTAGTCAACAACTCAATTTATAAAAAGGGTAAAAAGTGTGGGCGCCTATACACAACCCTGCCTCACTCCACGTTAAAAAGGGAAGGTTTCTGTAACTTGATTATTCGCGCCCCACCTAACCTGTGATGTGTTAGATGAATGTAATCTAATTAAAATGTTTAAAATATTTGCAGGAAGACCCATCTCTTTTAGGACCCTCCAGAGTCTGGCCCGGGGTACAAGATCAAATGCAGTACGCAAATCAACAAAGGCCACATATAGTTTGCCCCCCTTGGCGACTACTTCCTTCCAATAAATACAAATAAGGCAGAAGGCCTGGTCCAGAGTACTAACTTTTGTGTGAAACCCCGTCTGGAAGTCACTCAGGATTTGGGACTCCATCATCCAGGCCTTCATCCTTTCTAAAACTTGTTTCCCCAAAAATTTCGAAGGGAGTCCATGAGGCTTATCAGCCTGTAGCTCATCGGCTTAGAGCTATCCCCTTTTTTGTAAATAGGCACTATTTGTGCAATCAGCCACGATGGTGGTATGGGGGCACCAGACAAAATCAAATTTGTTACCAAATTTATATACGAGCCCCAGAGCGTTTTATCCTCCCTATGCAGGTCGTTAGGTATTCTATCTGGACCGTGGGCACAACCTGGCACACATGATGAAATTGCCCTTTGGGTTTCCTCCATTGAGAACACCAAAGTTTCACCTTCGCCTCCCGGAGACTTAGCCCACATCTCAATTGTCTCGCTGCTGGCATGATTGCCATTTCCATATAGAGAACCAAAATACACGACCCACTCCTCGGGCTGGACCGTGAATTCCAAGGTTTGCCTTTTCCCGCTTAACCAATGTGCTGCTTGCCTCCAGAAAGTCTTGGGGTCTTTATCTGTAAGTGTAATATGAAGGGTTGACCAAAGAGAACCCTCCCACTCCTTTTTGGCTCTATCGATGGCCCGTCTGTACTTAGCTCTACAGATCGCAATCTCCAGCCATACCCTTCATTTTACTGCACTAATCAGCTCCCCTTTAGCCTTCCTACATTCCTGGTGTTACCAGTCACTCTTAGTGTTTTGCAGCGGGTCTATGCGTTGTCCCCCCTTTCCCGCACTCTAGGAGGCCGACCAAGAATATCCCTCATCTCGCTATAAAACAACTTGTGGTCGGGCCCTAAGCTCTCAACTGCGTCCTTGGTGGGAAGATTAGCCAACTCCTTAATCAACTGCCTTGCTTTGTTCTTTACTACTTCTAAAGCTGTCGGATGCTCTTCCACCCAGCCCCACTTAACTGCTTTTAAGAGCACACCCAAATCAGGGCACCCCCTGATATCAATCAGAGGGGGGCCATATTTTGCAAGGGTAAGTGCAAGGGCATTGTGGTCACTCTCAGTTCTTTTCACCAGTGCCATATCTTCCAATAAGGGCCAAAGGTTGGGAGGAATTAAACAATAGTCAATTCTACTTGTATGACCAGGTCTATTAAAAGTGTGGTCCCCATTGTGGTCCGACCTGGTTCTCCCATTTGTTGCTCTTAAGTCATGTTGCACCCATCTTACTCTTGGGAGATCTAAGGGTGGGATTGACCTCAGTTCTCAGTCCGGTCTGGAGGTGTGGAAGCAAGGAGTTCAAAAGTGCAATTAAAATCACCTGCCACCAGTATAGGGGCTCCATCGGAAAACTTGACCAAATCGTAATCTAATATATGAATAGAATTTGTTTCCTCCAAAGAGTGAACCACTCTGTTGTAGACATTAAAAATTCTAACCTTCCAGACACTACACAGGGTCAGCATAAGGGCCAGAATGTCCTGTGAATCAACATAGAGAAGCTTAACTTTAGACCCCTGGGCATTTTTCACCCAGGCTGCTAAGCCCCCCAAGGTTCTACCCTGCTCTTTCCTAGTAGCTTCAATAGCATAGGCAGAGAAACCACTTCCGAAGGGGGTGGACTGACTCCATGTTTCCTGAAACAGGATTACATCAAAGGTGTCCACAAAGCTACAACAGTCTGGATCTAATTGTAATTTTCAAATCCCTGCCACATTCCATACTAAAACCCTTAAAACAGGAAAGGTGGGTACCCCACCTGCTGATGTACCACATTAAGGGGCTATGCCAAGGATTTAGTTGGCAAAGAAAGGGTCACCAGCTGAAGAAACTGATGCCCCATCTTCTACAGGGCCACATTTAGGGGCTGTACCACTGATTTCCTTAACAGTCAGTGGCCCAGCACAATACTCAATAATATGTGCTGAGCCTCTGGATGATAACATTTCTGCTGGGGGCAAATTCGATGGGGGCCCTGGGTTTCCTAGTTTCCTTTCACTAAGTTGCAGTCACATTGGGCCGTTCCCTATTCCACACGGGCGGGTACACGATCCTTCCCTGATAAGTCTTTGGGGCACTAACTCCAATCTTGACGGGCATCTATACCTCATAGAAATAGAAATATTAGCCGTGGGAATGGTGCGAGAATCGATCATCAGTAGTCAATTAACCATTTCCTTATCAAAAAACCTAACATCGTTCATGTCCCTGCCTACCCCAGGTAAAGTAAGTCTTCCTACATATTTAATATCATCTCTGATGATAGAGTAACACTTGCATGACCAACCCCCAACTGTGTATTTTTAGTTGCTAATACAACTGTAGAATTTGAGTAGTAATTCTTAGAACTATCTGAGGGTAGGTATGGGATACTGGGAGGTGTGGCTTTAATAACTTTGTTAAGTGGCTCGTTAAACCCCACGAGAATAGGGCCCCAAGTCTCTATCCTCTACTAAGTATTGTGGCGCTGATGAGGGTACTGAAGGTAGCTCGCGGTACTCCACCTTCCCGCTCAGTGAGAGAGGCGACCTCCCTTCTAAGGGCAACCACCTCATCTCTCAGTGACTGAATCAACGACTTCAATGCAAGGACCTCAGAGACGGTCCTAGCCGCAAGGCAGCCTGCGGTCTGTAGTTTCTTTCCCAGGGCAATGCACAGGTGCTAGCGGTTCCTGCCGCCTTAGCGATATCAGACCGGTAGCGGGTTTGGCTGCAGACGTACTCCCCGCTGGCAACAATGTAACAAGCTGGTATTGGCTCCCACATCGCGGGAGCCCTGGCCTCCTTAAAAAGGCCTCTTGGCGCGAGACAGGGTCATCGGCGGTGGTTACAATCCTCCTCTCCCGTAGGAACCATCATTAGCCTGACCACGATCGTGTAGGAACTCCTAGTGTATCTGCTAATTGTGGAAAATTATTAATGATCTGTGAAAGTTTTTGTTGAAATTTGAAACTCAGTTGGAAACCCTGCATATTATTCTGTATGGGCTGTTGCATGAGTGGAGCAGAAAGCATGTTCCGATTGAACTGCATAAGACTCTACATGTTTTGCAGAAAAGCCGGTAGGGCAGGCAACTATTGACAGTGTCCTTCCATTCTGTGCCATCTAATTCAAATTCTGCTGCATTTGGGGAGCCGCTTGTGACTTTCTCTGAAATGTATTTGGATTAAACCTACAATTTTTCCCACAGATGTGGCAAGGGCCATTTCTCATCCGTATATTATTAGTATTTTGATTAGGTATGTTGTTGTAAAGTTTTTCCTTCTGTCACAAGGACTACCATTTTCACCTTGCACACATTACGCACAATTGCTTTAAGGATTAATACTCAGAACACAAGCACCAGTACCAGACCCAAACCAAGGTGCCTGAAAACTACCCTGTCTATACTTTTGAAAAAATATCATTGAAGCCACCATCAATACTTCGTTCATTTTCTTCTTCGCTTTGCAACAATCATTACAATATTTCACATAGGTCAGTATTTTATCCAGTGGTTTGGTCTGCCAACAAATCACACTTTGCTGAATATGCAAACTAATCTCCAGGGGCAATCCCAACACATTTCTGAAACAAATCCAGGAACGCCTTATTTTGTGGGGTCTTCAACTTCATTATACTGTGAGTAAATCTGCATCAATCTCTCAAAATATACATGCACTGATTCGTCTAGATCTTGCATCACTTTTATGATCTTTTCCAGATGTATTTGTTTCTGGGGAACCTTTGTATTCAAACGCTCAATAACCCAATTATATTTCTCCATAACAATTGGAGAAGGCGTATTTTGAGGGACTTCTCTCTGTGGTTCTTCTAGTGGCCACTGTACTATGGTCCTACACTTAGTCCACAAATCTTGAGGCACAGCAGTTGGAAATAAAGCATTCAAATCTGTCCAAAGCACTATTAAATTGTCACAGTCCCTTTCACCTTTGTTTACCACTTCTTAGGCTCCTCTCTGACCTTCAGGAAATTCTTTCTAAATGGATAAAAACAGTCATTGACCGAGGTACACGCACATATGCTCCTCCCTGCACTTCTCTCAACAGAATATAATTTTTCACAACCATTTCACATTCAGAATGTCTACCACTCACATGTTTCTTTGTTGTACTCTTTTTCAACACCCCAGGCTTATCAGGTGGTTCCATCCATTCTTTTCAACACCTCGTTGCTTCCTACCATTTTCCAATCGTGCAAGATTTTCTTGCAATGTTTTGGAATTCCAATTTATTCATTTGTTTTCAATCATTCCTACCTTATATGACTCACGAATTCTATTTTTTAATCCACTTTTAATTCTCTAAAAAAAACTGAAGTTTCTCAAAAGCCCGATGAACACGTCTTCCTGCTTTGTACCTCAAAATGTCAATTCGGCTTTATTATACACTTAATTTAGTCTTTATGAATTCCCATGTCTGCCTTATTTCCAATTCTCCTTTGAGTTTAAAGGTGTTGGTCTTGGCCCTTTTTCCCTGAATTTTTCGCTTTTGTGGGAATAAACACGTCATGTTGATGTATTTGAAATGCAAATGTTAAATACTGCGCAATGGTGTACGCAGGTTTATTTTGACCATTGTGGAAATGTTACTTTCAAAATGGATGCCATTCCTGTCTGCACATGTGCCGCCTGTCTAAGGTGAGTTGGCGGTCTAGCTGTCTGCTTCCCACCCCCCAGCTTTTGGAGGGAAGCCTGGCAGACAGGGTGCTCTACACCTCCCCCAAAACCAGTTGGGACCGGTTCCCCAGGGAACCTTCCAGAAGCTTCCAGCCCTTTCTGGTAGTTGGGGTGAGGGGTGTATAAATAGCGGAGCTGGGATGCCATGTGCTCAGACTGAGCGTGGACCTGAATGAGAGGGGACACTCTGCCAGGAGGTACCGCCGCATGGGCTTGTGTGCTGGCCCCTGTGCCCAACTGTAGCCCTCGGCTGTCCACAGGGCTAGTGAGAGCCCCCCTACTGGAGTGAAGACCGCTGACCCAGGAGGAGTGCCACTTTATGGGGGATGACTGTTCCTAGGAACTGCGGCCCTGTACTGATGAGTACCCACTGACCACTGATCTTGCCCAGTAGTGCCTGATGCTCTCCTACCTAGCGCCTTGTGAGCGCTACAACTGTGCCCTGCCTGCTGGCTAGCACCTGGAGAAGAAGAGCGCTTTATCTCACTGCCCAGGAGGTGAGGAGCTGACACCTGCAGCGCTGTGCTGCGAAAGTGCTATCTTTCCATTGACTGTGCTTTTCTGCCTTGTGAGCGCTATATTCACATGACCAGTGGAGAAGGAGCGTGGATCCTGCAGCGCTAAGGCTGCGACGTGGGTGGGATCCCCCCTGGGCTTTCCTGCCTAGCGCCTCGGGGGCGCTTCATTTAACGTGCTGCCAGGGAGCGCTGTTGTTTTACAAGTTCAGCGGGAGCCCACCCGCTTTATTGCGTTCTTGTGCCTAATTAAGAATAGCGGGAGCCTGTTTTAAAGCCCCAGTGGGGGCTCATCAGGGCATAGCCGTACCCAGCTTAACCGCCAGTTAGCGGGCAGCTGCAACGTCTTGGGGGCAAGTCTTCACTTCAGAGCTCCTGAGTGGGGCTCCTACATAAACAGTGGTGCCAGAGACTATTCTGTAGCAGTGGGCCGGTTCATGTTGAATGCCTGGTTGTGCCCACTGCCAGTGATGGTTATGCCTCTAATAATCTGTGCATAATGTATTTAGGCCTAATGCTCACATGATTTATGCCTACTGTGCCTAATGCTAATGTTATGCCTCCATGTTCATATGCTTTATGCCTATGAGGTGTAATAGGTTTACGCCTAATGTCGGGATATGAGGGTCTAAGTTTAGGCCTCATACCCATATGATTTATGCCTAAGGTACTTAGGCTAATGTCATGCATAATGTGTTGTTTATGGTAAGGGAATGCTCACACTGCTGATGGTGTTATGCATGAGGTTCTAAGCCTGATGTGTTCTGGTGCATCTATGCTCACATGCTTGCCTAACGCTTTTATGCCAAGGATTTCTACTAAGGGCCTGTTCTGGCCAGTAACTACTGGCTGTTATACATTTACTGCTTATGGACTTTCATTTATCTGTGTATTGTGTGACGATGTTGGCAGCGGCCCGATTGGCCCTGCCCTGTAAATAATCCCCTATACATGACTACCTGGTGCCAGTTGGTGCCGTGTTCACCACTGTGATTACCTCTTGCTGTGTTTTGCACAGTGCTTAATTTGTAAAATATGAAGTCCAGGTGCTCCAATGTTTGTCGGAGGCCACACCCCCTTGTCCCGGCTCCACCCACTTCCTTCACTAGCTCCACCCACTTCCTCTATTGGCTCCACCCGCACCCTCAACTGGCACGCAAGCCATAAACCGGGAAAAAGTCAAACATGTCCTCAGGCTAGAACGCATGGAAAGTTTACACATAAGTACCCATGCCATAAACCATGGAAATGTCACACATAAGCAAGCACCTAGCCATAAACTGTGGAAATGTTACACTTAAGCCCTCAGGCCAGAAAGCATGGAAATGTCACACATAAGCATCCAGGACAGGGCTAGGCCAAAAACCGTGGAAATGTCACACATAAACATCCATGATCCAGGCAATAAACCATTGAAATGTCACATATAGGCATCCAGCCGGGGTGCGTTGTTAACTTCCAGCCACAGTAAACCAGTGCTTAATTTGTAAAAACATAAGTGCCAGGACCCTTTTCGGGAGGCCATTGCAGCTTGCACCACGCATTTTCCCTTCCTAGCAGTACTGCTAATAGCAGTACGAACACAACTAGTGCACATCACTCACCTAGAAGTGTGACAATTCAGACTATTTTAAGTCACTTAAAGCTATAAAAATGGTGTGACAAGTAGATAGTATTCATATATAATGCATATTGAATTATTAAACATCTGTTGCTGTGCTTAACTCAAAATAAGACAGCGCCGCCAGGTGCCAGACTTTCATAGGTACCGGAATACAGGTGTTGAGAATTAAGTACCGGTACCGAGCACCGGAAAACACCAGCTGAAATTAAGCGCTGGGTGCTGCCCTTACTGCACTGCTTAATTTGTGCCAGTTGTTGCAGGTGGTGGTAACAAGCCCTCGTTTTTGAAGACCTGGACTTATTGTTTAACATCAGACTAACTTTGAGTCAGGGCAGGAGAGAGAAAGGTGAAAAAGATTGACTGGCGGAAGAGAAGGGTAGGGAAACCGAGACACAGGGAGAAAGCCGGCTTGAAGAAGAACACACAAGAGAGTAAAATGGTGCAGAGTGAAGAAAAAGCCATGATGAGGTGGAATCAAGAACAGACAGCCTCCGTAGTTTGCAACACTGGCATTCAGAAGTTCTCCCAATGGTCATTAAGCCCTAACTGGCAGCAAGGCCTCATCCTCTCACTTTCAGGTTCCCTTCACTAGCTGAGCATAGGACCAGAATGCAAGAGGATTCAATAGGTCAAGGGCATCGTGCTCAATTTTTAAGGTCACTAATGAGACACTTCTCATGACATATTAAACGATATTTACAGTTCTTCTGAAGTGGGAAAGAAATCTGGGCCTCGCTGGTCAGTCGGGCAAAGAGAGCTCCTGGCTGAAAGCGTTCCTAGTGGGTGACGCTTCAGTGTGTTTCTGGCATATATCGAAGTTTGGCTGAAGCCTGTAGTTTCGTCCGACTATGGCTAGAACTGGCGATGGCTGCTGCCTTTTACCTTCTGCCTCCACACCGCTTGCCAGAGCCCCACAGTCTATCGCCTGCCAAAGCCCTCCGTGCATAGCTGCCAAGGTTTAAGATTGCTATATATGACTTTTCAATAATTTCAGAGCAATTATGAGTGACATTTGAAAGACTATGAGTGGCAGTTTCTCGTTAGCAAAATAAAGCAATGACGGCGAGGGAACATATAAACATCAGATATTGCACCCATTTGCGCAACAAGAAACTCTAGGAATCCGTTATTAGCATTACGTTAAAAGGATCATTATTATTATGTGCGGCCTCCTCCTGACGTCACTTTTGAATTCACCTCACAGAGGCTGCTCACTTCCACCTAGCCTTTCAGCCTCTGCTTAGATGTATTTATATAGTGTATACAAGCGCACAGGCTACCAACACGCAGTACTGTGGAAGCTTGTATTACAATCACCAGAGTCATGAAGCTGCACTGGCACCATACTCTCGCTGCACCCGCTGTCCTTCCAGACTCGTGCAGCAGGAATCATGAGAGTCAGCATGCATGGGCACCAAACTCTCCGGCTCCCCGCTCTAGACCCAGTCAAGCTGCACTGCATTAATCTGATGCAGGCAGTGGCACTGTAGAAGGCGATACAACAAGCTGCCAAACTTCACAACTATCCGCCCGCTCTCGCTTTTGGCGCCTATAATCCTAGCTCAGTATTTCGATTGGGCAAATCACGGGACAAACAACGTGGAGGGTAATTGTTAACAACATCTTGCAGGGATTGACACTTCAAACTTCTAGAAACCCTTTCTCCCCTGTCCCAGGGTGTGAACCCCGACGGACCCCCCAATAGTAGTCACCCGTGATTACCACTTTTCCAGGCTTGGTACAGCCATAATTCAATTTACCGAGGCCATAGTAAAAGACATAGCGCAGAAAAGCCAGTGTGAGCAGCAGCCAGCGCTGCGAGGCCAGCGGGGCGCGCCTGAGTCTCTCTAACAACCAGTACCCAGAGTTAAGTTAATGGCCCTACCATAAGACTCGTGGAGGTGGGTGCCTCCAGGCCTCCTGTCCCAGATTTATGGCATCAGCATGTGTTCCTCTGCTCTGCCAGTTGCCGCTTCCTGCCCGACATTATATGTGATTTCTTTTGGCTGTGTGCTTCGTGAATATGCCCCCAGTTCTTCCTATCATTCCTCCTTCTCGCCCCGCCCCCAAACGCATCTTTTAGCCTGCTAGCTGCCTTCTTTGCAAACTTCCCGCTCTGGCAACAGGACCGGAGGTGATGTTCCCCCCCCCCAGCGGCACCACGGGCAGACTTTGAATTACATCCTGCCTCAGCGGCGCCACGGGGCGGGCATCAGAATACATTGTAGCAGCAGTGCACCACAGTCAGCCTGATAGAAGCCGGCTGCAATCACCACAAGCCTGCAGAAACAGTGTGTGCAGGCCACAGCCTTGATTAGAGCTATGTCTCTTTTACTTCGTCTACCACCTTCAACCGCTCATACCTGCCCATCTTTTTCCCTTCTACCCGCTGCTTTCCCTCTCCACCCTCTTTGCCATCTCCATCGCTGGGGTTCATTCGCTCTCTCTCCCCTCAAACCCCCGGACACCCGTCTCCCCGTCCCCTATTATTCCCTCACAGCCAGCCCAACTCCCTCCATCTCTCCCTCCTCCCCCCTCCCCCCTACACACACACACACCGGCACATGCTCCGCTGTGACTGGAGAGGCTTGGAGAGTAGAATGTGATTCAGGGGGTGGGGGAGCCGCTCGAGCTCGCCTGCCTCTGTGCGTCACTGGACGGCATGGCATGAATGAGAGAACGGAGCCTGCTGCCGCTTCCTTTCCTTCCTTAGACCGAACCTGTCGGAGCCCGAGGGGCCCCCCCAGGACCGCATTCCAAAAACACAGAGTGACCTGTAATTTACGACGAGCCTCATAAGCAGCAGTGCTTCGGACTTCCACCCTCGCTCCACACCCCCCCGCCCCCTCAGGCCAATCCAATAAAATTGCCAGGACTGAATTTTGTTCTCAGACAGGCCCTGCACCTTACACGTCGTGCATCAGGGCCACAATGCAATACAGGTGTTGTTAATTAAGTTCCTCACGAGAAGCGAAGGCATTTGACGGCTTCAGATTTCGAGAACTGAGTTTCTGAGAGAAACTACGTGGGAGGGACAGGGAGTACGCGTGACAATGGCGTAGACCCGGCCCTGAAAATTAAGTGCCGGTGCTTAGCACCGGAAAGCACCGGCACAAATTAAGCACTGGTTTTGCATCATACATATGCTGTTTTTTTTCACCTAAACTGGTATGGACTCTTTTTGTAGTGTGCCTAGTGTGTCGCCTGTGAGTGTGCTGCACGGATGATTTACACATTTCCTCCGGAGTTTGGCCCACCCGCTCTGCACCACGCTACCCGTTTCTAACAAAAGGTATCAATCTCCAACACTTTCATGTGATTCCCAAAGGATGGGTGCCCTAGAACAAATGAAAAATACCTATGTAGGACAACATTCAAAGCCAAAACCGTAAAGGTTTATTCAAATTAAGAATCTTTACAGAAAGCGAAAAGTAGTTAGTCAGATTCTAATCATCATCAGTGGTGCATAAAAATAAAACCAATTCCGAGCGGACATAGCATAAAGTAATTAGAATAACCCAAAATATATTTCAGCAGTGAACTAGCATGAATCTACTCAGTTTGTAAATCAAAGGAGAGTCTAAATATAAAGTCAAACAACAGTCCGACAAGGTGACTGCTCGGTATGAAAGCAAGGAAAAGGCCTTTAAACATAAATCAAATAACAGACTTCCATGGTGTCTGCCTTTGAGGAAGTGAGCAAAAAGTCTATAGCATGAATCTAAGAGAAGTCTGGCATACATCCCAGAAAAGGCATATTTTACAGTTTCAGGGAAGAGAAAAAGAATGCATTTGTGTGTGAAGTGGTATCAAAGGGCTATGCTGAACAAAGATACATGAACAAAAACCAAACAACATTGTAGAAATTGCGCTACATAAAATAAAATACTTTAGGAAACACCCAGATCATGAAAAATATTAATCTCCTTTACCCTACAAACAATGGAAAAGACACTATTGAAGCAAACTAATGACAAGCCATTTTAAAATTAATAGAAATGTAATTAGGACTTGGGCAGGAACAGCCTTCATCACTGAAACATATGAGGACTTCTCAACATGGCTTCCTCCTAAGGCATATTGATAGATACAGCACAAGAAAACACCATAATGAAATGAATCCCATTTCGACTATCTTACGAAAAGGAATAACACAGAAGAGAGAAAAACATGCATGTAGGAAACTTATTTGCGCAACTGTAAAAGCCATGTTTTCTTCAGAAACTTTCAAATGAATGCCAGGGCAAATAGGCAAAGGTGCAGTACATTTATTTTGTGGCCTAGTTATGCTAACTTAACATAATTTTTTAATCGATAAAAAAAACTTTGCATGTTCACGCTCAGGTAAAATGATGTATCAATGGTACTTCCAGGGATTGTTATGTTATGGTGAGGACAAGTCTCATTATAGCAGCCTTTTTCACAAAGTTAAGTATCTGGAGTTATTGGTATGCGCCGTCCCGTCCAATCGCGTATTAGACTTGGGGGCCCAACCTCAACCCTGGGCCACAACTACTCGGTGCAGGAACACTGGCCAGCACCGTGGCTGAGACCCTTGCAGACACAGCGCTCATTGTGCCGCACGGTCACTCTCCTCGCTGGTGGCAGCCTGCTGAATTCTCGTTGAATCACTAAAGCCCCACGCCTGACTGAGCTCCTGCAAAGGCTACCATAATTGTTATTGCAGCGCAAAGGGATTGATAATCCCTTGAGCACATTCACAGTCAAACGAAGATCCGGCGGGCTTATGGCACCCAAGGTCCAGGGCAACTGCGCCTTCTCTGCCTTTCTCAAATGTCACAGCACAGAGAAAGTGGTCCACCCTCTCCGTCGGGGAGTTCATCCTCTCAAGAAAGTTTTGGAGAAAAAAACCCATCACAATCATGCATTTTACAATACAACTCCAAGATCAAATGTTTCATTAACATGGGCATACTAAAAGTCCTTGACATCTTTACAGTCCCTCACTTTTCTACCAAATATTTTCTGTTGCACTTGAATCTGGAGAATCTATACATTTGATATTTGACATACACAATAAGGGGGAGTGGATGGACAATACTTTTCTTTCGCGAGAGGCTTTGTTTCTCACCTGAAACAATGTATAACTGCCAAATGGCTCAATGTCATGTGTAACACTCAGCACAAAGTATTTGCTTTTTTGATGTGTCTGGCTGTTGCATTCTGGAATGGGTAGTTTTGTTTTAAATATTGGACGTGTACGCAAAAGTTCAAACATGTGAGCATGTCTAAAGTCAGCAAATAAAAATGCCAGGAGTTGCCAAAGGTGTCATGTAAGAAATGAAGCCTCAAAAGTGAGAATGGGAAGTTTACTTAGCATGACAAACAAAGTGATAAGGAAAAAAGCTCTCAGCTTTCTGCACCTTCTCAGAGATACTGATATATCGTCCCCCAGGCCTCACCTCAGAATTCAGCAAAGCGCTCCTAGAACTAATAGCAGAACTCAGCCTGCAGAAAGCTAATTTCACACTATTGGGGATCTCAACCTACATTTTGACATTGAAAGCAATGACAACATAAAAAACTTTATTCATGGCATGGCTGCCATCCAAATGACTCAGCTTGTAAAACATCCACCCAACACAATGGGCCACTTACTGGACCCTATCTTCCCTAACATCAATAAGCTCACAACGGATACCCCATCTCAATATACTGGTCGGATCACCGCATAGTCCACTTTTTCCTATGCACAACTTTGCACATAACTAAACTGCCTTATCCCACTAAGCTACGGCAATGCTGGTCGAAACTAGAGACCACAAGTTGGTAAAGCTCCCTAGCCGTACCCATGCCAAGTATGGAAGAGGGAATTGATGAGAGATATAACAGATTCGAGAACTGGCTCAGAGGCTCTCTGGACACTCTGGTCCCGATGAAACCCCAAGGGCCAAGTCGTCCAGCTGGTAGTGCTCCATGGATCTCAGAAAACCTCTTGGAACTAAAAAAGGAAGCAAAGAAACTAGAAAGAGAATGGAGAAGGCCAAAGGATGGGCACAAAAATGCATTACACAAGAATTCCATAAGCAAGTACCAATACGTGATAAAATAAGCAAGAGCCGCTTACTTCAGCGCCAAAATAGAAAATGCTCCTAATTCATCAAAGGAGCTATTCAAGCTGGTAAACATCCTTATGAAGCCAGCTAAGAATCAAATCGGTCCCAACCCCTCAGAAGAGCGCTGTAATATGCTCGCCAACTTTTTCCTAGAAGAGGTGAACAGCATTCTGGAACCCTGACCCAAACATGACACCCATAGCACAGCACTGGTCGCAGTAACACCACCCAAAATCACACTGCCGGCCTTCCCTCTAATGAACAGGGAAGCAAGTGAACAAAACCTCAGGACCAAAAAAAACTCATGGTCCCCGCTAGCCCAGCCACCCCTGACATACTAAGGAAAAGATCCTAGCCACACTGACGGACTTATTCAATCAATCCCTTCAGAGTAGCACGGTTCCTTCAGCATGGAAACATGCCTTGGTTAAATTCCTCCTGAAAAAGCCTTCAGCAGACCCCCTTCGCGAAGAGACTACTGGCCTACTTGCTTACTTCCGGGGGAACTGTCAGAAAATCCCTTGAGAAATACACCAACAGGCATCTGTCCGCCTTCTCGGAGGCTCACACTGTTAGAAATGGGGGTCTCTAGTTGGCAATGGCTGGCCACTGTCCAAGTAGGAACCCTTCTTCCTAAGTCAGAGTAAGAGGACTACACCCTTTGATAACCCCGGCTCAACCCTGTGGTAACGTAGCACGAGCAGCTAGGCTTATCTCAGAGGCAGTGTGTGAAGCATTTATGACCATACACAGTAACATAGTGAGGAACACTACAAAGGGACACCACACAAGTAGTTATAAAAAATAAGTATCTTTATATATAGACTTAACACAAGACCAATAACGATAAAAAGCCACAATACTATAAAATAGGATTACTCTTGAAATGCTGCAAAAATAGTTCAAAGTGTGCAAAGAGGAGTTCAGTTCAAAGCAGTGGTCTCTGCGACCCTTTTACTTACAAAGTACCTGGATTTCGTAGCAAAACCAACAAAATGTCGTAAAGAAGCTGTAGCGATGATTTTATGCACGCGAGGCCGGCGATGAATCCTTGCCGCTAGGGAGGAGACGATGCGCCGATCTGCTGATGCGTGCGGGGACAAGGCCACAAACTTGTGCACGCTAGGCCGTTGATGCGATGACTCCGTGCCGTGAGGGAGGAGACGAGGCGACGATCCTGTTGCTTGTGCGATCGGGTTGCGATGCGAAGAAATGGCGCTCCGTGAGGGAGCGACGATCCTGATGCAATGCGATGAAAATGGCGGACGCCCGGCATCCGCACTGCGATGTCGTGATGCGATGATCTCGATGCGATGATCTGTGGGGTTAGCGAGCACTTGGCAGCCCGCAAACGTACGATGCGATGATCTTTGGATTTAGCGAGCACTTGGCAGTCCACAAACAAGCAATGCGACGATCTTTGGTTGCGAGCACTCAGAGCCAGCAGGGCGATGATTTTCCGGTGCGCTTTCAACTGCGGCAGCTCGCAAATGTGCGTTAGCGACAAATTCAGCACTCTGTTCTCTGTAGTAGAACTAGAGGCCATGGAACTCACAGGAGCCTCACCTGCAGATAGAAATCCTCGCTGGGAGGAATCAGGAGTCTGGTGGTGAAATCTGATGTGCCTGAGACTTCAACAGGAGGCTAGCTCTCTCTCAGCCCTTGGGTGATTGCTTTAGCAAGATTAATAAAAGTTCTCTCAAAGTCCTTTTCCCTCTTCTTCCAAGTCCAATGGGATCCACTGCAGGCCAATCCAAGAAACAGCATACAAGCACAAGGATAGTCACCTCCTGCAGATTCCTTCAGTTACACGGTGTTCTGCTTGGGTTTTCAGATCAGATAGAACCCGCTCAACAGAGCCTCTCTAACCCAAACCAGAACGTTACCCCCTCCCTAGGGCCTATTTACACCTAAATAACCACATATATGTACCACCTAAGGACAGGAAATTCCTACTATATATACCAAGACCTACAGGTCACAGCCTCGCGGTCCCAAACGGACCCAGGACTTCCTGCCCAGACGGCAGCCACAGACTCGCGGTCCCAAACGGACCCAGGACTTCCTGCCCAGACGGCAGTCACAGCCTCGCGGTCCCAAACGGACCCAGGACTTCCTGCCCAGACGGCAGCCACAGCCTCGCGGTCCCAAACGGACCCAGGACTTCCTGCCCAGACGGCAGCCACAGCCTCGCGGTCCCAAACGGACCCAGGACTTCCTGCCTAGACGGCAGCCACAGCCTCGCGGTCCCAAACGGACCCAGGACTTCCTGCCCAGACGACAGCCACAGCCTCGCGGTCCCAAACGGACCCAGGACTTCCTGCCCAGACGGCAGCCACAGCCTCGCGGTCCCAAACGGACCCAGGACTTCCTGCCCAGACGGCAGCCTTAGCACGAGTTCATCCTATCATTACCACGACATACAACAAGGGAATTAACAACAAGGGACTATGTATCAGATCACACAAAGACGGCTAGTTGAGCACAACCTGTTCCCCAGTTCGAGGGGCTCCTTTCTCCCTTATTCAGTTACCACCTACCTGATCAGGATTAACATCTGTTCATGTCAAGTCACAGCTGACTAGAAGAATAGGTTACCCTCTTACACAAGAACACGTAGCACATATTGCTTTAATACTTTATTTAGTTATTACATGCACACTCACGGAACATAATACATATCACATAACCTGCAAAGAAAAGTGAAAGATTAAGTTGTACACTCTAATAGTAAGGGGTTGACATCACCTTGGTCGTATGTAGCCTGCACTCAATGGTCATCTAGGTTCCCTTCTCGTCTGCGCCTCGGCTTCGCCTGGAAGTCACACCTCCGCAATCACAGGTTTACTCCCGTCTCCCTCTCCGAGTCACTGGGACCTCTTCCTCATCGGCTACTCTCTTCTCTTTGGAATATCTATTCCTCGGTTTTTCTCCACCTCCAAGTTTGTCATCTGTCTTCCCTGGAATAAGTAGCAGCTTTACTGCTAACGGCCAGGTGCCGCCTATGGACTAGAAGCAAGTGCCAGTATCTGCCTCAAACTTTTACTAATATAGATGTGCATTTCCTCATGGAAAATTCCAGCCCGTAACCTGCCGCCCACCAAATTCTTGTACCTCCCCGTGCCAAGGACACGTTCCCAGCCGGCCGGCCTGATGTAGTGTCTTCGGCATGAAGAAAAATACAATCCTTCGATAAGGGCCGGCCTGAACCGGTTCTCTCCAAGCGAATAACACCTCCTAACTAAAACACTGCCTATGACCTAGAAACATCCCAAGCTGCCAGAGCAGGAGGAAAGATGGAGTCTCTCCCGTTTAAGGCCTACCAGGCCTGAATTCAGCACGGCTCTATGAAATACCCTCACTACAGAACAGATTACCCCTAATGCTAACGAATCTATCCCCCAGGATATGTATGCAAACCCTGATCTATGGGGAAGAACACAGGATCATGTCGAAGTGCCTAATAAATAGGCTCTATACACTACTCTAACCCTTAGACTTGAATGGAAAGAGACTGAAGTCACCTAAATCACCCTTCAACACAATAAGACCGGAAAAATCGAGCAGTACATTTCACCCTTGACTTCAGTCTATTATACATTCATTAAATGGAGCTAACATCTGTGGAAGAATAATATGAAACAAAGCTAACTGATCTATGTCTAGTACCAAGTGTGCAGAATTGAAGTAATGAAGGAATACACTGAATAAAGCAACAGATAGAAATCAAAACAGCAACAGCAATCAAAATACCACCTAATATTTGGCGTAGCATGTGTATATCAGGTAACCAATTAAAGAGCCAGTCAAACCAGCCCTGGTCAATGTGTTTTCTAACTTCTTCTGTTAAGTCACGCAACTTGTCGATGTGAGCACGAATGGATTGTGTATGGTCAGACAAGTTAAAACAACAGAGACCTTCGAAGTCCGAGCAATCATGTCCATGTTTAAGCAAAAGATAATCAATGGCTGCTCTATTTTGCAAAATGGCCCTACGTTCACCCTGGGCGTCTAATAGCATGTCAGACAAAATTGTAGAAGTATGATTAATAGATTTCACCATCCAGCAGGCCATTTTCCCAATAGATTTGGCATTATAAACCGCCAAAGCAGGAACACCAATAATTGAAACAGCTAAGCTAAGGTATTCAGACTTGGAATATAAATGCAAAGATGGGTCACAATCCTCCTGTAACATTACAGTATCTCGAAGCACACGAGAGTTGGCATTCGGATGCGATGCGAACATCAACAAACTGAGTCTCGTAATGGCACAAGGGCCTCCGGAAATGTTTGCAGGGACAAATGGCCAGGAAGTATTACCACATGAGAAAAGCCATCCGGCAGGTAGTAACATCGTGCGATAGTGACTGGGGGTAACTACCAAACTATTACAAGTCATATTGTTCTGAACTGAAACACATGTGGTCGGTGTCCTTTGAAAGCACAAAGTCCGTTCGTGAGCGGTAAATGAAGTGGCGCCTTTTAGTTTGAGGCGTAGACATTCAGAGATCGCACTAGGATTACACGTAAGAAAGAAGCACAAATCACCTTGTGTGATATTATAAGTAAGTATTTGGGACTGGATGGGGGTTTGCTCGTTCGGCAATTCAATACATAGGGGGCAATATACATGGGTAGCAAAATCACCCAGGAGAATATTGGGACGGGCCTTCGAGACATTAAAAATATGAGTTAAAGTGTCCAATGAGGCGGGGACAGCAACCAGACAGGTTGCCAGAATATCATGGACAGATCTCATCGGTGTCAAACAGAAGTGAGGGGCGTCAGTCACCCTCTTAGCTAATGCGGTCCAAAAGTTCGATGATGAATCCCATGCAGCGAAGGAACGCAACACTCGGGTTCCCAGTTCATCCCGGGTTGATAGGATCCCTCCTTTCTCGTCGTACCAGTCCGAAAACAGTCCGGCTCCGACACATCCTGCAGCAACAATCCAAAGAATGATCTGAAAGAGAACCAAATACAGGCATTAATCATTCTCGTAAATAACATTTATCAGCCGGGACCGCTTCCCAGCTATCTTTCCCTGGTCTCATAACCAAAATGGTATTGTCCTGACCGGTGGCAATGACCTCTGCTTGTTCAGGGGGATTCTTAGGCGACTGCACCCAAACTCTGGCCCCAGGATTATCCGTGGAGCCAAAACCTTTCTGGCCACGTACAGTTAGCAACGTTGGAGCAGTGCCTTTCATTAATACACCACTGAAAACAGGCATTATGAGTAATTGAGCCACTCGGTCAGTGCGATGTATCAGTAAGTCAACCTCACTGCTATTCAGCAGGAGCACCTTAATCTCTCCCTGATAATCACTGTCGATAATTCCTCCAAGCACCTGAATGCCTTTTACAGCCAGCCCCGATCTAGGGGCGATCAATCCGAAATTTCCAGGTGGTATCTGAACACCAACACCTGTCTCTATGATGACTCGATCTCTACTTTTTATAACAATGTCATCCATAGCATGCAAGTCTAAACCTGCCGACCCTGGGGTCGCTCTACATGGAGCCAAAGCTCCGGGAGTAATTTCCCAATACATCACAGTTTCTCTGATTTCATTAGGCATAGCCTCAACATTCGGGGGAAACAAACGCATAAGTGGAGATTCAGCATTTAAAAAAGGACGATTATTCAAAATCAATAGTGCTTGGGGCAAAAAGTCTCGCCAATTTTTATACTTGTCATCCGTTAACTTACGCAGCTGGTCCTTTAGCAGGCCATTCAATCTCTCCACCAGGCCCGAGGCCTGTGGGTAGTAGGGAATATGGAATATCCATTCAATATTGTTTTCCGCACAGAATTCCTGTACCAATCTTCCACGAAAATGGGATGCATTATCAGATTGAATTTGGAATGGCACACCATAGTACATCATAATTAATTCTAATGTTTTAATGGTATTCAATTGGGTAGCTTGCTTACAGGGAAGGGCTACCAGCAGGCCACTGTATGTATCAACAATAGTGCAAACATATTGACAATTCCTACTCATGGGAAGTGGACCAATGTAATCGATCTGCCAAATTTGAGCGGGCAGTTTGCCGCGATGTAAATGACCTTTAACAATTTGGGGCACCTTACGCCGTCTGATATGCTGACAAACGGGGCAGTGTAAAATAACATTTTTGATTAAATCTAAGGGAATATAAATTCCTCGATCAGCAGCCCACCTGCTAGTGGCCTTCTCTCCAAAATGTCCTGCCTTCTGGTGTGCCCATTTCGCCAATCCCGCAATATCAGAATCTTGCCTGTCCACCACTGCCTCAGCAATTTTAGACTTCCCATCTGCAATGTTATGAAAAAATTTGTCAAGAGAATCTATCGGGGTGTGAGCGTCCACATGGAAGATTGTAACAGTACTCTGTGGGAGCATCTCCCAAATTTCTTGCCATAACTCTTTTCCCCATAATTCTTTGGAATGTAACTTCCAATTATGGGAATGCCAAGTTGGCAACCAAACAGCCAGTCCATTGGCAGTAGACCAAGAATCAGTGAAAATATGACATGTACCAGGTAACTCTTGTTTCAAAACTTGGTAAACAGCGTAAAGCTCGGCAAATTGGCTGCTTTTACCTTCACCAGTTGTGCTCAACAATTTCTGTGTGATCGGATTATAGGACACCGCCTTCCAGTGCCGTGTCATCCCTATAAACCTCGCTGAACCATCAGTGAACCAAACATGGTTTCTTTCCGCTGCGGACAAATCATCAAAAGGCTTACCCCACTTGACAGGAGACTCCTGTGCTAAAGGTACGGAACATTCACTCTCAGTCTCAGTCGATGGCGCTCGCGCCACCTGCTCATGTAAAGAAGCAACTCCTTTCGGGCCCACACGTGCCCTGTCTTGTATGTACCATTTCCATTTAATCACACTCGCCTCTTGAGCGTGTCCAATTCGGTGAGTTTTCGGCGAACTCAGAACCCACTGCATGATAGGAATTTCCGGACGCAGAACTATATCATGTTCCAGAGTCAATTGCTCGGTATCCACCAGAGCCCAATAACAAGCAAGTAACTGTTTCTCAAAGGGTGTGTAACGCTCACCAGCATCAGGTAACTTTTTGGTCCAAAAACCTAACGGTACTTTACTCCTGCCTTGTTTCTGCCACAAACTCCAATTTGCATAGAGGCCCTGTACAGACACATTCAAATCCACGTCACCATCACGTACAGGCCATAAATCCAGAGCATGTTGAATTGCTTCTTTTGCCAGACTAAACGCATCTTGCTGTGGTTTATCCCATTCAAATGCATTCTTTTTACGCGTGACCCGGTACAAGGGGGCCAATATTTGACTCAAATGAGGAATATGCTGGCGCCAAAAGCCAAACAGACCAATGAAGCTCTGGGCTTCTTTCCTATTTCTAGGAACTGCAAAATCAAGAATCTTCTGTTTAACCTGAGGGATCACTTCACGGTGCCCTTCATGCCAATTAATACCCAAAAATTTTACAGCCTGGGACGGACCTTGCAATTTATCTGGGTTGATTTCCCAACCTTTCTCACGCAGGCACTCAATGACTCTGTCTAATTGGGTCTGAACTTCCTCTTGTGTTTCGCCTTGGATCAAAACATCATCAATATAATGACATATCTGAATTTGGGGATGAACCGGTACCTCAGCCAAATGCTCTGCCACCAGCCGGTGACATATCGTAGGACTATGCACATAGCCCTGGGGAAGACTTCTAAACGTCATCTGACGCCCGTTCCACGTAAAACTGAATTGTTCCTGACACTCTGGGGCAATCGGAATTGAAAAGAAAGCATTAGCAATATCAATGGACGCGTACCATGTACCTGGATGCTTTTGGATTCTCTCAATTAGTGTAATAACATCCGGTACTGCAACAGTCAAAGAGGGTGTGTGCTTGTTCAATTCTCGATAATCAACGGTCATGCGCCAAGAGTTATCACTCTTACGCACCGGCCAAACAGGATTATTCCAAGCAGAAGTAACTGGGGTTATGACTCCTGCATCCACTAACTCCTGAATAGTGGTACTAATCTCCTCATGACCACCTGGAATACGATACTGCTTCTGACAAACCACTTTTGTCGCATGGGGAACTTGTATGGGGGGCATTCTTAAACGACCAACCCGTATAGGTCTGGACGATATATAATGCGTTGTTCCAAATTGGTAACATCCGTCATCTAGATGCAAAGTCATTCCTCTCAAAATATCAATCCCAATTATGAATTCTAGAAGTGGCACTACTAGTACAGAATACTCTTTTCTAGGAATTCTACCTATTCTCATTTCAAGCAAAGTTTGAACTGCAGGGGTTTCTTTTCCACCTAATCCAGTAATAGTAAAAGGCTGACCTGTAAACTTCTTCGATTTTCCATGAATAAGAGTGGCCTCCGCTCCTGTATCTACCAATGCTCGGGCCCTTTGGATATTACGATGTCTCCAATAAATGTCAATATCTACATAGGGTCTATTATCTCTGTGAGCCCATCTGTGTACCGGAGCTTGACCTCTTTCCTAATCATTCTTACTGCATTCTGTATACCAGGATAAATCAGGATAAAGACTCTCACGCTTCTTAGGTATCGGTACCTCCTGTTCATATCCATTCCCAGTACGGAACGGATTCGTATCTTCTGCATTGTACTGCGGGTTACAATCGACCAAACTGTGACGATCCTCTCTCCTCCTCAACTCAGGGGATTGATCCCTATCATCTCTACGTCTGCTGTAAACATAGTCAGTTCTCCCCCTTTCTCTTTCCCCCTCTCTCTCCCCGTCTCTCTCTCGACGGGGGGACACATCACGTGCAGAACGTCGATCATCACGACGAACAGAGCGCCCACGGCGGTCGTCATCACCGCTACCGTCAGAACCACCACGATCACACTCAGTGGTCCGAACACGCCGGGCACCCTCCTTTCGATCCAAGCCACGTTTGCGAAACAACTCTCACAAACGAGCGGTAGTCTCACCATCAATGTCCTCCCTCCGCACACCATCAGCCAGAAGACCAGAAAAAATATCACGTCTAGTAAGTTTATTTTCACCAGGAGTACGAGTGTCAGGCCGGGACTGACGTTCAGGTTTAAACCACTCACCCAACTCACCGAGTTGGCGCACCGATTCCAAAACCGTAGATAACACGTTACCAGTCTGATTAATCAATAAAGTCATCATGACCTGCTTATAGGCAACAGGGGAAGATCGAATGATACGGTTCCGCACAGAAGATGTCAACGAACCATCAAGCAATCTGTCAGCAGTACCCAGAAAAATTGCCGTTTTCATCACCTCCTCTTTGAGACGTTGAGCAGCATCACGCAAAGTATACCACGGCTTGTCATTCACAGGCCAGTCAGATTCAGTAGGATATTTTAGATTACAACCCTCAGTCGCCAATTGGAGTAAAGAAATCTGACCACCACCATTATAGTTACGAAAATGATCCTGCACAGTAGAATCCAAACTCAAGGAACAGAACTTTAAACAATCGCCAGTATCCAACATAATACCAGCAGCGCCCAGTTCATAAAGGCGCACCATCCATGTGAGCAAGGACTCACCAGCTCGCTGCCGAAATCGCTGCAAAATATCACTAATTTCCTGCTGAGTAAAGTCTTCTAAACAGTCCAAAGAAATACCCTGCGGAGCATTGGGAGACTGCTGCAACTTCCGACGGAAAACTGGATGCGCAGAAACCGCAGGACGAGCATCACAAGGAGCCCGATCAGTACTCGTAGAGGGACAATCAGTGTAAGAAGCATTGATCCCCCTCGAAGAACGAGCGTAATCACGGGGTGCACCATCAAAGGTGCGAGAAGCAGACTTACAATCATGGCGGGAGCGAGAAGACTCGCGCTTGGCAGACTCCTCACCCGAGGAACAAGAATCAGTCGAGTTCCAGATATTACCATCCCATTCATCAGGATTCCAATCCAGCCCGGCTGTCGCCACGACCAAACGCACCTTGCGCGTCGAAACCCGACCGCGCCTGTTCTTGTATTTATAACGAGCAATTCGCACAGCCGCCCGTTCGGCAATAGTTTGGTAAGTCTCAAGTTTATCAGCAAGCAACTTATTTTGACACCGCAACAAAGTATGAGAATTCTGAATCTCAACAAAGTGCGCTTCCACATCTTTAAGAGATATCTGTAACTTCAACAATCTCTCATGCAGAATCCTGTATGCAGACAAAAGAATCCAACCTCTGCGCCCCAAAATGGGAATCTCCTCACCCTTCGATACGGGTGCCTTCTGCAAACAAGCAATCACATTAGCCGGCTCTGCCAGCTCCAAAGAAGAACTCCAATTCTCACTCAAACCAGTAGAATCAGCCCACTCACGGGCCAAGGCTTCATAAGGCGTTGAATCCCATCCGGGAATATCAACGGGCAACTTAAAAGTAGATTTAGACCTTCTAGAAAACATCGTGAAAAAGGAAAAAGAAGAAAAGAAGAAAAAGAAAAGAAGGAAGAAAAATAAAAACTATACACAGAAATATACAAAAACAAAATGCAAACAAAACCACGCACGCGCCGAAAGCAAACACAAGACAACCACAACGCACACAGGTTTCGTAAACGGTTCGTGACGCCAAATGTTCTGCTTGGGTTTTCAGATCAGATAGAACCCGCTCAACAGAGCCTCTCTAACCCAAACCAGAACGTTACCCCCTCCCTAGGGCCTATTTACACCTAAATAACCACATATATGTACCACCTAAGGACAGGGAATTCCTACTATATATACCAAGACCTACAGGTCACAGCCTCGCGGTCCCAAACGGACCCAGGACTTCCTGCCCAGACGGCAGCCACAGACTCGCGGTCCCAAACGGACCCAGGACTTCCTGCCCAGACGGCAGTCACAGCCTCGCGGTCCCAAACGGACCCAGGACTTCCTGCCCAGACGGCAGCCACAGCCTCGCGGTCCCAAACGGACCCAGGACTTCCTGCCCAGACGGCAGCCACAGCCTCGCGGTCCCAAACGGACCCAGGACTTCCTGCCTAGACGGCAGCCACAGCCTCGCGGTCCCAAACGGACCCAGGACTTCCTGCCCAGACGGCAGCCACAGCCTCGCGGTCCCAAACGGACCCAGGACTTCCTGCCCAGACGGCAGCCTTAGCACGAGTTCATCCTATCATTACCACGACATACAACAAGGGAATTAACAACAAGGGACTATGTATCAGATCACACAAAGACGGCTAGTTGAGCACAACCTGTTCCCCAGTTCGAGGGGCTCCTTTCTCCCTTATTCAGTTACCACCTACCTGATCAGGATTAACATCTGTTCATGTCAAGTCACAGCTGACTAGAAGAATAGGTTACCCTCTTACACAAGAACACGTAGCACATATTGCTTTAATACTTTATTTAGTTATTACATGCACACTCACGGAACATAATACATATCACATAACCTGCAAAGAAAAGTGAAAGATTAAGTTGTACACTCTAATAGTAAGGGGTTGACATCACCTTGGTCGTATGTAGCCTGCACTCAATGGTCATCTAGGTTCCCTTCTCGTCTGCGCCTCGGCTTCGCCTGGAAGTCACACCTCCGCAATCACAGGTTTACTCCCGTCTCCCTCTCCGAGTCACTGGGACCTCTTCCTCATCGGCTACTCTCTTCTCTTTGGAATATCTATTCCTCGGTTTTTCTCCACCTCCAAGTTTGTCATCTGTCTTCCCTGGAATAAGTAGCAGCTTTACTGCTAACGGCCAGGTGCCGCCTATGGACTAGAAGCAAGTGCCAGTATCTGCCTCAAACTTTTACTAATATAGATGTGCATTTCCTCATGGAAAATTCCAGCCCGTAACCTGCCGCCCACCAAATTCTTGTACCTCCCCGTGCCAAGGACACGTTCCCAGCCGGCCGGCCTGATGTAGTGTCTTCGGCATGAAGAAAAATACAATCCTTCGATAAGGGCCGGCCTGAACCGGTTCTCTCCAAGCGAATAACACCTCATAACTAAAACACTGCCTATGACCTAGAAACATCCCAAGCTGCCAGAGCAGGAGGAAAGATGGAGTCTCTCCCGTTTAAGGCCTACCAGGCCTGAATTCAGCACGGCTCTATGAAATACCCTCACTACAGAACAGATTACCCCTAATGCTAACGAATCTATCCCCCAGGATATGTATGCAAACCCTGATCTATGGGGAAGAACACAGGATCATGTCGAAGTGCCTAATAAATAGGCTCTATACACTACTCTAACCCTTAGACTTGAATGGAAAGAGACTGAAGTCACCTAAATCACCCTTCAACACAATAAGACCGGAAAAATCGAGCAGTACACACGGACAGAGGTTTGTCTTGTTGTCCAGGAGCAATACAAATTGTAGGGGTTTCAGCACAGATATTTATACCCCAAAAGTCTTTGTTCTCAAAAGCTACAAGTCACTGAACCCAGCCAGAACCAGTTCTGCCCAGTCCTGGAGCACTTTGTTTACCAGGCTGCATCCTTCCTTTCAGAAAGAGGGGGTCTGCCATCAGACGCACAGTAGGAGTTGGAGCCAGCATTCACCTGCCAGGCACAGCCCTATTCAGGTCAAGGAGCTACCCCTCCCCATACTCCAATGCAGATCTCTCTATTCAACCCATGTCTGACTCAGCCTGCCCTGTCCCTCCAAATCAGACAGCCAATACACATAACAGCAGAGCACACTGGAAGGCTTAGGCAAGAAAATACCTACTTTTTAAAAGTGGTATTTTCAAACACAGAATATACAAATAAACTTCACTAAAAGATGTATTTTAATATTCTGAGCTCAGGCATACTAAATTCGTTTTTCTCCCATGTTCCTTGGGTCAGTTAGGACTATAGGATGTAATAGTCAAACTGCCCATGCTACACACACCAAGGCATGTCCTACCTTACACATACAATGCACCCTACCATAGGGGTGGCTTACATGATGCCAAGGGAAGGTTCAGGGGCTGGGAAGTGGGTGCACTTCACAGCCAAGATGGCAGTTCTGGACTGCACACAGGCTCTGCAGTGGCAGGTCTGAGACACACTTTACAAGCTGCTTCTGTGGGTGGCGCAAGCCAGCGCTGCAGGCCCACCAGCAGCATTTGGTTTACCAGCCCTGGGCACACACAGGCCACGCTACTAGGGACTAACAGGTAAACCAAATAAGCCAATCGTGGATATACCAATTCTCATTTCATATTTACACAGGGAGCATTCGCGCTGTGGCACTGAATGGCAGTGGCACAGCGCCCAGAGCATCTAACACCATCAAAAACAGAGGAGACAACAGCAAAAAATGGAAGGAAGACCCACGCCAATGGTGCCAGGTCTAACACGTCTCCCCTCCAGCTGAAATGTGGGGAGAACTACCCACCCCCTCGGGAGTTCTCATCACTAAGGCGGAGAAATCTGGACAGACCATCAGCATTGGCGTGTTCTGTACCAGGGCGGTGTTCCACCATGACGTCCATACCCTGTAGGGAAATGGACCAACTCAACAACTTGGGATTCTCACCCCTCAGCTGCATCAGCCATCTGAGTGGCCTGTGGTCTGTCTGAACCCAGAAGTGAGTCCCAAACAGATATGGTCTCAGCTTCTTCAGTGCCCAGACCACAGCAAATGCCTCACGCTCAATTGCACTCCACCTCTGTTCCCGTGGAAGTAACCTCCTACTGATGAAGGCTACAGGTTGGTCTAGTCCCTCCTCATTTATCTGTGACAGAACGGCCCCCACCCCATGCTCTGAAGCGTCTGTCTGGACAATAAATTCCTTAGCAAAATTGGGCGCCTGGAGTACGGGTGCTGTACACATGGCAGTCTTGAGGGAATCAAAAGCTTTCTGACAGATGTCAGTCCAGTTCACAATCTTTGGCTGCTTCTTGGAAGTCAGCTCAGTCAAGAGTGCAACAATGTTGCCATAACCCTTGACAAACCTCCTGTAGTAACCCATGAGTCCTAAGAAGGCCCTCACCTGGGTCTGGGTCCTTGGGGGCTCCCAAGCCAGGATGGTTTCAATCTTGGGCTGTAGGGGCGCCACCTGGCCACTCCCAACCTGGTGTCCCAAGTACACCACCGAACCCTGCCCAATCTGGCACTTACTGGCCTTGATTGTGAGGCCTGCTCTGCGCAGCGCCATCAACACTTCCCAGAGGTGGCGCAAGTGGTCCTCCCAGGAGGAACTAAACACTGCAATGTCATCCAGGTAGACGGCACTGAAATCCTCCAGCCCAGTGAGTCAAAAGGGTACCCTTTGGACCAAGTGATAGACTATCAAGGAAATATAATAAATAATAATGACATACGTATCCTGATTCAAACCCAGTAATATCATTCATTCATTCCACCTCGGTGACTTTATTTAAAGCCTGATGAAGCCCTCTCGTTTGTTCGTTTTTTACAGTCGAGAGAGAAGGCAGTCGAGTTTACTTACACCATACACAATTTATATCCATCTTCGCCTCGTATATTAATATCTACCACATTCTGATGTTTATAAGCATTATCGCATATGCGTTGGATAAACTTATTTCATCCAGTCCAATATGGCGCCTGTATAGCCAGGTCTCCTAGTGGATTGACGTTTTAGCTATTCGGACGCTGCCTTGAGACCCGGAAGTGGAAGGGATTTCATCCGGGAGTTACTCGCGCGATTGATTTGTTGATCCTGACAACCGGGATGGCGGGAAAGCTCCGGGCAGTAACAGGTGTTGGACATTATCGAAGTAATATATAATAGGCTCCTTGACAGCACGGTAAGCCGATTATCCGTTCCGCGCTGACTATACCAGGGACTGTACCACAAAAAGTAAGTTACCCACCAGCCTTTATTTTCTCGATCCCTCATGAGATGAGTTAGCCCCTTGTACAAGCTAGTATGCATTGGGTTATATTAGTTTATACTAGTGGTCCGGAGCGAGTGCAGCAGTGAAACCCTCAACCAGTATTGAGTAAATCAGAGATAATAATATATTTATATAAGTAAGTGGTCGGGTTTTAACAAGGTTTCCTTTATAGTTACCAAGTTAGGACTTTGGATGTAACCTTAGTACATAGAGATAATAACGCAACAATCCCATAGTTACCAATATATAACCCTAAATTAAGTAGCATACAGGCCAAGTTAGGACTTTGTATGTAATTCATGTAATAATAACTAGCAACGCTATTAGCCTGTAGCTATCTAGATATGACTCAAAACTAAGTGACATATAGGTTAAATTTCCCTCGTAGAGGAGCCATCTTCCCTCTCCTTAACATTACTAAGTATCATTTAGACTACTATAGGCAAAGCATGCATATATTGAGATGTAGAGGTAAGGTGACTCTAAAGACATGTTTTGTTATTGTAGACCCTAATTATAAGAGGGAAACACACAGCGACAATTTTACAAAGAAGCTATACAAAATACATACAAAGACGATAAAGAAAGCCTTAAAATCGCGCATACCGTATCCTAAGGTAAAATATTAGTACTTTTTGCGCCAGACTTAACTAAATGAATCTGAGTTATTTACTCTGCTAATTTTGTATTAATTACATTTTCACAGGTTGGTCAATATATACCATAGCAGTCCTTATAAGTATATCGGACAATGAACAGTGAGTTTTAATTAACCAGAACACTGCAATTTAATTTTAAAAAAAGGATAAATCGGAGGAAGAAGCAGTTCAGTGAAATGGAAGGTGAGAGACTCCTGTGTTTATTGAGAATTTAACAAATGGGTAGACCATCTAAATATCCATTATGAGCACCTAAACAAGTAATCATAAATAATCGAAATAAATTAATCTCTCCCTTTCTGTGTCTTATTAACAGAATAATCTTAGGGTTTCGCAGACCACTGACAGGATCTTTCCATATATGAACAGTGAAAACCACTGATTAATTATATCGATGTTAGCCTGCCCCAACTATATGAGGTGAGGTGTGTTTGAGTTCTGTTATATAAATTGGAGTGGTAATAACTTTTTTAACTGGAGGTAGTGAGGCCGTATTGGTTTTTGCTACAAATGTTTGAGAATGAAATGCGTGTGTTTTAGAGTGTTTTGAGTTGTGGAAAACTCTAAATGGGAGGATTGTTTGTTGTTGGCAGAAGAATACAAGAGTAAGGATAACAAAATAAAATTGTTTTTTTTCTGCTAATAGTGTGAGAATAGGTTTAGTAGATGTCTTAATAAGATCTACAGAAACACCGAGAAAGTGTTATATATATTCTTGGGTCTATATAACTGATAATGGGGTTATTGTACACCTGTTGATTGTACGGAGTATATTGATTGTGCCTTTTTGTATTAATATATAGGTACAGACTTTTTACTGTGCCAATTCCTGGTGCTTTTAATATTATGAAATGAGAGTCATGAATTTGGTCTTGAGAAAGATGGAAATATAATCAAGCCATCGAAACGTGTCGACGCTTACCTTTCTACACTAATCTGTTTACTTGGGCGACAGTCAACGAGTACTAAGCACAAAAGTACCAGGTTCTACATCCCACATAGGGTTATGACAGATGTGTTATATTTCTGATGACATATTGTTTTTGTCTTTACTAGTGACTCTCACTTTTTTATGCTTTTTTTAAATTAATGTGATGAACTTAAGTTGCTCATTTTTATTGTGATTTATTATTGATTTATGTTCAATTATTGTCTGTACTAAACAACCTTTTTGCCTCTAATATATTTTGAACAATTAATAAATGTACTTGTGAAACCAGACTTTTATCAGTTTATAACTGTGTTTTATGTATTCTTGTTGGCACGCAATACAATCCTCCTCTGATTGGAATGAATGAATGATATTACTGGGTTTGAATCAGGATACGTATGTCATTATTATTTATTATATTTCCTTGATAGTCTATCGCTTGTTCCAAAGGGTACCCTTTTGACTCACTTTACAGTGCCCTACCCCTTTGGTCTAGAAGGGGCCCCTCTTTTCTTAGACAAATCCTCCAGCCCAACCAACACCTGGTTGACCAACGTCTGAAAGGTGGCAGGGGCATTCTTCATCCCAAAGGGCATCACACGGAACTGGTAGTGCCCATCTGGTGTGGAGAATGCTGACCTCTCCTTTGCCCCATCAGTTAAGGCGATCAGCCAGTACCCAGACGTTAGATCAAACGTGCTGAGGTACCGGGCAGCCCCTAATCGATCTATGAGCTCATCAGCTCTGGGATGGGGTGCGCGTCGGCAGGGGCGTAGCACAGGCCCCCGCAGCTCCCATGCTTCAGGGGCCCCCTCACTCTCAGCAGAGTGAGACGACTGCGCCTGCAAGTAAGCCTCTTCAGTCTTCGCAAATAAAATGGTGCTCCTGCGCGCACGGCCTCCCCAAGTCCCCATAAATTAAACTGTGCGCGCACACCACAGTGACGGCCTCTAAGCCTCCGAGTCTTCCCTCTCTTTCTGTCTCGCTCCTCAGTTAGTGAAAACTGAGACTTCAAGAAACGGGTATTACCCTCTCTTTCCTCCTTTCGTTTATTTGCTCCCCTGTGAAATGGATCCAAAAAATAATTTTTTTTTGATGGAAACGTCTTTTTCTGACACAAGTGCAGCCTCTGGTGGAGAGAAATAAAACATTCCAAATGTGAAAAATAAATCACTAATTAAAGCAAGACAGAGTGGTTGCAAGGTGGCCAGATTGATTTATTTACACCTAAACACATTAGCGCCACTTTACAGTGTTTGCCAGTGAAGTGATACTTTTATTTTATCCTCTCTCTTTGAAAAACATTGTTTTCCCTGTGTGGGAAAGTGCACCTTGCATGGAGGTATTGAAATACCTGCTTGATGGGTGAATTGGAAAACAAAATGTGTACAGCGACTGTGTGTTTACGAATGTGGTCTTTTTAAACCATACTGCCTATGTTTTGAAACGATTTTAGCAATGGGCACTGAAACTGGTCCCTTCCGGGCCCTGTAGTCATGGCCTTACCTTTTCATGCAAAAGCACTCACTAATTTCAGAAAAAAAGTGTAAAAGGAAAATGGGAACCATGTTGTTCCTACTTACATTTCACATGCTTTACTTAATCTTGCATTCCCTATGAGTGTTTGCTTTTTCTAGGATGTTGTTAAGTTTTTTTAGGCAGCATATTGCTCTTGTCTAGTGCGTAATTAGAATTGAGTCACATCCAGGTGTTTATAGCGGGGTCAGTGCAGTGCAAGTTTCTCTAAGTGGGGCAGTATGGTGTTCAGTGGGGGAGAGGATGTGGCGCTATCGTCAGAGCTACTAAAGTGGAACTGGTGAACCAGGTTCAGCCTTAATGACCAGGCTCCCAGACCACTCTCCTGAGGGAGCACATTCCTGTGCTACACCTTAGAAGGCGCCGCACGATCTTAAAAGCCCTGGTGTCTTAGCACCAGCAGGTGGACCCTAGCGGTGGCAAGTGTGGATTAACCTTGAAGGCCTGTCCACCACTATCCATGAAGTCCACCTCCAGTCTTAGCGACAGACCTATGAAGCAGCACACCATAGAGTGGCAGTGACTTTGTCACTGAGGTCACAGGACCCTTAAGCAGGGTGGCTCTAGGGCAGTGCGACCGCACCGGGCGCTAACTTCAGGTGGGGGCGTCATGTTTGTGAGTATAATATGGTTTTAAAAGCACTTGCTGCCTCCTTCCTGGCCTCCAACATTTTTGGGCAACAATAAAAATGTCTTGATAACTCCAGTGATTAATGTTCTTAGTAGAGAGAGATGGTGTTTTGTCTACTGGAAGGTTTGACTCATGAAAAGGAATGGCAGAGGTGCAATGTGCATGCTGCTAAGAACATGTGCCATTCAGATCATAAAGTGCACATGATGTGAATAGGTCAGTCGGTTACTGCTTTTGTCAGAGAGACCCTACTGTTACTTGCAGTTAATAAGTTAAAATCTTAACATTGAACAGTGAGCTATTAACTGTCATGTAAGAGCTGCATGCAAACTCCCAGGTATAAATTAGTTATGTTTTTTTCCCCAGTCTTCGATTATCCTAATGTTGCAAAAAAGGTTCATTTGGGTAGAAATCAATTCTGATTATTAAAGAGAACCCCCAACCATGGTATTATGTTTTTAATTCTGAGTTTGTGTTTCTGCAGACCTATCACTATTAAACCATGCTGCCTTCTAGTATCGTTGTCATGTGACTCCTACACCGCGTAGTCCTTTGTCTTATGTAACATTTCCTACACAGTCATTTACACACATATGAATGATTGTCTCTGTGTAATATGTGTGATGTAGAGTGCTCTGACACCCTACACTGGTATTAGTGGTGATGTACATTTTCTGATACTTTATTATTTTGAAATTTTTACAAATGCTAACATTCTCTGCAAATAGTTTGCCTTATTAGTACTAGTGGAAGATACAACTGCAGCAATGAGAAAGGTGACCAATCAACCTTTGCAAAGGGCCCTCCACTTCACAGCAGTACAAGTCACATTTTTTAGTAACTTTTGATGTGTTTGATCTATAAACAATTTATTAGTTAAAATCGTCAGATTATGCAGCAGATGATGTATTATGTGGCAAATATGGCAACGCCATAGTTATGTGGAAAACATTTGCAAACTAGGATATTTTGCCATTCATGTTTCAACTGCTCTTGTGGAAAAAGGGAGCAGAAGTGCTGATGACAGAAATTCCATGGCTGGGTGTCAAATGGCTTGCGATTCCACTTTTAAGGATATTTGGGACATTTTGTGATTGAAAACGTATCCCACTTTGTGAATGTATTTTAATGTCAATAACACATATTTAACCTTAAATAAACATGTGTATCTATTGGTTAAATTAAATAATGTAATAAGCTGTAACCGGTTAGTGAAATGGGAAACGAATACTAAAAATTGGTATATTTTGCTCTTTTTGCCACACCTCTCACTCCCTCACTGACCCAATCCATTGGTTATTCCCGCCCTCTGATTCTCCTCCCACAGTTCCCCTACTTTTTTTCCCCCACTTCGACTACTGCCTGGCACTAACATGCATTAGAGACAACTGTGGGCTTTTACCACTGGGTCTCTTAGAGAATGACACCTCAGGTCCATACACAGGGGATAAACATAGCACGTTTCTGGGTTCTCCGCACAACGTGTTTGCTATTTGACACCAGACTTCTGCAGCTTGTGTTGAGGAAATTAAACATCCCCTTGTGCTTGTATAAAACATAGCTGCCAAGTGTCATTGGCACCATGTCGTGTCCATTTGTAGCTTTTATCCAACAACACTTTGCATGCTGGAATGTTTAACTCTTTACTTAGATGGTCACAGCACAACTCCCAGAATGCAAGGCGCTGTTGGCTTAAAATCCAGGCCTGGCTGGCGGTGTCACACGTGACGATAGAGCCATTTGGAGGCAATGTTGAATCTGTAATTTAGCAGGCGTGTCTATACTCTTAGTAAATTGTAAATACCGCCAGTGTTGACTCACTGATGTCTGAGGCCTCTGTTTGTTATGAAGTAAGGCCCAGTCTGGTGGTTCAGGTCAGTCCTTGTGAGGGAAGCTGCTGGACTTGTTTTTACCATGCACTTTGAAAGTATTTTCACCTTGATGCAGGAAGAAAGTTGGATTGTTTTACAAAACATGCTTGATTTTTGTATATTGTTGGACTGGTGATTGCTTTATTTTGCACTTTGAAAGTAGTTGCACTTTTTCTTTTGATTCACCAACTACAGTTTGTATAGATTGTCATTAGGTTCTTGCTGATATGGTTGGTTTTTATTCTACATGCAGTGTTATTTGTGGTGTTGCTTGCACTTGTCTGTAATACGTGTACCTTAAATCTTGTATTTAGCATTGTTTACACTACAGAAATGATAAATTAAAACAGATAAACATCTGCATCAATGTTCTGAAGCATCCAAACAGTTTTCTTCCTCAGCCTTGTTTGCCTGCCTGTTTTGCAGTGCTTACTAATAAAGACATTATCATTGAAATTGCTTCCTCAGTTCACGTTATTATCATGCACAACCCTTGACGTTCGCTAGTGTGTGGCATGCAGATAATTCACCAGTCTATTTCTCTTGACTTTCGCAGGATACTGAGTTATAGCTTGTGTACTTCTCATGTATATTGTCAGTCGAGTCTTTATGGAATTTGGGTTGGTCTTTCAAAGTTTCAAGGTATTGTCAATTCTATTTCAGACCCTTCATAGATGTTCTTTGTTCTTCAGCTATAGGCAGTTCCTGAGACAATAGGATCACTCCTTGGGATTGTTCTGATTGCTGCCTCAGTTAAATAATCTGCTTTTGACAGTATTGTTACAAATGGCATAGCTTGTATGTTAAGAGTGTTTCCCACTTTCTCATTCGAACTTAGAGAAAGACAATATAGAGGCATTTCATTTAAATGTTGGAGGTTTCAAATCAAAATATACTAGATTTATGGGTGGTAGGGCAAAGTGGTAGATGGTGGGCCGCGCCGCCGGGGGAGGGGGTCCCCCTCCATGTGCTTTGCAGGGGGGCCCCCTCAAGTTTCGTTACGCCACTGCGCGTCGGTCTTCGTGACCGAATTGAGACCTCGGTAGTCCACACAGAACCTAAGTTCAGGGGTGGCACCAGGCGCTGCAGCTTTTGGTACCAAGACCACGGGGCTGGACCAAGGGCTGCTAGAGGACTCAATCACCCCTAGGGCAAACATTTTGGAGACCTCCTCCTTAATGTTGGCCCTGACCCTGTCAGTCACTCTGTAAGCCTTGTGCTTGACAGGAGGACTGTCCCCGGTGCCCACTTCATGGACGCACCAATCAGTGACACCAGGCACTAAAGAAAACAAATCAGGAAATTGCCCCAACAGCTGGCGACAATCTCTTTGCTGCTCAGGGGTCAGTGTGTTGGAGAAGACCACACCCTCCACTGACCCATCCTTCTCTCCTGCACACAGGAGGTCAGGAAGAGGCTCACTCTCCTCCTCCATTCCAGCATCTGTGGCAAGAAACATGCCCACTTCCGACCTCTCAAAATGGGGCTTCAGGCGGTTCACATGCAGGACCCGCAAGGGGTTCCTGGGAGACTTAAAGCCCACCATGTAGGTAACTGGACTTTTGCGCTCCACCACCTCAAATGGACCGGTCCACTTATCTTGGAGCGCACACGGCTCCACCGAGGCCAGTACCCAAACCTTCTGACCATGTTGAAGCTCGACCAGAGTGGTGTTCTGGTCGTGCCAACGTTTCATTTCCTCCTGGCTGGCTTCCAGATTTGCCTCAGCAAGTTTTCTAAAACGTCGAGTCTGGTTCCTGAAGGCCAATATGTAGTTAAATACATCTTGGGGAGATTTCCTGGGAGATTGCTCCCAGCCTTCCTTGACCAGACTCAGAGGTCCTCTTACCGGATGGCCATAGAGCAGTTCAAAGGGACTGAACCCTAAGGACTTCTGTGGCACCGCACGGTAGGCAAACAACAGGCATGGCAAGAGGACGTCCCACTTACGCCTCAGGGGCTCTTCTAGGCCCATGATCATGCCCTTCAAGGTCCGGTTGAACCTTTCAACCAGACCATTACCTTGGGGGTGGTAAGGAGTGGTGAACTTATAAGTTACCCCACACTCCTTCCACAGAAACTTCACATACTGGGAGATGAAGTTGGTCCCCCTGTCAGACACCACCTCTCTGGGGAACCCCACATGGGGGAAAATTCCCATCAGTGAATGTCCCACCACGGGGGCCATCACTGTCCTGATCGGGATGGCTTCAGGGTACCGGGTGTCATGGTCCACCAAGACCAGGATGAACCTGTTGCCCATAGCTGTCTTGGGGTCCAGAGACCCCACAATGTCAATGCCCACTCGCTCTAATGGGGTACTGACAACCGGAAAGGGCTGAAGTGGGGCCTTGATCTTCCCCCCACTCTTCCCACCTGCCTGGCAAGTCTCACATGTCCTGCAATGAGCATCTGAGCTCTTGCACATCTGGGGCCAATAAAAGTGGGTAACCAGTCTCTCAAAGGTCTTGGTCTGCCCCAGATGCCCTGCCAATTGAATTTCATGAGCCAACCACAGTAGGAAGGTTCTGAAGCACTCGGGTACCACCAGCACATGTGCTGACCCCGGCTCAGCAGCCTTAGGCTCGCTATACAGGAGACTGTTCTCCCAATAAATCAGATGTGAACCAGACTTGTCACCTGCTGCCTGGGCTGCAGCCTGTCGCCACATACCCTCAAGAGAAGGACAAACTCTTTGCTGCGCACAAAACTCCTCCCTGGTGGGCCCCCCTTCCTGCTGCCAATGGGTCAGCTCAGGCAGGTCCCCCAGTTCGGCGATCTGCTCCCTGGTAGGCTCCAGGGCATCTCCCTCAGGGTATGCTCCCTCCTGGGTCGTGGGAACCAAGGGGGGCGACTTCCCGCACCCCCTGCCCCTTCTCTCAAAGGCAGGGACCTGGGCCATACTCTCAAGCTCCAGGTCCCTCTCAACACCCTCCTTGGCTGCCATGGACCGAGTGGTAGCACACGCCCACTCAGGCAGACCCAACATTTTCAAGTGAGATCTCCTCCCCACCGTAGCCCACGGGGAGTTCTCTAAATCATTGCCCAACAGACAGTCTACAGGCATGGCGGGCCTCACAGCCACCTGAAGAGTTCCTGAGACCCCCCGCCCCCCACTCAAAGGGAACCTGAGCCACCTCACATTGGCTCTCTGAGTTGTCTGCGGACACTACTGGGTAGAATTCATGGGGGACAACCTGCTCTTTGGACACCAACCGGGAGCTGACAGCAGTTACACTGGCTCCTGTGTCTCTTCGAGCCTCCACTCTATGGCCATTGATGGTCACCCACTGCCTGTACTTTTTAGTGTTATCAGGCAGTGTAGGCTTAGGGACCATTTCAAAGTCTCCTAGTGAGACAAGGGTCAACTCTATGGGATCTCACCCACCTTGGGCACCCATCTCCTTCCCTCCCCGGGCTACACTAACAAGCTGGCGGGGTGGTGCACGGGGTGGTGCAGGAGCATCCCTTTGAGGACACTGGGGATCAAAGTATCTGTGGCCCACTTGACCACACTTAAAACAAGTAAGGGGCCCCCTCTGAACAGGCCTGCCTGTCGGGGCACTGGCTTCTTCTCTTGGGGAGGCTGGGACACCACTGCTTGGTTCCCTTTGGGAATTACTTTGGGGCCCTCTCTGGAACTCCCTCGGTTTACCCCTGTCCCCCCCACTTCTCTGCTGGGGACCCTGCCCACCTTTGACGAAGTCTCCCACTGGACCCTTGCGAACCCGGGTACTCACCCAGCGGTACGCCTCCTCAGCAAGCTTCCTAGGGTTAGTCAGCTTGCAATCAATTAGGTGCTGGCGTAGCTCCGGAAAACAGTTACTAGATAAATGCTCCCATGCAATCAAATCATAAAGCTGCCTCAAAAGTTTCTACTTTGCTACCTTTTACCCAGCGTTCTATTGCTCTGCAAAAAAAAGACACATATTCAACCCTAGTGGTACCCTCTAACTTCTTGCAGGTCCTAAACCTCTGCCTATACATCTCAGGGGTCAAACCATAGCGGGTCATCAAAGCTTCCTTCATGTGGGCATAAACCATCCTACTTTCTGGGGGCAGGTCCAACAAGGTATCCCTCCCCTCACTCACAAAGCGTCCCCACAACCCCGCTCCCCAATCCTTCTCAGGGACCCGGTGGGACACCATGGCTAATTCATAGGCTGCAAACCATTGCTCAATATCTTCACTTTTACGGAAATCCTTAATAACCTCCTTGGGTAGATACACTCTACTCTCAGTATGAACTAGAGGTATGCTGCCACCAGAGGGGGAGATCTCTACACTCTTTGCTTTAATCTCCAACTCCCTCAATATTCTCCCATGCTCAAGTTTCATTTTCATAATCTCAAATTCTAACTTCTTGTTCTCTAGGTCCCTCTGACCATCCATTTTAAGATTAGCCATCTCCATATTATGCCGCCTATCTCTTTCCCTGTCCTCCATCTCTTCTGGGGACAGACCCCTTGAGAACACGCTAGTGCCTGGGCTGGAAATTGCTTTATCTCCCACCAAATCTACTACTTCACCCTGCTGCTCTCCTGCATTCTCTTCCCCCTCCACAGGCTCTCCCACATTCCTAGGGGCATCCCTGGCTTCTAGCCAGGCCTTCAGCGCCTTTTGAAACTCCTCCTTTTTAGAGAGACCTATAATAGGGACTGTGAATTGCTTGCAGAAATATCTGAGCTGCTTGGCAGTGTAGGCTTCTAATTTCTCTTCTTCCCAGGAGAGATCCTCCGAGGCATTGGATCTGGACTTGCCCATTGTAGCAATAACTGGCAATATTAATCAAAAATAGAATTAAAAAAACTCAAACGTATGTGGTTGCGTTATGGTCTGCACTCACTAGTAGTGTACACTATAATTACTGTATGCGATCACAAATGCAAGTCCATATCCTCACCGCTGACCACCAATGTTAGAAATGGGGGTCTCTAGTTGGCAATGGCTGGCCACTGTCCAAGTAGGGACCCTTCTTCCTAAGTCAGAGTAAGAGGGCTACACCTTTTGATAACCCCTGCTCAACCCTGTGGTAACGTAGCACGAGCAGCTAGGCTTATCTCAGAGGCAGTGTGTGAAGCATTTATGACCAAACACAGTAACACAGTGAGGAACACTACAAAGGGACACCACACAAGTAGTTATAAAAAATAAGTATCTTTATATATAGACTTAACACAAGACCAATAACGATAAAAAGCCACAATACTATAAAATAGGATTACTCTTGAAATGCTGCAAAAATAGTTCAAAGTGTGCAAAGAGGAGTTCAGTTCAAAGCAGTGGTCTCTGCGACCCTTTTATTTCCAAAGTACCTGGATTTCGTAGCAAAACCAACAAAATGTTGCGAAGAAGCTGTAGCGATGATTTTCTGCACACGAGGCCAGCGATGCGATGAATCCTTGCCGCTAGGGAGGAGACGAAGCGCCGATCTGCTGATGCGTGCGGGGACAAGGTGACAAACTTCTGCACGCTAGGCCGCTGATGCGATGACTCCTGGCCGCGAGGGAGGAGACGAGGCGACGATCCTGTTGCATGTGCGATGCGAAGAAATGGCGCTCCGTGAGGGAGCGACGATCCTGATGCGAAGCGATGAAAATGGCGGACGCCCGGCGTCCACGCTGCGATGTCATGATGCGATGATCTCGATGCGATGATCTGTGGGGTTAGCGAGCACTTGACAGCCCGCAAACTTGCGATGAGATGATCTTTGGATTTAACGTGCGCTTGGCAGCCCGCAAACGTGCGATGTGACAATCTTTGGTTGCGAGCACTCAGCGGCAGGAGCGCGATGATTTCCGGTGCGTTTTCAGCTGCGGCGGCTTGCAAACGTGCGTCAGCGACGATTTCAGCACTCTCTTCTCTGTAGTAGAGCTAGAGGCCCTGGAACTCTGATGTGCCTGAGACTTCAACAGGAGGCTAGCTCTCTCCTAGCTCTTGGGTGATTGCTTTAGCAAGATTAATAAACGTTCTCTCAAAGTCCTTTTCCCTCTTCTTCCAAGTCCAATGGTAAACACTGCAGGGCAATCCAAGAAACAGCATACAAGCTCCTGCAGATTCCTTCAGTTACACGGACAGAGGTTCGTCTTGCTGTCCAGGAGCAATACAAATTGTAGGGGTTTCAGCACAGATATTTATACCCCAAAAGTCTTTGTTCTCAAAAGCTACAAGTCACTGAACCCAGCCAGAACCAGTTCTGCCCAGTCCTGGAGCACTTTGTTTACCAGGCTGCATCCTTCCTTTCAGAAAGAGGGGGTCTACCATCAGACGCACAGTAGGAGGTGGAGCCAGCATTCACCTTGCCAGGCACAGCCCTATTCAGGTCAAGGAGCTACCCCTCCCCATACTCCAATGCAGATCTCTCTATTCAACCCAGGTCTGACTCAGCCTGCCCTGTCCCTCCAAAACCAGACCGCCAATACACATAACAGCAGAGCACACTGGAAGGCTTAGGCGAGAAAAGACCTACTTTCTAAAAGTGGTATTTTCAAATACAGAATATAAAAATAAACTTCACTAAAAGATGTATTTTAATATTTTGAGCTCAGGCATACTAAATTAGTTTTTCTATCATGTTCCTTGGGTCAGTTAGGACAATGGATGTAATAGTCAAACTGCCCATTCTGGCCTATGGAGAACAGGTAGCCTTATAGTAGTGAAAAACGAAATTGGGTGTAATTCACTACCAGGACATGCTACACACACCAAGGCATGTCCTACCTTACACATACAATGCACCCTACAATAGGGGTGGCTTACATGATGCCAAGGGAAGGTTCAGGGGCTGGGAAGTGGGTGCACTTCACAGCCAAGATGGCAGTTCTGGACTGCACATAGACTCTGCAGTGGCAGGTCTGAGACACACTTTACAAGCTGCTTCTGTGGGTGGCGCAAGCCAGCGCTGCAGGCCCACCAGCAGCATTTGGTTTACCAGCCCTGGGCACACACAGGCCACGCTACTAGGGACTAACAGGTAAACCAAATAAGCCAATCGTGGATATACCAATTCACATGTCATATTTCCACAGGGATCATTTGCGCTGTGGCACTGAATGGCAGTGGCACAGTGCCCAGAGCATCTAACACCAGCAAAAACAGAGGACACAACAGCAAAAAAATGGAAGGGAGACCCACGCCAATGGTGCCAGGTCTAACACACACCATTCTACATCCAACTCAAACGGGATTCAGGTTAGGCAGCAGCACAGAAGCTGCTCTACTCGCAGCAACGGAAGAATTCAAAGCTATTCAGGACCAAGGTGGCTCAGCAGCAATGATCTTGTTGGATCTGAAGCATAGGCTTCGACTCCGTGTCCCATCCTGTCCTAATTCATAGACTATAAGAGGCAGGAATCATCGGAGAGGCGTTCAGATGGCTTACAACCTTCCTAGAGCATAGGAGCTTCCATGTTCAGGGGGATTCATCAGTCTCTGCTTTCAATGAAATGTGGAGTACCACAGGGATCCTCCTTAAGTCCCACTCCTTTCAATCTTTACACACGCCCACTGGCAGAGATAGTGCAAACTCACTGGCTTGCTCAAGTTTCCTGTGCAGATGACACACAGATCATCATCTCATTCACCGCAGAAACTAACAAAACCGCCAACCAACTAAACACCTGTCTTAAATAAGTTACCCAATGCATATCTGGCAGGAGCTCGAAACAGAAAAGAGATAAAACTGAGGTTTTAGTCGCTGAAAGCAACTCCTCACGCTGGATGGAACTCAACTGTTCGGATTGTCTCGGCCCACTTCCTTCACCTTCTCTTACAGTCAAGAGCCTCGGTTTTTGGATAGATGGCAGGCTAATCATGGAGGTTCAGGTGAAAAAATTGGCTACTTGGACTACTTTGCACCCTAAGGAAACTGTTAAGTTGGCTCCTTTTCCCATTCCAGAGTGGTGGTGCACAGACTAATCAACTCGCATCTGGACTTCGGAAACGCCCTCTGCCTAGAGAGTTAAACATATGTCACAATTTGGCTGCAGATAATCCAGAACACCACAGCATGGACTACCTATGAAACCCTCAAACACAGGTCACAGCACCAGCAATAGCAACCTTACACTCGCTGCCAATACAAAAGAAAATCCAATTTAAAGCTCTCTGCATCTTCCCTCGCACCATCAACAAACAAGCATTTGCAATGCAATAGGTCTCGCATTTGCGAGACTTTGAGCTACTGGCATTGTAAATGACAAATCTTTATCTATGTGTTGGCTTTAAAAACATATAAATAAAAGGCATTGCCATTTACAATGCCAATAGCTTAAAATTTCGTAAATGCGAGACCTATTGCATTGCAAATGCTTGTTAGTTTTAATGATCTACGAAGGAGGCCTGTTGCTTGACACGATGATTACTTTTATGTTGGCAGAATAGGGCTGCGGCTGCGCAGTATGCTGGGAGGGCTGTGGGCAAAAACACTGCTCATTAGGCCACTCCGGGTACACACTTGACGATTCGCCAAGCAGGGGCTAATTTGCAACCCTTCACCATTGATTGAACGATTTCAAACTGGGGTGTGACCTAACTAATGCCGAATCAGGGGCCCAGGCAGTTTCTGGCAGTACTGTGTGGCTCACAATAAGGTGGGCAGCTGGGCCGCGGCAAGCAGCGTCATCCAATTTGAAATACTTTAAATACAGATAGTCACATGAGATATGAGCTCTTCACCGGGGAGACTGGGACCCCTGTCAGAACTTAGTAAGCAACGTGCAGTGCAACCAATTATCAATATTTTGTGTAGAGTGTAGACCCGGCCCTGTAAAATAAGTGCCGGTGCTAAGCACCGGCACAAATTAAGCACTCAGGGAGAGAGAGCTGACAGGCATTGGCAGCGAAGGGGCACGAGCAGTGGCGGTGCGTCCATTGGGGGCGTTGGGGTGTAGCCCCCTCCCGCCCGTAGCTCCCTCAGCGTTTCTAAACTTAAGTAAACTGAATCAGTTTACTTAAGTTCAAAGACGCCGAGGGAGAACCAACTGACAATCATGTCAGTCAGCATGACGTCGGACCGCCCACCCCCTTCAGAGTCTGAAGGGGGTGGGCGGTCCGGTGTCATGTTGACTGACATGATTGTCAGACCAGGGGCAACAGGCAGCAGCACAAGTGTGCATGAGTGGGGAAGGTGAGCGAATTTTCACCCGTGCCCAGTCATGCGCACTTGTGTTTGCAATGGCTTGCGCATGACCATTAGGAGCCCCTCGGTCTCCTAATGGGCAGGCGGCGGGCGTAGCATAAGCATTGCCCTCAGCCAATCCTGGCGCTGCTGGCAGCGCCAGGATTGGCTGAGAGGGGTTGGCAGGCCCCTCTAGTGCCGTTCGTGAAGGCGGCAAGGCGCCCAGGGGAGCAGAGGTCTGTGAGGTGGCGTGGACCGGCTGTGAGGTAAGTATTTTGTGTAATATTTCTTGTCTCTTGATTCTGGAGACTTTTTTGTTCGTGGGGTTCTCTCTTGATTGTTTTTGTTCTGGAGTTTGATCGTGTTATCTGTGCCGTTTTATGTCATTGTGCTTGCTAATGTTTGTTGAGTTTTTTTTATAAAGCCTTTTTTTAAATTAATATTTAATTTCCAACCGGGTGCTTGGACTGGCAGCCTTTTCTCTCTCAATGGGCCCGCAGAATAAGATACTAGATAGATGTATCATCGTCCTTCTTTAGTCGAGCCAGTTACCAACGGAAGAGGGAGACATGCTGTCTGGGAAGTGGCGAATAACCGCAGCCATTAACAGAACTGGGTTGCGCTTCCAGTGACACCTGGCTAGACCTCGAAGTGTGGCTGAAACATGAATATGATTAAAGTACTGGTTTACGGAAAAGCCTGTAACCAGACCTCAGAACTTTGTTGACGTTACCGGCTCTGTTTAGGGGAGTGGCGGTTTGGGGGGGGGTGCAAATACTGCTGAGCGCAATTGGAATTGTCCAAAATAAATACCGCGCTAGTCGAGAAAGATCAAAATATCGCTCTAATAGGACACATCCTGGGAAAGGCCGAGAGTACTGCTGAGAAAACGCGGCTCCGTGGGGCAGAGGGTCGTGTACTGGTACACCTGCTGATCAGGCCTGGGAGTATTGCAGCAGCGGCTATTTATGAAAAGCCGATATTACAGCAGGTCTGAATGGGCAGGCACGTAGGAGCAGCCCAGTGAGGCAGGAGTATGCACTGCAAAGGAGGCAGTGAGCAGTAAATATTCAATAACCTTAGGCCCCTAGACAAGAGATAGGGAAGCCATCAAATTAAGAGCCGAGCCAAGGGTAAGGGTTGGCTGTAAGAGTCAAAACACGAGCCAAGTCATCAATGTATTTGGCATGTAAATTATGCAACAAACGCCGTATGCAATATGAGAAAGGCACTTAAAATGTGTTTCTTTAAAACATTGGAATTGTTCACTTTAGTGACAATTGGAAGTGATAGCTTCTAAAGATGAACTTAGAGACATTCATGAGATATCCTGGCCCTGATGATGAAGCTATTAGTGACCCTAGAAAGAGGTCAGTTGTCCTGTGGCCCCTGCATGCACCCTATGTTGTTGTTATAGATGGAACATGCATCCACCACCAATCCACCCATCCACAACTGGGAAATTACTGATTTCTGAGCAATGAATGCATAAAACATTAAGGTATTCCATGTCAGTGGTATAGTTTTTGTTTATGTTTCACATGTTTTACTTAATCTTGCATTCCTTAAGAGTGCCCACTATTTCCAGGATGCTGTATTTTGTTGTGTAGCATATTTCTTGTACAGTGCATACTTTGAACTGAGTTGCATTCAGGCATTTTTAATGGGCCACCATTGAGAGCTTTAGAGCAAAGGCTGAAGGCTGTGTCAATTTCTCACAGTGCCTGTCCGTGGGTCAAAACGTTGTTCAGAAAACTTAGCCATCCAACCCCTGGCCTCTCTGCTGAACAATCAAAGCAAAGGTCACTTATTTAAGTTGCGATTGTGATTCTGTGCAACTGTGTGTGAAGGAGGTACACAGTTGCCAAAATATTGAGAAGGCAATTGTAAAGGAAAATACAGTGCTTACAAGTGAGTCAGTGCGTTGTGTTTTTGGGGGTTGATTAATGTTGGACTTTGAAATTTTGTGCTGTTTTTGGGGGTTGAAAAGTGAAGTTCTCTGATTATACTGAACAAGCGGCTGGCTACCTACGTCAAATCTCTACTATTGATTTCATAACACTTTCGCAAGTGCTTTATCAACCTTCCTGCTTTCTCAGATTTGCTTGAAAATGCTCCATTTATCCACTCTTTTTCTTTTTTTAAACCCCGGTAGGTTTTTCAGGCTCGCTCGCTACGCACTCTCGCCTCAGTGCAGTACCACGATAACTTTACGCCCCACCACTTTCAAATGTCACCAGCCGCCACTGGGCACGAGGGGGGCGTGTGAGGAAGAAAGGCTGAGAGCGGCGATGGAGTGATAGGGGGAGAAATGGTAACAGCATGGAAATAATGAAGGAGAAAGTATGGTGGAGAGAGGAGTGAGTGAAGATACCTCAAAGGAGAATGAGGGGGAATGAAGAGGGAGGGCGTGAAGGAGGGTGGAACATTGTCCTTATTGAAGAAACCCGATGAGGCAGGTTCGGGAATGAATGAAGTACAGCGGTGGGGCCTGGAGGGGGCATAATGATCACGGTGGGGTGTGCGGGGCAGCTGGAGCTTGGCAGGAAGCTGGAGCGGGGTGAAGCAGCACTGAGGTCAGAGGTAAAGCGAGTAAAGGAGAATGAGGGGGGAAAACATTTAATGGAGGGAGGCAAGAGCCTATTAATGAGGTAGCAAATGGCAGAAAAGAGGAGGCATAACACGGAAGAAGCATGGTAGGGGGTGGAGAGCATGTCAAGGGGTACGGAGGAGGGTGTCACGGACCGTAGACAGTTGTCCGTAAATTACCCAAAATCTATAGAATTATTTGGTTGAAGGACGTATTCTTTTTAAATATTCAACCAAATAACTGCAGAGGAATTTTGGGTAAATTTGAGAAAACAAAGGAGGTAGTGAAGTACAGTGTGTGTGTGTGCCCTCAGATCCATCACCCCCCGTCCCGCCTTTGTTTGCCCCGGTGGTTTGCTAATCTGCACTAAATACGAAGTGGGCTGCGACTGGGAAAAGATTAAACATGCGACCATCAGTCGAGTTGGTTTTGTGAGCTACTCGCCCTGTCTAAGTGCTGTGGCAAAATATTACACCTGCAATTCCGATTTCCAGGTGAGACTCTTTTCTTTATTTATGTTTGCCGTTTTATAAAGCATTGTTGAACATCTTTCAGATACTTCAGAGTGCTGCATCTGTTTAAATGTCTGTACTGATACATTTTTTTTATTTTTTTATTCTGTTCCTCCTTACGCATCTAAAATACACAAGTGGGTAACTCAAGTTCCAAATGCACTCAGTGTGTAAAACTGGGGTTCCAATCATCCAGCAATGTTAGTTTTCCCCCTTACTTGCTTTGTTGTTTTGTGTCAGTGTTTATTTATATATTTTGAAAGTGTGTGTCAAACGTTATGAAAGACTCTGGGGCCTGACGTACATGCAGACATACGCAAATGGGTGCAAACTGCGCACTGACTTTTTACGACCTGCCTGTCATTTTGCTGTACTAATTGATGTACTGATAGGTTACATTTATAAAAGCCTATTCATTCACTGATTGTCACAAAACAACCTGCCTGAAGGATATTATTCAGGCTGATCACTATTTTCTACCACCTGTGCTTTGATATGCCCAGGGGACTGCCCTCCACCATCGGCCCACTGCGCTCACATCCACAAACTGGAAACATTTTGTTAAACCATATCATGTCCATTAAAAGAACAGATACTGCTTTAAAAAAAATCCCACGTGGGAGGACCTCCCCTGGACACCTGCCTGCTGCCCCCAGAGTCACCTGTTATGGCCCTTCAGCGAGAAGCTTTTCCCTGTGGGCAGCATTCCCACAGCAAATCGTATCGTCGTCCTGGGAGTCGGTGGCTGCTTAATGGTTTGTGACTACAATTGGAGCCACAGTTAATTGACACACGTCATTGCACATTTTAATTAGCAGGGGGTGCCCCTTTTCCAGCCCCTCCTATTTGTGATTCAGAATGAGTCATAGAAACCATGTTTTGAGTTGAAAACGCATTTTTTTCCCAACATAATTTAGTAATTAGTGAAAAAACTCTTTTAACTGTGATTTTGCAAATCGTAGGGTTTGGGATTGCAAAACGCTTTGCACTTCGGCCCTTTTGACTAGAAACCATAGAATATATGGCAGTTTTTTTTGCAGAAGACAACATCGAAGGAGCATAATAGGATCATGTTTAGTGGCCGTCGTTGCCCCTTTGCATCTCTTGTAGGGCTGCCAGCGGCCTGTCTCTTCTTGAGACATTGCATGGATCAATCCGTGAAGGCGTCTATCGTGTGATCCATCGCCCTGTGCTGTTTATCGCCTTCCAGGAACTATCAACCACACTCGTTACCCCGTCTGTGGGCACTTCATCTACTCTCATTGCAGCGCCAGCCACATTCTCTTCTTAAAATGAATGATGAGGGGGTTAAGTCCATCTTTGACTTCACTTTGCTGAAACTCTGGTTGATAACAGGTAGGTGGTGGCTTGGGCGTCGGGCGGTGACTGCCAGTGAGGCGCTTCTGAGCTGCAGAGTAGAAGATTTCTCTAGGTAATGGAAAGCAAGGTCACGCTATCGTGTGAATCCTTGCATTATCACCCTTTCCCCCAACGCCCATCATTGCATCTCTAATGAGATGCAAAGTGGGCGTTCCTGCCCTGGACATAACTGGAGAAATGTCGCTAAGCGACATTTCTCCAATTATCAATGGGCACGCTAACCTGCAGAGCGACAAGCAAAGTAGCGATAACCTCTGTTATCGCTCCTTTTTTTACGCCTGCTTCAAAACTGACTTAGCCATGATATCCTATGTAAGGTGGATATCATGGCTAAGTCTGCCTTGCCCTATCAGCAAGCTTTCACCAAACCTTGTGCGATTATCGCTGTATTTCCATTGATAATCGCACAATTGGCAGCTTGCGCTCTGAATTTTATCGCTTTGGAGATAAGCGTTGCTGATAGCATGCTATCTCCGCGATAAAATTCAGAGTTGGCCGGCGATAATTATCCTTGCGATAAGAGCACTGAGCGATAATTATCGCATGGCCTTGATGATATGCCCCAGGGTTCTTTCCCACAAACTGTCTAAGATCTTCTTGCAAATGCTAGTTTGAAAGGATTTTACCCCAGACGCCTTTTTGACTTTATTTCTTTTTTTGTTGTTTTTTTTAAAAAAAACTTTATTGTGCAAAGAACCATCATTACAAACATGGGCCTACAACCACCAGGGCCGGCCGCTAGTATATGCATGTCAATTGCTTGACGTCACGAAGCAGCGACTGATCCCCAGAGGCTCAGCAGGATTACAGGAGATATTCGCGGCAACTCAGAAGTTAGGCAGGATACAAATATTTTAAATTTTGAAAGAAAAGAACAAACAAAGAAACAATGAAACAAAACTCAAGGCGAGAAACAGTCTAGACGGTGTCGAGCGCCGATGGGGGGATCCCACCATACCAGGTAAAGAATCAGGAGGTCAATAGAGATGACCGGGGGGGGAGGCAGCTGGGAAGTCAGAACAATCAGCAAAAAGGGTATAGTATTCCAGGAACCTCAGGATCAGGGGGACAGAGAAATGTCAGGAGTATCTTCAAAAGGGGGCGTACAAATGTTACTGCGGTAGGTGTTCCACTGACCCCAAATTCTACCCCACGCCCCGGGCTTGCCTCGAACCAGATATACCGTCTTCTCTCTGAACATGCACCAGTCCATGTTCTCCTTCCACACTGACACGGTGGGAGGCCGTCGGGAACCCCAAAGCTGCACGATATCCCTCTTTGCAATCATGTTCCCAAGTGCCGCCCACCGGGCCTGGGCAACGTTGTAATCATTCGGCTCCCATACATTCAACAAACATCGACGAGCCTCAGGCAACAGAGCGACCCCAGTGACACACTCCATTACCGCATGCACACGGCGGCAATAAGCCGCAACCTCGCGACACTCCCAAAGGATATGAAGGATGGTGGCGCTCATTACACAGCCGCGCTTACACAGCCCATCCGAAGAAAAACCCATCACAACCAAACAAGGACCCGTCCTATAAACACGGTGAAGAATTTTGAGCTGGACGAGACGGAGACGGGCAGGAATGGCGACCTCTTTCGGGGAGGACAGTGCGGACTGCCAGTCTTCGTCATCCAAATCCAACCCGTCTCCGGTCCAGGCCTCCCGAAGACGCACAAGGAGGTCCGCCCGATTGTTGATTAATTTCTTATAAATCAAGGAAATCGTACTACCGGGCAGATGACCATCAAGTATACGGTCCTCGAGTGGTGAAGATGCAGGGACCGTGGTACCGGCCTTGAAGACCGACAGCAAAGCGTGGCGAACCTGTGCATATCTGAAAAACTCCCTCTCACTCAACTCATACTCACTCTGAAGCACCGCAAAGGATTTGACCGCACCTTTCACCCAGAGATCACCCACTCTGCTAATGCCAATCGTATCCCAATTCTTAAAACCTTTCGTTGTCCAGAGGCATCCCAATCTGTCCGACACAAACAAGGGGGGTCGCTCGTGTCAGGCGATCATTCCAACCCATGGCCACATTGGCATCCTTCCACACACGTACTGCAATCTTAGTGGGTCCCGTTAGGTTCCTCCCCGCCGTCCGAGAGTAGAGCGCTCTGTTGAAGTTGCCCCCAGGCAACTGATATTTATCCATCTCGAAAGCCGGATTTGGACCGGGTGCATACGTAGCATGGTTGATAGCGGACAACTTAGAGGCCCAATAATACCTCCTGATGTCCGGGAGCGCAATGCCCCCGTCATACCAGGGGAGAGTCAGTTTTGCAAGAGCGATGCGTGCGCGACTGTCCCAAACAAGTCTCCCTTGTAAACCCTCCACCTCCCGGAAGTAGGCCGCTGGAATAATATCAAAGGAGTTCTGGAGTGCGTAGAGAAATCGGGGCAGGGACATCCTTTTAAAAAGTGCCGCTCGACCGAGTGGCGACAACGGCAACCTACGCCACCGAGCCACGTCCAACTTCAATCGCCGGAGAGGAGAAAGGAGATTATGCTCAGGGCGGACCGCCGGGTCCAACGAAACGTAGACCCCCAAGTACTTGAAACCGGATTGCGAAATGTGAATGGGAAACCTATTCGGTAAGGGGGAAGGCCACCGGAAATAACATGCACACAAGATTTAGACCAATTAATGATCAAACCGGAGTTTTTACCGAAAGAAGTGAGGACGTCAAATAGGACATTAAGGGATTCACACGGGGAGGTGAGGTACAAAAGAATATCGTCGGCGTACAACGAAACCCGGTCCTCAAAGCCAGGGGCCCACTGAATGCCCTTTATCGACGGTTCCCATCGGAGCCAGGCTGCAAGCGGTTCTAGAGCAAGAGCAAAGAGCAGGGGGGACAACGGACACCCCTGCCTAGTACCCCTCCCGAGAGCGAAGGGCTGGGACACCCTCCCATTGACAACAACCTGAGCTAGCGGATCCGTATATAAAAGTCTCACCCAACTAATGAATCCCGCCCCGAAACTGAACTTCGCCAGAGTGGCCCAAAGATATGGCCATTCTATCGTATCAAAGGCCATCGTGGCGTCCAAGGAAGCCAAGATGGCCGGCTCGGAAAGAAACTCCGCCCTGGCGAGAACGCCATGTAAACGCCGCAAGTTGAGAGCAGTGTTCCGGTGCGGAATGAAACCAGATTGATCCGGATGAATCAGGTCACAGATAACAGCGAGTAAGCAATTAGCAAGGACCTTGGCGAGAATCTTCGGTTCAGCATTCAATAGGGAAATAGGCCTGTATGAGGCACAACGATCCAGGGACATCTTAAGGATTTTGGGGGCCCTGGGCCGAACATATTTTGGGGGCCCCTATTCAGAACAGCTTTGAATTTATGATCCAATTTGAGCCCCTGCTTCCCTCGCAGTTTCTGCTTCCTCAGCTGCGTTGGCGATCCAGTTTGCATCATAAGCATTAGCCTATATATTCCTGATGTAAACGGACACACGCAGCTGACTGCGGTAGGATTTAGTGTTTCCTGCTCTGCAACTAGGTTTTTAATACTTTTTAAATTGTATGTGTGGCTGAATTACTCTGTGCTTTTTAACGATTTCTCCTACCTACGCACATTTGCACTTTACTTGATTCTGCTTGCCTTCACCTCCTTAGCTGCTTTGATTCGCATCTCGCTTTCCCTCCAGTCCTGGTCCGCCGCGGCTGATACGCCGATTGTGCGGAGGGCTGGGGCTACTATCGGGCTCCTCACTTCCGCCCACGCAGTTTCCGCTTCCTCAGCTGCATTAGCGACCCAGTTTCCATCGTAGGCATTAGCCTATATATTCCCGATGTACACGGGCGCGCGCAGTGGACGTGTGCAGTGGGCGTGCCGCTGGCGCACCAAAGGCAAGCCCGTCTGCCCCCAGAGGCCTCCGGCACCGGCCAGGCTGCCCAGTTCCCCTCCGGTGAGTTTCTTCCAATATATTACAATAGGGAAAAAATGCGTAGCCTTAGGCGGCTACCATTATGTCGGTGTACAGTGGCTGATCCGAGCTTGGAGGTAGACTTTCGATGCAATAAGTGCAACTGGTCTCTCCTCCAGCCCAGGAAACTCGCACCCAAGATCCTCCCACGCAACAATAAGTGTAAAAACAATAAGAAAACAGAGGACTTAAAGGCCACCCTTTTAAATTGTCGATCTATGAAAAGGCGTGAACCACACATTTATGGCCTACTTTTAGATGAACAGCCTGATCTTTTATTTCTCACTGAGACCAGGCTGTCTGAAGCCTCCAACCCTACTATCACCTCGGCCATCCCTACGGGTTATAAAATCCTTAGGAGGGACCGGCTGAGTGGTAAGGGGGGCAGTGTCACCATAATTTACAATTAAAAACTAGACTGCTCTCCCATCCCGATGGAAAGCTTCGAGGGTGCAGAGTTCTTAGGCTTCCCCTGTATCTTATCCCCCCATCATATCATAGCTGTTTTTCTGATTTACAGACCTCCCAGTGCAATTGGACATTTTATTACTATGCTTATTACAGCCACCACCTCCCTGGACTTAAAATACAACAACTGCCTTATTCTGGGAGATTTCAATATACATACAGACAATGGAAAAGACCCTCAAACAATTTCCTTGTTGGAGATGCTGCAGGCCTGCAACATGTTTCCATCTATTTCTTCAGCCACCCATGAGAAGGGCCATAACCTAAACCAAATCTTTCACAACATATCAGTAAGCCTACCTCTTCCCATTACCTGGTCTGACCACCTCCTATTAAAATTTGTCATTCCCAACTGTGCCACAGCCCCTCGAGCTAACGCAGGGCAGAGGGTCCCTAATTACAGGACATTCCATAAAATATCCATCCCGTTGCTAGCAGACTCCCTCGGTCGTTCCTCACCGGAGTTGTCTGGCTGTCCCGACTTGGACGCCCTCTCAATTGATTCATGGCTCCGAAACAACATTGATGCAGTGGTACCGGTTGTTTCCCGCTCCTCAAAGAGCTCAGCCCCACCAGCTCCATGGTTTAACGATTCCCTCAGATCTAGCAAAAGAACATGTAGAAAAATTGAATGGAAATGGTGTAAATCCCATCTACCTGAGGATAGGGAGGTGTATAAAGACACCTTAAAAGCTCATTACATTCTCGTGAAGGCAGCCAAGAAAAACGTCTTTCAAACCAAGACAGAAAATGCCCAAATTAGGAGTAAGGAAATCTTTAGCTTAGTTAAATCCTTTACCGCCTGAAAGCCGGTACTGAGCAAATAGCTTAATTCTTCCACAAAAAGATCTCCGTGGTCCAACAAGCCTTCACTAACATCTCAGAGGAAGAACTGACCTTCTACCTTAGTTCTAATAGGAAATTTCACCTCTTGGATCCTCCATCTTTACTAGCTTTCCCTGAGTCTCAGCTTGAAGAGTCACTGACCCTTCTCCAAAGCATTAAGTCTGGCTCTCCTGCCGACCCATGTTCAGTGAGTATCCTGAACCTATTAGCTCCCAGCATAAACCCCACTGAAAACCAGCTCTTTAATGTTTCCCTCTCCTCCGGCAACATGCCGAAATTAAGGAAGAATACTAAGATTTCTCCACTGATAAAAAAGGCTAATGCCAAACCGACGGACCCTGCAAACTACAGGCCAATCTCCCTTCTTCCAGCCCCCCAAAGTATTAGAGAAGCATGTAAACAAGGCCCTCCAAAAAAAATTGAATATGGAAAGCTCCTTCATGAGTACCAATCCGGTTTTAGGGCGAACTACCGTACGGAGTCCGCTCTGCTGGACGTGACTGAATTTCTCAAGGGTAAGATGGACCAGGGAGGCAAGGCTGTTCTGATACTGCTCGATCTGTCGGCGGCCGTCGATATGGTCCCACATAAGAGATTCCTGTAGAGACTTGCTAACATCGGCCTGAGGAGGACCTCCTTAGCATAGATGTCATCCTTCTTGGAAAATAGATCTCAGGACATCTGTCTTCCCCCCCCTTTCTCATTCCTGGTTCCGGCCAAGAATGTAGGTGTCCCTCAGGGATCCATTCTAAGTCCTACCCTCTTTAATATATATCCGTCCTTGCATTTCTGGTAGAGGAAGAGGGCGCCAAAATTGTTTCCTATGCTGATGACAGCTGATTTTTACATGTGAAAAAGGAAACGACTTTGACTGGGCATCTGAAGTGCAATCCTGACAAAACTGAAGTTGTTTTCTTTGGTAATCCAGAAACGCCTGACTGGAGCTCTTGGTGACCAAAAGATCTGCCGCCCCTGCCCGCGGAAAAGGAGAAAGTCAAAAACTTGGGAATTGTCATAGACAAGACACTCTCCATGCGCTTTCAAATCCAAAATCTAACTGGCGCTTGCTTTTGCATACTTCAGATGCTAAAAAAATTCCTGCCACTCTTACCGCTTGAGAGCAGAAGGATCGTGGTACAGGCTCTCGTGACATCAAAGCTTGACTATGTCAACAGCTTGTACCTCGGTCTTCCCAAATCCCTTATCCAGCACCTACAAGTAGTACAAAACGCGGTGGCCAGAGCCATCCTGAGACCTAAACCCAGATCTAGTATGACCCCTATTCTTAAGTCTCTACACTCGCTCTGCATAAAAGAACGGATCGACTTCAAAGCGATGACCATCTTCTTTAAAGCTTTCCAGGGCTTAGGAGCTGGCAACCTAAATAAGCGCGTTAATCGCTACACAACATCTAGACCCCCTAAGATCTTCCAATGCCAACCTGGCCATCGTGCCTAAAATATGCCGTGCCCGTACTGGAGGCAGATCCCTCTGCTTTCTAAGCGCAAAATTGTGGCACAGCCTCCCTGAGTCTCTGAGACTAACCACAGGACTACTCTCTTTCAGGAAGAACTTAAAAACCTGGCTTTTAACCCGTTCCGTGCTCATGACGGAACCACTCCGTCATGAGCCACGGGTGCGCTGTGCTCATGACGGAGTGGTTCCGTCATGCTGCGGCCGTTGGCAGCCGCTCTGCCCACGCAGTGCTAATTCCCTGCCTGTGCGGGCGATTAGCGCAGTGGGCGGAGTCGTGACGGAACCCCTCCGTCATGAGCACAGCTCACCCGTGACTCGTGACGGAGTGGTTCCGTCACGAGCACAGCGGCACCACAACTGCCCCCAAACCCCCCCAGCGCCGCGGCGGAATTCCTGCCGTGGCGAAGGGGTTAATAACTGATAGGTCTTTTACGCACGTTTTCCTCCCGCTGTCACACGCCAGGACACTCTAGTCTGAATAGCTCCGTGCTTTATTAAATACACAATTTCATTAGGTCCCTGACAGTGCAAAGGAACACTTGTCCAAATTCTAAGGGCCTTATTTATGAGGCCTTGCTTAACTTTTATGCCGCCGGTGCGTCACTTTTTGTGACGCACTGGCAGCGTAAATAATGTGCCATGTTGCTCCCTATTTACAAAGTGAAGCATCTAGGCAGATGCGTCACTTTGTAAACCCCTGCACCTCATTATACCTGCGCCAGGTATAATGTATGCAGGGTCGGTGTTGCCCCGCAAAAAGCCTCGTAGAAGTGGCACATTGATATCTATAGCAACTCATTGCGCCACTACTAGGAAGCCATTGACTTATCTGTAACTCCTTGCGACATGATGCATCATACAGTAAATATGACGCATCCATCAAGTCGCAGGGAGGGGGCACTAAGAAGTGACGCGTCCCTGTTTTCACACAGTGAAGCATCACTTCTCATAAATAAGGCCGTAAATGTGTTTACATCTAATATTCAGGGATAGTTATGTGTGTTTTCAATATTGTAACACAGCAGCAGCTCACCAATATTACTGCAAAGGATATCTGTGACACCCTCCCATTTCTTATATGTTAGGTCTTGTTTTGATCTAAAAGAAACTTTTTTATGTATATTGTATGAAACATAAACACAACATTTCTCTGCAAAATGGCTGTACTAGACTCCCACACATCAGGCACATAAAAAACAAATGAAAGGAAAACAGTATTTAATGAAAGGAAAACAGTATTTAAAACAATCTGTCTAAGAAATATTCAAGGTCATTAAGGCAAACTTCTGGAGAACGGAGCTGACTCTGTCAGGGGGCCCCCTGAAAGGCTGGGGCCCTGGGCCAGAGCCCACTTTGCCCATGCTTTAAAACGTCTCTGCAACGATCACGAGGTTTGCCCTCCTTAGGAATCACAACATGGTGGCCAGACGCTGGTCATAGGGAGGGAACCAAGCTCACGCGACTGCAAAAACATATCACGGAGAAACGGTGCGACTTTATCCTGGCGCAATTTGTACAATTCAATAGGCAATCCATTGGAGCCCATAGCCTTGCCAGAACAAAGGGAACGAATCGCGGTAGCAATCTCGTCGGCCGACAATGATGCCTCCATGCACTCTCGATCCTCTTCAGACAGGCAGGGCAGCGCAATGTCCCTCAACAAGAAACAAGAGTCATCCTCATCTCTATCGGACACAGGGGAGTAGACCACACGAAAATAGTCAGCAAAACACTCCACAATCTCGCCAGGGTCAGTCACACGCACACCGTCGGAATTCTGAAGCACAGGGACCACACGGTTCACTCTCTCCTTCTTATCAAGCCATGCAATCAATTTACCCGCCTTATCCCCAACATCATACAGTCTACCTTGCTGTTCCCTGTACATTGTCTTGGCGGCATCCGTAACAAGGGATTTATATTCAAACTGTTTCAAGCTAAGGGCGTGGAGCCTATCCTGGGTGACACCTAAGTCTAGATCAGCCTCCAACTCCAGTATTTCGGCCTCCAGCCTCACGACCTCCCCATTCCTAGCTTTCTTGGGCTCAACTATTAAAGATAGGGCCTGTCCACGAATAACAGTTTTGAAGGCTTCCCACAGGGACACTGAGGACAAAACAGACCCCTTGTTCTCCAGGAAGTAGTGGTCGAGCGACTTAATGAGGCTGTTGCGAGTCTTGGGGTTGCGCAGATGCCAAGGGTTAATAGGGGCGATCCGCCCCGCGGCTTGCGTCCCCGTGTCGAAAAGAAGCCACACAGGGGAGTGATCTGAAATGCCCCGGGCCAAGTGTCTAACCTCCCCAACGTGGGTGGACTGGGGCATTTCAGATCACTCCCGATCCATTTCCGCATGAGGAAGTAATCAAGCCTGGAGAGACTCCCATGAGCCCCGGAGTGGAAGGTGTATTGACATTGCGTCGGATGCATTAACCTCCAGCAATTCACCAGACCAAAGGTGTCCAAAAACCCACCAAGCCATGATTGGGAAACGGGAAGGGCCCTGGGGGGGTGGCGATCCAGATCGCCGGATAGCACGGAGTTGAAGTCCCCACCCATGAGGAGAAGACTATCGGGGAGTTCCAGCAACATCCGACCAACATCAGAGAAAGTGGAGGTCTGGAGACCTGGGGGAACATATATCGTGACTAAAGAAAGAGTCTTACCCTCCCACCTACCGGTTAGGGCGGCATAACGCCCTCTGTCGTCAAGGATGACATTATCAATCTCTAGTGGGAGGGAAGACCGGACCAGAATACCAACCCCTCTGGAACCAGTGGTGAACCCGGAGTGTGCAACCAATCGGTATCCCCACCTATTCATAGCATGACACACATTGCCGACCAAATGCGTCTCCTGCAGGAGTACCACATCAGGAGTCAAACGACGCAAATATTGCAGTACAACACCCCGTTTGATATGATCCCCCAATCCATTGACGTTCCAAGATATCAACCTCAACCCACTACCCCCCCATCCCCACAAAAGTAGCATGAGTCTCCCCACAGAGAGCAGGACACCTGAAGCAGAGAAAGAACCAATATTCCGCTTTGAGAAAAGAAAACACAAACACCCCCTCCCACCCCCCAACCGAAACCCGTTACAACTCCCCCCTCCCTGCACCCCTGCAGACTATAAAGCCACCCCAAAATGCAGTGTGCCTGTCGCCCTAACAATCCCATTCTACAAAAAGACCCCGGAGGAGGAGAGAGGCCCGTCTCCAACCGCCACCCGTACGCGAACTACTATAAGGCAAAATATACAAAAGAAGTAGAACCCAACTGAGCAATGTCCGATTGTCAAGGTTAGGGACCGAAAGGTCACTTCTGTGGAGGCTCACCACCCTCGGCACCGCCAGGGTGCCCCGTTCGATCGCCCCGACCAGGCAGGGAATCCAACCAGTCACTCACATTGTCCGGTCGCTCGAAAAAGAAGGTCCGTTCCTCGTATTCCACTCGAAGCCTGGTAGGGAAAAGCATAGCATACTTCAATCCCAGGTCCCGGAGACGTCGCCTAACCCCCTGAAAGCCCATCCTCTGTCTCTGGACAAGTTGAGTGAAGTCCGGGAAAAAATTGACAGAGGAGTTTTCAAATTTCACTGGGCCGTGCACTCTCGAAGCCTGCAAAATCGCATCACGGTCCCTGAAATGAAAAAGTTTTGCGATGATAGGCCTCGGAGGAGCGCCAGGCTTGGGCTTACCGCCCGGGACACGATGTGCACGCTCCACAGCGAAAAACTTGCTCAGTCCAGAAGGGGCAAGATGGGTGAGGATTAGATCTTCGACCAGGAGGTCAACCGAACGAGTCTCGGGATTCTCTGGAACACCTATGACGCGAATGTTGTTGCGTCGTGCCCTGTTCTCAAAATCCTCCAGCCGATGGGACATCAGGTCGTTTGCCGATTTCAGAGCGCCAAGGTCTGTTTGAAGTTCCGACACATCGGCCATGAGGCTGGAAGTCTTCAAATCCAATGACTTCACCTTCTCGTTAGTCTTAGACAGGTCGGCCCTGATTAGAGTGACATCAATGGCGACCCTGTCAATTTTACGAGCCAGAGCCACATACTGCTGGCCGATGGTCTCCTTCATGCCGGTGATGGCGCCCATAATGTCCTGCAGGGACAAGTCAACAGGGGCAGAAGGGTCTTCTCTGGTGTCCTCCGGGGTACTGCTGGAGAGCCCGGGGGATCCTTTGGCTTGAGTATAACGGTCCATAACATTTGTCTGGAACGGTCCCCCACGAAGAGACGTCTTGGTCTTCCGCTTCTCGGGTTCACCCCTGCCCGTCATGTTGGAAGATGCACCCCGGAGGGGCACGCAAGACCTGGTGAAAATGGCCGCCGGCAGGTCGGGCACCAACCGGCCAAGAAGCTGGCTCGTAGGGTCCGGAGAGAGTCATGACTTGACCCAGTAGGCTGTAATGAGGAGGCAGCGATGACACTAAATGGAGGCTGGATTGGTCCCCGGCCGAGCGAAACGGTCCCTCAATCAGACCATGCCAGGATCCGAAAGCGAAACCGAAAGTGGGGGTACGGCCACCGATGAGGTCCCAATGCCGTTGGTGTTCAACTACGTCCCAGCTCCACAGATCACCAAGTCCCCGGCACGGCCTCCAGGTGGGCCTTAAAAGTTCAAAGTGCTGTAATTCTGGTCGCCCAAGTCCGATTTAAATTCTGAAAAGAGTTATGGACTCAGTCGAGGTTCACCTTCGAAAGTCCGTCCAAGAAATCAGGATATCATCAGGATAAATTGCGAGGAGTGGCGAGGGTCCGGGGAGCCCTGTGCTCACGCGACCATCTAGGATGCGCGCTAAGCTACTGCCTTTATTTCTTTTTAAACAAGGGGAGAAAGCAGAGATGAAAAGAACTGCAGAGTAAGATAAAGCAGTAGGAAATATAGACGTGTAAGAAAGAGGCATAAGGTTAAATTAAAACTAGGTAGTATTGGAATCTGGTACCCTAGAATTCGTCAGCGCTAGCAATGTCCTCCTAAGAAAAAAATAGGGTCCCTCAAATTATTGTATGTATTTATTTGTTTATTTATTCACATGGCAATCACTTATTAAACACTGACCTAAGATACATTTTTGTTTTAAGTCTATCATCCTTCTTGCCCGTTGCTTTCTCTAGTAAAGCAGCATTCCTTGCATTTGCTTTGAAATTTATTTACCAAGTATAGCCGTTTGGTCAGGAGGTAGCAAGCAGTACACTCTGTACCTAGCAGCCTGTTAATGACATCTCTCTAAACTGCGCGCTGCAACTGAAACCGGATCCCTAGCAACGCGCTATCCTGGAGGTAGAAGAAAGAGGTGGGAAGCCTTGTTTCCCAAGGCTCGAGATGCTTCTAAGATAATTCCTTGACACGGATGTGTAAATATTGTGGGGCATATTATCAATGGCCAGCGATAATTATCGCTGGCCGTGCTTAGCGATAATAATATTATCGCAGGCTATCTCTCGAATTTATCGCCCTGGTAGCGCGTTATTAACAACGCGTTTCTCCAGGGCGATAAAAATTCCAGAGATAGCGAGGTTATCGCCCTTTTGCAGGGAACATCGCTGGTTTTCCAGCGATGTTCCCTGAAAAACGGCGATAACCTTGCTGATACAACCCACAGGGTCGTATCAGCATAATCCTCCCCTATGTTAGGGATGGCCAAGTCAGGATTTTAGCAGGCGTTAGATTTTGGTGAAAACCGCCGTTTTCGCCCAAATCTAACCTCTGCTAAAATCATGTGGGCTGCCTTGTAAATATCGCGATGTAAACATCAGCAATATTTGCAAGGTAGTCCATCCGGGGTACGCCCAGTAACGCCCACTTTGCATCTCATTGGAGATGCAAAGGGAGGTGTTGGGAAAAAGTGTGCTAACATTCGATTATGCATGTTAGCACCCTCTTGTAAATAGGGCTCTGGTTTTATCTCCGCTTTTTTGACTTTGTAAGCCAAAAAAACAGAGATAAAGCCCTTGTAAATATGCCTCTGTGTTCTTTGCACACATTACGAGACTCCCACTTTGCATGGAGACCCGCCAGAACAGCCTTACACCAGTTCCTATCATTACTGAAATGCTGGAAGCAGCTCGTGCATAATTACGGAAACTTCGGTGTCTTTTAAACTTCAAAGTTAGTAGGAGACAAAATCGGGCCTGCACCCACACCTATGTTACACTGACGGCCCCTGAAACAATAGGGTGCGCTGGGTGCTGTATCCTTAGTTGATCTGGAAATAAGAGTCTACAGAGTTTTCCAACCACAGTGGGGCACTGCAGCAAGTGGAATGCACCCACTGCAGACCAGTATATGTAGTCCAACTCCACGTTTTTGTTGTGTTCACATGGCTCGTCTTTTTCTGGCTCTACACCTCTCCTCCCTTGCAGTTTTTGCAAATCTGAACGTCTTCTTTTTGTGTTCCTGTCCGTGATTAAACGTGCGCCCGCTTACTCTTGACCTGTGCGTTTCCGCATTACGCTGCCACCCTCAGAGAGGAATTCCACCATCTGAGGCCTGCCTGCTGATGCTGCAGGAAAGGGCGTTCGGCCCCGACAGGCTCCCTTTGAATTATGAAGTCTGTGGGCTTGGAAACTTTTCTTCTCTCAGAACGTTTTGATGCTGCGGCCAAGAAAACACTTGTGAAAGAAAGACCACTTGAAGGATTTGATGTTCTGCGCATTTCCAAGTCTGGTGCCGGATACCGTGCGGAGCCTGCACCGCACTTTAATAAAGAGAGGTGCAGGGTTGGACTGGGACAGACGATAGGCCCAGAAGGGCACCGAAATGAAAGTGGCCCCATTACACCGAATCAGATAGCTAAACAAGCTTTGAGAATTAATCACGTGGAACTTCCTGAGAGAGTCCCATGATCGATTGGAAGGGAGGGGGGAGGGACAGCAGAGAGAGTGGGGTGGAGGAGCTGGGAAAAGACATGAGAGGGAAAACAAAACAAGCCTTGATCTCTTGTCTTTATAGGGCCATGTGTTTAAACACATGGCCCCATAAAGATAAGAAATGCCTTATGACAGAAGGAAAGCAGGCTAGCCAGTCCAAGTGGGACGGCACAAAAAGGTAAAGGGAGGCAACAGACATAGTTCATTTCCAATGGCTGGCCACCGTTTAGCATAAACGGTGACACCAGCCAATGGAAATGAGGGGCACGGCTTAAAGCCCTCTTCTGAAAATCCTCTCCTACAAAATCTCTCGCGAGGCGGAGCAGGGCTCTGCCCTGCAACGCCATGTGAGACCAAAAAAGGTCCCCAGCTCATTCAACACCTGGTGACCCCATATATACGCCGAGAAGAAAATTGCTATCAAAGGGTTGCAATATTCTACTGGTCCCAAAGGTCAAGAGAATAAGATGCGGAGAAAGTTCCTTCTCATATCTGGTACCTAAGCTCAGGAATGCGCTCCCAACACACATCAGAATGGACAAATCGGAAATCAGCTTCAGAAAACAGCTGAAGATTCACATATTCTAATTTCTAGGCATGCAAGTAGTACCGCCAGCGGAGGTTTATTACCAGAGCTGGTAGGCCCGCTGCGTAACAGTGCGCTATATAAATCCCGAAGAATAGAATGGAATTTTCTTGTGCAACATTTTTGGGGAGATCGTGGTGAAGGTGACTCGCCAGTCACTGCAGGTCGAATGCGGTTGCTGAAATCCACAGGATTTAATTTGTAGGGATTCAGTTTTCCCAGCCCTGAGTACTGATTATGTAAACAGATGCACCATCTTGTGACTCTCAGTGTCCTGTCTCAGAGCCCTGTATAAACTATTTATAGCTACACGTTGAATGAAATCCAAACCTACACAATACCATACATAGTCATACATATACGCGCCCACCACATTGTTATACAGCTAATAACACCATACCAAAAACACTCAATAAACAGATACAAGCCACCCCAGGAAACACACATTCATCATAAAATACACACACGTGGACATACAACTCAAAAGCAAAACACAATCAGCCACAAGTACAAATGCACCTTGCGCCCCACACGTATTTGAGGAGAGTTCACAGATATATTTTGCTGGAAAAGGTAGCGCCATTCCTTTGTGTGGCACAACCCAATCCCGTGCTCTGGGGATTTTCTGGAAATAGGCCACTTTTCACACTACTCAAGAAAATATTCCCAAGACATTTGTATTTGGATTTTCCTCAATTTGGTGTGTGGGTGATGTGTTATTAAAAGCTCACTGCAAATAGCCGTGGGCTGTTCTAAAATACAAGTATAGGTCTCACCTAGGCAGCGCATGTGCTGTCCCTTTGTTAACAATTCGCTAGGCTACAGCACGCCTATCACAACCCTCTCATTTAAACATAATTGCCAGCTTCTGGCAGATAAGTCGCAACGGAGCACACTACAGAAGGTAAGACAAATAAATACTTATTTCCTAGCTAAGTTGTACAAAGTGAAACCAGAAAACTTGCATAAATCATAGCTTCCCCAATTAAAAGGTGCGCTCTTGCCCAAATATTTTATTTCACAAAAGCTTTTTACTTCATTATCACCCATGAAAGGACTTTCAAATATGACTTCAGAATACAGTGCAGACTGGATCATGGCACTTTTTTATGTGAGTTTCAATCATGTTGAACAGCGGTTGTGCTGCTATTCAACATGGCTGAAAGACATTGACAACGCCAATAGCTCTTGGATTGCCGAGACCTAGTGGCTTTGCCAATGCTTGCTTTTAAATATAGCCTGTTTTCCTAAAAGGAAAATGGGGCGCGTTTAAAAAACATTGAAAATGTAAACAAACGTTTTTTAGGAGTACACAGTGGTCCCATGGAAAAAAACGTGTTTGTCAATGGCTTACCATTGAATTTTGAATTGGTGGTAAAATATTATTTTGACACCGGATTTCAGTCCCAAAACATGAATACATCTGTAAAGTAATCGGTATTTGGAACAGACGCCCTCAACAAGCTCCTTTCCAATTGCGATTACTTAATGGTTACTAAACCTATTTAATGATTCAGTACACCTTTTCCGAATCGTTAACTGGGTTTAGTAACCAACAAAGAGAGTTTTAGCTGTGGCAACACAACAGATAACGCCCTTAGGGCTATAAGGGCTTCAGCCAACCCCCTCCTCCACCATTGTGTGTCTCAGCCCGGGCTGCTGCAGCTTGACATGCTGTGGGCTTGGCTGGGCAGTGTCTGGAGTCTTATCTCCAGCACGCCCGAGTTTTTCACAGGTCTTTACAGACCATTTGCATATTTACGTACCTTTGTAAACTGGTTCCAGAGGCTTCGTTTTTTTCTGGTTCTAATACTCTCTGGCCCGCCTCTCTGCCTATGCCTTACATTTGGATTGCACTTTCACTGCCATAGTGGGAGAATGCATTTCAAGAAAAGAAATATAAAATAGGGTTGCCAAAAGAAAAATACCAGCCATTTGTTGTTTAAAGACCCTGCAAGGGCCTCGTCTTGACACTAAATGGGGTTAAAAATAAAATCATATGTATTCATTTGTAATGTCACTTTCTGTCTGTGTTCCCTTTAATTATCAGCCATGGATCATTTAGGCAGCCCTAGAACACAATAAAAAATGCTTTCTATTTATATTTGCTGTTTCAAGTATGCACAGATAAGTGCTGAAAATAGGCTTTAGATGACTGCTTATTTTTGTAATGTCTGGGACATCAAAATAATGAGCTGGCAACCCTAATCACAAGACTTGAAGTTTGTTGCAGGATGAGCGCAATATTTATTTCCTCCACCCTCGATCCCTGATTAATGCCATAATAGCAATAGTTTAACTTAAATCAGAAACGCTACGCCGCCGTCAATAACATACTGAGTTACTTCAAGTGTCTTGAAATGCACCCTGCATTCAGACAACTCACTGCTCATTCTCGCCCTTCACTTTCACGCTCATCCTGCACTCACAGCGATTGTAATGCACTCACACTGACCACCATGCACTCACACCATTCACCTTGCACTCACAATAACTACATAGCACTTATGCCACTCGCCATGAACTCACACCGTTCTCCCTCCACTTACCCTGTGGTTACATGAGCACTGCTCACTCTGCACTCACAGTGATCCCTCTGCACTCACAATGCACTTACGCTGTTCACCCTGTACCTCACCATGCACTCACACGAGCACACTACTCACCCTGCACTCAAGGGAAACTTCACTCACCTGTACCCCTCACTGCTCACTCTCCGATCTCACTCAAACAAGCCTATCACTAACCATACATTCATTCGTCCCACTCTGCACTTACATCCGCCCCAAAACTCATATGGTCACCTCACTCACCCTGCAGTCACTCCTCTCACCCTACTCTCACACTGTTGCACTCCTGTCACCCACAGAGCGCAGCGGGGTGTTAATGTGCCTGCTACAAAGAACGTGTACCATGCAGATCACAGAACTGAGTGTGAGTAAACTATGAGTAGCCCTATAAAACAAGCATTGGCATAGCCAATAGGTCTCGCTTTTTGGACCTTATAAGTATTTAGTTATGCAACTGTTGCATAGTTAAACACTTATGAGGTCCCAAAAGCGAGACCTATTGGCTATGCCAATGCTTGTTACCATTACCAGGGTAATCAGATAGCTCCATGTCAGAGAACACCATGTTTGCATTCCTGGGCATTTTACAGGTCATTGTATTCTGGGAGTTGTAGTCTGGGTTCATTTCAATTGGACCAACACAGCTGATGACAATATATTGTAAGGCAAAGTCCAGCAATGGAAAAGTGGTGTCACACTAGCGTTATACCACCTGGTCACAAGTCACCGTAACCGTAAAGCATAAGGTAACTCGATCTAAAAGCATGCACATGCTGTTGATTTCAAATCCAGGACTGGCAAGAGGTGTCTCACATGATATGGATCCAATTAGAAGCAGCGTGAGAAGACACTCCGGGGGTGGTGGCAGGAATAATGACCATATGTCAAGCATACCTAAGGTTTACCGGATGGCTGCAGTTTACCGACTAGTCCATGTTCTAGTTTTTTTTCTGTTTTGCGGTTTTACATAGCGTGCACTCGCCCTGAAGGTATTGAAGCGCTTTTATTTGAGCGCCAGTTACGTTACACACGGACACATTAATTTTGGGAGGCACGGGGAGATTAATCGATTTGTCCAGAATACCAGGATTTTGAGCCGACGTCGGGGCTCGAACCTGGTTCCCCAGCTCCGATGTCAGCAGCTCTGGCCGTTAGGCCATATCCTCTCCAATTGGGGTCTTGGGCTTAAATTGTATAACCAAATGCATTCTGGTGAATACAATTCGATAAATAGATCACCCCTTTAGAAGAAAATTCTGGGGCAGGATCAATGACCCCATGGCATCATGCAGTCTACATGAACTGCGGGGCACAGAGGTTACATTCCCAGTTAGATAGCTGAATGGGTGTCGGAGATCTTGGGCTGATGTGCCAGTTGCAGATTCCCGTGCTAACCCACCTGCTCTGTATATGTATGATCCGCAGTTAGGATGCTCGGGCGGTTAGCGCGGTTGCTGCGGAGTTCGTCTTCAGGAATTCATCTGCTTGCCTTGGGTAAGTGTAAAGACCAAAGTCTAGGTGAGTCAATGAAGCTGCAGCTTCCAGCCCAGCGCGACCCCCTCCCCTGCTTGTCCCAGATGTGGATTGGGGGGGTTGCACTACGGCAGCCCCCCGGCGGCTTCCATATCGGCACAGCAGGGTGGACATGAGGTGGGCTGTTTTTCCATTCAGCGCTCCTGCGCCGAATGGGATGATGGGTGATGAGGGCTCCCCTCTGTAATTGATGCTCTGTAGTGAGTAATGACATCCCTTTGCGAGGTGGGTGAGGGGGTAAATGATAGCCAGGCTGGTGCTGGGGGGGGGTTAAAGGTCACAGGGCCTGGGATTCTTCGTAGGGGGGTTCTTTCTCTTGACTGCACATTCACAGAGGGGTTAGAGAAAAGGGGGCACAGAGATAATCTTGTGCACCTCCGAGGGATAAGTGTGTGTGGGTGAGGGGTGATGCGACTTGGAAGGAATCAGAGTTTTTTAGCAGAGTGTGGGAGCGATCTCAGACGTGGTCAATCACTCTGGCAGGTCAAATCAGACGAACAGGCAGGCACGTTGAAAGCGAAAAGCTCCATGGACCACATTATATTTATTTATTGCAAATTTATATTGCGCGAACTCTGTATTGGAGCGCTTTACATGAGCACCCCCGTGTAATGCCAGCTGCTGCAACAGGGGGAGGGACGGAGTCTGAGGAGAGAGAGCAGAGGAGGAAAGAGCAACAGAGAACCAGTCTGCCAAGTAGGTGCAAACGTTACATTGTAAGGATGAAAGGGTTGGTTAGGTGTGGCCCAAAGAAGAATTAGAGGGTATGTTTCACTTGTGCGGCTGCTAAAGTGAAAGTAATCATTTCGCGGGCGCTTTGATGTTCGCAGTGGCCGCGCGGCTCACTGAGAACATCAAAGCACCCGCGAAATGTACACGCAGGCTGCCAAATGGTGCGCGCGCCCGGCGCACATGCACTGTAGTTGGGGGCCTGAAAAGCACTCGTTTGCACTTCCAAATCCCCGTTTTCAATAGCTCTCGCCAGAGCAGCGCTAAAGCGCTGGCTCAGGCGAGACCTAAAAAATTAAATGTTTGTCAGAAAGGGGCTATAGAGAGATGCATTGTTGGCAAGTGGTAGTGAGGGAATTCATTGAGAAGGAGGAAATGGGTTAGGGGCGCTTAAAAAGACAGTTGCACCGTGGGCGACCAGTGTAATCGCAAGCTCTGGCTGGGAGTCTTAGCACCCCCTCCCACCCACCCCCCCCCCAGAAGTTTGGGTTTAGTTGCTCCCCTGCCCCAGATATACCAAAATCAGAAGCTTCGGAACTGTTAAATCATGTTGTGCATCAGCAGGCGCTTAGACCGTATGAGCTAGACTCGCAAATGGCTGACAAACATCTAAGCGCTGTAATCGGCAGCAATACGTTTCTTGTAAACTCCCAGGGTATCGCCATAAAAGGACTCATGGGTATAAAATCCGTGTAGCGGTTAGAACGCTTCTCGTTTGCTACCGGTCCTTTGTTTCCGGGTAATGTTGTCTCAAATTTCTACTTCCAGGAATATGGCTGCATTTTCATTTTAGCAACATGGAGAACATGCCCCTTCCAGCTCTGCTTAGCGGAAGCCTCTCTGAAAGTCTTGCACATTTTTTCCATTCCTGCTTCTTTTTAATCCTCTTAAAAGCCAACGTTGTGTGAACTTAAAACTTCTTAAAATGCCACCGTGCGTTTTACAGACGGGCTGCAGCACGCGCGCGCGCAGCTCCCGAGGGTGCGTTCCACGCTGTAATGATGCACTTGAAACTGATCCAGCCCGCCTCTGCCTGCAGTGCCGCGCGCCCCCAGACACATCACTTCTGGTGGGGTTGTATCGCTTCTGGTGGGCTCTAGTACGGAAACACCGCCGCCCCGCAGACTTTACACACCTCTGTCTTTCGGCTGCTGCAGGTGAGCTCCCTTTGACTGTTCGATCTCTGCTTTACCGAGCTGTCCTAACGGGGAGAGAGCGCGTGGCTGGACGCATCACCCCCCGGGGAAGGAAAAACAATGGTAGCTGCGAGGAAGTAAGGCTCGGTCTGTTGCAGTAGCGTGCTTGCAGCAGCAGCTCTGCCTTTGTATGTTGCAGGGTATGAACGAAGCTGAGGAAACGTTTCAGTACGTTTTTTTTGTCATTGTCTTCTTGTGACGAGTGTCTGCAATAGAGGTGTAACTTAAGTTGCAGCAACCTGTGTAGACGAGTAGCTGCTGTTTGGAGAAATTTGAATCAAGAACTACTTGTTCAGCCCCCAGTCAACCTTCATTTAACCCTATTACTTGCTTACTTCCTATAACAACCCCTTATTCTGAACGCATTTTCGACTCTAGGTAATCTCTCGGTTTGAGCTGTCAGCGGTGTTTACTTTCTTCATGCTCATTTGCTGCCCCATTTTTTAAATGATTACGCCTCTGGAGCCGCTTATTAGGTTTCCAATCGAGCGGAAGGTTGTGTTAAAACATGGAAATTCAAACGACAAGCAAAATTAAGCGAGACACTTAAATGCATAAAATGAATGCACGGAAAAACAACCTCATGCTTCAAACGTAATTCTTCTGTCGCTTCCTTTATTTGATTTATGACCTCCGCTTTAGTTTCTACAATTCCAGTGGCGAATACTGCACATGACAGTGACTCTACCCTTCTGCATGTACTTTATAGATTTTAGCTAAATAGGTGCTATTACCACTATGGGGCGATTATAAAAGTACCGTTACACTGTAAGGTTTTAGTCAGAATTTCATTTGTAGGTATCGCCTGGGCATTTTATTTATTAACAGTAGGCTTAGAGGCCGCCTATTGCTTACCATTGGTTGGTTTCATTGTCACTCTCTTGTTTCTTATTGGTCAGTTGCCATAGGTTTCCCTCCACTTCATGTGTTTGTCCCTCCCGTGGAGCATGGACGCATTACTTGTGTCCTTCCACTGGGCACTTTTGAAGCATTACCTTTTAATTTTTTTCTTTTGCATTTCTTTTCCAGATGTCTCTCTGTGTGCTGCTCTTCTCTCTGCCGCACTTGTGTTGCTCTCTCACCGGGGTACTTGTCTCCAGACTCCTCATTATTGTGCTCGCCAATATGTGCTTCTCGCAACAGCTCCCGGTTCCTCTCTCTCGTCCATGTTGCTTTCTGCTTCCCATCGTCCTCTATTTTTTTCACCCACTGTGCCTTCTGTGTTGCTTCTGCCCCGCCCTCGGTATCAATTCACCACTATATTGCTTAATTCTCTACCTGCGCCCTTTGTGTTGCTTCTCCACAGATAAAGCCTCTGTGTTGCTTCTGCCACCTGCACGTAAAAAAAAAATGCCTTTGTGTAACTTTTTAAAATTTATTTACCGTTCCAAATCGGATCTGTAAAAAAAAAGAAGTGCATGAGCCATTTTGTAGACGTGCGCGTGCATGTTGCCTAAACCTGCACAATGAGACAGACAGATACGTCGCAGTGCCTCTTTTTTTTTTTTTTGCTTAATCTTTAGCCAGTCGGCCAGCATCGATACAAACCCATGGGGTAGCCAATAGGTCCCAAAGGTGAGACCTGCTTGCTTATCCATAGTTTGTGAATGACTTTCATACCTACCTGTACTTCCTTTTACCATATTTATTTTTGCTCATGGTAAAGGAGCGCAAGGTTTTCTTCCTATAACACCGTGTTACTGGTTACCTCACATTTATATTATTTTTTTAACACTCTAAATTAGGTTTTCTGGGTCTTATTTGCTCAATTTCTCATCAGTTATTCATTACTCCATATTCCAGCCTTCTAAAAAGTCATTAATCATTGCCTGCATCAGTTTCTTTGCATACAATTAGGCTCTGTCCGAAATGTGGGGTGCGGAGGGTATCAAGAAAAATGTAAGTTTGCGGCAAGGATGAGGGCAGCGCTTGACTAAAGAATCACCTTTCTTATTTCACAGTATATACTGTGTTGGTATTTACATAGCGCTTTCCATATTCTTTGCCATTATTATGGGCTTGTGGCCCTGACAACTCTCTGGGTTACTGTGCATGACATTTCAAGGTTCCCATCATAGACTGGAGTCTCACAAATTCCTTCAATGGTATGTTAATAGTCTTATGGTCCATAGTTAGGAGTATATAGTGTGACTTGCATAGTGTGTGGGTCGGTCAGTGGTTGATATATAGAGGATACTCTACAGTTGTGTTAGGAAGTTTAGAAGTGGTGAAATTGTTGAACTCTGGGTGCGCATGCGCTCCTCAATAGGTTAAGAATGTGACTTACACAGGTAACGCGAAATTCTCAAAATTGTGTGAGTTGCACCTGTGTTGTTTATATTGCGCCCAGGCCTAGTACTGTTGGGAGCAATGTGAAAGCCAACTAAAAGACATATCTGTGCTGTATTGCACGTATGTGAAGTGCTGTCTAATGTGTTCTTTTGGGTTTTGGTTTGTCCTCTATGAAGAATTCAAACAATGGAAACTTTTCTCTTGTGTGAATTCAGGGGTACATGACTTTTGGGTCAGTATTAGGTTTTGTTTTCCAGAGACCCATCCGAGCTTCACATTGCTAGCTGCTTGACATGATAGAACAGTCAGTCATGGCATATCTAAACTGTTTGGGGCATACATTTATAGTGCTTTTCCGTCTAATTCATCATGTTTATTATTTCTGTGACATTTCTTTTATTAGTACCGTTGGGACACTTGACAGCCAACTATATATCTTGTTTGATCTGTCTTGAGGATGTTCAGTCAGAATTAATCTATTTTATCTTGATGTGTAATATCTTTTTGTCAAGCACTGTTTAGGGGTAAGTAAAATTAGGGTAATTACACAAAATGTAAGCGAATTGGAAATCCACAACTTTGTATTACATTTTTTACTCAAAGGCACAGTTTGTGCTAATAAATACTGCAAAACAATAAAAGCACCTCAAACATAATTTTTCTTGTATGTTGGTGCGTCATGCAAAGGCACACAAGTGTGTATGCATGCCTCAATAGGTTAAAAATGTAACTGACACACATAACGTGAAATTCTCACAATTCTGTGAGTTGCACCTGCATAGTTTAAATTGCGCCCATGCCTAGTAATTTTGGAGGCAATGTGATAGCTAACTAAAAAGCTTTTCTGTGCTGTATTGCACGTGTGTGAAGTGGTGTCTAATGTGCTCTGTTGGGTTTTGGTCTGTCCTGTGTGAGAATTCAAACAATGGAAACTCTCCTCATGTGGGTCAATTCAGTGGTATATATTAGAGCTATTTTAAAACTGTAATTGAATGAAAAATCTAATTATGCCTTATTGGCATGTATACCACATAATACATTATCTGCTAGAACCAAGAATCAATTTACCTAGACAAGTCAGCTTAGTTTGTTACCAGTTTTAGTTGCAGCAAGCAAGTTAACAGTCTTTTCAAATGATGAAAGAACATATGGAAGGGTTTCTGGCCTTACATCAAACTCAAGGTTGTAGCAGGAGATAATACACGCCATTGAGATTGAGTAGCGAAATTAGCAGAAAAAGGACTGGAAGTTGTTTGTGGTTTTGGATGAGAGATACACACTGAGCCAGGTCTGTATTGCACAAGTAATGCAACACCACACAGCACGACTAATCACGTCACTTCTGAGATGGATACAATATGACAGAGGACTTCAGGTTAGAGTTCAGTACCCCTGAAGTGGCCTCAGAATTCCACACCCGAGAAGTGACCCCTCAGACAAAGCAGCAACAGCAAGTCACATTTCTCATGTACCTTTCCACCATCTTTGATGCCCCCTTGTTCTCGGCTCTAGCAAAGTCTTGTTTTAGACCAGGACAAGGAGCCGAGATGGCTTATTTAGGAATGTTGAATGACCTACTTCATACACTGAATGAGGAAAGTGCTGCCATGTTGTTTCTTCTCAACCTGTTCCCAGAATTTGATACGGTGATCACCTCAAATGCCCCAAACAGTGGCTCTCACTTAGCAGCGATTCAGGAGCAAACAGTGCTATTGCTGTCGTAGAGATATATTAGACATAATTTTATATCAAATAGTGGAGCATACATGGACCGATACACTACTCTACACAAACATTACCATTACTCTGGCTTAACGTCTTCAAAAAGTAAAACTGTAGCTCGCACAGTGTCCTCTGCATCTCAAGAGGGCAATGCAAAAGCCATTCTGCATGCAAACTAGAAATGTAGCCCGTTTGAGAACATCAGAATTTCTTCCATGCTTGGAAAATTCTTTCTCCCAACTTAAAAAAAATAGAAAATGTGGGGTCTACATTGGTGTGGCTGTATAACTTTGTAACACGCTCAATAGATCTTTCCCACTTACCCTGCATCCTATTACAGCCGCTTCCATAATTTGAAGTATTTTGTTCACCAGCGGTTCTTCATAAGCCTGATGAAAAAAATTCAGGCCACCATCACGGGTTTTTTATAAGGAGCCAGTTCTCCAATTGATGCAAAATTGTCTTTCTTCCCTAGGGGCTGTTACAGTGCTTATTTTGTTTCCTAGTTAATTGCTGTTGGCAAGCCTCATTTAGCAGATCATATTTGCTCTTTGGTCGGGGTTGGTGTTTGTGAATGCAATTGTTTAATGTAATATTCATTAATGCCATCTTGATATTAATCATTTCAGAGTCTGCCCTTCTCTCTCCTTAGCAACCAGGCAAGTCATTTACCAGATGTTAATGTTGGCTTTTCTTATGTTTAAAAATAATGACCAAGTGAAGTTTATGAGCCACTTGTCACAAAAGTGTAGTTTTATCTACTTTCGGGGCTTGCAGAGGACTAAAATAGGTCAGTATTTATTATTTTTCATAAAAAAAAACATTTAAAGTGAAATCATCGGGTTATTAAACTGTAATATGTTACACAAATTCACTTAAAAACACACTTAAAGTGCAGCTATAATTGCAAATTAAAACAATAAAAGGCACTGAAATGTGTAATTTGCGGTTAGTACCGCAGTCCATAACTCGCACAAGGAAAACCGTAACTTGCACACCAAATCCAGTGCTCAAGACATCACCCTCAATGTGACAGATAGACATACACATGTAAGTAATCTTAAAAATAAGATAACATACCACATTACCCGAAACACTACGAAAGAAACAACTATAAATGCAGTATTGTGTTTTGAGTATGTGTTGTTATTCAATGATATGGCTCTCTTAGATAGTATTTACTGGGATAAATATTGTGAGGTCCTGCAGCAATGCTCTCCATCAGCCCGGATATAAAGTTGCCTCCCATCGACTCCCTGGGTGTCGTCACTATTTAGCTGTTTGCTACAGCTGTTGTAATAAAGATAAAAAATGCATAGAGAGAGGTGTTTTGGATCAAAACCCTTCAGACATTGTTTGCTGTGGGTGTTATTCACATTTTGGCTCCGCCCATGGGACAGCATACACGGTGAGGCAATAGGTTAGCCCCATAGCTTTGTTGTATTGTCATTCATATTTTGGGTCTACCACAGGGCACCCGATTGGTGTTTGATGTGTCAGACTTCATGAGTGTTGGCATTTTGCTGCTTCACATTTTTGTGATTGAAAAAAAATATATCGTTATTTTAAATTGTGCCCCAAGATTATTGTCATGTTGGTCAAAATGGTTTTGCGCTGATTTTCCGTTATTTCAAAAGAAGAAAAAAGAAAAATATATATATGAAGAATCACAATCCCATAAATTCACACGTGCAGGAACACAGGTACAGACCACAGCGTGCTGGTGTTGAATTCAGTGCAATTTTATTTTCGGATAGTTTGGAATGACGCGTTTCGGTCGCGTTACCACAACCTTGATCACATGACACGCCCGGAACCATTCTTTCTACATATAGTGTGCTTAAAAGACCCTCCTCCTTGCTCAACCAATAGCTGTAAACCAGCAATAACACGTAGAAGAAACACGCTATCTTAGTGTGTTACACAAAAGTAATCCATGAATTGTTGATCTTCACGTGTAAAAAAAAATATAAAAAACCATAGTGGTTAAATGAGCAATGCCTAGTCATAATTGAGTGACCATAGTTTACCGGTTAAGAACTTCAGTTGAGATCAGGAGGCATATACAAACAATGTGATAAAGTAAAGTGAGCTAGTGCAAACCAAATGATAAATATTCATAAGCTGTGGCCTCTATTTAAATCATAGTCTGGCCAAGGGTAAAAAAGATGTGTCTGTAATTTTTTTTTTTTTTAAAGGGAAAAAAGAGAGAGAGACACAGTAACGGATGGTTCATAACTATGGCAGTTTGTGCAGCCCTGCCATAAAGAGTGCTATAATGTTACCAACCATAATCTGATCTATCTAAAACCAATGGCGCTGCTAGATCAGTTGTACTGTGATGGATAACCTCATGTGGTATAAGGAATAAATGTCGTTAGGATATACCTAAGGCCCATTATGCAATAAATCAAAACCAGTGATATATATATATGCATGCATTACTGATTGATGCCTCAATGAAATGGTATCTAACGTCCCAAAATTGGAGTCTGATAAAAAGGAACACTGGACTTCCCTGAAAAATAAGGCTCTCCATTATCTGTCGAACAAAACGGTCCTGGGTCATTATCTTGATAATCATTTTATGATGATCAGAAGGGTTCCATGGGTGGGTAAGACTGTTAAACACCTAGAGGGAGACTGTATAGTTATAAGTTTTAGATCTCCTAGGCTGGTGAATGATATACTGAGACAGGCAGGGTCAATGCGAATCCATAAAGAGTTTGTGAATGTTCTCCCTTTAGGTTTTTTCTACCCCCCATTTTATACCAGATCGATGTTTAATGACCAACCCAATAGACTTGGCCCTAATAATTTTGCTGTCCCAGTCTCGAATAGATTTGATGTCTTTTCCAATTTGGAAGAAAATGAGTGACTAGGGACAAGAGAAGAAATTACTACCCCTGACATATGGGCTGTTGTCCCTGAAGCTGTGATATCGCCAAGTAATGTCTCCACTTTAGTCAGATTAGATCAGGGACTACCAGGTTTTTCATCTAAATTGATTACCTGGAATATAGCAGGCTTAAAAAGTAAATTAGACGACCCTGCTTGGAGAGAACTAATTGGTATGGGTGATATCATTGGCTTACAAGAAACCTGGGACACAGAGGATACGTTGAGTATTGATGGGTACACTAGCTTTTTCGTATCTGCTGTCCCGACTAGTATGGGGAGGGCGAAGGGTGGGCTGGCTACATTAATTTCGGCAAGTATTCCTGGGTTATTGACCCAGTTAGAAACAGGTTCGCCTAATTGTTTGGCAATCCAAATTTCGATGATTGGGGGATCCGATATTTTAATCGTTAATTTTTATAATTCCTAAGACAGAGTTGCCGCGACTGATCACCTGGCCGCGTTAAATCGTTTTTTGGTTAATCACAAGGAGACTAACAAAAATAACAGCAAAAATTGTCTTACCTTAATTATGGGTGATTTTAACATCCATGGCTGTTCACATAAGTGCTTTTCCTCGGATCCTTTGGGTCCCATTGAGCTAGGGGATGCACATTTTGAACACACAGTGGCGGGAGATCTTCTTGAAACTATATTGGCAGACCACGGTTTGCTACTCCCTCTCATGGTGGATAATAACATACCCACTTTTAAAGGAAATGGGAAAAATTCAGTTATTGATTATATTTTTGTTAGTTCAGTTTTTGGGGTTAGTATCAACGGTTATATGGCGACTTGGACCCATTTCAGCGACCATAATCCAGTGACCCTTAGTATTTTGAACCTCTTTAAAAAACCTGTTAGATCCCAGGTTAGAATGGATAAATCTGATATCCGTCCTACAGATCAGGATCGCAGAATCAGATGGAATAAAGTTATTCCAGGCGATTTTTATAATAATTTAAAAAGTAAGGTAGGACCTGAGTTAAATACTTGCCTGGATTTTGAAGCAGGGAATGAGGAGGTTCTGGCGGCATACTCTGTAATCTGCTCACAGATTTTTGCAGATTTGAGTTGCCCAGGTAAACACAAGGATAAGGCCGAGCTGGGGTGGTTTGATAAAAATTGCTCAACTGCAAATAGAAAGTTGAAGGCCGCCCTAAAATGCAAGCCAGTGAACAGGGTTATTGTTGCTGGGCTGAGGAAAGAATATAATAAAATCCTGGATACTAGGAAAAAGAAGATTCGGGAGGACGCGTGGGAAGAACTCTCATACGTGGATGTCCTCAGAAATAGTGCCAAGTTTTGGTCAGTGGTAAATAAACCTTTTTTTCGTGATACATGTAACGACCAATTAGATTGCGGTATTGGGAAACACTCGTGGCACTCCCATTTTAAGTCAGTCTATGAAATGGGCACCTGTTTCGAACGATTTATTCGGTCAAACGCCGAGGACAAGTCCATAAACGCTAGATATAACGTCCCTTTTTTAGCTATAGTATATTTGCCTATTAGTAAGTGAAGGTTCAGGCTTTGGTCTATGGTCCCACGACCCTTACGGAACCCATATTGTAAACACGAAAGGGTATCCGTGTCTTCTAACCAATCTGTTAGTCTGCCCAGGACCACACGCCCCAAAACTTTCACTGCTGAATCAATAAGGGAGATAGGCCGATAACAACTAGGATCCCCCATGCTACCTTTCTTAAAAATGGGTATGATAACAGATTCGGACCAAGTGTCCGGAATACCTGCGATACATACCCTATTAAAAACATTTGTTAATACTATGGACCAAGTCTCAAGATCAGACTTAAAGAGGTCCGCTGGGACACCACCGGGACCTGGAGCCTTGTTACTCGTTTTCTTCCCAATGGCCTCAGACACCTCTGTCTTAGAGACTAATAAAGTATATGGGTTCACAATGGGGGAAGAAGTACTCAATTCCCCACAGGTGCCCATTTCATAGACTGACTTAAAATGGGAGTGCCACGAGTGTTTCCCAATACCGCAATCTAATTGGTCGTTACATGTATCACGAAAAAAAGGTTTATTTACCACTGACCAAAACTTGGCACTATTTCTGAGGACATCCACGTATGAGAGTTCTTCCCACGCGTCCTCCCGAATCTTCTTTCAATGCTAATAAGGGAAGAAAAGGAGTTACTTAAACCCACAGTAAGGGCTCATCAGCTGATTATTACATCTAATAGTTTAGAGCCTTACCTGGGTATTGTTAATAACATGAACCATCACTTTTTATTGATCAGGTTCAGAATGAATAAATTCCATCTCCGACTTACTGATTCTCCTGGGTGGACGAAGGAGAGGGATCTGGAGATCTGTTCTTGTGACAGATTCTCCATTAAAGACACTACGCACTTTATCTTCTTTTGTAACCATCTGTCTATAATTCGCAAAAAATTTATTATCCCCCTTATAAAAAACAAAGGATTTAGACAGGTTAAACCAGCACTTTTGTATCTCCAGATGTTGGGTTCTCCTTGGGAGATTTTTAACATAGCTAATTTTTTAGTAATTTCAATGAGGCTAAGGAAAAAAATCACGTGGTCTTAGTGTAGTCAATTTCTGAATTGTGATTAATTTTTATTAATATTATCTCTTAACATATTTGTAATATTATTTTAAATGTTTTTTATAATGTTTGTATTGTCTTAAGTACATTGTACTTTTATGGTTTTTGCTATGAACCGAATAAAGTAATCTTGACTGACTGGATGGTAAGGTAGCCTTCAAGTTGCTACTGGGTGATAAATCAGAAAGGTCCTAGTGTATATTTTCAATTTTGCTGTGAAAACATTCAGAGTCTTTCACAAAGATCTAAGGAAGACATAATAACCTGATTACACACTTTTATTATTTATTGTATTTATTGACATTTTGTTAAAGTACAAAAACAGTACAAAAAACAGCCAGTCAGTTGCTTATTCATTATAGTGTTATCAGTACATAATACCATCATGTGAATTATAATTATACTTGTAAATACAGTCACTTCTTCGCATAGCCTCTACAACAACAGGTAGGTATTTCCATGATAAAGAGTTGAATCTTAAGTTTAATGCGATTAGTCTCTGCAAGGCACATTCTCATCCATAAATGTAAAGAGCATAGGGAATTCAATATACCAATGTACACCTGCATGCGTAGTGACCCCATAAAAGGTTTCCCACATCCTAACTGGTTCCCCCTCCCGGCTGCTCTTGTGACCCTTCATTTACAATCGTCTCTTGCTGTTCGCGAGCCCACCTAACAAATGGTTCCCAAATATCTTTGGGTCGAGATGTGGAGGGCATCAGCTCCCAGAACGTGGTCAATTGTGAGTTGCCAAAAGTTACATCTTTTATCCAATCTTCTTTAGATGGAACCTTCCTTCCTCCCCATGGGATGGCTACCCGTCTTTTAGCAAAAAGGAGTAATAAAGCGTGCAGCTTCCTAAACTTTACAGGTGTGTCCTTAACATACCCCAACAGCCCCTGTATGGGATTGGGATCCCCAACCAACCCAGTTATTTGGTGTATTATAATAAACACATTGGACCAATACATTTCCAATCGCGGGCAGTCCCATGCAATATGTAAGAACCCAGCCGGAGCAATCCCGCATCTCCAGCAACAATCGTCGTCCTTGAGACCAATGCGGTGCATATTGGTAGGTGTCCTATAGAATCTGTGTAGGAATTTAAAATGTATTAGGCGGAGTTTGTAGTTAGGGGAGAGTGCTGTTAGCTGACTGCAGCAGTATAACCATTGGTCTTCCGTGAGTGGTGGTTGGAGGTCTTCGTTCCACACCATTAGTGCCCGAGGTTTCATCAGTGGAGCCGATGTCTGCATGTGGGTATATATCCTAGTGATGAGACGGCGAGGGGAAGCTGTTTTAAGTACATTTTCTAAAGCACTTAGAGTGGGCGGAGCATCTGGAAAAGTGTTATGTAAAGATCGACACACTGCTTTGAGTTTGTGATATGCAGATAATTTGGTAAAAACCACCTGCCTATCCTCCACTGCCGTTGGGGGAGGGCGGAACGAACCCTCTGGATAGAGGTCTGCAAAGGTGTGAAGTTTCATTTTGTGTGCCAATTCCCTCCCAATTCCGTCTCCTGTGGGGAACAGCATTGGGTTATGTGCCAGGGGTATTGCCGGGGCATATAGTATGGGATCACCAGTTCTCTTCCGTAACTCGTTCCAGGCCCAACGTAGGGTCTCCACGGTATCGTCTCTAGGGCATCTGTATTCCTTAAACAGTGCAACCTGCAGAGGAAGGGGAGTCGCGATGTCTGCCTCCACAGCCAAGTGAGGTTGAAAAGGAGTAGGGTGCATCCAGTAGTGTAAAAACTACATGCTCCATGCCTACAATTGCATGTCAGGAGCTCCCATTTCACCCTTATGCAAAGGAAGTGTTAAAAGGTCCTATGAAATTCTTGCCTGTCCACCTGCCCACAGCAGGAATATCAACAGGGACCTCAATGTTTAAAAAAAGGCTTGCGTAAGGACTTGGGGGAGATTAACAAATAAATAAAAATTTCGGTAACACCACCATCTTAACCAATGCTATTCTTCCCGCTAAAGAGAGTGGGAGCCCGGCCCATGCAGTTATCTTTCCTTCCAGCCAGGTTATGGCACGACCATAATTCAAATTCCACAGGACCTGTATATCCCTGCTAATCCATATGCCTAAATACTTCCACCGTCCACTAAAGCGGGAACTCAGGCTTTAACAGGGTAGTTATTATCGCTTCCCGCATTGATGGCGTAGTAGGACGCCAGACTCCCAAACTTCCACAAAGAGCTCGAATAACTGGGGCGCTAGTTCCTCAACATAGGTTTTTATAAAAGGCGGTGGTTAGACCGTCTGATCCAGGTGCCTTGTTCAGCTGCAAACTTTTTATGACCTGTGCCACATCCTCTACTGTAAAGGGAAAATCTAAATAATCCCTGTGTCTGTTACTCAGCCATAGCAACTCAAGGGAATCTAGGAATGGTATCGGGCCTTCGGGGCTGGAGTCCAGTGTGGCAGTATATAGCTTTGAGTAAAAACCAGAAAACTCATCTAGTATAGCTCTCTGACCTCTAATGACCGACTGCTCCCCAGTTTTCAGCTCAGTGATAAAGGCAGTAGATCGTGGGGCACGGAGCATTGTCGCTAGTGTTCTCCTGGGCCTGTCCCCCTCAGCGTATCTCCTAGCCTGGGCGTGTTTACCTATGAATTGAACTTCCCTGTGTGCCTCTTCCTCAAATTCAAGCAATTTTTCTTTCAGCGTTGCCAGCTGGTTAGGCGCACCGGAGGAGTAAAATTGTGATTCTAATTCCTTAATCTGCTTTTCAAGTCTGTCCAGGGTCCCACGGATGGCCTTCAACACCCCCGCCTGACGGGCTATACAGTTCCCTCTTACCACAGTTTTAAAAGCTTCCAACGATGTAGCCACGGTGTCCACAGAACCTTTATTCAGGGAAAAATAATCAGTTATGTCTCCCCTAATCTTCGTCTAGGAGAGCTTCCTGTGGCAGCCTCCAGGTGTACATTCGCGGATTGGAATTTGGTAACTCCAAGCGCAGTAGACAGGCTGCATGGTCTGATAAAGACCGGGGGAGATGCAGGGCCTCCCTCGTCCACGTAGCCACATCACGGGAGACTAACCAATAATCTAATCGTGACCATGCTTTGTGATATTCTGAGATACATGTTCCTTCTTGAACCGTCGGGTGTGTACGTCTCCGAATGTCCACTAAGTCCCCGTCTGATAATATGGCTTGTAATGCGGCACTAGCCGAAGGGTGTAGTGTTCTAGAGACCCCCTTCCTGTCCAGTGCGTTGTCAAGAATGGCATTGAAGTCCCCTCCCCAAATAATGGTATCACAATTTGTCGCTTTCCCCTTGGCCCATACATGTTGAAAAAACTCAGGTGAGTCAGCATTGGGGCCATACACGGCAACCAACACTATTGGATTACCACCCAGGTTACCCTGTATTATTGTGTATCTACCATCTGGGTCTAGTTGTAGTGTGCCCACTTTCCAGTGCAGACCTCGTCTGATCAGCACTGCAACTCTTCTAGAATAATTTGAATAAATAGGTGAGTAAACCGATCCCCATCTACTATGTCTCAATCTAGGGGAGGAAGTCACACTGAGATGTGTCTCTTGCAGCATGCATATATCAATGTGGTGCCTAAGCAGGTATGAGTGTATTAATCTGGCCTTCCTACCATCATTTAACCCTCGGATGTTCCAGGTAAGAAAGTTTAAAGAGGTCATAGGGTGTCTATTGCTATAAAGGGCGGCGAGTCAAAAGGAGCTAAACATAACGGCATAGATTGTTGCACATGACAGTAATCATGAAAATCAAAAAGCATAGATCTGGTAAACAACAAAACAATCCCACCCCCCAACCCGCCTCCCAATCCAACCCCCCAATCAGGATGCAGAATACCCATCCCAAACATCAAAACAACTACAACATCCAGTAGGAGCTCTCCCATGGGGGCGTAGTACTGCCGGCATACTCCCCGATTACTCAGGGTGACCGAGAACATTTCGGTGGTTCTTACTTATTGTCTCTCAATAATAGAACCCAGACACCCAAATCTACAAAAGACCATATAGAGGGTGTGCATCTGGTGCGTAAACTGCAAAACCATAAAAATGTAGTGGGGCCCAGCTAACTTCAGTATACTGCATATGTGGACATATTGCACCTAGAGTCAAAGAACATGTGTAACAGTGCCACAGACTGTAAACCAGTTATCACATGCATCTAGGTAAGCCCCGTACCCCATTTCCAACAAGCACTAACTAAACCATGTCAACAGGAGACATCCAAAATCGAACCAATAGAACCTTGGGGCCTCGGTCTGTTTCAATTGTTGTCGCTCAAAGTGTTCTCCTCTGCAGCCGACCCTTTGGGACGTTGTCTGGATGCTTTCCCACCAACATGTTTTGCAAATTTAGGGCGGATTTGGCGTCCGTGAAGAAATTAGCTGACCCATGATGCGTGACCATGAGTTTGGCGGGATGCAGAAGAGCATATGGGATCTGGGCTTGCATGAGGAGACGCGTAGCCTGAAGGAACTCCAGCCTCGCCGCCTGCACAGCCGGGGTAAAAGGAGATGCTGTTGCCTCCATAGGTAATTGTTCCCTTCCCCCGGGCGAGGCGCAGGACAGCGTCTCGATCTTGATGGTTGAGGATCTTGGCCCGAATGGGTCTGGGTGTAGCGCCGACTGGCGACTTGGGTCCTAGAGCGCAGTACGCTCTCTCTACGGCAAAGACTGGAGAAAGGTGCGGGTCAAACAATTCGTGGAGCATATCTGCTACGTAGGTCTCCATCTTTGCAATCGCTTACGTCTCCAGGACTCCAGTGATTCGGAGGTTGTTTCGGCGGGACCGGGCCTCCAAATCTTCATTTTTTGCACGGATTAGACCCAGCACTTTGTCCATCTGGAGGAGTTGTTCCTTCGTCTCCACTTGGAATTCATGAAAGTCCGAGACCCGGTTTCAAGCACATCCATCCGAGTTTCATGTGTTCCCACCTGAGATTTAACAGCGTCCAATTGGGAGGTTAGCGCATCCTCATTTCAAGCATTACGGTGCGCAAATCCTCCCCCTGGTCCTCCGTATGGTGGTCTGGAGGACGTTCCGCACCCGCCTCCGAGTCGTGCTCTGTAAGTCTCGTGGTGCGCCGTTGGTCAAAAGTTAGCTTCGGCTGCTTTGTGTCTTGTTTACCCATGTCGCGATCGATGTCGTGGATCCAATAGGAGTGGCTCGCCAAAAGTCTCAAGCGAGTAGTGTCCAGTATGGGTGTATCCACCAAGTACCTCTCCGTCGAGTAGGGAAGTCGCTAGGTGCGGCCTAATCCCCAGGCACGCAGCCATGTGTGCAATCGGTGGCAGCTAAGCAATTGACGTGCAGGTTTACCGTCAACTGATTATGGCACTTTTACAGTCCCAGCATTGATGGCCCTGTAGAGTCAGAGTGGGGCAGCAAGGAGTCCACGTGGCGTGAATATTGCCCTCTGATCCGGTGTAGCAATCTCCTCTGGGGCGATAGACGCTATCTGTATAAGGCAGCAAAGAAAACCGTGTTCCAAATCAGTCTGATTTACATGTGTGGCTAAGCCGTCATCAGCAGTGCCCCAAACCGCGGGTATTTACTGCGAGTGCCAGCGTGGATCCCACTAGTGGACCAGAGCCACACACAGGGTCATGCAGACGCGGCACGCACCATGGACTAAGGCTCCCTCCAGCTCCATCGATGCAGTGGTTTTTGCTCTGGGAATCACACTCCCGTGATTGCTCTCGTCTCCTATAATGTTAGCGCCGTCGCACAATGACCGTTATCATGCCTTGCCGGCCTCGAGGGGCCTTCCGCCACCCGCCGACTCCTCACCGCCGGGGCGACTGCTCCGGAGCGTGCTGCGAGGCGTCTGTATCTCTTTGTAGGCGCCGTCCGATAGCGCCGTTAGGGCAGTCCGCCCATCACTTGAGCCGCAAATGGATCCGTAGGCTTAGTTGGGGAATCCGGGGCCTACCGCTGTCGCGCCGCCTCGGCTTCAAGTTTCGCCGCAGCCGGCCTCTCTCTCACGTCGCCTCGGCTCAGTCCCAGACTGCTGTGTATCAGGACCCGCACCCTCGCTGCAGGAGCTCCTTCAGCGACAAGCGTCGGTTCAATGGACGCTGCACACCTTGGGCTTTGTTATGAGATATTTTAGCACAGTAAGTGCTCACCAGTTGATCGGATTATCTCCAGAATGTTGTCTCGGCCGGCGGAGATCACCTAGCTGGTGGCCATTTCGCAGCTCGGTAGGCCACGCCCCCCAACCTGATTACACACTTGAGGGGACAGAAAGGATTTGACAGTTGTAAAAAATGTTTCTTAGGCAAGTAGAGGCTCCCTTCATTTTCTGAGCCCTTGAAATTGATTTAGATTTTAATGGCTACTTTAAACATTATTTTATTGGAAGGGAAGTTGGTTTTACTCCAAGTCCTCTAACGTATTTTACAACTGCTTCGTTTGTCCCTGAGTTCTAGTGAAAACCAGTGAGGGAAGATCTAACTTTTAGCGGGGCAAGATTATTTATGCCTGTTCAAAGCTAATTATTGACATTTTTAATACACTCCGACAGTTGGCCCATCAAAATGTGATAAAGATGATGCTAAGGTCTGAGTAAGACTATCGTCACTTATTTTACTCCAGGCTCGAGAAGGTCTAGCTTGAGTATGATGGAAAGAAGAATCATGGTAGCTCAAAAATGAAATAGGCCTAAGTAAATATTTGGACGATGTGAGCAGAAGGATGGTCCCTACCTTCGGGGATGACAAGTTAGGAAAAAATAAGATTGAACTTCCCCAGCTGTGTGAGTAGAAGAAGCAAATAACTCTGATTGGAGCAGAAAGTGCAGCGATCAGGGCAGGGCAGGCCCGTTGTTAAAGTCTCCACTGTTAGAGTTGAAATCCCCTAACACAGTGAAATTTGGAAAATAGAACAGAGTGGGTCAATAAAGTTAGTGAGAGAATCAGTAACTTTAGACAAGTAGAAGGCCGAAAGATCAAATCATCAGAAAAAGAGCTATCGGCTGCAATTTTAACAGTGAAAACTAGTCCTTCAGCGTTTAATAGCTCATTGAAACTGGTCAACTTGCAGTCATAGGAAGAGTGATAAATGATACGAAGTCAAGTCCATTGCTTCCTCTATCTTGTCAGTTGAGATGAGTGACCAAATAGCAACGGGGATCCGCCACTTCTCTATCTAGAAATGATGAATCAGTAATCCATATTTCTGTGAGGAAAACAGCTTCCCAGGGGCTGAGAATAATAGCTAAAAAATATTGACCGCATGTTTTGATAAAGACCTGGCATTTCTAAGACAAGCTTATAGTCACTAGGTGCTGTTATCCTGCTCTTGTCCAGCCGGAGAGGGTTCGGGTACTACTATAATGTTAATTGTAAATTGTTTGTTAAGTGTCAAATTGAGGCCTTCCTCATTGGGCATGGAAGCTGGGCCTTCCTGAAGGGAGGAAATACTTGTCACTTCTGTAACAACCCGTCCATTCCACGGAGCATCTCTAAAATGTCTGCCACTTTCCTTGAATGAGAGTGTAGCATTCTGGAATGCACATATTTCATAAATATGCAATGCCAAGAAGGAACAAAAAAGGTTTAATATTTTCTTTGCCCACAAGCTCAATACAGCATCATAGCATGTTCAATTGAGCAGTCAACATTGCTTCATGGACAGTATAACTAAAGCATGTATAAATAAAGACACAGAAGATTAACATAATAATCACCTGATATAATGTACAGGTATCCAACACGCCTTGCCCCTAAAGAAAACAAAGAAAAATAAATAAGAAAATGTCTTGCAGGGGTTAAATAAAATCTCCTATCTCGACATAAAGTGTTCTAATTCTGCTTGAATGTTTAATTCTAGCTGCTACCATTTACCATGATCACCACTGACTCCTTCCGAAAGCCTAGAAACACTCAAGCTGCTTCATGCTTCTGTCAATTAAGTTCTCTCCCTACACCTCCCACCATCAGGAATATCAACAAAGTTGACATCCACCATCACAAGTGATTTTTAACAACCTTTTCTCATTGGTGGTGTTTGATCGTCTTTCATCGACAGCACTCTTGCACCTGGACAACATCCTTACCATCGACACTCACATTTTCTGTCACAACACTTCGAGAATTACCCTTCATTACACTTACAAGCTTACTAAATTTAGAGCATCGTTTGGTAACTTGTCTGAGTTTTCAAATGGCCAACAAGTCTCCAATCATGAACTTTGGTTAGCTCACAAGCTTGTGGCAGCATACCAACTCTTAATTCTCTCTTGGTTGTCAATAACTCAATCCACAACTGAATGAAAAAGCTTACAACTACAGTCGTCCGTCCCTTATTTCTTAAACCACCCAGGACACAACATTAAAGCAAGACTCCTTTCCTAAGTAAGCAAAATCTAATGTCCACTATATTGCTATGGAGTATGATCCTGTTATATCACAATTTTGTTTGATGTGTCAGCTAAACAAAGCAGAACTGTTTCTACCACTGTGTGGGCATTTGAATCACTAAATATTCCTAACCAGAATGTCTTTATCAAAAAGTGCTTACCATCAATTCATGCAGAACATTTTCTGGGTCGAGTTAGTAGGTGTGACAGTATATTTCAATTAGATTTTCCTCTTCAACCACCCTGGTGCATTCAAAAGGGCCGACTGACTAATGAAAGTGCATAAAAGTTTGCTTGGCTTTAAAATTGAGATCAAATGTCAAATAATGCTGAGGTGATGGGGATAAGACTATCCATCTAAAAATCTGCTAACTTTCGTACTGCATAGTGTTGTGAACATCAGCAACTGATTTGATGTCTACTGACCTACCCTATGGAATTCCTAGTAATGAACTGCAAGACTGCTCCCATTGTGCACCATGTCACGGTCCTACAAAATTATACTGCAGGGTCGATCTTTCGGTACCATTCCTAGCACATAGTCTTTCATTTGCTTCCCTTTCCACCCTAAATTGGCTAGCTGGTGTTTTAACTCGCTCATTGGAAAGAAGCACAGAATAAGAGCTTGCTCTACTAGGTTGGAGATTGCTGGTATTCCATGTTTTAGTTAGGACAGATAATTGATGATCAAAGATCTAAGATCCAGCAGTTGTTTCAATGAGTTACACTTTATTTGGTCCAGAAGGTATCTTCTTTTAATCACATGAACTGGCACACAATAAAACAAGGAAGCAATTACCTTAGATGAAAAAACTTTATGTAAAAGTTTGGTAATGCCCCACTTTATGGATTGTTAAATCTTGCAGTCCTGCACAAATGTAGAAATTCTTTGTTTATAGCTCCTGTAATTGCAAATGCCAACTTCATGTAGGCATAGAAGTGATTAAGTCAGGCTGTGCAGGACTCAATCTTTTTTTCTTTTTTTTCCTGCCAGCAATGGGTTGTTTTCTTTGTCTACTGAAGGTGGTAACTTTTTATCTTTTCCTGATCACCATTTTTTTTTCCGCACCACCAATATATGTATCCAAATGTGCTGGTTAGAACCTTGTGGACAACAGTGATAACATTTATATATTGGTACATCTTTTGAAACAATACTATCATGTGGTAGCATATTTTATTGCAGTATGAATAGTTGACTGGGCTTAAAGAGACAGTTTGTGTTTCGAAGGGGGTCACCAAATGCATTCACAGTTTATTTGGTTGTGAATTATGGTGGTTAGGTATTTGTTGCATGGATCATACACAGCTTGCACTACCAGAGGCTCATGTGGGTTGGGAGGGCAATTTCTAAAAGTTGACACTAGATAGTTTGGCTACTAATAGCATGTATATCATTAGCTTCCCTCGAGGCATTGAAGTAGACGTTTGTTCTTACACTTCATGGCTACTCAACACCATAACCAGTGAGTCAAGCACTAGTTGTGAATGTAGAATTCTCGTTACTGTTTGTGCAATACATTCCTAAAATTATTGGAATCTAGGACTGATCCACTTCATATGATATAACATACTTCTTCCCTCACAACCCTTCCAACAGATAGCTATCTATTGATTCAGATATACCTTTTAATCTCACTGTTTCGAGATACCATCTCATATTTACTTTGTATGAGTTTTCCTTTAATTGAGTACTTATGGCGATTTAGAGCATCTTTCTCAAATAATGTCCTTTACTTCAAATTAGATTTTCTTGCCAATATCCATGTCCCATTTAGTGATACTGTTGTGTTTGAGAGGTGTGGGTGAACTGTTGAATGTTATGTGTAAGTTCATGATAACCAGTGCCCCAGTGCATGTGTTCTGACCACTCAAACAAGTCTAAGTTGGATATAGTGCTAATTTGCATATTTAGCTTACCCTTGAATCCTAGTATATGGTGCAAAGCCAGGGCCTGGGGGCCCAGGGCCTGTAAGCTAAATGTCCTAAAAGACGTTTTCGATTTAGAGTAGGCCCCGCCAAAGTCCTGATGTTTTTTCTTACCTAGGGGTCTTAATGGATGAGCAAATACAATGGGGGCCATTAATCCATAGGAAAAAGGGGGATCTGGCCTGGGTGAATGCGGCTATTTTCAACTTCGCTTCTAAATTAGGTAAGAAACCAATTGCAGCTATGCTGAAAGTGTACCAAGCAAAAAGTGTTGCTATAGCCAGTTAGGGAAGCGAAATTTGGGGGCATACCGCCACAGACTCACTACAGGTGGTTGAGAACAATTTTTGGTCCATGAGGAACTGGGGGTGCCCTATTTATGTGACATTCTGGCACTGCGCACCCTTGTGTTTTGGGTAAAGTGTTGGATGAATAAAGAATTAACTCTTAGCCATCTGATGTTAAAAGAGTGCATGCCCCTTGACAACGCGTTCCGAATACCGTGGCTTAAATACATCAAAAGTAGCTTCGAAGAGTTAGGGCGTGTTGACTTCTATTCCAATCCCGAAACTATTGTAAAAAAGGACGTGGAGATAATCAGGGAATCCTTTATTAGTTTAAGAAAACTGGAAAGGGATGAGCGGGAATTGCTGGAATTGAGTGTCCGCAGATTTTTAATGCTCAAAACAACGCCATCTACCGAGCCTTATCATCTGGGGTCTTTATCAACCTATGAGCGGTTTTTATTGACCAGGTTTCGCCTGGAACTTTTTCACTTCCTGCTTGCCAGTCCAAGAGGGTGCAGTAGAGGTCAATTGTTAGCACCCTGTGACTGCGACGGACAGTCTCCACACGATTTGCTAAATTTTATGTTTTTCTGTAAATTCTTTGCGGTACCTCACAGGTACTTTTTAGTCCTTATTTTAAAGAGGATGAATTTTAATCAGGCTCGTCCAGCTCTCCTGTATCTCCAACTGTTGAAGGCGGATTGTATATTTTTTATTGTTGGCTACTTAAAATCCACTGTGACAACTAGGGCTTGTTTGGATATCTAGCTATTTGATTGAGGATCCACGAAGGAGATAAAACTCTATGAGGATAAGAATATCCTGGTAGAGCAGTTTTAATCTGAGAGGGATACAGCTTGACTCTGCATTGTGCACTATATTGCTAGAGATTAATATGGGAGGTTGTGCAATAGGTTCTTATCCCATTTTACCATGTTTGTTATTGTATGGAAACATGTTTTTAATGTAAGTTGGTTCTCTTGCAACTTTTATGGTTTTATCTAGGGGTGGGCGAAACAGTAAAAAATCTCCGCGAGCACGCAGAGTTAGGCGAACACGCGGAATTGCTTGTTCCGCCTGTTCGCGATGCTTTTTTCCTGTTCACGAACGCCGTTTGCGTGCTCGAGGGGAAATATCTCGCGAACACGCATTTTGAAAGCACGAACAAGCAAAAAGTTCCGCGAAGCCGTGGATCGCGGAATTTTGGGCGATTCCGCGTTCTCCGCAGAACGTGAAATTACCCAAATTCCGCAAATTACACAAATTCTGCGAGCGGAATGGAATTTAGCCGCCCAGGCCTAGTTTTATCTGTATGAAACCGAATAAAGTTTATTTGATTTGATTTGAAATGTCACTAGTGGACTGCAGCAGATAATGTCCCTTCCACTAGAATGATTGTGCAAAACATGACTACAGGCCTACTACGTTACCCTGTCTGTGCAGTTTTAGCACTGCAAATTTGACCTGTTACAATAACCCCTTTTCACAGGCCTAAACCCTCCTCCTAAATATAAAGCCTCCCCTAAGTAGGCCTTGATGCATGGTATTTAAAAGAAGGACAAGTTAGAGCTTAATGTAAAACATGTCCTTAGAGTGATAAGGCCCAAAAAGCTATTTTCAATGTAGTAGGGTTATCTGTTCCATAGGAAAGCACTGGGCTACGATATTAAAATTAGGTAATGTTATCTCCGCTTAGTAAACCACTACAAAAGTAAGGTTTGGACTTTTCAAATATTTATTAGAAGCCCAATTTACTAATAAAGTCAGATTAGTACTAAATATTTTACAAACAGTACTTTAAAAAAATCACCTTTTACCTGCCTAAAGAACTCTAGAAGCCAATTGTAGGATAGTAGGATCTGCTTCTTATAGTTACCCCCACTTTTTGCTGATGTTTCACTGCTTTCGACTTAGACTGGCTGGGATCCTGCTATCCAGGACCGCAGCCTAGTTGCTTTCTCCTCTAAATTGATTGCATGTACTTTAGGTACACTCCAGATTGGTACTGGGGTACCCTTATCAGTCCCTAGTATATGGTATACTGTGTACCCAGGGCATAGGTACCCCAGAGGCCTCTCAGGGGCTGCAGCATGTATTATGCCATCCCTGGGAGTCCATTCAAAATGACACAACAGGTCTGCTACAGCAGCCTGTGTAAAGTGGTGCATGCACTCCTTACTGTGATATAGGTTCACTTTATCTACTTCATATCACTGCACATTGCACATTGTGAATTTTTGGCAATTCCGCGTTCTCCGCAGAACGTGAAATTACCCAAATTCCGCGAGCGGAATGGAATTTAACCACCCAGGCCTAGTTTTATCTGTGTGAAACCGAATAAAGTTTATTTGATTTGATTTGAAATGTCACTAGTGGACTACAGCACATTTTGTGCCTTCCACTAGAATGATTGTGTAAAACATGACTACAGGCCTACTACGTTAGCCTGTCTGTGCAGTTTTAGCACTGCAAATTTGACCTGTTACAATAACCCCTTTTCACAGGCCTACACCCTCCTCCTAAATATAAAGTCACCCCTAAGTAGGCCTTAATGCATGGTATTTAAAAGGACAAGTTAGAGCTTAATGTAAAACATGTCCTTAGAGTGACAAGGCCCAAAAATCTATTTTCAATGTAGTAGGGTTATCTGTTCCATAGGAAAGCACTGGGCTACGATATTAAAATTAGGTAATGTTATTCATCTACTTCATATCACTGCACATATAAACCTATCAGTCACCCCTATGGCAGGCCTTATCAATCCTGAAGGCAGGGTGGGTTTTATGTGAGATGGTGCACCTGCATGAGCAGAGCCCCTCTGCAGCCTTGGGAACCTATATGCCGGGGTTGTTTGTGATGCAGCCAACCATATATACTTAAGTGCATTATAACCTCGTGGTAAATGCTAACTTTAAAACGGCTGCATGGAAACATGTCGTGTTTGGTGTGAAACATCTTGCAATCATACCTCCACACCAGTAACTGGTGTGGCAGGTATGATTCCACCCTCCTAGAGGGAGAAATATGACAACACCGGTACACCCGGTAGCAGCTTAACAGAACCTGGCATCACAAAATGGATGCTGCTAGCCACAGACACGAGTCTGCCCTCCTGCTGCTGGACGAAACTCCGGCAGGGTAAGGCTGGACAATAGGTTTCCTGTCACAGGGAGGTGTGACTACCTCCCAGACAGGCTTTAGTGTATTGGGGCTGGGTGGGTGCACTCTGAGAGTGCTTTGATGTCTGCACTGGGGGCACATTTGGTGTCCCTGTGCATAGTCCAGCTCAAACCAGTTGCAGGAGCCATTTATTCCTGCTCTGGCGCAAAACTGGACAAAGGACATGGGTGTACCCACCCCTCTGTCCTGACCCTCCCATAGGTGGGTCCCTAGAGTTTGTCCCACCCCTTTCTTGGGTATAAAGTAGGAACCCCTGGCTACAGGAGATTAGATTTACCTGGATGAAACTCTGCTACAGAAACTAAGTACTTAGACCATCTACACTACGCTGGATGACTGAAGAATCTCCCTTGGAGTAAAGGAGTTACTCCCCTGCAAGGCAGGCACCTGCAATGCATCTGACCGGTTTGCATCTCCCGAGCTCCTGAGGACTCCGAAGATTTCTGTAACACAGGAGGTGGGTTCCCGTGGCCTCTGAGGTTGATCTGTGCTCTCAGCAATTCTGAGACATGCATCCCTCGTGGGGACTGTGCAACCCGAACCCCTGGGCATCGTGTACATTTGCAGCAGCATATGCTTTTTGGCGATCGCTGAGGCTGTGCTTTGGGCTACTTGTAGTCCAGACCCGAGCAGTATTTCCACTGAAGATTTCTGGCCTACACTCCTCGAGTGTTCCGTGGGCTGGTATTTTGTGATTCAGCTGGAGGTCCCTTCGCATTCCCTGGTCCGTCGGCCTACGGGTCCCTGAGAAGGGAACTTTAACTTTCAGTGGGCTTTCCTGGTTGCTCCAGACGTGCCCTGACGCTCCATCGCTTATGGAGTCCCCAGGACCTTGCTGGTCCTCACCGAAGCATTTTTCCTCTGACCTCGTGGGTTGCAGTTGCCAAGGCTTGTTGGTGTTCAATCCGGACACTGACCCCCCAGCACTTGACATCCTTCGTGGGACAGCTCACCTCCGGACTTTGGTCGTGGTCGACGTCTCCTGGTCCCCGTGTCTGCAGAGTCAAGCTTCACCTGAAACACCCGACATTGGTGGGCATTCGTCTATCGTGCTCCTGGTCATTGTGAAGTGGCCCAGACTCCGTCCCCTCTGCTTTCAGGGTCTTCTCAGCTCCGATCTAGGCTTGGATCATACCAGACACTTCTCATCTTCCCGGCAGCAGCACTTCTTCGCATCACGCTATTGAAATCAATGAGCGTTTCTGACACCACTTGACCCCTATGCACCCAGCTCTCCTGGGATAGGTAACACAGGTACCTTGGTACTCTTAAGGGTGCTGGCCTTAGAACCTTCTATGTTCCAAAGGGTTTGCTTGAAGTCCTCTCCTAAGTGTCCTTAATCTTTCAAATTCCAACCGCGACTTTCCCATAGAGTTGTACGGAGCTCGCGGCTGTGTTCTCACACTGCACCCGGCCTCCGTGGGTCCCCTGTGTCACTACCTTGGGTGGTTCCTTGGGGTCTCATCGATTCTACGTGCTCTAGGCACAGTGTCTAGTCAAGTCTTGGTTGTTATACCACTTTCTTAGTATATGGTTTGGTCTCCACCCGAAGCCCACTGTGTATTGTGCTATTTACTGTCGTTCTAGTGCTTTAATATTGTGTGCCTTGTTCTCTTATCTCATAAAGAGATTAGTAGAGAGTGTTTAGTAATAAATACATATATTTTATATATACCTTATGTGGTTCTCCTTTCATTTGGTCATTCAGGAAGTTATAATTTGGAAAACCAAGCTGCTTTACATCCCTTCGAAACTTAGCCTGAAGGCTGCTCTCCATAGCTACCACTAGGATAGCTTTCAATAAAGGTTGTCTTTAACCTAATCATCAATAAGGGTCGTTTGGACTGGTGCAAGGTGCCCACTATAACTAGTGGAGAGCATATACCAGGCCAACTTCTAACACCCATTTGCTTGAGCTTCCAACTGTCACCCAGGAACTGAATAACCCTTTTGATGAAGTGTGAGCTTGCTACCAGAGCTTGGAAAAAGGTCTTGGATGCGGGGAGGTGTTCTTTTCCTCTGACAGGATAACCATCTGGGCAGTGCTCAGGAAGTTAATTAACTTAAATGGGGCCTACCCGGTCACAGGCAGATGTAGCTAACATCTGGGCCTGCCTCCTCCTTTGTTCCTCTAGTCAGCCAGGCACCACACCAATCCCAGTGGAAGAGGATTTGCCTCCAGAACTGGTTTTGAGTGACCACAGAGGAGGGGTTGCTCGCTCATTTGCCTGGCCACACCTCTTGGGTAGGCACAGAAGCTCTGCACAGGGTAAGAAAGGTTCTGCTATGTTGTATGTAGGTATAGAGGGTCACTGTGGGATTGTTTGCAGTAAGGCACACAGAAACCACTGCAAAAGTGAGAAGAGTTGCCCATGGAACTTTTTCCCTATAAGGGAGTGATCAGGAGTCACCCCCACCCACTGCCTAGTGCCAGACTTAAATGTGGCACCCCTTGCACCCTTTTCAGAACACTACTGGACCAGTGGAAGACAGAGGAAGGACCACACCTGCTGGCAAGACCTGTTTGGTGACCTGGAAGCCTGAACCTGCTCCCACTTGTACCCAGGGCAAAGAAGTGGACTTTAAGAGTCAGTTGCCTGACTTCCTTTTAAGCTACAGGGACACAACAAGCTGCTAGAAGCCCCTTTCATGAAGAGCCCAGCTGAACAGTTCCAACTGGACCTGGCCTGGACCCTGCTGGTGGCTTCTGCTGGAGTGACCAACGAGTGTTGTTCTTGAGGTCCTGGGACCATTGGCTGTGTCAAAGTGTTCTCCTAACATCCTGAATAACTGGGAACATTTTGTCACTAACAAAATCTGGAGGGCTGGGACAAACCTGCAAGGTCAATCTGATGATTTTGTATTGCTGCTAGGCCAAAGATTCAGGTTGCTCATGCTCTGAGGTTTTCCACAGCAGCAAATCTGTTTTAGGGAAACGTGGTGGAGAGGCTATCCAGCCTCGTGGACCTCTGTTTAGCTACAGCTTTCAACCTTGTCCTGCTGGAGGAATCTGAGCTCTAAAAACGTGACTAAGTCTGAAATAGAAATCCTCACCAGGCGAGGGCGCCAAAAGTGTCTGGCCAGCAAGGGACCTTCCTTGGGGCCGAAATTAAATTTTTTCCTGCTCCCTGCTTTCCAGGAACAAGTCAACAGATACACTGGGACCTCCCCCGACAACTGTCTGGTTGCGTGGAGCCCATTTCCAGCAACAGCCTGCTGCCTTGCTCGCTGAGGATTCTGGACTTCCATTTCAGAGACTAAGGGCCTGATTACAACTTTGGTGGTGTGGGAGTGGGACGCTACGCCAGTGCCCTGATGCCGCACCACCAAACTCGACGACCGCCCACCCGCCAGCTTAAGAGTCATTTCATGGTCTGGCGGGTGGGCGGAGCCGTGGTGCAGTTCAAAGACTCATACTTTGCAGTCCATGCCGTGCAGGAACTGGGGTGCATGCACACGGGGGCACAACCTGTGTCTCTTCCTGCATATGTCTCCCAGGCCTGAGGAAACAGGGTGCCCTGTAGTTTCCTCACTGCCAAAACTTTTAAGGCATGAGCACCGTCATGAGACTGCTGGCGGTGAGGAAACTTGGAATACGCTTGGCGGTGCCGCAGTGGCACTGCCATGCATATTGCGGCCTCAGACCACCCCACCACTGCCAGGGATTGCGCATCCCTGGCGGTTATGGCGGTCCGACTGCTGTAGCTGTAATACGGTTGCCAGACCACGGGTGAGGTGATCCCCGACGCACCTCCACTGTGGATTTGGCGGTCCGATGGACTCATAACTAGGCCTAAGTCAGAAGGTAAAACTTCTAACCGGAATGAACCTGGTTTCTGTATTGGGCCCATCCACCATTTCGGACAGCATTACATTATGCTTAGCCCCCGGGCAAATGCAACCAGATGTCAGCAGTTGGCACGTAACACTTTTTTTTACACTATCTTCATTTAAAACTTTAAAAATTCCATAATAGGGTTCCCCTCATCGGAAATTTGGCGTCATTTTGGTCATTAAATTATTCTCTATTTTTATAAATTGGAGTGGGATTTTTATTGTGTGGTGTTCAACTTTTTAACTGTGTTGGTACTTCTAAATGCCTTTCATAGTTCTGTGCCACAACTACCAGGTGTTGAGCTCAGGTTTAAATTGTTGAAACCTTTACTGCACCTAACTAGATTAGTACATATATTACTTGTAGTGGACTACCATCCACCCTAAGTAATAATTCACTTTCTCGCTCAAACCAGTTATTTGGCAATCAGCTTTAAGCATTAGTCATTCAATTGTTGACACTGAGATCTTTGGTTGAAATTGCTTACTTCAGGAAGTGTAGTGAATCCTTACATTTGGGGCGTTTTACAAAATATATAAATGTATAACTATTTTCTGGCACTCAGATGGTGAATGGTGAATTCAGTATAGGCTAGTAAGTTCTAAAGAGGACATCACTGACTGAAGACCTTGGAAAGTCTAGAAATCCAAGCGGTCGTGCATACACCACCAGCGCCACCTAATTTTGTTACCCTTTTCGTGTCCTCTGAAATATAATCATGGCTCTAGTTCACAGGAGGATAGCCGGCACCAGACTGTGTACTCGCCATCTTGAAGACATTTAAAGGACATATAACATTATATAAAACTCCTATGCATAAATGATTATAAGCCATGTAGGAAAGTAGCATCTGCTTCTTATGGTTACCCCCACTTTTTGCTGATGTAGTACTGTTTTTGGCCTAGTCTGACTGGGATCATGTTATCCAGGACCCCAGTCTATCCGCTTTCTCCCTTAAAATTGATATGCATGTACTTTAGGTACTCTCCAGATTGGATTCTAGAGTACCCTTATCAGTACCTAGTATATTGTACACCATGTACCCAGGGCATAGGTACCCCAGAGGCCTCCCATGGGCTGAAGCATGTATTATGCCACCCCTGAGAGGCCATCCAAATTGGCACAACAAGCCTGCTACAGCAGACTGTGTAAGCTTACTTAAGATATATGTTCATTATATCTATCTAAATCACTACACTTAAATACCTATCAGTCACCCCATGGCAGGCCTTAACAATCCTGAAGGCAGGGTGCTGGGTTTTACGTGAGAGGGTGCCCCTGCATGAGCATAGTCCCTCTGCAGTCTTCGGAGACCATTCTCCGGGGTTGTCTGTGATGCAGCCAGACATATATGTAAGTGCATTATAACCTTGCGGTAAATGCTAACTTTAAAACGACTGCTTAGAAACATGTTGTGTTTGGTGTCAAACACCTTGGAATCATACCTCCATACCAGTAACTGGTGTGGGAGGTATGAGTCCACCCTTCCAAAGGGACATATGTGGGTCACCGGTCTACCCGGTACCAGCTTTCTCGACCTGGGCAGCACAAAATGGATGCTGACAGCCACGGACACGATTCTGCACTCCTGCTGCTGAGCCAAGCTCGAGCAGAGGAAGGCATGATAATTGGCATCCTGTCACCGGGAGATGTGACCACCTCCCAGACAGGATTTAGTGTATTGGGGCTGGGTGGGTGCACTCTGAGAGTGCCAGAAAGTCTGCACTGGGGGCACATTTGGTGTCCCTGTGCATAGTCCAGCTCAAACCAGTTCTGGGAGTCATTGGCTCCCGCTCTGGTGTGAAACTGGACAAAGGACATGGGAGTAGCCACCCCTCAGTCCTGCCCCTCCCCTAGGAGGGTCCACAAAATCTTTCCAACCCCTTCCCATGGGTATAAAGTGGGTTACCTGACAACAGGACTTTAGATTTTACCTGGACAAGATTCTGCTAAGAAGAAACCAAGTACTTTGACTGCCTGCAAGACGCTGGACGACTGAAGAATCCCCCCATGGAGTAAAGGAGTTACGCCCATGCAAAAGCAGGCACCTAAACGCATCTGACCGGTTTGCTTCTCCTGAGCTCCTGAGGATGCCGAAGATTTCATCAACACAGGAGGAGGGTTCCCGAAGGTCCCTGAGGTCGATCTGCCCTCTCAGCGATTCTGAGACCAGTTTTCCTCGTGGGGACCGTGCAACCCGAACCCCTGTGCACCATGTACTTTTGCTATTGTATATGCTTGTTGATGATTCCCGAGCTTGTGCATTGTACTCCGTGTAGTCCTGACCCCAAGCAGTATTTGTACCGAAGATTTCCGGCCTCCACTCCACGAGTGTCCCATGGGCTGGTACTTTGCAAACTTGCTTAAGGTCTCCTCGCGATCCCTGGTCCGTTGGCCTGTGGGTCCTGGCGAGGGTCACCTTGTTGTTCTTGGGATTACCTGGTTGCTCCAGACGTGCCCTGACTCTCCAGTGCTTGGAGAGTCCCTTGGACCTTGCTGGTCCACACCGTAACCTGTTTCTTCTGACCGCGTGGGTTGCATTTGCCAAGGCTTGTTGGTGCTCCAACCGAATATGGACCCCTCAGCACTTGACATCCTTCGTGGGACAGCTCACCTCCAGACCCTGATTGTCCTCGACGTCTCATGGTCCCCGTGGCTGCAGAGTCAAGCAACCTTTCTTCACTCCTGAAGCACTCGACATCGGTGGGCATTCGACTACCGAGCCCCTGGTCACTTGAAGTGACCCATGTCCCCTCTGCTTTCAGGTTCTCCACACCTCGAATCCAGGCTTGGATTGCACCGGACATTCTTCGTCCTCCTGGCAGCAGGACTTCTTTGCAGCTCTCCATTGAAAACAACAACGGTTTCCCATACCACTTGACCCCTATGCACCCGGCTCCTCTGGGATAGGTAACACGGGTACTTCGGTACTCACAGATAGGTTGGCCTTAGAACCTCCTAAGTTCCAAAGGGTTTGCTCGAAGTCCTTAACTTGTAATTATACAACCGCGACTTTCCCATAGAGTTGTATGGAGCACGCGTTCGTGTTCCCACACTGCACCCGTCCTCCGTGGGCTCCCTGTATCACTCCTCTGGGTGGTTCCTTGGGGTCCTCGTGAATCTACGTGCTCTAGGCACTGTGTTTGTCAAGTTGTTATTGTTATACCATTTTTTTAGTATAAGGTTCGGTCTCCTCCTGGAGCCCGCTGTGTATTTTGCTATTTACGAATGATCTATTGATTCAGTATTGTGTGCCTCGTGCCCTAGTCTTGTATAGAGACTAGTAGAGTGTTATATTAATAAATACATATTTTTATATAAACACTGTGTGGTTCTCCTTTCATTTAGTCATTTAGGATGTGATATTCTGGTAAAACAAGCTGCTTTACATTCCTTCAAGATTAAGCCTGAAGGCTGCTCTCCATACCTACCACTAGGATAGCTTTCAATGAAGGTAATCTTTGACCTCATACATCATAAGGGTCGTGTGGACTGGTACAAGCTGCCCACTTTAATTAGTGGACAGCATATACCAGGCCACCTTCTCACAAGCCATATTTGAAATAGTTGTAGGATAATGCTGTTATATTGTTAAAGTAAGATTTACCTTTCCTTGGGGATCCTATTGCCGGCTGCCATAAATAGTATACCTCCTTCCTGATTGGCCATTCACTTGATCTCCAACCCAGTTTGGGAAACAGTAATTACAATCATTTTTTTACCATGCAGTACCATAGCCACATATTTGTACCACAATATATTTTAGCACAACTTATGCCTTTACCATGCATACCTATTCCATGCATATAAGGTAAGTATAAATGTTTTTGTGTGTGTATGTGTGTGTGTGTGTATATATATATATATATATTCACTGAAAAAACCATAGGTTTCACACATGTTATAGTTAGCGGAAATTTTACTGATAAAAAACCAATGAAATTCCCCCGTTATAGTTAGTGCAGGCAACTATAACTCACGCGACCGCAATCCTCTGCTGATGCTAATACTGTATTTAGACACTTATTTGCCCATGTCTTCTTCCATACATTTTTAGCTATACATATATTACAAATTTTTTTTTCATAAAGACACATATGTCATCAGCAGAAGATTGCGGTCGCGTGAGTTATAGTTGCCTGCACTAACTATAACGGGGGAATTTCATTGGTTTTTTATCAGTAAAATTTCCGCTAACTATAACATGTGTGAAACCTATGGTTTTTTCAGTGAATTTGCAAGGTTTTTTAAATGCTAATTCCTAACTATAACGTGTGTGAAACCTATGGTTTTTTCAGTGAATTTGTACGGTTTTTTAAATGCTAAGTTACTTTACGCCATTCGTGGCGTGCGCGCCCACTTAACGCAGTTCGTTCCGTGCGCGCACGGTGCGCTTCGCGCACCGTGCGCGCACAGTGAGCACGCGGTGCGCTTCGCGCACCGCGCGCCCACTTTACGCAGTTAGTGCCGTGCACGCACGGTGGGCACGCGGTGCGATGACAAAGCAAGAAAGCACGTCAACAAATCTGTTTCTGCTTTCCTCCGTGACTATGGTATGGGTGCCATTTACCACAACAACTTGCGTTATGACATGCAAGACATTTATAGAGGAGATGGTGTGCACTTCAATGATGAAGGGAACAGTCTTCCTCTTGAATCCTTAGACTCTGCATCGGTACTTACTTGTAGGTACCACTAAAAAATCATTTCATAAACACAACGGCTCTTTTTAGAGCCCCCTAATATCTAAACACTTAAATCTGTTTTTCATTTTTTTTTTTTTTTTTTCTACCGTACGCTTACCGTAAGCTTACCGTACGCGTACCCCGTGATTTTTTTTAAAATCAATAAATGTTTTCTTTGTACTTTTCTGTCCTTCTTTGACCCCCTTACAAATGTTAGGGGGTCTGTAACTCTCCTCATTGCCCCCTTTCCTTGTTTTCACTCTTTTTTTTCAGAGTGAAATACACAAAATGGCGGCCGCCGCTTCCTGGTTTCGACCGATTCGAATGTTTACTAAGATCTAAGAGCCAATCAGAATCGCGCTCGCGCACGCCACCGTACGCTTACCGTAAGCGTACGGTAAGCGTACCGTAAGCGGGCTCAGATATATATATTGATTTAAAGGCTATTTTCTCAGAATCTACTGAACAGATTTACACCACACCTACAAAAGGCACTTCCTTGACCTAGGGACTACCTCTCTGCCAAATTTTGAGTAATTCTGTTCAGCCGTTCGGGCTGTAGCTCGTTCTAAAGGTCCTATGGAAAAATGCATGGGAAAAACGCGTTTTGGGACCCCCCTTTTATCTCAGCCCCCGCTTGACGGATCCCCCCGAGACTTTCAGGGTAGGAGCGGAGCGTAGCGCCCCACCTATTTTGAGAAATTCGCGAGGATTCGTCGACCGGCGCCAAAGTTATTCAAAATAGAATGTTGAGGTTTTCCTATGGAAACGTGGTCCTAACTATAACTACCTACTGGCGACCGCCAGTAGGTAATATATATATATATATATATATGTGTATATATATATATATGTGTGTGTGTGTTTGTGTGTTTAAGGTTTTAGGTTTAATGTTGGGAAGGGGTTTTTAGGTTTAGTCTTGGGTAGAGGTTTAGGTTTGGGTAGCGGGTTAGGGTGGTAAAGGTATTTTAGGGTTTAGGGGTATAGGGTGATAAGGGTATTTGTAGGGTTTACATATGGGTAGGGGTATAGGGAGGAAAGGGTATCTTTAGGGTTTAAGGATGGGTAAGGTTATTGGGTGGTAAAGGCATTGGGTGGCAAGAGTATTTTTAGGGTTTAGGGATTGGTATGGGTATTGCATAGTAAGGGTGATTTTACGGTTTGGGGTGGGCTAGGGGTATAGGGTGATATGGGTATATTTAGGGTTTAGGGATGGGTAGGGGTATAGGGTGGAACGGGTGTTTTAAGGGTTTAGGGGTGGGTAATGATATTGGGCGGTAAGGGTATATATATAATGTGTAGGTGTGTGTGTGTGTGTGTGTGTGTGTGTGTGTATATACATACCCACACACCTACTGAGAAAACAAAACAAAAAATGAAGCGCAGGCTCCCGCACTTTGTTATTCTTAAGCCCCCGGGTGGGCCAGGTCCCGGGGCAATATTCATAATGTATGCGGGGCCCCCGCAACCCCGGGGACCACCACCTCCTCAGGGTGTCCTTGAATAATGAGGGGGGGCTCACGACCCCCCCAAGCACTGGGACCACCACCTCCCCGGGGCTTCTTTGAATAATGAGGGGGGCCTTGCGGGCCCTCCCCAAGCCCCGAGGACCACCACCTCCCCGGGGCTTCTTTAAATAATGAAGGGGTGCCTCGTGGCCCCCCCAAGCCTCGGGACCACCTTTGGCTTTCCAAATGATGGGAGGGGGGCCGCGTGGCCCCCCTCCTGGAGCCCTCGATGGCCCTGGGGACCGCCACCCCCTGGGTCGGGTCCTGTAATGGCCCAGGATGCCGCCCCCGTGACATTGCTGTTTGCTATGGCAGGGCGGGAGCCGTGCGGCTCTCTCCCTGCCATAGCAAACTCTGCTTTGGTTTTTGGACACAAGAGCAGGAAACCTGCTCTCGCTTCCAAAAGCCAAAGCAGATTGCTTTTGCTCAAGGGGAGCTGCATGTCAGCATCTCCCCGTGTGCAAAAGCAATGCCGGCACCCGCAGGAGGCGGGGAGCCGGCGGGACCATGGGGGCATTGGGGCTCCCCCCACGGTCCCCAACTTGAGGGACGGCCCCGGGGGATGGGGTCTCCAGGGGCCAGAAGAGGCCCGAGGAAGGGGCCACACGGCCCCCTCCCTTTTAATATATATATTTTTTTTAAAAGGAAGGCCGGCCCCGGGGCCATAATTGGGGGTGGGGGGGCCACGTGGTGAAATTGGTACTAATGGTGTGCAAGCCACTCTTGCTTCTTTCTGCACCTCTCTTGCCTCCTTCTGCATTTCTGTTCCTTCTTTCTGCACATTTTTTTCTTTTTCTGCACTTCTCTTGCCTCTTTCTGCACATCTCTTCTACTTTCTGCATCTCTCTTCCCTCTTTCTGCACGTCTGTTGCCTCTTTCTGCACCTCATTTGCTTTTTTCTGTACCCCTCTTACCTCTTTCTGCACACTTCTTCCCTCTTTCTGCACCTCTCTTGCCCTTTTCTGTATCCCTCTTAAGTCTTTCTGCACCCATTTTGCCTCTTTCTGCACCACTGTTACTCCGTTCTGCACTTCTCTTCCTTCTTTCTGTACCTCTCTTGCTTTTTTCAGCACCTCTCTTGCCTCTTTCGGCAACTCTGTTGCTCCTTTCTCCACTTCTCTTGCTTTGTTCTGCACCTCACTTGCCTCTTTCTGCACTTTTCTAGCTTCTTTCAACACCTCTGTTGCTTCTTTAAGCAATTCTCTTGCCTCTTCATGCACTTCTCTTCCTTCTTTCTGCACCCCTCCGGCCTCTTTCTGTACCTCTCCTGCCTCTTTTTGCACCCCTCCTACCTTTTTCTGCACCCCTCTTGCCTATTTTTGCACCTCTGCTGGTTCTTTCTGCACTGCTCTTGCTTCTTTCTGCACCTCACCTGCCTCTTTCTGCACGTCTCTTGCTTCTTTCTAAACCTCTGTTGCTTCTTTCAGCAATTCTCTTGCCTCTTTTTGCACTTCTCTTCCTTGTTTCTGTACCTCTCTTGCGTGTTTCTGCGCCTCTGTTGCCTTTTTGTGTACTTCACTTGCTTCTTTCTGCACCTCTTGCCTCTTTCGGCACCTCTCTTGCTTCTTTCTGCACCCCTCCTGCCTCTTTCTGCACCCCTCTTCCCTATTTGTGCAACTCTCTTGGCTTTTTCTACACCTCTCTTCCCTCTTTCTGCACCAATATTGCCTCTTTCTGTACCTCTGTTGCTTCTTTCTGCACTTCTCTTGCCTCTCTCTGTACCCTTCGTGCCTCTTTCAGCACCTCTGTTGCTTCTTTCTGCACTTCTCTTCCATCTTTCTGCACACCTAGTGCCTCTTTCAGCACCTCTGTTGCTTCTTTCTGCACTCCTCTTCCTTCTTTCTGCACCCCTTGTGCCTCCTTCTGCACCTCTGTTGCTGCTTTCAGCTTTTCTGTCGGTTCTTTCTGCACTGCTCTTACTTTTTTCTCCTCCTCACTTGCCTCATTCTGCCCTTCTCGTGCTTCTTTCTATACCTCTGTTGCTTCTTTCAGCAATTCTCTTGCCTCTTTCTGCACTTCTCTTCCTTCTTTCTGCACCCCTGTTCCCTGTTTCTGCACCTTTTCTGCCTGTTTATGCACCTCTCTTGCCTCTTTCTGCACCTCTGAGTTAGAGGTAGTTTTAATCCCCCTGCCCTATTATGTACTAGGACCTTACAGGGGAGGTCATGCCAATCACAGGGATACCCCAACCCATAGTGTACCCTAGTGTATGTAGGTGTTTTCACTGTATTCTAAGTGTCTTTCAGTATAGCAGTGGCTCCGGGCCTGGTTAGTCAGAGTCAGTTACCACCAGTACCAGTCAGTAAAAAGTTGAGTGCACCGGATGGCTTTGAAACAAGGCCTCTTTCTGCACCTCTGTTGGTTCTTTCTGCATATCTCTTCCTTCTTTCTGCACTTTTTTTCTTCTTTCTGGACTTCTGTTTCTCTTGCTTGTTTCTGCGCCTTTCTTCCTCTTTCTTCACATGTCCTACCTCTGTTGGCATAGTTAGAAATTAGCATTAAAAAAACCTTAGAAATTCACTGAAAAAAACATAGGTTTCAGGGACATTATAGTTAGAAATTAGCATTTAAAAAACCTTTGAAATTCACTGAAAAAACCATAGGTTTCAGGGACGTTATAGTTAGAAATTAGCATTTAAAAAACCTTAGAAATTCACTGAAAAAACACAGGTTTCAGGGACGTTATAGTTAGTTGGACAATTCACTCGTACAAAACCAGAGAGATTCGGTCATTATAGTTAGTTGAGCTAACTATGACTTGCGCCCCTGCAATGCACTGCTGATGACGTCACATATTACTTCATTCAAGACATGGTCAGTGACATCTCTGATGACATCACTGATGACATCTCAAATGACATCACTGATGACATCATACACGTGATAATCTAATGCACCTCCTCTTACCCTCATATAACCTTTGATACACCCACTCTAAAATACAGACTAACATTTTCGAACCCATAGACACACCAATACCAGTTACTACATACCCATTAACTGATTCCTAGGTCTACACACACGTCCACTCATGCAGTCACTCATCAACACAGCACTATCATATGCACTCATACACCTATACAGACACTCACACACCGCCACTCATCCATACAGTTACTCACACACCAAGTCAGTCATGCAAAGAATCAATCACACTCCCAATTACTCACCTATATGGTTATACACACACACCCTCACTTATTCATACAGATACTAACACATACTTGCTCTCTTATACAATCACTGATACAAGCACACACTCATCCATATGTCAGAAAGCAAAAAGTTTAGGTAATTTTAGCCAAAAAGGGCCAAGTCCTACAGTCCCTGAAACCTATGTTTTTTCAGTAAATTTCTAAGGTTTTTTAAATGCTAATTTCTAACTATGCCTACAGAGGTAGGACATGTGAAGAAAGAGGAAGAAACGCGCAGAAAGAAGCAAGAGAAATGCAGAAAGAGGCAACAGAAGTCCAGAAAGACGAAGAAAAGTGCCGCAAGAAGTAAGAGATATGCAGAAAGAACCAACAGAGGTGCAGAAAGAGGCCTTGTTTCAAAGTCATCTTGTGCCCCCAAATTTTTAATGACTGGTACTGGTGGTAACTAACTCTACCTAACCAGGCCTAGAGCCAGTGCTATGCTAAAAGACACTTAGAATACAGTGAAAACACCTACTTACACTAGGGAACACTATCCGTTGGGGTACCCCTGTGATTGGCATGACTTACTCTGTAAGGTCCTAGTACATAATAGGGCAGGGGGATTAAAACTACCTCTAACTCAGAGGTGCAGAAAGATACTTCGTTAAGTAGTAGTCACGTTTGCTGAGTGGTAGAGAAAGGGTGCTGGTCCTCCGACCAGCGCTCAGGAATTCTGCTGCATGGGACTTACAGGAGGTACCAGGAGGGTTTAATTTTTTTGCAGAGTTTTATATAGTGCGAACTTGACCCGAATCGGGTATCAAAGCGCATTACATAGCATCAGTTGCATTACATGAGGACACATTCAGTAGGTCTCGCCTGACCCAGCGCATGCGCTGATCTGGCGAGACTTATTGAGAGGGCTCCAAAAAGTGCTACCAGGCCAGCCTAGAGCTACAGTGCATGTGCGCGGGCGCGCGCCGCACTTTTCCGAGATTACTTTCACTTTCGCGGCCGCAAGGCCGCTTTGATGTGTGATCACGATCGCGATCGCTTTTGCGGCCCCACGGCCTCCTTATAAAACCTTATAGGTTCCTTTGTCTCGTCTTTTCTTGGGTTTTGACAGTCTTGCTGTTCTTGGTGTTTTATTAATATAATTTCTTACTGCATCTATTCACATTAAGGCTTAAAACAAGTCTGTGTCGGTTTTTGCATGCTGGCTTATATTTGCATTTCTTGAAATTGGTTTCTGCTATTCATGGCGATGTATTTTCAAAATTCCAGCAGAACACATATCTTACTTCTAATTCAGGTTTGTCCTCATTGCCACTCTGGGAACTTCAATCCCGCTATAACCTAACATCCCACATACTTCAGGGATAGAAATCCCATCACCGTGTGCTTAGACGTCCATCCTCCAACCATCACTCTAAGGCGAGAACTGTATGAAAGGCAGCTCGGCATTTAAAAACCAAGGGAGTGCAATATATAATCCTTTTTTTTTCTTTAATATAGTTCTTCATTCACACTTTTGCTGCTAAGAGGTGTGTAACTAACCGGGGTAGTTCTTCGTTAATTGAACGGTCCTGCGTTTACCAGTGTTAGATTGATAGAGGACTCAGTTGTCCTTACTGGGATTTGGACTTGTGACTTGCGGATGTCCGCAGCTAGCGTTCACCTCACTGTACTACAATTTAATGATTCAGCCAGTGTGTGTGAAATCCCATCTACCCCATTATGTAACCCGTGTTTTTTGTTCTTTCCAACACAGCTCACTGTTCATTTGCCTTGGTGAAACTCAAAACAATAAAATGGATTTTAATGTTTCGATAGTTTGTGAAAATGTCAAGTGGCTAAACCTTTTATACTTGGTATCTATCCGGAATACACAAGTCAAGCCTAGTTTCGGGAGGGAATCCAATCATAACTTATATGTCGTCTGATTTGGGAAACATGTGCCCTGCCAAGCATTTGCTCATCCTGACAGAATTACTGTGGAATCCTTTGCTGTACGGAACAGTGCTCCTCCCGCTGCAACAAAGCTCGCTGGTGCTGCACACCTCTTATGCACTGAGGTGACACTGGCCATTTCAGTGGAAGATGAGAAAAAAATCAAAGAACAAGATCTTAAGACAGTATCTTGAGAGATTTGGTTCGCATGATCCAGCTAATAATTCTATGATGTCGCACTACGAAAGGAGAGCCTGCCCACATATGGAACTTCAAATTAACTTTTATATCTGGCATTAGCCAAGAGCTTTTGATTATAACAAAAGTTTTTTAACATATAAAAAATGTACAGCTACATATATTTTAAGTCTATATATATATTTTTTATGTACCCCCACACACACTCATATATGTGCTTGTATACTTTTACAGCGCAAAATGCAGTGGTATTGAAAAAAACATATTTCACAGTAAACAACGGACATGATTTACAGTTCCCTGTGAAATGCGGATGTCATATTAATGAGAGCGCCCACACCACTATTCCAGAGGTATAGCATTGTATGGGCTACTAGGATTTTCCGCAATAGATTACCAAATTATTCAACAAGGTTTTTTACCTGTGTTACACGGTCTGCTTTATCTAGTCTATGAGCACTGTTTTCTTTAATGATTTTCCCCTATTCAACCCACGACGTGCTTTCCTACAAGGCAGCACACCGCCCTCTTTTATATTTTAACTAGTAATTGCGGTTTGCTTTAATTATAGCGGCACGCTTCTTTATTTATTTACTTTGGCAGCGTGGTCTGCTTGAAGTACAAAGTCTCCCACAAACAATCACGCAGCCAGTTTACAGCACAACAATTTTGTAGAAGCGCTGGGCCCGGTGACCGCTCAGATTGTGACAGTGGGCTGCCCTGGAGGGCTCTGTCTGCATCCCAATTGCTGAAAATGTCTCTTTCCTCTTCCCCCCTGCGAGTGCCCCCTCCATTGCCCTAACCTCCATCCTGCCCCTCCCCCCACTGCAATACTTTAATCTACTTCTTTCTGTTACAGTCGGAGCCACCGGAATTATGCGGATTTTTGGCCGACGTGTTTTCTGCATAATTATGGATTTGTGGGACTTTATCGACATAATTCGTCATCTGCTATACAATCTACAGATTTTAACAACAACAAAAATGTTTCCAACTCAAACGGAACAAACATTAATAAAATCACGGTGATCTGTTTGCCCTGCAGTGGAAGGCCCTATGTTACGGTTGACTGGTCATCTTTCAGATGCTTATGACTGCATTTGGATGTTAAACTGGTTATGAGGTGAGACCTTTGCCCAGACAGTGATAACCTGTGGAACAAGCATTGGCATAGCCAATAGGTCTCGCTTTTGGGACCTTATAAGTGTTTAGCCATGCAACAGTTGATGTTGTTGCACAAAGGATATTGTGTTGCATAACTAAATACTTATAAGGTCCCAAAAGCGAGACCTATTGGCTATGCCAATGCTTGTTTTTAGGTTGAGCCTGAGCCAGCGCGCATGCGCTACTCTACGAGGCTTCTTGTAAACACTCTAAAAACGACTACGTGTAGGCTGACTCCTCCCACCCATAGGATTAGCTTTTGCGCATGTCTTTCAGTAATGAAAGCAAGCAAATGGCTAAAGGCGGGTGCATGCCACACCTTCTTTTTCAATGTTCACTCCCACGGCGTTTTGTTCTCGGGAGCGAGCAGTGGCGCGCAGGCTGGCAGCTGCATTCCTGGTTGGTCGGGTTACTGTGCTTTCTCTTTCGCTTGTTAATGCTTTACAATAATGACCTCGGCGCACGCTTAGATAGCCCGCATTTTCCAGCAAAGATAAAGTATTTCTGTTGATTATTAGATGCTGCTGTTGAGCACCAAAAACCACCAGCTCATATTTAGCACTGCACATTCCCTATGTTAAAAACACCACTACATAATATAAAGCACGGTAACCTACGTTCAATATTGGTTTCACTATTGAAACACGGCGCACAACCCATGTAAATATGAAGGGAATGTGCTTTAAAGGACAAAACGTCTGGTTCCAGTCGTACTCCCAATGCTTAATTTGTAACCTTACAACTGCCGGGGCTTTTATTAGGCAGCAGCTTCAAACAACATACTTCCTTTTTTTAGCCTGCCTAACAGGCAGCACACAACTTGTGTTAATGGGAAGTGAATGTGCTTTCAAGGGAAAAACTTCTAACTGTACGAGCTCGGAAACCAGATTCTATTCTCAAATGTTGCTCAATAGGGTGTGATTTTGGACAAAGCATTTAATTTCCCTACACGCAGTAAAAATACAGGTGTCCTGGACTGTAGATAAAGTATTTCTGTTGAAGTTCCCAAATGCGAGACCTATTGGCTATGCCAATGCTTGTATTTGTTAGGCACGGGGAGATTAAGTGATTTGCCCAGAATGACAGGATGTTCAGCATCATTGCCGAGACTTGAACCCAGTTCCCCAGATTCGAGGTCGACCGCCCTAGCCGTTAGGCCAACTCCTCTTCCCCCCAGGAGTAAAGTGGACTTCATCCCCCATCCCGTAGTCTGCCAGGAGGCGCTTTTGCAGAGTGGTGGAGAAAGGGGGGCATGGCCTCCGAAGACTTCTTAGCAATCCCACTGTGTGGGACTTAATGGACGTAACAAGCGGGGTACTTGGCCCCCAAGGACATCCTTGGGGACCAACTACCCCTCCTATTACCTCCAGTAAGTACCCCACAGCAGGATTGCTAAGTTCTCATAACAGGCCACGCCTCCTTTGCCCACCACTCTGCAAATGCGCTCCCTGGCACGCTCTTGGATGGGGATTGAAGTCCCCTTCCCTGCTGGGGGTCATTTAGGGGCCAACCAGCCTACTTCTTATCTCCAGTAAGCCCCACACAGTAGGATTGCTGAGAAGTGAACACAGGCCATGCCCCCTTTCTCCACCACTATGCAAACGCGCCTCCAGGCACGCTCTACGTTGGAGGATCAAGTCTCCTTAAATACTGAGGGTCGCTGGGGGCCAACTAGCCCACCAGGTACCTCCAGTAAGCGCCACACAGCTGGATTGCAGAGAGGCGGTCCGAGGCAATACACCCTTTTTACACCACTCTGCAAACGTGCCTCTTGGCGCGCTGCTGCTCGGGGATGAAGTCCACTTGTGTCCTGAGATCCTCAGGACACAAGAGGACTTCATCGCCCCACCAGCAGTGGGCCACGAGTCGCATTTGCAGAGTGGTGTAAAAAGGCGGTGTAGCCTCGGACCTCTTCTCTGCAATCCAGCTGTGTGGCGCCTACTGGAGGTACCTGGTGGGCTAGTTTGCCCCCAGGGACCCTCAGTATTCAATTCTTTTTGAGTCCTGGGTACCCCATCCCCCAGGGCCTGAGCATTTTATTTACTTTTTAAAAAGAAAAATCAGGAAGGGGGCCGTCTGGCCCCCCTTCCCTGGGCCACTATTGGCATGAGGACCCCATACCCCGGGGCTTGGCCTCGTTTTTTTTTTTTTTTTGCGGGAGGGGGGCCGTGTGGCCCCCCTTCCCTGGGCCACTTCTGGCCCCAGGGACACCATCCCCTGGGGCCGGCCCTTAGCATTGGGGACCGTGGGGGGTGCTCCCCTTGCAGCTCCCCTTGTGCAAAAGCAATCTGCTTCGGTTTTTGGACACTAGAGCAGGTTTCCTGCTCTCGCGTCCAAAAACCAAAGCAGAGTTTGCCATGACAGGGCAAACAGCGATGTCCCGGGGGTGGGCACCCTGGGACATTGCAGGAGCTGGCCCTGGTGGTGGTGGTGAAAAAAACTGTGGTTGGGTCTACTAGGCTGATAGTAAATCAGTACAGCCTTTAGTTAATTAAAGAACTTACATAAAGTAGTCCTTAGTTTGTGCATCAAAATACCTCCCCAAGCTCCAATATGAGAAAGGTAGCCGGCACTCGAAGTCAGGGAGATAAAACCAGTTTATTAGATCAGGGCACATCGGGCACTAGAACACAAGAAAGATGCGTTTCAGCAGTATCACTGCCTTTCTCAATCTAAAGTGGACCATGTTGGTGCTCCATTCTTTAAAGACAATAGACATAAACAATACACTTCCATTAGCAGCAAGGAAACAGACATGAAGGGACACGTAAAACATTTAAACATTGCTGGAGCTTCTCAGTATTAGTGGTAATAAACATTACACTTTTAAATGAGTTGACTATAAAATAATGTCTAGCCAGTGCCACTGAGCGCCGTTCTTGCAGCTAGTGAAGTCTGTGTTTGTTACACAAATCCCATCTCACATATTTTTAGCACACATGAAGAACCAGACTGCAATACAGTTTGAGTCCTTTGCTGCAGCATGAAGTCTAAAAAATCCATAAATACACCGAAGATCAATTTCATTTGTTAAGGTGAGCACTCAAAAAACTTGAAAAATATATTGAATACATCAGGGCCGCTTTTAACATATCCAGAGACTCAGTCAAATAAATCATAATTAATTTTCAAGGGACACTCTGCCCTTGTACACCCAATGATGTCCCACGCACTGCTCTCCGAGACTCATGATTCTATTTCCAAATGGAATACTCGCAAGGACTAAGGCACTGAATTAAACCATGTTTCATGTGTCCGATGGGATTCGATCCGATAATCAGTGCTAGGGTCCCTTGAGCCCACGGCTCGGCCAGTGCTTTTATCGCGGTGCCCAGCTCTAAACAAAAGTGACAATCCTAGGGTGATGTTTGAAGCTTATTGTGGAGGCTCTTAAGTCCCCGCTATGAGAGCCTCTGCTCCCAGCGTCGAAACTTCACCTCCACCCATGTCAGCTTCTTGACTCCTTCGTCTCACTCCTTTCTCGGGGTCACACCTGCCTTGTATTTAAAAAAAGAAGATGCGGTGATGCTGGTGTGCTACCAAATCGTTGGTGGTGGACGGAAAACTGCGCTCCCGCTAATATTTCAAAATGCCTCGCCAAACTGCATTATGAGAAAGAAACCGCCACTCGAAGTCAGGGAGATTAAACCTGTCTATGAATTAATCAGGTCACCTCGGGCACTGGAACACAAGAAAGATGCGTTTCGGCAGTATCTAAACGCACAGGGCCCCCCTCCTGTGGCTCTTTTGAGTCCTGGGGACCACCACCTCCCTGGGCTTGTGCTTTAATAAGGAGGGGGGTGGGGGGCGCTTGAACCCGGCCCCCTGGGACCAGCACCTCCCCAAGGCCGAAGGCAAGCCCGTCAACGCCCGTCTGCGCCTGCCGCCAGGTCCCTTGCCTGTTTCCCCCCCCCCCCCCCCCAGAGTCGGTAAGCTGCTAATTTCCGCTTACACAATGGCTTTTAATTGCTTTATTAGTGCAGAACTTAAGCAATTAAACAAACAACACAGCCCTAAACCTTTACACTGTTCCGGAGCCCCACTTATTCTAGCATTTAATCATGAACCTGTCTCTAAATGTAGTCAATGCAAGTTCACTTCACCCCTCAGACTAGCGTCGACAAGCACCGGAGGCTCTATCACTGTGGAGCGGAGCAAATAATTCATGGGGCTTTATTTTAACGCACGAACCATACCCACTAGAGGTATGGAGTCTGCTAGACTCAGAGAAACCAGATAACTTGTTTTATAACTGAAACCTGGCTTCACGCGGCAGCCCTTCCAGATGTGGCAACTGCCTTCCCCCAGAATATAAATTTAGCAGACTAGACAGCAATAAGAAAAGAGCTGGTGGCCTAGCAATAGCCTTTGGGGCAAGATTAAAAATAAGTATTGTGGAACCCTTCACCTGTGTTTGGATTGAACTCTGTATCTTCAGAATTGAAAAACAAAACAAGGGAACCTGGAGAGGTGCCCTTGTATATAGACCCCTGTCCCAAAACAAATTTCAGTAATCATTTGACTGAGATCATTGCCCCTCATGTACTAGCGGCAGACAGCTTCCTTCTCATAGGAGACTTCAATTTTCATGCTGAACTCGCTACTGACACAGACACCAGTCTATTGATCACCAACCTAAATACACTAGGACTAGTACAGAAGGTGATTAGCCCCACTCACTCAGCTGACCACACCCTTGATCTCCTGTTTACAAATGCAGCCAATATCGGGGTGAAACCTCCTATTCCCTTGATCTGGTCGGGCAATAGTTTATTAAAATTCCATATACAAGTAGCAATCACTCATGAAAATCTAAGCTTTGAACAGAAATGGACCAGGCCCTGGAGAAAAGTCAGCCTCGCATTTATTTTCTACCTATTTTAGCCCTTCCGTTGACAGGCCTAGAGAATATAGACCTTGTTGTGGACAACTTTGATAAAGCAATCTCACAGGCCCTTGACAAAATTGCACCCCTGTCAAAAGTCAAACACAAGTCTAAATCGTCACCTTGGTTCACAGACTATCTGAAAATCGACAAACTGGCTAGTAGGAAAGTGGAACGCAAATGGAGAACAACAAAAAGTATCGGGGACAGACTAGCCTTCAAGCATATCTATAGGCATTATTTAACCCGTTCGACGCGCATGACGGAACGGTTCCGTCATGCACGTCGGTTGGGCTGTGCTTATGACGGAACCGTTCCGTCATGGCCCCGCCCGCGCACGAAACCTTCAGCGTGGCGCGGAAATCCGCGCCGCGCTGAAGGGGTTAAACAATATCAAGGCAGCCAAAAAAACTTATATCGTTAATAGAATTGACAAGGCAGCAAACTCCCACAAGGAACTACACAGAATACTAAAAGAATTTACCAATCCCTCATCTAGCCAGATAGACAGTCTATCCTCGCAAGACTGGGTAGACACATTGTCTACCTTCTTTGAGGAAACAACTGACAGTATTTACAATACTTTTCCACAATACAGTACTGAAGAGCGAAGCAGTGAATTTGACTGTATACAGACTTCCGAGACAGTACTTCTAGACGAGTTCAATGAATTTACTCAGGAGGAAGTAAGAGCTGTCGTTGTTAGGACCAAATCAGGCTCTCCACTTCCACCCCATATTTTGGCAACTCTCTTCCCTGTCCTTCTCAACTGACCTTTTTAACATGTCCTTAAACCTAGAGACAGTTCCAATTAAATGGAAACCAACTAGGGTCAAACCAATCCTTAAAAAACAATCGGCATATCCGAAAGAGCCCAGTAACTGTCGGCTAATTTCCTTACTTCCTTACTTTGGAAAAGTACTTCAGTCCCTGGTCAATGAACAAATAACTATCCATCTAGAGAGCCATTGAATGCAAGACCCTTCTCAGTCAGGTTTTAGGGCAGCACCGAAACATCCTTGGTAGACATAGTCGATAACATAAGACTTGCCCAAGACAACGGGCAGTCAGCAAAGCTGGTCTTACTAGATCTATCGGCAGCCTTGGACACCATCTCCCACATAACTCTAGAACAAAGGCTGCAGGAGATTTAAGTCGGAGGAAAAGCCCTTAACTGGTGGAGCAATTACTTAAAAGGTCAAACTACTGCTGTGCAAATAGGCACACAAGTTTCCCGCATTTTGACGGTAGATAAGGGAGTCCCCAGGGATCGGTACTTAGTTCCATGCTTTTTAACCTTTATTTGGCACCTCTGGCAAAGGTGATTAAATCATATGGGTTTGATGTAGTTTCATATGCAGATGATACGCAGTTGTTAACCACCCTTGGACCTAATCCAGCAGACACCAAAATCAGATTCAAAAGCTGTTTGATGCACATAAACACCTAAATGCAAACTAACCATCTTTAGCTCAATGCTAGTAAGACTGAGGTAATGTTGTTTGGTAAGGCACATGAACACTGGTCTAATGACTGGTTGCCTGCAAGCCTTGGCCTCTGTCCATCCCCAAAACCCATGGTACCAAACCTTGGTGTAAAAATAGACGACAAATTGTCCATGAAGGACCAGGTAAATCATGTCCTGTGCACCTGCTATGGCATAATGCAAACCTCACGTAAAATCCTCCAATTGATTCCTTTGGAATCAATTAAATCACTCGCTCAGGGTTTAAAAATTAGTTGTCTAGATTATGGAAATGGTCGAACCAGCTACAGCGCCTTGAGACCCTTCTGGATGATATGTGTGCTTAATAAAACCTAATAATAATAATAATATATAAATTAAGGTATATATTCTTACCTTATTAATACTTATCTTTAAAAAATCTTAAATTTCGTGGTAAAGGCATGTGACGTAAAAGTATATGCATGGTAAAAACATGCTAAGTAAACAAATGCTTAGTAAAAGCATGCATTGTGTTTGCCCGCATTATAATGACATACAGCCACTCAGTTCCACTTTATTGGTTCATGCAAGTATAAACGTGGATCTGTCATTCTTTCTACATTACATATTGATGAAGTAAAGACTGAAAAAACATACTCTGTGTTTGAACAGCGTGATAGGGATTTGATATGATGTTAAATACAATTCCCAGAACATCACCACAATCAGGTGGTAGCAATAGAACACTGGAATAACTCCCACAAATGTTCTGGACTGGGGGCCTATCTGCTGCTTGTGCCTACAGAAGGGTGTGTCCTCAACCGTTGACTCCTATCAGAGTGGCTACTCTTTTGTATGAGCCTTCAGAGGATGGGTGGTCAACCCTCTCCAGTTGTACTGCAAGTCATTGCATACGATTAGAGTGGCTTAAAATTCAGATAGTCTGTTCCCAATATGAGTAATTGACTTTCCCTTGGATCCTGATCTGTGTTTGTTCTTGTTCACCTCAGAATGGCGGAATCAGTGTGGCACTTTTCTTCGCAAAATGATTTTACAATTAAGAGTAAACAGATTCCAACCTTTGTTGTGGCTACAAAATTATAACCGGGCTGCAGACAAAATAACACGCTTAGAGCTATGATTAAATGTACCAAAACATGATGTTTTTTTTCCTGAGTCTAATACAAGCCCTATGGGAGGGGAACCTTTTAATCTTCATTTCTGGAGGGTTTAGAAAGGTTATTTACACCATAACAGCACTTATCCCTACATATATAACTTATGGATCCTTGTGACCCAATAGCATTCTTCTATGTGTTTGGTAGACTAGCCTGTATCTTATTCTTCGAGCTGCAAAAGCTTAAACCCTCATGTGTTGTATTGTCTTACTGTATTTTTATTCAGTGCTTTAAATTGAAAAAAATAAAAGCAGTGGACAAGGAGTGGAGTTTGGATCTGGGATAAAGGCGCGACTGGTGAGGGGCCAGGTCTATAACCTTTTCAAGCTTTACAATTAAGAAATCTGCATGCATTGTGTAAGAAACTGGGTTATTAGTTGAGAGGGGTGAGAATGCCCCTCAAATCATACACACAATACTTGTCAGTGTGAACCCCAAAATTCACTAAATAAATCTGTGCTTAACCCTCTGGTAGTTGGGCACAAAAGCAGTCATGCTTAACTTGGATGTAATGTGTAAAGTGTTTATATAGCACTCAAACAGTAATAAAGTGAAAACAGAACGCAAAGCTTTTTTTGTGGCCGGGGGGAGGACTTTTTATTAAAGTTGTATCGAAAGTACAAACCAAACTGGCCACATAAACACTTGTTGCAGTACATTGAAGCCGCTGCAGATCGCGGTACAGTTTCTCACGATATTTCTTACATATGCACTTTAGGACAGACTTTAAACTCTCTCTCTGATTCTCAGCATTATGTGGCCTCGAAGGAACATATTTCACTGTCCATGGACCATGGCCTGGGCGGGCATAGTTCAATATGTATCCCTAGGTATCCAGTCCAGTCCTTCCAAATTTTGTAATACTTTTGTGGGTATCCCCTGGCCTGGTACTGTTAAATGGTAGCGGCAGTTGCAGTCGATAACCTTTCAAGATTTGCCCGGCGGTAATCGCCTCTTATACCATTCGATGATTTAACCAACAAAAGAGGCAGGCGCCGGAGACTGGAAGGCAGGAAACAAAGTTTTATTCCGTCGGAGTAGAACACATCAGATCAGACAGCAAGGTATCGTCACGAGGTGCTCTAACCACATCTCTGAGGCCTGGCCTCTTATACACAGGTTTATGACTTTATTGCCGGTTTATCATACATGGCACATTCTTGAGATCGCTTTGATACATGAAAGAACATCCTCAGAATCCCTACTTCAAGCTCGTTCCCACACATATCTACAGTGGAAGTCCCCACCCCACTCACAGTAGGAGATGGCTATCACACAGCTGGACATTCCGCCAATTCCCGGGGGTGTGTGCGACTGGTCAGGTCTCAGGGGGTGGGGGGGCCTTGATCTACTGTAATCCCTTTGATGTGGGGTGTTTCCCTTACAGTAGGGGCAATAAACTGCATCCGCAGGGCTAGGTGATGGCCTGGGATCGGCCCGGACAATCGGGCGCAGAGGAAGGGGGTTATCAAAGAGATGTATGACCATGTATGGGATGTCGGTCAGGCGTGGGATGTGGTTCCATGGCAGGGTCGCGCAGAAGGAGAGGGTTTATGGCCCGTGTATGAGAGAGCGGGGGTGGTCAGCGCGTGGGGGGATGTTCGCAGCGCCAGGGGGACGCGCTGGCGATCGACAATGAGCAGGGAGAGAGGCCATGGTGCCTAAAATGGCTGCCGTGTGTTTTTGCGTGTGGTGCTGGGGAAAGACAAGATGGCGCAGATAATGTTCAGATACGAACTAAATTTCCACAGTCCTCCCTTTTAACATATCTCGCCAGCTTGCTTAGTTCGGATCTATCCCCATAATATTACGCATTTCTACCTCATACAAAGCTTTCATACGTTCGGCTTCAAAGTCCAGAGTCTTAGGACAGATACAGTTTGTAAAAAGTGAACACAGAGGTGGCAAGCATTGAATACCCAGGCAGCATCCACATAGTATCACGATTGGTATCCGGATAAACGTAAACAACCTCCACCCCCAACTTTTAATAGTGTCCCAAAACCAACTCCCAAGCGACCATCCTTCTTGCTCCTGATGAACCTCTGCGGAAAGTCTGTGGAGGTGTTCAATCGCCTTGTAGACTGAGGGTGAGTTATCCGGTACGTAGGTACAACAGCTGGACCCAATGATGCGGCATGCTCCTCCACGATCGGCCAGAACTACGTCTAGAACGAGGCGGTTCTGAAGAGCTACCAGGCGGACGGCCTGAAGCTCAGCGGTGTTGTTGGTGAGGATGCCGGCTGTAATGTTCATTGTTGTTTCGACTGCCTGGGTTAAGTGGCGGATGGCACGGCTGTTTGCCATTGGGCCCCAAAGTGGAACAAGTCCTTTTACTGCGTCCATGAACTGTGCTCCGGTGGAGTCGGCTTGCACAATGTCTTTGGCACGTTTCTGTCGGTGATGGTTTGCTGGAGCCACATATGTCGGAGGAAGGACAAAAGCGATGTAGCAGGTGCCTCCCCAACCTTTCGGAAGCCAGGTGTAGGCCTTAGTACCACAGACGAAGTACATATTTGGGGAGGTAACAAAGGAGGGTGGATCAACTGAGTCCAATGTTCGGGTGATGAGGCAGGAGCTGTGGCCCACCAGCTGCGCCCCCAGGCCTTCGAGGCACACAAGTCCAGTGATGTTGATGACGGATCGGGCCACTGTTAGGGTGGCGGCCGTTCGTTTCCGGAGGTAAGAGAAGGTGGGTCTGGCTGGGTTGTTGAACACCTGCATTTCAACTCGTTCTTTGGCAGGGTTGTCCATGTGAAAGGAAGTGTTTGATCTCAGAGGACAGAAGGGGGCAGAAGGTTTTCCAGTTTTGTTCAGCCAGAACCCATGGTAGAAGTGTGACACAGTTTTGCCGGAAGTGGCATTGTCCTTGTAGCTTTCTTGCAGGAGGATTAGCCAGGCGAGGCAGGAACCATGGACAGAAAAAGGTGAAGGGATGAAAGGGATAGAGTGTCCAGTGGCATGTGGTAGCAATCCACAGATCCAGCAATTAGTGGCATTGGCGGCAAGATTGTGTTGGTGGAGCAACTGCACAAAAGAGTTATTCCAGAACTCCTTACGTCTTTCTCGGAGTTGGGGTGAAAGTGAGATCAGATGGTGTTCTTTCATGGTGGTAGGTTGAACGGTGGTCAGCAATGTCTTATGAGCGGGTGCGCGCTCCTCCATGATCCAGAAGGTGACCATGAGGAGAAGGCAAAAGAGAAGGGTAATAAAAAGTGCAATAGTCTTTGAGCTGTGCATTTTGTCAGTCTTTGGGTTTTTGTAGTGGATCTTCGGACGTCTGGTTGCTTCCATCATCTTCATGTCGGGTGCTTCCATCATCTTCAAGGGACTCGGTAGCGGGCAGAACCACAGACTTTGTTTAATTTCTCTTCTGGAGGCCTTTGGGGTGATTAGGCTACCGTTTTGAGATTTCGACTTAGTTCGTGGTCTGCTTAGCCGAGGTTCCCTCCTTTCATCGCAGGTTATACCCTTCCTTGGATGGCACAGTGGGATCGGGATATTTCATTAATTCAAGTGTCTCTGTATCCGGGTAGCAGCTCAGGGATGGTCGGTCTTTGTCCAGGGGTTCCTCTTGGGCGATGATGTTGTCGGCTGTCGTCAGGGTCGGTGATATCTTCTTACAATGGTGTGCGTGCAGCCAATTACGCTTCCCCTCCACTCGAAGAGCTGTTCGGGTGGTGATTAGGACTTGCAGGGGGCCCGTCCACCGGGGCTCCAGACTCTTGGTGCGCTGGAAGTTACGCACTAAGACAAAGTCACCGGGTTGGATGTCGTGCCCGGGGCCCCTGGAAGCATCGGGAATGGCTTGCAGCACCTGCTGATGGATAACAGACAACGTTTTAGTTAGGTTGTACAAATAGTCAGACATGAGGACGTCCGGGACGTCGTGGATGGATGTCGGTTTCGGTGCAGTCCAAAGGTTCATGGGCCGCCCGAAGACGACCTCGTAGGGGGTTAAGTGGTGTTTGGTAGGAGTGGAATGCATTGATAGCAATGCTAGCGGGAGAGCGTCTGGCCATTTTAGTCCTGTGGTTGCAACTATCTTGGCTATTTTGAGTTTCAATGTGGCATTATGTCGTTCCACCATGCCCGCAGATTGGGGGTGGAAGACCGCATGAAATTTCTGTTTTACACCCAACCCTTTTAAGATGAGTTGGATAACTTCGGCTACGAAGTGGGGGCCGTTGTCGCTCCACAGAATTCGACAAAGGCCGTAACGGGGGAAGAATTCTTTCAGCAATACTTTTGCGGTAGTCATAGCAGTGTTGTCGCGGGTTGGGTAGGCTTCCACCCACTTGCTGAAGGCACACACAACGACAAGTACGTACTTCAAACCTTGGCACCTTTCTAATTGGATGTAGTCCATTTGTAGGACTTCAAAGGGGTGATTAGGAACCCCAAACCCTCCCCGGGGTACAGCAGTTCCTTTCCCAGGGTTGTGTTGGAGGCATACCAGGCATTGTTGGACCAGACGTTTGGCTGAGTCTGGGATCTTGTCATTGTGCCAAACTTTGGAGATGAGTTCGATCATGGGGGAAGACCCTATGTGTGCGGGGGAGTGTGCCATGGTCAGCATGGGGATCAAGTATGAGTCTGGTAGCAACCATTTGTTCGAGTCTTTAGTTCGCCAGCAACCGTCATCGTCCTTCAATCCCACCCGTGCCCATTCAGTCAATTCGTGTGGTGAGCTGGCTAATTGGATGTCCCTAATCGTTTCTCTAGCATCCTTCCACTTCTCAGTTTGTGACCTGGTCACATACATGCGGGTCGTGGACCTATTCTCGGCTGTGGTTCCTGCAGTAATGTCAGCCAGAGCATTTCCCTGTCCTATAATGTCTGTCACCTTCTTGTGTGCCTGGCATTTGATCACAGCTAGCCCTGTGGGGAGGAGGACTGCTTCGGTCAAAGCGGAGACTAGATCTCCATGTAAGATGGGTGTGCCATGTGAAGTCAGGAATCCCCTCTCTTTCCATAGGAGCCCAAAGTGGTGAACTACCCCGAAGGCGTACTGACTGTCTGTGTAAATGTTTGCGGTAGTCCCAGCTGCTAGGATGCATGCTCATGTGAGAGCGATCAGTTCAGCCGCCTGCGCGGATCGCTGTGTGATGCGGGCTGTCTCTACAACTGTTCGGGCTGTGGTGACTGCATAGGCGGCTGAGGTGGTGCCATCGGGGAGCTTGATGCATGAGCCATCTACCCACAGTTCTCCGTCAGGGTCCGGGAAGGCAGTATCTCGGAGGTCAACCCTACTCTTGGTCTGTTCGTCGGTGAGGGTCACGCAGTCATGTATAGGGGACGCATTGGGGTCAGTGTCAGGGAGAGGTAGTAGAGTAGCTGGATTCAGAGTGGTGCATCGTTTCAATGTGATGTGGGGTGCAAGCAGAGTCAGTTCATAACCAGTCAGTCGTGCGCTAGTCAGGTGCTGAGTTTTGGTCTGGTTCAGGAGGGTGTCAACCGCATGGGGTACTAATACAGTGAGGGGGTTCGAGAGCACGATCCCCTCACTTTGTCGGATAGAGACAGCAGCGGCGGCTACTGCTCGAAGGCAGGCGGGCAAAGCTCTGGCTACAGGGTCAAGAGTGGCAGAGAAGTAGGCACAAGGGCGTTGTTTAGGACCTATGGACTGGGTTAGAACAGACAACGCGCATCCCTCCCTTTCGTGGGTGAAGAGGGAGAAAGGTTTAGTGTAGTCTGGGGTTCCTAGGACTGGTGCTGAACAAAGGGCATCTCGCAATTCTTTGAAGGAGGACTGGCATTCGGGTGTCCAGGGGAGGGGGAAGGGAACGTCTTTAGCCAGCAGGGAAAGCAGAGGTTTTACAATGAGGCTGAAGTTTGGCAACCACTGTCGACAGAAGGAGGTGAGACCAACCAGGGACCGCACTTGCTTCTGCGTTTTGGGGACAGGGGTTTCTAGGATGGTCTGAATTCGGTCAGGTGTAAGTTTCCTCCCGTCTTTGGATAGTAGGTGGCCTAGATATGTCACTTGGGGTTGGCAGAATTGCAACTTCTTCCTGGAGACCTTGTGACCGTTTTCCGCGAGGAAGTGGAGGAGGTGAATGGTGGCTGTGACAGCAAGTGGAGTGGTGTCGGCCGCCAAAAGAATGTCATCGACGTACTGTATTAACACCACTCCATCGGGTAGTTGGACTGCATCTAGTTGTCTCTTGAGGGCTTGGCTATAAATGCTGGGACTCTCAGTGTAGCCTTGGGGTGCCCTACAGAATCTGTACGAACGGGCTTTTAAAGTGAAGCCGAACAGGTAGCGGCTGTCTGGGTGGATGGGGATGGAAAAGAATGCGTTCTTGAGATCAATAACGGTAAAGGTGGTGGCAGTGGACGGAATCAGGGTGAGGATGGTGGTGATGTCTGAGACCACGGGGTACTGAGGTATGACTACTTTGTTAACTTCTCGTAAGTCAACAATGAAGCGGTATGCTTTCTCATCTCCCTCGCCTTGCTTTTTTACAATGGGTAGGATAGGGCTGTTGCAAACATTACTGACTACTTCTTCTACCACTCCTGCATCGACTAGGGACTGGATGATTTCCACCAATGCCTTCTCGCCTTCGGGCGATATCCGATACCGTGGAAGCTTTGGGAGCACTGCGTCCGGTCGGACGGTTATGTGTACAGGGTCGATCACCATGCGCCCTACATCTGAGTCGGTTTTAGCCCATAGACGTGAGGGTAACGTGTCGAGTAGGGACAGGTCAGCATCGGTTATAGAGAACATACGTCGTGTGAGACAAGGCCTGAACAGATCTGGGTTATCGTGCAGGATGACTCGAACTCCGTCGGGGGAACATCTGATGGTAGCTCGGAAATGTTTTAGCAAATCGAGTCCCAAAATAGCATCGGGGGTGTTGAAGGAGAGCAGAAATGTCGCATCAGTGATGTTATCTTCTAAGTCAAAGGAGATTGGTGCGGACAAGGGATTAGTGGAGGGCGTTCCATCAAAGCCTATTGAGGTTACGTGTGAGCCAGACAAGGGTGCCCTAGGAATCAGTCGTTTAGATAACGCACTACGTGTCGCCCCAGTATCTACCAAAAATGGAGACATTGTGCCCAAGATCTTAGCAGTGACGTAAGGACCTTGCTGGTCAACACGGAGTTCGACTGGATCCCTCCCTTGCCCCTGGCGGTCCTATGCAAAGTCATGGGTGTTCTCGTAGTCGGACTGCTGGCACTGGTTCTGTCGGGGGCGGTCAAAGGTGTTTGGTCTGCCTGGCCTGTCGTTTGTGGCGTCGTTCGTGTACCCTCGTCCCTGTCCTCTACTTCTGGGGTCATGTGCTATGTCTCTGGTGTCTCTATTTCTGTTCATTTCCAGAAGGACCGGGCACTGAGATTTCCAGTGTCCGAACCCTCTACAGAACGCACATTGGTTCCCGTCTAAGTCTCTTCGTCCAGCGCAGGGTGCAGGTGTATGGTCTCTAGGGGGTAGCTTTCTAGGAGCGGTTGGTTGGTAATTTCCTTTGGGAGGCTCCCATCCTATGGTCACCCCTTGTAACTGAGCTATCATTACTCTTTCCTTCAGTTCCTTTTTCTTTCTTTCGGACGCCCTATCGCTCTCATTCTTTTGGTGTTCGTAGTATTGGGCCATCTGAAGGATAGCTGCGGGTTTGGAGGCTGCCCAACTACTTTCGCTGGTCTGTAGCTTCTGGGAGACTTCTTGTGACAGACCCTTCACGTAATTCTGGACAAAGAGGTGATGTCCGGTTGCAGTGGTCATGTCCTGGCCACTATAATCGGAAAACACTGTCTCGAATTGAGAGAAGTATTCAGACACATCCTCCTGGGGTTTCTGGCGACAAGCCGTCACTATCGACCAGTCTACCTTTCTTTCTGGGATTAGAGTCTTCAATTTCTGTACAATCTTGTCTGGGAGCTCCAATATGGCTTTTGGGGGTTTTTGTCCCGGTTCTCGCTGTTTATCTATGGTATCGAGTTGTACCCAGGTATATCCGAACGGCTCAGCGTGGTCGACTTTCCGGATTTGCTTCCACACATCAGCCGGCAGACATAACCCGAAGAATAAGTCGATATCTGCTAAGGTCATTATTGTTGAACCTAAGGCTGTACCTAGTTCGGTGTAGAAGGCAGTTGGGTTCTTTCTTAAGTCGGGTAGGGTTTTTCTAAAGGTCAAAATGTCTTGTCGGTCCCATGGCTGTTAGACCCAGTTATATACAACCCTTCCCTTCGCATCTTGGTGGTTGATGTCGTCGTGTGTTCCCTGACCTCGTGGGGGGACCCAGTAGGGGGCGGCTTCTTTGATGGGCATCATGGTATCAGCCCTTCCTGCCTGGGGTTCAGTCGCTATGGGGGTCTCTGCTTTGGTTGTCTGTCTGTGTTCGTTAAGATGCCGGGAGACCTCGAGTGTACGAGTGAAGAGGTCCGTCACATCGCCCTCTCCTCCTTCCCCAATGTCTACCTTCCTATATAGGGTCGCTAAGCCTTCGGGACCTTTATCGTGGTACCTATCCTCATATGTATTCAGGGCGTGATAACAAAGTCGTACGACGAAGTGCCGTCTGTGGTTGTCGGCATACGAGTTATACATGTCTGTTATATACTCCTCACTTTCCTTTCGCTCTACTAGTGTCCTTACTATCTTATCGATTCCGGCTCGTTCATCCTTTGTTAGTCGATTCACTCTGGCGGAATCTTTCTTTCTCATTTCAGGGTCATCTAACGTTATTGCTAACGTTGTGTTCAGTACAAGAGGCTCGGCCGGCGTGGAGGCCGTGAGGACCGAGGCCCTGGTACTGCTTTCGCTTGCGTTTGGGGGTTGTGGGTGCTGCGCTACTGGTTGGGAGGGTGCGTATGGAGGGGGCATGTAGATGATCGGGGGACCTAATAGCAACTCGTCATTCGTTTGTTGCTTGGAAGGTAACTCAGGGTAGAGCGTAGAGGGGGTCCTAACAGGGTACTGGCCTGATGTTTCAGACTCTTGTTTTAGTTTAGCTTCCTTTCTCTCCTTTATCTCTTCCTCTAACTTTCTAGCGGCAAGGTGAGCTGCCTTTCGTAATTCCTTTTCTGCTTTTACTTCTTCCCTCTTTTTCCGTTGCGTTGCTTCTTTGCGCCACATGCCGATACTGTCGAGCATAGTAGGCGTCGTTTTATTACTACGTAGAGCTATTTCTAGCGTTTCCATTTTATGGTCATCGAAGGATCCCATCAGTGGCCACTGACTCTCGGGGTCCTTCTTTGTATATTTATGCCATAGCTTGCTATAAGCTACGGCGACTAGTCCGTATTTAGTGAACATGTCCTTATTAGGGGTGCCTTCCAGTGGAGCCGGATGGTTCACCTCTAATAAGCGGTCCGGGCAGAACCAACTACCAATCAGTGGGGAGAAGATAGGCATGACGGGTTACAACGGGGACAAAAGTCAGCACTACCTATCTTTTCACTGCTTGCAAAGACTAGATAGAATATCTCTATTCCACGTTATTTGCAAGCAGAGAATACCTCCAAAGAACCAATATCGAACAACTAGTGTTCGGACAATCAATCAATCAATGGTGAGAAAGAGATAAGCACGACGGGTTACAATGGGGGACAAAAGTCCGCTTTACTTATCCTTCACTGTCTGCAAAGACTAGACAGAATATCCCTATTCTACGTTGTTTGCAAACAGAGAATATCTCAAGAAGTACTATTCTTCAAAACAATCAATGTTCGGACAATCAATCAATGGGGAGATAAAAATAGGCACGACGGGTTACAATGGGGACAAAAGTCTGCGTTACCTACCCTTCACTATCTGCAAAGGAAGAGAGAGTATTTCTACTCTTCCCCGTTTGTAGACAGCGAATATCTCAAGGAGAACAATCAATAAGCAATACTAGTATTTTCAATCAGTCAATCAATCATTTCGCAATTTGTCGTGTTTCACGACCTTACCCGGACCGCATGGACAGTTTCTCGTCTTCCGCCTCCAGCGCCCGATCGTCCTCTACTCTCCGTATTTGCCACGGCACTCCTGATGGTTCCCAGTCAGGACCGTAGATCACTCGAGAGAGGTCTGTTCGGAACCAGTGAAGTTCGGATGATCGGCTGCCAGACGAGGGTCTATCAGGCAGGAGCTCTCCCGATCGCTGCAGTCGTTCACTCTGCCGTTGGGACCTCTCTCACTGGATCCACGTGTCGCTGATGGGCCCCACGCTTGGGACGCCAATTGTTAAATGGTAGCGGCAGTTGCAGTCGATAACCTTTCAAGATTTGCCCGGCGGTAATCGCCTCTTATACCATTCGATGATTTAACCAACAAAAGAGGCAGGCGCTGGAGACTGGAAGGCAGGAAACAAAGTTTTATTCCGTCGGAGTAGAACACATCAGATCAGACAGCAAGGTATCGTCACGAGGTGCTCCAACCACATCTCTGAGGCCTGGCCTCTTATACACAGGTTTATGACTTTATTGCCGGTTTATCATACATGGCACATTCTTGAGATCGCTTTGATACATGAAAGAACATCCTCAGAATCCCTACTTCAAGCTCGTTCCCACACATGTCTACAGTGGAAGTCCCCACCCCACTCACAGTAGGAGATGGCTATCACACAGCTGGACATTCCGCCAATTCCCGGGGATGTGTGCGACTGGTCGGGTCTCAGGGGGTGGGGGGGGCCTTGATCTACTGTAATCCCTTTGATGTGGGGTGTTTCCCTTACAGTAGGGGCAATAAACTGCATCCGCAGGGCTAGGTGATGGCCTGGGATCGGCCCGGACAATCGGGCGCAGAGGAAGGGGGTTATCAACGAGATGTATGACCATGTATGGGATGTCGGTCAGGCGTGGGATGTGGTTCCATGGCAGGGTCGCGCAGAAGGAGAGGGTTTATGGCCCGTGTATGAGAGAGCGGGGGTGGTCAGCGCGTGGGGGGATGTTCGCAGCGCCAGGGGGACGCGCTGGCGATCGACAATGAGCAGGGAGAGAGGCCATGGTGCCTAAAATGGCTGCCGTGTGTTTTTGCGTGTGGTGCTGGGGAAAGACAAGATGGCGCAGATAATGTTCAGATACGAACTAAATTTCCACAGTACACCAAGTGCTCCAGGCCCACACAGTAGTTCATACCTTTTACCCACACATCCAGGGAGAGGGCCTTTGAGTTCTTACAAGCTCTTGCGATATCTTGTTTTTCAATCAGGGGACCCAGCCAGAGCAATGACCTTTAGTTTTTAAAATATTAGGTGAAAATTGCGCCAAAAACCACAAAGCGCCATTTGCGGATATCTTGTAAGGCTGCATTTGGGGAAGTCACAAGTTCAGGCCGACTGCGATGGAGCGCAGGTTGGATACAGGGACCAGGTGCCTCCTGCAGGTCCACGTGAATAGCTGCTGTTCACATTGGAGGGGGTCTTAAGTTTGTTGTCAGTGCGAGGAGCAGGTTGGACGTTGCAGACAGTCGCTGCTGTAGCGTGAAGCAACAGTCGTCGCTGGAGCTTCCGGTTGGCAATCGATGTGGCTGTTATGATTGGTGCATAGTGCAGCTCTTGCTTGAGCCTTGTGTTGCTGGTCATGCGGACAGTCGCTATTGGTCCGAAGAGCAGTCCCACTGGAGCTTCGTGTTGGCAGTCGACTCAGTCGGTTAGTTTCTCAGCATGAACCGCTCATATTGCAGTTGCGAGGAGTCCAAAACCTCGGTATCTTCAGCTTTTCTTGAGGAGGAGTAAGCTTTGATGTCAGCCACATGTCTAGGACCTAGGGGGCACCTCTTGGGGAACAAAGCTCACTCCAGCACAAGCCAGCAGCAGGGACCAGGCAAGTCTGGGGAGGTCCAGTTGGTGCTAGTCAGCTGGACAGTTGCATGGAGGCATCTGGAAGCTTTTTGTGTCTCCGTAGCTCAACCAGGAGGTCAGCCAACTGACCCTTGAAATTAGTGCCAGGGAAGCTGGGTACAAGGAAAGGAGATCCAATCTTCCTTCTTCAGACACCAGGCCAGTCACAGGTTCAGGAGTTTTCTGATGTGAGGTCTGTTGGTGCCACTTTAGATCTGGTGCCAGCATTTGTGTGGGGAATTCCCTGACCTGCCACTGAAACTGGCTATGGTCAGTTCTTCTCCTTCCACTGGTCCTGGCTCCAAACTGTCTAGGGTGACAAAGGCAAGGGCAGGCCTGGTGTCAGGTTACAAGCTGCTGTTCAACATGGCTTAAAGTACATAAAAATAAAGCGTGCCACAGCACTTTTTAGGTCGAACCCAGAGCCAGCGCACATGCGCTGCTCTGCAAGACTTGTTGTGGTGGAGTAGCAAATAGAAGCCCCGCCCACATTTGCCATTGGCTTGTGTCATTGTCCATTCTAAATGCTGGCTTCTGATTCGAAAATATGCATGTTAGTCCCTCCTTAGTACCACCTTGTCTTCTTTTTAACCTCCCACGGCGACTGGCCCCTTCACTTCGGTACCTGTTATTTTGTCTTTAAGCACTATTTTCTCTGTCGAGTTTCTCTTACTGCAGGCACAACGTGCCAACCCCGCCCTCCCACCCGTTGTCTGTGCCTTCTTTACCCCCTCCTGCCTTCTTTACCCCCTGCCCTCCCTCCCGTTGTCCGTGCCTTTTATAACACCCCCGCCCTCCCTCCTGTTGACCGTGCCTTCTTTAACACCCCCCCCCCCCCCTTTCTCTCTTTGTCCGTGCCTTCCGTGTCTGGGTCTCACAGTATGGATTTACTATCCGGTGCCCAGTCATATGACACTTCCCTAAATTACACAAGTACCCTTTGTAAAACCAGCAGTGTAATATCACATTGCTTACATTCTTAGAAATGGTGATCTGCTTTTTGTGGCAATGGCCTTTGCCTTACTTTTGTTTGTCGCAGGTGGAGGGTGTATATGTGTTTTATTTTGGGGTGGTATAATGTTGATGAGTGTTGGGTGACTCTGCCCGTAGTTTGGTGATCCGTGCACGTGATGCGTGTCATCATGATTCTGTGCACTTTTTAGGTCTCGGCTAGCGAAGTCTGCGCTTACGCAGTCTCGCTCGCGAGATTTAATGACTTTGAGAAGTGGGGCTTGAACCCGCCCCTCTTCTCCATTGGCTGGCCTCTTAAATGCTGGTCAGCCATTGGAGAAGAGCTTTGTCTCTCCAAACAAACCCCGTCTTTTTCGGATTCGGGGGCGTGTTTTTTCGATTCTTTCTCTCCTCTGGAATGTAAATTTTCCAACCAATGGCAAGAGGAGAGAAAAAAAACACGCCCCGAATCCGAAAATGACGCTGCGTTTCTCTGAGGCATTGACCTCGGAGGAAGGCAGTGGTGTGCTCGTCCTCTCCCCCTGCTCTCGGCTCCCCCTGTCCTCTGCGGCTGGCTGCTGTAGATCAGCTTGTAACAATAAAATAAAATAAGGGAAGGTTCAGGGAGAGTTTAGCACGGCATCTGCTTTCCAGGCCGTCACGCTGCTTTCATGCCTGCAGCACACGCCACTGCGTCTCTCTGATTGGGCCATGGACTCAGCAGCAGACCCCCAGCCAGGGCTCTCCTTCCCAGCATCTGCTGAGAGGAGGGGGCGACTCACAACCCTGGTCTATATTCCCGCCAAGACGCATGCAGTGGAAATCCGGGACCGTCATTTTATTTATTTAATTAAGAGCCTTGGGACCGTGAAAAACTGCCTCTGCAGCGCGGGGCGTGTAAAACTAATTTGTCACCCCCAAAGTCACCTCCTCTGGCCTGGACTGAGCGCATTATTTAAATAAATCACCCCCGTGGTGCTGTGCGCGGGATGTCTGCACCCTACTGAACCCGGATTTAAAAGCTGCCCCGAGATCACCGCTGCCGGCCCGGGAGCCTCGGGAACTCTGTGCTCGTCACCGCTGCGGGCCGGAGGCAAGCACAACCAAATTGCTTCCCCCGTAATCACTGTCGCCGGCCCAGGAGCCTAGTGAAATCAATGCTTGTCGCCGCTGCCGGCCCAAGTCCGTCGAGGGCGGGAGGGGCTGCCTCGCTCCTCACCCATACCGCATCAGCAAGGATCCAGTGCCCCGGGGCCTGAGGAACCTTGCACCAGTGACCGGGTCGCAGGTAACGCTTCATTGCTGTCGCTGAAAGTGGGCGGATTGCGGGCCGTCCGGTTCCCGTGAACTTACTTTGTGTTGGGGCATTTTTTCTTGTTCTTGCAGCATAGCAGATCTTTTGCTTTCACTAAAAGCACACTTTTGCTCACATCTCAGCTTGCAAGTTAATTTGCTTGAGAAGTAAAAAAAAAACTGGACATCTATTTTATTTTTAAATATCCAGTAACCCGAGATTAGCCGTTTCCCACAAACTGAGAAAATATATTACAAAACACTTCCAGGCAGCGCTTTTTCAAAGAAAACACGTAGGCGCGGACACCAACGTTCATCATTGGAATGACGCTATTTATGAAGTGCCAACATGCTTACAGGCTACTGACGGCGAGCAGCCCAATCTTCTTTTACCAAGAAACGAGGGGAAATTATATAGCGCACTGAAGTTATTTATACAGCACTCTACAGAACAAATAATGGGACAGGCATGTAAGATACTTCAATTGCAGATATGGCCCACTTTGGAGCTGGGGAACCTGGTTCGAGTCTCGGCAGGCACGCTAAACATCCTGTAATTCGGGGCAAATCACTTAATCTCCCAGTGCTTAACAGAAAACAAAGCACCGCGCACAGCGAATAGAAGCCGATCTTGTGGCAACAGCCCAAAACACCAACATTTACCGTTAAAAACACGCTGATGCACTTTTTTATCAAGATTCATACAAATATGACTTTTTCAGATGGAGGGAAGCCCACACGCAAATAATTTAGTAGCGCATGTGTAAATACTATAATAGGCATTTTTCGAGCGCCTAGAAACAGATCGGGGGCGGAGTGTTGAGGACTCATGGACAACATCGTGTCCTCTGCCCCCCGTATCCCACTTACACTGGGTCAACGCGCAGCGCTGTGAAGGGTCTGACCAGTGGCGTAATGCAAAGCGATGGGGCAACCTGCAGAAGGTAATAATAAAAACAAGCATTTGCAATGCAATAGGTCTCGCATTATAAAAGTTTGAGCTATTGGCATTGCTAATAATAATGCAACACCAGAAGCGCAAATATTCAGTAATGCGAGACCTATTGTATTGCAAACGTTTATTGTTTGTTGCTTTTTTATATAGCGCGACTTGACCCAAAGGTGTGCATTTATGTTGTATTGAGTTCAGTGCAATTATGTGGTATGTTATTATGTGGCACGGAGTGGTATCATGCGGAGTGTATTTATGTTGCATTAAGTAGAGAGTAATTATGTGACGTTGAATTATGTAGTATTGAGTGGTATGTGGAGTGCATGTATGTTGCATTGAATACAGTAATTATGTGACGTGTATTTATGTGGTACTGAGTGGTATTATGTTGAGTGCAGTTATGTTGCATTGAGTAAACCTGGAGGTACTGCAATACCTGGTTGATGGGTGGATTGGAAAACAAAATGTATACGGCGGCTTTGTGTTCACAAATGTGGTCTTTTTCAACCATACTGCTGACGTTTTGTAAGCATATAAGCAGTGGACATTGAAATGGGTCCTTTCTGGGTCCTGTAGTTTTCAGGCAAAAATACTAGTTGATTTCTGCATTATGACTGTAAAAGCGTTGAGTTCACCATGTTGTTTCTGCTTACATTTTACATGCTTTATTTAATTTTTCATTCTCTATGAGTGTTTGCTTTTTCCAGGATGTTGTTTCTTTTTATTTTAGACAGCATATTGCTCTTGCCTAGTGCGTAATTTGAATTGAGTCGCATCCAGTTGTTTATAGCAGGTCAAATTTTGCCCAAAATAAACATTTCTGCTAATTCGACCGGAATATTTCCACGTTAGAATACTGATAGCGGCCATCTTGGATTGGAGCATTTTATGGTTAAGGCCGTACTTGCACCCATTTTTTTGAATTGTATCATTTTCTCAATTAGTCTGACATGTCTTTCTATGCTGTCAGTATCGCATAGAGGTTGATGGACAATATCTCAAGCGGAGAATGACCACACAATGTGTGCTTGCTTCCCTGATGGTCAGACTCAGCAACGTGAGGTCTTACCAATGTGCTTTGCTGTTAGCTGCTTTTGCTGCTCTGCCCTATGGCAAACGAAAAGGGCAGGAAAGCACTATATCTATCAGATACGACGCATTCCTGTCCTTTTCCCCTGCACTGGCACATGATGGGCTGCCATGTGCCAACACAGGTACCTTTGTACCATGGTGCAAGGGTGCCTGCGTTGAGGGAATTATTATTTTTGTGCAGGAAGGAAACCTGCACAAAAATAGGTCTCGCATTTGACTGAGATTAAGCTATTGACATTGTAAATAACAATGCCGTTTCTTTAAATGTTTTAAAAACAAAAACATAAACAAAAATAATGTCATGAGCAATGCCAATAGCTCTAACTTTTACAATGCCGAGACCATTGCATTGTAAATGCTTGTTGTTTCTGTCTTTGCTGTAATGCCGTCTGGAGTTTGCCATGTCCTGGATGAAGTGGGGCATCTGCATAAGCTCGTGACTGTATCAGGTGTAATCATTTTGCCATATTGTACGGTGTTCTTGCATGGTTTTTTTCCCCTTTTTATCAGCTCTACTTTCTCCCTATACTGTCCCATTTTGGCCTCAACGAGGCCACTATGTATTTGATCCTTTTGTATTTTAAAAAAAAATCTAAATGTCTCTATGTAGTCTCTACGGGAGGACGAGGTGTATTTCAGTGCAAAATCAATACAGAAATGCATATAAAAAAGAAATGTGAATCTGAGTCTTTATAGTAACTCTTTGTACTACTTGTTCTAGTGACGTTTGCTTCAGTTCTCTTGCTCAATTGGAGCATTAATTGAGATGTTTGTGTTATGTAGAAAATATGCTTAAAACGATAACTCATCTGATGCTGTGGGTGTTTTGTGGCATGGAACAAACTGTGCTGTAATGGACAATATATCTCAGGCAGCTTTCAAACTTTAGATCATACGGTCTGGACGCGGTACTCATGTGAATAAAGAAAGGAGCATTGCACCGCATCTATCGCCTGACGCTGATAATTGGAGAGCGATAATTGCTGTGTTTTTTCCTTTTCCCTGTCCGTGCTCTCAGATTCTCTGCCCGTGGCTCAAAGGCAGAGCTGCAGAGCCAGAGCTTCATCGTTCAGGGAACAATGACACACATTAGGTTCCCTAACAAAGTTGAAACTTTTTAAAACTCCTGCATCTCTAACTCCACCATGAAAGCATAAACTTACTCCTTTGTCAAGTGGCCCTATATTTTCAGGCGGCGGCATGGACGTCATTAAGGGGTTGCCAGGTGTCACAGCTGTGACCCCTCGTTTGCTCACTGCAACCCCTGGCACTGCCTTTGCTATCCCTCGCCTCAGATGTGGCAACATCAGTGCCAAGAACGCAGGGGAGGCGTTGTCTTCCTTGTTTATAGCTCATTAGGTCGAGCCTGGGCAGCGCATGCGCTGCTCTGCGAGGCATGCTGTATTGGAGTATTAGAATAAAGCCCCGCCCACTCCCTGCCCATATTTGTCATTGGCTTGTGTCATTGCCCTTCGTAAATGCTGGCTTCTGATTCGTTAATAGGCTTGTTAGTTCCTCATCAGTACCGCCTTGTCTTAATTTGAAACCTCCCATGAGGACTGGCCTTTTTACTTCGGTTGTTAAATGTTACGTCTTTTTTAGTCTGTAAGCACTATTTTCTTTAAGGAGTTTCTCCTACTGCAGGCAGGACATGTCATTTACAATGCCATTAGCTTAAACTGCAAGACCTATTGCATTGTAAATGCTTGTTTATTTACCTTGAGCCATGTTTGTGCTGCTTTGCCATTGCTTGCCTTAAGATGGGGCGACAGTGGAAACAACCCTTATTCATAGAAAAGGCACATTTTGTGTTGAAACCGTGTAGGGTTCAGTCCTTCAGATGACATGTACATGTGCAGGAGCAGGTACAGCTAGAGCAGTAGCAGTGCAAGCTTCGTCCATCTCAGGACATTTACAAATTAGGTTGGGGCAGTGCAAGCTTTGAACAGATACAGAATAGCAGTAGCAAAGCAAGTTCTGTTGCCTTAAGCAGAGTGTGCAATTTTCCAATCCCTGCAGAACACATTCAGCAGGGCAGCCCAGAATAAGCTTTCATCGTTCAGAGAACATGTACAGTTACGGCATGAGTAACATGTACATTACAACCTATATTTGGAGAGGGTTCTCAACTCACTGTGAGGAACATATAGGTGAACAAGTGAGTAAATATGAAAATTGGGACACCATTCTCAGTAGGCTGATATTCTACATCAGCATTCTGAAATACTTTCTGCGGTCACTTTCTTTATCTATTTCTTTAGATCCAACTGCTAGGATTTACATGTACATTTCTCAAAGGCTGGGCCCTTTCCATACTGATACAGAGATCTTCCCTACTCGTTGTGTGAAAGGGCATTTAATGAGTGACATATGCCCAGTATGGCCCATTTAAACCAAAAATGGCAAAAGCAAAATAAACCTAAAGAAAACACCTCTCTGCTGTTCTTCTGCTCTCCTCGTATCATTGCCCTTTCTGTCTCTATATTCCCCCACTCTCACTCACGCTTTATAAGCATCTACCTTTATCCATTCTCGCCTTTCACACCTTCACCCTCTTTCTCCTATTCTTTCCCCCTCTGTCTCACGTGCACCTCTTTGGCTTACATATTTATCTCTTCTCATGTTCGTTTCTTTCACTTACATTTATTTTTTCACCCTTTTCTCTTACCCTCTGTGCCATCACACTTAATGCACAATTGCCCCTCTCACACAAGCTTCTAACCCAATTTAATCTACTCTATATACCTTTGTCACACACTACTTGTTTTTTCCACCCGCTCATTCCTCTAGCTCTCACATACCCTCACTATTTCTTACTTGTTGCTACTGCTTTTATGTCTGTCTGCACCAACCTAGGGCCAGCGCAAGAATTTTACCATGCCCAGTTCATGGTATATTTTCTCTACCCCTTCATTCCAGCAATTATTCCCGATTTTCTGCTTGCACTGAAAATATGACACCCCTTGTTGGTGGGTCCCTTGGCATCTAACTAGTATTCACTTCCACTAAAAGTGCCCCAGCTCTCTCTTGTGTCCTTTCTTCTCACAGCTACTCTCCTCCACTCTTTTTTTTCATCATTCATCCTGTTACTTCTGATAAATGCATTTGTCTCACACTGTCTCATCTTCCTTTTTAGGTCGAGACAGTGCAACGTTTACGCTGATTCTTTGAGACTCATGTTGTATATACTTGGTGGGCTTAAAGTCCGCCACTTGCCTTTGTATTTGTTACTTCAGTTTTCCTTTAAAAAGGCTTGCTTGCTACTGGTTAATCTTTGCTCTTTGTCCCTCCTTTTTGTATTTTGTTTCCTTGCACTGAGCACCTGCCCAATTACCTGTAGCCATCGCTACTTATCTGGTCATTTTTCAGCACTATTTTCTACTTTGTTTCCTGCTCGTATTTGTGGAAGCTTATTTTGCTTTGCCTTCATTGTTGCTTCCTTACACTCCTGCTGGTGTTTGCCCGTCTCCACAACCCGCCTCCTACAAAACTGCTTGTCCAACCCCAGCGACCCCTCCCAGGTAGCTGCTTGCCCGTCCCAATTCCCCCCGCATTGCTGCTTGTTTCTACTTCTTATCTACATGCTTTCATTTAGTGCAGTCATACCGCCTCACATTTGTTGTTGCCTGCAAGAAACTGGCTGCCGCCAGTATCAACTCAATGTGCACAATGCACAACCCCCTCCAGGAGGCGAGTTATCCCCCCTCCCGTGCTTCAAAACTGCATACATATTACCCTCAAATCACACCATTGGCAACGTGCTTTGGTGCCATAAAAGGTCGCAGTTTATTCAACTTAACAGCAACTGTATGTTTAGAAAGGTTACTCCAGTTCGACTTTACCGAGAGCGTTGTATAGAGTGCTGCAAAGTCCTAGTGTTGTGTGCTTTATAGCTCCACTCGAAACTGCCTCATTAGGTGGTACGTGTTTCCTTCTTCAGTAACTTCTCATCGATAAACTACACCTTAGCTGCAAAGACAAAAAACTAACCAATCCGTTATATTTTGTTGCTTGTACGTACTGGCACACAAATGGAGATATGGCGTCATCAGAGATGCAACATTGTAATACTTCCTTTAGTTCATCTGCCCTAGGAACGGTTAAAAAGTTGACTGCATAGGATCACTGCACGTTGTTTACAATCAGGTTGTAATTGCTTAGTCCGGACAGTGGGGGAGAGGAGAATTCTCTCCTCCAGTTCAATTTTGCACTGTAATAAGTAACAGTGACTGCAACGCTAGATCTGCAGGCTCCCTGATCCCAGAACCTGTTTCCTAGCAGCCAACAGGTAAGTTGATCTAAAGCTATTTTGATATTAACCCCTTCGACGCTCATGACGGAGCGGTTCCGTCATGAGCATCGGTTGCGCTGTGCGCATGACGGAACCGCTCCGTCATGGCCCCGCCCGCGCTCAGAACCTTCAGCACCGCGCGGAAATCCGCGCCGCGCTGAAGGGGTTAAACTTACAGTATGCGTTGTTTTCCCTTGAAACAGGCTAAAATGTGTTGTATTTAATGCAGAGTTTTTGGGATAATCGTTTTAACTTGTGGGAGCAACAGATGCCGCAAGTGGACAGTGCCTATCGTTCATCGGTGTGCTACACTGTACTTTTGTAGTAGGCGCCCTCTTTAATAACTGTTGACTTAGTGTCCAGTGTCACTGGCCTATCACTGCTTTGATGACTGCAAAACCGTGCTTAACTTGCAGACATTCTCGAAGGGTTGCTTCTGGGGTGCATTGGCATTTCACAGTCACCACTTATTAATATACAGACTCCAGAGTGCTTCTTTTTCTTAAACAAACAGCATTTAATAAGGTGAACGCTTGGGCTCTTGGCAGACTTTGCTCTGATTTTAAAGTGTGGTTTGATAGATTTTTTGGGCTGCATTTCTCGCCATGTTATCAAGTATCCATTTATGATTTTGAAACCTGTGTACTGCAATCTGTTTTGGCGAGTGCACATTTCTTCTAAATGAACCAGCCAGAGAAGGGCCATGTTAGTTTTGTAAACTCAGCAATTTCAGTGCATTTGGAATGCACTGAATCAGAAAAATGATAAGATTCACATGTACTGACGACGTTCGCCTGTCCTTCCAAAATTAGACCATTCTCTTCTTTCACAATTATTTTACTTGTGTTTGCTTGACACACTAGCAAGTTCAGAGCTTTCTGCACATTCTCATCACCATCTTTACGTTGTGTTTTTGTCACTTCCCTGTGTTTGGAAGAGATGATCTCGGCTGTATTTCAAACAGCTTAGTATGAACTCCTGTGCACAAATGTTGTTTGTAATCTTTTGGCACAGAAGCACCATACCCTTTTTGAACATGCGGGAATCTGTAGCGGAGTTAGTCTTTACTATGATTGCTAACCTGTGGTTTGATTTACTCTATTTATTTGAGGTTTTTTTGATTGCTTGAGGCAGCCTGGCATTTAAATGTGTTTAGTAACACCACAGACCCTCCCTTTTGACATCCTCGTGCTCTGCATTTCTGTGTTGCAATGCCACTGTGGGCCAAGAGAACTGCTACAATATATTTGATTTGGAAGGTTCTAATCTAGGGAAATTCTTCACTGCTGTTTTATTATGGTAGCCATGAAATACAATGTGCTCCCTTTCTGCTTGTGCCTTTGGGAAATGCATGTTAATTTACAGCCTCATGGGTTGTTCAAGAGATGCATCCTTCAGAAGTCTCTGTTGCTCTTTTATGGCAGATCCCGATTGGTCAGATTAGTAGGCAAGCCTATGCATACCTGTATCTGTTTTTAGTGATTGACCCAATTAATTATAAAAGGCATTCAGTAATTACGTTTTTTTTCTTTTCTGTTTTTTTAAGTTGGCAATTGGTTTGTGCAGATGTAACCAAAGACTTCTTTTTTTCTGAGACATATTGTGTTTCTGTGTTTACCTAGGTAAAGATTTCACCAATAGAACAGCACTTCATGTAAGCCACTGTAAGCACTTCATGTTTGGGGGTTGGGCATAGTGTGACTTTGCCAAACAGACTCTTCAGTTTTGCCATTTACGTGTTGTGTTCTATGTGACTTGTATTTGCAGTAGCATTGTTGGTATCGTAGATGATACGTCATATTGCTGCTGCCATATTAGCAGATTGTAAGCCTGTGGAAAGTTCATTAGCCTAATCTTGCACAATTGGTATCATGACTCTCCGCATACACAAAACACATTTTGTAAGTAATGTATCGTGAGCTCAGTGCAGCCAGACACAGACTGTGAACAATTCATTCATTGGGTCTCTAGGGTGCGCTATTCCAGTGTGTGGCCTATGCCTGACCGCACTAACAGACACACTCACTGTCAAAAACCAGATTGTAGTAATTGTATAGCTCTTCAATCCCTGGATACATACCCCCAGGATAATGTGTTGCATGGCAACACACTTATTAGGTCCAAAAGGCGAGATCTATTGGCAATGCTAATGCGTGTTTTATCTTGCATACCCTCTTCTCACACAGTTCACATACACACCCAATTTTGTCCATCGTTCTCACTTATCTCAAGTAAGCACACGCCACTCTTCTTGATAGTCAAGTCACTATTGTATCCCACACATTCCTTTCTTTCACATATCTTCTAGTTTCACCTTCTCCTCTCCAGGGCCCTGTGTTCTGCCCAACACACTCCTCTTGCCATCCCATCTTTAAACGCACACACACCGCCCTCGCCTGTTAATGACATGCTTGTTTCAGACACATCCACACATTCAATTCGCACCTTCAAATCCTCCTTTCCCTCAAAAAACCCACTTGCGTGCCCATCTCACGCACTTAACCACCCTTACACCGAGCCTACCCTTACTCAATTTCTCTCTCTGTCTTACAAAGACACACAACTCAAGGAGGGCAGTCGTTTTTATGGTCCCTGTCAACATTTTGAATGTTCACTGATTGTGTTCTAAAATGATGCTGATTGAAAACAAAACTGTGTTCATGGGGTTGGCGATATCGACTTGGAAGCCCTGCTGAAAATGTTTGAAGATAAAACAGGGGTGTGGAATTTTTGAAAAAAATTACTTGTCCAAGGGACAAAGTGCTACAGAAAACTTCTTGTCCTGTAATAAAATCCACTTGTCCCCTTTACTACCCTAAATAATTTAGCTGCTGCTTTTACTAAATCGGTTACACCCTCCCAAGTAAAGTTGCCCTCCGCTTCTGCCCATCAGTAGTAAGCAGCCACGCAAATCCCTTTACAGCAACCTATAAGCTTCCACATTCCTCTCACCATAAAGGCGAAACACATCTACTTTCCTCTCAATTACAGTCCATAACCCTTCCACTGACTCATCATAGGCTCCATCCCATCACCCTTTGCTTCTGTTCCTTAACACTGTTAGCTTCATGTTACCCATTTCTCTCAATACAGACCGAATAGTGTTATCTCCCCTCTCTCTCTCATTACAGGCCACAGGTTCCATGCCCTATTCATCCACTACACAGAATACAGGTGTCATGCTTGGCCCATTTGTCTCCAACTCACTACATGTTCTATGCCCCTAGGGGAGTGTAATGCTGTGGCTCGTGAGCATGTAGCATAAAAGACACTGGTGGCAGACTTACTAGCCAGGAGAAAAGAGACAGATGGTGGTGGCAGTGAGTGGAAATATGTGGGACCCGAAATGGAGATGGGGGGGGGGGGGCAGGATGAAGTAGTGTACAAGAATGCAAGGAAGTGTACAAAGAGTATGCTGGGAAGAGAGGTGGTCAGGTTTGTAGAACAGGAGTTGAGGCGCTAAGCAGGGAGTGAGCGGCAGAAGGAAAAATTAATGTGATGAGAAGGGGCTATAGCGACTAACAACTGAAAGATACAAGACAAACGGGAGGCATCTGTAAGATTATGGGTTCACTTTTCTTAGCAAGTAGGCAGGGGTCGGTTTATTCCGGGCAGAAAGAGAAATTTGGTTTAACCCCTAATATTCTGGTTTATAGAAGCATCTTTCACCCCTGACTGCAGTAGGCCAACACCCTGAGAGGCTGAGGAAATCAGAATAAACAGCAAAACACAACAAAAGGGGGCCTCAGGAACATAAAACCCAATAACCATATATTTAAAGCAAATAACCTCAAAATCAAGACACAGTCAATACTCGCAGTGTAACAGACACGCTCTGAACTTGATTATTCTGGGCGAAAGTACCAAAAATGCAAACTGAAATTGAAAATACTAAATATCTCTCTGCATATTTTGTGTACATTCACCTGTGGCATCCTTAGTTAATTTTTCGTGAGCCAGGACTATAATTCCTGTCTGAGCCACTGTCGAGCTGAGCAATATACGCAGAGGGAACAGTAAGACTGACTAGCCAAGCCAGGGACTGCATATATATGAGTTTTACCCCTCTCTCAGAGCCAGAGACTAGACTCAAACCAAGCTAAAGTGGTTATAATTACGGGGCCGGGCTGAGCCAATGAGGGGCTTAGTGCAGGCACCGCTGAAAAATGCAATGTTATTATCAGGATTAAAAGGGGTAGTATTAACATGAGGGGCCGTCGCAACAGAATACACACTGGACAAAAAAATAAATTAAAAAAAGACATGCCAACCCTCCCGATTCAGACGGGAGACTACCGATTTCAAGGCTAGTCTCCCGCCTCCTGATTCAAGCATCCAGAAGCCTGAGTCCTCAAGGTTTCAGCTGACAGGGCTTGGTAATGTGTAAAGTGCTGATTCTTCCAGCAATAGTCAGAGTGGCGATGCGGGGGCTCTAGAAGGGGTGAAAAACCAATTCAGCCTCATTAACAAGCGAATTATCTTTTAAAGACCTCTGAAGTACTCGGGGGCGGTGTGTGCCCGGGAAACTGTCTCAGCCCGGGCTAACACACAGGGGTGGGGGTGGGGGTGGGGGGTTGGTGTATGCACTGCCAGCAACCTGCCAGGCCAGTGCACAACACTTGCGTCACCCTCTCTCTGCCAGCCATTGCGCTCCATGCTTTTCTGAAAGGTAAGAAAAAAAAGTGCATTTGCGTTTCAAATGTCCGATGCTGCAGCAGATCACTTTCAAAGCCCATACATGACAGTAACCCGATTCAAGGAGCCATTCTACCGATTTTTTTCTAAAAAATGTCCTGCTTTGCTCATCTGAAATTTTGGCATGTATGACACACTGACCTGAGGCTTGCATGTAGAGGGAAGACACACTTTGCAGCGTACCCGCTTTAGTGACGACTTGTGTGCTGCTTGCTGCTCCTCTAGTGTTCATCCCCTGGATGTTCCCAGTGTAACCACGGCTCCGGGCTGACCCGTAGATTGACCATCTTGCCGGTTGTAAAAGTTGTTGGGGGGAGGCGCGCTCTCAACACCAGCATCAGTAGTTGGTTCTGGCCACCAGTCACAGTAAAGAAAAGGGGGGGAGGGGTGTTGGCGATTTCTCATGTAAGAGCAGAGGCAGGGGCGCCGCCCCCGCTATGACGTTACATGCCGCATCTTCATTTCCTTATGCCGGGTTTCAGTCTCCCCTGGCCCTGGACAATGCCCTCATGTTCTCCTCACGTGTGAGGAGCTTCAAAAGCAGAGACCCTCCTCCACCCGTTCCCGGATTTTACGTGACGACTTTGGCGGGATTGTAGAGAGCGGCTCTCGTCATTTGATCTGCAGAGCAGAAAACTTTCGAAGTGCCGATAATCTGCATTTGAGCTGCTGGGCCTGCCAAGCCCGCAACACAGACCATTTAACTCACACAGCTCACAGATCGTTTATTATTGATGTGAGTTAATCTCTACTTGTCCGTCGGACAAAATAGACAGTGAATCTTCTTGCCCGTCATAAAAATCAACATGGTTCGGGCGTCGGGCGATATGATTCCCCCACCCCTGTAAAACCCTCTGCAGGATTGTAGACTTGCGCCAGTGCATGGAATATTTCAAGAAGAAACATGGATATTTAGTTGGGAGACTGGAGCAAATTTAAGTTTGGGACCATTTGCAAATTAGTGGTGTTTGTGTCGATTCTTTGGTTTTTCACGTACTCAAAGTGATGCGGATTGAAACCGCTGGGAGCGTGAGTGTCACGCCGAAGCTTAACTGATTCCGGGCCTTTATTCACTGTGACATATTCTCACTGCACAAGGTTCAGCGACGAGACCTTTCGCACGGGCTCGGATCTTGACTGACATTTGGGCCTATGGATCTTGCTGATCCCACAAGAACTCCTATGGCTGCAACAACCACATATGAGAACAACAAAAGACCGTGAAATGAGGAGCAAGATCGGAGCAGCGCTCTACTAACAATAAAGGCGAAACACAAGCTCTCATTAATCGCCTGGCATCACAAACAACACCCCCTAATAACAGGCCGGAGGAAGAAATCTAACAACGTGCTTACTTTCAAAGCCCCAGCTCATCATCCTGGGCGGAGAGAGGGCGATGGAGGAAGAGAGGTCGCATGTGCGATGAAGTGAACCCCGAGGGAGGTAAAGTTTTTGCTTCTACTGGAAATGAAGATAATAGGACCTGCTTTCAGGAAGATGTAGTTTAATCGGAAGGAACAAGGTGCTTTGGAGTATTGGGGGCAGGTTCTCTCGAGGACACGCCTTTAAAGACTTGAATTCACAATGTCATGAAGGAGAACACCACACACAACACAGATCGTATAGATTCATGGAGGCACACACAATAACGTGCACGCTTTATCTGGTTAATGGTAACCTCCAGAGCATGCATTGACAAAGCCGATAGGTTTCGTCTATGTGAGAACTATTGGCTTTGTCAATGCCTGTTAGCCATGTTGTACAGAAACCCAGCTGTACGGGAGGAATGGGGCAAGCAACAAAAGCACTGGAGTGTGGTAGTTGGCAGTGGCTTCTGGCAGGGAACGGGGGGAGGGGGACAGACAATTTCTTTTTTGTTAAACACTTACCTTTTTCCGGCTGCGGTCTCTCCTCCGCTTTGGTCCTTTCCCATGTTGCCTTCTCACCTTCCCTATGCCAATCACAATGCTGCAATGCAGCGTAGTGATTAGTCTGATAGGAGCCTGTGTTATGGCCGGTTGTCGGGCGGAACACGAGCTCCCATAGGGAACAATGGGACTCCGACCGAACATTGTTCGGTCGCATCGTAATCTGACGATCGGAACCGCCGACCGCTAGCCAGTCAGATCCGAGTCTGTGTCGGGCGGAGGCTTTCCACCCGGCTGCGTAATGAGCCCCCTAAGGTTTTTAGTAGAGAAATAAAGACAAGTGTTCCTAACCCCATGGTGGATATGCCAACAACATTACTGCAATATCAGAAGAACAGCGGTTCTTATTAGGAATGTGTACCGAAAAACAATGCAAAAACAAGCTCAATGGCAGATTACAATTGTATTGTTCAAGGATGCAATAGGGAAAGAATAGTCAAACATTGGTTATGTTGAAAATTATTTATGTTTTCTTAAATACAGGTGCCAAATGTGCCATGTCTCCCACGTGAACAACGGAACAAAAAAGAAATAATAAAAGACATTACATTTTTCAGTGTTTATTGATTTAGACCTCCACAGACATCAACAATTAGAATGAATACAAAATCAATACATTATTATAAATCTTAACGACTGTCAATATAAATTCTTTTAAAATAATGATAAAAAAGATTTTAAAAATGTGTACAAATTGATACAGACAATTTCATTTGGGGATGCATTAATTAAGGCTTGTTAATAGTAAGTAGATTATTTCTAAAAAAATAGGTTAAAAGACATTTCTATTCTACAGACAACATACATACAACATACAAAGCACTCCCTCTCCCCTTGTTGGGGGGGGGGGGTCTAGCCTTTTTGCTCGGAGTCTCAGATTCCCCTCTGAGAGAGTCCACAGTGTTAAGGGATTCACACGTAGCGGAAAATGGCCTTTATTGGCCTCCTCTAAGGTGTCCTTTGCCGAAGCACTCCTTCTCCCCTTGTTGGGGAGGGATCCTGCATTTATGCCCTTGAGTCTCAGATACCCCTCTGAGAGAGTCCACAGTGTTAAGAGATTCACACATAGTGGAGGTTTGGGAATGTTCCCGTTATCGCTGGTAAATCAACACCGCACACCGTGATAGGCGCTCTCTTTGAATCCTTTTTGATGCCTCCCCGAGGCTGATACATTAACCCTCGGATGTACCTCGGCGACCGAGCAACCTTTGGCCGATGACCAGTGGAGTTGCCCTACACAACTATTGAGGAGTCTGGCTCTGGTTCCCCCCCTTGGCTGGCACCTACCCTCCTGATCGTCAGACACATTTCTTTTCTCGTCGCCCTGTTGTGTTCCCTTCCCCCTCCCTCACTCTTTATTCTTCCTCTTCTTCTCCCTCCCCCAAATCTCCCTCCCCCTGCCTGCTTTTTCTTCCCCACACCTGATCCATACCTTTGTTACTCCTGTATCCCCAGTAATCTACGTACCTGAAACTGTTGTTATTATGTAACTATGTATTGAAGCAATTCTACCTACTCATGTAAAGCGCTCTGATACCTCTGGGTGTAGCCAGCGCTATATAAAACGTTTCAAATAAAATAAATAAATAAATAAATACATAAAGAATTTATATGTTGGCAAAACTATAACAAACTACTACATCCAATAAAAGCATTTGAAATGCAATAGGTCTCGCATTTTTTTTTAGTTAGAGCTATTGGCATTGAAAATGGCAATGTCCTTTACCCTTGTGTTATGGAGTGAATGTATGAAGTTTGAGTGGAATTATGTGGGTTGGATTGAAATTGTTAATTGTGGAATTGTGTGGCATGTTATTGTGCGGTGTGGAGTGTATTTGTGTAGTGTAAATATGTGGCATGGAGTGCAGTGGAAATATGTGTGCAGTAATGATGTGATGTAGAGCACAGTGGTGTAGAGTAAAGTTGCATATAGCGGCACAGAGTGGCGCTGAATATACTGCAGTGAAATAGAGTGCAGTGAGGTAGAGTGGCACAGATTGTAAAAGAGTGGCTTAAAGTGGTGTATTATAGAGTGTAGTGGCATAGAGCAGATTGTTTTAGAGTAGAGTGAAGTGGTATACAGTGGAGTGGTAAAAAGTAGAGTGGATTGGCATAGAGTGCATTACCACAGCAGCAAAAACCCCATAAATAATAAATGGCAATGCAAAACTAGTTATCGTTAAAGTTATTCAGCTTCTCTTTGATGATGCTTGTTTGCTGGTTTCACCTACACCCTGCCCTGGCTTTACTTATTGTGACCCACAGTTAACCTGCTGGATGCTGCGCTGTTGGAAATATCTCAGAGAAAGCTTCTGCTTTTTATGCTTAATTTGAGTGGTGAAGTAGGTGGGCAGGGTGGAGAAGGATGTGGCGGTAGTGGTCATTGGACAGAACAGTCTACTTCAGGACAGAGGAACAAAGGGTTTGAGTCTCAGCCGATGCCTCAACAACATCCAGTGATTCTGAGCAAATTACTTAATCAAGTCTTATTAGTAAGGACATTTCAAAAACAGGTTTTAGTCAAAGTGCTTTCCCCTAGTTGTGTGTACTACCGAAAACAAAGACAGTTTGTAACAAAAGCTGTCTGCGTACTCGTTTTCAGTTGCAGAAGCCCGGGTGTTTCATTCATTCCTCACACCCGGTCAAGTCTGGGGTTGATGGCTGGGCATTTCACTAGTGTGAGAGGAGCTAAGTGATGCCAAGAGCTGTAACACTGACGTGTGTCATGTGGGAAGACTTTGCACACCGCTAGTGTGTGGGGCGGGGTTAAAGGCAACTCGGAGTCTGCTGCACCAGTGAGGCGCAAATCCAGTCAGCTAAAAATGTGCGTTTGGTGCAAGGGAAACCAAAGCCCACCAGACCAGACCTAAAAAGAACTTGTGTGCACTGAAGTAGTATATGGTCAAATGTTGGTATCACTGCTGTAAAATGTAAAATGTGGAGGCAGCAAATGCTTTTACAAAGCCACGTGCTGCTCAAATGTACCCCCTAGCGTCCCCAGCCCTCCCAGAATGTTTTATAAACTCCAGCACTTTTGAGGTCTCACCTGAGCCAGCGCATGCGCTGCCCTGCGAGACATTTAGTGAGTGGATTTTTAAAGTGCTACCAGAGGCTTTTCCTGGCCTCAAGCTTGCGTTCACGAGCCCGTGCATGCGCGCAGCCGCCATCTGTCTTTCCTCCGTCTGGCCGCCATGGCTCATAAAGCACAGCGCTCTCCCAAGCGCCTCGCTCTGCCCCACCCCCACCACAGAGCGCGTCCCTACGATCACTTCCCGCTCACCTTTATTTTTTTCCCGCGGCCGCGTCAGTTTCATTTTTATATTCTGCTATACATACATTCCAGGAACAAATGACATTTGCAACCATGATTTACTTTTATAATTGTGTCCCCACTCATCCCCCCAGAGTAGTAACTGTAAAAACACATCCCATTGCCAGCAATCCCGCTATAGCTACTTTGAGGCTTATCGTGACACAGTATTAACTTATCCCCAGGGAGAGTGGCAAGCATGCATTTTCTTAAAACCTTCTTCCTGATTGCGCTTCAATTCCCTCCCCCTCCCCCTCCCCCACCACAGATCGCGTCACTCTGCTGGCCTCCACTCCCCCCTCCCCTCCCCTCCGGCCTGGCTTTTTTATTTAAGCAGGTAGGCAGTAGGTCACAAAAACACTGCCCCGAAATATTTCCATTAGTTTACATTTCTTCACGACTGAAAAAGGTCCTCAGTCTTTGCTTCACGTATGTTTTTTGCAGTGATCAGTAAAAAAAAAAAAATTAAGCGCCTGCTTCGCCAGTTGACAAAATACTCGAACGTTGTGAGCTCATCCTACGTATGCCTCAGAGATAAAGATTTTCTCACTTGTGTGTCTCCGCTTCCTAGCAGCAGCAGCAGCTGCCGCGAGCAGCGTGATGAGAGATCAAGGCGCAATGGCGGTGTTTGGATCGGTCTGCAGCGGTGTCACCCCAACTCCTGCTAAACTGCCTCTCTCTGCAAGCTGTGGCAACACCTGGCCGGGCGAGGCAGAGAGGGGCTCGCCGTTACAGAACGTTCGCATGCTGCAATACAAGGCCGCAAAATGAGATTCAAGTTTACCTGCTTCTTTTTCCTCTCTTTTCCCTTCTATTCTCGCCCTCTTCCCCTAACGGAGCCGACATGCTGGCAGCCAGAAACATGCTGGCAACCAGAGACATGCTCGCAGGCAAGTGATTCTAACATGTCAGGAGGGCTGGGACAAAACCACATGCCAGTCAATGATTCCAAAACTGTTTACTTAAAAAACTCTCCTCCCAACAGTCCCTGAGCTGCTGGTGTCAGTCAGATTTGTAATGATTGACTCAAAACGTACAGTGGCATGCTCTGGCATTTCTGGGTTTGTAGTATCGTAAAATTATACGATTATAGCTAAGTGCCCTTGCACTCTCTCTATTTTTCAAGAGCCTCTGGCGCCATCTGCGATGAGCTGTATTAGTCTGGCACCATAGAGCACGGCCATACTTGGCCAGAACTGGCACACCTAGTGTGGCAAGAGGTATGCAGCACGTTAAGGGTCACCAGCGCCCACTCAGCAAGGCAGGCATATTTACGTCAACATTCCTACTCTTAATGAATCTAAAATAGTCCCAGCCCACAGTCCTACCTAATGTTGGTAAAGCATAGGGTTGCCTCATCCTACCAGCACAATGTAAATAGACATGTACAAATAAAATGTAGAATGTTTATATGTCCCTACCGTTAGAATATCCCCCAACAAAACTTCTGCATCTCAAACATTAGTGCTTTACCTCTTCCTCTACATTGCAGGTTCCAACTGAAGCCATTTGACAGGTGTTTAATGTTTGGCTATTGGTGTTTTTTTTGTTATAAGGTGTGAGGTGCCTGGTTTCTCCTGCAGCTGTTGTGCAGGGGAGCCACCAACACTTCAGGGGGGCCCAGTTCTTCAGGACGGGTCTCATTCAGTCCAAGGCCAATTAATATCTGTCCGATATGGGAGACTCGGGAACCCCTCATTAAATTTTGCAGGTAGACTCCATCATTTTGTGTTATGCCACTGGATAAATATTAGCTGAAAACACCATTGCTTTCTGTAGCACTGTTTTAAGATGTATGTTGTGTGGAACTTCTTGAGTGTAACCAGCATCAAGTGCCTGACTGTTCTCAATCCTCCCGCTTTTTGGGTGCCATTTGTCCTCCACTTTCGCTTATTGAGTACAAACTGCCAAAACACTTGGTGCAATCTTTGCTGGAACCCCAGATGTAGAACACTACTTTTCACACGTCAGCTCATCCATAACACTGCAACCTATAAAACAAGCATTGGCATAGCCAATAGGTCTCGCCTTTGGGACCTTATAAGTGTTTAGCCATGCAACAGTTGATATTGTTGCACTAAGGATATTGTGCTGCATAACTAAATACTTATAAGGTTCCAAAAGCGAGACCTATTGACTATGCCAATGCTTGTTTAATGCTTGCATTGCTTTACTTTGATGGGGTAAACCCTTGGTGTGCGAACAGAGAGAAGTCACTGTCTGTCAAGAAGGCGCTGTTTAGTAGATCTCTGCTTTCCTCCCCCAAAGGGTTAGGATGTTTTAAAGCAGTAAACCGTCAGTCCTATCCAGAAATGAAATTCAGCAACCTTTTGTCCCAAACACTGCTTTCAATCATTCTAAATGGTCTCCTAGGACAATTATTATTACAGGACATGCTCCTATGAGTAGATAAATGAAACCCAGGCTGCCAGCCTGCATAGTGCAAGATGAACAGTCTCAACCAACAATATGAAGGGGCTTGGAGCCTTATTGACATTAACATCAGAAATAGTTAGCAATGAAAGCAACTGTTGTGGAGAGCTTTCCGTGCAACGTGCTTGGAATATGCTGTGAATTTAACTCCTGACAAGCAATTTACCTTCTGTCAGTCTCCATGTCCTTGCAGCATTACCCGGCACTTGCTGTGACGCCCACTTAAAGCGGCACATGTGTACCGTTTGAATGAAAGATTAACTGCATTTGAGGCAGGAAGTAACAGGTTGTGGAGTGTCATTCATAATAGCCAACGTTGTCATCTGCAGGATGACACCGCTGCAGGAAGGTGGCTCTGTTGTGACTGGCTCATGGAATTAGATGCCATTCATTCTAATGAAGAGGTGATGGTGGCTTTAATGAGCAGCGCGCGAGACAGCGCGGGATTAGGTACATTCATCGGACTTTCGTATTAACATTACATAGATGGCTACAATGCCTTCAAGAAATGTGTTTGCAGCTATGTGAGATGGGGCAGTCTACTGCATCTCTGTGACAGCTAAGGACAACAAGAAAGTGAACGAGTGGTGTGCGCTCGTTGGGGAAATCAAGCGCGGCAGCGAAGCCACGAAAGTGAAAGCATTTGTAACCTGCCCCAAAACAGATGGCAGGCTGCGCGCGCTGCTGAAGCTGCTGACTTTGGAGTTGGAGAACAGGGTTCGAGCCTCGGTGTGGGCTGCATTATTTAATTATTGAAAAAATAAACAGCGATCTCAGAGTGGGGGTGGGGAGAGACAAATTAAAAAAGTAATACACATGGAGGGGGAGACAGATACTATTTAAAAAAAACACGGTTGAGACGGACAAATGTAGCATCTGAAACCAAGTACAACAAACGGTGCAAGGAGGTGGCTCAACAAATAACGCTGCTGATTTTGGAGCAGGAAAACAGGGTTCGAGCCTTGGCGTGGGCTGCATCATTTAAGCGTGATTTAATTACGAATAAATTAAACGTTAATAAATAAACGGGGTCGGGTAAAGTGCAGGAAGTTGCCAGATGTGGAAATGCGAGCAGCAGAGAAAAAAAGTAGTCCCTAAATAAAAAGATAACATCCAGCAGCGTAAGTTTACTGAAGTTGGTCGATGCTGCTTCCTCCAGAAACGGAAGAAAAAGGAAGTGATGTATCGGACCACAAGCCAACAATGAGCAAGATAAGAACAGCAAATGCCAGATTCCACCAATGGCAAGCGACAAAACAAAGATAAATGCAATGGGTGGAGTTTCAGTAGTAATACTGATTACTTGATCCCTCGTAGAGGCAGCGCATGCGCTGCCTATGCGAGACCTAAAAATTATCAAATGAAATCGAGCCATTGTATAAATCAAAGGGATCAGGAAGCTGTTTTTTTTTTTATGTGTCGACGATGTTTCAATCGACGATGTTTCGACCCCCTGTACAATATGGGGTCTCATCAAGACCAACAGAATGTGGGGACACCTAAGAATTCAAAAACAGAGAATCACCACACCGTACTGTGATATTAACAAGTGTATGAAAATAATTAATAATTGACACTGTACCTGATGGAATATAAGATACTTAAAACAGTGTGCACACCAACCACCAAAGTGCCCAAAAGAAAGGGAAAGAGCACTCACATGGGACACGGCGGGTGTGGGGGGGAACTGGGTAAAATAACATAACAAATGGGTAAACAATATAGGAATTCAAAGAAACGATGGCAAGATTTGAAATGGGTTTGCAGTATCACAAGGAAATTAAGGAAGCAATGGCAAGACTTCAGTGGGGTCACTGAGAATGCTTACCCCCAAGGATAGGATGCTGACTAAGCAAGGCAATGTTTGAGTAGAGGTGCAAGGCGCCACGATGGGTGCCTATCCGATAATATGACGGTTGCAGGAAACTGCGTGTGCACCGCGCTATCGGAAGGATTCTGCAATGGAGTCACAAGGCGAAGCAGGCGGCACGTATCCAGACTCGCCGCTCCGTCAGTGTCAGGTGGAAGACGCTGCGGTGTTCTTCCTTTTGACACTGACAGATGGGCAAAACACGGCTTGGAGTAAATGTGCTTCAAGCCTATGGTGCCACAGTGAGGACAAGAGGAGGTGTGGCCCTGAGGTTGTCAGGGTAACCTGCACGCTTCTGCTTGTGCAGCACTGTGATGAGCTGCGCGCTGGGTGTCCAACGTAAGGAGAAAATTAGATAAAGGGGGTGGAGTGGATGAGAAGGCCATGAGTGCACCCAGTGGGGAGCATGTGTGAGCACAATTACCCAATTTAACTGTAAGTCAATACTGGATAGAAAAAAGGTTATTGCATTGTGTGCACTAATACAACATTAGTAATGATTGACAGTAAGTAACAACCAAATGATTGACAGAATGGCAAGGCACATATGCACATGAAGACAATGTATAGATAAATGGTGAAAGATGAAAAGAATAGAATGCCGGCCACAGACGACAGTAATCGAGGTGCTCTTACTCGCAGGCATTCATGTACAGAGATATTGCCTGCACTTGGGGTAATGTACGATTGAGGATAAACTGGTCAGAACGTGTGGAGCAGGCCATAAAAGCATATGTGCAAAAGCAATAGCCGGATTACAGTAGACTATGCGATCAGCAATAATCAAGGTGCTGCTGCTCGCCACAGGGATTCAATATAGGATTAGTGGACAGGCATAGCTTGACAAGGCCTGGTCAAGTCAATTGTTCAGTTCTGCTGCGCAGGTCTGCCACTCCTCAGCAGTGTTGAGTCCTTGATTTATGGAATTGCAACGTTCAATCCATTTGCATTCCATTTTCTGGAGAATCTGCATGAGATCACCGCCTATCTCACTCAAAAAAACTGTCTTGGGTCCATTCAGGCTTGTAGCTGGGTAGTTGTGGCTTCAAGCAGCAAGGCTTGACGAAGCAACTTAGTGTAAAGCATTTAACAGCACCAAACAATGGAATAAGAAAGTCACACAACAAGAAAAAGACACAACAGTTTATAAAACTAGAGCATATTTTTCGAGTCCTTGATCCTCAAAATCCACCAGAGGGATCCAGAGATGCAGATTTTAAAAGATATAAATGCTTTTAAATCCAACACGAGCATTGGTCAACAAAAACTTTGCAAACTTTTGAATAGTTTGAAACAGTTCGTTTGGCGACTCCGGCACGACTTGTTCGACCAAATCCGACAGGGCAGTGGTCTAGGATTCCAGTATGATTTGTTTTGACAGATGCCGGAGCCTTTTCCAGTCAAGTTCCAGCCTCTAGGAAACGGCCGCCATAGACGACAATGGAGTGGTCCTGATCCTGGGGTTGCAGGCAGAAAAGATGCTCAATGATGCTCCTGTAGCAGTGCGGTCGATGGGGGTGAAGTGCGGTTGATCCCTCGGTCCACAGGTGGGGCACAGTGGCTTTGACCATGTCACTTGTGGTCCCACAATGTCCTTTTTGCGACAGTAGAAAGCCAGCTGTGGCTGGGCTACTAATCTGGTGACCAGCGGTCACAACTAATATCCTTGGTGGGGTTTGTGTCTCTCTTGGACCACGAATCCAGTCTCTGATAGCACTCCAGGGTCCAGCAGACATTGGTGCAACTTTTGACTATCCCAGATTTGTCTCTTGGTGCCCTTGGCTGCGGTAAGCAGCGATTCCTCTGAAGTGGCTTCTGCTTTGCCGGTTTGGGCTTCCTCAGCTTTGATGTCCCTGGCGGTGTTCCAGGGGGCAGCCGACTGACCCTTCGAATCACTGCTTCGATCTGGGACTGGGGATCAACTTTTCCCCGAGCCAGGAGCCACAGGCACAGTCCAAACTCACTAGCCCAAAGGGCAGCAGGAGCAGTCCTTCCGACTGTGCAGCCTTTCTTCGTGCAGCTTCAAAGACAGCAGGGCAGTCCTCTCTTGGTCCTCTCTCCAAATCCAATATGTACTGATGCTCAGTGTGCCAGGGGGGCCCATTATATGCTGGGAAAGTTCCCAGAGGGGACAACGCGGTCACTAGCCAATGGGCTACTGGATCCCCTCCTCTTTGGTGACTAAGTTCCGGCTATGTGTGGCATTTGGCAGTCCTACAGTGCAATATTCTTGCCACTCTCTACATCTCTGAACCTTCCCTTGACTGTGAGGTGCTTGGTAGCCCATCCTAGCGGTGTGGCTACCTAAGGCATACACGCCCATGCGAAAACCAGTTTGGGGACAGATTTCCCTATCTCCAACTTGTTTGTGTGAATAAAAGGAAGCCTCCTCTAGAGTGTTGTCACAGGTGGTCCTTGAAAGGCAGCTTCCCGTTTGAAGCTTGTCTTTTAGGCTAACACCGAGTATCCTTTCTGGGAGAGGACTTCTCACCTCACTCTACAGCAACTGTCTTTGTTCCTAAGCCTGGGAGTCGTTCACCCGTCTCCCTAGGCAGTCAGAAAGCTGTCTGTTGGCCAGGGCTTGTGCAAAGCCCACTGGACCAGCTTGGTCACAGAGTGGCATCAAGTCAGATTTAATGTCACTATTAATTTGATACCTTACAGTACCCTGTTAGGTAGTTCAATTCAGAAGTTAGCCAGGCTAGGCTGCAATCCGATAACCCTGTGTTAGCCAACGGGGCTACTAACTTTCCTCAGCAAAACAACAACTTTAAGGATTCTGCTTCTAAGAGATATATAAACCTATATGTCTTGTTTACATTTTACCGCTCCCTGCCTTAGGGCTCAGTAGGCCTTCCCTAGGGGAGACTTTCATATATTATTAAGGGAAGGGGTGGCTTTGCCATCAATGGAGGTACTGTACACCTCAGGTAATCTCCATGCCACCGCCCCAGCTTCACCAGAAGAACACACTACCAGTCTTTAAACTCTTACAAAAGTCAAGCCTGCCAGAAGCATCAAACTAACAAAGTTGCATTGCCGCCTTCAAACCATACTATAGAGTATGAATCTAACATTCTGTCTGGTGGCATGAAGATCGCCACGCTTTATGGCTATGTCCTCCACTTTCCCCTCTCATTTAGGCTATGGCTTTTGCCAGGCCCAGTTCTCAGCTTCCTGCAAAACAGTGCTGGATTAGAAAATAAGGTTATAAGGCGAAAGAGGGGCAGTCCAGGAAGTAAGGGTGTAGAAGAAAACTTCAATACTCAGTGTTTCGGTTGCATCTACAAAATGTATTTATTAAAAATCAGTGACCACAAAAAATGGGCAAGGGGTCTTTACGGCAGTTGCCAAAGAAAGGAACCCCCTGGGGAGCTAGAAAGCACACACATTTATAGCTGCTGTTCGAAGTTTCTAGAATCAAGTCACATGCCGAAATGAAGTACTTTGTGATAGGTGCAGCAAAGAGACCATCTGAAAGCGCAGAACTGGGCGTGAGCGTTCTTCAGTGGTGTCTAAACATACAGAGCAAGGCCTCATTATTTTATATACACAACAGTATTTCGGAAATCTTGCAACAGGTGCCAAGTACAGACCCCATCTCACTACAAGGTCAGAGCTTCCGGTCACTGCTCCGGTAGGGCCTAATATACGATGGATCCTTCATGTTACATGGTTATACCTTAGTAGAACTGCACTGTTGAATGTGCAAGCTCAGGAAACAAAACCGAACAGCTAAAATTGGTGATTTTCGGGAAAAAATGCGTATTACTAAAAAGTACTAGCTTTCAAAACAAGATGGAACTAGTGAACAAGTGCTATGTTAGTTAGCAAAAGGTGCAGTGCAAGAGTGCTAGTGTAGGAAACATTCGTGCTTCCATTTGTAAACAGTGCTAGCTTATGAAATCCTAATGCACTGCCAGCACTGGAAGTAATGGTGCACTGCTAAGAAGGGGTGGTGTAGGAGGTGAAAGTGCACTACCAAACAGTAGTGGTTTAGGAAGCAATGGTGACTGTGGGGAGGTGTGGTGCAGCGGCCAGGGCAGCTGACTTCGCAGCACCGGGTTCACAGTTCGATCCCGGCGGCGGCAGCTCAGCTCAGCACCATGTGACTCTGGGCAATAGCTCACTTAATTTCCACAATGGCGCAACGTGCCTTTGAGACCTGTAAGGGTGAGTAGTTTGCGCTTTACAAATACGGATTTACTTTACTGTCTAAATAGTGCTAACTTAGGCAACAAGGCCACACTGCTAAAGAGTGCCAACTAAGAAGTCAAGGGTACAGCGCTAAACAGTGCAGTTCAAGGAAAGAAGGATGTCACACTACACTGTACTTTAAGGTTCTGAAAAAAAGGCGTCCATTGAAGCAGTACAAATTCAAGGCAGAAGGTGGTATGTTTACTAAAGTAAATTAGGCACAGCGTGAAACTACTTAGTACCACACATGCATTACTATTTAAACCCCATTGTGTGATAGATAACAAGGTAAGCCTAGGAAATCAGAAAACCTTGTGGCTGAAAGCAAAATGTAGGCAGCATAAACATCTATAGGGCAGAGAGGATCCATAAAAAGGTAGAAAACTGCATTAACACTCAATAGTAGAGTGAGGGAAATTGTGGCTTTTTTAAAGTTCATTACTAAATGCCCTCATCAGTAGTAATTAGTTGAGATTATAATTTGACAGCCACATGTAGGCTGCTTTCTCAACCCGCCTTTCACCTGCTAAGTGACAGCGTAATGGAAGTGAGCATGAGTGTCTGTGTGAGAGCATTTTCACGTGCGTGAATGAGTGTGTGTAAGTGAGTGGAAATGCGCAAGTAACAATAAAAGGCAATGGGGCATATTCTCAAGAACGTGTGATAACCATCGCAAATTTAGCTTATCGCAACTTTGCATATCGCAGTCTATCGCGGGATAATAACGCTGTGTTAACGTAGTATTCTTAACCTGGCGGCACCATGCTATAGTCCCGCAATAACGTGTCGAATGACCACGTTAAAATTAACGCGACACCGCAAAAATGCGAAACACGAACGCAAATAAAGTTCTGATGAGGCCAACCGTGATACAAAAATCAGCGCTAACCACTGACAGGCCTGCAATTCTCACGCATCATGCGGGAAAATGCACTATATAACCCGAACACGAAAAACACACCAAAGACAAAATAAACTGCGTAGCAACATGGATGCTCCCGGAACGAGTGCCTAGGTCAACACGAACCCCACAAGCCCCACAGACCACCAGCAAGGAACCTCAGGGTTGGGGAAGGCCAAGGAGAAGAGGAAGACGGGGTACAGTCCGCATGACAACCGGATCGTCGTCACGGAGGTGACAGAACACTAACAACAACTGTCCGTCACCTCCACTGTGTCATCGGCAACACAGACGGAAAAATGGCATTCCATCGTGAATGCAGTCGGAGTGTCGAGGAGGCCAAGATGCGCTGGCATGATGTGAAAAGCCAAACCAAGCAGAAACCCGCTGCCAACAGGAAGGCAGCAACTGCGAATGGAGGTGGGAGTCCTGTGCCACAGGAGGAGGGAGGACGGGGGGACGGGCACAATGGCACACATGCACAACGATGTGTAGCACATCGCACACCCACAATGACCCTGGGGCATGTCCCTGATCCCCGTGGCACACTGCAGCACACATACAAACATCAAGTAGGCCCCCGTCCACCATGTGCCCAAAGGGGTCCCACACCACACATCACCAATTCCACAACATACACATGCACCCATGCGAAACACAGCAAAGATGCGTATTTGTGAGCCACACTGACAATGCAAGTGGCACCACATGACAAGCAGCATGGCCGGAGTACAATCACCATGACATTGTGCATGCCACGAGACTGAGGTGGCTGAGTGTGGACCACATCCGGAAAGGAGCAAGTCACACCCTGACACATCCACGTGCACAAATAACCACTGAAGTCAACAATACATCTGCAGACAAATAATGCACAAGAGTTCAAAATCCGTCTAAGAGCACAAATGACCCAAGTCGTCAACATCACAGCGCCTTAAAAGCACAAAAGTCAAAGGCACACCGCCTCCAAGGGATAAGGGGCAGAAAAATCACAGCTGCAGGTGCAACTCTCCCACAATGCAGCACACACACATAGCAATGACAGCACATCCACATGGATGACAATGTGGTACACAGTGCAACACTTACACTGCAGAACAGAGGACACAACTGGGTCTGCTTGTGTGTAGAAAATGGCCAATCACATCTGACATAGCAGGAAACTTTGAGATGAAAATGTACGTGTACAACCTCATCTACGTCATGTAGTCCAAATGTCCACTGTCCCGCATCAAATAGTCCGCTCCTCCTAAACAGTCACAATGTACATTGTCATGCAGTCTGTATGTAAACTTGAACAATGCGTCAACATACATGCCAACACAATGTCAACAAACCTCTCCCCTTCACATTGCAGAGGGACAAACAACACCTCCAGCAGAGCAGACCAGACAACTCTACAGTGATGCTGAAGAGGACCTCCACGCTTCCGACACCGACGGCCTACAACAGTTCATGGACATCTTGGGCAATCGAGCTCCAGGAGCAGGGCAGCCCAGCTGCATCGAGGATACCCCACCCCCTGCACAGACAACACTGCTGGACGCACCCACCACCATGGCTGGCTCCCAGCAGCCCACCGAAGCACACATCACATTCCAAGGCCAGGTGTCAGACTGCCAGAAGGGGGTGGCCGCACAGGTGCGGGTGGGGTTCTACCTCATGGAAGCCGAACAAGATCACATACGTGGGTGTCTAAGTCCCATCAAGGACCACCTACACTCCCCAACGGAGACCCACACTGCGACAGAGACACATGCCTTTGCACATTTCCAGTACTGAACCACACCCAGAGCCACGGGATAATCATCCACACCCCCACACTGGACTTGTGTCGGCCGGCCCAGTTCACTCCTCTTATGTATTGAGTGGGGGACGACAAAGCTACATGTGCAAGGTCTCACCCGCTGCCTGCGGTGACATGGCTGCGTCTGCTGTACACGGCACAATATAATGTTGTAGGGCCCGGGCCCTAATGCATACATCAAGAGCACACGGACACACTCAGATAGTTCGTTGAACTGGCTACGGGCACGTGCGCTCGACACCTTTATTGCCAAGGTCACATGTACAGTGACGCCTGTGCTGGATGTGTGTGGGGTGAGTGTAAGCCAGCCCTCATAGAGTCGTTGGTGCTGGCAACAACTTGAACAGTGATCACAATTAAAGCGGAAACAGAAAACACCAGCATAACAGAAATAACTGTGAAGCATCATGGTGGTGGCCGGAGAAAGTACAGTGTTCTCCCAATATGCAACCAGAATGGTCCATGAGTTGTGGTGCACTGAGTTAGTGGCACCTGAAGAGCTGAGCAGGATATCAAGCTGATGATGGCACCCACGACAGGTGTGAGCAACTCTGATAGTCTGGCAGTAAGACACTTCCGACTCTGGCACCTGTTGTTTGGAGTTGGTCCTGGCGGTGGTGGCGTGTGCACCCCGCAGTGATGCGACGTCCGGGCAGGTCAGGACTTGATTTGATGTGTGAGCCCAGGTGGACCGCATTTGAGGCTGGAGGCAGCACACAGCACAGGGCCATGGACACATGGCCTTGATGTCCCCCAGTCCATCGACCCAGAGGCCATCCATTATGCTTATTAGACAGGGTCCATGACTTGAGTTGCACAGAGTTAGTGGCCCCGGATGCACTGTGGCCGGCACAGGCACATGGGACGATGACTTGCGGTGCAGTGAGATAGGGCCACGCGAGCTGAGCGGGTCCTCGTTGATGTCGAAGGTTAATGTTGTGGAGGTTTGCGGGGGACAGAAGGTGTCCTCCAGGGCATGATGCAGAGGGCAGAAGCCGGCCGGAAGCGTCAAATGGAGGAGTGGAAAGCTACAGCCTTGTTTTTGCCTCAAAGTCTGAATCACCGCCATGATTATGAAGACAACCCCCAGTCCATAGACTCAGTCGCCACCAAAGTTCAACCAGAAAGTGTCCATGGATGTCGGGGAACAGACTTAGTGGCACCGGAGCTGAAAGGGGATGCAGTCTGCGATGATGCCAGTACAATGATATCAAAGCTGACATGAATAAATCATGACTGAGTTCCCAATGTGTGACCTACTCGACCGCAGTGTAGGCCGGAGGCAGCGGTCCGCATGGGCCTACAGACACATGTCATTGGGATGCTATGCGCAGAGTTGCTGGCACCAGATGGAAGGGAGTACAGTGACATAAAATCTACCATAAAGTGTGTACTTGGCCATTGTATAATCAAGATTCAGTTCCAAATCTGTGACGTACTTGACCATAGTGTAGGCCGGAGGCAGCGGTAGAGTACGTCAACGAGAAAGGAGTACAGCAGGCCTGTGTCGCAGAGGGCGTGATGGTCTGAGGAGGCTGCCAAGGTAGCAAGCCTCGGGCTTGGAGTTTGCGCCGGCACGTGGTGGGCCCTCTTTAACACACGCCGGTGTCGGCAGGTGAGCAGTGAGGCTTGGCTGCTCAGGGGCGGGCAAGATGGGTTCGGGGACCAGCGGCCCTGGGGGCAGCAGGCAAACAGGATCGCAGGCAACACTGCTCACGGCATCGGCCTTGTGGTGGGGTGGCAGGCGACGGCCCTGGCAGACACAATGGGCATTCCGGAAGTGAACCAAGCCCAGGGCTATGTGTTTTTTATTCACACCCCTACGCTGGCCTGGCGTACCCCGGGCCAGCCCACTCCGCACACGCTTACGGGGGGGACGTCACAAGCTACATTTCCGCGATCTTCCCCACTGTCTGGGGTGACATAGTTGCGTCCACTACACTCCAAACACCAGCAGTACATGTAGACATGGGTATGTCTGTGGTCTGCATACTGTGGTCTGTCCATCACATCTCTGCCACACTTGGCATTGTGTACATTCTCATTCATGGGTCACTTGCCTCCTTCGCACATGTCTGGTTCCCACCTCTCCCCACATTCCACTACTGTGTGGCTGAGGTGCCATTGAGGTGCTGTTGAAGGCTCATGTACATGGCTAGCCCAGGTTGCCACAGTAAGTTGTGCTGTTGTGTCTGGTGGGTGGGCATGTTGTTTGGCATGTTGTATGTGCTTTTGTAACGTGTGCATTGCCAGAGTTGTGAGTTGCATGATTGTGGAGTTGAGGTGTGTGGCGTGTTCCTTTGGTACTTAGCAACAAGCAGTGCATTCCCACAGGTGCAATCCTGGAAGCGCTGGTTGATGATGGACTGTCGGAAGATGAAGGAATCATGCACACTGCCTGGGTGGTTGGCGACAACATTGGTGAAGAGTCTCCGGTGGTCCACTATTGCCTGCACATTGTTGGAATGCGTGTGCTTTCTGTTGCGGTAATTGTGTTGATGGAGCAGGTAGTGCAAAAGTTTTGTTATATTAACTATAATATTATTAAACGAGTTTGCATGTCTATTAATCAACATTATTAATATTTGAATTACACGTGGGATTTGCATTTTGCATGGCTAAGTAACCTTTATAAATAAAATCTGTACGCATATTAACAATAGTATATGTGGTAATAGAATACTGCATGATATATGTTGCTTTTGTAATGTTGCCCTAAGAGCAGGACCAAAAGGGTGCATATAATGGCTTTAATTGTTGCTACATGCTAGATAAATACAAGCACATAGAGGGATTAGCAAAGGGTTAACATTAGGATCACCATTTCCATGTATTAATTACTCTTTTGTGTTTGTTTTGCTTAAGTTGACATTTGGGCCTAAATCAAAGATGGCCGCTAACTCCACACGACGAAGTGGCCACTGTTCCATGAGGCGCGGAGTAAGCTACGCATGTGCAAGAAATCTTTTAAACCTTGTAGCGACCTCTGTACCAAATGTCCCCGGTCAAGGATGTAGAACGGGAAGTCTGCCAAGACAAGAGAACAATCAACCTTACAATAAACCGGAACAAGCCGACTTTTGGACTAACTAAGGACCTCACCCCTCGAACTGTACTGAGAACCTTAAACTTACATCAGACTATCTCAACCAGCCAATCACGACTGTTATGAAATATTAAATTGTATCTTCTTTACTTCATTGTATTATACAAAGGGGTAATAGAATAGAGGGGGTCGCTTCGCTCTTGTTTTTTTTGGGTCACGTCGCTTTGCGTTGCCTTGCTACGTTTTGCGACTTCTCTTAAAACTTTGAGGGTCTGGATGCTGCCCGATCATCTGATGACTGCGAACTTTTCCTAAATCTATGGCCAATGATAGATGCTTGCCGATCTTTGGGACTGTAACGTGCTGAGAAAAGAACTTTGGGCTTTGGCCTGTTTCCGGACAATTTACGACAAAATTATGCAGAGCCAATGAATTAAAGGACTCCAAATAGCCAGATTAGGTAAATATGATGTTCTGCGATTTAGTCAAATTTTGATATTAAACTTTATAAACTTTAACGAAACTAATACGAATTCAAATCATTATGAAATTTTAGATAAACCATTATTGATTAACAAGAAGTTATGAGTTGTGAGTTTCATTTAAAAGATAGATTCTGAAGTCTTAAAATGTGTTTGAGCTGGTTCTAAATCACCATCAATCAATCCAACTAAATTGGTCCGTTCGACCAAGTGGGAGGAGTACCTTGATGTTTTAGGATTAAGGATCTGTAGGCGAAGGGCATTAATGTATATTTTGTAAATTACTTTTCTCTCCCTATAGGTTATAAGGTGTTCCCCCTCCACATGTCCAGCGCTTGAATTACTTATCCCTCCTGTGTGTGCAGACTCAATGAGAGAGATGTGTGAGTGTTGGTGTTATGGGCCCCACCAATGACTGCGTGTGTGAATGAGCTAGTGTGACGTCGGGTCTGCGACGCAGGGACGGTATCGGTAAATGTTATTCCCCATTTTCCCAGTCTCTTGCTGGATCAGCGTGCAGTGTCGGCAGAGGGCACAAGTAGGACATGTGTGCTGTTGATTGTCCCCAACACGTGCGGGAATCCAGCTATGGTGTATAGTCCTTGCTTGGTCTCCAGTTGTACCTGCGCATTTTGGGTGACGTATAGGTACTGGGGTACCAAGCTGATGATGGCATCCAGGACAGCTGTGAGGAACTTGGATGGGGCTGGCTGTGAAACTCCTCCGACTCAGGCGGTTGTTGTTTGGGAGGTACCAGAGCTCAACAGGTGCAGCACAGCCAGCAGCTTTGTCTGAGGTGGGATGTTGGTTGTCTGCTGTGTTGGTACCGTCAGCCTGTCGGCAATGATGGTCAGGATGCGGAGGATGGTTGTCCTTTTGTGAGCAATGACATGGTCTGGTGTTAGGTCTGTGAGGCTGGTGTGTTTCCTGAAGGTCTGCTGTCTTTGTCCGTGCTGCCTCTGTGGTGGTCCGGGGGGAGAGGTCCAGGGGGGTGGTGGTCCTGGGTGTGGTGGCGGTGGGTGTTGTTGCCCTCTCAGGCTCCGGGATGCATGGTCAGTGGCTCCATGGCATCTGTTGCTCTACATGTGTGGCTGTGGGCTGGGCTTCCTTTGATGGTGCAGGTTGTCGTCCGCCTTTACACCAGGTCAGAGCAGGTGTTAATATCCTGCTGCTAACGCGCCGTATCGCCTGTTTTGTGGTCTTATCGCCAATCTGGCAGGTCGTTGAGTATGTTGAGGTGTGGTGTTGTCGCGGCTTTTTGCTCGGGAACGCCTACTCTGCATCTCATTAACCGTAGTTCCCGGGGTCATCTGTGGCGATGTATTTTGCGGACACTATCGCAGGTAAACTGGTGATATCGGCTGTTAGCACCAGCTTGTGAATGGGGCAATAAATTATCGCGACTTTGGCTGCGATGAAGTGCCGATAACTCGGCGATAGATCCTTGAGATTATGCCCCTAAGTTACATTCAGAAAGTGAGTGAGACTAAGAGGGGAGGGTGTGAGTTACAGCCATAAGAGTGAGGTAGCAGCCATAAGAGTGAGGTAGCATGAGAGAGTGTGAAAGAATGATGGTGTGTGAGTGAGAATAAGTAAGAGAATGTAAGTGAGCAAGTTTAATGTAAATAATCGTAGGTGATTGTGAGTCTTATGCTTGTGAGTGTGTTACTGGTTCCTAGCACACGGTGGATAATTTCTGGTTTATGGAGGCACCCATGGCAAAATGAGACCTATTGGAGGTAATACTGGGCACAAGGAGTTCCTTTGGTAAAATGCTGGCACTCTAGATCTTATTCTTGTCATATGGGATATCCGCACTAAAATGCTGGTTCTGGCGTTAAGGACTTACTTAATGGCTAATGGTACACCTGTGGCAGAATGGTGGTCCTAAAATACTATAGAGAATTGTTGGCATTTGGAAGGACAACCATAGTAAATGCAGAGCAAGCAACACTGCAAATGGTTGGCCTTTGCATACTAGAGGCCATTTTTGACATATGGATCACCATTAGTACATGTACGAGGTCATTGGTAAAATTCTGGCAGCATGTACATGCTGCGAACAAGACCAAGCAGATTTCTTTCACATGGTATGGACTTGCCCCATCATTGTACGATACTGGGACTCCATAGAAAAAGAGCTCACAGAGGTTCTGGGCTGGGAGGTCCCACACAACCCATTAAATGTGCTCCTGGGAATCAAGGATGGATTTGATGGCTCTAGATTTGACAAACAATTTCTGAGCACAGCCTTGGTGGTGGCTAAGAGGGACATTGCTGCCAGCTGGATAAACCCTGTCCCACCAACCAGGAGGAAATGGAAAAGAGGGGAGGACTGTTGCGCAGCACAAGGGAAGCCTATGTATGAGGCTAGGGGGTGCCCGGCGAAACATCGTAAAGTCTGAGGCAAATGGCTGGGGCAGATAGAATAAAAGTAACTCCCTTCAGGAACTGTGAGCACTATGTGAGTTTTTACGAGATTATATACTGCAAGTGCATTTTCTGTATATGTAACATGGTGACGTCCTATAGCTGCTGTAACACGCTTTTATTTATTTATTTTTACAGAGTTTTATATAGCGTGAACTTGACCCGAATTGGGTATCAGAGTGCTTTACATAGCACCAGTTGCATTACATGAGGACACATTCATTTTTGTTAGGCACGGGGAGATTAAGTGATTTTCCCAGGATCACAGGATGTTCAGCGTTGTTGCCGTGACTCAAACCCAGTTCCCCAGATTCTAGGTCGACCGCCCTAGCTGTTAGGCCAACTCCTCTCCCCATGCTGCAGTCGATTACTGCTGGTTTTTCTTGTTCTAAAAAAACAAAAAAAATTGATTATCAAAACAAAATCCTGACATATTGTTTTTAATTCTTGTAATAAGGGGCATTCATGGCAAAATGTTGGCCTTGACACACTAAAGGTAATTTTTTTATGTGGACCAGCCATGGTACATAGATGCAGTCAATGGCAAAATTCTGGCACTGGCATGTTATATGTAGTTATTGACATAAAGCGGTCGGTACCCATGGCACAGGGGGGCATCCATGCAAATGATGGTCCTCATAGAGTGGAGGTAATTATTTACATACTGGAGGCAACCATTGCCCATTTTAAAATAAAAATGGGGTTAACTCCTGGTGAACGGCAGGCTTCATTGGTTAGGCATACCATAAAAATACTTCAGTATTGAATGAGTCCCCTTTCAGAAACCACTCTTCCTGCCATCCTAAAAGAAGTTGAGCTTGTTTCGCTCACTCGCTGCAATTCGCGGCAAGCATTATGCCCCACCACTTTCAGACAACACCAACGGGCACTGGGCCTTAGAATGAACAGATGGAACATCCTTGCTGTCACATGATAAACCGATTAGTCAATAGTCCTAGGTACAAAATCTAAAACCAGGAAGGTTCGAATGTGAATGTAGAGAATGATAACACTGACGGTGCAGGCCTCATTCGTTGCTTCATTTGAATATTTGAATATTTTATTTACAGGGCAGAGAAGCCAAATGTAAACGCTTGCATAAAAGGAGTTTACACCTTTCATTCTGAAATTAAATTCTCAGAAGAAAATTAACTGACGCTAGTTTGAATATGTTATAATGATGGTCTCAGACTGTGCAATGTGGTGCTAAATACACAGATATACTAATCTGCAATAGCTGTATAACATGAAGACTACTTGTTGTCTCTTAATGTCTGTTGCTGCAGGTATTACAACTGTTTCTAAAGTGTTAGCCATGATGAGAACTAGGAGTATTTACGATTTAATATATTCTATCATGGTTTTGTGCATGGAACAATAAATTGGGCCACCATGTTGGCCGGCCTAAAGCTACGCAAAGACAGTTTCTGGCATGCTCTAAGTATCCTGGGACATTTGAAGCCTTTGGTATCCGTGGGAAGGAATTCTAGAAGTGAACGCTATGGGTTTGGTAAAGTGATGCTCCATGTCCATTATGTTTTAATTTATTGTAAGATGATGGAGTCTGCCCATCAAATCTGCCCGGATTTATTTTTTGCTTTTTAATCACATGGTTTTTGACCTTTTTACTGTGGGTGAGCCTCACAACCGGTGACTCACCCACAGTAAACTCATGTTAAATGGACAGGACGTGTCTACCACCGGTCTCAGCCTTTTAAGATAAGGCTGCTGTGATGCAGCAAGGGTAAGGGGCATTTGACTTGTTACATGTCAACATGTGTGTGCACACGTGTGAGGGCTGCATGTGGGAGACTCCAGTCGTGCGCAGCCTGGTAACTCCACACGGGTAGCCTGGTGCAGCGGGGGCTCTACAGGATTGGATATGGACCTAGGGTAGGCCTCATATTCTTAGGGAAAGTCAGTGTGGTTTACTGTCTTGTCTGCAGTGACACTCCATTATACATCTTCTGGGAAGTATGCCTTAAAGTGAAGCTTTGCTTCCCTTTGCCCTACAGAGACCTGTGACATATCGAATTGGGGTCATAACATGTACAGGAAAATCAATTCTGCAAGTTCCAAAAAGATATCTGTAGGTTATCGATCATCCAGGATTGTTATATTTCTCTGGCTTAGCTCAGGATCAGAGCTCCGGTCTTTTGTCACCCTGCTGTACCAAGTGAATTACATTTCTTTCTAGTAGCAGGAACAAAGTACTCCCCACACATAGGGAGCAATTGACTGTGCTTCATTCAGCTCCTTAGGACGAATGGGGTGGTAATGAAGGATCTGCATCAATCAGTCAGTTGTCACTCTGTACCAGGGATGGCCCAAGCTCACAGAATAAAGAAGGGAGCACAGATCTCTGGATCCAACACAGGAGGGAACTCCTGTTTAAGATTTGGTGGTAAAGGCCCTTGCAGTGAGGTCAGCGAGGGGCAGAGCTGATGCCCCCACAGCAGATGTGACTAGTGACTCCTCGGTGACACCATTTCGAAATGCCTCAGCGGGCTGTGCAGGAGGGTTGGGACAGGGGCAGAGAGGTGATGTGGCACCCCAGGATAGGCCAGAGGTGCCTCCCTGGTTGAATTTTCCATCCCCACATAAAAGGTCTTGCGTAAGGGGGAACTCTCTCTTGTTTGTGATTTTCTGCTGGACCCTGGGACTGGAGGTGACAGTCATGGACAGTTGGGAGTAGGAACCCTGTGATGCCCTTCTGGACTAATTACTCTAACCTCAGGTTACTCCGGTACCAGTGGGGTTTTCACCAGGACGAGATGAGCTGGTCCCCTTGCACACCCTGAGGACTAGTATGGGTAAAGGCTGGGCTTGTGCACCAAGAAGGAGAGGAGCTCCAGAGGAAACAAAGGACAAAGACTGGCACAGGGAGCCAGTGGAACCAGCTTCTTTGCTGCCACCTTAGAGGCCAAGAGGTCTGAATAAAGGGTTCAAGATGGGTGAGGCTCGCCATCAAGAGTAAAATGAGCCCAAGATCACCTAAACCAGTCAAATGGGCCCGAGTTATTGGATGTGGAAGGTTGGAGACCTTCGACCTTGTCCCTGGACGGAGCACATGGAGCTCCGCTGCCACTTCTAGACATTAACTCCGGGTCGGCCAGGGGTCGCCGCAAAGAGAAACTATAATTGTTGTATGCTGGGTGGGGGTATGCGTGGCCCCCCTTCTGAGTGCCTGGGAATCCCAACCCCCAGGCCAGTTTATGAATTGGGGGTCCCAGGATCCCTAACTCTGGGCCCTGATGTCACGAGGGACGGGGAGTGCCATTGTGCTCCTCTGTAGAAGACAAGAGAAGGAGTTGGGGCCCGGAATTCCAAATCTGGGCCCGAGGCAACCAGAAGCAGGACGAGGAGTGCCACAGCACTCTCCCCATCCATGGTGGGCCTACCTTACTTCCCATGCTTACGTCCTGGGGGAGCAGGCGGCCACCAATGAATGCAGCACCCTGCCCACAGAAGCATGCAGGCGAGAAGAGCTGGCAGCTCCAACGGGTAGCAGGAAATGCGTAAAGGCTGGTGGGGTGGGCAGAGTGGGACCGGGCATACCCAAATAAAGTGAAAGGCCACGCAGCAGAAAAAGACAAGGAAGAAAGACAGCAGTTCTCGAATGCAGTGGGAGAGCCGCTCATTAAAATTAAAATTGATTAACACGTTTTTGCTGATTATGGAGGTCCCAGGACGGCGGGACCACAACCAATAATCTAACAGGTGTTACAGCCACCCCCCCCCCCCCCTCCCTTCGATGGCCCAAGGAAGTACTGACCTTAAGTTTACTGGTTATTAAAAAGGAGGACCAACTCAGGATTTTCTTTAAGTTTCAAGCACACCACATGCTGGAGCATGTGCTCTATAGCTGGAAGTGCAGAGCCTTCTAGGGGTTAGGTCTGTGGCTGCTGATTTTGTTGCCTGAAGTTGTCCAAAGAGGTACATGTTGTACAGCACCTTTTAGGGGCTAAGTTTGTGATTACATATTGTGCGATCAAAATATGAAGCTCTCTAGGGGCGGATTTTATGATTGTGTTTTCTTTATTGGAATGTGTATAAAAGGCACACAGACCCATGGGACGTTCATTTGTAAATGCTTTATTGAAATAACCTTGACAGTGATTGTTGATCAAAGTACATATGCTTTATCGAACATGGTTATTTTTTTTTAAAACATAATTTATTTGTCAATTGCATATACGTCGCAGAGCTCTGCACACCAGAGTCATCTGCGGAATCATACTGTACATTGTTACAGGAGCAACCGACTTTTGTAGGTTTCGTCCAAAAAAATGATAGAAATGCATAACATAATACAACCAGGCCCCCCCAACTCCCCCTCCCTCTCCCCGCCCCCGAAGTTGCACAGTGTCCACATAGTCCTTGCCACAGCCTTGATACAGAGCAACAGAATCTTAGCACGATAACACACCCCTCCCCGGATCCCCCCCCACCCTGCGCCCCCACATCCCGGAGTACATCAAGAATTATCCTAGTGGATGAGCCTCTACAGCTGCTGGCGGCTCCAGCCACATCCCCGGTAATCCGCCCATCTTTTCCATATTTTATAATGTTTGAGTGGGCAGCCCCTGGCCACAAAAATAGGCTGTTCCAGCCCCATACAAAAATCGAATCTGTTTTTCCATGCGGTTTGCCAGTGTGAAGCCAAGTCGCATGATGTGTCGTCTGTGAATATTGCCCCCTATGCCCTCCATGATGTGTAGCAGAGCTAGCTGCGGCGTTCGCGGAATCTCCCATTCCAGGACCTCCGACAGACAGGAAAGAACATGGATATTTTTGATTACTCCATTTACTCCTAAATTATGGTTTTGGACATGTGGTTTGTTGATCTTGACCTCTTTGTGGGGCGGAGACAGGGGGGGGCAAAGATGATTATGCAATGCCATAAAAGATATTTATCCCAGCCTTATGTATATTTGTAAACTACTGCGTAGTATTGAGTAGTGTGTGTATGTAATAAATGCACTTTTCCTGTTTCAAAAGAAAAGCACAGACTAGACAATGATTTATTGAGTGTTATTACTGCGTACCAGCGAATGGTTATTACTGGGCCACACCACCACCCTTGAGTAGGCCTTGGACTCTCTACTCTGCTACCCTGAAAGATTCAAACGCTACAATGGGGTGTTTGTTTTCCGTGGAGGGCGAATGTGAATCCATTACTTGTGCAGGCCACTCAGCTACTTGCCTGTTTCCTTACAGTTATCTTCCTCTTCCCTAATAAGCCAAAGCCTATTGTACCTGTCAGTTACTGGTGACTAGTGAGGAGTGCCCCATCTACCCAGAAGCAGATAATAGTAGTAGGAGTCCCATGTCCCTGGCATGTTAACTTATGTTATCCATGTGAATATCTGGCAGACAGATTCTGATTATGCAGTGCTGTTATGATGGCACTGTCCTTCTAGACATTAAACCAAAATGCCCTCTATGCCCCACATGCCTATAAAATGTGAATCTGAACATCAAGTTTTCCACTGCTATATAAACACTCTTATTTTTTTTATTGCTTTGAATATTGTCTGTTTTTCCCTCTTGCTTTGCATTTTAAGTTTTATATAATGTAGTGGTTTTTATTAATTACATCCAATAAAACGTATATATACAAATAAAATGTGGACCCTACCACTTCCAAAAGGTGTTGGCTCAAACTCAAGCCGGATAAAATAGTGCCCCATTTGAAAGCTATGTTCTATGATAGTAAAAAGCTCTGTAAGCTGCCAAGGGATCAACGCATAGCAACGCTAGTCACCATTCCAAAGCCTGGGAAGCCCAGAGACGAGTGTGCTTCCTATAGACCAATCTCCCTTCTAAATGCAGAGCCCAAAATACTGGCAAAGCTGTTAGCTAACAGACTCCGACTTATCATCACTAAATTGCACCCGGACCAATCGGGATTTATACCACATCGGAATACGGCCCTCAACCTACGGCGCCTGCACGGAGTCCTGGGGCGCTGCCCTGGAATTCAAGAGGATGCAGTGGTGGTCTCGTTAGACGCCACCATGGCATTTGACACCTTAGAATGGGCATACCTCTTTGCAGTGCTTCAAAAGATGGGATTCGGGCCCGGCTTTATAGGGTGGATCCGCCTTCTGTATGCGGACCCGCTGGCCCAAGTAGCGGTCAACAATAAAAGGTCGGAGGTGTTCGCCCTGGGCAGGGGCACCAGACAGGGGTGCCCTTTCTCGCCGCTATTGTTTGCCCTCTCCCTGGAACCGCTCGCGGCGTGGATCCGGAGTGATGTCTCTGTCCGCGGACTTCGCTGGACCGAGGGGTGGGAGGATAGAATTTCGCTATATGCTGACGACATCCTTCTCTACCTTTCTTCCCCTGCGTGTTCACTGAGGGTAGTGCTAGACATTTTTGCCAGTTTCGGACGAAACTCGGGTTTCTGCATCAACTGGAGCAAATCGACAATCTATGCCCTCAACGGGGCTGCCCCCCACCCCCCCCCTCCCTAGAGACTGCACGATACAGGTTGCGGCCGAGGGCTTTCAGTATCTAGGAGTATATATAACCGCCGATGCCAGAGCTAGATACGAGAAGAATTTGATCCCTCCCCTGCGGCGGCTACGACGGGATGTTGAGGTCTGGAAAAAGCTGCCGCTGTCCCTGCTCGGGAGAGCAGCAGTGTTTAAAATGATGGCCCTGCCTAGATTCTTATATGCTCTCCAGAACTATCCAGATGTGGTACCAAGTGCATTCTTCCAAGAGGTCGAGTCCCTGCAGAGAGATTTGCTATGGGATGGCAGACCGCGGATAGCGCTTGGTAAGCTTAAGCTCGGCTGGTACGATGGAGGTATCGCCCTCCCCGATATCAAAAAGTACTACTGGGCAGCGCATCTGGCTGCAATCAACCAATGCCAATACGGGAATGGGGACGACCCAGCGTACGGTATGGACAGATGGTTGTTGCCTGGTGGTGACTTCACAAGAGCACTTTACTCCAAACCAACTAGGTTCACACTTAACGGACCCACGAAACACGCTGTGCAGCTGTGGCACATAGTCACCAAAGCGTTAGGATGGGCCAACATCACACTATGGCCACCCCTCTCTGGGATGCTGAACAGCTGGGAACATTGGGGCACACAAAAGGGTTTGACAGGTGGGACCTTATAGGTATCTCGCACATTAGGGACCTCTGGGGGAGGGCGGGAGTGATACCCTTCTCAACATTACAGCAGACATACGAAATGGCTGACTCGGAGCGCTTTCGATATGCACAGATTAAACACTCCCTGCAGGCGAATAACCCATCTGGTACGGCGCTGCCTGAGTCGTCCCCACTCGAGGACCGGCTGCTCGACGGGCACCTACCGGAAAACAAGCATTTACAATGCAATGGTCTCGGCATTGGTAAAGTTAGAGTTATTGGCATTGCTCATGACATTATTTTTGTTTATGTTTTTGTTTTTAAAACATTGAAAGAAACGGCATTGTTATTTACAATGTCAATAGCTTAATCACTCTCAAATGCGAGACCTATTGCATTTGCATCCACACACAGATTAAGCTATTGACATTGTAAATAACAATGCCGTTTCTTTACATGTTTTAAAAACATAAACAAAAATAATGTCATGAGCAATGCCAATAGCTCTAACTTTAACAATGCCGAGACCATTGCATTGTAAATGCTTTTTTTTGTTTATGTTTTTGTTTTTAAAACCTTGCCTGGGATTCTGTGTTATGGAGTGGAATTATGTGGAATGGTATTTTGTGTTGTGTAGTGGTATGGTGGAGTTTAACTACGTGGTGTGTTGTTGAATTTGATAGGATTATGTGGTATTCTGTGGCGGGGATTGGATGCATGTGGTGTGTTGTGTATATGTGTTGTTGAGTTGAATTATGAGGTGTGTTGTCGAATTGTGTAGTGTAGAATGGTAGTGTGCGGAATGGAATGGTGTTGCGTGGAACTGTGGCGCTGAATGAAATCATGCTGATAGGAGTTATGTGGCATGATGGCTCGGTTGGAAGGAATGCAAGAGAGAGGCGACAGAGAGAAGGAAAAGCTGGTAAGGATGAGAGTGCATAACATGGGAAAAAGACAGAATGAAGGGGAGAGAAGAAAAAGGAAGCAGGAAAAGTGGATAGAGCGGCAAGTGAGAGAAAGGCTAGAGGATGGAAGAACGAGGAGGGCAGAAAAGGGAATGAAAGGAGGAAAAGGGACAGCAAGAGGAGTGCGAGAAAAGAGAAGGAAGAGAAAGAAAGGAGAAGAGTGGTAAGAGTAGAGGAGGAGGGAGGCAGACTCAGAACGGGGAGAGCTGAACCGGCTGCAGTCAGTGCAGTTGATGCTGGTCCGCACATGAGCCTCACTGAACTCCTGATGTAATCCCTACATGTTCATGTTAAGCTAGAGCTTTTGAACTGTGGTGTTCAATCCGGGGCTTTCGGATTTTCTTCCACCGGGTGGTATGCACTTTCCGTGATAAAACAATGCTAGGAAAATTATTGGTATAAGGGGCACGGTCACTTTTTGGAATGTTATAGCGTGCACAGATATGGAAATGGCACATGGTTGGGAATTGACGTATATAAACTCCTAGTGTCACAAGATTGTGTTTGCTGAAGGTAATGCCCACACTAGTCTTTTCAGGCGTGTGCTGTCCAAACCACACTATCACCGGCTTGTGAACGATCAGAAATCAAAGCTCAGTTTCCACTGTGCACAGCAGAGTCTAATAACACTGTGGTGCTTGCCATTTTAAACATGGCATGAGCAACAGAGGACGCGGCCAGTATGCAGACAATATTAAGGAAACTCGTCTTTCTCAATGAGGATTTCCCAAAAAACGATACTCAGTCTAAATGAACATCGAAATCAGCTAGCCGGAGTTTGCTTCAGTTGCGGAAAGGAGAGCGTAGTAGATATATAAGCATAGAGTGATGTTGTGATGTAGTGAGATAGAGAGAGGTAGTGAAAGAGAGAGTGAGAGTGAGTTAGAAAGAGTGAGGTAGTGAGATAGTGATTGAGGTAGTGAGTGAGAGAGAGTGAAGTTGTGAGGTTGTGAGCTAGAGAGTGAGGTAGTGATGTTTTGAGAGAGAAAAGTTGTGAGATAGTGAGATACAGTGGAGTAGTGAGGTAGAGAGAGTTATGTAGTGAGAGAGAGTGAGGTAGTGAAACAGTGATGTAGTGAGGGAGAGGGATGTTGTGAGGTAGAGCTCTGCCTACAATAGTAGTAATTACAGACCCTTACACCGTCTCCGGAGTTAGACATTTTAAACAATTAGTGGATTAAGCGCCAAAACTCTGATAGAAACATCTGCGCTCTGTAACCCACCGCTTGTGCACACACTTTTATGCAGTTAGCGCGTTAACCCACAGAGCTGTCCAACAGGCCATCCCTGGGTTAAGACCCAAAGCTCCGATTGTAACACCATTCAATGAGCACCGTTAGAGGGGGGGCACCGAGACCCATAGGGGGCGCGATCGTTGCCACAGGCCTTCCATCCCTTCAAACCTTTAGATTAGGAAATTGAATAAAAAATGCCATCCTTCTGATGCTTCCAGAGGCGTCAAGACCGGTTACCATGGTAACAGGTCTTTTCAGGAAGGTCTGACCTCTGTGCATTGTCCCCGGACACGCCCCCTGGGTTTATACTGTACCTCATTAAAATAATGACCCGACCTCTGCTTTCACTTCCAGTTCACAGTTAGCCTGGTGCCGGGAGGGTCACCTTGTGCGTTCTGCGCTGCACGACTTCACGTAGCCGCGGTCTGCAGACGTCAGTGCAGCAGGTACAGTGGCACCGGAGCTAAGGGGTATCAGGGTCTCATTGCACCCAAATGATGGCCGATATATAAATATCCCACGAAGACCCATCCTTGCCAAAAGCAGAATGCCTAAAAATCCAACAGCGAACAATAAAAAATAAAATACAGGTCACAAGTCCAGGTACAAATAATAAATACTATTGAAATAATGCCAAAAATAAACTAGACCCCTGTGGAAGAAAATATAGAATACCACAATATTTTGCCAGTAAATTAAAAAAAAAAACAGCTTCCCCTCTCGAGTCTAAATGTCAACTGAGCATCCTCGCGGTGCAGGCAGTGAGTGTCGCCGAGTTAAGCGCAGGGACCCCCCCTCCCCGTCGGCAGTGTTGGAAAGACGACGCCAGGGGCCCGAGTCTATCACCCCTCCCCCAGTTCCTCTGTAGCACAGGAGGTCAGGCGGGCTCTGGACTGCAGTCATAATAATTTCGCGCCCTTACAGACCGAAATGAAAACGAACGAAACAGGCTATTTTTCACCGCGAAGAGTGAGAATGATTCTTTCACTCCCGCATGTCGGATTCAGGACGGGTTATTTGAAATAAGCGAGCATGTGCGGTGTGTCGATGGGAAGGTGGCACCCGCCAGAGAAGACGGACCCGGATACAAGCTCAGGCCGGAGGGGAGATAGCCGTTATCAAGCTGCGGCACCAAGTCCGGGCCCCGTGATTTGGAAGGGAGAGGGAGAGGGATGTTGTGAGGTAGAGCTCTGCCTACAATAGTAGTAATTACAGACCCTTACACTGTCTCCAGAGTTAGACATTTTAAACAATTACTGGATTAAGCGCCAAAACTCTGATAGAAACATCGGCGCTCTGTAACCCACCGCTTGTGCACACACTTTTATGCAGTTAGCGCGTTAACCCACAGAGCTGTCCAACAGGCCATCCCTGGGTTAAGACCCAAAGCTCCGATTGTAACACCATTCAATGAGCACCGTTAGAGGGGGGGCACCGAGCCCCATAGGGGGCGCGATCGTTGCCACAGGCCTTCCATCCCTTCAAACCTTTAGATTAGGAAATTGAATAAAAAATGCCATCCTTCTGATGCTTCCAGAGGCGTCAAGACCGGTTACCATGGTAACAGGTCTTTTCAGGAAGGTCTGACCTCTGTGCATTGTCCCCGGACACGCCCCCTGGGTTTATACTGTACCTCATTAAAATAATGACCCGACCTCTGCTTTCACTTCCAGTTCACAGTTAGCCTGGTGCCGGGAGGGTCACCTTGTGCGTTCTGCGCTGCACGACTTCACGTAGCCGCGGTCTGCAGACGTCAGTGCAGCAGGTACAGCGGCACCGGAGCTAAGGGGTATCAGGGTCTCATTGCACCCAAATTATGGCCGATATATAAATATCCCACGAAGACCCATCCTTGCCAAAAGCAGAATGCCTAAAAATCCAACAGCGAACAATAAAAAATAAAATACAGGTCACAAGTCCAGGTACAAATAATAAATACTATTGAAATAATGCCAAAAATAAACTAGACACCTGTGGAAGAAAATATAGAATACCACAATATTTTGCCAGTAAATTAAAAACAAAACAGCTTCCCCTCTCGAGTCTAAATGTCAACTGAGCATCCTCGCGGTGCAGGCAGTGAGTGTCGCCGAGTTAAGCGCAGGGACCCCCCCCCCCCCCTCCCCGTCGGCAGTGTTGGAAAGACGACGCCAGGGGCCCGAGTCTATCACCCCTCCCCCCAGTTCCTCTGTAGCACAGGAGGTCAGGCGGGCTCTGGACTGCAGTCATAATAATTTCGCGCCCTTACAGACCGAAATGAAAACGAACGAAACAGGCTATTTTTCACCGCGAAGAGTGAGAATGATTCTTTCACTCCAGCATGTCGGATTCAGGACGGGTGTGTCGATGGGAAGGTGGCACCCGCCAGAGAAGACGGACCCGGATACAAGCTCAGGCCGGAGGGGAGATAGCCGTTATCAAGCTGCGGCACCAAGTCCGGGCCCCGTGATTTGGAAGGGAGCATGGATAAAAGAGTGAGATGTTGATGGTATAGAAGGCTCGAGACAGCAGGGTGAGTGACTAACGGGATGGAAAACCCACGAGAAGAGTGAGGCATCGAGGGAATGAAAAGGGCAAGAAAAAAGGGTTGGAGACCCGACAGCAGGGGGAGAGGACGCCAGGAACACCGCCGCCTTTCTCCGAGGCACAGCAAAAATGCCTCGGAGAAACGCAGGGTCCTTTTCGGATTCGGGTCGTGTTTTGCTGTTGTCTCCTCCCTGAGACTTTTCGCAAAAAACACGCCCCCCGATCCGAAAAAGACGGGGCATGATTGGAGTGACGGGACCTCTTCTCCAATGGCTGGCCAGCATTTACGAGGCCAGCCAATGGAGAACAGGGCAGAAGAGGGGCGGGTTCAAGCCCCTCTTCTCCCAAGTCATTAAATCTCCGGACTTCCGGTCTGCCGACCGGATGGTCCCGAGACCTAAAAAGTATCTCGCTCACATATAAGAAACTTATTCATAATACCCCTGATCCCCTCACTGCACTTCGGGAGAAATGGGTAAGAGATGGCCTCGAAATGGACGATGAAGAATGGCAGGAGGCAATCTCATCACCAAAGGAAGAGGCCATATCCGCTAAACTTAGGCTAGTCCAACTCAAGATTCTACACAGGGCGTACCTCTCAGAGAAGCAATTAATGATGATGGGCAAAAGCACAGACGGGCAGTGTAGGAGACGGTGTGGGATGGAAGGCGGGTTCATGCATATTCTTTGGGAATGCCCGTTAATTCAAGGTTACTGGGGGAAAATTTTAAAATGTATGAGCGGGATTTGGAGAGTCCCTCTTATGCCCGAGGCCAAGAGATGCCTGTTGAACGTCTGGGAGCCCACAGATCTTGATGTGAAGGGGAGGATATGGGCTACTCTGGGGCAGATGATTGCTAAACGTAACATAGCACAGGCATGGGGGGCCACCGTGCCGCCGAAACTGAAGAAATGGAAAGAGGACATGGACTGGTGTATGTTGAGAGAGAAAACGGTCTATGTGGCTCGGGGGTGCCCCAAAAAATGGATTGCAATATGAACTAAATGGAATGTGTACCGGGGAGGACTGTGCGAATCCCCAAATGTCCCAACACCCGAAGACCATTGTATGATATAAATACCACTGCATGAAATGGTAGGGGTGCCCGTTGTAGCGGGAAAAATGTATATTAGCCTCTAAACTATGTTTTTTTTTTTTTTTTTTTGTCCTCATCTCACCTTTAAACCTAGGCAGATTTTACAAGCCGAGAATTAAGAAACTGGGCGCCCTTCGACTCACTGCCTTAGTCGCTGCCCCCTTGGGCTTCCCCACGCTGTTGAGGATAGGTGTAATCATTGGACCAGGATTCAGCCTTCATGGCACTAGCGATTTATCAGATGCAAACGACCTCCCCACACTAATAGGGGGGACCAGATGTTTCCGTCTACTTCTGTCTTGTCTTCCTGATTCAAACATGCCATATTCAGTGCGGCTTTTACCCAGTCTTCTCTATTGGGAGGAGTCGGATCCTTCCACCTTAGACATATCTCTCTCCTTGCCAAAATAATTAGATATAATAGTAATCCCTTTTCTAATTGGGACAGTGCTTCCTTTATAGAGTCATTTGAACCAAAGAATACAAGGTTGACATCAACTTCCAATTCTATATCAAAAATAAGAGTCAAAATATCCCCCACATTTCTCCAAAATGAACACAATTCTGTACATTCAAAAAACATATGTATATCATCCGCTTTGTCATATTTACATCTGGGGCAATGTGGAGTCGGGACCGGGGCAAACCTAGCAATTCTGGCGGGAGTATAATAAAGCCTATTCAGCACAAAGAAATGGGTTTTTTTCAGCCTAGCAGGCCTTATATATCTATAGAGTAACTTAAAGGAAGATTCATAACGTGCTTCGATGGGGTGGACTTGAGGGAGAGGGCTCCACACCGATGCTTGAGGCGGGATCTCTCTATCCTCCGCCTCGAGCAGATTTGTATACCATTGGGATATTTCTTTTTTCCTTACGTGAGGATCCTGAAATAGATGCTCCATGTCCCAGTTCCCTTTGATTTCACTCACTTCTGCCTCATGCCATGATCTTAACTGAAGGTATTTGAACCTCGAAAGGGTGGAGCCAATCTTGGCCTCTAAAAGCTCCCATGGGTGTACCCCCTCTGAGTCTACCAGGTCGGACCATCTCCCCAAACCCGCCTTTCTTATAGGGATAGCAAGGCCGTCCTTCAGACACTCTGGGGTCCCTGGTGAATCCCAAATTGGTGCAAAGTGGGAGTAATAGCCTATACCCAGAGTTCGCCTTATTTTGTACCAGTTTAATAAAGCAGTTTTTAGAACTTTGAGGCGTACACGTTTAAAGAATCTGGGGGCCCCGAATTTATACAGAACCCCACTTTGTCCAAAATCCCCCTCTGCTGAAATCCTTTCCCCCAACAGTCTGCCCCATCTAGATTCTGCCAGAGTTGTTAATAGCATCCTAGTGCCCTTGAACTGGAATGCGATTAGATACCAATTAATATCTGATAGGGCCAGGCCGCCCTTCAGAAGCTTTCTTCTTAGTTTTTTCCACGAAAGTCTTGCACTCTTCTGCGCCCATATGAAACTTCCTATTTTGCCCTGAATTTTACTAATAATTTTTGGTGGAAAAGTGAGGGGGATCGTATTGAAGAGATATGTCAATTTTGGAAGAACTGACATCTTTACTAGGTTTACTCTTCCATATATCGTCATAGGCAGGTTCTTCCACCTAGCAAAGAGATAATCTATGTCCTTTTCAATTTTGGCTATATTTAGGAGAGGTATTTTCTTCAGGTCTTTCACTATTTTTATTCCGAGATAATTAAACTCCCCACTCTCAGAACCTAAGCTATATGTAGTGTTCCAGCACATAATTTCTGTTTTATCCAGATTTGCTAGGTATCCTGACAATGCACCGAACTCTTGCAGCAATATCTCAATCCGGGGAATCGCTATGTTGGGGTCACTGGTGTAGATAATAATATCATCGGCGTAAAGTGCAATTTTACTATCATAGTCCTGTGATACAAATGGACTTATATCTTTATCGAGCCTAATCATTTGCGCCAAAGGTTCAATATATATATTAAACAAGAGAGGGGACAAAGGACATCCCTGCCTTGTTCCTCTCCTTATTTCAAAGCTGGGGATCAGAGAACCATTTAGTAGAATTTTCGCCGATGCCCCAGCATAGCAGTTTTTTAGAGTCTGAATAAATATCGGGCCTATACCTGCTGTCTCTAATGCTCCCCATAGGAAGCTCCAACATACTCGATCAAAGGCCTTAGCGGCATCTAAGGCCACTACCGCCAAGGGGTCACCTCTGATCTCTGCCAGGTCAATATTCCCAATCAGGATTTGGGTTTGTTCCTGGATAGATCTCCCGACCATAAAACCCTTCTGATCTATATTTATTAGATTTGGTGCCAGTTTTGCCAATCTCTCTGCTAAAATGCCCACAAAGATTTTATAGTCCGCATTTAGCAGAGAGATTGGAAGATAAGAATCTGCCGCCAGAGGATTCTTTCCTGGTTTCAATATTAAAACTATTATGGCTTCTTTCCATGATCTAGGGACCACCCCGGAGGTACTGTAAACTGCATTAAAGAGTGTATGGAGAATTGGGAGGAGTTCTTCTACTAACAATTTATAGACCTCATTAGGGAGAGAATCAAGACCTGCCGCTTTCTTATTTTTTGCCCTCTTGATTTGGGCTCTTATCTCCTCAATAGAGATAGGTGCTTCTAACCGACCTTTGGCGGCTTCTGTTAACATAGGTAAGGACTTATCCTTTAACCATAAGCTGATTGATTCAGCAGAGGGAGTAATGTCTTCACTGTACAACTTTGAGAAAAGAGACCGAAGGCATTCCTGCATTTCTACTTGTATGCTGGATTTAGTACCACTACTGTCTATAATGAGTTCATTTATATCGTTTTTTGCCCGATCTAATCTAGCTTTCCAGGCCAGTAGTGCTCCGGCTCTTTCCCCATATTCGAAATTCTCCATATTCCGTACACGCCACTGGGCCTTACATTTCTCGTCTAAAAAAATCCTGAGATTCTGTCGAGCATCCTCAAGTTCTTTCTCTAACTTATCTATATCACTAGTCCTCTCAGGGTTAATACAATTCCTTTCTTTTTAAAGGGCAGATATTCTTAGCTCTAATGACTGTAATTCCCGGATCTTTTTTTTATTTTTAATTCCAATTTGACTACCCAGCACCCCTCTCAGATTAGCTTTATATGCCTCCCAAACCTGGTCAATTGGGGCAGAATCGATATTAAAACCAAAAAATTCAGTTGTAGCCTTTAAACTATGTTTGCCACTATGACGTATGCCACATGTACCTGTAAAGCATGACTGTGTTGCTTAAGTTCAATAAACAGATGTATAAAAATAAAAAAAAGGTGTTGGCTGCCTAATTAAAGGAATGGAGGCTGGCAGAATGTGTTAATCTAGGGCCATTGTTACGACTGCCCCATTAGGTTCTGGTATGTCATGTAACAATTCTAGTGAGCAATATATCTTTGCACATACGAGAAATTTGAGTTTTGCTGCAAATACCGCACCTCAGAGGTTTCCCCAGACACATTTTGGTTCAATTCTGCTGAGATTTACTGTAAGGAAAATTCTTGGTAAATATTGAGATATACGGATACTAGGGGCCGATTCACAGAACTAATCTGAGACAAAATCCTAAACTTACTACTTTTGGTATTCACAGAAGGCATTTAGTAGTAGTAAAGTTAGGATTTAGTCTTAAGTTTGGCTGACAGACTTAAGACAGACTTAAGACAAAATCCTAACTTTACTGCTACTAAATGCCTTCTGTGAATACCAAAAGTTGTGTGGTAAGCAGCAAAATTCATTTGTTATTCCCCATTTTTAGAACAACAATTCGAATAGGAGACAAGGATCACACCCAAAAATTGGCTAACAGGTTGATGTCCAATTTTATAAGGTGTGATAATGATCACAGCCAACCCCAGGGCACTCGAATTGCAGTCCTTTTGTTCAGCAGTGTCTGGTAATTCTAAAAACTTAACGAAGGGGGATTGGTGTGCCCATTGCTCCCTACTTGATTGGGGTGCAGGGGAACCAGTTTCCTGAGTTGGACATATGGAAATCTTCCTGAATTGCCTAATCCACAATTGCATTTTAACTGTTCGAAAGGCTTTGTTTCCCGATTACAAAACAAGTGACCCACTTTAGCACACATTTTCGTTTGTTAGATTCAACCCCTTTCTGTATAGGCGAGGCTGAATATCCGAATTTCCAAACATCAAGGGTAATGTGGCTGGATAGCTCAAAATGTTTCTATTTATACAAATAGTGTCCCATCCTTTGAGAGGCGTGTCCCCTACTGGTGCCCCACTTAAGGTCCAAGCCTCATGGCTCTTCTAGGTCAACACAACTTCTCAAAATGGGTGTCTGACTAGTGTGTGCTGCGGGAAATATCACCGACCACTGACTCTGTATCATCTTTCAACCTTTTTTAAACACTTTCTATAATTGAGCAGTACTGTAGTAGGGCCACATGTATCAATGAATTTTGTGTTTGCAAATGGGCCGATTCGCAGAATTGGCCCATTTGCGAATGCAGAAAAGGCTTTTTACATGTAAGAATACCCATTTTGCAATTCGGTAACCTGTTACCGAATCGCAAAATGGGTTTGCGATTTGGTATTTGAAAGGGGTGTGTTTAGGGCATCCCTTCCAAATAGAAAATCTTAATGGTATGTATGAATGTTTTGTGACCGTTAATGTGGTTGCAAAACATTCACATTTTGCCATCTACTTCAAGTAGGTGGTAACCCATTCACAAATGGGTAGGGGTCCCTGAGGGAATGGTAGTAAAAACGTTTTTTAAGAGCAGGCAGCAGTTAGTGGTCCCATGGACCACTGCCTGCTCTTACAAAAATGTAAAAGATAACTTTTTTTTTTGAAACGCACTGTTTTCCTTTAACGAAAACTAGCTAGATTGCTTTATTTAAAAGCAATCACGAACATGGTGGTGGTGACCCTAGCAGGCCACCATCCCCGTGGTATTAGCAATTCCCAGGGGGTCGCAAATTGCTATCTACCTCATTAATATTAATGAGGTAAGTCGATTTGCGACCCACTAGGAATCTGTATATGAAACTCATGGAGTTTCATACATTAGAAATTGTGATTATCTAATTGGGATTCTTAAGTAATTGCAATTTCTAAATTTGATACATGTGGCCCTAAAAGTATTTATATGAGGACGAAAAGGTAAGAGTGCAGACGACGCAATTCTATGTCAGGACCGGAGGTGAGGATTAGGCATCAGCTTTCTTCACTTTATTTTAACCAGCAGCCATTAGAAGCTTGCATCAACATAAAAACTAAATTTCCCTTGTGTCCTTGAAAAATAGAACAAAGTCAAACAAATCCTCCAATCAGCGCTAAGCCTGTCCTTTCAACATTCCCCAGGGATCCTCTGCCTCGCTCTTTCTTCGCTGCTCCAGCAGCCTGAGATAAGTGCATTGACTCTCTCTCTGTCATTCTGCATGCTGTTTTATAATTGGTTATGCTTTGACCGAAATTTCACTGCTATTTGGGTACCGCAATGTAAGTAGCATTGATACCGTGTGCTACTAATGTTTTCCTTTTCAGCGCAGCCGTTGGAATGTCTCTCGCTCTTTTGCGGCCGCTTTTTACTTCATCAGGCTCTCAGCGCAGTGCTGTCATTTGGCCACTCGGGGACCCACGCACAGTCAATTTAAGCGCTCAATGCGTGTTACCCCCCGCCCGGCTGGTGCGTCATTCACCTGATACTGAGGCTTGGTGAAGCCCGTCCGGCCGCGATCTCCATTAGGGGCTGTATTGTGTTATGTGGTACACATTTGGTACTTATTCCATATAAACAAGAGAGCCACTGCCTGGAGCAGAAGACCCGTTTGACGGGTAAGACCGATTTGGTGATTATAATTGGGACTTGTCCAGGCAGTTAGTCAGTTTCCTGCACATATTCAAAGGGAGAACTGGTCCCAAGCCCTGTGTGGCCTTCTGAGTTAACCCTTGCTGGGATTAAATAGGCACGGGGAACTGCCCCAATGCATTTATTTCCCATATCTTGCCGACAAACGTACCTCTTTCCTATTACTATTATGGAAGAGTTTGAGGATTGTTTTGAGAAAGAGGATATCACCTATTGTCCGATAGAAGACCTTTTTTGTCAAGTTATGGACGTTTCTACTTTCAAAGCTGTATTTCAAGTGATGGCGCCCTTGGAGAAGAAGATCCAGCAACTTCAGGCTCAATGTCAAAGACCCCTAGAAGCGATGGAAGACCTCACAGGGCCTTCGGCCCCTATACCCCCTGGACAGCCTTCCAGGTCTGTCCAAGATAACCAGTGCATGTGCACAGTCGAGAAAGGGGATGACGTTGATGCTTTCAAATGCCTGATTAAGGCATTTATGAATTACACCTTCCCCCACGGGTAATAGAAGGCACAGGGGAAAACGCAGGGACTGCAAATACAGCTGAAGGAGAGACCACGGGGTAGCAAGAGGGGAGAGGCCGAGCAACAGCGAAGGCGCAAAGTGGGCGTACATCTAAAGATCAAGACACATTGAGATTGAGGGCTGCTGGGGGAGCACATTGGTGGGGTGGGTACAGTTGGGGGAGGGAAGGGATAGTAGTTTTGGGGTTGGGAAATGTAGGGGACGGGGATATTAGGGGGTGCTGAAGGGCTAGAGCTTGCGGAAGGTCGGTAACGAAAGAAAGGGAATAATGTAAACCTTATGATTGCACAATATGACACCTATGTGCGGGGGACGGGGAGAGCAAATTGTGTCTGTGTATGGCAGGCAACTAATGTGATGAAGAAGATGTAGAGATGTGAATGGCGAATAATAAAAAAATTTATTTAAAAAAAAAAATGAATTACACCTTCCCCTAACTCAAGCCTCCAAGATACAAGTGCCTTGGGAGGAGACTCCTTTGTCCCTGATTCTGCGAACCTGGGAGATATTGATGATTTGCCCCAGACTTCTGACGGAATTAGGGATTCAGGCAGACCCTGGTGTCCGTCTGGTGACACCCTATCTACAGGGAATAAGAGCAAAGACTCCGAACCCCAAGAGTCACGCTCAGACATGCTAAACCCAGATGAGCTGTTCCATCCATGCTCAGCGTAACAGGCCCCAGCCCCTAAAATGGCATCCTGTATCGCTGCCCTGCTGCGGAAGCCTTTAGACAAAGAAGTCCGAAGTTGCCTTAGAGTCGAATGCCCCAGCCCTGCATTAGATGGGAAAGTGGCCCTTATGCCAGAGGGGGATGCTAAGATGGCTACCTTCTTAGTGACTTTGTGAGAGACCTGAAAAAAAGGCATAGATCAGGACAGGGCTTCTGGCAGAGGGCAATCTTTTGGGTGAACCCTTTGTGAAAGAATGAGGCAAATTTGTGAACAAATTCAACTCTCTTGAGAAGACCCAATCCTCTATTAAACAAATCTTCATGCCCCGTGTTTTTGCTGGAACCGGTCATGGCAGGGGGTGCTCGACCGGCCATGCTTATCATCAAGCCTCCTACAAAGGAGCAGAATCCCACAGAGGGCAATGGCAAGACCCAGCCAAGTTCAGAAAATGTTATCCAACAAGAACCTACCCCCGTCGTCGGGCGCCAGAAGAAGAGGCAACAACTCCCAACAATACCCCAAAAGGTGTACAGAACCCAGAGGGGATCATACGTGGGGGGCAGACTGGGGGTTTTCTCCCACATCTAGGCATCCCTGACCACAGACGTGTGGGTTTTTCAAATGATCAGAGGCTTTCAAATCGAATTCTATGATTCACCCTCCCAACCATCCCTACCCAAACCCCTGGTCTTGCCTCCTGACCAGTTGGGGCTAGTGGATGACGAGATCATCCAAATTTTGGAGAAAGGGGCAATTGTGCCTACTTCCCTACATCTCAATGGATTCCTCAGCAATCTGTTCCACAGGGAAAAAAAGGATGGGGGCCATCAGCCTGTCATCAATTTGAGGAAATTCAATGAGTGGCTGTTATATCGTCACTTCAAGATGGAAGGTATCCATTTGCTTGGGGGATCTGCTTCAGGCTCAGGATTGGATGGTCGAATTGGACCTTAAAGATGCTTATCTTTTGAGTCCCATTTTCCCTACTCACAGACGATTTCTGCAGCTCCAGTGGAGGTCTCAGATTTTCGAATTCACATCCCTCCTTTTCGGTCTGTCTTCCACTCTGTGGTGTTTTACCAAGGTGATGAAACCTGTGGTGCAGCTTCTGAGAGCCCAGGGTGTCAAATTGATAGTCTACTTGGACGACATTCTAATCTTGAATCTATGTCCAAAGCACCTGTCATCTCATCTACAGTTGATCATCAATTTACCGGAGTCCCTTGGATATGTGATCAACAGGACAAAATAAGCCCTCACAACCTCTTAGATTACTCAGTTCCTGGGGTTTGTAGTGGATTCAACCAACACTACACTAAGCCTCCCCTCTTGCAAGCTGGCAAAAATCAAACACAAGCTCAAATGAACTCTGACCAGACCAACGATTTCCTTACGCCACTTAGCCCGGATAGTAGGCCTTCTCTCATCGTCAATACAGGTAATTTTTCCCGGCCCCTGCAACGTTTCAAGCAAAAATGGAACGTCCGTGGTGAATCTCCCATATGTAGGAATAAATTGGCAGAGCCATCTTTGGCTCCCAACCCGATCTGGTGATCGAATCAGATGCCAGGGGCTCGGGTTGGGGAGCACACTGCGGGCAATTCACCACAGGAGGAAAATGGCTCTTCACGTAAACTGCTTGAAATTGATGATAGGGTCCTTTGCTGTGAAATGCTGGACCAAAGACTGAGCCTGATGGTGCGTGTTCCTCAAAATGGACAATGTAGTAGCGGTCTGCCATCTCAGTCATCTAGGCGGGATGAGATTAAAAGCTCTCTCAGATCTTGCCCGTGCCCTTTGGAAATACTGTCTGACCAACCAAATCTCGATATGAGCAGAACATCTTCTGGGAGTCTCTAATCAGGTGGCGGATTGGCATTCCTGTCACTGGCAAGATACCAGCCTCTGGAAACTCCACCCAAAAATATTTCAAGATCTCTAAAACTGTTAGGGTCCATTCACAATCAGTCTCTTTGCCTCACGACTGGACCACCAGTTGGAGAGGTATTGCTGCTGGCGTCCGGATCTCGGAGCAATAGCGACCGATGCATTCCTTCAGGAGTGGAGTGTTGTGAAAGGATTTGCCTTCCCTCCATTTGCAATGATCATGAGACTGTCCACTCAGTTTCGGTGACAGCGGGCGCACCTAGTGATAATTATCCAGATTTTGGAGATCTAAAGTATGGTTTCCAGTTGTGATGGAACTTTCTTTGAATTTTCCAATCCGCCTACCTCTTTCAGATCTCCTTTCTGCAGAACCGGCCACGTTCCTCGCCAAAGCCTGGGCAGATAGGACAAATAAGAGATACTGCTCTGCCTGGTCATGATGGTGGAGTTGGTGTCATCAACGACAAGTGGATCCAGTGGGGTCCGATATTATCTACATCTTGAACCTCTTGGCTGCCTTGGCTTCGGAAGGCTTAGATTATAGGTCAATTAATACTTGTAGGTCAGCCATTTCGGCATGACACATTCCAATTGATGGACATCTGGTTGGAGAACATCCCTTAGATTGCAAACTCCTAAAGGGCATCTGATTGTCTGTTACCCTGGAACCCCGATATTCTACTCTATGGGATGTTAATAACGTTTTAACCCTATTTAAATCATGGCCATCCAATAAATATCTATCTAGGAAACAAATATCAGCGAAATTGGCCACTCTGTTAAGCTTGATTTCCTGTCGCAGAGTATCAGATCAGAGCCCTTGATTTGACAGGTAAAGTATCTATTCCAGATGGAGAGACCTAATATTTCCAGAAGAACGAAATGTAATTCAAAAACTGTCTTTCCCATCTTGCCCTGATGTCCCAAAACTGTGTGTTTTTAGGGCGTTGAAGGCTTATGAGTCTATGACCAATGATATACGATCACAGGGTGAAAGACAATTACTCATTACTCTCACGAAACCGCTCAACGCAGTTTCCTTCCCTACCATTGCTAGATGGGTCCGATGGGCCATGCAGGATGCAGGGATGGATTTTTCCCATTTTGGCACTCATTCAGTAAGAGGGGCTATGGCCTCGAAAGCCTTTTCATGTGGAGCTCGCTTCACACTTGGAGGACATACTAAATGCTGCAGACTGGTCCTCCGATTCCACCGTCAAAAGGTTTCATTTCAGACCAGTTACGAATCTGGCATCTCTGGTGATGGAAAAGTTTTAAACTAGCCTAATCCTCACCTCCGGTCCTGACACAGAATGAAAAGTTTCAATTCTACTAAGGACTCGGAGGCGAGGATTAGCCCAACCTCTTAGAATATTGAATCCTCCCTCTCTATAGAATTTAAATTTGAACGATGATTAAGTTCTTAATGATGTTTAGTAAGTCATGTTATTGATTTGAATATGATGTTCTGTTGGATATAATAGCACACAATTTTATAATTGTGAGTTTTCAAATATTGAGATCATATAGATAATTAAATTACTCATTTCTTTTCATAGGAACAGATTTGAATAAACAGGTGTGATACTGGATACGATCGGCTGTGTTCGCAGGAAGAAAGAGGAGGATAGAGTGCCCCCAAAGAATGTTGAGAGGATGGCTCTGCGCTGATTGGAGGATTTGTTTGTCTTTGTTCTATTTCCCAAGGACTTATGGGAAATGTAGTTTTGATGTTGATGCAATCTTCCAACAGCTGCTGGTTATAATAAAGTGAAGAAAGCTGAAGCCTAATCCTCGCCTCCGAGCCCTTAATAGAATTGAAACTGTCCGTTGAGATAGCTAAGACATTTTTCATTTCTGAGACACTGCACAACCCTCAACTGTCCCTTTTCACTGGGAACATTCCTATCTAATGAACTCAAAATGGTCAGGCATTGCAGTAGTTACCACAGGCATCCTGACCCTCTCCTGCTGGGTGATGTGCATTTTTAGGTTGTGTGCTGTGCTTTTTAGGTTTCGCCTGCACAGCGTTTGCGCTGTGCTTGTTAGGTTTCACCCGTGAAATCTATTGTTATTAATATATCTTAAAAGAGACTTACATCTTGCCTTCACTTTCTATTGGTCCGTATGCTTTCCCGATTAATTTCCTCCATTTCTATTGGTTGTAGCCTGTTCTCCCTTCTGTGTCGCTCTTATCAGTTTCCCGTGGCCTAACTACTCATTCCCAACCGCTTTGATGGTCCGGGCTTTTTTTCTTTTGCTTAACATAGCATATCATTTACTTGATACATTTTGTTATCTTTCCCTCTAAACACCTAATATTGCTATGTTTTACTACTAAACAGACAGTCACAATTGCAGTTACCTTGCAGTTAAACGATGCTTGATTTAAATGGTGCAGCAGGTGCAGTGGCACAGGGCCAAAACCTCTAGGGACCCCACTAAACACAGATCATTTCTAAATGTTACTACTAAACAGACAGTCACAAGTGCAGTTATCTAGCAGGCACTAGGGTCGTGATTACAAGGGTGCAGCAGGTGCAGTTATACCGGAGCCCAACGCTGTATGAACCCCTCTAAACACCAGATATTGCTATATTTTACCACTAAACTGGCAATCACAAGTGCAATTGTCTTGCAGGTACCAGGGTCATGATTTGAAAGGTGCAGCGGCAGCAGGGCCAAAAGTTGTCTGAACTCCTCTTAACACCTAATATTGCATATATTTTACTACTAAAAAGGCAGACACAATTACAGTTACCTTACAGTTAAAAGGGGCATGATTTGAATGGTGCAGGTGCAGTGGCACCATGGTCAAAAGCTCCAGGGATCCCACTAAACACAGAATATTGCTAAATAAATTTTCTACTAAACAGTCCCAAGTGTAGTTATCCATCAGGCACTTGCCTCATGATTGCAATGGTGCAGCAGGTGCAGTGACACCGGGTCCAAAAGCTCTATGCACACCACTAAGCACCTAATATTGCTTCATTTTACTACTAAACAGGAAGTCATAAGTGCAGTTAACATGCAGGCAATAGGGTCATGATTGAAATGGTGCAGTAGGTGCAGTGGCACTGGGGACAAAAACTGTCATAACTCCTCTAAACATCAACAATTGCTATATTGAATTACTAAGCAGGCAGTCATAAGTGCAGTTATCTTGAAAAGCACTAGGGTCATAATTTCAACTCTGCAGCAGGTGCAGTTACACCGTGGCTCAAAGCTATAGGGACCCCTCTAAACACAGATTATTGCTAAAATGTACTGCTAAACAGGCAGTCACCAGTGCAGTTACCTTGCAGGCGATAGGGTCATGTTTTGAAAGGTGCAGCAGGTGTAGTGGCACCAGGCCCAAAAGTTGTGGAACTTTTTTTTGTTATGTTAAGACTGCACAGAGTTTACTGTTTACCGGTACTTATCTTACCCTGGCTACACGCATTTAAAAGATGCTTGTTTGATTTGCTTTAGTGGATTAAACTTTTCACGTTCTTTATGATATTGTTCCGCTAATAAAATTGCATTTTTTTTCTGTCATGTGTTTGTTGTTGGCACGTTATGTAGCGTAAACCCGAACAAGGTGATTGGCGTGCTTTACATGAGCACGCTCTCTGGTACTCTGATTAGATTTTTTAACCGCCTTTATCCATTGGTACAGTTTCTATATAACATTATAGCACCAGACAACTGCCACAGAGTCCTGGACCGTAAACACGGTCAGGTGCCTTTTCTAAAAGTATTCCTCGAGTTTAGTGATTGCAGCCTGCTTCTCCTGTTGGCCAGGAAGGGAGGCTGTATAGTTTTGAGAGCAGTGAATCCCAAAACTCCAACTGCTGGGCATTGTTGTCTCATTGCTCAAAACTTGTCTTTGTGAGCAAGAGTGTTTGGTGACTGTACGGGATGTGTGCTGCTGTTCTTTTTTCAGAAGGTATGTATTATTTTGGAATACTTTTATATGAAAAGAAAAAACGTTGGCCATATGAATACGCAACGCAACGTGGTAATTGAGCGAATCTCTGTAAACCGAGGCACGAATGTTATTTCCTAATAGTGAGAATTTTGCAGTTCATCTTTCTGTGGATGTAAAATGCATTCATATTTATTTTCATACTTTTAACGGGTGGTATTTTAACTTAAAAAGGGTTTGAGTTCTGCAAAGTAATTTAAAGAGCCTCCTGTATTTTCGGTGTCATATAAAGAACATCAACTGCACATTCTTAAAAGAGGCAAACACTTGGTCTAATTTAACTTGCTTTGAGTCTGGTATTTTAGCTTAATAATTGCTAGAAAGGGTTTGAGTTGTCCGAAGTAATTTAAGGGTAATGTGCTGCACAAAAAAACCTACAGAAACACAAACATCCTGAATAAAGCAAACACTTGGGCAATGCAAGATTAAGTAAAGTCTGTGAAATTCAAACAGGAGCGAGATCACTTATATGGATTACCTTAACTGTTTTTACAGTCATTGTTAAGATATAGATTGTTGTTTTCCCTATAAGGTTAAGGACGTGAGTATAGAGCCCGATAGGGCCCTATTTATATGTCACTTTTTAATTACTTCCGGGTCTGAGATCCAAAGGGAGTCGCCCCACTTGAAGCCCTCCTTACCTCTACATAGTGCTTTATTGATTTTCCTAGCGCATTCTAACTACTTTGAGAAAGAGGGGCTGGTTTAATGTTTATCTTTTTTACTAGATTGAGAAAAATGTTAAATATTTCTGTGTGGACACCATTTGTGTGTTGATATAGGTTCAGGAGAGAAAAAAAGACGGCGCCATTGCAGCTAAGAGCAACCTTACCTCAGGTGTGACATCTTCAACCATTAATGGGATTTTAGCCCTCAGCACAGGACATGCTGCAAGTTACATAAAATACAATGTGATTTTTCCCAAAAAGCCAGGACTGGCTGGCGGTGTCACCCATGGTAATTGACCAATGAGGACCTCTGAGTCCATGCAGGAGTCCAGTTGACCATATTGAAGGGATTTTATTTCACCGACAGGTGTTGAAAATGTATGGCTTGTGTATATACTTGTGTGCAGCGGGACGGAATTCATATCTAAGCGATACTTTTTCATACCATGTTATGTTTAGTTAAAACGTAAGTGTTGCCTCGTGTATTTGATAAAAGTGCGGTGCAGCCATGGCTAAGGATGTCCCCTTGTTCAGAGCAGTCAGCACCCGAGGGCCCTTGTGCCCAGTTTCCGCCCATATGTTCTGAGGTAACCAGGGTTTCCGCACCATTGAGCTGCTACTGGGTAGCAACCATCTCCAGGGGGGGAAGCTCTCTCTCAGGTACTCTGCAAAGTACGTAAGGATTTATATTTAGTTAAAACGTAAGTGTTGCCTCGTTTATTTGATAAAAGTGCGGTGCAGCCATGGCTAAGGGTGTCCCCTTGTTCAGAGCAGTCGGCACCCGAGGGCCCTTGTGCCCAGTTTCCGCCCATTTGTTCTGAGGTAACCAGGGTTTCCGCACCATTGAGCTGCTACTGGGTAGCAACCATCTCCAGGGGGGGAAGCTCTCTCTCAGGTACTCTGCAAAGTACGTAAGGATGTTTCTCAGCAACCGCGCGTGATGCCGACTTGTGTACACACTTCAGAACGTGGCTGTGAAATGCAAATGCCCCTGGGATATGACAGCTGCTCTAGGACACCAGGCAAATGTCGCCGGATACTTAGTTTTTGTTCACCTAACTCGTTTTCCACATATCTCTTATTTTAAATTCTCCCCAGCAAACGTCTGCCTTGTGTTTTCAATTAGGCAGTTTCATGAGAAACAAGCACTGGCAAAGCCAATCGCAAGCCTGTTTTTTAATATTTGAAAGAGACATTGCGTTTAAAAATAACCAAAAGTAAAAACGCTACCATGAAAAAATGGTGTGCTCGTGTTTGTACATTTTTTTTTTTTTTTAAATACTGTAAAAAAATGAATACATTAAACAAAAGCTGATTGGGTCTTCCCGCCCTGAAATCCAATACTTTTTTGGCAGATTTGCACAAACCGAAGGCTGTCACTCACAGTGTAGTGTGCCAATGGCTGAAATGCACCGACCCGTTTTCCCGTTTATGCTGTCTTGGGCGGAAGCAAATTGTTAGTGGCGCTTGAGCAGACAAAATATATGAAAAGGACTGAACAAATTTCCATGCGAGTCCCATATGTATTTATTTTTGTGAATAGTTATTTGGAAAACCTGAAACGAGCGATACAGCTCAAGCTGTCTCTAGGTTAAATCTAATGAAAAAGGAAATTGACTATTTATGGTATAGTATGCATAAACCTTGGACATTCTGGTTGGCTTTTCAAAGCTTTGAACCAACTGCAGGGGGATTGAGATTTGGGAAGGAGAAAAAACATAGTGACAGGGAAGCAACTTTGCAAAACACTAAGGCTGTTCAAAGAACTGTAAAAAACTCAAAGGGATATGGCAGACATCTGCCTGCAGTTTTTAAGTCAGGTGTCTGACTTCTGCAGATTATACTTTACCTTTTTTCCTTCCAAGATCCATAAATGGATGTCATTTGATTTGGTAATAGTAATGTCTGCCCATTACATGAAATAGAAAATTATGAGTGCAAGACTTGGCCAATATACTTCTACACCTAAAATACTGAGACCACATGGTCCCAGCTCTTGCACTAGCTCCCAGAGTCTCCCCAGATTTCATTCACAGTACTGCACACAACACATTGAGCACTGTATGAAATGGGACCGACCTGTGTGTCAAACATTCCAGGCTACTGTCCTAGGGCAAGCCTCAGATCCAACACACACTTACAACTGGACGTGTGGCATTCCAATAAAACCCCACTGCGGGTGCTTGTCTCAGTCCAATACCTCAAGGGCACCCAGATGAGGAGACTAGGCCACCACCTACTTATTTGAAAGCCGGGAAAAACATGGCTATTTGAATTTCAGGGCCTAAGTGATAAACTGAGAAACCTTCTAAGTAACCCCCATGAACCTTGAAACACATTTTTAGGTAAAAGATTCCTGTGAGCAGCACCATGTTTGCCGCAGCTTGACAGGACCGCACACACTCTATCCCACTGTTCCCACATAGGTCTTTTTACAACTGCACAACTCTACAACAAAACATTTATAGCCACCTTTAGTGGCCTGTACAGCCTTGGTTGGGGCTACAAGGGGTTCCCGATTGGGCCGCGGAACCGAGCCTGAAGGAGGCGAGCGTGGCGGTTAGGCCTGGACGGGTGTGGGCATTTCCCTCCTTCACCAGTTGGGTGTATGGGGGGAAGCGCCATGGCTTGCGGCGACAGCTCCAACCGATGGGACTCCCGAGGACATGAAGGAGAGCGATGGAGATGAGGCCTCTATCCCCTCCACAGCGGGCGGCTGGATGGCCGAGAGGTGGGTAGACACCAGGAAGCGGTTGGGTGCTCGCTCCTCCTCTCTACCGGAGTATGTTGGCACCCCCCAGTGTGCTCCATAGACTAAGACGGTGCAGGCTGCCTTGAGTGAGCGAAGGCGAGGTCATGACGACACAGAGGGAAGAGGTCCTTAAAGGAACAGACTGTCCAGGGGGCGGCTGCTCGTGCTACCTGGCCGGTGGTGGATAAGTGACCCACCCTCAGAGTCATGGTGGGTGGACATGGAACAGAGTGTTGTGTTCTTTCCTCTTTTGTCCTCTCCCTCTTCCCGAACCCCCTGCCCCTCCTGTCATCAGCTGTACTTTCTGGAATGTTGACAGACAACAGCTGATGAATGATGAGACCGGACGCTCCTGCCGGTTTCCCTCACTGACCTGAATTATATGTGTTGGAAGCTTTCAATAAATAAAGTTTGAACTCTTTGAGTGTGTGGAGGTCATCATTACAAACTTGGCGACGAGGGTAGGATCAGAAATTTTGCCCAAATGTATTGTCAGCGACAATGGGCCCCCAGTTTACCTTCGATTTGTTTGTGAACTACCTCAATAGGAACAAAATTGCCCACAAGACAACATCTGTCAATCTCCCTGCTGGTAATGGAGCCGTAGAACACTTCAATAGGGTTATCAAAAGCATTGTTTAGCTAGCCAACAACAACAATTTGGTATGGAAGAATGACATTTTCAAGACTTTATGGGCATACCGCATTACACCATGCAGCAGCACAGTACACAGCCCATTTGAACGGATGAGGGGTAGAACTCCCATGTCCAAGGACAATGTGGGTTGGTTATATACTTCCAAAAGAGTAGATTGGTCCTCTGACCCGGTAAAACACAGGTTAGAAAAAGCACAAGGGATATGTAAAGCTTGCTATGATAAAAGACACAACTGCAAACCCGTTAAATTGCATTTGGGTGATGCAGTTTGTGTCAAAAAGAGTGGGCTAACTGACAAAGGGCACAGTAGGTTTTCCAAACCCCTCACTGTATGCAGGATGTTTTGCAATTCTGCCCAACTGAGTGATGGTAGAGTTTGGCACTTCTCCAAGTTATCTGCATGCAAACCGGGTAGTCCCTCATTACCTGCTTCCGATGACAGTCAGGAATGTAATGATACTGTTACGTTACAAACACATTATGGTCATGATCCCTCTGGTTCAAGGGGAAGATGGTGGGACTTTTGTGAGGATGAAGAAAATGTTGCTCATTCCCAAGTCATTCAGCACGACGCCCCCATGCAATCTGATGTGCGCGCAACTAACAATGAAGTGTCCTTGCCTCAAAGAACCAGAGTGGGTCGACTTGTGGTTCCTCCCAGAAAACTCAATGATTTTGTATGTGAATACTCTGCTTCCTCCCCCTCATCCTCTCTGTAAAGAGGAAGATGTGTTGTGTTCTCTCCTCTCCCACTTCCTGTACCCCCTGCCCCTCCTGTCATCAGCTGTATGTTCTGGAATGTTGACAGACTACAGCTGATGACTGATGAGACTGGACGCTCCTTCCGGTTTCCCTCACTGACCTGAATTATATGTGTTGGAAGCTTTCAATAAACAATATTTGAACTCTTCGAGTGTGTGGAGGCAGGCGCGGTGCATCCATTGGGGCGTTGCCCCCCCGCACACGCCCGCGCCCGCAGCTCCCTCCTTGGTGTCTCTGAACTTAGTTTACTTAAGTTCAGAGACGCCGAGGGTGGGGAGAACTGACAATGCATGTCAGTCAGCATGACGTCGGACCGTGGGTGGTCCGGCGTCATGTTGACTGACATGCATTGTCAGACAAGCCAGGGAAAGGCAGCACTGCAGCACAAGTGCGCATGAGTGGGCATGGAGAGTAATTTTTAGCCCGTGCCCAGTCATGCGTACTTGTGTTTTTACTGCCTTGCGCATGCCCATTAGGAGCCCCTCGGTCTCCTAATGGTCAGGCGGCGGGCGTAGCGTAAGCTGTGCCCTCAGCCAATCCTGGCGCTGCAGCAGCGCCAGGATAGGCTGAGGGGTTGCCACTCCAGTGCTGACGTGGTGTTCCGGTTTGAAGGGGGCAGAGGCGCCAACGCGGACCAGGAGCAGAGGCGGTCAGGTAAGTTTTTGTTTTAATTTTATTCAGTTCTCCCGCTGCTGGTGGTAGGGTTGGGGTGGTGTTTAGGGTTAGGTGGTAGGGTTGGGGTGGTGTTTAGGGTTTAGGGTTGAAATTTGCTAGGGTTCCCGGAGTCTAGGGCTCAGGGCCCGATTCAGGTTTGTGCATAATTGTGTTGGGAAGGTTTTAGGGTGGTTTTGCAAAATTCCATCCAGATTTGGCTGAGTTGGGGTGGGGAAGGTTTGGCTGGATTTGATGCAGATTTGGCTGGGTTGGTGTTGGGAAGGTTTTAGGGTGGTTAGTCAAAATTCCATCCAGATTTGGCTGATTTTGGGGTGTTTTTGTGGGTTTGCGGGGGGCTTGTGTTTGGGTGAAAGGTCGTACCCCTTCCAGTGGATGGATTTGTGTAATTGCTGAGATTCTTGGGAATGGCTGGAACTAGTGTCCCAGTGAGTGTGAAGATGATCGAAGTAGTGGAAGTGCGAAAAAAGAGCATTTTTTGTGAAGGCCTGGATTGCAATGTTATCCAATGGGCGGTGTTGGGGTGCATGGAGAAGTGTTTTTTAGGGGGTTCCAGTGGATCGACAGGAACGGGGCTGCTGTGACAGGGAGGTGGAATTGATGGGTGTGCAGGAAGTTTGGGAGGAATCGATCGATGGTAAGGTTTTTTTTTGGCAAAGTCGAGGAAGGGAAAGAGCTGCCATAGGAGCCCATGTTAAACATGAGTTTTGCATGTTTTTGGGGTTCGATTGTAGGGTGTTGCAGGTGGTTCCGAGTGGATTTGCTTAGCTGGGATCAGAGTTGGGAAGGTCTAATTTTGATTGCAAGTGTTTTGAAGAAAATCCATGGAGGGGAAGGTGTGTTTTGGGCCTAGTTTCAGAGTGCGTTTTGATGCGACTTTAGGCCTTTGGGAGCTGGCGGTAATGCACATGTTTGGGATGTTAATTTAGGGTGTTCTAGATTTTTGGGAATGGGTTTAGGGGTGTGGGAGCAATGGTGGAAAGGTCTAGTTTGTGCGAAAAAGAGCAGTTTGGTTGTAGTTGAAGGGGAAAGGGTAATTTGGCCCTGTTTTCTAGGTCTATTTTGTGCCATTGGCGAAGATTGCCTGTACTGGGTAATTGCAGGTGTGCGGGATACGAATAAGCGAGAGCGATAGAAATAAACAGATAGCGGTTGGAGAGAGAGAGATGAGGAGAGGTAGAGGCGAGGATAAACGGAAGCGCGTGCACCACACCGGGCTTGGCAGCTTTATCTCCCACCTTTGTGCCGAAGTGCTAGCGTCCAGGTTATGTTACGGGGCACTCCTCCAGCACTTTTACGCCCCGCCATTTTCAAATGTCACCAGCCGCCCCTGTGTGGAGGTCTTCATTACACAGAGTAAGATGCCCCAGGCAAGAGGAGCCCCCTTGACATCTGGTGACGGCTGGAGGCTCTACGGCTGCTTTTGCTGCTGCGTCGGGAGAAGCAGGCAAGCGGGCAGTCCTGTGGTAGTGGTGTAGGACTTGTACACACACGGGCAGTGGTAGACGTCTGAAGGCGACAGCATGGGGCCTAACAACAGGCATCATCTCAGGTGATGGGGAAGTCGAGGGCAACAAAAGTGACATTGAGTACGGACATGGGAGTGGAGAGGGCCTCCAAAGCCAGAAAGAAGGTAGTAGGAGTGTAAGGGCAGCCACCAACAGCCTGCTCCCTCGATCCTGATGGGGCTGCGCAGATCTTGGCAGCAATTAAGTCCTCCTACACTTTTTTGACCTCCTTCGCGAGGATCAGATGCAGTTGCAGGAGCGGGTGATCAGTGCAGAAAACTTGCTCCGGCAACTACAACCTCAACTTGAACCTCCAACAGCAGATGCGTGAACTGATGGATCATTTGTGACATCTTAAGGACAGGGCCAAGGATGCAGAGGGCCACACCCTATGCACCAATATTTGGATGGTAGGTCTGGCCGAGGGTGTGTAACACTTGGACATGGTAAGATACCTGGAAGAGAGGCTCAGGTGCATGGCGGCACCTGCCGTATTGTCCACCTTTTTCTCCCTTGAGAGGGCACAGCTGGTTTCGGCCAGAGCACCGCCGTCGGAAGCTCCGCCATGACCGGTCATTTCAAAACTCTGCATTTCCAGGATAGAGACATAATATTTCAGGCGGTTCAGAAAAGCGGCCACTACCTGGTCAATAACAGTAAGGTTTTCATCTTCCTAGTTTACACCCTGTTCGTGCAACCATACAGGGCATTCTTCCTGGCTGTGAAACGGACACTGCAATAAATGGGATCGAAGTATGCCCTGCTTTTCTCAGCCTGCCTGCGTGTCATCTTTGAGGGGAGGTCAGTTTTTATGGCGGACCCGTCGGAGGCTTGGGACTGGACTGAAACACATGGCGCCTCGTTAGAGCTGCTGGAGGGAGCACTAGATCACTCCTTGGTGGTTGGCGGTGACTTTAACTGTGTGGCGGATACAGCCCTAGATCGATCGCGTCCACCTTGCCGGGACGGGTCCACATGGAGAGGCAAATCACTTGTGGGCTTGTCAGGGAATCTAGCACCTGCTAGATGCGTGTCTGCAGGCACATCCGACAAGCAGGGAATGTTGGAAGGGCGTTCTCCGGGGGGCTTTGGAATACGTTCCTGACCACCCGTTGACCCACCTCTCCCAGAGTTAGGCCGAGCAAGGGCGGGGAGGCCCTTCCTGGAAGGGTCTCGTTCCTAGGATCGCACACGCTGAGCTTGCACTATCTGACAGAGGGACACCACACGGTAGTTCTTCGTAAGACAGTATACTTTATCGATAGTTTCAGGGGATCTTTATGATCCGAGATGCAGTTATTAAATCAAGGCCTCAAGCGGCTGAGGTCTCGTGATGGGGGTATTGGGGTAGCGGGACAGTCTTTGAATTCGGTGTCTCTGCGGAGTATCCTTCGCACAGCTCCCAATCCTCGAGCTGGGGGATGTTGTTTCTCTCGGCCGATTCTCCTGGAGGGGAGTGCCGCGAGTCACTCAGCAGGCACAGGTGGTTTTGGAGTCGGGGAGCCGCGACAGCGTCAGCAGGGCTCAGATGGTTCAGAGTTCGGGGAGCCGCGACAGCGTCAGCAGGGCTCAGATGGTTCAGAGTTCGGGGAGCCGCTACAGCGTCAGCAGGGCTCAGATGGTTCAGAGTTTGGGGAGCCGCGACAGCGTCAGCAGGGCTCAGGTGGTTCAGAGTTCGGGGAACCGCGACAGCGTCAGCAGGGCTCAGATGGTTCAGAGTTCGGGTAGCGTTCTTCGATTCAGGGATCGATCGATCCGCGACCAGGTCAACAGGGCTCTCGTAGGTCCAGGTCTACTCTGCCTCCCGTCCCTTCAGCACCCCTTGTTATACTCCCCCTCCTCTTTGAAGTCCGGAGTCCTCGCTGAGAGGGGTCTTGGTGCCTGGGGGCGGTGTGTCGGGATTTCCTGTCGCTCGGCCCTTTGATCTGTTCAGGTGGGTCTGGGAGGGACTCCAGACGCCCAGCAGGCGAGGCGCCCGCTCACCGGGGGCCTGGTGGCCGATCGAAACCCTCCTTGGGGAAGAGATCAGAGGTGTGACCGAGACGGCGTCTCCTGGTCTTGCTAGGGGGTTTCCCGCTCCCTCGGCCGGGTATGCGTGGTAGTGTTGTGGGTTCGGCTGGGGCCCCGGCCGGCCATCGGGTTTTTTGGGTCATGGTGACCGGAAGTCTGTGACATCGGCGATCAGGTGCGGTTGCAGGGTTGCTTGCTGGTCGGGAGGGCCCACGCCACGAGGCCGGTCTCACATGTGCCCCCCCCAGCTGAAAGGTGGGGAGAACTACCCTGCCACTTGGGGGTTCTCCTCGCTGAAGCGGAAGAATCGGGACAGGCCGTCAGCGTTGGCGTTGGCGTGGTCCGTCCCGGGGCGATGCTCCACAGTGAAGTCCATCCCCTGGAGGGAGATTGACCATCGTAGCAGCTTGGGGTTTTCTCCTCTCATTTGCATCAGCCACCGTAAGGGTCGATGGTCCGTCTGAACTCGGAAGTGGGTTCCGAATAAGTAGGGCCGCAGCTTTTTGAGGGCCCAGACTACTGCGAAGGTCTCTCTTTCAATGGTGCTCCACCGCTGTTCCCGAGGTAGTAACCTTCGGCTGATGAAGGCTATGGGCTGATCTATGCCTTTGTCGTTGAACTGTGAGAGGACTGCCCCGATGCCGTGTTCCGAAGCGTCCGTCTGGACCACAAACTCCTGAGAGTAGTCGGGGGCTTTGAGTACTGGAGCAGTACATATAGCGGCTTTCAAGGCGTCAAACGCTTTCTGGCACGGGGGAGTCCACTGTATCTTCTTCGGGTGCTTTTTGGAGGTTAACTCTGTGAGGGGGCCTGCGAGGCTGCCATAGTTCTTAATAAACCTCCGGTAGTAACCGGTGAGGCCCAGGAAGGCCCGGACTTCCGTTTGGGTCGTGGGGGGTTCCCAGGACAAGATGGCGTCGATCTTCGGCTGGAGGGGGGCGACCTGCCCGCTCCCCACCTGGTGCCCCAGATAGATCACTGAGCCTTGTCCAATTTGACATTTTTTGGATTTGATGGTTAGGCCGGCCTGGCGCAGGGCCAGCAGTACTTGTCGGAGGTGCTGGAGGTGTTCGGTCCATTGGGAGCTGAATACTGCTATGTCGTCTAGGTACGCTGCGCTGAACCCCTCTAGTCCGGCCAGGACCCTGTTCACCAGTCGCTGGAAGGTGGCCGGGGCATTTTTCATTCCAAACGGCATAACCCTGAAGCGGTAGAGCCCATCCGGGGTGGAGAAGGCGGAGCGCTCCTTGGCTCCCTCAGTGAGCGCAATCTGCCAGTATCCGCAGGTTAGGTCGAAGGTGCTGAGGTAGCGAGCGGCCCCGAGGCGGTCGATGAGCTCGTCTGCGCGGGGGATAGGGTGAGCGTCTGCTCGGGTGACCACATTGAGTCCCCGGTAGTCCACACAGAATCTCAGCTCGGGGGCGACACCAGGGGCGGCCGCTTTCGGGACCAGGACTACCGGGCTGGCCCAGGGGCTGTCGGAGGGTTCAATCACCCCTAGGGCCAACATCTTGGTTACTTCGGTCTGGATGCAGGTTCGGACCCGGTCAGGGACCCGGTAGGCTCGGTGTCTCACTGGCGGGCTGTCGCCGGTGTCTACGTCGTGGACACACCAGTCGGTGACCCTAGGGGTTAGGGAGAAGAGGTCTGTAAATTGTCTTAATAGCTGGCGGCAGTCGTCGGACTGTTGGGGGGTGAGGGTGGATGACAGTCTCACCCCCTCTACGGAGCCATCTTTCTCTTTAGCACACAGGGGGTCCGGAAGGGGCTCTGTGTCTTCTTCAGTCCCATCGTCGGTGGCCAGGAGCAAACTCAACTCCGTCCTCACAAAGTGGGGTTTGAGGCGGTTCACGTGGAGGACCCGGAGGGAGTTCCGAGGGGACTGAACATCAACTAGATACGGAACTTTACTCTTCCGCTCGACCACTTTGAAGGGACCAGTCCATTTGTTTTGGAGGGCGCAGGGTTTCCCCGGGGCCATTACCCAGACCTGTTAGCCCGGCTGAAACTCGACCAGCGTGGCATTCTGGTCATACCAGCGCTTCATCTCTTCTTGGCTAGCCTCGAGGTTTGCCTCGGCGAGCTCTCGGAACTTCCGGGTCTGGTTGCGGAGCGCCAGGATATAGCGGAACACATCAGGAGGGGTTCCTCGGAGAGCCGTTTCCCAGCACTCTTTGACCAGGCTCAGGGGTCCCCGGACGGGGTGTCCGTACAGTAATTAGAACGGGCTGAACCCCAGAGATTTTTGGGGAACCTCTCGGTAGGCGAACAGGAGGCAAGGGAGGAGGACGTCCCATTTCCAGCGTAGGGGTTCTTCGAGGCCCATGATCATGCCTTTCAGGGTCCTGTTAAATCGCTCGACTAGGCTATACCCTTGGGGGTGGTATGGGGTGGTGAACTTGTACGATACCCCGCACTGCTGCCATAGGGACCTCATGTATTTGGAGATAAAGTTTGTGCCATGATCACTCACGACTTCGCGAGGGAACCCCACACGGGAGAAGATCCCCATCAAGGCCCGGCCTACCACGGGGGCCGTCACGGTGCGGAGGGGAATGGCCTCTGGGTAGCGGGTGGCATGGTCCACCAGGACGAGGATGAATCAGTGGCCCTGGGCGGTCTTGGGATCCAGGGGTCCCACGATGTCGATCCCCACCCGCTCAAAAGGGGTACTAACAACGGGGAAGGGTTGTAGCGGAGCCTTGCGCTTCCCACCACTTTTTCCGCTGGCCTGGCACGTGAGGCATGACTTGCAGTGGGCCTCCACATTCGCTCGCATTTTGGGCCAATAGAAGTGGGTAACTAGTCGCTGATAGGTTTTGTCTTGGCCTAAGTGTCCTGCCAGGGGTACATCATGGGCTAGGCCCAGGAGGAGACTTCGGAAGCGCAGGGGTACCACCAGTACCCGGGCTGATCCCAGCTCGGCCGACTTCTGTTCGCTGTACAGGAGGCCGTTTTCCCAATATACCCAGTGGGTTCCGGACTGGTCGCCTGCTGCCTGGGCTTCGGCCTGCTGTGGGGGATCCAATGAGGGAAGGGCAGGTGGCCTGTTCCCTGCAGAATTCTTCTCGGGAGGGACCTCCCTCGCAGTGCCACTGGGCCATCTCGGGCAGGTCCCTGAGCTCGGTCAGTTGCTCGGGATCTGGATGCACTGACCCGTCATCGGGAACTGTTTCTTCTTCCGGAAGAGGGTCGTCGGGCTCGGGTAGCGCGTCCCGGTCCTCGGGGACGGCGACTGTGTTCAGCGGTATGGCCTCAACTCCCTCGGAGAAAGACGATCGGGTAGTCATGGAGCGCGTGGTGGCGCATACCCATTCGGGTAGGCCCATCATCTCCAGATGGGCTCTTCGTTCCACTTGTCCCCATGGGGAGCTCTCGAGGTCGTTGCCCAGGAGGCAGTCTACGGGTTGGGAGGTTCGGACTGCCACTCTCAATTTACCGGTGACTCCCCCCCCCCCATTCGAAGGGTACCAGGGCCATCCGGCAGAGGCTCTCGGAATTGTCCGAAGATTTGACTGGACAGAAAGCGTCGGGCAGGATCTGGTCTTCGGAGATCAGGTGGCAGTGGACCGCTGTGACACTCGCCCCGGTGTCGCGGAGGCCCTCGACTCGGTGACCGTTGACCGTCACTTGCTGTCGGTACTTCTTCGTGTTGGCGGGTAGGGGTGTTCCGGGGACCATCTCTCGGTCCCCTAGGGAGACCAGGGCCATGGCGGCTGGTTCCCACTCTTCGGAGTCGTCCATCTCTTCTCCTAGGGCTACGGAGGCCATTTGTCGGGCCGGAGGGGTTGTCGTTGCGGGTCGTTGGTACATGGGACACTGGGGGTCACTGGCATAGTGTCCGGTCTGTTGGCAGCAGAAACAGGTGATCTTGACTCGGGGTCCCGGCCTCCCCGCGGGCCCGGTGCTGGCTGGAGGTGGGGCTGGAAAGTGCGGAGGTTAGCCTCTGGGGGGACTGTGCTGGGAGCCCCCCTGGAATTCTCTCGGTCGGCCTTGGTTCCCTACTCCCCTCTGGTGGGGGGGTCCCTGACTGTGGCGACCGTAGTCTCCCACGGGACCCCGGGAGGCCCGGGTGTTCACCCATCGGTCAGCTTCGATGGCCAGTTTCCGAGGGTCCGTGAGTTTGCTGTCCAGGAGGTGCTAGCGTAACTCCACAAAGCAGTTTGCGGACAAGTGTTCCCATGCTATTAGGTCAAACAGTTCCTCAAAGGTGGAGACCTTGCTGCCCTTGATCCACCCGTCCAAGGCCCGGCTGTAAAAGTTCACGTACTCTACCCATGTAGTACCGGGTATCTTCTTGCAGTCTCGAAACCGTTGCCGGTACATTTCGGGGGTGAGCCCATATCTGGCTACTAGGGCCTCTTTCATGTGACTGTAGGAGTTCAGCACCGTGGAGGGCAGGTCCAGCAGGGTATCTCTCCCCTCGCTCAGGAACCGGCCCCACAAACCAGCCTCCCAATCTTTCTGCGGAACTCGGTGGGAGGTCATGGCGACTTCATAGGCCTTGAACCATTGCTGGATGTCGTCGTTCTTGTAGTATTCCTTCACCACATCCTTGGGGATGTGGACCTTTGGTTCCACGGTGGAGGAGGGTGGTTGATTTCCCGAGGTTCTGGACTCCTCACTTTTGGCCTTGAGTTCGATCTCTTTCAGGCTGCGTTCGTGTTCTAGTTGGAGTTTTCTTACTTCGTGTCCTCTCTGGCGTTTCTTTTCCTCGAGTTCTCCTTGTAGGCGTAATTGTTCTACGGCTAACTTTTTCTCGGCCCGTTTTAGCTCTCCCTCTATTTTCAGTTTTGCTAGTTCTAGTTCGTGGTTGCGGCCCCTCTCTCGGTCCGCTAGCTCCTCCGGGGATAGGCCCCCCTCTGGGGCGCTGCTCCTTACCGGGATGCTTCGTGGCTCGTTTGGCGGCTCTCCTTCTGTTTGGGCCAGGGAAGCTCCTGCCTCGACCCAGGTCTTCAATACTCCCTGGAAATCGTCTTTCGTGCTTAATCCGGTGGTAGCGATTCCAAGGTCTTTGCAGAATTGCTTTAGTTCTCGATGCGTATAATATTCCAACTGGTCCTCTCGGAATGTCGGGCTTGTGTTGGTACCTGCGGCACCTAGGGAGGTTTCTCCTTCCATCTCTTTTCGGTAGCGCGTCAGCAGTTTACTGCACGATCTCTAGGTGTCGGCTCGGATCCCGTCGTCTGCCACCAGATGTTGGAAGGGCGTTCTCCGGGGGGCTTCGGAATACGTTCCTGACCACCCGTTGACCCACCTCTCCCAGAGTTAGGCCGAGCAAGGGCGGGGAGGCCCTTCCTGGAAGGGTCTCGTTCCTAGGATCGCACACGCTGAGCTTGCACTATCTGACAGAGGGACACCACACAGTAGTTCTTCGTAAGACAGTATACTTTATCGATAGTTTCAGGGGATCTTTATGATCCGAGATGCAGTTATTAAATCAAGGCCACAAGTGGCGGCGGTCTCGTGATGGGGGTATTGGGGTAGCGGGACAGTCTTTGAATTCAGTGTCTCTGCGGAGTATCCTTCGCACAGCTCCCAATCGTCAAGCTGGGGGATGTTGTTTCTCTCGGCAATCTCTGCCGATTCTCCTGGAGGGGAGTGCCGCGAGTCACTTAGCAGGCACAGGTGGTTTCGGAGTCGGGGAGCCGCGACAGCGTCAGCAGGGCTCAGATGGTTCAGAGTTCGGGGAGCCGCGACAGCGTCAGCAGGGCTCAGGTGGTTCAGAGTTCGGGGAGTCGCGACAGCGTCAGCAGGGCTCAGATGGTTCAGAGATCGGGTAGCGTTCTTTGGTTCAGGGATCGATCGAGCCGCGACCAGGTCAGCAGAGCTCTCGTAGGTCCAGGTCTTCTCTGCCTCCCGTCCCTTCAGCACCCCTTGTTATACTCCCCCCTCCTCTTTGAAGTCCGGAGTCCTCGCTGAGAGGGGTCTTGGTGCCTGGAGGCGGTGTGTCGGGATTTCCTGTCGCTCGGCCCTTTGATCTGTTCAGGTGGGTCTGGGAGGGACTCCAGACGCCCAGCAGGCGAGGCGCCCGCTCACCGGGGGCCTGGTGGCCGATCGAAACCCGCCTTGGGGAGGAGATCAGAGGTGTGACCGAGACGGCGTCTCCTGGTCTTGCTTGGGGGTTTCCCGCTCCCTCGGCCGGGCATGCGCGGTAGTGTTGTGGGTTCGGCTGGGGCCCCGGCCGGCCATCGGCTTTGTTGGGTCATGGTGGCCGGAAGTCTGTGACATCGGGGCTCAGGTGCGGTTGCAGGGTTGCTTGCTGGTCGGGAGGGCCCACGCCACGAGGCCGGTCTCACAGGGAATATTCACACTTTTCCCACATACACGAACTAAACACTAAAATAGACCTTCTGCTCACCTCCCGTCATATTGCTTGGGTGACACACAATACAGAGTATCTTGTGAAAATGTATTCAAATCACTGCCCTCTCCTGCTGTCCCTGAAGTAGGAAAGGAAGAGGACTCGCATCCCATCATGGCTTTCTCAAAAGTGCAGTTTTGAAGGATGTCACGTTTTGTGGTACTAGCCTGGGAGAAGTAAAACACCTCTTATTTTTTATTTTTTTATTTCTTTATTAGTTTTATACCTCCAAATCAGTAGATCAAGTGTAAATACAATCATACAGCTTGCCCGCCTCAGCCGAGGTGGTTTATGTTTTAACAACAATAGATGTCAAAGTCTAGACTAATGGTTACATCCGTGGAGATTCCTCAATCTTCAATATTCTGGAAAAAACCTCTTTGACACCAATCCTGGCACAGCCTCCTCACCGCTGATATAGTGGGATGTGTTTAAGGCGTACATTAGGGGAATCAGCATTAAGACCTCATGCGAGGTTGAAGTACTGGGTATTTTAGACCCAGCGGTGCAGGGGCACACACCCTATGACTTCTGGGTTCACCCTGGTCCAGACCTACAGAAACACAGAGTCTTCTGGGTGAAGTCAAAGATTCGTTTATTGGCTGCAGACCAATTACAGGTATCCTAGAAGTACAACAGCGTGTATGTTCTCAGGAGACTGCTGAAAATCATAGGAACGGGCTTCTCCTTAAGTACAAAATATCATGCTCCAGGCACACATTCCTTGGTTTACGATATGGCCATATAAAGGTATACATTACAAACGAAAAAGCAGAGTCATGATGACCATCCCACATTCCAGTTCGGCCAGCCCACAATGATTTACACAGTAAGGTTCAGATCCCACATCGGATGTCAATAGACCCCCCAATAAACATGAGCATCTCCTGTTTTGGGAAACAAGTCATAAAGCAGGAACAAGCAGGTGTGGAAGAGATTAGCCGGGGGATTGTATAGAATGAAAGGGTTTTATGACGGGTCAAGCCCTGATGCTAATCACAGGTGGACGGAGGAAGGGGAGCTCGTGAGACCGGTTTGACCTGGGGCAGCAGAGCCAGCTGCCCAGGTCACAGAGAAGTCAGAGGGAAAGCCCATGTACTGTGAGGCCCGTATTTACTCCATTATAGCCTATGTGAGGGCAATGACAAGATGGCCACTGCTTCCAAAATGGAACCCGCGTAGTTGAAGCAGAATAACGTGTACACGGTGCATTCATAGCTAGAACGGTATATAAAGCACTCGTACATGCCGCATTTACCATTTGCGGTTTGTTAATACCAAGATAGACAGGGGTAGGGCCCTGTCCCCTACGCGGTCCCGAATATTAAAGTACGACAGACCCTCCTTTTGCCCTTACATAGGCAATCACTATACTCATCTTAATCCGAGTCTAGGTCAATGTTCACAAAGTCATGGAGATGTTGCTGTAGCATCATCCTATTACTTAGCTCGTCCCTCGATACAGGTTTCCTTACACATAAGGTAGCACAGAGGCCACATATCGCAGGAGCACACTGTATGCACAGACAGAACAGGAAAAGAACGGCTAAGATCATTCCAATGACCATCAGAACTTTCCAACCCCAGGCAGATATCAATTCCCAGAACCACCCCACCAGTGACCAATCTCCCTTATCCACGTGTATGGATTCAGATATTTTATGGAGTTTGGAGATGGCTTGATACACTGTTGGAGCATTATCTGGTATGAAAATGCAGCAACTGGATTGGATGACCTTGCATACCCCACCGCGGTCTGCAAGAATAACGTCTAGAACCATGCGGTTCTGTAAAGTCATAAGGCGATCCGCTTGGAGCTCAGCTGTCAGATTACTAAGGGCACCAGCCGTTACATTGACAGTGGATTCAACCACACGAGTCAGCTGTCTCAGGTTCCTACTATTGACCATAGGTCCCCAAAACGGCAGGAAACCCAGGAAGAAGTCTCCTGCTTCCTGACCCGCAGTATCCTCCTTACTAATCACACCTCTCACAACTCTGGTTTTGTGATAGTCAGAGGCAGCAGTAAATGTCGGCGGTAGCAAGTTCGCAATATAACATGTGCCCGAGAAATCAGGGGGCAGCCATGTATATGCTCGGTCATTACAGATGAAATATGTGCCCTTGGCAGCCAAAAACGCAGGGGAAAACTGTGACGGGAAGGTGTACGTTTCAGTACAGTCACTCCTTCCCAGTTGAGCTCAAGGATTCTGACCATTACCCTGTAAGCAGAACCGACCCATGTGGGGTACGACCCAGATTGGAGATGAGATTTTTCGCTGTCTTTCACCCAGACTAATACTATACCCCGTCGCGTTCCATCCTACATAAGGTCTCAACTCTTCTTTGGGAATGGATGAGTATGCATCGATATCCCTACTCATATCGGCAACTCCTTTCATCAAAGCCTTATTATTGGTGATAGGTCTGATGGAACGCGGTTGGCGAGGGGAATATGTATCTAGAGCATAGAGAAACATGGTTTGGAATGCCCATGACGATCCATTGTAACTGTACGGCAGCACCAGGTAGGGAATACCCTTGTTAATGGTATGTGGCATTAACCCACACACCCAGCAATTGGTCGTATTCATTACTAGTTGGTGCTGGTGCAAGAGTTGGATAAACGAGTTATTTACGAACTCCGATCGTCTGGTCTGTTCGTGCTCAGGCAAAGGGTGAAAAGAGTGAGAGGAGGCAGTAGAAAGAGGTATAGGCTGTTCAGTGGGTTCAATGGGCTTTTGAGCGGAGAAGAACACAAATCCTACAATAAACATTATGATACTACACAGTGTAAAAAGGCACAAAAAGACAAAACATTTACTTTTTACAATTCTACACATCCTTGCGTTAAAGTTCATTTCCTCAATCGGTCTCTCCATCTTAAAAAACTCCATCCTCTACTCGGGCCGCTCGCGGTGGATGAGTTTCTTCTGCTAAGGAGCACGCCTGTCAGTCCAGGGAAACGCCCTAGACCAACCAGAACCGTCGACCTAGCGTCTTCGGCCTGTACCCCAAAGTCTTGAAACATGAACCATCTACCCATAAAGTGCCATCACACTCAGTCAGGGGAGTATCTTTTAGATCTACTCTCCCTTTCGTCTCTTCTTCTGTTCTGAACAGACAATCATGTTGCTCAACCTCATCTGAGTCTGCTGGAAATGGCAACAATGTAGCTGGATTCAGCGTATTGCATCTTTTTATGTGTATGTGATTTGCTAACAGTGTAAGTTCATAACCTGATAATCGCGCACTAGTCAAGTGTTGTGTCTTGGTCCTATTTAATAATGTGTCTACAGCGTGTGGAACCATAACAATCAATGTATTGTCCATTACCAAACCAGCAGATTGTCGGATAGACATCGCTGCAGCAGCTGTCGCTCTCAGACAGCTTGGCAATGCCCTCGCTACAGGGTCCAAGGTTGATGAAAAATACGCGCATGGGCGCGGTCTGTCGCCAAAAGGCTGTGTTAACACTGACAACGCACATCCATCTTTCTCGTGAACATACAATGTAAAAGGCTTACTGTAGTCGGGGGTACCCAACACAGGTGCTGAACATAATGCATTACGCAATTCCACAAAACTTTTCTGGCACTCTTCAGACCATGGGATAGGATTCGGTGTGTCTTTGCATGTTAATGCTAACAAAGGTTTTGCCAATAAAGAAAAACTAGGGATCCAATGCCTACAGTATGAAGTGATGCCCAAGAAAGCACGTACTTCTCTCTGTGTTTTTGGCACACTCAACTGTGCAATGGCTTGAATTCTCTCTGGGGTCAGTTTCCTTCCCTCCTTCGATAAGAGATGACCTAAGTAGGTCACTTCTTGTCGACAATATTGCAGCTTAGAGAGAGACACTTTGTGATGGAAAGCGGATAAATGGCGCAACAATGACAATGTGGCTTCTTTACAAATCTTCTCAGTATCCGCGGCAATTAGTAAATCATCCACGTACTGAATCAGGATAGCGCCACTAGGTGAAACAAGTGCATCAAGCTGCGCTTTCAAAGCTTGACTATATATTGATGGACTCTCACAGTAGCCCTGGGGAGCGCGTTTGAAGCGGAAGCTTCGGCCTCCCAGACTAAAACCAAAAATGTCTCTGCTCTCTTCCGCAATTGGGATACTAAAGAAGGCATTCTTTAAATCGATCACTGAAAACCATGCAGCAGAGGCTGGAATCATTGTTAACAAGGCAGTTATATCGGGGACAACCGGAAACTGTGGCACAACAATCTTATTAACCTCTCTGAGATCGATCACAAATCTGTAAACAGGTGGCTGTGAAGGGTCCGTTCGTTTTAAGACAGGTAAAATCGGGCTATTGCAAACGTTGCCTCTTGTCTCTTCAATCACACCCTTATTAATCAAGTCGCTGACAATGTCTAACAATGCTTTCTGCCCTTCATTAGAGATCTTGTACTGGGGAATACGTGGCAGTCTGACATTAGCCTTTAAAGTCACCACATATGGCGGTATCTCCAAGAGGCCCACATCATTGGGACCAGTAGCCCAAAGGGCATCCGGAAGGGATGACAATTCAGGCGGCATTGTGTTTTTAGACAAATACATTGGGGAAATCACTTTCTTGCCTAATGTAAGTTGTACTCCTGAAGGAGAACAATACAGTGTAGCATGCAATCTTTTCAACAAATCTAATCCCAGCAAATTCTCACCACAACCTGTTGTCAGAATCAGGGGTGCTTTCAGCTCGCAAGGTCCAACAGAAAGTGACATGGGACTAGAAATCGGGTTCCTAACTGGGGCGCCAGAAAAACCTACTGAAACATTTATATCGCCAGACAAAGGTGCGCCAGGGAGTTTTGAATGCATGATTGAACTCTTTGCAGCACCAGTGTCTAGCAGAAAAGGCTCCGTTACATTTGCTGTAGTCACCTCAACATACGGTCCACTCTGATCCACTGGCACTGAAACAACTCCCTCTCTCTGTCTACGGCTGTCCTAGTAATCATTATTTTCTGCATCACCGTCCTCTGCATAATAATCATTATTATAATACTGGGCCGTATTACTAATCGCGTGAGCTTGCTGATCAAAGCTATTGATGGTATTTTGAGGCGGCAGAGGACGCGCATTCTGGGGAGCATTTCCACGCCCTCTGCCTCTAGGAGCTTGCTGACCACCCCTTCCTCTGGCGCCATACATATTGCCGTTACGCTGCATCAATTTAGGGCAACTGTATTTAAAATGACCTTCCTCTTTGCAGTATGAACATTGGTTGGGACCTACAGAGACACGTGGTTGGTAATACCCGTTCATTTGCTGATTGTTCTGAAACTGTTGGGGTTGGTGATAGACACCTTGGGGTTGCCTATAATTATTCTGACCTCCACGTGGCGGATAGGCCTGCTGTAAAAGGACCTTTGTCTTTAGTTCCTTCGTTTTCTTTTCTGTTCTATCTTTCTCGTCTTTATCTCTATTTTCATAATACTGTGCAGTAGCCAGTATTTGCGCTGAAGAAGAAACAGCCCAAGAACTTTCTGAATCTTTTAACTTTTTACACAGGTCAGGAAGTAGATTCTGCACAAACTTATCCACAAACAACCGTTGGCCACCCTCAGTACTCATATCCTGCCCACTGTGATCAATAAACGTTTCTTCAAACCTAGTAAAGAAGTCTGACACTGTCTCATCTTTCTTCTGCTTGCATGCAGATAACTTGTCCCAATTTACGCGCATCGCAGGCATTATGGTCTTCATATACGTGATGATTCTACCAGGCAGTTCAGCTACTAAAGGTTCTGGTTTCGCACCACCAGTTTGTCTAGCATCAGCAGCAACAATGTTAGCCCATGTATCCCCTAGTTCTGCATTGTGATCTACATTACGAATTGATCCCCATAGAGGCTGTGGAACAACATTACCAAACAACATGTCTATGTCGGCCAGATTCATAACGCATGACCCTGCCGTCTGCGACAACTCTTTATAATAACCTGCTGGGTTTTTACGGGGATCAGGCAAGGACTGCTTAAGCGCTAACACCTCAGAGCGCTTCCATGGAACATGCACCCAAACACGCTGGAAATGCGCTGCCACAGCGGGGTTACCACCGGCAGCTGCAACCGCTTCCTTCCATACCGGGGGAACTTCTCTCATAGGGTATTGTCGCGCTTTTACCTTTTTCCCCACAAGGACATCTTGTTCAAACAATGATTGTTGGCAATCATCATTCCTAAAGGACAATACAACCGCAACTGCTTTATCTACCCCGCGGTCCACAATTATACCAGTTCCAAAATCGAACCTCACTCTACACAATTCCTGCGGGTTCGGATTTTTACCACTATCCTCCAATTCTTCACAGAGAATTTCGCACATTTTCTCAAACACATATCTCTGTTTCGGGGCATCCCATTGATGGAAAACGTTGACAACTGATTCCACATCATACAGTGAAGGAAAAACAATCCATCTACGCGCCATGTTATCTATTACCTTTTTCTCATCGGGGTTAGGCAATTGGCTACGCAATTGCTTACGCTGTAAACCAGGAGTCGCACCAGATGACTCAAAGAGAGGAGACATTAATGTAGTAACCACATTAGCTAAGCGCTGTCGCGCTGAAGGAGAAGCTGAGGCGAGAACAGGGGGAAAAACAGAGGGAAGAAAAGAGGATGTAGAGACAGGTACTGGAGTGGTGGAAGGAAGAGTGTCAGAAGGGGCAGCTGCTGTATTAGGCAAAGTCGCAGGTAGTGCGGGGGCAGTTGGAAGCACAACTGGCGGTCCTTGAGAGGGCTGCGCTACAGGGATAGGAGCCGGCTGCAAAGCAACTGGCGGTTGCGGCAAGGCTTGCAGTATATTCACTGGAGGTGGCATATTTACAAGCTGGGGAGGCGCCGTGGCAGTTTGAGCATACGGGGGTGGCGAACTCAACAAATGTGACATCAGGGGATCTTTCTCCTTTTCTTCTAACTCATTCTGCTTAGAATGTGGTAAAGCTGGGTAACATTTGTCAATCCCTAACTTGCGCTGCCTGTGCAATTGCTCACTCATCTGCTCCTCCTCATTGTCTTTAAATTGTACAGCTGCTTGCATTACTGTCATACCTTTCTCTCTCTTATTCTTTTTCGCTAGCTTAATTTCCTTTTGTTTGGCTTCCTTTCGCCATAAGCGGAAAGAGTCAAACATCGCCGGCCGGGCTTTCTTCTTAAACAATTTAATTTCCAAATTATCTAAAATATCGTTATCAAAACTACCATTTTGGGGCCAATTTATAAAACACCATCTTTCCTGGTGTAGTGGATCCATACTTCGTTATATGCAATGGGGCCTACACCATGTTTTACATAGAGCTCATAAGTTGGAGTTCCAACCGGAGGAACCGGACATGATTCCTCTAGCTGGAAATCTTTTCCACAACCCAAACAGAATAATCTACCAAATAGTCCAGAACCAGGCATCTTTGCTCACTAGTCTAGATCCAAACGTCAAAGGATTATCGATTACGATAGCCTCGTGAATACACGAGTCCTCTGGTTTTGGCGTTTGCAAACTCCAAAGTACCAAATTACCAAATCAAACGATCCCGAAGGATACCAAAAACAAATGGGAGACGCTCCACTTATACTTAACTGAATATTGTTGATCGATGGCGCCACCAGAAGACTCTCTCGATTGTTTCGCTCTCTCAGATTCGTCAAGGGTCCAAAACAGGTCGATTAATCAGGGCAGCAGTCCTTCGTAGCCGTCGGGACGCGGAGAACCTCGCAGAAAAGACTTTCGGACCACGTCGACATGCAGGGGTCGATGAAGTGGCGGCCTTCCTCCGGAATTTCCACACGAAGCTCCTCACGAACCTCTGGCTTGGACTGGTACCGCTGAAATCGCCCCACGTTGGGCGCCAAACTGAAGTACTGGGTATTTTAGACCCAGCGGTGCAGGGGCACACACCCTATGACTTCTGGGTTCACCCTGTTCCAGACCTACAGAAACACAGAGTCTTCTGGGTGAAGTCAAAGATTCGTTTATTGGCTGCAGACCAATTACAGGTATCCTAGAAGTACAACAGCGTGTATGTTCTCAGGAGACTGCTGAAAATCATAGGAACGGGCTTCTCCTTAAGTACAAAATATCATGCTCCAGGCACACATTCCTTGGTTTACGATATGGCCATATAAAGGTATACATTACAAACGAAAAAGCAGAGTCATGATGACCATCCCACATTCCAGTTCGGCCAGCCCACAATGATTTACACAGTAAGGTTCAGATCCCACATCGGATGTCAATAGACCCCCCCAATAAACATGAGCATCTCCTGTTTTGGGAAACAAGTCATAAAACAGGAACAAGCAGGTGTGGAAGAGATTAGCCGGGGGATTGTATAGAATGAAAGGGTTTTATGACGGGTCAAGCCCTGATGCTAATCACAGTTGGACGGAGGAAGGGGAGCTCGTGAGACCGGTTTGACCTGGGGCAGCAGAGCCAGCTGCCCAGGTCACAGAGAAGTCAGAGGGAAAGCCCATGTACTGTGAGGCCCGTATTTACTCCATTATAGCCTATGTGAGGGCAATGACAAGATGGCCACTGCTTCCAAAATGGAACCCGCGTAGTTGAAGCAGAATAACGTGTACACGGTGCATTCATAGCTAGAACGGTATATAAAGCACTCGTACATGCCGCATTTACCATTTGCGGTTTGTTAATACCAAGATAGACAGGGGTAGGGCCCTGTCCCCTACGCGGTCCCGAATATTAAAGTACGACAAGGTGCGTTTGACACTATATACACAGCAGAGCTGCTTGGAGTGCGAGCTCCGGAGTTTCGAAATGTGTGTGGTTGGTGAAGTGGAGGCACTTTGGGACCTTGTCCACGTGCAGTGGGAACACATCGAAACAAGTTTACAATTAGCCCTGTATGATTACAGGGAGTATTTGGCATGGGCCCGTGTGGATGAGGATCGGGCGGGACGATTAGTTTCTGGACTGTTGTGGGTGGTGGGTGCTCACTGCAAGATTATGGCCAGTTATAGTGCCCATGTCCTCCAAGTACTATCAGGCTCTGCATGGGCTGCCAGAGGGGGAACCAGAGGAAAGCCTGGCCTCCTTCCTGGCAGACACCCTCTTGACTGCGCTGACCCTAGAAGAGAGTCAGCAACTAGAAGGACCCTTCACGGAGGGAGAAATAAGACGGGCAATCAAACAGTTACTGAGAAAACACCAGGCAGCGTCGGTCTCGCCCTGGAATTTTACAAATGCGTGCTTGCAGACCCAATTGTTACTAAAATGCTTACTGCTACTCGCAAGGCTGGATCACTCCTGAAGTCCTCCAGAGAGACAATTATACTCATGATCCCGAAAAGCGGAGGGAAACTGACAGACAGGAAGACTTGCAGACCATTGTCTTTAGTCAATGGAGACTGTTAAATACTGGGGAAAATAATTGTGAACAGAATTCTGCTAGGCCTGCAGATCCTGGTTCACAAAGACCAGTGCAGCTTTTTAGATGGGAAGAGCACCTTTATGAATATTCTGCATTATTTCTACATTATGAACGCATTGCCAGCTGACTACATGCAAAAGGCCATTCACAGCATATCATGGACATACCTTTTGCGGTTCTCCTATGAATGGGGTTTGGTAGTGACCCTATAGTCTGGATACGGGCCTTGTATTCAGACCTAGGGTGAGGGTTCTTATTGGCGGGGAATACTCGAACCAATGGCAAATAGACAGGGGCACACGACAGTGCCGCCACTGTCGCCCCTACTATTTGTGATTGCTATGAAGCTGCTGATGTGCAGACGGCATACACAGCATTCGCAAAGGGGAATAACACAGAACGGGCATAAGCAGATGGTTTCTCTGTACGCAGATTATATGTTTATATATCTGCGCTATGCCGTCGCCGTACTCCCACCCATCATGCAGACCATTAAGCAGTTCAGTGCGCTATAGGTCCTGGACATGAACTTAGCAAAGTCTTTTTCCATTAACGGAGCAGGCAGCGGCTGTTTTTTCTAGGACGGTATCCACGAGTGTGTGAATCGCCATACACACCATCCGGAATTTGGGGGTACAGGTACACAGAGACCTGGCGGATATCCGGAAGGGTAACCCGGGTATGGTGGTTATGGCTTTATGGGCATCCTCGGCATTCTGGCAGTTGTTACCTCTACCACCAGTGAGCACAGTAGCCTTGGCTAAGATGGTGGCATTGCCGTGACTCCTGTACGTATTCACCAACATACTATTGCTGTTGCCGCAAACTGTGTTTCTGGACATGAAAAGCTGGCTCACTGAGCTGGTATGAGCCCGTGGATGGCAATGTGTGGCTCTAAGCAAATGATGTATTCGCCTAGCGGCTGGGAGACTAGGGGCGCGCCACTATGGGCTGTATTATTTGGCCAGCCAGCTACAGTGGCTGATTACGTGGGTGGCCCTAGAGTCATCACTTGAGAGGGGAGAATACCTTGGGCCTCACAGATTGGACAGGGATGCCCTTAAGAGTGTGATCAGGATGATGGCACGGGGGAACGCATCCCACTATTGCTTTGAGTGGCCAGGTACTGCTGGCAACGGTATCGGCGCATATAACGGGGATATACTCCCGGATCTCCCACAGTGGTGTCTGCCAGTCTTTGCTGCGGTGTCTGCCAGCCTTTCCTGCGGTGAGGCGCACAGCACGCTGCTCGCAGTGGAGGTGCGCCTCAGTCACCACCCAGGGGCAGTTGTTCACGGAGGGGGGCCACTGTCCCATTTGAGGAGCTTTGTGTGGACTATAACATCCCAGTGGGGCAATTCCTAACCCATATGGCGCTTACCTAAGCTACAGGCCAGACATGGGGAGACCTGGGCAAGGAGCCGGAGGCTCACTTGGCGTTACAGATCCTGTTGATGTGGAGCCCGAGATGCCACCATATAACCAACATGTACAATGCAATGAACAATTATGTAGTTCCAGATTATTGAACTTTGTTGAACCTGAAAGATAAATAGAGCAAAGATCTGCTAATAGAGTTGACGGCTGCTGACTGGGACAAAATTCTGGAACACATTCCACAGGTCTAACCTCTGCAATATAATTATGTGCATCGCATCTACCTCAACCTGGCATGCCTACACTAGTTGTTTGCGGAAACATCATACTGTTGTACTGCGCCCCTTCTAGACAGAAGTGTGTGCACACCTAATGCCCTGAATAGGTATTCGTATTCTCCATGGGGTCTCTGCTGTGCTCCATGTATTATTCAGTAAAAGATGAAACCCTGTTTGCACTGTGTTACAATCAAAGATGTAGTCTTGTTGGTTACAAAAGAAGAAGGTTTATTTAGTTTAGATCAGGTTACAGGTAAACCGTGTAAAGCTCCACCAGGAGCAGCATCCTGCTGCCCAGTCCTTTTCAATCCAACTGTCCCCTCATCCAGGCACCAGCACTCTCAACATTTCAACCATCCAATGACCTCACTCACTGGCTGGATGCTATTGTTAAGGGTGTAGGGGCAATGCGTAAGCCCAAGGTCCCAACCTTCCTAAGGAGTTAGGGGTTTAGGGGCATGTGTTTAGCCCAAGGTTGTACAGGTGTACGTTTTCTCTGTCCTGTTTACTATGCAAAAGGAGGAGAGTGGGTTGAGTGAAATTTTTGTGTAGTGTGATTTTGACCATCCTTCCTAAGGGGTTTAGGGTGTAGGGGCAATGTGTTAAGCCCAGTAGGTAGTTACCATCCTTCCTATGGGTTAGGATGATGGGGCAGTTTTTAGCCAAATGTTAAGGGGGTAAGTTGTTACATTCCTATGCAGTAGAGGGTAGGTGAAACCTTGGTCCTGTTTAGGTGTATGGGGGTTAGTGGTTACACCCTAATGTAGTAGAGTGAGGAAGACGCCTTGGCCCCGTTTTAGTGTTGCGTTATGGATGGTAACAAGCTGGTCCTGTTAGAGTGTATGTGTTGTGAGGGGAATCGGAAGTTGGGTTCAGTTTCTGGGTTCTCTACACCCTTGCATTGTGAATTTGTGGTACATATTGATTGCCTGTGTATGTTTACCATCTTACATCCCACTGAAGCATTAAAGTTATTGCTGAAAGTGTTGTTTGACCTTCTCTGTTTGTTTTGGTGGGGTGGTGTTTATAGTTTTGTTGGATGTTTTGTGGGAGTGTGTTTTGCTGTCCTTCGTCCTGCTGAATTTCCTATTGTTTTCATAAGGGGGAGATGTGTTGGGGACTCTTGCTATCGTATGCATTCTCCCCAGTCTCGATGTTCCCTGCTGCTCAGCCAGTGAGTGAGGTCATTGGATGGTTTCATTGTTGAGAGTGTTTGTGCTTTGATGAGTGGACAGTTGGATTGAGAAGGGCTGGGCAGCAGGATGCTGCTCCTGGTGGGGCTTTACATGATTTACCTGTAACCTGATCTAAACCGAATAAACGTACTCCTTTTGTAACCTACAAGACTATGGGCCAGATGTATCGAAGGGTTACCCATTCTGTGTCTACGGGAAAATGTGTTCGTACATATGGCCCTACATCTTTCATTGTAACACACTGCTTTTGCATCATTTGCTTGGGAAAAAAACAAAACAGATCTATTTATATAACAACAAAAAACTGCTGCCCTCCAAAATGGAAGTTGGTAACACCTGACACATCTAGTTGTGATCAGCAATTCTGCTGATGAGCCGTATGCTGTTGAAGGGCTTAGTGTTGGTTAGTGTTGTTGCCTTTCTCAGGAAAAAATATACTAGCTTTTGGCTTTTTAGGTCTCACCTGACCCAGCGCATGCGCTGATCTGGCGAGACTTTTTGAGAGGGCTCCAAAAAGTGCTACCAGGCCAGCCTAGAGCTACAGTGCATGTGCGCGGGCTCGCATGCCGCGCTTGACCGCGATTACTTTCACAGCCACATGGCCGCTTTGTTGTTTGATCGCGATCACTTTCCGCATAGCCAATAGGTCTCGCTTTTGGGACCTTATAATTATTTAGTTATGCAACTGTTGCATGGCTAAACACTTATAAGGTCCCAAAGGCGAGACCTATTGGCTATGCCAATGCTTTTTTGAGATTATGAAGGGGTCAGTAGTTGGTAGTGAATAGGAATTACTGTAAAATCCTCTGTATTTCTTTTCAACATGTCATTTCTGCTTATGTTTACATTAAGGATTAGTTTAGACCGCTCTAAATAATTTTGAAGTACATGAATTTTTTATTGGATTTTTAAAATATGTAAACAAAGGGGTTGAAAATACCCGCTTTTGCTGATGTATCTCTTATATTGACACGAACTACCAGCTTTGCTAGTAAAATACTGACCATGTGGCACACATAGTGGTGGGGGTCACCCTGCCTCCCTGTTGTACAAACAATACTGGTCTGCACAGATATACAGTTGGTCGCTTTACAGCAGGGGTGCACCACATATGATGTCCAAGAGCCAGCATGTCGACGTCTAAACTCTGCTCACTTAACCCACATCCCTTGGTTTCGTGGACTGGAAGAGCACAGTCGCCTTGCTCTGCATACGTGTGTCGGTGTAACAATTGCCTGGAGTGAACGGACAGCTTCACTCATAGGTAAGAGTGTGCGGCATCTATTGGCAACGACATTCACAAAATTTCTTAACGTTCTCAAAACAGTTCCCACACATTCTGTTAAAGATTAGCAGTTCCTGCACAGTTAATGATGACATTGAGTTCTGTCGGGTTAAAAGGAAAGAAGGGAGTCTCCTGCATTGTGACGATTAGTTTAACTTTGCATTTATTTTTCATTTAATATGTGTGCATTATATTCTATATGCCGTTACCTTCTAGGTTAAAAATCTATTCTGTTCTATTCCCCAAGATTTCCAAATCGCATGGCTACCCAGAAGGGCCTCCCAGCGCTAAGCTAGAAACAGGTCTCCTACCTTGCTGACAGGTTATTCAAAGTCTACAAATATAGTTCACAATATTTAAGTATTTTTAGTGATGCTTCTGATCCACACACGCCCCCTCCTTAAGGGCCCCACTGTGATCAGGATCACAGTTCCAATACTTTTTTAATACACTTTAAGCCCTGGATTCTCCCTTGCCTCAGACAGATACTGTACATGCTGCTAGAATCATGTAGGCCTCAAGTCAATTTGTGAAAATCAAAACATAGATGTGATGGTGACTTCAAAATATAGATTGTATGTAACATAGGGCCCGATGTACGAAATCTCGTGTTTGTGAATTCCTAATAGCAAATGTTAGCGATTCGCTATTAGGAAATCGCAAACTGTGATGTACAGCAGTGTGTTTGACACAGTTAGTGATTCGCTGTGGGTCGCAAATTGACCTGCCTCATCAATATTCATGAGGCAGATCGTAATTTGAAACCCATTGTGAATGGCTACAATCATCGGGATGGTGGCCTGCTGAGGTCAGCAGACCACCATGTCTGTGATTGCTTTTCAAATAAAGCAATATTTTTTTGTAATGCAGGAAACAGGCTGTATTTTTTTTTTTTATTATTTTTTAAAAACTCTTTATTATACATAAAAACATAACAAGGTCACATATGAAAACGTGGGTCCTCAAGAGAGCAGGTTAACAGGCTGTATTTTAAATATAAAACGCTACCACTGCCTGCTCTTGAAAAATGTTGGTGCCCCCTTGGGGAGCCCTTCTCGTTTGCAAATGGGTTACCACCAACTCGAAGTTGGTGGTAACTTTGAATGTTTTGCGACTGCATTCATACATACCAGTGTTATTCTGTATTTGGAAGGGATGACCTAAGCACGCCGCTTCGTAATACCGAATCGCAAAAGCAAAACGCAAGTCAGTAACAATTTACTGATTCGCATAGTGCCTTCGGTACATGGCAAAATACATTTTACGGGTCGCAAACCGGTAGCATGCTTCGTACATCTGGCCCTTAGGGCTTGGTATCACCTTCAGCAGGCAAAAGTGCTTTTACTCAGAATTTCAAAAATGCAAAGCATCTGCATTTAAGATTAAAGAGACCCATGCCTTTTTAAAGCGCGGCTTGTTTTGACAAGATGTTTGAATAACCCTATGAAGAGTTCAGCACTGCATAAAAACAGACTATGCAGACGAGATGCACAGGCAAGTGTCAATTGAGGCCAAAGCCTGCCATTCTTAGTGGGTTCTGTTTCGTACAATAGCCTCCATCCATCACATGACTAGGGCTTCTTCTGAATAGCCCCGCCAGCCTGTTAGCTGGGGTTCAGTGGCGTGCGCAACGCTAGACCGGCCTTACCAAGGCGAGAAACAAATAATCGAGCTGCAGTTGTTTGCTCCTGGTTAAGTATCTGCGTTTAAGGCACGTAATGTTGCTCTCTGGATCATTCATGGCAAAGCATTACTGCTAAACTGTTGTCCCTCCAGTAAGGGTGAAGTCAGGCGTTTGAGAGGGTGATCCCATTAAAGTGACTGGAGAATGAGCAGTTTTTGGAGGGTGAGAAAGGCTTGAAAGGAGGGTCACTCAGTTGAAGTCTGCAGAGGCATTGCAAGCAAGTTTTGCTAAGAACAGACACACTTTAATTATGCTTCCTGTTAGTCAGTGTGTGTTATTTGCAATGGTAACATCGTTATGGTTTTAATTAACTAAAACGATCAAAAAATTAATTGAAATGGTCTACGGAGGCGAGTTTCTATAGGTGGGTGAAAAGCAAGTGACACCATTCAAATGAGGACGGATTGATAGGTATGCTAAAGGGTTGGCAGAAAGTTCGCTGTTCATTCAATTGTATTTGTTTCAAGCTGTAGTTGAAGTGCATTAAAAAAAAATTATGGGAACTGTGATGCTGTGCACAAAGAGAGCAGGGTGAGTGAGTTTAGGGGAAGGGTCAAAGGCATGGCTTAAACAAAATACTCTGTAAATTTTTTTGGTCTTTCACCTCCAGGTATCTACAGAAAAAAATAAGGCTGAGCTTAAATGAACAATAAGTACACGTTAAGATAACCAGTGGCAAATGCACTGTCTTACATTATAAAACTTCTTTTAACATAACGTGTATTTGTAAATCACCCGTTCACCCAAGGGTATCAGTGCTGAATAACAGATGTTTATTGTTACCCAACGGTACTCTTTTTATCGACCTTAGAAGGATGAAAGGCTGAGTGGACCCACAAGGATTTTAACCTGTGATCATGATGTTGAGGGGGAGGAGAAGAAAGAAAGAGGACAGCACAGGGTATGTAGGGGAGCGCTACTTTGTTAGGACAAGAACCCTCACTCACCCGAAGGTGACATGCTTCATCATGGGGCTCCCTCCTCACACTGCGACCGCAAGGCTCCCAGTGTAGGCTTCAACTCCCCCAAAGGGGAGGAGCAGAGGTGTTTTTTTAGGAGATGATGAGCGCTAAAGGTGTTGGGAGAGATGGGCAGAGATGGGCAGATTGTAAATGTGAAGATGACGTGGATAAAACTATCTCCTGGCAAAAGTACTCCTTTATTCTGGTGTCCCCAGTGCATAGGATTAAAAAGCTAAGTGAATAGGCATTATTGCCCCGGTTACTTACAGGTAATCATTATTACTCCGAGTCCTAGTCTTCCTCGCCACAGTAATTAACAGTAAACATTACTGTGGCGAGGAAGACAGACAAGGAGGTAATGCTCCGGTTACTTACCGGTAATCTTCATTACTCCGAGTCCTAGTCTTCCTCGCCACAGTATAGTTTACTGTTAAATACTGTGGCGAGGAAGACGGACGAGGAGGTAATGATATATCATATGGTCAACATGTTTCTGCAAAACGGGACTAAAAGTTTTAGGTATTCCTCAGGACCAAAAAGTATCAATGTCACTCAGCAACTGTGAAACAATATGTATAGAAAAAAACATACAAGCCATCCAATAAACTCAATGGCTCATCGTAGTAGGGTGCACTAGATGCCTGGTCATGTGTGCCGGGATCAGCTCAACCGTCATAGGTCCCCTCACAAAGTGCAGAGCTTGAATGCTTCTATGCACCTCCGCATTTGAGAGTGTAACGGGAGAGCCACAGAAATGAATCCAGATTGGTGCAGTGGAGAACAGTGGCTTGTGTATGTTTGGTGCTCCCAGTCTTTGACAGAAAGCACTGCGAGTATGTAAGTCATTATTTTAAACTTGCATTACACACACTATAAGACCGGACTGTGTTAGCCACCTTCGTTTGTTCCCTCTCCCTCCCCTGCACTGTTTACCTATTCTTCTTCTTGTATTTTTTTATCTCTGATTTGCTTCCTAACCACCTTCCTACTATGTAATGCAATTTTTTTCTTCTGTCTTTACTGTGTATATGTAAAGCGCTCTGATACCCACGGGTCAAGCTAGCGCTATATAAAAGTTTTAAAATAAAAATATAGGATGCTACAAAATGGGCACAAAGTTTTAAGATACAAAAGTGCTTCCAAAAATATTAATTTTTGTAATAACCAGACAGTACATAGTGCCGTTTTTTTATAACCGTATTTCAAAGCACACACTTCACAGCTCAGTTTGTAGTACCAATCAAAAAGAACAAATATATCTCATCAGGAAGCGTCAAGTGATTCCATCAATTAAACACTATACCGGCTTCCAAGCACCCTTTACGTTTGCAGATTGACCAGTTGTGCACATTTACGTTTCTTTCAGGCAGTAGGCACCCTGGCAAGAAGGCTTGTGTAGCTGTCTGCCCGTCCCTCGGTTTTCAAAGCTCAGGCGACCAACTCCTTGCCTTACATTTCAGCTGGAGCGTTCCAGCTCCGGAATTAACCGTCACAAAAAGTAAGAGAACTTTTTGTCTTTAATTAAAGTAACATGGGCAGAGGCGCAACTAGAGCCAAATTTCGGGGGGGGGGGGGGGGGGGGGGCTGAGCAAAAATTTCGGGGGGGGGCTGAACTTTAAGCAATAGGCAGAGTGGAGCTGCAGGGGCTCTTAGAAGGGGTGAAACAACAGCAAGGCCTCATTAACATGCAAATGGTCTTTTAAAGACCTGTGAAGTGCTCGGGTGCGGCTGCTTTTTCCCCCGGGAAGGTGTCTCATCCCGGGCTGCCACACACGACGGGGGGGGGGGGGGGGGGGGGGCGAAGCCCTGTGAGTCCAATGGGTGTTGCACGCCTGAACATGGGTGCGTCGTGCCCCTCCGATCCCGTGCACTCTGACCACTGGTGTTAAGATATGAAGCTGTGCCCTTGAAAACGGCATGAAAGGCAGTATCGTGAGCCCCGCAGGTCTCAGTGGCCCTTTTGTAATGTGAGCGCGTGCAGCTGCTGGGAGTTGATTGCCCGCCCCTCACCCCTTTCAGCCACAGCCTCCTCCTTATCGGGGCTCGACATTTGTTCAGTTGTAAACGGAGGGAAACTTTTGAATGGATACGCGCCACCGATTGACTCGAAACAACCTTGTAAAATGCATTATTTGAGGAGTTTCTTCTGCTATCGCCATTCGCCACCTCATTTTGTGAGGAAAGAGGTGATAATCAGAATCGGGTGTGGTGAGTTTTTCACCGGAAGTGCTGCACACTCCTTCCTAGCCAGAAATATCACCACAGCGGTTCTGAACCGTTTGGCTTCTGGCGACCCCGCACAGGATCCTTACTGGAATATAGGGACCCCCACTAAGTCATTACTGGAGGCTGTGGACCCCCGACCCAAGCAATTTCTATGGTTTGAGCTTCAAAACAATATACAAAAATACAAAAAAGGGGTATATACTACACACTTGCACAACTCTCAAAATATTTTGCTTAATTCGCAGTCAAATATAGAGAAGGTTTTTACATTTTCAAAGTTTCTTTATTTGTACATACTTTATTCATGTTAATGTATTAATCTAATATTACCACAGGTTGAGAACCGCTGGTGAAGCATTTATGCTGTAAGTGCAGTAGTTAGATTTAACACGGCCTATGTACAGTGTTCGGCAAGCCCAAGTCTGCACTCTTGAAACACAGTCTGTGATGCTTTGCAAAACGATTGGGAAAAGTAGAATCCAAGTCTCAGCCTGTTAAAGATGCTCCAATAAGGGATAATAGCTGACCTGACCACATTTCAAAGTCAACTGTATGTTTCTGTTTTCACAGAAGTGATTTGTGTTTTCTTTATGGTAGAATGCTAAAGGGGTTTGAGGCACATGCCAGGAAACCCTTCTGGAGCCACAAACTACCTGAAGACCCCATCCTAAAATAAACACGGCGCCCTTCCAGATTTGATGAGCCAAATGGTAACTTCTAAGCAAACACAATGTCTTGTGTCAGGTGATAGCTAATAGTCAACTCTAATCCTTTACCCACGGGCTACTTCATTGGGGGGTAATGGCGGGTTCTGATGCCTACACATCAAAATAGTCTCTTGCTTGGCACAAGATGGTTCTGAGGCCAGTGTCCAAGGACTGCCTAGTCGTAATCAAGAAATTCTAATGCTATGTGTGCCCATGGGTCTGGCGGCAAAAATTCTGTTCACTGTTAACAGCAAGGGAAAACCAAAGGCAATGTATCCTCCGGCGTATGGACCAGGGATTTAAATGAATAGATACCTGAAACTGCTGATCCTAGAAAGATTTGGTCAGTGGTTATGGACACACGGACCTCCTCCAGACAGTTTTCTGAATTCACAGGCAGTGAAGTGAAATCAATCAGTCATCAAGACCTCTAGAGGCAACTGAAAGGCAGACATTGGCATCTCTTCAATAGGAACGGGGTCAGGAATGAATGAGCCTCACTTTATACAGCAGCAAAGGCAATGCCCCCCCACTGCACCATGGGTAATGCTGACATAGTTTGCTGGCTGATCCTGAAAAAATTGGCTGGCAGTCCCACAATGACTTCTACGGGGCCTATTTGATCAGCTGGTTCTAGACCCCACTGGTGCATGGGCGCTTTTCTTGAGTCAACAGCCCAGCTTAGCCTTTCGAAGGCAGCAGTCTTTCTTCATACAAGGTAGTAAAAGTGTTGATTTCCTACGGTATTTAGTCCACACTTGTCCCTAGTCTGAAAGGAAGTTGTTGCTAGCAGAGTTCTACCTGTGAAACTGTCTTCTCTTCTGAACTTGGGTACAGCTCCACCTTGGATGCCAAGAAAATCTTAAAACCGCACCCTGGTGAAGGGACGTAGTATTTATGGTCCAGGCTTTTCAAAAGAAGTTCTTCCATCCTTTGAATCTTGATGGCTCGTGCAGTCTTGGAATGGCATGGCCGCTGTGTGAACGTAGCATCATGCAAGGGTTACTAGAGCCTGTGACTTCTGGGCTTGTTTTAACTCATCCAAGCAGAAAGTGTATCCATCCCACACAAGTGGTCAGATTCATAGAAGCTAGAGAGCCCGTCAAGAAACAGGGAGGAGCTTATTAAAATCTGATGAAGGCCCTGCGTAATTTTCAAGTACCTGGTGGGCCAACATCCACCCTCCCACAGGAACAACGGTGCTGTGGGAAGAGAGGACTAGAATGTCTATGCATTCCCAGTCCAAGGGCAAAGGAGGAGCCTTTTCAGCCTAAAACAAATTAAGACCAGCATTGTGGATGCCACACAAGTGTGCTGTACAGTGGACTCCACCATACACTTGGTCTCTTATGCAGGCACCTACAAACACACACATGCATGTGTGGTCATCCTACATGTTGGATGTAAATAACCCTCATTAAGTGAGACTGGATGAACCTTGTACATGGGAAGGCTAATAGGAATCACTGCACGAAGGCTACAGGTGGAAAAACGCTTCACCTTTTACTAGATTCATGCTACTGCCACTTTTGGTCTTTCATTGCCTGGCAGAGGGGGTAATAGCCACTCTGTAGAAGAGGTGGCCACTTTGGGTATTCCCCCCAAGCTCAGAGCTAGGGCCTGGAGTCTCAGGGCGAACAAAGCAAAAACCGAAGGGAATGATGGACGGAGTGTTGAACATTGCAAGCACTCGCCCCCAGTCAACTAATCTGGGTTTAATCCATCATCATTCTTTAGCTCACTCCGCCACCCCAGTTCAGACTTGGCCATATGCAAATCAGTCTGACCCTGTGCCTCATGGGAACAGTCCAGCCCGAACTGCCAAGCCATGTCTTCCCTGGACCGGAAACAAGAATCCTGGGACTGGTTTCTGGCTAATCAGCCATCATCAGCCAGGCTAGTTTGAATCCAGTGGCAAAGTGAGCAAGGGACCCACGTCTGGGCATACCCTGCCAACTTAGGGCGAACAAAGCAAAACCAAAGGGAATGATGGACGGAGTGTTGAACATTGCAAGCACTCACTCCCAGTCAACTGATCTGGGTTTAATCCATCATCATTCTTTAGCTCACTCTGCCACCCCAGTTCAGACATGGCCATATGCAAATCAGTCTGACCCTGTGCCTCATGGGAACAGTCCAGCCCGAACTGCCAAGCCATGTCTTCCCTTTTCAGCAAACAAATCAATGGATTTAGGCCCAGATCTCTGTACTGGGGTGAATGTATGACATTGTTCTGCATTCTTTCCATCAACTGTTGTTTTTGCATGGAGTTTCAGGCCAGTTAAAAGGGAGAACTGTTGGTGGGCTTGCATGATTGTTGAATTCACTGAGGGGAACTCCAGAAAGAAAGCAGGAAAAAATAGGGCACAGCAGCATGACTCAATGGAGTCATGCAAAGGATTTTATATCCTAACCAGTGAAACCAAGTCATTAAATAGTTGCCCCAGCATGAAGAAAGTGACCTCTTTGACTAAGAAAATGGCAACATCCACAGTAAGTGCCCGTCTGAGATAAGAATGGACCAAACCAGTAGCCATATGAAGGCAACATTAAAAGTACACTGACTTGATATTCTCAGTTTTTATCCGTTCTTGTCACATCCTATCGGTCCAGCCACACAAGTGGGGTACTGTTTTTATTGTGAACAGTTTGGGAACTGTGGGTGGTAGAAATGTGGTGGCTCCCTGCAACTTCCTAAGCTTTCCGTTACAAAAATGTGAGGAAAATATGTGGTTAGTCACATTTTAGGTTTGCAAGACATTATGGGAAAGAAAAAATAGTGGGATTCACGCAAGTCACACTACCCTGGATTCTCCCGGGGGTTCGCTTTCCAGTAATGTCTGGGGTGGTTATTCCTTCTGAGTTGGTTTACCCTGGGCCACAATATGGTAGGCAATACCGAGGGCAATTTGTTTCAGATATTTGCAGGTATTCTAGGAGTTGCTTAACTTTCACTATTCTTAGGTGAGACTGGCATCAATGTGAGAACCTATTTTAGGATGGCCCCTTAAATGTCCTTATTATTGTTTTCCAGTCCTGGAAGACAGAGTTCACACTGGCAGTGAGGGTCAGAATCAAAACTAAGACATCAGGGCCATATCCTTTTCTCTGTCCCCCAATGGGACAGGCTGCCAGAGGTGTTGATTGCTGCACAACAGCACACTGTGAGACAGCTGAACAAGATGTTAGATAATTAAATCATCTCATGACATTTGGAAATCATAAGTGAAGAAGGATTCCTGTAACAGAATTATTGGAAAGATGTTGGTTTGAATTCTATGAACCAATTCAAATTAATATTATACCCCCTTCTACTAGGCAAGTACAGACTAAAGCTGGGTTGGATTTAGCAGAAGCAATGGTACAAGGTTCAAAGGCCTAATGTTATTGTTAAATGAGTTGTCAAAACTCAGGAATGACTGGTAACATGATAATTTGAAAATTAGAATACTGGACCCATGACTTTCTATTTGTGAACAGTAAAGCCATGTCAAGGCACCAACCCTTTACTGTCAATTTACACAATTGCCATGCTCAACACACCAAACTTTTCACACTTTCAGCAAATGGGCCAAACACAGCACTTAAATTAACAAAAGTGCCACCATTCAAGGTCTCACCTATCACATTTACATGCCCCCACGACTGAAAGGTCAATCACACCACCACTTAACTAGTCATCAGCCAACTTACATCTAAACATACTTCCAGCAAACCATTACAAATATACAGCCAGTCAACAGCCACCAGCCTATGTGATTAGTGGAGGGTGCAGTGATCTGTATTTCACTCCTGCCTTGACCATCTGCTTGCTACCTACATGAGATCCCTAAGGAAAAAAATCTAGGACAATCTTTCACTATGTGTTCATGTTTCTCTCTTAGTCTGAGTCCTGGCTAATACTACAAGGGTGCCAAGTGCATCTTAAGTAATTTCGCCCTGTGGCAGGGAGTTTAGGCTCATGAAAACCTGACTTTCATGTGCCTTTTGCACACTCACTGAGCAAAATCCAACTGCTTGCATTGCATGGTAGTAAGGTGCGAGTACCTGGTGATGCCTTATATTTTTACCCCTGCAACTGACAGTCTGAGCTTAAGTGCATTTAAAAACTGGGGTAAACGTGCTGGGGCAAACTTTGCTAAAATTCCTCAAACAGCACTCCCAAAAAGACAAGGGGTCGGTATTAAGCTTGCAAAAACATTTAAAGTTGGGTAAGAAAACGTTACTGAATAGCTGATTGCAGCACAGACTTGGACTGCTGAGCCTGCATTACAGTCAGCCAATCAGATGGCAGCTCCAACTTCAGCGATGTGGTGTGCTTTACCAGTGCATGTTTATCTGTTTCTTATTGACCTATTACAAACAGCTAGGGAAGAATATCCCAGGAACCACACGCAGGATTTCCAGCCCATGTGTGCAGTGCCTCAGTGCTCCATACAGTATTGAGGTGGCAGTGTTGGACTTGGCACATTGTGGTGCCATTTTCCAGTTGTGCTAAACTTCAGAACTGGCCACGCTGCCGACAGCAGGTGAGAAAGCGCATCTCACTCTCCCTTTCTCAGGCCGCGAGACGCCGGTGGCCGCCTCCATGCAGCTCCAGCCGACATGATCCAGGGTGAGTTCCCAGATTGTGTGGGGGGAGAAATGTATATTTTTATCTTTGTTTAGGAACCATTCCATCACGTGCACAGGAGCACTGAATCCCTCTGCTGCAAACAGCAGAGAGATTTCCTTTTTTTGGAGGGCCTCAGAGGTGGGGAAGAGGTTCCCCAACCTCCCGAGGCCTGTTTCTTATTTTCAATGTAATGACGATAGCACGCATGGCGCGTTGTCGTCATTACATTGAAAACAAAATTTAAACCAAGTTTCAGTTTCAATGTTTTGGTGCTATCTCAGCCCCCTGAGCACCGAAACACTTGGGAGAGGTATTGTTGGAAAGGGTTGAATCTCCCATTTCCAATGGCACCCTTCAGTAGTGGATCCCTGCTTGAGGATTGCCCCAGGAGGGAGATCCCCAAGCAGGGATCCACCCACTAGCCACCAGGGAGGGGACAGCTGCCCCCTGGGCAAGGGACTTTGCTCCCCCCATGAAATTTTGACGCATACAGTCTTTCTACCCCAATCCCCCCCTGGGGGGCAGATAGCACCCTAGAAGCCAGGGATTCTTTTTTTATAGGCCAGGTGTGGGGGTTTCCTAGAATGGGCATGCCAGCACCCCCACCATACCCCCCAAAAGAAGGCAAAAGACTTTCTGCCCTCCCCCAGGAGGCAGATGATGGCAAGCCCCAGATCAGCTCCCCAGGGGGCAGAAAGCCCCCTAGGTACCAGGGATCTTTATTTTTTTACATATATACATAGGGGTGGGGGCTGCCCAAAATGCTACAGTCTCTCTGTCCTACCTGGAAGGCAGATTGGGCAATAGCCCCTTGGGGCAGAAAGCCTACTAAGCACCAGGGATTTATTTTTTCCAAAGTTCGGGGTAGGGGCTGCCCAGAAAGGGTACGCCATTGCCCCCCCAAACTAATGCCACAGTCTTTCTGCCCCCCCCCCCCCAGGAGGCAGATGGGGCAGTAGCCATAAACCATTTTTATTGGGAGACCTGGGGGAACGCTGGGTGGTAGGAAATTTGTGTCAGACCGGTGATCCTACAGCTTTCCCACTCAAAAATCTGAGAAAAATTTGATGTTTTCAGCAAAATTTTAGGTTTACTGGGGATTCTGGGTCGGGAAACATGGGGGATCCACTGAAGCATACCTCCCTGGACCCCCCCGGGGTCTCTAGTTTTCAGCAACATGTGGGTTTGGTAGGTTTCCCTAGATGACCGCTGAGCCCGTGTCCAAAAACCCAGGTTCCCTCCCCCCTGTAAAACCTTGTCGTTTTATGATGTCATTTTGAAGTCTCCACAATATGTTTAGGGCCCTTGCCTGTAGCGGGCACTTGACTCACCCACACGAGTGAGGTACCATTTTTATCAGGAGACTTTGGAGTGTGCGGGATGGTGGAAGTTTGTGGACCCACGCAGATTCCTGAACTTTCCATCATAGAAATGTGGGGAAAATGAGTTGTTGGTTTTTTTTTACAAAGTTTGAGGTTTGCATGGGATTCTGGTACTAGAACCTGGTGAGAGCAAGACAAGTCACCCATTCCTGCATTCCCTTGGGTGTCTAGTTTTCAAAAAATGTATAGGTTTGCTAGGTTTCCCTAGGTGCCGGCAGAACTAGGGATCAAAATCTACAGCTAGGCACTTTGCAAAAAAAGGGTCTGTTTTCACTGTAAAAATGTGGTGTGTCCACGTTGTGTTTTGAACCATTTCCTGTCGCGGGCACTAGGCTTACCCGCACAAGTTTTTATCGGGAGACTTAGGGGAACACAGGATTGTAGAGCAACTGCTATTACCTATTGACTTTCGATGTATTTTAGACAATGTGTAAAAAAGAAGTCACTTTGAAAAATGTCCTATAATTCACATGCTATTATGGGTACCCACAATTTCAGAGATGTGCAAATAGCTACTGTTTCCAAACTCTATATTTTATTCCCATTTCAGAAAAACATAGGTGTCTTTCATACCAATTGTTCACTGGTTATATTTTCCCAAATGAATTGCTATGTACCCGGTACACAATAAAAAACCATTGCAAGACTCTGCTCAGTTATTGGCTCTGGGTCCGTCGGGTTCTTGGTGAACCTACAATCCCTATATATCCCCACAACCAGAAGGGTCCTGCAAATTAACGGTATATTGCTTTAAAAAAATCTGTCATACTTAGAAGAAGTTACAGGTGAAAATGTTGTCAAAAATGGCTGTGTTTTTTCAAATCATTTTCAGTTTTTCCTATTTTCAACTGTTACTTTCTATTTAAAAAAAATCTTGAAGGATCTACACAAATGACCCCTTGATGAATTCAGAATTTTTTCTACTTTTCTGAAATGTATAGCTTTCCAGGATCCATTAGTGCTTTCATACCCATTTCTACCAATAACTGGAAAGCACAAAAAATAGCAAAAATAGGCTATGTCCCAGTAAAATGCCAAAACTGTGTAAAAAAGTTTGGTTTTCTGACAAAAGTCTGTCAGTCCCTGAAAGCTGGGAAGATGGTGATTTCAGCACCACAAACCCTTTGTTGATTCCCTTTGCAGGGAAAAAAACAGATGCTTTTATCTGCCGCACCGTATTCCCATTTTTCCACAACAAAAAAACAACATTTAGCTGTATTTTGGCAAATTTCTAGGTCCCCTCCAGGGGAATCAACAAACACTGGGTACCTTTAAAATCCCCATGATGTTTTAAGAAAAAGACGAAAATTTGGTGTGGATACCTTATGTGGTCAATAGGTTCCAGGGGCCTAAGCGCGAACTACACCAAATAGCCAAAAATTGGCTTAGCACATGGAGGGGGGATGGCCTAGCAGCGAAGGGATTAAATATTTTTCTGAGTTCTGCATCTGTATTCTACCTACACAAGATCTGTATGAAAACAAGCCAAGGCTGAGCATTAACTATCTGTTCATGTTCTGTCATACTCAGAGTCCTTCCTGACAGTAGCCTCCCAGGTGGAAGTTGTGGGGCCTGTACCCACCTGTAAATGTCCTGGGCTCGCTGTGAATATGCCACCTTACCACGTTTTTTTATTTCCGCATCCAATTACAACGCGGTCATTACAATGACCGCGTTGTAACAAGGCATGCCATTACTTTGCAAGTCGGAACAGCGACTTGCTCTAGGGGGGACTCTGGATGTTGGAATAGTATAATTTAGTATTCTAACTTCAGTCTGTGCAACAGTAAGGAAGGTGTTGGATTTAAAATCCAACACCTTCTGACCCCTAGAGCAAGTGATTTTTCTGACTGGCGTAGTAATAACATGCAATGTAACAACACGGTCTTTGTAACAAGCGTGTTGTAATTGTATGTTGTGATTGCATGCGGTGTTCCGGAATAGTATATGCTACCACCTGAAACAGCAGCAGCCAGCAAAAACGGGCATTGCGCTCTGAGCTTGGGAAGAGTGATATTGTTCCTGTTTATGTTTCACATTTTATGTACTCTTGTTTTTCTTATGAGTATTTCCCTTTTCCATGATGGTGTGTTACTGTAGTTTTTTCATGCAACGTATTACTTGTGTATAGTGTGTACTATGAAAAGAGTCTCTCCTGTGTAGCTGTGTGAGTTGAGATTATGGGTGGGCCATGATTGAGAGCAGTGGAGTTCAGGCAGAAAGCAGTGCAAATTTCTGGCATTACCTGTGCGTAGTAGTAATTTGGGGGTGTTTGGTGATTTCTTTGTTGACCCCCACATTAGACAGTGTGAACACAACTACACTTGTAAATACGGCAGATGGAATATCGGCCACATTTTGATAATATGTATCCATTGCTGGCGTCCTTTAAGACACAGTGGCCTAAATCTAGTTTAGGATGAAAAACAGTATTGGATTATGGTAAATCATTGGTCGCCAAGGCCGGGCCGGAGAAGCCAAACTAACTTTTGAAAAGTTTGCAAACTTGAAATTGACCATTGCCGGTTTACGGTTGAATTAAAAAGTGATTAAACATTTTAAAATCTGTATCTCCGCAACCCTCTGGTGGATTTGGCTCATCAAGGGCTCTAAAAATGTTTAAAAATATGATCTATTTTAATACATTTGTGTTGTTTCTTTTTCATTGTGCGACTTTCTTATTTTGTTGCTTGGTACTGTTAAATACTTTCCACTAAGTTTCTTTGTGCAAGCCTTGCTGTTTGAAGCCATAGCTAACTAGGGTTGAGCTTAAGGTTCTTGAAACGAGCCTCACTGGATCCAAGATCGTTTTTTGTGAGTGTGTTCCACGGTAAGGCTACACAGCCATACCATATATTACACCCAAATCCCCAACATTTTTAATCTTAAATCCTGTCATAAATAGTGGTGACATTAACAATCTGCCTTGAGGTGACATAGAGATGAATTGCATGTGAGATAACCTATTTATTGGTTTTAAAAAAGACCATGTTGTACACTTCCAAAATGACATACAAATATAAATATTGTATAATGGTACATTAGGTCTGGAATCATTTTTACTTATACATGTAAATGTTTTAGTTTGAAAATTCACAGAATAAAATCCATTAACATCTCTTGCCTGATCTTGGGAGAATTACGCATCCAGGATCAAAGTTATCGAATAAGTGGCCATTCCATTGTTATTGGTATAAGTAAATCTGTGTGGTATGCAGGGACGGCTCTATCAATCAATCAATCAGCATTTGTAGAGCACGGCACTGTCACCCCTGGGGGTATCTGGGCGCTGGGGTGCGAGGTCTCTGTAAAAAAGCTAGGTCTTGAAGGGGTGTGGAATTTAATAAAAATATCTACATGTCCATGGGGCAGGTTGCTTTATAAATCTACTTGTCCTGTAACAAAATTCACTTGCCCTTTGGTGCCATGTAGTGGGGCGTCAATTTATGGCCGCAATCTCATTATATAAGAGCTCTGATATAGCCTCTCTGATTATGCCAGGGCTCATACCATAGTAGTGTTTGAATACTTGCAATTCCATTATGTTGCCACGTTTGAGCAGATCTACATAATGGGGCTGAAGGCGGTGGTAAGCAATAGTTCCAGGATTAGAATGCCTTTTTGAGTCTGTGCAAACCTACTAACTTGCATGTTTTGAGGGTTTTCAACAACTCTTCTCTAACCTTTTCCCATACTGAGAAATGTTGGAAATTTACTCCTGACAATGGCAGATGTAAACCTTCTTCCAGAGTTGAGAAAAAAGTGGTTGGAGGGAAAGTGAACTTGCAAACACTCAGATGTTCGCATGAGCAAATCTACACATGCATATTTACTCATGCTAAAATGAAGTTCACACATATTTTCTAGGAGTACTATTTATTATCCTACTTCTGTAAGTTAATTATTGGGAATTCATAAAAGCCGTATAGCTGCACTTAATGCAAGGACATATACCATGGGTGCACTTTTGAGACTTTCTTTAATAATTGGGCCCCTAATTTGGTCTGGCGTTGACCATGACCTTTTGCTTTTATTAAACTTCTGTCTCTCCCTCTCTATCGGCTAGTTTCCCTGTGAGTGACAGCATTCTGCTCTTTCATAAGGAGCACACAAAGTAGTTTTGTTCAGTGCCAGTAACTACTGTGGCAGTGTGTGCTTTTTGAGACCGAAAACTATTTTTGCTTTTGCCAATGTTTGTTATAATGGTGAGGACCCGGGAGCTCCCACAGCAATAGATTTTACAAAACCCATGCCAAAGCAATTCACACATTGACAAAACTAAAAAGCTGACCACAAATTTCAGACCTTCTGGCTTTGCCAATTCTTGTTTATTTTTGTTTCCCATAATCTTATTGAAACTGGTCACACTGATATTCGATTATCAATATTTTTGGGAAATACTAGCATGCATCAACACATGTTACTAAATGATGCTGCACAGAAATGGTACCTGAAATTTTACAGTAGTTTAGAGAAATGTTTTTTTCCCTGATTTCATTATTTTTATGAACATTTTATTTTGAAAGCAAAAAATCATCAAACTTGCTTTCAACCTTCTGCAAATATTTGCATCAAATCAGAGAGCATTCTGGGAGCATTATACATAGCCTCATAATGCTAAACTGTGAAAATGTGTGCACACATTTTTATAATCGAACCACTGTCAGTAGTGCAGTCAGAGCTTACACCGTTTACTTAGCGCACTCACCCTAATAATAAAGGCTTTCAATTAGTGAACCATAAATACACGTTTGAACAGCATTAACATATGGAAAACATATTACCTTAACTGTAGAGGGTTCCCTTCCCTGATCCATAATGTGGTATTGCAAACTGGAAGCCAAAGGGTTTGTGCTGCAGGGGGTTGGGCCTACTTGTCCTATGGACAAAATACACATGAAAACGTGTTGCCCTTGACCCCAAACAATATGTCCTGGGAACGGTGGGAAGAGAGAAGTACCAATTGAAAAAAGCCAAAACAGACGGCGGAAAATTAGCGAGCAGAAAAGACAAAACAAAGAGAGCAGAAAAGTGGGCAGAAAAGGCTAAACTGAGGGCAGAAAAACAAAACGAGCAAAAAAAGACAAACGGAGCAGAATAGTCCAAACAGGATAGAAAAACAAGCAGAAAAGGCAAAACAGAGGGTAGAGAAAAAGGCAAAACAGGGCAAAAAAATTAGCAGAAAAGTCAAAATGGGGCAGAAAAACAAACAGGAAATGCAAAACAATGCAAGAAATGAGCAGCGAAGGCACAAACTGAGGCCTGCAGGTAGACAGGCAGCAGAGGGTAGCAGACTGTGGGCAAGCTGGACAGGAGAACTGTCGCAGGTGAAGCTGGCATGAGGACCTGCTCATGCTATGCATGTGCACAGTTGGCAGCAACACAGGGCCCCTGCTCAGTGCACTACCATAGGGTACCTCATGCCCGCCTCTGTCCATCAACGTCTGTCTAGATCTGCCACAGAAATGTGCTCTGCAGGGCAGCCTTCAGGACAGTTGGCTGCAGTGTGCGAGGCAAAATCTAAAAAAACGCTTTATGTGTTTTATAACCAAAGTGTGAGAAGTTGGCCTGGTATATGATGTTCACTAGTTAAAGTGACCACCTTGTACCATGCCAAGCAACCCTTATGGTGTGGTTGTAAGTCAACCTTTTCGGACTAGCTGCCCTAGTGGTAGCGTAGGCTAAGCAGTCTTTGAGGCTAAACTCGTTAAAGCGTGTTAAGCAAGCTGTTTTACCATATGTAACCCCCCTTTATACCAATGAAAGGACACCACACAGATATATATTCAAAATATATATGTATTTATTACTCAAAGTATCCCCTAGACTCTTTATGAGCACAGGAGCACAAATCGTTAAACAAGAAAGTATTACAATATACAGAAGTTGCACTTTATATGGATAGGCCCTGATGGCCGATCAAACCATATACTAAAATAGTGGTATAAGTACCACGAACAGGAAAGGGAAAAGGTCTAGGGCCTCTAGAATCGCTGGGCCTACAAGGAGCTAACTTCAGTTAGTGACCAGGAGGTCCACGGGTCGCGTGTGCAGTGAGGAAAGTTACACGGGGGCTCCCATAGGTTTTCAATGGGTGCGTAAAAGTTCAAAAGTTACTGCTAGAAGGGTCTTCTGGATGGACTACGAACTTAAGACTTAAAACACAGACACTAGAGATGTTTCTCTACACTTGGACACCGGAGTGCCAGCTTTACCTCACCCACAGGAAGCGGGTGCATAGGTCTCGAAGTGCGTCGGGTTTCGTCTATCTGTTCAATGGAGCCTGATGACAAAGATGCTGCAGGCGGCCGGTCCAGAAGAGATGCGGTGGATCCAAGGGTGGATTGGAGTTGTAGAAGACCTGAAAGCAGAGGGGACAGTGTTCACAGTCACTAGCCAGTGACCTGCGTGGCACCAGGTAGGTACCAGGCGATGTCGGGTGCAAACAGGTGATGAGGTGTAGCTTGTCTCCGCAGCCACGTGGTCCCTGAAGGTCGACGACTTCCAGGAATCGGGTCACGAGCCGTCCCACGCAGGCTCTCGCTGTCGGCGGTGTCGGCGACTCGAAGGAAGCAAACAAGCCTTGGCAAAAGCAGAAGTCGTGAAGAATGGTGAAAGCTGATTGTTCTGACCAGCAAGGTCAGAGGGACTGCTCCTTTGGAGAGCAGCAGGGGCCAGTCTGGAGCAACCAGACCAGCATCGTAGATTTCAAGGTTCGTCGCCAAAATGGCCACTAGCCAACGGGCCAGGGACCGGGCAGGCGCGTCGAGATGCAAAGTGCAGAGGGGCCCCACGCAGATCGTGGAGATGCTGGAGGGCTCACCTTTGGTGCAGATGTTGCTCGGATGTTGGGCTTCTCAGGACCCAAAGCACAACTTGGAGGGAGCCTCTGTTGTCGCGCTTGCAGCTTGTCGTGGGTCTTTCAAGATGGCTGGCTGCTGAGGGCTCCCTGAGGCTGGTGATTTGAACAAAGAGGTCAGCTGCAGTCTTGAGTTCTGTTACTAAAAGCTTACAGTGGGATAAACGTAAAAGCTGTCCCAGAGGTCCTCTCGCCACTGGGGTCACTTAGTCAGCCTTTTCTGCTGTTGTACTCTATGGTTAGGTTTAATCACTTGATTGAATCTTGATATTCTCCAGGAGGGTAAGAAAGGAGCTGTGGACAGGCAGGCCTCCAGTAGAATTCATAAACAAAGTGGAATGAAAAGGTAAATAAATGTTAGTCTATTGGCTGTGGGCATTTAGGTTCTATGCGCCGGAGAGCATCAAAACTAGCAGAAAAGGCAAAACAGAGAGCAGAGAACCGAGCAGAAAATGCAAAACAGGGGGCATAAAAACAACCAGAAAAGGCGAAACAGAGGAAGAAACGAGCAGAGGACGGAAAAAAACAGGGCAGCAAGTAGACAGGCAGCAGAGGGTAGCAGACTGCGGGCAAGCTGGACAGGAGAACTGTCGCAGGTGGAGCTGGCACGAGGACCTGCTCATGCTATGCATGTGCACTGTGGGCAGTAACCCAGGGCCCCTGCTCATTGCACTCCCATAGGGTGACCCCTGCCCGCTTCTGTCCATCAACGTCTGTCTGGCTCAGCCACAGAAATGCGCTCTTCAGGGCTGCCCTGAAGCCAGTTGGCTGCAGTGTGCCAGGCAAAATCTAAAAAAAAACGCTTAATGTTGTGTTATAACCAAAGCCTCTCGGCCTACAATGGAGATAGCATGCATTAAAAGGCATACATAAAGCTCTTTCTCTGGTGAAGGGTCCATACACCAATCAACTTCCGGTAGAGGAGGGAGCGTGAAAATAGGGTGGGAGGAAAGAAAAGAAGGAAACTTTACAGCTGCAGAAGAGAGCAGCTCTGACACTATTGACAAGAATGAAGTTTGAGATGAAGAAACTGGGAAAAGATGGTGCAGTTTAAGGAAGAGTAACCAGTAAAATTGCGAGTGGGTAGGAGGATACGAGAAGGGAAGAATGAAAGGTGGTTAAAGGAGAGAAAAGGAGCAGTCGAGAAAGGTGGAGAAAGAGGGCAGAAAATCAGAAATAGGAGAAAGAGAGAGTCTGGAGGCTAGGAGAAAGAAAAAAAGAGACTGTTGATGATAGAAGAAGTAGGGAAAAAAGAGGCAGTGGTAACGAGGGGAGAGGGAAAATATAAAAAGATGCAATCGTAGATGTCCGTGTGACGTCTTATCGCACTGGTATGGCTACTTTTTCACTTCGGTTGAGCTGTTATAGACCCACCGCAGCCAAAAATTCCATTGTATAATGATATTATGTGTCTTATCTTTAAAGGCGCATCTTGTTGTGCCACCAACTGTTTCAATTACTTCTCTTGATAAACGCAGTGAAAGCCTGCTCTCGTGTTTGGTAACATGAACGCGCAGATTTAAATAAGAATATTGCTCTGGCACCATCTAGCGGTTAGAAGGTATAACATGCAAGTAATCGTACGTATATTTTGTGCATCCTGTTGCTGGGGCTGCCTCAATCCCAACTGAAAATATTGTGAGTTTATCATATACTATATTTGAATTAGGATCAGATTTGCAAAAGAGGTCGTTTTCCATTCGGAAACGTCGGCCTCAGTGATTGTAAGCCAATCCTCCGGCTGGGGGTTTCTTCGAGTTTGGCCTGGCACCTGCCACAGGTTTTCAGCCAAATGTTCTGATAAATCTATTCTTTTTACTGCGGGAAATAGACTGGTGTTTTTGTAAATATACAGGCCTGGCTTGATCTGACCGGTTTGGCAGTATTCCCGAAGGAATATTTACAGAGGGCAGGAAGTCCGCGTTGACAATTGTCGGACTTGGGCCTGATATGCTGTCCGCGGGGCAGTTTCCTCTCAGTCGCCACTGCTCGGGGGATCCTCAGGTCACTTGCCCATCATTGCGTTGAACACGATAAAAAATCTGCCCTGAATAGTAGCTTAGAATTGCCAAATCCTGTGTACTTACAAGTTCATTGCCTTGGAGTCGCCAATCGGCGCTAATGCATTGGCTCCGCCATATTGAAAGGGCTAAAATATATTTGGGAGATACTCAGAGTGTGTGTGTGTGGGGTGGGGGGGGGGGGGGTTCTTGAACACCGTGCGTGTTCGCTGGCTAGGGTTCAGCACACCAGCAGGGTGACTAGCAGAAGTAGCTTTGGGACTGGGGCGTTGACACATTATTTAATAGGCTCATATATGTGGAAGTGTGGCTGATGGTGGTACAGTGGACGCATGCCAACAGGTTGTAGTTTTCAGATTCGGGCATTACCAGGCGAGCATTGCAGAAAGCGCTCTCGAGTTTGCCCCTTGATATCCTGTTGAGCACATGTACATTTCAACAGTAAGCCTCTCAATTTCATTAAACAAGCATTGGCAAAACCAATAGGTTTGGAGTTGGATGACTGTCCTTTGGCTTGGTAAGTGCTTGCTTTGTCATGGTTTTTCTAACATTTTATTGTTGGGAAAGCTGCAGGGCCATCAACAATCATTAAATACTCATTGACTAAAGCAAAAATATTTTTGGGGGTCTCAAAAACAACACGTTGCCATATTAGTCCCTGGCACTTGAAGGAAGTACTTTGTGTGGGACGTGCTCCTTGTGAAGTTAGCCGTGGCAGAAGTGGGTTGGCCCATGCTGTAACTGCTGTCATGGCCGGAAGGAAAATGTGAATGACACAGTAACAGACCAATGAATGAAGAGGGCTTACTAACCCCCCCCCCCCCCCCCTAAAATTAAGGGTATTATAACATGAGTAATTTTAGTAAAAGCAAATAGCAAATGGTTCTGGCCAATTCCATAGCTAGAAAATACACATTGTGGCAAAATAAGTGTCATTGGAAACCAAATTTAATACTTCAAAGAACATTATTATATTTATATGTTTTCAAGAAGGCTCTCCCAGTGCACTTTGGTCATAATGGCCTGATGGTCTGTCTCTGACAAGAAACATAACCGTAGCCACACTGGCTATGAGCAGCAAAGGAATTAGCGGAAAAGAGATGGAAAAACTGTCTTTAAAGCCTTCCGAAAGCAAGTATGATCTTAATTTAATGTTTCAGACGGAATTCTGAAATTTACACTACAGATCCCCATATTGTAAGCCATACACATGCTTTTTGACAGAGTCTTCTAGCTGCTGATTCCTCACTTTTTGAGTAATCGACCGGCATCAAACTGAATCAAGAAACTTTTCAGTAGTACCTCTGCACGCTGGCAAGTAGCGCCTTGTGGTTCTACACTGACGGGCGGAGCCTATATAGAAGCCACTCCGCGCGCTGATGTCAGTTCTTTTCTTTCTGCACCACCAGACGTGGAACTGGAGCGCTCTCTCATATCTCTGAGACTCTTACCTCGAAATTTCTTCCAGTGTACAAATGATGTTGCCCTATAAAATGAAAGCTTTCAATCCCTGTAGGGACTGCCACAAACAAATGTCTGTGACAGATCCCCATCAGGTGTGCCTGTGGTTGTGCCACGACACCAGGGTCTGCGGCAAGTGAATGTCAAAGGATCTGAATGCCATCGGAGACGTGAAGCAAAACATTATGTCACAAAGCATAAGAAAACTCCACACCAGGACCATTCCAAGTCCTAGGCCCCTTATGCATTCCATTCCCTGAGTCAACAGAGCCGCTGCAGAGGTTTGTCTTTGTCGCACTCCAAGTCATCAGGTAAGCATTAGAATCACAAGGAATCAAAACGTGACTCTGCCCCTTGCGCCACTCTTATTCTCATAACCAAGCGCGGGGGCGGCTCCACCCATCTTGTTCCAAATCCTGAAGTCACCCAACTTCAGAGGCGATCCCACGGCTGATTTTGGTAGAAACTGAATTTTCGGGGTCTTCAGCCACACATTGTCAGGTTGAAGAGCTCAACGCACCCATGCTCTGGCTCTTTGGATCCCTGCTGACTCCTACTGGTGAGCCTTTCAGTTCCAAGTAGCTGAGTGGTCTTTGGCCTGGAAAACCACTAACGGGTTCGTCCTGGATGCCTGTGGGACTCTGCAATTGTTTTGCGTCTGACTCTGCTACCGGCGCCACGACCCATGCCAACCCCTGGCACATCAACACCGAGGCTGACTTTGTCACTTTAAGAAGCAATCTGAATTGTCCTTTCTAATGACAAATCGACTCCGATCGGACCTTGACCGACACTGCACTTGAATCCACCTGCGGCGCCGCTTCCCACTTGACTTACCACAGGCTCGACAATACTCTTTCCATTCCCTTTCTGGGACTGATTCTGATAATGACTGTGACCCAGGTGATGACTTCGCTCAGTGTTACCAGATGACAGCTGGTATGAGGACTTATAGGAGGCTAGTGGCCCTGATACCTCCCCAGCAATAGGTCTTTTTCTTTTCCTCCCCCAGGACCAGCCCCAGAGGAGTCTCCTTCATAAGCCATGATAATGGGCAGGGTGGCTGAAATTCTTGACCTCTAGCTCCCCACCTTGTAGCTTACGACCAATGTACTGACAGAAGTCATCCAGCCGGGTCAAACTTCTTTGGAGCCTTTCCTTCTCTTTAACAAGGCTTTGAGGGATACCTTATTGGGGCCTTATTTTTATGTGGCTTTCCAGTCAATAGACAAAGTTCCAGATGCTATCACACAGCCCCTGGCGACCTGGCCTTTCTTTCTGAGCTCCCTTGCCCGAAAGCCAAAGGGTGCAGGCTTCTATCAGTGTCTCTAATCCAAATAAGTTTCCCACCGCTCCTCCTGATAAAAAATGTAAGCGAGTGGAAACATTCGGCAAGTGTGCTTTTTTTTGTATCAGCTTGGCCGTTCGATCTATTAACATCAGCTGTATGTTGGGGCGCTACTCACACACCCTTTGAAATTTGGTGGCACAAGTCCTCCCTGGTGTGTCTGAAGACCTTCACCGGGTACTTTCTCAAGCCATTAAAGAAGGTTGTGATGTTGCCGAGTTCACAATTCGTTTTGGCTTGGACACCACCATTCTATCGGCAGGCCATCGACACCAACGTTGGCATTCACTGCCATGCGTGGCTGCGATTGATTGGGTTCTTCGGTAATATCCAGTCCTCCTTGTTGGACATGCCCTTTGATGGGACTAACCTGTTCAGGAATAACGCTGATTCCACTTTTGAGCGCTTTAAGGAGAGCAGGGCTAGTGGTCGCTCTCTGGGCTTTTCCACCCCACCTTGGGAACCACAACAGTTCCAACACTCCTTTTGTAGCTTTGGCTGAGGCATCCCTTACCTCCAACCTATCCAACTCCCAAAGGGAACCCAGCAGTTTTGCTGCTGAGGTCGTGATGCCTACCGCCCTTTGGTCAAGGTCAGCCTTTGGTCCCCTGTGCGTCCCCACCTGCCAACCCTCTTTAGGGAGCCCTTGCTGAAACACAACCACCCGGTAGAAGGCAGAATCTACAAATTCTTACCAGTGTGGAAAACAATCATGTCGGGTAGCTGGGTCCTACAGATTGTTCGCAAGGGGTACGCCTTTCTCTGTGCTCCACTGCACCTTCCACCATCCCAGCAGCGACTGATGAAGGACCATCTCTTCATTTTGCGGCAGAAAGTGCAAGCCCTTTTGGCCAAAGGGGTGTTGAGAGGGTGCCAGTGCCAGAAAAGGGACATGGTTGTTATGCCCACTACTTTATGGTGCCCAAGAAGGAGGGAGGTCTTCAGACAATTCTAGATATGCACAATCTAAATGCCTTCTTCTGGACTGAGAAGGTCAAAATGCTCACCCTGGCCCAGGTCATGTCTGCCCTTCGACCATGAAGATTGGATGATGACCTTGGACTTGCAGGAAACCTATTTCCATATTCCTGTCCTGCCAGGCCATTGATTTTACCTGTGGTTCAAGGTGGGAGAGGAAAATTTCCAGTTCCCTGTGCTCCCCTTGGATCTCACCAGTGCCCATCAGGTGTTCAAGATTGTGATGGCGGGGGTTGCAGCATATATTCACAAGTCAGGGGTGCCAGCCTTCTCCTTCCTTGTAGATTGGCTGTTGAAGGCGAATATAAGATGTTACTTAGCATGCGTTTAGTTCGCATGCCATTACTACGCCGTCGTTAGTACGACCGCGTTGTTAGTTCGCATATCTTTACTACGCAATTCGGAACAACGAATTGCAGTAGGGGGTGCTGGATGTTGGAATAGTATAATTTACTATTCCAACTCCAGTCTATGCGGACACTAGGGAAGGTGTTGGATTTTAAATCCAACACCTTCTCCCCCCTAACGCAAGTCGCTGTTCCGACTTGCGTAGTAAAGGTTTGCTAAGTAACAACGCGTGCGTACTAACGTCCGCGTTGTAATGGCATGCGAAGTAACGCATGCGAAGTAAACGCCGTTTACCGTTGAAGGCGGCTCTCCCAAGGCAGTCATCAACCACCTCAAGACTACGGGGGAGCTACTGTCCCCTTTGTGGCTCACTATCAGTGTACCGTAGTCACACCTGACTCCTCTCAGACACTCCCCTCCTTCAGAGCAATTCTGGACACGGGTCGGTTTCATGTCTTTTCCCAAGGAATGAGAATCAAGGACACTCAGACTATGATCCTGATCTTTCACCCTTGGTCCTGGATTTCAGCGAGGTCGACACTGAAGCTGCTGGGACTGATGGACTCCTGCATGCTACTAGTTGGGAATGCTGGGTGGGATATGGCGGCTCTGCAGTGGGATCTGAAGTCCCGGTGGACTCAACTTCAGGGGGACCTTTCCGACCCCATTCTTATTTCGGAGGAGACAATGAAAGATCTGCAGTGGTGGTTACAGGATTGCAATTGACTTATTAGCAGACCCCTCCCCATTCCTTATCCAGACATGACAGTGACTGATGCATTCCTTGTGGATTGTGGTGGCCATCTGGGGGAGTTGAGTATCAGAGGCCTCTGGTTTCCAGCAGAGACCTGGCTCCATATCAGCCTCCTGTAGCTGCGGGCTATCCGCTTGGTGTTGAAAGCTTTCCTCCCATCCATCAAGGGTAGGCTGGTACAGGTGCTCACACCAACATGTGGTACTGCAGAAGTCAGGTCAAGGTGAGTTCATGAACCCTGGGCCAGGAGGCCGTGTGTCTGGACGATCAAAGCATTCTCCTGATGATGAAACACCTTTTCAGGATCATTGAATGCAAGAGCGGACGAGCTCAGCTGTCAATGCCTAGTGGATCATGAATGGCAGCTGCACCTGAAGGTGGCGCAAGGTCTCTTCTGTGAATGGGGAGAAGCTTGGCTCGATCTGTTTGCCCCCTCCCCCCCCGAATGCACAATGTCAGGAGTTCTACACGTTGGAGTTTCCAAGGTGTCTCTCGCTCAGAAACACTTTCTGCATTGAGTGGAAATTAGGACTCCTATTTCCATTTCCACCAATACCACTTTTGCCCCGAGTCCTCATGAAGATCAAGACAGACAGGGCCCTGGTGGCTCCAGATTGTGCATGGAAAGTATGGTATAAAGCACTCCTTGGGTTAAGCATGTGTCCTTCGAACAGGCTGCCCCGCCGGGAAGAACTGATGATGCAGGAACAAGGCAGGATTCTGCACCTGGGCCTTCGCAATCTCCACCTTCATGCGTGGAGATTGAGCTGAGACAACTAAACACCTTCGACCTTCCTCTGGAAGAGGTTAATGTCATCTTGCCAGCCACATGTCCCTCAACGAAAACTGCATAAGCCTGTTATTGGGACAAATTTGTGGCTTGGTGCAGCTTTACTACTACTAAACTGAGACAAAATCCTAACTTTACGACTTTCGGTATTCACAAAAGGCACTTAGTAGTAGTAAAGTTAGGAGTACTAACTTTACTACTACTAAATGTCTTCTGTGAATACCAAACTAGTAAGTTTAGGATTTTATCTCAGATTAGTTCTGTGAATCGGCCCCCATGTCACTTTGAAAAATGAACGAACTCTCTCACTTCACCAATAATCTGTCTGAGGAGTATCTACACCCCATCTCTAGTTTTCTGAGCACAGTTACCTAAGCCCCGTTGTAGAGTCGGAATGAGGAAGGTCGCCAAGAAAGCAACACACACTTTTGTGTAATGAGTGTTGCAGCTGTTGGCTCAGCGGGCGACAAAGGAAGGGACCATGCTGCTGCTTCACTTCAATGTTCACAACATCACATTCAGGATGTTTAACCTTTCTTTTTTTCATGGCCCGTTTCCCTTTTCAATTTGTGGTGAAAAGATGCAGACATTTCTATTGCATGTTTGTTTTTGATATTATTCGCAAGACAAAAAGAGGAAATCTGGATTGTTATTTAATACGCTAGTTGTTTTTTCAGAAAATGTTCGTGTTTGTTACTTAAGACTTGGACCTCCTTGGGTTTTGTGTCCACGAGCATATCAAAATATTTTCACAGATTAAAATGTAAACCTGCGTCATCATAAATGTATTATATCGTACTCTTTTCTTACAGTATTTAATATAGCCTGCAGGCTATACCGGTTGTTAAAGGCCCTGAACCTGAGATCCTGAAACGAGGGTGAGGGCTATAAAGTTATTGGAAGATCCACCTAAGAGGGTGGAATGTTCTTAAATTAAAAAGGGGGAAACAGAAAGACAAACATTGGACTGTTACAGCAGAAGGCTTCTACCAGTCATTACAAGCCCGGAGCCGCTCCATTGTCTTCCGTGGATCTCTCAATGTTCTAATAAAGTCTTGCGTTTCCATACCCAAACCAAAAATATTTCAGTCAGACCACCACAGAGAATTCTTTCTTCTGTATCTCGTATGTGGTAATTGTTGTTTTCTATCCTCTTTTTCCTATTTGTATTTTGGTATTTGTTATAGAACCCCAAGTTTTTGGGACAAAACACTTCATAAAGGTTCATTGGATTTGTATAAGGCTCCACTTGCACAGATTTCTGACTGAACACATTGCCCATCATCTGCTGACTGGGTCTCATACTACAGGCACTCAAGCGGATATCTATGTTTTAAAAATGTTATCAGTGTATAGCTATTTTTATAATACTGGGCTTGATTACTAGTATCGGTCCTATGCATAGCACCTGATAAATAACAATATATTGGACTACGTTATTTACTGGGTGCGATAAATAGAACCTATTACGAGTTTCTGGGGATTTAATGCCCCGAAATCCACATGATATGGTAAACACCGTATGCCTTTCCCTTGTTAAATTTCTTCAGGTTTGACCTGCTGACATTTAATAAAGGTTGAGGTATTTAACGCATCGGATAATTATTGGATACTTCAATAACACTCAACTCGTAATTCCAACCCCTATGCAAACAGAAATTTACGCAGGGGTCTGAAAATATTGACCCACTCGTAATCAGTTTGCTTCAATCTGCTGCTATGTCCTGTGTTTTTGTGCCCACTCTAATCCTGTAGAACCTTTATTACTACCACTGCCTTCTATGTCTCGGCCATGCAGGAAACCCTGCGGCAGGGAGCCTGGGGTACACGTATCGCGAGCGATTCGTAACCTGCAGTAACAAGCCTTGGAGCTAGCAGCTCATGGGGTATAGAATCGAGCTGGGCAGGCATGGGCAGAGGGTCTGAAAATAGATGCAAGAATGCAAGGGCAAGGAAGTTGAAAGACCTGGCAGAGAAAAGCCTCGACAGGGAACCAAAAATTCAGAAACAGCAAGCATTTGGCATAGCAACAGGTCTCACCCAAACAAGATCCATTGGCTCTGTTAATGTTTTTAGCCATATTGCACTCTACTAGCGCTTTTATTTTCTTTACTTTTAACATGGCAAAAAACAGTAGCAAAGCCAACATATCTCGTATAGGCAAGACCTATTGGCTTTGCAAGTGCTTGTTTTATCTCTGTGTGTCTCTTGCTCTGAAGGAAGGCTGTCTGGCAAATCCTACCCGCACGGCTCTGAACTAGGTGGCTTATTGCAAAATATGCAGCTAGTTCACGCGGCAACAGCACAGACTGCTGACGTGTGAACTCTGCATTTACTTACTCGAAAATCTGCCTCTCTGAAAACAGAGGCGACAATGGAATAGGGTGACCAGATCTTGGGAACCAAAAAGCGGGACATTTTGCAAAAGTAGAAGGACTACAATTTGACATCAACGGAGCAGCTCAGAATGACAGCTCTCATCAACATAGGAACACAGAAGAGGCACTTAGACGCCTGGTCAACCTACAGTAGAATAAACCTCCCACTAAATACAGAGTGACTGTCATCTGCATCTTGAGAGACGCACTCCAAGGCGCAGTCTCTCAAGGCATTGATATCCAGGGGCGTTGACGTCAGAGGAAACAGTTGTGGAGCTGGTTTTCGGAACTGGGCAACTAGGTTTGAGTCTCGGCGTCAGCTCAACACCCTGTGATTCTGGGCAAATTACTTAAATGTGCTTAAAAAAAGGAGCATGATCTTTTGAGATGCAATTAGTGCTCATGTAAAGAGTTCCAGTGCCTTCAAGTTGAGTCAAGTTCGCACTATTTAAAATGGTAAGAAGAAATAGCCCCTCAATCACAGCATGACCAGGGGACGGACACTAATTAAGATAAATCAATCTTTTTGGTCCATGCGCAACAGAAAGAAAAGGAAGTGGCACCTCACACGCACTGCCGAGTTGGAAGGCAGCAAAGAAGCGTGATAATGATACCAATGAACGGTAAGGAATGGGTGGGCTGAAAGCCCCTTTGTAGAGGGTTTTTTCAACACAGTAGATCATCCTCAGTCGACAGCGCGTGTGCACTGCCTGAAGGCGAACAGAAAATTCACAAACTCCAAACTGTGCAGCCACTGACACAGTCGCCTAAATCAAATGGAGGACACAAGACACTTCACCCATAGAGTGATCAATCGGGACTTCAAATAAGGAACATCCCTTCTATACCTGACAGAAGTTAGGTGGAGAACTGCAAGACCCAAATCATCTGTGCTGATCACCCATGACCTAGTTCACACTTACGCGTGTTAGGTCTGAATAGTGCCTGATGCCCTGGCTGTATACAGCTGCACTCAGTCCAACCCTTCAGAGTTCAGCCCTTATAACGCATGCGTACTTAGGACAAGAACATTTAGACTGAACCAAAAAAAAACTCCCTGTTTGCCAAACCCTCATTTTGACATCAATCTCCAGGAATAGCCTAAATCACTAAAATGCCATGGCTTGGCCAGTCTTGCAGTTTGAAAATTTGTCGCCTTAAATTCATATTTATTGGACATATGAATACGTCAGTCTAGTGAAAGAAGATTGAGGCCTGCACATCAGGGCATTGCTGTTTTTCAGAAACTGTTACCATCTTTCCTAGCATTCCTAGTAAAGCTTGCCCTTCTTTTAACTTTTTCTTCAGTACCCCCGGCTGGAGTTCAGGAAGCTTGTCAGTGTGAAAGGGAGGCCCATCCATCCTCTCCTCTCGACTCTTCATTGGGATTAAAGGCTTTTCAGTCACGTCCTCACTGTGTGTCATCGCCAATTAGCAATCCCACTTGTCACAAAAGTTTTTTTTAATTCTGATTTTAAACTGTACTTTCTTTAAGTGTTACTTAAATGAAAATCAAAATCTAACACAATTTATCTTGAGTTTTTTCACCTGGGTTAGGCCTTATATAAGAGAGTATCATTAATCTATTACTCAGAAGAAATTACTAGTTTTTAAGACCTGAATTATTGTTTTTTTTTAAATAAATTGTAGACCAGCGACTTAACATGTGGGTCGCTCCGCTGCTGTGGTGTCTCCCAACACGTGCTGTTTTTGACACTGTATGACATTGGGTCTGAGACTGTGCCACCTGTTCTCCCAGTTTTCCAAACTTCTCTCAGTTATTGCCCTCCCTTACTGCTTTGCTATCCTGGTGTGCATTGTGGTTCACACCACAGAAATAGTCTCTTGTTGCTTGCTCAGTGTGGCTTCGATCTAGTTAAGTAATGATTTTAATAAAGCACAACACGACCTCAACTAGTACTCCTTAAACATGGAAACATTCTTGTTATTATCTCCATCTTATAAAGTTCTCTGCGTGTTGTGGTCTTCAGTTCCACTGGCAGGGCTGGCTTTAGTGCTGGTGGCGCCTAGTGCGACAATCATTTTTGGGGGCCCCACACTCCATGACCACCTCCTTGGAATCTCCCACTCCCACTGGGCAACAGTGCTCCTCATCGCTCTAATCATAAGTTATTGCTAAACACAGCCCCACTGAGGTGGGCACTCACTCCACAGGTCAGCGCCCAGTGCAGCCGCACCAGTCGCTCTGCCCTAAAGCCGGCCCTGTCAACTGGTTTAGGGTTAACAATAAACTCACAGTGGATTTTGAAGTTGGTGATTCTGTTTCCTTCAATTCACAATATTGGAGAACAGTCTGCTCACTTCCCAATTTTCTAGGTGATGCATCCTTTTTCCTGCAGGGACAGATTCCTTAGCTGCAAAGACCACTAGTTCCAATACAATTGCCACCCACTGACAGACATCTCCCCACCTCAGGTACCCAGAGACCTCCGGCCAACCCTAGAAGAAGCCCCATCACAGAACCGGACATCATAGAGGCCGTCAGGGCTCTCCCTAGAGGTTGGTCACCGGGGCCGAATAGGATGCCCCTGGAATACTGTGCAACCTACGAAGCCTCTGAACCCCAAGTGGTGCCAGTTCTGAAGCCAGGCCGCCACCCACTCTCCCCACTTCTTATAGACCAATCCCCCTCCTTATGTCAGATTATAAAATTCTTTACAAAGTGGTAGCAGACTGCATCCTCCCTATCGTGCTTGACCTAATCCACGCTAACCGAAATGGTTTCACCAAAATGGTTTCATCACTCTTCATAATACCACACTGAATATATGATGTCTCTGTTCCATCACGGAGCAGGCTCCTAGGTCTTGGCGCTATGTGGCTTTGCCTGTCTCTTGACAAACCAAAATGTCGACGCGCAGCGAGAGAGTTAGCACCCACGGCAGCGGAACAGAAATCGAGGAGATAGTTGAGAAGTAAGCGTGTAATCACGGCGGAAGAATTCCCTTGAACTTAGAACACAAATAGATGGCATAGGGGTCGGACCCCCGGCGCCCTACTCCCTGCGAGTATACAATACTTACGCCTGTTATGCTGAGTTGAGGAATCAGCCGAAGATTGCTGCTGTTTTCCTTGTCCTGAAGAGGCCAAATGGAATTGATTGGCTGAAACGCGTGCGCATCGACATTTTGGTTTTACAGAGGGATCCTAAATAATTTGAGTGTGTGGGGATTTAACAACTTTGCATTGCTGTTGAATTTGTGGAGATATTGATTTCCTTATGCAATGCATATGCCCTCTGGGATGTCCACATTATTGAAAGGTGGATCCATAATCGAAAATTATTATTTAGGACAGTAGCGTAGTTTCGTCATATGTACAGAGGTGTTGTTTTGTAAATATGTTTTTTGTATATGCTCAGCAAAACACGAAGCAAATGAGATGTGAATTTAAACACATATGAAAGGATAAATAAAAGTGTCCTTTTTCAAAAAATACTGTTCTATTTTTTCCTCCATACCACGTTTCCTTATATTGTATCTACGAGGACCTAAGCGGCCTTTCCTCCATCTTGTCTGCCTTCGGGGAGATTTCAGTCCTAAAAGTGAACTATGCTAAATCCCTTACTCTCCGAGTTACAGAGGGCCTTCTTGTGGTAGGCACAGAGAACCTTGCTTGGGCCCTGCAAATATTCATATACCTAGAAATACAAATTTAGCCTAGAGCAGCAGATCTCTTGGAAGGAAATGTCAACAGGACAGTAAGGCCCTTGAGTTCTCAGATCTCGTTATGGAGGATCCTTTGTCTGTCAGTGGCGGGCAGGGTGGCCATATCTGAAATGGACATGCTGCCCGACTGTTATACTACTTCGCCAACACACCAGTTTTGATCCCTGGACACACCCTCTGACATTTGTTGCTTGACATGACATGGGGCATGGGATGGAAAAAAATTGTGTTACGTACACTACAACTACCCCCCCCCCCCTCCAGTGGAGGCTTAGGGTCTCCAAATTCTATACACTACTATCTGGCGGTCCAACTCCAGTGGACCACCACACAGACTAGATAGGGATCTCCTGGCAACCTTGCTCCTCCTGGGTCATCAACTAAGGCCACCCCCTCGCATCTTTTGCACATGGCTCGTGAGTGCTTACGGAGGGGCTTCCCTGGGGCTAGAACCACGAGACCCTACACTCCGTTGCTACCACTCTGTAGGCTTCCCCCGGGAAGGCTAGGATGGATGACCGGTGGGTGAGGTTGTGGGAGGAGGTGGCATCGTGACTTTCAGTGACTTATTTAATAAAGACACATTGATGAATTTCCAGGAGCTATAAGATCTTTATGGATTACATGAGGGAGCCTTCCTGACCTATGAAGTCCTCAGGGCGACATTGCAGCAACATTGGTGGGTTAGGGAACTAGAACCGACTCAAAACCTGTGGCGTCACACATTACACTCAATACGCCATTGCAGACGTCTAGTAGCATGAATATATGAATCCTTTGCGCCATACCCCCTAGAGGTATTGGCTGACCTGAGATCCAGATGGGAAGTCTTCCTGGGGCAAGCATTTCACTACTCGGAATGGTTTAAGTTGCTGGAATACCCCAACAAGATTCTGCATAACCCCCGATTCAAATATGTTCAATTCTTTATCCTACACAGGGCCTACTTGACCCCCGGTGCCTGCTTCTTATCTACCCCCTGTTGCAGGGCACAAGTCCTATAAAAAGTAGTGGGGGGACTGACAATATGCAAATGACCTCATGACGTCACGCGCTGAACGTGTCCCGGTGTCTGAAAATGACACCGAGTCACGTTCAGCTTATTTATGTGGGGCCCAGCTTCTTGGCAGGGGGGACGGCGTACTAGATGCCAGCCAGCTCGGCAGACGTAATCCATGTGTTCTAGTGCTGCGGCCCCTACCACCCTACCGGGTTGCTATCCTGTCTGCCATCTCGTGAGTCACCGGCAGGGAACAACTTGGCACTGCATCACCAGTGCCTGTTGGGCCTGGCTCCTCGCCCCAAAACTAACAAAGCTACGACCCAGTTCACTGACCTTGCGCTACTCATGGCTAAAATGGCAATAGTTATGAAGTGGAAATCGGCCACTCCCCCCTTGATCCCGCACTAGCATTCAAAAAGGATTTAAATGGGCACAAACGGAGAGCACCGCGCTCCGCCTTGAGGAGCACCGTGGACTACGGAAATTCCCCCTAGCAACACATTGCGACTTGATCCTCTCAGACTTCACGCCTCAGACCCTAGACGATACCCAGCCCCTTCCCTATATACACTGACGCCTGGCTACGGTCGCCATCCCCTCCTCCCTCTCCCCCACGGCCCACCCCCTCACCTCCCCGCAGTGCTATGCAGCTGTGCACCCTGTCCCCCTGACAGTACGGGCCTTAACTTGGTTACCGAAGTCTTAGGTAGTCATGCTTGAAAATGCAGTGTGGCGAGTTTCCAGGGGTGGCAACTAGTTATTCTTTTTTTTCAGTGACTAGAGGTTACTTTCTTTTCTTAAAGACTAAATGCCTCTACAATGGATTTTATTTATTTATTTAAAAGGTTTTATATAGCGCTGGCTAGACTCGAGGGTATCAGAGCGCTTTACAAGGACTGGGTGAAAAAAAGTTATAAAATAACATTTGTATAAAGAGATAAAAATACAAGACAGTTATACCATTATAAACATTGCAGATATTACATGTGGTAGTAAATAAAGAATATCATTGGGCAATAACAAGAATTGGATAATAAAACTAGTAAAGGATGGTTAGAGGTGAGGGGGTGGAAGGTGTGAAGGTGGGGGTGGAGCTGAGGAGGATGATGGGAAAGGTGATAGAATGAAGGGGTAAAGGGTAACTACAAGAGAAAATAGATGGGGGAGGTAGTCGAATATGAGTGAATGAGAAGGGGGGGAGTGGGACAGGCAATCAGTCGAGGGAACCTCATATGGTCAGGGATTCGATAATAATCTATGTTGGGTGAACAGGATTAAGGCCCCCAGAATCTGTTGAGAAGATGCAGCTTGAGGTCCTTTTTGAAGCTGAGGTAGGAGGGGTTGCAACATAGGTCTTTAGGGAGTGAGTTCCAGATGGTAGGCACATTATAGGAGAAAGAGCATGACTGTGTAGATTTCTTGTTTAACAAGGGGGGGACAAGGAGGAGGGCTCCTCATTGTTCTAGAGCAGCCAACTTTGTGGAGTTTATCAGAGAGATACAATGGAGTGTGTTGATGGAGGGCTCTGTGCGTAATGCAGGCGGTCTTGTAGATGGATCTGCCATCGATGGGAAGCCATTTAAGATCCTTGAGGACGGGGGAGATGTGAACAAACCGCTTACAATCCGAGATAAGTCTGGCCGCAAGGTTAAGGACCGATTTAATTGGGGCTAAGTGGACTTTTGGAGTTCCAGCGAGAATTGCATTACCATAGTCCAATCTAGACCGTACCAGTGATTACACAACTAGTTTAAAGTCATCAACAGGAATGAAGGGTTTAATTTTCTTGAGGTGTTGGAGAATGAAGAGAGCTCCTTTCGCTGCATTTTTTTACGTGGGGAGTAAGACTGGTGTTTTGGTCAATGCTTATTCCAAGGGATTTGACTGAGTTAGAGATGGAAAGAGTGCAGTTGAGAGCTTTAAGGTCAGAGATCCAGTGTTGGATGGGGAGCTGGTTGTTTGTGGGAGAGAATAGGATGATTTCCGTTTTTTAGGGTTGAGTTTGAGGTGATTGTGATGGAACCAGTGTTGAATTTTAGTCAGGGTATCATTGAGGTGTAGAATGTCAGCATGAGATTTAATCTTGTAGTAAAGTTGGGTATCATCCGCGTAGAGGTGGAAGTTGATTGCTGCTTGCTTAAGAATGAGGATGAGGGGTTCCATGAAGAGGTTGAATAGAGCGGGAGAGAGTATAGAACCCTGGGGGACACCCAAGGAGACGGGCATAGGTTCAGAGAGGCAATCCTTGATTTCAATTTTTTGGGTTTGGTGTTGGAAGAAGGAGGTGAACCATTTGAGAACAGGACTGTTGAAGTCGAAATGATCTTTGAGCGTGTTGAGTAAGGCAGAGTGATTAACAGTATCAAAGGCAGCAGAGAGGTCGAGGAGAATGAGAAGGGAGGACTCCCCCTTGTCGAGGGAGTGGTGGATGTCATCCATAATGTTGAGCATGGCAGTTCCTGTACTGCAGCCCTTTCTAAAGCCTGACTGTAATGGGTCCAAAAGGTTGAAAGAGTCGATGTGTTTGTCCAGTTGGAGCTGGGCGCATTTTTCAAGAGCCTTAGATAGAAGAGGAAGGTTGGAGATGGGTCGCAGATTGTTGAGGTCATTAGGGTTAGCTGTAGTATTTTTGAAGATGGGAGTGATTTGCCCCATTTGTAGGGAAGCAGGGACACAGCCCGTGAACAAGGAGGCATTGATGATGGTGGTCCAAAAAGGGGCAATGATATATTTTAAATATTAACAAGGTTAGCAGGGAGAGGGTCCCTGGTATGAGAGGAATGTTTAAGCTTAGTGATGATGTTGAGGACATTCTGCTCAGTCACTGGGCAGAAGTTATGCCAGGATGCATTATTTTTTAGCTGTGGGTTGGCGAAGTCGGGTACAGGCGAGGCAACAGCGAGGGGGAGATGAACCATCCGGAGAAGGAGTAGGGGCGAGATGGGATTTGGCGGAAATGTCATAGGTGGGTGAAGAGCAATGTGGAGGGGGAGTTAAGGCAAAGGACTGGTCAATCATGGCGATTTCTTCCGAAAAGAAGTTTGCGATTTCTTCGCATCTTTCGCTAGATGCCATCAATTTAGGTGGGGCAGCAGCTGTTTGGTTTTTGATAATGCTGAATAGTTCCCTGGGTCTATTTTTAGTCCGTTCAAGTTGGCCTTTTCATTGAGGATGTGTTTTTTGTAATTAGCCCTTGCTGCTCTAAGGAGAGCTAGATTAGAGGGGGAATGGTGTTGTCTCCATGTACGTTCGGTCGAGACTTCAGGCACTATTATTCACAGGAGAGTCACTGTTTGTGGATGCATACTGCTACTTTGGCTTGTGACACAGAACCTGAACGATCCTGAGCACACCACTGCATCGGACTTCAATTAGGTGCCTGTAACAAACACTAATTGTACCTATGCTTAGCTCTAACTGTAAAATAGCAATGTGCTTTGTGTCTGCGAATAAAAACTTAGTTACAAAAAAAAGAATAAGACAAATAGTTTCAAGACAGTTGCCATTGATTCTGGGTCATTGACACCGCCTATTCACCTCCCACAATTACCTTTTTAGGTCAAGCCTACTAGACAGCACATGCGCAGGTCTGTAAGACATATTGTGGGATTACCTTGAGGACACAGGGGCTTGGACCCCGCCCATTGCTTACCATTTGTTGGATTTCCTGCCACTCATTTTCTGGTTTCTTAGTCAGTTGCTTGCCTTGTCTATCTTGTGTCCCACCCCTGGAGCAATGCAAAAATTGCCTAAATCCTTTTAGCTAGAGGCCTTACTCCAGTCCATACCTGCCCACTGCCCTCTGTGGGAACTGGTATTTAGAGCCATTTTCTGTGACGTAGAGTACAGCATGAATATCCTACCTAACTATGACAGGAATGCTTGTCATGAGACATGTGAATATGAAGGTTGGGGAAATATAAGCTAACAAATAAATCTTTCATCCACCAGTATTCATTAGATGAGAAAACATGTCTGTGCTGCAGGATGGGGGTCCATTGATAAAATGATTTTCCTGGTGAAACCGACAAAGCAATACAATCCTTTTCGGGAGTTATGGCATTTATACAAGTCACAGAGAGTAGCCGCAATGTAATCAACTACCCAGTTGAGCACCTGTGGGGTGAAAATGCAGGTAGACATTAACCTCTTGACTGGTAGGACAATCCCTCCGGTGCTGAGCTATGTTTTGGATGTTCTTCATACCTTTTTTACACAAAAGGTAGCAACGCTTAATTTGCATCTATTTTTTTCCAATTTCGTAGGGAATTTAAAATGTGCCCATAGTTTGTAGATTCCTTTGGAGACAACCAAGAAAATTGCCGAAATAGACCTAAATTTGATTTGAATTTTTTTTTGTAATTGAAAAAACATTCTGTCTCAGGAAGAGTATGTTTTATTTAGCTATAAAGAGTATCAACAAAAGGTTTGCAGTGCTAGGATCACCATCTTCCTAACTTTCAGTAACAAGCAGGGATGTATCGTAAAAAAAAAATTACCAACTGTATTGCATTTTTCTATGGTAAACATTGTTCCCTAATTTTTGTGGTTTCAGTATACTTAAACTTTCTAGTGGAAAAAGGTATGAAACCTTTGGGTAATCCCAGAAACCTATATATTTCTGTAAACTAGAAAAAATGCAAGGGGCCTTTTGTATAAATCCCTCATGGTTTCCCCCCCCAAAAAATAACTGTTGAATTACAAAAGAATGAATATTATAAGGAACAAATATACATTTATGACAATGTTTTCATCTGTAACTTATTTATTAATTTATTTATAGATTTATAAAGTGCACAGCTACCCAACAGGTTCTCCCAGCGCTGTCGCAATGGCCAATTTACAAAAGCAATATACCATTTTGTCCGACACAACCTTCCTCTATCAAAAATATGTAGGGTTTGTAGGTTCTTAAAAACACACAAAATACAGATTCTGCAGAAATTAATTTGGTAAAATAATAAGAGGAAAAAATGGGTATGAAGTAAATCTATGTATTTCTGAAATGTACACAAGATAGTGAGCTTAGGAACAGTGATGATTTGTACACCTCACACATTTCCATTCCGTTTCTGTGACGTAAACTTCCACAGTCTGCAGGGATCACCCGTGTTCCCCCACGTGTTCCAATAAAAATAGTTGCCTAGTGCCTTCAAAAGTCCTCACTGTCTTATGCAACACATCCTGTACATTGATTTACACACATATGATTTATTGTCAATGTGTACGTGTGATGTAAAGCTCTCTGACACCTTACATTGGGATGAGTAGTGTTAAAGACCTATAAAAACAAAAAAAGATAAATATTGGTATTTAAATTCTTTGTGTAAATACTGGGACAGACCCACAAATCTGTCAATTCTTACAGTGCATGCACATCTCTTATATACAGGGACTGAACAAAGTCAAAAGCTTGCCTCTCTTACCTACCTGTAAAGTGATAAGATGTGAGCCTTTGTTTACCAGCCAGGATACTCCAATACAAAGAGTCCCGATGGCTCTTTAACCCCTTCGCCGCGGCGCAAATTCCGCCGCGGCGCTGGGGGGTGCGGGGTGAGCGCGGCGCCGCCATGCTCGTGACGGAACCACGCCGTCATGAGTCACGGGCGAGCTGTGCTCATGACGGCTTGGTTCCGCCACGACTCCGCCCACTCTTCATTTCGCCCGCACCGGCGGGGAAACAGCGACGCGTGGGCGGAGCGGCCACAGCATGACGGAACCACTCCGTCATGAGCACATGCCGCCCGTGGCTCATGACGGCGTGGTTCCGTCATGCGCACGCAAAGGGTTAACATGGGCAAAGATGGAATCTCATAATAAGCCCCTTCCCTGCCTGCACATTACTGCTTGGAGCAAAAGCAGACCACGTGCAGGTGCTGCTGAAAGTGTCCCTTTGTCTGAAAATTACACTGGGACAAGTTTAGCTTATTTCTGTGGGGCCCAACCTCTTGGCAGGGAGGAAGGCGTCCACCCTGTGAGAATAGTGGGTAGAGTCCGTCTAACCACGTGTACTCTTAACGTGTGCCCGGTTTCCCTCCTCCTCTGCATCACTATTACCCCCCTCTTCTGGATTATGTTTGCAAGAGTTTGGGGTGTTTGCAAGAGTAATAGCTTCCCTGGCAGATCTGTTGGATTTCAGAGCTTTAATCAGGGATCCCAAATCCCAAAATTGGTGCGCACAAAAGCCTTGTTATTTTATCATAATAAGCCTTTATCATGCACCATCCTAATATGAATCATAAGAATGATAATTATCACCACAATAACAGATAACTCACCTTTTTATGAATATTACTGAGGTGAATAACATATAAGCCTGACCCTTATGTTTAACTCAGCCGTGGTGGATTAGTCTAGAACCTCCCTATTCGCCCAGTGACATCATATATTATTGTGCTGTTGACATCCTAGTATTGTGCTGTCTTGCTGGGTCATGTACAACTCCTGCATTTCCGTAAAGAACCAGAAGGTTCTCAGTTAAAGTCCTGGACGAAAAGCATGTCACCCAGCTTCCAGTCTTCACTCTGCTCCTCCCTAAGTAGGGAAGGCCTATGCTCCTTCTTTCATGGAGCCCTTGGGATGAGGGAAGGCCTATGTTCCCTCTTCCGTGGAGCCCCTTGGGAGTAGGGGAGGCCTATGTTCCTTCTTCTGTGGAGCCCTTGGGAGTAGGGGCGGCCTATGCTCTTCTTCTGTGGAGCCCATGGGAGTAGGGAAGGCCTATGTTCCTTCTTCTGTGGAGCCCTTGGGACTAGAGAAGGCCTATGCTCTTCTTCTGTGGAGTCCTTGGGAGCAGGGGAGGCCTATGCTCTTCTTCTGTGGAGCCCTTGGGAGTAGGGAAGGACTGTTTCCTCTTCCGTGGAGCCCTTGGGAATAGGGAAGGCCTATGTTCCTTCTTCTGTGGAGCCATTGGTAGTAGGGAAGGCCTATGTTCCTTCTTCTGTGGAGCCCTTGGGAGTTGGGAAGGCCTTTGCTCTTCTGCTGTGGAGCCCTTGGGATTAGGGGAGGCCTATGCTCTTCTTATGTGGCTTCCTTGGGAGAAGGGGAGGCCTATGTTCCTTCTTCTATGGAGCCCTTGGGAGTGGGGAAGGCCTATGTTCCTTCTTCTGTGGAGCCGTTGGTAGTAGGGAAGGCCTATGTTCCTTCTTCTGTGGAGCCCTTGGGAGTAGGGAAGGCCTATGCTCTTCTGCTGTGGAGCCCTTGGGGGTAGGAGAGGCTTATGCTCTTCTGCTGTGGAGCCCTTGGGAGAAGGACAGGCTTATGTTTCCTCTTCTGTGGAGCCCTTGGGAGTAAGAGAGGCCTATGTTCCTTCTTCTATGCAGCCCTTGGGAGTAGGGGAGGCCTATGTTCCCTCTTCTGTGGAGCCCTTGGGAGTAGGGGATGCCTATGTTACTTCTTCTGTGGAGCCCTTGGGAGTAGGGTAGGCCTATGTTCCCTCTTCTGTGGAGCCCTTGGGAGTAGGGGAGGCCTATGTTTCTTCTTCTGTGGAGCCCTTGGGAGTAGGGAAGGCCATGTTCCCTCTTCTGTGGAGCCCTTGGGAGTAGGGAAGGCCTATCTTCCTTCTTCTTTGGAGCCCTTGGGAGTAGGGAAGGCCTATGCTCTCCTGCTGTGGAGCCCTTGGGAGCAGGAGAGGCCTATGTTTCCTCTTCTGTGGAGCCCTTGGGAGTAGGGGAGGCCGATGTTCCTTCTTCTATGGAGCCCTTGGGAGTAGGGGAGGCCTATGTTCCCTCTTCTGTGGAGCCCTTGGGAGTAGAAGATGCCTATGTTACTTATTCTATGGAGCCCTTGGGAGTAGGGAATGCCATGTTCCCTCTTCCGTGGAGCCCTTGGGAGTAGGGGAGGCCTATGTTCCCTCTTCTGTGGAGCCCTTGGGAGTAGGGGAGGCCTATGTTTCTTCTTCTATGGAGCCCTTGGGAGTAGGGAAGGCCATGTTCCCTCTTCTGTGGAGCCCTTGGGAGTAGGGAAGGCCTATCTTCCTTCTTCTTTGGAGCCCTTGGGAGTAGGGAAGGCCTGTGCTCCTTCTATGGAGCCCTTGGGGGTAGGGAAGGCCTATGTTCCTTCTATGGAGCCCTAGGGGGTAGGGAAGGCCTATGTTCCTTCTTCTGTGGAGCTCTTAGGCGAACGGAAGGCCTATGCTCCTTCTATGTAGTCCTTGGGAGTAGGGAAGGCCTATGTTCCTTCTTCAGTGGAGCTCTTGGGCGTACGGAAGGCCTATGCTCCTTCTTCCATGGGGCCCTTGGGAGTAGGTTAGGCCTATGTTCTTTCTTCTGTGGAGCTCTTGGGAGTAGGGAAGGCCTATGTTCCTTCTTCTGTGGAGTCGTTGGTAGTGGGGTAGGCCTATGTTCCTTCTGTGGAGCCCTTGGGAGAAGGACAGGCCTATGTTTCCTCTCCTGTGGAGCCCTTGGGAGTAGGAGAGGCCTATGTTCCCTCTTCTATGGGGCCCTTGGGAGTAGGGGAGGCCTATGTTCCTTCTTCTGTGGAGCTCTTGGGCGTACTGAAGGCCTATGTTCCTTCTTCTGTGGAGCTCTTGGGCGTACGGAAGGCCTATGCTCCTTCTTCCATGGGGCCCTTGGGAGTAGGTTAGGCCTATGTTCTTTCTTCTGTGGAGCTCTTGGGAGTAGGGAAGGCCTATGTTCCTTCTTCTGTGGAGCCGTTGGTAGTGGGGAAGGCCTATGTTCCTTCTTCTGTGGAGCCCTTGGGAGAAGGACAGGCCTATGTTCCTTCTTCTATGCAGCCCTTGGGAGTAGGGGAGGCCTATGTTCCCTCTTCTATGGGGCCCTTGGGAGTAGGGGAGGCCTATGTTCCTTCTTCTGTGGAGCTCTTGGGCGTACTGAAGGCCTATGTTCCTTCTTCTGTGGAGCTCTTGGGAGTAGGGAAGGCCTATGTTCCCTCTCTTGGGCGTAGGGAAGGCCTATGTTTCTTCTTCTATGGACCCCTTGGGAGTAGGGGAGGCCTATGTTCCCTATTCTATGGAGTCCTTGTTGCCCTCTCAGTTGGTGAAGGATGTTGCATCATCCAGGGATGAGAGTGCTTCTAGTTGAAGCATCGTGTGGTGCCTGTACATGTTACTTTCAGAAACCCGCTAGTGCGGAAGCCAAAGACTTAGCAAAGCCCTTCTACGGGAAAAATGTTTACCTTGGAACTGCAACTGTTACTGGTGGTTATTTAGTGTGGGGAAGGGGGGGGGGGGTGGGGGAGTGGGGGGAGGGACTGAAAATTCTCCTCTGGGTTAGGCCGCACAAAGCAGAAATTCTGTCCACGGAAACTGAAACCGTATACTGCTTGCTTTTCTGAAATGAAACGAGAAAACTCAAATGTATGTTCAGGAGGAATGTTAAATTCGCAGAGATTACGCACACCTAAATAATTATGGTTTATGATATACATATATTAATGCTCTCAAACACCTGGCAGGTCACTGGTTAGCCAGTTGCTACAGTGTCTATCCTTAGTTGTGGACTTGCTTAAATGGTTCTGTGTTCAAGATAAAGGATTCTGTTCAGTTCAAAGGGTGGTTTAGGGCCTTACAGAGCGGAAGGCTTTAAACTCCACGGGATTTCAAGCCATGAGTTTGATGCCTGAATCATTGTAGAGTGAAGGCGAAGTGGTTTACATCATGTGTGGCAAGATGCCATAGGCACCCAGAGCTATTTGCTGCGGTGGGCCTTGTGCTCAGCAGTTTGAATATGATTGTGATCTCTGCTATGGGTCTTTGGAGACATTCCATGTCACGCAGCGCAGCAAGTCACCTTGCAGCGCTGCGCTGCACTGTGTGACAGGAAAAGTGTACGAATGCATTGTATTTAAAAGAATACGGTGCATTCCTGGCATTTTGGATGCCTGGCGCCAACGCAGTCACCCTTGCACCATGGTACAAGGGTGCCTGCGTAGTAAGGTAGATTGTTTTTGTGTAGGAAGGGTACTTTAATGCATACAAAAAAACCTGAGGCATTTTCCTCTTTCTATGTGTGCACATAGAGGAAAAAAGAAGAGAAAGAAACATATTTCTCCTCATTACACCTCACCTGAGGAAGCATAGGTTTTGGACGCATTCCCAGGTCTACCACTCCAGGTAAAACTGGGAATGCATCATGGCTGTTGTGTGGGGACACCCATCCAACACCCATGGTACAGAGTAAAGCAATGCAGCGATTTGCGATGTGTTGCTTTACTCTAGATTTGCAAAGCCACTCAGCCACGCAAGGTGGGCTTGCGTGGCTTCATAAATCTAATTTTTGGTTTGCGTTGCTCTTGCACCACTTTGACTGGTGCAAAAGTGATGCAACTGGCCTCGTAAAAATGCCCCTATATTCATCAAAAAGTTGCACCACTTTTCCACCATGTTGCTTTGTGCAAAAGTGGCTCAACCCTTGATATGCCATTTATCAAGCCATGCAAGGCCTCCCTGTGCGCCCATGAATGACTTAATAAATCCAGAGTAACACAAAAACAGTGCAAATCGCTGCGTTGCGCTACTATCTCCTAGGGAGGTGTTCCAAGGGTGTTGCGTGGGTGTTCCCATACAACACACATGGATTTTGACGCATTCCCAGATTTACCATAACTGGTAGACCTGGGAATGCGCCAAAATGCTGCGCCTTCTCGGGGGACAGGTAACAAGGAGCAATATCTTTATTTCTCCACGTTTTTACCTCTTTTTATTTTCTATGTAGGCTGAATTCTGGAGCACACATAGAAAGAGGAAAATACCTCAGGGGAGTTTTTTTGTGCAGGAAGGTGCCCCTCCCTGTACAAAAACAATCCTCCTTACAAAGCAGTCACCCTTTCACCATGCCACAGAGCGCTAGGCAACACATGCGCCAGCGCTGGGAAAATGCAGGAATGCGCCGTATTGTGATAAATAGGGCGCATTCCCGCCCTTTCCCTGTAATGCAGCGCAGCTAGGTGACTTGCTGTGCTGCTTTACATTTTCATAAATATGGCCCGTGATCTACAAGCAAGTAGAAAACGCATCTCGGTAGCTGAACACTGCCATCTACAGGCTAAAATGAAAAACTCTAGCTGAGTCTTATTATGTTTATCCAATGTAAATGTAAAAAGAAATTTAAGTATACTTGATGAATTTGCTAGGGTGAATTGGACTTACCAGTTATGCCAATGCAAATGGTTTGCAGGAGCGGGCACAACAGACTCACCAATATGTTGACGTAATTACTCGGCGTTGTTGGTACAAGCAGGGCTTTAAGTGGGATGAAAAAACTGAGGGGGTCTCTCAAAGGGGCGTGGCCGATATAATTAAGGGCATGGTTTAAAGCACTAAATTAGAACTCTCTGATTACCATTATGTGCCGCCTAAATGATATTTTGATGCTTCTTTCTATCTTTACATCCAGATATATAATAAATATAACAAGCAACATTACACCAACAGCAAGCCAGGACTATTGGCTTTGTGAATGGTTGTTAGTTGCATATGATGAATACGCAACAAAAATGGCATCTTTGTATAAAATAGTTAAAATGCATCAGTCCTGAAATGATGAGACTGTGAAAGAACTGTAACGAGTCTCTTTATAGATACATGAAAGGCAGTGAAGGGCAAAACTGCTGCAAAATGAATATTCTTTTTTTTCACTCGAATGGTGGCTAGGCCTGGGCATAGTTCGCTGAGTTTTGCTATGCGGAACTCTGCAAAGTTGCAAAAAAACTCTGCGAAGTTCCGCGAGTGGCGGAGTGCAGTGCGAACTGCAGTTTGTGCTGGTATTCCTGCCCCTCTTGTAGAAATTCTACCCGAGCGGCAGCTCACGGTCGCAAACGGTATTGCAAACTTACTGTGCGCGAGCGGGGAAAAAACTCTGCTGCACATCGCAAAGTGGAGTTTTATGATCTCCGCGAGCTCCGCGGAGTGCAGAAAACTCTGCAAACTCCGTGAACGGAGCGAAGTTCATCGCCCAGGCCTAGTGAGGACAATAAAAGAGAGCCCGAAAGGGACCCGTTTTGGCACCTGCTTTTCAGAATTGGGGGCAAACCCGGCCCACTGAAAACCCTGGGTGCAAGAGAGGTGAAGAACAGTACTCGTTAGGGGGGAGGGGGGGGGGGGGGTGTTGCACCAAACAGCCACTGTAATTGCTGTGTGATTGGCAGGGCCTGAATCAATTGGAAATGACTGTTTACTTTTTTCTTTATAGTGACATCAAAAACGGTCCAGCCTTACTAGGAAAGAATTGACAAAAACATGCCTGAGCTGAGTGTCAAGTATGAAGCCTGCAACACAGACGATTCCACAGTAAGTTGTTTCCATGAAGTGTATCACAGTTAATGACCAGCATTGGCAAAGCCAATAGGTTTTGCCTATGAGTGAGCTTTTGGCTTTGGCAATGGAGTGGAGTGGAGTGGTGAACTGCAGGGCCGGTGATTCGTTGAGAGAAGGACGTTAAAGAACAAGCATTGGCAAAGCCAATAGGCCTCCAATATGCAAGGGCTATTGACTTTGCCAATGTGTTTTGGCCTTGTTGTACACCAATGTGGCTTATGTTCTGCATGGCTAAAAGTTAGTGGCATAGAGGAAAGTGGCTTGGAGTGTCGTAGAGTGGGATGGAGAATAGTGGAGTAGAGGGTTGTGGGGCGGCATAGAGTGTTGTGTATTGGAGTGGCATATAGTGGAGTCGCGTGTAGTGGTGTAGAGTGGAGTGCACTGGAGTTTAGTGCATTGGCTTAGAGTGTTACAGAGTATAGTAGCATAGACTGCAGAGGCATAAAATTCTGAGGCGTACAATGCAGTGTAGTAGAGTACAGTGGCATAGATTAGAGTGTTGCATAGTACAGTGCAGTGGCATAGATTGGAGAGGTGCAGAGTAGAGTGGCAAAGAGTGCAATGGCGTAGAGTGGTCCAGAGTAGAGTTGAGTGATGCAGAGTAGAGTGGTGTAGGGTGGAGTGCTGTAGGAGTGCATTGGCATAGTATACAGTAGTGCAGGGTAGATTGGCATAGAGTGCAGTGTTGCAGAATAAAGTGTTGTGGAGTGCAGTGGTGTAGAGTAGGATAGAGTGCATTGGTGTAGAGTGGTGTTGAGTAGAGTGGCATAGAATGCAGTGGCATTGAGTACAGTGGTGCTGTGGCATAGAGTGCAGTGACGTAGAGTGCAGTGCGGCAGAGTAGGGTGCAGTGCAGTGATGTGATGTGGCATGGTGTGGCGTAGAGTAAAGTGGACTGGTGTAGAGTACATTGGCGTAGAGTATTGCAGAGTATAATGACGTAGATTGCAGCGGCATAGAATTCAGCACTGTTCAATGCAGTGTTGTAGAATGTAGTGGCGTAGATTACAGTGGTGCATAGTAGAGTGGAGTGGTGCAGAGGTGGAGTGGTGCAGAGTAGAGTGGCATGGAGTAGAGTGGCGCGGAGTGATGCAGAGTTCAGTGGTGTAAAGTGCAGTGATGCAGAGTAGAGTGATTTGCCACATAGTGCAGTGGTGTAAAGTGCAGTGATGCAGAGTAGAGTGATTTGCCACATAGTGCAGTGTTGCAGTGTCAGAGTACAGTGGAGTACAGTAGTGTGGCATACAGAGCAGTGACGTAGAGTACAGCGGCACAGAGTTGAGTGCCGTTGTGCGAGAGTGCAGTGGTTTAGAGTGGAGTGGCGTAGAGTGCAGTGACATAGAGTAGATTGTTTCAGAGTAGAGTGAAGAGGTGTAAAGTGGAGTGGTGCCTGGTACAGTGCCGACCCTAACGTGTAATGATGTAGAATAAAGTTGTATAGAGTGCAATGGCATGTAGTGCATAGTAGATTGAAGTGGTGTACAGTGGATTGGCATAGAGTGCAGGGGTGTAGAGTTGAATGCTACAGAGTAAAGTGCATTGAATAGAGTGTATTGGCACGATGGCAGTGTTGAAGAGTGGTGTAGAGTGAAGTGGTGTAGAGTGGAGTTTTGCCGAGTAGATTGGAGTGGCCTAGACTGGAATGGTGTAGAGTGCAGGCATAGAGTAGAGAGGCGTAGTGTGAAGTGGCATAGAGTGGAGCAGAGTGTAGTGCCTTGGCGTGGTGCAGAAAGAATGCAGTGGCATGGAGTGGTGCATAGTACAGTGGAGTGTCATAGAGTGGAGTATTCATGGTTTGGTAGCACACTGCCATTTGAGACAACAAACTTTCAATTGAACTGACCATTACATTTGTACAGACAGACTGTTTTACTAATAAAACTATACAGCTCACAAAGGATAATGTGTGAAAATGGCATCACCTAGTGTAATCATTTGTTTTGATCATATTAAAGTTTTTGTTTCCAACACAATTCAGAATTAACACAAAATGTGCTTCATTTGAGCGTTCCTTATTATGATATATTCTGAAATACTTTCACAATTTGTTTAAATGTTGTTGTGTGCTAGAGAAAACCCTTTCAAACCCCAAGTATCCAGCAAGACTGTCATATAAATCCTCTCACTATGAAGTCAGAGAAAGAAAAGTAAACACCAAGCTCTCTCGGAAGACAGAGCTTGACATTTGACCTCTGTCTTTGAATGCACAGCAAATTCGACCTAAAAAGTGCTATGATGTAGCCTGCGCTGTCCACGTCATAGGGCCTTTTGATTTCCTTCTGTCAGTTTGGAGGGGGGAGAAGAAACTGCATACAGAGAAAGAGCTACAGAGTGTGCTATCTATTCGTTTTACATAAATATAGATGAGTCTGAAGGGGGCTGAGTATGGCTTCCTTTTGCAAAAACAGTACTACGTCTTTATGCCAGTGCATTGCCTTGGGCAGCTTATACACATGATTAATAAAAAAAAAGTTGGTGGCTCCCGTATTTCAAGGTACAGAGAGTAAAACGTAAACCATGGACGTGATGCATTCTGCCAGTGGAAAAATACATGCACGGATAGAGCGTTGGTTGGCTGAAGTCCTCCTAGCTGTTAAACTCTATCAGTATCCTGGCCAGCAGCACAATAATAAGCACAAGAAATGTGTACCACAGAAGAGCCAGAGTGCAGACGCGCGGCACGGTCTGTAGTAACCCAACACCAGACACACGAGGAGCTCACCATCTGGTGAAGGCAACCTACCCTTCAGCAGGCTTTGTTCGGAGATAAGAAAGACGTAGCTCGTGTTTTAGGACCTGTTGTGACACACGGTGCTTGAGTGTAACTGGCTGGTTTAAAAAATATATATATATCACCCGCCGAGAATATTTGTGTGATGTGTGTCTCTAAAGGTCTATTACAGTGGAGTGCCTCTTGGCATGTACCTTGGGGATCCGAGTTTACCATCGACGAGTGTGCGGCACTTCAATAAATTAATAAGAAGGAAGTGGCTGCATTGCATCTGCTGTCTGTCGTTGTTCACACCACAGACGGTCAGAACAAGCATTTCCGTTGCAATAGGTCTCACATTTGCGAGATTTTGAGCTATTGGCATTGTAAATGACGATTCCTTTTATTTATGTGTTTAAAAAACCTGCAATTATAAAAGGCATTGTCATTTATCCCAATAGGTCAACGTTTTGAAAAAGCAAGACCTATTGCATTGCAAATGCTTGTTACGTGTATTGGTGGCAAAGAAAGCGGGCGCCCGTGTTAATGTGAAAGCGGGCGCCCATGTTAATGTGAAAGCGGGCGCCCATGTTGTTAATCTGAAAGTGGGCACCGTGCTGAAAACGTAAAGTGCTGTGTCCGGGGCAGGACGGAGATGAGGGGCAATGAGCCACGGGCGCCATTAGTGAGTTCGCGTTAATTTCGGTAGCCAAGTATGACAAAAGAATTGAGTGGCTGCCGGTGCCTCGCGCACATAATAAAAGCGTTACAGGATAGTCGTGTCTGCAGAAGGATAGAAATAATTAAAGAAAATAGTGCTCACGGACTATATAAACATACCATGGAACCACACAAGTAAAAAGTCCAGCCCTCATGGGATGTTACCAATGCAGACAAGGCGTTACTAAGGAGGGGCTAACAAGCCTATTAATGAATCAGAAGCAACCATTTAGAAAGGACAGCAACAGGAGCTAATTGAAAAGATGGGCGGAGAGTGGGCGGAGCTTCAAGTCTATTCCTGAGTACAGCATGCCTCGCAGAGCAGCGCATGGCACAACCTAACAAGCATTTGCAATGCAATAGGTCTCGCATTAACGCGAGTTTGAGCTATTGACATTGCAAATAACAATGCCTTTTATTTTGTTTTCTTTTTAAAAACATAAATAAAAGGCATTGTTATTTACAATGTCAGTAGCTCAAACTCGCGTAACTGCGAGACCTATTGCATTGCAAATGCTTGTTATTGTAGGCCTCTCTAGGAAGTGTCAAACCCAATTACTTCTAGTGCCAACACTCTGCAGTTTTCGCATACAGTGCTTGCTACTTTCGGCCCGCCCCTCCTTCACCCTTACAGAGGGAGGAAATGCGCCTTAATAGCTTATTCTTATGGGGCACGAGGGGGCAGGAGGCTCGGTGAGTTAAGCGCTCGCCACTGGCGTCTGCAGTTACTTGCATTCTATGAGGTTGAATCCCCTCCGAGCCTGTTTGGCCTCCATTCCTACCCAGGTCGGGGACTTCAGTGCCATTACACTGGCTAATTGTAACACACTGCTTCTCACAGCTCTTACAGTTGGCAACACAAACTATGAAGCGCTGTATAAAGCCAAGCTCTTATTATTAATGGTCAGTGTGCGCCTGCTAGAACTGTTCTCCTGGGCAAGGCCTCCATGTGGCACCACAACTCGCCTGCAATAGGAAACACTACTCAATGGTAATCATTTATTACAGTTCATTTGTGCTGGCACACGGACTGCCCCCAGTCCCGGCAGACAAGGTGAAAGGCCGCTCACAGAGTAGAGTTACAAAGGTTGTTCAAACACTGAAAGGGAGACACGTTTCAGTTCACTTCTGACATTTTTTAATTCTTTGATCTGATACCGAGGCATTTATGGAAGTTGGTTTATGTATTGCACCTCTGGAGTTCACTACAGAAAGAAGGACTCCATCTGCAGGCTACTACATATTGGAACCAGGGCCCCTCGTATTCTGTGGTAACGGGGGATCAAATTAGGCGACATTGTTGACTAAATTCTGGTGCAAGCTCGTGGCTGTGACCCAGCTTTCGTGATCTGAAGCAGGTTCTGATAATACCTTTTATTAAATGGCAACGCAGCCGTCCAGGTTTGGAGCGAAACCCCGTCAGAGCCAACCCGGGCAAACGTGTCCTTGACGGAACATCTGCATCCGATACTGCCGATCAGTTTCTTCAGTTCGGCCCACGGAAAGAGAGCTGAGTTGGTGAGTTTCACAATGACCCACCGTGGCAGGAAAACGAAACAATCTGCTGGAACAACGCAGTGCTATCTTTCGTCGGACAAACGACGGTGGAAAGTCTTTGATCCGTGCTGCACGCACCAGCGCTACTCAAAATGGATGTTAAATAAACAAGCCCGGCGGAGCGTGGCGCGCACGCGCGCGCTTGGGGGCGGGGGAGCGGACCCTTTGAAGTGCTCCCAAAAGGCGGATTGCATGGCGGCACGATGTGCGTGATTGTGCGCGTGCTAGCCATGCAATCCGCTTTTTGGGAGCACTTTTCAAATCCGCTTTCTATAGTCTCGCTTTGCGATCGCTTACGCGATAGCAAGGTCGAGACCTAAAAACGGCTTTGCCAGTTATCCACTAGCCTCTGATTTACTCGCATGTGCAAATGTGACAGACATATTGCATGCTGATGCCTCCAAATATCCTAATCTCATTCCTGTGATTAGTTTTTGTACCGTCAGGGTATGTAGTGTTGCGGCTAGAGCTGTGGATGTTAGAACCGGGTAACTAGGTTCAAATCTCGGCTTTTCTGCAACATCCTGTGGTTCCGTGCAAATCAGTTAATTAGCTTGTGCTTAAAACAGTTTTGTATGGGGAACTGATTTTCTTCTGAAGCACTATAATTCTTTCAGGCCAGGTTCGCACTATAAAAATCTGCAACAAAAAAAAGCATTGTCAGAAGAAACGGAGGCAGGTGGGAGGGAAAGGAGGGATGGGTAAAAGCAAAACAGGATGGGGTGGGAGTGATAAAAGCAAAAAGGATGGGGGGGGGGAGGATAAAATAAATAGTTCCAGAATCACAGCCTAAAAGTGCAGGGAAACGAATAAAATAAAATGTATCTGTGCTTGGGCCGTGCGCCACAGAAAGTAAAGGAAGTGACGCATGGCAAACGCTACCCAATTATAAGACAGCAAAGAAGAGTGGCAATGATGCCAACGAATGGTAAGCAATGAGTGGGTTCCAAACCCATATTTTAATACAAAAGTCTCGCAAGCAAGAACGCATGTGCTGGCCCATGATCACTCAGGCTCAACCTAAAAAATAACAGTCCATCTTCAGTTCTTTCTGGTGGATACTCCATCTAACCGCAGATTCCTCACCTTCTGAATATCCCTGGGCGCTAGACTGGATCTAGAACATTTTCAAAGCAGTTCTCCTGTGCTGGTAGGGGGAACCATGTGATTCTACATCAATGCCATTCCACTCCGGAAGTGATGTGCAAAGCCACATGTAAGTGCCATCCATGCGTGCTTACATCAGTTACTTTTTAGAACTATTCCGTATCCTCAGACGCATAGCGTAGGACTAATTGAAAGAGCTAGTGTGCAGATTCCTATGATGGGATCTTCTAGAGGGGAGAGACCATACCACAGAACAGGGAAGTGGGAGGACAGTGAGGAATCTGCTGTTAGATAGAGTATCCACCAGAAAAGAGTGTTACAGAAGGTAAGTAACTTGTTGATAGATACTTATAACTGCAGATTTCTCACCTTATAAAAAGATTCCAAAGCGGGGCCTCCCAATGGTGGTGGGTCTGTGGAATGGCAAAGAGTAAAAAAATTCATGCAGGACAGAGTGGGTAAAATGCCCACCTCGACCGACCCGGATGCCCCAGCAGCAGTGCTTCTTGAACATGTGCTCTGATGCCCATGTAACTGCCTGGCAGATATAAAGGACTGGTACTCCTTGTGACAATGAAGTGATAGCAGCCTTGACCAGGGTTGGATTGGGATCACAACTCAGCCCAGGCACACCAAAAACAGTGGCCCACATTTGCATATTGCCTTTCCGCAAAACACTGCTTCAGCAACATTTTATGAAAAGAAAGGGAGTCGGAGGCATGTTTTATTAACTTCACTTAGATAAAAAAAAATGCACAGATTAGTTCACACTGCTGAGCCACACATGAATGCAAGTGAGACCACTTCTGCTGAGGCCCCCTGCCCCTGCTCAATCCGCATACGTTAATGGGCTGGCCCAGCGAGAGAAAGGGAGTGATAACTCCGCCTATCTGCCTCTAAAAAGGACACTCAGGCACCCACTGGGCTGCTGGCGGCATCCTTCCAGCACAGACAGCCCCTAGGCTGCCCAAAAAAGCAGCCCACAGCTAGAACTCGGCTACCGGCCCTTCGGCCATTTCCTGAGTACCAATTTCACCCTGGCCTTGACTACAGTTGAGTAAGCTCGTAGGCCTTCTGGGTGTTGAGTTGTAGCTAGTGCATAGCAGATCTAAATGCAAAGGACGTCTATTGAGAAATGGTCCATTTCTGTACCTCTTCACCCTTCTTTGCCCAGAGAAACCCCACAAAGAGCAGAATGTCCACTCCATGTTCTTTGGTGCAACCAGTGTGAACGGTGAGTGCTCTCTTGGGGTCCAAAGGATGGAGTGGAGCTAAGAAGGTCGGTAGCGCGATGGCTTGACTGACGTGAAAAGGTGTCACAACTTCGTTAGGAATGATGATCAAGTCCTAAGCAGCAGTTTGTCTGGGAAAAAGATGGCATAAGGAGGTTGGAATGAAAGGGCCCGAAGTTCGCTCACTCGGCATGCGAATGTTATTGTCACCAGGAAGATCATTTTTAAGGTGAGCAGACAAAACAAGCAGTGCATTAATTCGAAAGGAGTGCACATTAGAAAGGTGAGGACTAAATTCAAGTCCCCCTGTGCCATCACAAAAGGGTGTTGATGGAAATTTATGTTGCAAACCTTTTATAAAACTCATCGCAACTGGGGATTTGAACAATGACAGGTGGCCTGGCAATTGTAAAAAGTCTGAAAGAGCCAACAGGTAACCTTTTACTGTGCCCAGGGCAACGCATTGCTGGGTTGCAAATAATAAACATCTGACAGTTTGGCCTACACCAGAGCGAACTGCAGGGCACCACCCCATGCCACAAACTTGTCTGAACACCCTATATATAGATTTTGGGAAAGGGCACATGAAAATAACACAACTACTTCAGTTCAATCGCCACGTATGGAGGTGCAGATTGCACAGGCTAGGGTGCACAACCCAACCCTGCTGCTGTGACAGGAGGTTCTTCCTCAGTGGAAGTCGCTTGATTGGAGGACAGATGCCCAACCGTTCTGAAAGTCAAACTCTTCTGGCTCAATCCAGTGGCACTAAGCAGACACGGCCGGCACAGGTAAGAGAGGTGTGGCGGGATGGGGGTGAGTCGACAAATGACGGGATAGGTCAAATAAAATAAAGAACAGAAATAAAAACACTTACCTTGCCCTCCCCGAGTCGGAGATGTGGCAAGCACAAGGTAAGTGGTTTTATTTATTTTTTAATTTTATTTTACCTATCCAGTCGTGTTGACTCCCCCCCACACCCCGCCCGCAGCTCTTACCTGTGCTGGCCACTCCTGCCACTAGGATGACCAGGACCACATCATTCCTGATCTTATTAAGGATTTGGGTCAGGAGAGGTTGATGGTGGCAAAGCTGGTTTCTCCCCACTGTTGGAAGATGCCCTGTGTCACTTCTGCCCTGTTTGTTGCAATACCACTTGGCGGTGGTGTCTGCAACCTGACATGAAACAAACCTGCACCACCTGTCCCTTGACTGTGGGCAGGAAGGCTTTCAATGGCAAGCAAATCACCCGCAACTTCAGCAGGTTGATGAGGAGACACGTCTTTGCCAGACACCAGAGTCCTCTGATCTCCAAATTTCCAAGATGACCTCAGCAGCCCAGTAGTAACACATGCATCATCGTCAACTCTGGTTGGGGCTGGTAAGAGCAATCTGCCTCTGATCTAATTGCAGACGAGCTGCCATCACTGCTGGTCTTTGGCAGTCTCCTCCGATACCTTGAGGGAATCTGACACGCTCCTCTGGTTCTGGGCCCACTGAGACTTTAAGTCTCACTGCAACGCTTCTATGTCCATCTGGCATGGTTGGCAAGCTGAATGCAGGAGGCAAACTGGCCAAGAAGCCTAAGAGCCATCCTCCCTAAAATCCAGGAGATAGGTTGAAACATCGAGATAATAATCTGAATGTCCTGGACTCCTTGGTCCGAAGGAAAGGATGGAAAGTGCACCATATCCAGGATGCTTCAGTGAAAGGGAGCCTTTGTGAAGGAGTCGTGACTTTGGCTGGTTGATTGAGAAACGCAGGAATGCCAAGGTTTGTCGTTGTCTGGAGCTGGTCCGCAACTGACTATGGTGAGCCCTTCTTCAGCCGCCATTTGCCCAAGTAGGGGAAGACTGACACCCCGGACTTCTCAGATGGGTAGCGGTCCACCGCCATCACAGGTGAGGCCAAAAGGGACCACAGCAAACTGAAAATGCTTCGGATCCGTATCGGAAGTCACTGAAAGAAAGAAACTCACGTCAGCTTGCGTGGGTGGCTTTTACATTTGACTCTGCATGTTACTTCCAGAGTGGAATGGCCTCAACTCAGAGTCGCACAGCACCACATACTGCCATGCAGGACCATTGCTTTGATTTTTTTTTTTTTTATCCAATCTGGCATCTAGGGATATTCACAAGTTGAGGAATTTGCAGTCAGGAGTATCCAGGAGAAAAAACGACGTGGAAAGAAGATATGAGTCATAGTGTGACTATTGGGCCAGACTGGGGAATATCTGAGTAGCTGTATCCTTCACTTGAGAACAAAAGGCATGTGGTGTGTCTTAAGTTGAGATGAGGCCTTGACCTAAACTTACTTTCCCCAAAGAAACATTATTGTGAAAAAAAACAGAAAAGCTAGAACCAAAATTCTTGTGTGAAATGGTAGTCTCAACAATTGGATAAACATATGTCTACAAATTATGCGACTGGGAGTCTTAATTGACGTTAAGGAGATGCCATGTTATGGCCAAGAGGAACATTTATTATTCTCTTGGAGAACAGAGAGAGACACCATGCTAAAAAACAGTGGGCCCGATTCACAGAACTAACTTAAGACAAAATCCTAAACTTACTACCATTTTGGTATTCACAGAAGGCACTTACTCATTTTGGTATTCACAGAAGGCACTTACTCATTTCGGTATTCACAGAAGTTAGGACTCCTAACTTTAGGACTCCTAAATGCCTTCTGTGAATACCGAAAGTCTTAAAATTAGGATTTTTCTCCGTTTAGTAGTAGTATAGTTAGGACTCCTAACTTTAGGACTCCTAAATGCCTTCTGTGAATACCGAAAGTCTTAAAATTAGGATTTTTCTCAATTTAGTAGTCCATTTAGGAGTCCTAAAGTTAGGAGTCCTAACTATACTACTACTAAACTGAGAAAAATCCTAATTTTAAGACTTTCGGTATTCACAGAAGGCATTTAGGAGTCCTAAAGTTAGGAGTCCTAAACTTAGGACTACTAAATTGAGAAAAATCCTAATTTTAAGACTTTCGGTATTCACAGAAGGCATTTAGGAGTCCTAAAGTTAGGACTCCTAACTTCTGTGAATACCGAAATGAGTAAGTGCCTTCTGTGAATACCAAAATGGTAGTGAGTTTAGGATTTTGTCTTAAGTTAGTTCTGTGAATCGGGCCCTGTGTGTTTAGTGAAAAACACCGTGGTAATGAGCCCTTCTAATGGGCCATCAGTAACGTGTTCTGTCACTGACTGGGAGTAGGTGTCAAAGTGGGGGAGGGCTGCACCTAACCCTAAAAATCTTCCTACCCACCTGCCCATTTCTGATAAGGAATCACACTATGGATACTTTGAGTTTTAGGAAGACTGCCAATGGAAAATTGGCAATTGTGTATTTGATTCCATTTCTAAAAGGGATAACTGAACATAACTGCAATGTTTGACCTGTGAAATATGTTCCTAGCTATGAATTGTACAGAATATTTGTGAAAAATGTGCTTGATATTCTGATTGGCAGACACAATTCTCTTTTTTATATGCTAGGCGGCGCAGCATTACAGTTTGAAGAACATTGATTGACAGTTACCTTAATGGTGATGATAATGTCTAACATAAAATAACCTCTGTGTACATTAGCTAAAACTGATGTAAGTTTGTTAAAATTAATCCATCAGAGTATGATAAGTGTGAAAAATAAAAATTGCCCAAGTCAACAAAATTTGCCCAGTCACGATTTTTCTGAAACACGAACCCGCACAAGGAAATGTAATGGTCTCTTGAGTAAGTCTTACCCACATAGTGCTATGAATGATAAAGAAACAGAGCTGTACTATCCACCCACATGGAACTGACCCACTACTTTTGCACAGATAAGAGGATGTGACCAGAGCCTAATCAACTCAAATGCAGCTGAATTCTGTGCAGAATGACGTTTTCCTACCAGTTAGAGAATGAAACAGTTCCTAGAAGAATAGGTAGTCTCTTTTTGACAAACTAAGGATGTAATAAAAGATGTAAGTAATTGGTTGAGGAGGGTGGAAGCCCCACTTAGGCAACAATCAAAATATGGTAGTATGGAAGAAAATCTGGCAGGCATAACCTAGAGGCAATGTCTAAAGTATTTATGCCCATTAACGATAATGGGGCAACCCAGTAACCCTCAGAACCTGGGCGTAATAGTGTATGCAAGAACAATGGTTCTGTCGGGGAATGAACGAAATAACTTAATATGTGCTGAATACACTTTTTCAATTATCAAGGACACACACAAAACCAAAGAAACAGGACAGAATCCAAGTCACTTGATAGAATGATATTAATTAATGTATCTAGAGCACCAGAATATTTACAGGGTAAACCAACCAAAAAACACATTCATAGTGAAACAATTGGTGAAACAGTGATAATTTGCACAAAACACATCACATATAACGAATATGTACAATGGACAATACATAAACATAATCAACAAACAGGGTCCTATTAACAATGCATAAGCCACTTTAGGGTTCAATTTTCTTGCTGCATAAGTGGATTTGCATGAGACACATAGGACATGTAACGTCGACGTTTCGACCCAAAGAAAGTGTGCCAATTAGTACGCATCAAAGAGGGTCTTCATCAGGACAAGCGAGGTTGGGGACCTGTAAGCGCAAAGAGTTTGGTGTCAGGGCAGTGTGTGCGTCACATGTAAAGGGAATAATTAATTTCCCAAATACGGTCAATTAGCTCACCTGGGGAACCGACTTAATTATGAGGAAAAGGATTCCTGTTGTCTCTAATGCAGATGGCCAACATCAAATGTGAGAAAAATATTTAACTCCTGCAAGAAATTAAAGAGGAGGAGCTGTAGTAAGGACTCGACAGGCTGCGTGTAGAGATATTTAAAACATACCTGTTTACAAGCAAGAAGCACGTACCTGTGAGGCGGTGATATATGATTTAAAAGGGAAAGTGGTGCTGTCTCTACAATCGCCACGTACTGTGAACATAAAGGATAGGGGCGTTGTTGAGAAATTGAACAAGGTAATCATCACATAACAAGATGCCTTTGTATGCATCAACTTAATATAGAGAAAACTGTTACTGAAATATAAGGCAATCAAAGGCCCGTTGTCCTTAAATAAGATCTTGCCAACCGCAAGGCATATTAACCATCCAATGCACGGAGATATAAATTACTGGTTGTGCCGGGCGCGAAAGCGCGACATTAAACATATATGGTATTGCCGCATATTAGTGTCACTACGTTCTAGTAGACCAAAAAACCATATGCGAGTGAAATCAATTTGATTAAGGGTATCGTGTATTGTTATCATAACGTTCAAGAGGACCAAATGCGAGTAAAATCAATTTGATTAAAGGTATTGCCGTGTATTGTTATCTTAAGGTTCAAATGCGAGTAGAGTGACATTAATAGCAAGTCTTGTTTCGGTTACGGCTACTAAGGTTCAAGCGGTGAACGTGACGGCGGGACGCCGACTTACTTCAAGTCCGTGAATGGACAACTTGTTCCGTCAAAGGCTCAGCTGCAACTGACAGCGAGCGAACGCCAGAGCTGACTATATGACGTAGTGGAGCAGCCGTGGACGTGCGGCAGCCGGAATGAATCAGCAAAAAAGGGGGGAAGACCTGGGATGGATTTTTGAGAGGGCTCGCACGGAATACTTAAGAACAGAGAGAATCTGTGTGTTTTAAAGGAATAACAGAGGTATTATACACGCGAACATGTTCGATACGATTGCGGTGAATGCGGATGTGCTTCCAAAAACCCGGCTTGCCAGATATAGGAATTTACATGTTTCAGTGTTCACAAACATTGGCAGATATAGGAATTTACATGTTTCAGTGTTCACAAACATTTCATATATTACGAGCTAGGTGTGCAGACATTATGAATGGCATTAACCAACATAACATAACAATGATCATGGCATACGGCATATTGAGCCCTATATGTATAATAAGGTGGAAAACCAAAAACAATTTTTTTAAAAAAACCTACAGAACACTAAAGTTACAGATATTATACACATAAATATCACAATTAAAGCCAAATCCACATCTCACGTAAATAATGCTGGCATAAGGCACAAATGTTTACGCTGAAAAAAGGGGAAACATACTCAGGACAAGATTACTAGATGAATACCCAGTAATCCATCTACTAGAGAATCTTCAAACAGATCAACAATGAAGTTTAGAGTTTGCTCATTTGTAAGTAAGTCTCCTCATGCTCATTCAAACCGGAGTTAGTGGCATCAAGGAGATGGATCCAACGACACTCCTTATAATTAAGAGAAGTGCCCATGTTACCATCCCTTCTGTGTAGTGTAACTTTCTCAAGCACCCACCACTCTAGATCCTGGTGTGTGTGTCTTGTGTTAGTGTAGTGTTCAACGAGTGGAGCCCCAAGGGATTTACATTTGATCCTACTCTGATGTTGTTGGATCCTATTTTTGACTTTTTGTGTGGTTTGGCCTACATATATCAATCTGCACGGACATCTAATGGCATAAATTACATTTTGGCTGTTGCAGTTTGAAAAGTGGTTAAGAGAGTAGGTCTTTCCCAAGTGATCGAAACTAATTCCAACCATGGTGTTTGGACAGACCTTGCAATGACCACACTTGTGATGTCCTTGGATTTGTGGTAGTTGTAGCAGAGATCTTATGTTGGGTGTGGGTGGGGGTTCAAGGTACGAGGATACCACAAAGTCCTTAACGTTTTTAGCACGTTTAAACGCAAACATGGGGGCTTCGGAATAACCAATCTCTGGTCCCACCAAATTCCAATATTTCTTAATGACTTTGTTGATCTCATTACTTCTGGTGTTAAATGTTGTAACACAAATTAATCGCTCAATTTCTTCGTTTTTGGGTTGCACTTCAAGAAGCGTTTCTCTAGGCCTGTACCAGGCCCTTTTGCGTGATCTGTTCAGCAGTCCCTTTGGGTATCCTCTTTCTCTCAGTTTGGCAATGAGTATGTCGGTTTCCTTAAAGTAGTCATTTCTTCTTGAACAGTTGCGTCTCAACCTTAAAAATTGTCCGTACGGAAGATTATCCCTTAAGTTTCTGGGGTGATGAGAATTATATTGTAACAAGGTGTTGCGGTCTGTGGGCTTCTTGTATAGAGACATCAGAATAATACCTTCTTCCACTTGCAAAGTCAGGTCTAAAAAAGGTATTGATTCATTGTTATGTGTCATGGTGAATTGAATGTTTTGATTTCGTGAGTTCAACCATTCAGCAAAGGCTATTAGTTGGGCTTCTGTCCCAGTCCAAAGCATGAGGACGTCGTCTATATATCTCTTCCACGCCGTGATGTTGTCAATGAAAGGGTTCAAAGCAGAGTAGATGGTACTGTCCTCAAAGTAATCCATATAAAGATTCGCTAGGCTCGGCGCGAATCCGGCCCCCATGGCTACTCCTCTACATTGAAAGTAGAACTCGTTGTGGAAGATAAAGTAATTTTTCTCCATCGCAATTTGTAATAGTTTTACAAGAAAGTCTGTGGGAACCCAGTGTGATCTTGGACGTGAATCTAAAACACTGCTCATAACTTCTATGGCCTCATTTTGTGGTATGCTGGTGTATAGTGAGCATACATCCAGAGTTGCAAACAATTGCAAGGAACGGTCAAATGGTTGGCCTTCAAAAAGTTGGATGGTGTGCGTAGTGTCCCTAATGAAAGATCTTGTTTCCAGAACAAACGGTTGTAAAAAACTATCGAGATATTGGTTCAAGGGTTCCAGGATGGAGCCACAGCCAGACACAATAGGTCTTCCGGGGGGTTTTGATAGGTTTTTGTGGACTTTAGGAATGGTGTAAATAGTCGGAATCCTTGGATCAGTTTTATTGAGGAATTTGCTCTCAGATTCCGCGAGGAATCCCTGTTCAACACCGTAAGATGTGAGATCACGGATGAGCTTCGCAATCTCCTTTGTAGGATCAGATGAGGTCTTTTTGTAACTGTCAGGACAACAGAGTTGAGAGTTGATCTCTTTTATGTAATCTTCTGTGTCTTGTACGACCACCGCTCCACCCTTATCCGCAGGCTTTATAACAATCGACCTGTTGTTGTTCAATGTGGATAGTGCAGTTCTTTCTTCTTTAGTGATATTATGCTTGATGTACTTGGTGTTGTTAAGTATTTCCATCACTTCAAACATCACTACTTTCTCATACGCCAAAATCTTATCATTCATTAAGTATGAGGCCGGCGTAAAAGTAGAAGGCGGACGGAATTCAGTTGCAGTTGTATTCTTTTTGTAGCTGTCATTTTTTGCAAAGAAGTATTTTAGGCGAATCTTCCTGAAGAATTGTTGCAATTCTAGTTTGATGTTAAAGGAGTTTGGAATGGAGGTGGGAACAAAAGACAAACCCCTAGCTAGAATGTCGTGTTCTGCTTTGTTCAGAGTGTATTTCGAGATGTTCAATATAGGGTCCTTAACATTCGTGCCAGACACAGTTGTTCCTTGAAGTACGGTTAGGCCTTCCGTATTAGAGATGTTGTCTAGTATAGGAATTACCACCGATAGGTCTGACGTCTGGTGCGGATCTCCCCGTGATTCTGTTGTGCTTGTGCTTGGAAGCGAACTCTGGAGTTGCTCCGTTGGTTCCCACGTGTTTGGTTCCATCGGGGCGGTCGCCCCCAATTCTGATCTCGACTTATCCAAGAGGGTTCCCCTAAAAAAGCCGAGTTGGCTGGTCCAAAATTGTCCTGGTATCTGGTGCGTGGTTGGTAAGATGGACCTTGTTGAAAGGATGGCTCAGGTGGTTGAAAGTTGGTGGCCTCTGTGTATGGGCGAGTATCCGAACTAGTACTTGCTCTTTCAGATTCGTTCTCTGAACCACTCCCGAAGGAAGAGTTTGAGAAGGTAGCGAATCGCCGGGAATATTGTCTGTTCCTATTGGTGTAATACCCCTGCGAGTCTTGAATATAGTAGTCGTCACTCGTATAGGGATATGTTGCCTTTTTATCATACGCTTTAATGTCCTTAGCTAGTTTCTCAAGTTTCTTACTTAATGTGATGGTGTTAAATTCGGATGTCGCCTTTTCTGCTCTTTCTAGAGCTTCTTTTGCGTTCTTCAAGCTTCTATCTTCCAAGATCTCTTTCTTTAGTCCCGTTATCTCTAGGATCAGTTTTTTCGCGTACTCAAGGGCGGTTTCCACCCCAAGCACCATCCAGTGGCGAGAACAGTTGTTTGCCACAAAACTAAACCCTTCGCGGAATTTTGGAAGATCAATGAAAATGGCTGGCTCATTACGAACCTGTAGTCCTTTTGGGATGATGTTGGCTTGTAGATATTTGGTTAACAAATGTCCATGTAGTCTTGTTCGGATCAATTTCTTCTCCAGTCTCTCCAGACGGGACAATTTATCATTGAGAGAGGTGTCTATGGGCGTTAGGCCAGTGCCCAAATAGTCAAATTCAGCTTGTTCTTGTATCAATTTATTTATATATTCCTCACTATAGGACAATGTTTCTTTCTCTGACATAGTCTTATTTTTGTTATGGAGAAATCACAACAAATGTGTAAAAGACCCTCGCAGGTAAAACCTGCACTGGATGACCATTAACGATAATGGGGCTGCCAAAACTCACCTGAAACCTGCTGGGCCACGCCACGCCATTACCGCCGACACCGCCAAGAGTCAAAGCGATCAACGAAGTGCACGCTATCTTCCGCGTCGCCGCCCCGGGACTGCATTTCCCGGCTGCCTCAGCGGCGGCGCGACGTAGTGACGCCAGGAGGCGCCATAAATTACTGGGAGACCGGCGGAGCGGGGGGGCTGCCAAAACTCACCTGAAACCTGCTGGGCCACGCCACGCCATTACCGCCGACACCGCCAAGAGTCAAAGCGGTCAACGAAGTGCACGCTATCTTCCGCGTCGCCGCCCCGGGACTGCATTTCCCGGCTGCCTCAGCGGCGGCGCGACGTAGTGACGCCAGGAGGCGCCATAAATTACTGGGAGACCGGCGGAGCGGGGGGGCTGCCAAAACTCACCTGAAACCTGCTGGGCCACGCCACGCCATTACCGCCGACACCGCCAAGAGTCAAAGCGATCAACGAAGTGCACGCTATCTTCCGCGTCGCCGCCCCGGGACTGCATTTCCCGGCTGCCTCAGCGGCGGCGCGACGTAGTGACGCCAGGAGGCGCCATAAATTACTGGGAGACCGGCGGAGCGGGGGGGCTGCCAAAACTCACCTGAAACCTGCTGGGCCACGCCACGCCATTACCGCCGACACCGCCAAGAGTCAAAGCGATCAACGAAGTGCACGCTATCTTCCGCGTCGCCGCCCCGGGACTGCATTTCCCGGCTGCCTCAGCGGCGGCGCGACGTAGTGACGCCAGGAGGCGCCATAAATTACTGGGAGACCGGCGGAGCGGGGGGGCTGCCAAAACTCACCTGAAACCTGCTGGGCCACGCCACGCCATTACCGCCGACACCGCCAAGAGTCAAAGCGATCAACGAAGTGCACGCTATCTTCCGCGTCGCCGCCCCGGGACTGCATTTCCCGGCTGCCTCAGCGGCGGCGCGACGTAGTGACGCCAGGAGGCGCCATAAATTACTGGGAGACCGGCGGAGCGGGGGGGCTGCCAAAACTCACCTGAAACCTGCTGGGCCACGCCACGCCATTACCGCCGACACCGCCAAGAGTCAAAGCGATCAACGAAGTGCACGCTATCTTCCGCGTCGCCGCCCCGGGACTGCATTTCCCGGCTGCCTCAGCGGCGGCGCGACGTAGTGACGCCAGGAGGCGCCATAAATTACTGGGAGACCGGCGGAGCGGGGGGGCTGCCAAAACTCACCTGAAACCTGCTGGGCCACGCCACGCCATTACCGCCGACACCGCCAAGAGTCAAAGCGATCAACGAAGTGCACGCTATCTTCCGCGTCGCTGCCCCGGGACTGCATTTCCCGGCTGCCTCAGCGGCGGCGCGACGTAGTGACGCCAGGAGGCGCCATAAATTACTGGGAGACCGGCGGAGCGGGGGGGCTGCCAAAACTCACCTGAAACCTGCTGGGCCATGCCACGCCATTACCGCCGACACCGCCAAGAGTCAAAGCGATCAACGAAGTGCACGCTATCTTCCGCGTCGCCGCCCCGGGACTGCATTTCCCGGCTGCCTCAGCGGCGGCGCGACGTAGTGACGCCAGGAGGCGCCATAAATTACTGGGAGACTCGCTTCGCGGGACGCTTCGCGGGACGCGCCGGGCTAAGCCCGGGCAAAGGGCGGGCCCTCTGTGGCCCTCCGTGGACCGACGAGACCGGCCCCGGCACAGCACCCTGCATAGACGCTGAGAACTAGGAATACATCCCATTGTAAGTTGAAATTACTCTTCTTTCTTTTATATTGCGGCAAATCGAGCATTTGATATATTTATCACTATGACTACAAGCATGCCGAGTCCATTTCCTGCCATGGCTGAGAGACTGGGAACTGTAAAGAATGGTACCTTGGATAATTATCTAATCAAGACTCCATTTACAGGGACAATCGAGTCTTCCCTAGTAGAGCGAAGGCTGGAACGCAGACGCTCTATTGAAATTATTAAAAGCAGGGCATTGCATGAGCACAATTCCACAGCTACCCCTGCAAATGATTGTACTCCTGTACCTGTCCTTGTCGATGATACTCTAAGTACAGAAGGTGTACCTTTCCTGTTGAGAGAATGTGTAGCATCCTGTACTTCCTCTACTGGAACAGCTACTATTGAATCGTCACTTGACCTACCCAGCTCTCCAGGAACTTTGAATATTGTGTCACCTATCTCCCATAAGTCTAAGAAACTTAAGAAAGCTGTCCAACCAGTAAGGCAATTTCCACCACCTGCTAAGAGGAGACGTAAAGGGATGGAACTTATAAAACAAAGGATGAGCCACACCGTCTTTGGGAAGAAGGCGACCCCCTCCAGTTCTAAAGTTAAATCTACTGTAACTACTAAGGACGTGCCAGGGTCAGACACTGTTCCCATACTAGCGCCGACCTCTGCACATATAGAGGTGGCACACAGCATCGAACATTGCCCTAAAGATGATGGGTCCAATATCGAAATCACTAGTAATCTTGTGGACACTTTCGAACTGATATTGCGTTCTTATACCTTAGCAATTGTAGAAAGGTTGGAAAAAATTGAGAACCGATTAGGGAAAATTGAAGCAGACCTTGATAGGAAGTCTTGTCCTTTACAATTAAAAGCTCAATCAGAACCCAATCAGGCCCAAGCACACTCATCCAGGGGAAATCCTGTTGTTACAGTTCGTCCACCATCAAGCGATAACGGGTTAGCCGTAAACATAGTTTCCACTAATCCGTCACTAGGCGACCTGTCCCCTGGTAGTAACTTAATAAAAGTGCCAGTCCCGATTTCTAATCCTACTGCGAGTAACAGTATTACCTACCAGCCAAATGTTCCTGTGTGTAACGCGTCAGTTACTACAACTTCCCATCTCACAATCCCTGAAAACAATATCACTAATGACACGGGTAATTGTTCAGATGGGTTACAGAGACTTGAGGAGGGAGGCCGGAGGCAGATCCAAGGAAATCAGCCTAGGGGTCCCCTACCGGATCTCCCACCTGAGGCTGTCCCCTATGTAGTGATTTTAACGGGGGTTCCTGAGCTTTCAGTAAATAAGATAGAAGGTTTCTCCCAATTAAAGAATAAAATAGTACATTGGCTGGCACTACATAGGCCGATCACTAGCAACATTAATGGCGAAATAATTCATGTACGCCGGCTCCAATGGTTGGGGGGTAGACCTAAAGATATTAGGGGGGATGTGGTTGTGATAAACTTTAGAGACCGAAATGCAGTACGTCATGTCCTGAGCTGGCCAGGGGCCAACCCAGGTAGCTGCATTACTCCACGTCCCCTGACCTATTTCTATCCACGATCTTCTGTATTTTCCCACCAGACTAGGGCCAACATACTACCTAATATTAAATTTCCCGATGTGTCTAATTTCAGGAACTCAGCTATAACGTCAGAAGACCTTGAGTGGAATATGGTACCTACTAGGCCAGGTTTCCTTGTACATAGGAGCTGGGATCACTCAGTACCTTTCACCCCACTGGAGGTTTCTAACCGGTTCAACATTCTTAGTGGTTTGGATACTTGTGATTGAAGTTTACAGCCACCCGGGGAGGAGCCAGTGGGTATGGCTGAGACTTTGGATAGGGTTTCACCCACTGATTTAAGTATACCCGATAGAGGTTTCATTCCGGCTGGTGTTACTATCAATGTATCAATTAACCTTGCTCGTAGCATAAAACTAACTACTCAAGGAGACCGCTTAAATGACACACTTAATTATGGTCTAAATAATCACGAGATTTATGCTGGGGCTACAGGCTCTTCCATGCTAAGCAACCCCCAAGATAAATTATGCTATGCTGATCATTCGGGAGAGGGTAACGGAAATAAGTCCTGTGAAAAGTGGAATATCAACGGCACAGGAGTTTCTGTAACTGTCCCAAATGACACAATTTGTAATGTGGAGAGTCAGTTTCTAGTTTCATGGAATGTGGCTGGTTTAAAAAACAAGTTGACCTCCAGTGACTGGGTTATTTTTATTGATAATTTCATGATAGTAAACATGCAAGAAACTTGGGCCTTAGAACCCCAACATAGAACTGGGTATCTCCACTTTGCAATACCTGCAACGAAAACAAACAGAGGGAGACCCAAGGGGGGACTGACTACCTGGGTTAAACAGGATGATGGTTTTATTATTTCACAACTTGAAATTGATTCAAGGGATATCCTGGCGGTTAAGCTGAAATCTTCACTGTTTGGCGAGCTCATTATTTTTAATGTATATGCCAGAGGAAAGCCAGGAGGGAAGCCTTCAGAAGTTGTAACGACACTGGGACACTATGTTAATATTTGGAAGGGACGGGCTAATATGCTAATTTGTGGTGATTTCAACTGCTCCTATGAGCCCCTGGATCAAACTGACCTGGAGCTTACGGAGGCAGAGGATGTCTGCTGGCAGATTCCCAGTCTTAGCCTCGCCCCTATCAAACGGTGGACCCAGGCCGCCCTACAACTCAAGACTTTTAGTCTTGAGTATGGTTTGAGAGCAGTGAATGGCAGGACCCGAGGTGACAAGCAGGGCAACCCTACTTTTAATAATGGATTGTGTACCAGTAGAATAGATTATATACTGGCTAATCTTGAATTTTGGTCCAACATACTTGACATGATAGTTATAGAACGTATTGAAAGTGACCATAACCCTTTAAGCCTTGAGCTGCAGTTATACAAAGGGCAGGGGTCAACACATGTAGATTCGATAGGCGATATCATCTTGACCAATGATACTCGGCGGCTTAGATGGGCAGAGTGTCTGTGCAAGCCTGAATTGATTAATAAAATGAATGAAATGGTAAATGAAGCTACCATTGAAATGCTGGGGCAGCTGGACTTTGAGGACTGCTGCAGTAAGGTAATTCACACTCATTCGACCCTTTTTCTTAAACTTAGCTCTTTTTTTAATATTCCCAGGAAAAAGCACCCTGGTAAGGGGAACAAAAAACAAGCATCATGGTATGATAAAAATTGTAGGCTCGCTTATAAATCCTTAGTTGATGCTGTGCGATCCACCGATAGGGAAGTTATAAGGGTGGCAAGGATCCACTACAAAAAGACGCAAAATGTGGCGAAAAAAACCTGGGACACTAAATATTGGGACGAATTATTGGAAGCCAGTCAGTCCAGAGATTCAACGGACTTCTGGCATCTTGTGAGGTGGGGCATGGGAAACCAAAAACCAGCCCCGGTTAACCATGTCCCACCAGAAAAATGGGTAAAGCACTTCAAATCCCAGTTTGCAAATACGAATAATGTCCCGCCACCCGTATTGGCTTCTCTTAGCCCCCTTCTGCCAGTTACTACATTAGTGTTCACCAAAAAAGATGTCGAATGTGCCCTCAATTTAATTCCTAAAGGTAGGGCTCCGGGCCTAGACAAAATCCCTGCAGACGTGTTCTTGCATAGTAGATCAGTCTGGGTCCCTTATATCGAATTATTGGCGAACACTCTGGCTAAAGGCACCATGGTGCCAGATCTATGGCGGGGAGCTGAAATCGTACCAATTTTTAAGAAGGGTGACCGAGCTGACCCGGGAAACTACAGGCCAATTAGCTTAATAGCCTGTATTCAAAAAGTGGTGGCCAGAATGGTCCTTCTCAGGGTACAGACCTGGATTGAGGAATCAGGAATTATGTCCACTTTACAGGCTGGTTTTCGACCCCTGACCAGCACGGTGGACCAAGTTTTTAGATTTTCCACAATATACTGGAAATGGGTGATTCTGGGGGGAGGCACATTGTATGCAGCCTTTGTTGATTTAAAGGCTGCCTTTGATTTAGTACCGAGAGACAGGCTGTGGAGAGCGCTCCGTGACCAGGGCATCCCACCCGAATTACTTGCAATTCTGATTACATTACATGAAAATAATTACGCGCAGGTTAGGTGGGGTAACCAGAGCCAAGTGACCGACAGCTTCCCAACTGAAAGGGGTGTCCGGCAAGGATGTGTGCTGGCACCCACATTATTTACATTGTATATAAATAAAGTTATTGAATACTACCAAGACTCTACAACCGATCCACCTAAACAGAATGGCATCCCCGTCCCCCTTCTGATGTTTGCCGATGACACCCTCTTATTGTCTAAAACACAGGAAGGGTTGCAGAAGGCAATAGTCTGCTTTGAAAAGTTTTGTAATGATTTCGGCCTTTCTGTTAATGTCTCCAAAACTAAATTTATGACAATGCATAGGCACCGGATTATCAAGGGCAGAGTTTTTATGAATGGGGAACTACTAGAGCAGACTGACAGCTTTAACTATCTGGGCATCACATTGGGCTCCAGGTTACAGTGGAAGCCACATGTGGCCCATCTAATCTCCAAACATGCGCAACTTTCAGGCGCATTGCTCAGAGAATTTAAGCTGTCAGCCACCAAACCCATAGCCCCAGTATTAAAAATCTACGACTCGAGAGTAAGATCTTCCATGCTGTATGGAGCTGAATTGTGGGGGATGTCTGATATAGCAGGCTTGCAAAAAGCACATAATAGGTTTCTTCGCTGTATCACAGGCCTCCCACAATCTACACCATTAATACCTCTTCGCATGGATTTGGGGTGTCAGAGTCTAGAAAATATTTGTAGATTTAGACCAATTGCTTATTGGAGAAGACTGTGGGTCACCCCTGAACTGAACCACTATGCGTTGGCACTTTTGGAGACGCGTAATATGGATACAGGGGAAAGAATTCCCTGGTTCAGAAAGGTAAAAATCCTTTTAAAGTCCTTAGGAATGGGGGATCTATGGGACAATCCACAGGGAACAATAATCCCCACCAAACAGGAGTTGAAAGAGGCCTACTGGACATATATATCTTTGGTGGAATTCCAGTCACATACAAATCCTTCACATACCAAGGTTTTTTTGGAGTTGAAACATTCGATCAGGTATGAGGAGTACTGGGATCTGATCACACTGCCTCAAGATAGGAAATTATATCACCAGTTCAGGGTAGGTACTCTTCCATTGAACACGATTACCTGCAAATGGGCATCTAATAAAAATGATCAAATGTGCCCTTTCTGCAAGATATTTCGAGAAACCATAGCACATATCTTGTTTATTTGCCCAGTATATAAGGCCCCCCGCCTAAGATGGATCAGAGCAGTTTGCATTCAGAAGGGTATCAAGACGGGGATCTCTGCACTAAGACTATTTCAATCCGATAGCTCTGAAATAATAGTGATTGCCATAGCTAAATTTTTGAAATGGATGTGGTTAATTAGAGCCGGGAAACTGAAAGCCCTTCAGCCGCCCTAAATGTAAACCAGTATAATGATGGAATTTTTTTTTATACTCTTTTAGTATTGTTTTTTTATGGAAAGCAGATATTTTTTTTTTTTTAACTGGTCGATTAGGAATACCACTTATGCAGTAAAACAAATCATGTTGCTCCTAGCATTAGTACCATGAATTCTATATGTACAGTCCAAAAAATTAGAACTGTCTAATGATGAAATGTTTTTTTAAATGTGTTTTTGTAAATATTGATGAGTTTTGTTTTTAAATTGTCTTTTATGACTTGAAGTCGAAATAAAGACTGTTTGATTGATAATGGGGCAACCCAGTAACCCTCAGAACCTGGGCGTAATAGTGTATGCAAGAACAATGGTTCTGTCGGGGAATAGCGAATCTTTATATGGATTACTTTGAGGACAGTACCATCTACTCTGCTTTGAACCCTTTCATTGACAACATCACGGCGTGGAAGAGATATATAGACGACGTCCTCATGCTTTGGACTGGGACAGAAGCCCAACTAATAGCCTTTGCTGAATGGTTGAACTCACGAAATCAAAACATTCAATTCACCATGACACATAACAATGAATCAATACCTTTTTTAGACCTGACTTTGCAAGTGGAAGAAGGTATTATTCTGATGTCTCTATACAAGAAGCCCACAGACCGCAACACCTTGTTACAATATAATTCTCATCACCCCAGAAACTTAAGGGATAATCTTCCGTACGGACAATTTTTAAGGTTGAGACGCAACTGTTCAAGAAGAAATGACTACTTTAAGGAAACCGACATACTCATTGCCAAACTGAGAGAAAGAGGATACCCAAAGGGACTGCTGAACAGATCACGCAAAAGGGCCTGGTACAGGCCTAGAGAAACGCTTCTTGAAGTGCAACCCAAAAACGAAGAAATTGAGCGATTAATTTGTGTTACAACATTTAACACCAGAAGTAATGAGATCAACAAAGTCATTAAGAAATATTGGAATTTGGTGGGACCAGAGATTGGTTATTCCGAAGCCCCCATGTTTGCGTTTAAACGTGCTAAAAACGTTAAGGACTTTGTGGTATCCTCGTACCTTGAACCCCCACCCACACCCAACATAAGATCTCTGCTACAACTACCACAAATCCAAGGACATCACAAGTGTGGTCATTGCAAGGTCTGTCCAAACACCATGGTTGGAATTAGTTTCGATCACTTGGGAAAGACCTACTCTCTTAACCACTTTTCAAACTGCAACAGCCAAAATGTAATTTATGCCATTAGATGTCCGTGCAGATTGATATATGTAGGCCAAACCACACAAAAAGTCAAAAATAGGATCCAACAACATCAGAGTAGGATCAAATGTAAATCCCTTGGGGCTCCACTCGTTGAACACTACACTAACACAAGACACACACACCAGGATCTAGAGTGGTGGGTGCTTGAGAAAGTTACACTACACAGAAGGGATGGTAACATGGGCACTTCTCCTAATTATAAGGAGTGTCGTTGGATCCATCTCCTTGATGCCACTAACTCCGGTTTGAATGAGCATGAGGAGACTTACTTACAAATGAGCAAACTCTAAACTTCATTGTTGATCTGTTTGAAGATTCTCTAGTAGATGGATTACTGGGTATTCATCTAGTAATCTTGTCCTGAGTATGTTTCCCCTTTTTTCAGCGTAAACATTTGTGCCTTATGCCAGCATTATTTACGTGAGATGTGGATTTGGCTTTAATTGTGATATTTATGTGTATAATATCTGTAACTTTAGTGTTCTGTAGGTTTTTTTAAAAAAAATTTTTTTGGTTTTCCACCTTATTATACATATAGGGCTCAATATGCCGTATGCCATGATCATTGTTATGTTATGTTGGTTAATGCCATTCATAATGTCTGCACACCTAGCTCGTAATATATGAAATGTTTGTGAACACTGAAACATGTAAATTCCTATATCTGCCAATGTTTGTGAACACTGAAACATGTAAATTCCTATATCTGGCAAGCCGGGTTTTTGGAAGCACATCCGCATTCACCGCAATCGTATCGAACATGTTCGCGTGTATAATACCTCTGTTATTCCTTTAAAACACACAGATTCTCTCTGTTCTTAAGTATTCCGTGCGAGCCCTCTCAAAAATCCATCCCAGGTCTTCCCCCCTTTTTTGCTGATTCATTCCGGCTGCCGCACGTCCACGGCTGCTCCACTACGTCATATAGTCAGCTCTGGCGTTCGCTCGCTGTCAGTTGCAGCTGAGCCTTTGACGGAACAAGTTGTCCATTCACGGACTTGAAGTAAGTCGGCGTCCCGCCGTCACGTTCACCGCTTGAACCTTAGTAGCCGTAACCGAAACAAGACTTGCTATTAATGTCACTCTACTCGCATTTGAACCTTAAGATAACAATACACGGCAATACCTTTAATCAAATTGATTTTACTCGCATTTGGTCCTCTTGAACGTTATGATAACAATACACGATACCCTTAATCAAATTGATTTCACTCGCATATGGTTTTTTGGTCTACTAGAACGTAGTGACACTAATATGCGGCAATACCATATATGTTTAATGTCGCGCTTTCGCGCCCGGCACAACCAGTAATTTATATCTCCGTGCATTGGATGGTTAATATGCCTTGCGGTTGGCAAGATCTTATTTAAGGACAACGGGCCTTTGATTGCCTTATATTTCAGTAACACTTTTCTCTATATTAAGTTGATGCATACAAAGGCATCTTGTTATGTGATGATTACCTTGTTCAATTTCTCAACAACGCCCCTATCCTTTATGTTCACAGTACGTGGCGATTGTAGAGACAGCACCACTTTCCCTTTTAAATCATATATCACCGCCTCACAGGTACGTGCTTCTTGCTTGTAAACAGGTATGTTTTAAATATCTCTACACGCAGCCTGTCGAGTCCTTACTACAGCTCCTCCTCTTTAATTTCTTGCAGGAGTTAAATATTTTTCTCACATTTGATGTTGGCCATCTGCATTAGAGACAACAGGAATCCTTTTCCTCATAATTAAGTCGGTTCCCCAGGTGAGCTAATTGACCGTATTTGGGAAATTAATTATTCCCTTTACATGTGACGCACACACTGCCCTGACACCAAACTCTTTGCGCTTACAGGTCCCCAACCTCGCTTGTCCTGATGAAGACCCTCTTTGATGCGTACTAATTGGCACACTTTCTTTGGGTCGAAACGTCGACGTTACATGTCCTATGTGTCTCATGCAAATCCACTTATGCAGCAAGAAAATTGAACCCTAAAGTGGCTTATGCATTGTTAATAGGACCCTGTTTGTTGATTATGTTTATGTATTGTCCATTGTACATATTCGTTATATGTGATGTGTTTTGTGCAAATTATCACTGTTTCACCAATTGTTTCACTATGAATGTGTTTTTTGGTTGGTTTACCCTGTAAATATTCTGGTGCTCTAGATACATTAATTAATATCATTCTATCAAGTGACTTGGATTCTGTCCTGCTTCTTTGGTTTTGTGTGTGTCCTTGATAATTGAAAAAGTGTATTCAGCACATATTAAGTTATTTCGTTCATTCCCCGACAGAACCATTGTTCTTGCATACACTAAAGTATTTATGCAGCACACAAACAACAATAAAGTGAAAATACAAACCATACAAATCCCAAGTCAATTTAGAAACATAGAGTACATTTTAATGAATAAAATGTTATGAGAACGTCAACGTCAAAAATCCAATCAGCAGAGCTAGAGATATCAAGGGGCAGATTTACAAGAAGTGAAGCATCTCTGCATATTAGCAGAAATGCACCATTTATAATGCGTCACGTAACGATACCCTTGCACCATCATGGATGTGTTGCATTTACAATGCGGTGCACCGTGGCGCAAGGATAGACAGATGCGTGACGCATCTTTTGGCGTACAGGCAGCGCATTGCTGGAGTCATGTCGCAAGCACGACTCAACTCCAGCAATGGTTAGGAATGCCTATTACTAACATGCTGCGTCACTCCTTATGCCTGCTTCAAGCAGGCGTAAGGTTTTGACACAGTGGCGTCGTAAAAGTGACTCAGTGAAACCTTGTAGATTTCACTGAGTCACTTGTACAAGGCTTTTCTGCGTGGGTATGCCCACCCGGCATACATTATACCCGGCGCAGGTATAATGTAGCGCAGGGCTTTACAACGTAACGCATCTCCCTAGATACGTCACGTTGTAAATATGTCGCAACATGGCGCATAGTTTATGATGCCGCTGCGTCACAGAAGTGATGCAACGGCGGCGTAAACTTGTCGTAAGAGGCTTGTAAATCAGCCCCTGAATTTCAAAGTTTTAAGTGAAAATATCACCTGGCAGCCCAAAGCTCCACTCATGGTCATCTGGTCGCCTAAGATCAGGTGAAAGTCACAAGCCCAGGCCAACCGTGATGAAGCACGGGTCGAATACAGAGACAGGGATACAGCTTAGACCAGGTGAAGAGTTACCTTCTCAAATCGTGTGAGTTCCTTTCACGTTGGGGGAGGCCATGAAGAGCAGGTTGAGCATCATGGACGAGTCGAGTAGAGTCTCCAAGCGGACGCCTTGGGCAAGCGCCCTTTCAACCTTGGGGTTGTCTCTACTTACTCCTAAGGTTTCTTAGAACCCTGAGGTCTCTCAGAGTGGGGGACCATAGGCTCGGGGGTTAGGCACCCGACTTCCACTCTCCTTCCCCCCCCCAGTCCAGGAGTGGTATACCGAGAGTAGCCTCTCAGCCCAGAGTCTGTACCCTAATGCTGAATAGGTGTCTGGCAAGCCAAGACATCTAGAGGAGGAGCCACCACCTCCCCTCCAGGATGACACACCTTATCTATGTTATGTAGGGGTTTGCCTGGTGCAGGTCTCCTGTCCTCCGCCACTGTGACAGCACATGCAACACCTCCAAGTCAGGAGTGGCCTCACCAGGGTCAGTCTTGGGGTGGTCTTCTGTAACTGCTGGAAACCCCTGATCTACTTCTTTTTTTAATTTTTTATTGAGAATGCAATGTGAACAGAGACATAGCATTCTTGTTGTTTCAGGCACAGTACACGAAAACCAACATTTCAAGACACTTCCAGCAGCCTATAATGCATTGTATCCATATAATCACTGAACAATACACAGCAAAAGACTTTTCGTTACAGTTCAATGTTGTCCCCACCTAGTACTTCAACTGAATCTGCGGCATCAACAGAGGGCCCCTAAGCCGGGTCCCATATTCAATCCTACTCCGAGCCACATATCTTGCATATCGTACATTCGCATTATACTTCAGAAGAGTTGGCACTGTGTGAGTTCTTTGTCTTGGTAAGCAGATTACCTTGGTAAAGCCCCAAGAAGTTTTTTGGTCTATTGCGGGGAGGTAATAACTCGCTATAGTGTTCAGTTTGCGTGCTACCGTACGTCATATCATGAGTCCATCCCTTCAGGGTGTGGCTCGGGCCTCGGGACCAACAGATCACCACTTTACGTCTAGCCATAAGAAACCCCATGACTATCAGATGCCTAATTTACTTAGGTAAATGTGTGGAGTACCCCAATAGAGCGAGCATAGAGTCCGGGTCAAGTGGAGAATCAGTGACCTTGCCAAGTGTCTTAAAGATCAATTCCCAGAAAGCCGCTATCCTAGGACATAGCCAGGCCAGATGATAAAAATCTGCTGGGTCCATTTCACAGCGTTCACACTCTGCTGAGTCACGTAACCCATATCTGCAGAGTCTCTCTGGTGTGTAATATACCCTATTTAAAAATCTGAAAAGTATCAACCTGTGACGCCCGTTTAACAAGATACGCTTTGTATTCTCGCAGCAATACTTCCAAGTTTTGTTGTCAATTGCTCGATTCAGGTCCGTCTGACATGCCAGTCGAGCCTTGGTATAGTGGTTGGCTCTATAGCTCTGCGCTATTTTATAAATTCTTGAGACAATACGTACAGGCGATACAGCTTTGATCACATATGTAAGTGGAGCAACCTCAGGTGGTTCTTCTAATTCAGGACCCAGTATGCTCCTTAATGAGTGTCTCACCCGGTAAAATTGAAATTGAGTGCAGTTATCGTTCAGCCCTCCGAGCTCACATCCTGCCATGATATCACTTTGCCTTCGTCAAACAACTCCCCTATCGTGTGAATGTTGATAGCTTTCATAAAAAAAGAAAAAAAGAAGAAAAAAAAAAGAATGTTGATAGCTTTCAGAGCCCTAACCACCCCTTTATCCCTGCATGGGGGTAACCAGTTGCACCAGTCAAGCAGTGTCGTGGGGGTGTAAATTATAGGACCAGCTTGTAATTTCAAAAGGTAACGCCAGGCATGTGTTGTCGCATAAACTGAGTCAAGTATCCCTGTTCTACGATCCTGTGGCCTGAACAGGAGCACCGGCAATTTTGTCGGGGCAGCCACCACCTTCTCTATCAGGAAATGTGGGGCGTCCGTGGGACCATGTATACAGTGATGGGCATGAGCACTCTGCGCCACTCTATAGTAAAGGTCTAGATCCGTTGCTCCCAGTCCCACCATGCCGTATGGGAGTGTGAGTATCTCCCACTTAACTCTAGCATGTTTCCCAGCCCAAGCTAACCGCACCATCAGAGATGTCAGTACCCTAAAAAAAGAACTCGGGAGGACGATAGGAATGTTATTGAATAAGAATAGAAACCGTGGTAGCACCACCATTTTCATAATAGAGATTCTACTCACAAGGGATGGAGGTAACTGTATCCACCTATCCACATCATCTTCCAGTTTGGATAGTGCTGTCCCGTAATTTTCTTTAAAAAGCACCTCTGAGTCAGTATGCACTGTTATCCAAACCAGGAGGTAGTCAGGAGTGAATTGGGATGTCTCTGCCGTAAGCGGAAAAATAAGCGATTTATTCCAATTCACCTTGAGGCCTTACCTAGTCCCAAACAGAATCACTTCGCATAGCACCGTCAACAAATTCTGTTTGGGGTTTCTGATGTATAATAAAGTATCATCTGCTTACGTGGATATGATCAGATTGTATGTCGGAAATCGTATGCCCCTGTGGCTATGATATTCCTGCATCGCACAGGTGAGGGGTTCGGCGACTAAGGCAGATATCAATGGTGAGAGTGGGCACCCCTGTCTTGTACCTCTGGTGATATAAATCGGGTCTGTGACCAAATCTCCGATTTTAATTCTGGCTTTAGGGGAGTTGTAAAGCACACCCATCATTTGCAAAAAGACATTCTCAAGCCCCATTCTTGTCAATACATGCTTCATGAATTTCCACTCCACGGAGTCAAACGCCTTCTCCAGATCGAGGAAGACCGCCACAGCTTGAGTATCCCGTCGGGTATGTTGTATAGCTCCGAATAGGGTTCTAAGGTTATAAGTGAGGTTTCTCCCAGGGACAAAGCCAGCTTGTGCTGGTGATATCAGTAACGGCACCAGGGGAGACAACCTAGTTGCTAAAACCTTAGCGTAAATATTTGTGTCTACATTGAGGAGCGATAGTGGCCGGTAGGAGCTGCTGGCTGTCGGGGGTTTCTCGGGTTTAAAATAGCTACTATTAGTGCTTCCCGCATAGTAGGAGGCAGTACACCTGTTTCAATGATTTCCTCAAACAGAGACTGTAGGTGCAGGACCAGTAGATCTTTGAACTCTTTGTAGAATGAGACAGTAACCCCGGGAGCGCTATTGGATTTCATTCCAGCAAGGGCTGCAGTTATTTCTTCTGCTTCTAGTATGCGCATGAGATATTCCCTGTGCCCATTCAACAGTCAGGGTAATTTAATATGAGTGAGGTAATCTAATATAGCTTTGTCATCACACCCGTCCTCAGAGCTCAAGAGGGATGCATAGTATTGCTTGAATCTATTGGCTATGTTGAGTGGATCCGTTAGGGGCTCCCCCTCGGCACAAGGTAGTGTTGACACATTAGATTTCTCCCTTCTGGTTTTGAGCAGGGAAGCTAGTACTGACCCCGGGTGGTCACCCTCCCCTTAAATACGAGCTATCGCATATTTGCCTAGGTGCCGCATTCCGGTGTCAGCCATTGTGTTATACTCCTCCAGAGTGCGGTGTAATTCTTGTGTGATACCTTCATCAGTCCCCGTTAATAATTGTTGGTCTAGGATGGCTAAGGTGGATTCTAGGTCCGTGAGGCGCTGTCAGATAGTGGGGAGGACTCCAGAGTGCTTGGCCATGGCGATGCCACGAATATACACCTTGAAGGTTTCCCACACTGAAAGAGTCTACTGATCCAACATTGACATAAAAAAAATTCTCAATAGTTTCAGCCAATTCCGCCTTAAAGACGAGGTCTAATAAGGAATACGGGGGAAATCTCCAAGTAAAGGGAGGTATGACTGCGGGGTGTCCAGGTCGATCTGTATTCGGGCGTGGTCCGAGAGCGTGCGAGGGAGGATCGCACAATCACGGATCTGTGTAAACCACTCTCTCTAAATAAATAAGTAGTCAATCCTAGTGTGAAGGTTATGATAGGCTGAATAGTGAGTGTAGCCTCCCGGGTCCTGTGAGCGTGAGCGCCACACATCGCATAGATCTAATTGGGTAATGGCTGACCTTATGGAGTGGGCAGAGGCAGTAGAGCGTCTAGGCAGGGCACCTGACCTATCTAAAGTGAGGTCTAATACACAATTAAAATCACCTTCCCAGAGCAAAGAACCTGAGCCATAACGGCTTATGCTCTCGAATAACTTTGTGAAAAAGGCAGGGTTATCAAAATTAAGACCATAAACGTTAATTATAATCAACCCAAACCCTTTCCCGCTGCAGCGCCAAACAGCGAAACGCCCCTTGAGATCTGTCTCTAGGGGTTCCAGACGAAGGTCAGATCTGGGATTCACCCATGTCAGTACCCCTCGGGCATGAGAAGTAAATCCTGCCGCATGTGTTACTCCGTAACCCCCACGTTGTAATAGGGCACTGTGCGGGGGCAAGTGAGACTCCTGAAAGAGAGCCAAGTCTATGCCACGCCTAGTGAGGAAGGCTATAACTTTCCGCATTTTCCTGTGGTCATTAAGACCTCTGACATTCCAGGTTAGAATTTTTAACCTACAAGATTTTACAGGCATCTAGGCTATTAACAAAACTCGAGAAGTAATGCATAAAACCGTCTCCGTGTAAACCTGTGTGTCCTCGTGTTGTGGCCTGCGGCCACAGTATGTGGGAGCAATCCTATCAAAACATTGAAAAACATTCTGCTTTGGTCTCTGTAACATCTCCCCACCCCCCACCCACGCATGCATCCCCTAACACGGTATGTCAACCTCCCCCACCCAACACAATATCAATAAAATAACAGGACTAAACTCCCGTAACATGACACAATTCCCCAGAACGTGCCCCGTTATCTCCCAAAATGTTCATTAAAATAACGAAAATACAATAACGTTGCAATCCGAACTAATCCCCAATAGTGTGCTACACGTGTAGGCCGAGGTTGCCCACCCAGTAGGTTGAAGAAACCTAGCTAGATTAGACAATGAGCTCCCACAGCCATCTGCCCACCTGTAAAAATGGTGCATCTTGGAAAAATAACTCTGTGTCAGCCCCGTCCCACTCTAAACCCATCCTGGATAACTAAACACATGTGTTTCGTGCCGACACAGTCTGTGTGTGATACCTGGGTCTAACACCACAGACCAGAATAGCCCACTAACCATTAAAGTTCAACTAAACCACCAGTACCATATCCCCAGTCAAAGTCATTCTCACCAACCACCATCTTAGCTGTAGCATGCGCGGCTTAATCCTTAGTCCTGGTCCGCAAGACAGCCTCCTGTCGCTTCTTCCGAGGTGCTCTGTCCCGATTCCGGCCGCTTTGCCCTGGACCACTCCTTCGGGGCTTTTTGCAGCATCTTGGGGTCCGTGAAGATCCGCGATTTACCCTGACGATTTACTCGGAGTCTTGTTGGGTATAACATGGCGTAGTCCAGGTTTTGGTCCCGTAGTTGTCTTTTCAATGGTGCGAATTGTCGGCATGCCTTCTGCACTCGGGGCATGAAATCCGGAAACAAGGAGATAGTCGAACCCTCATACTGCAGATTTTGTTTCTCTCGAGCCACCTTTAACGCCGCGTCTCTGTCTCTGTAGTTTAACAGTTTGGCGATGGTGGGCTGCGGGGGAGCCCCAGGGACCGGGCGCGGCCCCAGCGAGCGGTGTGCTCTTTCCACCACAAACATGGGGGAGAAAGTCTCGCTTCCCAGCAGTGTTACCAGGAGTTTTTCAACAAAGAGCTCCATGTTTCCGACCTGAGTCGTCTTCGGCAGGCCCACAATGCGGAGATTTTTGCATCGAGACCTCGCCTCCAGGTCCACTGCCTTGTCGTGCAGGGCTTGCAGCGCCTTTCCCATTTGTTTCTGTTCCGTATTTAGGTCCGTCTGAGCCTCTTCGACTTCTGTGACCCTGCATTCGGCCACATCTAGCCTCTCCACCTGCTTGTCCATCCTCTCCGTCATTCTATCCATGTGATAGGACAGGGAGCCCAGTTTGTTTCCCAGGATCGAGAGGCTGCTTTGCAAGTACTTTTCCATAGCCTCTAATAGGCCGCGTATACCAGCATCCGCCGCGTGTCTTGCACATTGTCTCCTTCTTCAAGGACGTCTTCTCGCCGTCTTCTCACCCTCTTGACCTGCGCTGGTCGAAGGGAAGTTTAGGTTGCGATTTGTCTACTCTACCCATTATGGCCGGGATACAGGTAAATGCAGTAACTCCACTTACTCGGGCCGGTTAGGCGAGCTTTTTCTCGTAGTTGGCAGGCGTTATCGGTGCAGCTGTACTCTGGGAAGCTCCAGCCGAGAGGATATCATCCCTGGACTACATCGACATGTCCCCGCGACTATCCAGCTGCAAGACGAAGAGCTTGCATCCAGATAGCTCAACAGCTGTCCCAATGGTCCAATAGAACATACCCAATTGTACGCAGATATGTGGTTAGCAGGTAAGTTTGTGTAGCGTGCGCTACCTGATTCGCACTCAGGGCACGTTAGGCACCGTGGAAGAAAATAGGACTCAGTAGAGGAGCCTCACAGCCCGGGTCACAGCAACTGCAGATCTCCGAATGGGTCGGCAACTCAGCCCAGCCTCGCCCTCAGCAACGATGTGGCCATACGTATCGTGCGCCGGGCCCCTCGGTGCATCCAACTAACAGCGCCGGCTCCACTCTGACACGTGCAGGCCCGCTTCAGCCCAGGCATACAGGTATCCGATAGCCCGTAGCGGGGGACAAGGCTTCTCCCACCGCAGGTCTTGGGACGCTGAAACGTTGCACTCTGCCGAGATTACGCCGCAACGCCCGTGGAGCCCTCAATACGGCAGCGTCCGGGGGCCCAGCGCGATCTCAGTCACTATCTCCTTCTTCCCGGGATCGCAGCGGAGGGCCGCAGAACCGAACTCCCGTAGGTGCAAGTGACAATAACAGAGGCTAGCGGCTGCACCTCCACGCCAGTCCCCAGTAATCGGCAGCACCGGGTGCTACGTGAATGGCTGCCCTGCTCAAATCTCGGCTGATGAAGGCCACGCCACCCAGAAGCGTATATATATATTGCGCCTCACCGTGCTGCCATCGGTCGCGGGCCCGTGATAGGACGTCATGTCTCAGCGACGATCCAGTGTTCAGGGAAGCCGGCCCGGCAAGCCGGTCAGCGTCACACGCAAACACGCGCCTCCAGGTCTCTGCCTCTGCGTCACTCCAGATCGGGGATTGCGGCCTAGGACAGGAGCGCCGCCGTCCTCAGTCTCAGAACCCAGGAGCAGGCGTAGAGGTCTCAAATCAGCACAATGGGCACCCGATACCTTCCGGGGCTGATGCGTAGGGAAAGAAAGACGAAAATGTCAGCACCAATGATGAATGAATGCAGGATATTGTGACGGTTCCACTCTCCCTACTCAACTTCTTCACCTTTGCCATACTGCAGCTTTCAAGTTTGTTGAGATCCAACTCCATCATTGTGGGCAAGAATCACAGATGCACAAAATGTGAGAAAGTAATCAAATTAGAAAAAATATGGACAATCAAGGAGAATTTAAATAAAAGTTGGATCTGATATCAGGTTATCTATATGGAAGGCTTATTTTAGACTAATCACTGGGTGGCACTGTACAAACACAAGTACTATATCCCACCACTGAACACCAATGTAAGAAATTGGGCTATTAGTTGAGGGTGGTGGAAGCCCCACTCAGGAAAGTACCACAGTCCTTGCTAGGGTGAATCACAAAAAGTCACTACTATTAACCTGTGCTTAAACCTCTGGTAGCTTGTGACAAAAGCAGTCAGGCTTAGGTTAATGGGGAAAGTGTAACATATGTATGCAGTACACACAGTAATAAAGTGAATATTCATAACACCATAAAAATCCCAAACCAATTTAGAAACATGGAGTACATTTTAATTAATAAAAAAATTATACCACAATGACACAAATCCAATCATTAGAACCGGAGATATTGAATTTCAAAGTTGTAAGAAAAAATAGCACCTGAAAGCACAATATGCACTCACGGTCATCTGGTTGCGGTAGAACAGGGGAAAGTTACAAGTTCAGGCCAACTGCGATGGAGTGTGGGTCAGATGCGGAGACCAAGTTAGTCCATCTAAAGAGTTACCTTCTAAGTCCGATGTAAAGAGTTCTGTTCACGTTGGAGGAGGCAGCGAGGAACAGGTTGGGCATTGTGGACAGTCGTTGCTGAAGCTTTGCGGTAGTGGTCACCATGGTCTGTCGTTGCTGTAGCATGAAGTGCAGCTTTTTCATTGTCAGTTGTTGATGGTGTTCACTGTGACACAAGCAGATCTCACCAGACCTTCGCATTGGCAGTCATTGTGGGCTACAGAGTCTTGGTGCAAACGGGCCTATTCGCGGTCACCAAGAGCCCAAATATCAGGATTTACACCTTCCTTTCAGGAGGAGCTCTAGTCAGTGGGAGGGATAGGCTTTACAGTAGTGAAAAATTACTTTTCACTACCAGGGCAAGTCCTACTTTTTAAATAAAATGCACCCTGCTCTATGAGCCTTTAGGGCTACCTTAAGGGTGACATATAAGTATAAAAAAAGAAGGTTTAGGCCGGGTTTAAAGGTTTATTGTAGCAGGTTGAAATTGCAGTTTAAAACTGTACTACAGGCTGTAGTGGCAGGCCCTAGACATGTTGTAAAAGGCTACTTTATGGGTGGCGCAGTAAGTGCTTCTGACCACTAGTAGCATTTAACTCACAGGTCCTGGATACATGGAGTACCATTTACTAGGGACTTATATTTTAATTAAATGTACCAATCAGATCGATGCTGATTGTACCATGTTTTAGTGAGAGAGGAGAAGTACTTTACCACTGGTTAGCAGGGAAATAGTGCACAGAGTCCCAATGCCAACAAAAGCGGGCTCAGCAACAGAAGGGAATAAACTGGGTATGTGTGTAGGAATGTGTCCCTTTTAGCATGGTTACCCTTCACTTTTTGCCTGATGTCTGATGCACTTTGACTGAGTACCTGCCAATCAGGTTCCCAGTGCCTGTGCTCTTTCCCTAAAACTGTACCTTTGTTTTCACAATTGGCAAACCTCTGGCTCCCATGCAAGTCTATTGTAAAAGGTACCAGTGGTACCAAGGACCTTTTGACCAGAGAGGGTCTCCAAGGGCTGCAGCATGTATTGTGCTACCCACAGAGACTCCTCACCAAACACATAAACACGGCCTGGTGCAGACAAAACTTAAGAGTCGACATGGCCCACATTCCTGTGTGTCATGCCCACCAACCACTGCCTGTGGCATAGGTAAGTCACCCCTTTAGGAGGCCTCCCAGCCCTAAGGCAGGGTGCACTATACCACAGGTGAGGGTGCAGCTGCATGAGCAATGTGCCCCCACAGGTCTGTGCCATTCACAGGCAGTGTAAGTGCAAACAAGCCATATTGAGTACATGGGCTGGAAGTTTGTCATTATGAACTTCAGAGCTCCATGATGGCTTTACTGAATGCTGAAGAGTTTTGTATCAAACTCCTCAGCATAATAAACCCACACTGAGGCCAGTGTTGGATTTATTCCAAAATGCACTCAGAAGGCATCTTAGAGATGCCCCCTAAAAAACGACCAACTGCCTCATGTCCAGCTGACTGGTCTGCACCAGCCTCTGCACACAGACATGTTTCTGTCCCCCTGAGGTGGGAGCACTTGTGCTCTCGTGGGTCAGGGACAAAGGCTGCTGGTGTGGATGTGTTGTACACCTACCACTGAGCAGGAACATCATTCATGGTGGAGAGGCTCAAAAGCTGCCTGCCCTTTGATATGCTGGACAGGGCCTCTCCAACTACTGGAGATGCCTGCCCCCTAGGCCAAGCCCCACTTTTGGTGGCAAGGTCAGAAGAAAGATTAGTAGTCAGGTGTCCCCTCTCTGCCAGGACAACCCCTGGACCAAGGTGACCCCCTCCGTAGGAAATCCTCCATCTTGAACAGAAGGATTTGACCCAATCAGGTTAGGGGGATGGCCCTTCCCCAAAGGGAGAGGACAATCTAAGGGTATAGTCACCTTTACGGCAAGTAGCCCAATGGCTTCTATCTGCCCATACCTGTAACGCCTCTAAATTCAGTATTGAAGGGCACCCCTGAACCTTTATCCTCAGATTCGATGGACCAAAGAAGAAGACAGAAGAGGACCGCTGCCAGACCAGGAATTGAACCACTACAGATAGAACTCGGCAAGAACCACGCCACCTGCAACCGGTTCAACAACTGGGACTGCTGTCCCTCCTGAAACCTTACAAGGCCTCCAAGAAAACTCGGAGACCTTTCAGCCTACACCAAATTGCCCAAAAAAAACCTTTGGGCTAGAAGCTGAAGTCCCTGGCCTCTGCCGGTACAGTAAGCGTAGCAGTTGACGACCAGCACTTGTGTCGACGTGACTCACTGTTGCAAAAGAACCCCAAGACCTCAGTAGTAGAGGACCGGCACTTGTGTCAACGCGACTCTGCCCTGCAAGAAGAAAGCCCCCGGAGCTGGATGGCTATCACGACCTAGAGGGATCCTGTCGGCCAAATGACCCAAGCTGTTCACATCTCCGTTCCCGACAGCCCTTACCCTCTTGCAAGAGGCTCTGTTGCCCTCCTCCTGCACTGCCTGCCTGACCGCTGCCTCTCCATGACGGTCCGGTGACAGCGGATCTCCTCCAGTCCCCGCAACATCTCCATCCCCACGACAGTGGCTGCTGGGTTGGTGGCGCATTCATGAGTTCTACAGTAACTTGCTGATGACAACTACAACAGTAACGTTGTTGGCGGTCTAATGAATGCTATTCATCCCCATTACTCTCCGCTGACCTCAAGGGTAAATATCATAGCCGGTATCGACCGCCATGGCGTACGTACTGAATCCCGCACCTCTTCGGGTGTCCCCAGTCTCAATTCACTAACATTGGACTCCGTGACCTCTGCACCCAGCTGTCACAGTGCCGCTGGTGATGCAGTACCTACCTTACACTGATCCTGCCCAGTGTTGATCTAAACCCTTAAAGACTGAAAGAATAAGTCGTGCACACACCTATTGATTCATAACACTGCTTTCCTCCTTTAGGATTGCATTACATTTTTTATCCCATTGCATACAAAAGTATATCTATTTCTATTGCAAAGTTTGACGGTTTTAAACTGATATTACAAAAGTATTTCTAAGACTGTAAAGCATTTCTACTGCCTTGCGAAACTAGTCCTACTGCATTTTGAAAAGTATTACTACTTTGAAAACTCTTACTTGCCTTCAACTGTGTACTTCTTGGTTCTAGAAATAAAATAACCAAATAATAACTTTTTATACAAAACAATTGGTCTGAATTCAGTCTTTGAGTATGTGCAATCAGTTCTTGCCGGAGTGTGTCCAATAAATGCTTAACACAGCCCTCTGATAAGCCTAACTGCTTGACCACAGTACCACAACTAGAGCTTTTAGTACTATCTACTTAGTCCTCCGTAAGCCTCTGGATCCACTGGACTCTGTACACAGTATACCTTACTTTGGTATAGTATAAACAGAGCTAGCTTCCTACAGTGTTACCCTGCGAAAAGGGGAGGTCCAACAAAGGGTCTCCAGGTCTTGTCTTTGTTCACTATTAGGAGCTGCTGTCGCCCCATATGAGACCAGATGCTTCCCCCCTGAAGGGACAGAAAAGGCCCAGGAACAAAGAATCGATCATATCGAGCTCCAATGCCAACAGCATTGGGTCCTACTACTATCCTTTGTCTGATGTCTGGTACTTCATGTTATATTCAGTGTCCGGTTCTGTTGCAGTACCTCTCTGCTGCTTCAGAGGAGGGAACTCTAAACAACCTCAGTGAAATCTCAGTATCAGACAAAGCAGAATCTCGGCAGATGGTAGTTGCCAAGCCAGGCCTCCTAATGTCCAGTTACCATGAATTGACAGAGCAGACACTCTCTGTGGAACCATATTGGGGTGCACTTAACAGACTTTGTCACAGGAAAACAATGAGAAGAGGATAAACAATGCTGAAGGATGAGAAAAACCAGATACAGATAGTATACAAGCAGTCTAAAAATGAATGCACACACAGTCTGTTGGGACAGGAAAGTTACATGCCTGGTGTACAGCCATGTTTCCTTTGCCCTTTGTTTTAGGCCCTGGCATCACTCTAATCTAGCATGTGTGCAGAGGCTTTGCTTGTCCTCTAACATAAATAAGGTCCTGTACCGATTCTTTTTGTAAGACTATGGTCTACTCTCCCTGTCATGGGTTTAGCACATAGAGCAGCGGTGGCAGTGCACCATGTTTTGTGATTTTATAGTTGTGACAAGAACTTTTGATCTGTGTCACTAGAGTGGAGGCTCAGCAGCCCACTCATGTAAAATTCTATGGTGTGGGTGCCCCAGGCTGGTGACAACCCTGCTGTGAGAAACATCATTCTACACAAAGGCTATGTCAGAAGATCAACCGGGAAATGACCCTTGAACGGAGAACCCCCAAACCTGTTATGAAAGTACAGACAGAGGATACACATTTCATACCTGTTTCTGTGGCATAAAAGTGGAGCCCCACTTACGTGTTGTTCCAGTTCCAAGTCCTCTATGGCCAAATAAGGAAGTGCTCTGCTAAGTACTCAGATGGCTGCTGTGGAAGTAGAACTAGTGTTATATTTCATATAGGTACCATAATATAGGCCCCGGTAACTTCATTACCCTTCACCTATATTCTTCCCTACATTACACTTGTAAGGGTTATACAGGGACTGGCCTTTTACCTAGATACGACACTGCATTCAGAACATGGGTTTTCCCTAGTTCTAAATCTCATACATTATGCATGAGGATTCTTGGAAGCACAGCAGGACTACCATCTCCTGTATATATCTATGTATATAGTTCATGCCCAACGTCATCCTTAGGCTGACACAGTAATACAGCGAGGTAGGACCCCTGGGGAGACCTATGGGTGTTTATACATCACATCTTGCTAAGATAAAGGGAGGAGACCGAGACTTCCCAGCAGACATACTGACCAGAGACGCTGAGGTTCCTGCCTGCAGACACTCCAGCTCTCAGTGGTCTAAAACATCCCTTGCAGGGTGTCCAACTCGAGACCAGGACAGGGTCCCACAGTCTCGCACTTAAGTTAATGGGGTTGACAAACTCCTAGAGGGATTCTTGGCTTAACACCTATACACATACTAGGTACATGTAGGTGCATCTAGTTAGGGAAGCATTGTAGGAGTACACATCTTTTTATCATGTGTTTTATATACCTGTATGTATTTATGATTATTGTAAGATGGTAGAGCTATACCATCCATTTACCTTTTCTAGTACTGCAAATCATTTATATCTTATACTGCCTAACAGTTGTTGCAGCTCATCTATTCTACACCAGAATAACAACTGTTCAACAAATACTTATTGAAAACGCCCAGCCTGTTGATTCTGTGTATCTGTCTGAGATAAACTAAGTAAGCACGAGTGACTTAGCGAAACGTAGTATATTGTTTCCACAGTCCTGAGGGATCAGGGTGGTGATGTTCGATGGTTGCCAAGAACTATTCTCTCCTTGGTAGGAGGTGATTCTAGTGGCACTATGAGCTATTTGGTACAAAAGGCAAACATACCTGGTGGGGGTGTTCAGAGTCAGTCTGTCACCAATCCTACAGTGTATGCTGTCTAAACGTGCAGATCCTGTATAACTATTATAGGAGCTACACAACACTAGTGCCTGCCTGACTGCCAATTTCCCAGATGTGAGGGAACATTACTAGAGTCTGATCCCTTGCTGGAAGAGTTGTACACATGTTCTGAAGTGCCTAGAAGCTGGCATGCCTGCTGTGACAGGGAAGGAGACTGATAGCTCTCCAGGAAGAGAGACTGTGCAAAATGACAGAGGTGCAGGGAGTCCTAGTGCTGGTAGGACTTCAAGAAGATGAGGACTGCGACGAACGATCTGTATACCCCGGTGAAGGTGGGCCTAGTGTCTCTCTTAAAGTGGTTGCACTGATCGTGGAGAACCTGCTCACAGGGGCCCACCTGTTCATCAAAGAGATCAGCCGGAATCGCAATCCCTGCCTGTGCCCTGTCAGTAACTGATAAAAATGTGCACAGGCAGGACGGCTGAAGCCGCATCTGCTAGTTGGGTGCCCACAAGCAGCAAGGAGACCCCAGCAGGAAAGTGCATCTTCTCCCAGAAGTGGGAAGGAAGGGGCATGCTGAGACTAAGGCGGCCAGCTGCATGAAAGGATTGTTCCACCGCAGGTGGTAAGAACTGAGCAACTAAACTGTATGGGACCAAAGTAATTAAACTGTGAGCAGTTGAGTGCAAGAAGGAGAAGATCTGCACCTGAGCTAGCATCATGCTATTGCCCTAATCCTAACAGGGAAGTGCAGAGACCACAAGGAGGTGAGGGAACTGGGTGAGACAGCAGATGGACGCACAACCCTGCCCAACAACACCCAGTGCCTCAAAATGTGCTTTATGTTTGGGTGTTTGATTTTGCTGTAGTGTACATTCAAGTACCTTTTTTTTAAAGAAGCAATGTGGTGGACAATCATTTATTGTGCTGCAGTGTGATTGTTGTCTTGAGTTTGAGCACCACACTCTGCCTCCATGATAACTCTGTGGACGCTCACAATTTCTACCAGAGGCGAGTGCTAAAGAAGTCATACTTGGCCCAGTTAATAAGGCCAAAGTAGGACACACCACAGGACATCAGAGGCAAGGGACCTCCAGTCCAACAGTTGTGGCAGCCCCAACTTGCCCGTGGTGACCGAAGGGTTCTGTAGAATGAACCAGTTTGACTTTCTTAGAATTTAAAACCCAATTAACCTTTTTCCACCTAGACTTTAAACTCCTATATTCTTATTCCGATGTATATTTCTGGAAGGTTAGATGAGTTTAACAACAAGCACGTGCAACATGCAATAAGTGTTCATTTGTAATACTAGAAACTGTTGGCAAATCAAGAAATGGGAAACGTGTGAGTGCTGTGAGTAATACCTGCTGGGCAGTTGCAGCTGGCATTACTCGCTTGTGGGGGAGATGGAGGGCCTCGAGCCGGGGGCGGGGGGAAGGGGGGTTGCGCGGGGAGGGGGGTACATTTAATAGTAATAAAAAAACAAAATCTTACCTTTCTGCCGGCCGGGTCCCGCATCTTCTCGGCTCCTGCTCTCCTGCCTCCAGAAGCAGTCAGCCAGGCTCCCTCTCCATAGCCAATCACAACGCAGCAATGGCAGCGTAGTGATTGGTGGGGACGCTGCCCAGCCAGTGGCGTACGGGGAGGTTGCATGGATAAAGGTCAGAGTGCGCATTACTGGTTTGGGCGGCCCCAGAGGGCTGACCAAACAGTCATCGCGCCCTCAGGAGTGGGCACACCACTCCTCCCCTGCCCTGGCTGCTTGCAGAGCAGGCCCGCCCATCCGCCCGCCCGCAACCAAACATAAAATGGTAATAACGGAGAGTTATTACCATTTTATGTTTCTACTTCTCACACTGGAGAAAGCAGTGGGGCGACGCTCCTCCACCCTAGTATAGGGGTCGCCCCTGCTGCTGGGGTCCTATTGGGAAGTGTCGGTACTCTTCTTGTGCAAGGGAAAGTGCTTATACTTTGCCTTTATACCAAAGGGGCTTGTGAAGACTGCGCTTTGGACGAAACATGTGTTGCCAGTATTCATTCTAAACAGCACTGCCTATTTAAAGCTTAGAGGTTTAAGATGCTACGCTTTAGAGATTTTTTTGTATTACTGTATATTTGAGTGAGCACAGAGCAGCTATATGAACCCTCCTCTGTCAACAGATGCATGTGAACAAAGCAGGGTCAGATAGAAAGATAACCTACAATTCATATAATATTTACCATCATCATCAAAGAAGCTTTATTTGACTGTACAAGTCAAGTCAAGTCAAGAAATACTTTATTTCGAATTTAGTATATAAATTCATAAAAAGTCACATACATACACAGTTAAAAGACACAGCCCAATTATAAAATAATAAAGTTTCATTGACAGTTTAACAATCCATATCCGCTCTTGATTTCATTATAGATTTTAAAAAACGGACAATAAAATATATACAATCCATAAGCAATAATTGTAAAAACATTAAAGCAGGTTTAACTTGGGTGAAATTCATTTTCTTTAAAATAGGTAACAGGTAGATTTTCCTTGGAACAGAATAAAATTTACAAAAAAACATAAAATGTACTAAATTTTGTGTGGAATCACCATCACAACCACATACCGGTAGCATCTGTCCCGAGTAACCTACTTTAGGTCTGGCCACTAAAAGGTGGAATGTGTTACATCTAAATCTGGTTAATAGAAATTTTTCATGGGTAGTAAGAGTGGACATTAGATAAGGCTCAGCGGCAGGGGTAGTTATTAAGGCGAGGTGTGTCCGGACACTAGGTTTAGTAAGCTCAATCCCTTCTCTTTCATGCGTCCTAAAATTCAAAAAGAGGGATTTAACCAATGGGACATCTTTTTTAAGGATCTCTTTTGGCTTAAGGAACAGGGAACACCTTCCAATTAGTTCAAAACCCTTTTTGATGTAGGAAAACCAAGGAATTCGTGCCTTATTCTCTAAATCCAGACAATCCCGTAATATATCTTGTGTCAAGGGTATGTCTGGATTGAGCCAGCATTGTAGCCAAAAAGTCATGGGGCTCATTGCTAACTGGTCGGTTATGTAAGGTACTCCCAGTTCTTCGTGGGCCACCAAATTTGGAGTACTTTGCGGGACACATAAAAGTCTTTTTAGGAACTTATTTTCCTCGACCTGTATAGAATTTACCATACCACGTCCCCACAACTCGCTACCATAAGTTGCTATCGCAATACTCTTTGCTCTGTAGACCTGAAGCATGGCCCCGGTCGGTTTCTTCCCTATTTTGGAGGCAAAGTTAAATATTGCAGCATTTGCCCGAGCCATCTCACCCCTTTTTTTATTTATCGCGGCATCCCACTTGAGTTTATCGTCAAATAGAACTCTTACATAAGAGAATACCTTGGTGCTAGGAATTAAATCTCCCCCTGTTTTGAATAAAAATGTCTTCCCAGGGCGTTTGCCCAAGCTCATGGTATAAGACTTTGTACTATTTATTTTTAAGTCTAGCTTAGTCATAAACCCATGAAAAGAGTTTAACAGGGTCTGGAGCCCCATTTCAGTTCTTGCGAGTAATACGGCGTCATCCGCGTATAGCAGAACGGGAATACCCCGTCCCGCTATGCGTGGAAAATCAGCACCAGTCTCTACCAGGGTCCTCTCAAGATCATTAATATAAAAATTAAATAAAAACAGAGCCATAATGCATCCCTGCCTAACACCTTTCTTAATGGTGAAGTCTGTCGTAACTTTCAGATCTTTGCCATACCTAATGTTTGCTCGGGTTGAGGAATGTAAATCCCGCAAGAAATTTATTAACCCCACGTCCACCCCTCTCGCCTCCATGGCCTGCCAGAGTTTTGACCTGTTGACACAGTCAAAGGCTGACGAGAGGTCCATGAAGGCGAGGTGAATCGAGCCAGGATGTACCACAGTGTATTTATTGAGCAGTAGGTACAGGTTAAGACACTGTGTAATGGTTGAACGCCCTGCGTGAAAACCGTACTGACAGTCTGTTAAAATCTTATTATCAACTGCCCAATCCTTCAGTCTATTTAAGACTGTACAAGTCATAAAAGCATATATAAAGATAAAAACATGTAAGTTAAAAAATACTTTTCCCATAAATGTGAAACCAATCTTGTTCTTTCTTCTCCCTTCCCTCCGTGGCTACAACGAGGTCTTCCAGCTTCTGTTTTTTTCCATCTTCTTCAAGAAAAAGGGTGCAACATCTACTATTTTAAAACATTTTGCAAGTACTTTATTGTATTTTTTAAGATGGATTATTCCCTAGGGACCTACTATGCCAAGGAGACTTCCTAAGCAGCATTTTCATGTTCCATGCAGGGAGACCCCAGCTATTGGCAGCATTCGTTGGGTAGGCTTGGGCTGTGCTCTCAACTCCCAGGCCTCTTAATTCATCGTTCTGAGGCGGGTTCAGCATCCCTGTTAATTCATCTAACTCACGGGGTGGCGGTGCTTGACATGCTTTGAACTTAGTCCCTGGCCCCATCATGGCGGCACTCACACAAAATCAGCAACCCTGATGATGTCACACAATTATGGCGAGCCGATCGCCATTCACTCCCCCTTTGGTGTGATGATTGATTACCAGCAAACGAAGCATCTTTGAATAGATCAAGTTGGTTACTCCAATTTTTGTTTTCTACACCTAATAACAGGAGTACACACTTGAACAGTGGTTCTCAACCTTTTGACTTCTGGGGACCCCCACTTAAATAATCTCTGGAACCTAGGGACCTCCACTGAATCAGTAGTGGAATCTGGGGACCCCCCGCTGAGTTATTACTAGCAGCTGGGGAGCCTGGCCTAAGTATTGACGATGATTTGAACAGCAAAACAATACACACAAAAATGCAGAAAAAAGCATTCATCCAACAAATACACAATTTATTACACATTGTATAAATTCGCAAACACATATATCAAGATTTTAATTGAAAGGTTGGAGCTTTTCTAAATTCAATTACGGCCACTCATCGTACATACTATATTCTGTTTAATGCACCTGCACTGCTCCTACAAATCAATTTCAGATTTCTTCACATTTACAGTACGCTTTAAATGTTTCAATTGTACATTTAGGGTCTTTATTTAGATTCACTTTATGAATCTGTTAATATTATTTAATTTTCTAAGTAGTTGCGGACCCCCTGAGGAAGCTTTGCGGACTCCCAGGGATCCCCGGACCACAGGTTGGTAACCACTGCCCTAGAATAACCCTTTCTCTGTTGTCTGGATTCACTCAGTGGAGACTTGGTCCTCACCAGAGGTCACTGAAATCATCTCAACATTTCCTGGTACTTTTTAAAACTCTTTTTGTCATGAGTCGCTATATCTTGCTAACAATCAAGAGTACCTGTGAGCTATGTAGAGCATCTGGCAACAGATCTGACTCAAATACCACAGATAGATCTGACTTATCCTCAGTTGCAGGTCAACCCTAGGCCCTGATGGAGTTCAGGCACCACTGGTTATCCAGACACTCAACCTCATCCTCCAGCAAGGCAATAAAGGAGCAAGCTGAGACCCGAAATGTAGTAAATTTCAGAACAGCCTGTTCTTCTCCGTCTGATAAATTTGCTTTGATCTTCTCACATTTGCCTCTATAGGCTCACTTAATATGGTTTGTGCCTTGCTTATCATGGGTTTTGCCTCAGCTCGAGGCAGGGGTGTACCTCATACTCGTTCTCCTCCAGCGTTTGTCAGTTGTCGAGGCAGAGTGAGCGGGGCGGGACTATAACAGGGGATAACAAGGGACATCCACTGTTCATAAAAATGTGTCCAAGTCAAACAGGGTGAGCAACAGGTAGAAGGTTCCAGAGTACATCACCAGTGTACCTTGCTTTACGGTTATCTGTCACGATGTTAACATCCGCCTGATGTTAAGATTGCTTATAGCCTCATTCCAGGCTCATTCGGGCTCACTTAAGCCTGCTCAGCACAGAGACTTCACGCATCTGTTCTCTTTCATCTTTGTTTTTTGTTGTCATCTGTACATGGGCACGCTAGCCTTCTCAGTTGGGCATAAACATTGTCTAGGGATCCGCACTCCCTCTTCTGGGCTTGGCAGAAAATGATCCTTCGTAGTCTGGATTCATATGAGGCTGAAAGTGCACCTCCAAAGCTACTGCATTAATCAGAGATTTGAGGGGGCGCCTCCACAGCTTGCTCTCAATTGTCATTATATCCAGTGTCGGGGCGATTCAGAAAAATATTGTAAATTTCTTCACCTGTATTATGCATTAAAGGTGGTCTCTTTACCCCTCAATCAGCCTCTCTAGTGGCCCTGAGGTAATTGCTCAGGTGCCCAAAATATATTTTCCATCAAGAGCTCACATATGTGGAGATCATTATGGGAAGAAACTCAATGAGGCCCCTACTTTTCTTCTGACAACTCACAGTGGGTCATTATCCACCATGGTGGTGCTTCAAAATCTGACACGTGGTGCATCAGACAGTGGGTGTGTGAAGTCAAGATTCTCATTGCCAGTGTCTATTCTGGGTATAATGCAGGCTCTGCTGACCACTGCAGATCACCTTATGTTTGAAGCTCACAGCGTGACCTCACAGACTTAAACGCACTGAGCTAGGTGTGGACTGGTGCTTTGGTACGCACAATCCCTTTTTATTTTTGATACCCCTGGCTGCACGTGTTTTCAGGTCTCGCCTAGCGTATGCAGCGCATGCGCTGCTTTGCCTTCTTAGGTCTCGCCTAGCGAACGCAGCGCATGCGCTGCATCGCCTTGGAGAGCCTATTGTTGTCGGTTTCGTGCGCTAAGGGAGACAAACCATGTGCGCTCACGGACAGGCGATGTGCACGTGCATGGCGTCTCCTCTCTGCCTCACAAGCTCCCACCGTGCGCTCCCACACTCCCACCGCGCGCTTGATTCAGACCCGCAAGTTTTTAAATCCCAGGGCAGATCACTTTAGAGCCATTCACGAGCACAGTTTCCTAAACTGATTTTAATTAGAAACTATGGCCATGAGTCTCTAAAAGATAATGTGGTGGAACGTGGAATAACGTGTTAGTTTAGTTATTGGTATTTTAACTGCAACGAGCTGAATTGCAGGATATGTAGTTGTCATTTTGGGGTCCTTTTGTGTTTCGATTTGTTACAGCTCTAGCCTGGCTCGTCCGCATTTCTGAACAGCACTTTCTTTGCTGCTTGCGGGACTGGAGGCTAAAGGTGAATATGAGATTTCCTCCCAGCCCCCACCCCCACCCATCTGTGCTGAGGATGGAGGCTGCGTAGCCCCCTCTTTATTCCTCGCGACCTGCCCCTGGATTAGATTAAAAGGCAGCCAGCCTTGGACCCTTGCTGCGGGCCCCAAGAGTGCTGGCCAGGGGGTCGGAGCAAGGGGCAGCTTCAGTGTCAAACTCTCTTCAGCCCTATAAGTTTGCCTCCCAAGGGGAGAAGAGGAGGGGGGTTGGGTGCGTCTTTGCAGACTTGTCTTCCCTTCTCCACCCTCCTCCCCTCTCCCGGCCTCCACCTCATCAGGTACGGACCCCACAGCGACAACTGTTTTCCCCTCCCTTTTCCTGCACTTCTAGGCAGCACTAAAAACACACCGACCTCCCCAGGGCGCATTTTTTGCCTCCTCCCCCACCCACGGAGTACCTGCTCTCCAGTCCTCTGTGGACCTTGTTTCGAGCCACAGACGAGCATCCTGACCTCTTCGTTCTGTAAACTCAGCCCCCTGATCCTGCCCACCCCCGGATTCCGAAAAACTGCCAGTGTGCTCCCCCCACAGCTTCAGGCATCTGAGGACGGGCCCCAGCGTCGCGCCTCCTTGTGTGAAAAGTTGACGAAAGCCGGTTTATTATTGGTCTCCCGGCCAGCGCCGTGAATACATCTCTCGCAGTCCAAGGTTGGCGCAAACCATCATTTTAAACTTTTTTTTCTTTCGCGTTGTTGAGTGTTTGAGCTGTTACCTACTCCATGTGCTGTCTGTCTGATTAGTTACACTCCAGAATTTTAACACTATTTTTATATCAGCTTCTCCTGCTCTCGGGCTTTGTAAGTAACAGTTTAATGATACACACTTTACCGACCTCAGAAAAGGGGGGTTGCCTTGCTAGGGTTCAGTCTCTGCTGCTCTGCCCTTCAGATGTGTGAGGTGAGTGTTATGTCACTGAGACATCGCCTCCCCCCTCACATTACCAGAATCCTAAGAACTAGAAAGCCTGGGATAGAAGCACCAACCACTCCTACCTGGGATCTGGGAAATATTGGATCTCTGTAAAAAATGTACTTGCTTTGTTCACCGTAGTGTCCTTTGCTTTATCTAGCAGCTGGACTACTATTACAGAGATCTGAAGTTCTGCTAGACTTGTTTATTATTATCACAGATTAAAAGATAATGGGGAATAACGAACAGGAACCGGTGTTTTCGCACCCATCCCCACGTTTGCATTCTCTACTGGACTTTCACTCCGATTTTCACCTGCTGTCAGCAAGAAGAGTGTCTTCTTGCAAGTTTTTTGGGTACCATGGGGGGGGGGGGGGGCAGCGGGGCTGAAATTGGGAACCGCGCCCAAAGCTTTGGGCATTCCAAGGTATGGTCCCCTGAATGGGAATGCAGCACGTGGCCCTGGAGCACCCGGTACCTTTCAGCAATGTATCCCCGGTGTCAGGGAGTTTCCTGTTCAGAGTCCCCCGCTGTGAGCATGTGGCAGGTGTAATTGGGGGCCATGCGGGGTCACAAGGAGGGGCGGGAGGGAGTGGGCGGGGCTTACCTTTCGGTTTTTAAGGTTGTCTGAGAGACTCTGGACCTCGGTGTCCACGCAGATCTTGTAACCCGGGGGGCACTCGTGAGGTGCCCACTTATGTTTAGAGACCCTCATGTTGCTCAGGTATGTTTAGGAGACCTCATAATGCCCACTTATGCTTGAGGCCCTCATGATGCCTCGGTATGTTTAGGGGCCCTCAAACAAGACATAGGAAAATAGATTCCTAACTCTTTATCTAAGTCTGGTTGCTATCAGAATTTAATCCATCCAATATTTTGTAGAATAATCTCAGAATGGTTCCCAAATGTTTTTGGGCTTATCCCATTCAGGGATCAATGTATTGTATATTTCTGTGGTTGACTTCCTCCAAATGGCATCTCTCACCCTCAGGTGGACACGCTTTGGCAGGAAACTTTCCCCCAGCAGATCACCACACATCTTTTCGCCAGCAGCAACAAGACGGCTAATCTGTGCACTGCGTGGGTATATCTGCCATATGTCCCATCCGCTCTACCAGAGGAGAGCCCAGCACTACACAAGCCAGAATCTTATGACGCTCACCCATTCACACTTGCATGTCCAACCATTAGACATAGTTAAACAAGAACGGGAGGTACCCCTATATATTTATTAGGGACGAGGTGTATTACTGAGCTGAAGAACAGAAAGTCCTTATGTCGAAATGAATAAAAGAGAAGATGCCTCTATCTAAACCAAAGAATCAGATGCTAAAAGATCTAGCGGTGTTCATTGCCCACTATGTGCCTCTATCAAAGAGAAACTTTATAGAACTTTATAAAGACCTACTAATCACAGTAATGCAGTACAGCATACGTTTGCACGAAAGAACTCATTCAATATGATCATGAGTATATTCCAAAAACAATTTTATTCTAAAAAGAGATATTGCATATTTAATCAAAAATCAATGGTAATCTTCCTCCCAATATAGGTTACAATCTGAGCATATCAAAAGCCTAAGAACATTAAAAATCACACGACCATATCCGGAGTATCCGTCAGAGCAGGGAGTCCGATAGTCACAAAATTGTCTTTCTCTCTTCCCCCCTCCGCCTTTCCTTCTCTGTATCACCATACCCCATTTTTACGTGCTGAACACACCTCTCTCATTCTCCCTACCAATTTTTTGTCTCTAGCTCTCCCTCTTTCTACCTATCATTCTCTACTTATTTTCCTTTCCTTGATGTCTTCCATTCTGCCTATGTCCTCCACTATCTCTCAGGTTCTCCATATTTTCCAATCTTTGTCTGTCAGTCTACAAATCCCCCCATCTCACTCCTGTGTTTTCCCCTTTGGGCTTTTTCTTCGGTTCTTTTTATATCGCTCATGCACTTATTCCTCCTCTCATTTTGTATCTCTCTTTGGAGTTTTATTTCATTTAATTATCTTGCAAACCTTCCCTTTTTCTCCAGTCCCACTCACTTCTCTCTGCCCTTTGGACTCCTGTGTCCTATCCTATACCTAATGTTATATTCTGGTGTGTCTCGTTTATTGCTTTGCTGCAGTGGCAGAAAGTTCTCTGGTGTCTGGAGGCAGCGCTACAACCAAAGGATAAAGGTGGAATTTCCTTTACCATTCGATCCCTCTCATGATGAAAATTCCACTGGTGGATTGTACTCTACCTTAAGCATTTGGATGAAGCATGGATTATTTTTGGGTTCTTTTATTAGAAGATCCTTTTTTTAATCTTCGGTACTCTTTTTCTTTCATCATTCTTTCTTTGCGGGTGAAACTTTGGGTTACATCGAATATTTCAATTTGGCTCATCTCTTTGGCTTGTACAAAGGTGGCTCACTGCACTTTAAAGATACATATTCCTTGTTCCATGAAGCTCTTTCCCACTATCTGACATCTGGCTGTTTGCTAAAGAATATGTAACATAATTGATTCCATTTTAAAAGTCATATTGGATGTATCAAGACATTGTATATTACATTTACATTCCAGCCTTGAAAAAGTCTTTTGAATAAGACGAAACACGTGTCGGCTGAAGGCTGAATTTGGGCAGAAAGAATTGGGCTGATAGTTGCTGAATATATCAAGGAATAAAACAATACTTGAATTAATGAATCAAATGGACTCTGATACTTGTTTTCGTCATGAGAAGAGAGACGTTTAATAAGTGGTTCTTTGTTCCAAATAATTGCTACTATACTCATGACTTAATGGTCAAATATTTTATTCAAGAGAGTGCTGTAAGAGGGTTCTAGTTCATCTAATGTTATATTCTGTTGTGTCTCGTTTATTGCTGTGCTGCAGTGGCAGAAAGTTTTCTGGTGTCTAGAGGCAACGCTAAAACCAAAGCATAATCCACGGGTGGAATTTCCTTTACCATTCTATCCCTTTCATGATGAAAATTCCACTGGTGGATTGTACTTTACCTTTAGAATTACCTCCCAGAATGTCAATAACCTCTACACTAACCCTTTGATTGAGGGAGAGAACTAGAATAGTGCATGTAAGGTTGTATCCATCCATCATTTGTTCTAAAAGACCAGAAATGTTTGACACCCACTTCTACCTCCCTCCCCATTTCTTTCTTTGTTCACCTTCCTGTCTCCCTCCTCGCCACTTTAGCTTTCAGGATTCATTGTCTCCATTCTTACCAATGTCTGCCCTTCTCTCCACTGTCTTTCATCACTTCCTCTCCCTAATCTCATCCCCATCCCTCCCTCTCTCTGCATCATTGGCATTCTTTTGTTTTTTAAATATATAGTTTCGAGAGTAAACCAATAATGCACAACTTCCACTGTCATATACACAACCTTTACATTCACTGCTATTACCCATCTCCAGAAGCCTGCCAGTCCTCCCCCTTTCGGCATACCCTTCTCTCCTGGAGTCTATTTTGATGTGGTGGGTGGCCTCATTGTCGAGTGGGGACTGTGGCTTCCTAGTGGACTGCACCAACCCACATTAAGAGTGCCAATTTCTCCATACCTTTTCCCATTTCTTGGGACAGCTCCTTCCTTCGTATACCACCTTTTCAGCCAGCATACACCTATCGATGTCCTGCTTTCAGGACTCTGGGGCCGAAGGGATTCTGGCTCCCCAGGCTTTCTTAATATTCCTTTTGTCTACCATTAGACCTCGCGGGATCCACACCTTCTGCAGTTTAGTCATCTCCATCTCACCTCATACATTAATCACACATCTCTTTACAGGCTCAGCATTTCCCCCCTCCCACTTGTTGCATGTACTCCATCATTTTTTACCAAAGAATTGTATCACTGGGCATTCCCAAAGGATGTGAAAGAGGCAGGCTACCTTTCCACATTCTCGCAGGCCTAGGCCAGAGGATGCTCTTCCCATCTTCGAGAGTAGTATGACTGATGTAGTATTTGTAGCTATGCCAGTCGAGACCTTTACTTTATCGCAACCTCTCTTGGGGTACCCAGGGCCTCATCTCATTCCTCAAAGTCGGCAACTTCCAGTTTCCACCATTTCCTAAGTTGTTGTAAGGCATCAGGAGTGTGGTTTATGATTTTTTAATATGTAAGGGGTGTGGCTTCTTGTGCATAGTTTCGCTTCGTAATCTCTCCTCCGGGGGTAGGCTTCTGCCAGTTCCACACCCTGTGCTAACACTGATCTCAGGGCATGCCTCACCTGCAGGTATCGGTAGTTCTTGGGTGTTGCTGAGTGGTAGTCTCTCTTTAGTTGCAATAAGGGAACTACATCTCCCTTAACCCAATCATGCTCCACTGTGGATATGACGAATTGGTCCCACCTGGCAAAGCCCTCTAATTTTCCCAGCGCCTCCAACACCTCTGCATCCCACTGTGGGGTGACCTGTGTTATCCTTTCCCCCCATCCTATATATGATGCTACTTTTTTCCAGATTTTAATTACCATCCTGGTGAGGCTGGGTAGCCCGCCCGCCTGCCATCCTCTATAGAGCACCATCGGGTACCCTCTGGCACCCATCACATGTCTGTCCATTTGTAACGCCAGCTCGGTCTGTGCCATAAAGGCCCATTCATTGACCTAATTAACTGTGATGCCCAGTAATATTTTTGGATGTCTGGGAGAGCACTCCCCCATCATACTAGCTCCTCATCAGTTTGGGTATGGCATCAACATAGTAGGAAACAAACCTCTGCCTCGATTACCTTGAAGTACCCTTTTGGAAGCTTATTTGGCGTGTTTTGTAACACGTATAAAAAACGCGGCAGGAATATCATTTTGATTAAGGCTGCCCTGCCCAGTAGGGAGAGTGGAAGGGCACACCAGTGACGCATGTCGCCCCTCAGTCTATCCAACAGTATGGTGAGATTCCTCTTGTGGAAGACTTCTGCATTTAATGTTATATAAATACTTAAATGTCGGAACTCACTTTGGTAAGAGGTCACCCCTCAATTTGGTGGCAGTCGAGATATCCCTCCTCTCAGTGGGTACAATAAGGACTTGTGCTAGTTGGTGATTCACCCTGAGTATGTCCTAAAGTTGGAAAGTAGTTGCATGATTCTGTCCACCGTCAAATCGGGTTCGGAGATATAGAGTAGCACATCACCTGTGTACGGTGATATTTTGTCCTCGTAGGCCCCACCCCAAACCAGGCCCTTGACCAGCGGGTCCTGATGTATCCAGGCAACCAGGGGCTCCAGTGTCAGAGCAAAGATCATTGGTGACAGTGGGCATCCTTATCTGGTGCCCCGTTGAAGGTTGAATGTTAAGGAATATGCCCCATTCACCCTGACTCTAGCCACTGAGTCTTCATATAGCAAGCATACCCACTGCATATAGCGTTGACCAAATACCAACCTGTCCAATACCTCTAACATATAAGGCAATTTGAGCGTATCACATGCCTTTTGGTGTCCAATGACAATACTATCACATTCTCACTCAGGTTTTCTCTCTGACCCATCACAGCTTATAGATGCCGGAGATTAAGCTGTGTGCTTCGATCAGGCATGAATTCTGATTGATCCGGATGCAGCAAGGAGAGGATCGCCCTCTTGAGTTGTGTCGCCAGTATTTTGGTCAATAGTTTAACCTATGCATTCATTAACGATATTGGCCTCTAACCAGTTCCCCAGCCTCATTCTTGAAATCTAGCACCCAGTTCCGGGACTGATCCCTACTATCCAGCCTGGTGAGGAGCTTTCCCGCTTTATTCCTAATGTCATAGTTCATTGATGGTGGCTCTATGTGGTGCCCGGGAAGCATCAGTAGACAGATTTTTATACTCTTGCTGCTATAGCATCAGTTCCTGCCTCACCCGCTGGTCCTCGCCCTTTTGAATAAGGCATTCCAGTTTCAGTTCCATGATTTCCCTCTCTAACTTGTCTATTTTCGCTCTCCGATCCCGCTTGAGCCCCAAGATCAGGGATAGGGCCTGTCCCCTGAACACGATTTTATAAGCTTCCCATAATATGAGGGCCGAATCAACCATGCCCACATTCTCCCTGAAGTAATGATCTGTGCATGTTTGGAGTCCCTCCCGCACCCTGCGCTGCTGTAGGTACTACAGGTTGACCTGTCAAACCCATCCACGAGTGTAGGCATGCTGCCGGAGCTGTGCCTGCACTGGGTAGTGATCTCATATTCCCCTGCCCAGATAGCGAACCTCTGTAAATTTGTGCGCCCGTGGGTGCCGAGTAAGGAGGTAATCAATACTTGAGAGACTGCCATGCGCTCCTGAGTAATAAGTGTATTGTCGGTCTTTTGGCGAATGCACAACCTACAAATGCACCAGGCTCATGGCGGTCAAGAAATCATGGAATCGGCTCTGCTTCCCATGGTCATCTTAGTCGCCGATCTATCCTAGTCTTCCCACACCACCCTATTAAAGTCTCCCCCCATTATCAGCACTCCCTCCTGAAATTGCAGAAGTAAAGAGCCTAATTTTGATAGTGCAAGGGCATGCAGTCTGGATGGGATGTAGATAGAGCAAATGTTCACCGTGTGACCCTCCCAGAGCCACATATTTTTCCAGTGGGTCAGTCCACTTCTGTTGGGGCCTTAAGGGGATCAATTTCTTAAGTAGTATACCCACTCCCTTGTAGCCGGTGGTATACCCAGCATGAACTAGCATTGTATATCCCCATCTGTCCATAGCCTTGTTAGTGGCACCCAGCAGGCGTGTTTCTTGTAATAACACTATGTCTGGGGCTTGCAGTTTAAGATATTGTAGGACCACTCCTCTATTGCTCTTGTCCACCAGACTATTTATATTCCACGAGAGTGCTCTCAGTGAGCACCCAGTGGCCATATTAGGGCTTTGTTATTCCTTCAAGGGGCCCCCTTCAACCTCGTTCCTGGGACCAGGAACCTGCTGACTCACCCTTGTGGGGTTAGGTAACGTGTGCCTTTCGCATAATATGACAGTGAGTTCAAACAACCAAAGGAAAAACATCTGAAATAAGTAATTTCTCCATAAAACTCCCCACTCCCTGCATCAGTGTACGACAGGCTTAGAACTACCCATCCCCCAACATCGCAGAGCGCCTGGCCCATCAAAGTAAGTATAACTCAACTGGGTAGGCCAACAAACCCTTCCAGCTCAACCCTCCCTCCTTCCACCTGAGTACTTAACACTGTTCTTTGATGACTGCCAAGCCCTATTGGGGCCTGTGTCCAGCCACAATGTCCGGACGACGCACCCTTTGAATGTGATCTCCCTGGTAGTAACCTTTGACGTGAATCCCGCTTGGGGGCCAGTCTTTTCGCAGCCTCAGTTATCGATGTCTGTCCGTTCCCCTCTTGTCTCTCCGTCCAAGGGTCCTTGTTTTTCCACCCACAACATCACCGGGCTTTGGTTCTCCTGAAAGTCCTGTTAGGATCTTTCCATATCTTTTGCAGCAACCTTGGGTGCCATCCACCCAGTTCCAGGCCTCATACGGGGAAGTGAAAGACCACGTCTTTCTTTCAGCCGCCACCCTCAACTTCGCTGGGAACATCATGGACTATTTCAGGTGTTGCAATACATTTTTGACCCCCGGGCCTCCTCTGCTATCGCTGTTCAAGGGGGGAGGTCGCAGTACTCAGGGGAGTCCTATTTTCTGTGTGCACCTCTGTGTTTCAGCCACGGGTCTTGGGGGTTCCGCTTCACATCTCCCACCCTGGGCACTGCAGAGACTCGGGCCCACTGCCTCCTCTGATGCCCCACTTTTCATACCAGTGGGCCGTGTCACACTGCTCTACTCTGGCTCCCTGACCCGCTAATGCCACAACCGGTTTGCACAAGGACTTGATTCACTTACTGCCTCTCGCGGTGCCTCCGATAGCTGCTCTGGGGGGACATTTAGCCCCTTGCTCAATCCATTTTGGTACTCTCCCACCATGTCTAGGCCCCCTTTCCTTGTCATTTTGTTGCAGGATAAATGTTTTCCACCGTAGCATTTAACAAAAAGAATTGTTTTTGAGTTGTCATAAAAGATTTATTTGTGCTCAATTTGTTAGGGCATTATTTTTCATTTTCATTCAATGGAGAATGGGAATCTCCTCACTTTTTAAGATGACAAGCTAGCAGCCAGCACCCGGGGCATGTGTGTTTGCTGCTGGAGACAAAAGCAGAGCCTCTTAAATGGCCACCACTCATAATCCGGATCCCTTCACTGCCCCCTTCCTCCTCATCCTCATGTACCTTTAGTACAAGCTGTGATGCTCAAAAACAACAAACACCACCACTGCTCCCCGAAGCTTCACTGTCACTTCAGAGACTCAGGATGGGAGGAACTCCATCACATGCTGTGCCTACTCAGTCTGGTCTGTGGTCCTACTGCAAACGGCAAAGAGTCAGCCAGGCACTGCACTCAGTTATACTGATCTCTGATGCCTGCTCTATGCCTGCAGCAGCCTTTCAGGTTGAGTGCCAGTGGGTGATCTGGCTCAGGCAAATTTCGAGAGTTTATCTACAGTTGAAAACAAGCATTGGCATAGCCAATAGGTCTCGCCTTTGGGACCTTATAAGTGTTTAGCCATGCAACAGTTGCATAACTAAATACTTATAAGGTCCCAAAAGCGAGACCTATTGGCTATGCCAAGCGGCCGTGCGGCCGCGAAAGTGATTGCAATCGCGATCAAACATCAAAGCGGCTGCGAAAATGTAAGTAATTGCGGTCAAGCGCGGCGCCCGCGCACATGCACTGTAGCTCCAGGCTGACCTGGTAGCACTTTTTTGAGGCCTCTCAAAAAGTCTCGCCAGACCAGCGCATGCGCTGGGTCAGGCGAGACCTAAAAACTGCCCAGCAGCTGTCTTTTGTGACAAGTCCCTCAGGCAATGGCCGGCTGCCTTCCCTGCCAATCTGACCCTGACTGCCCCTTCATGTCTTGTGTCTGACACAGGCAGCCATAATAGTACATACCATTTGAAGAATCTGGCAGCGATCCCTGGGTGTACTGGCTGAAGCCATATGTGTACGTTTTTTGCATGGAGCCCAGCTCCACTGAGTGGAGCTGGGCTGCGGTGGCTGCAACATGCGGTATTATTGTTTTGCTGTTCTGCAGTGTATGGGGATTGATTATACAATGGCCTTCCTCTCCGGTTGCTGTTGTATATGTTCTTCCTTCCTTCTCTCTGCACTTTGTAAGTTATTGATTGTGTGGGGCAGTGCTTCGCACAGCAGGGAGCCCTGGGCCTGTCTCCTAGCAGGTCACCCACAACAGAAGCACAATGAGGTGTGAGATCTCTGCGCCTGTCTGTCATCAACCTTTCTGAAGCAGCAATTAAGAACAGACAATGGGGATGCCTGGCCTTAAAACGTCCTCACATTGAACAAGAGAAACCACAGCCCCACCCCTCACCGTTACCATTCACCAAATGGCAGTGCTCAGGAAGAAATAGTCCACTGCACCTTGATAACAAAGTCTTCAGGGAATATCTTAAGGGGACCCTTCCGCTAAGCTCCTCACTTCATTGGGTCACCACCCTCCATCCACAGAAATGCAGGGAAAACACTTTTGCGGCAGGGGCGGCTGGTGACATTTGAAATTAGTGGGGCGTAAAGGTTTGGGATGAGTGGCTGTTGGTGTGCTCGCTCAGCAAGCAAGCCCGACCATCATAAGGTAGAACCCCCCCAATTTTTTGGGGTAAAAATAGTGTGCAAATGGTGCATTGTCGAGGATATTTGAGATACCAAGAAGGCTAATAAAGCTATTGTGAAAGTGCGGTTATGGCAACAATAAAGAGATTTCGTATAATGACGCAGGTAGCTACCTATTCAGTATCCATTTAAGTTACTATCTGTGAAAATTAAAGCAGCCCAGCTCTTCGCAAATGTGTGCCCTGCGGCCCTTAGCAAATATCTGTTGCAAAGTAAACAGGTGTCTGCAGTAGGCGCGGAGCCCATTCAGCTACCTTGCAGCACACGATGGGCTCTGTAAAATCTCACCAAATCACAAGGAGTTTCAGCAGGGCATTCACAACCACCGGGCACAGTAAAGCAGAACACAGGAATTGGCATTTTAATTTAAAAGCGCCACCACAGGGAGTACACCAATTCCAGGGTCAAGCAGAGTGCTTGTGAAGTACGCAAATTAAACTGCATGTAACCTTCCCAAATGACATTACGTAAGAATGAATACTTTTGCGTTCCTGTGACAAGAAAATACATTTACACAAAAGCCTCATGATGGGTTCATTCTATCTGTAAATTTCGCCCGCATGTGAGATTTCCAAACAACATTTCACAAGAATGAATATTTTTGCGTTCCGGCTGACAAGGAAAATGCATTTACACATAAACCTAATGGTGGGTTCATTATGGCTCTCGATTTCGCCTGCATGGGTCGATAATGTAGCCCAAGCCAAATGGTAGTTACTGTCCATAGTAAACTGTGTATAACATTTCGCAAGAGTGAATGTTTATGCGCTCTGGTGACACAAAAATACATTTACACATAAACTACATGATGAGTTCATTATGGCTGCAGATAGAACCCACATGCGTCGTACAACACTGAAGTAACATGAGGAATAGTTAAATTAGGCTGGCATTCATAACGGATCCTTCACATATACAATTATTGGCAGGCAAACAAAACACAAGCATTTGATTAAACACCGATTGGTAAGCTCCCACGTACATTATGTAGTGCTGACATCGGCACTGTGCATACCGTCTGTATGCTTCATCGGAAAACCTTAGAGCTCTTAAGAAATTAAATGGATAGTTGGCCGTTGGTCAGATTAACCAAGGAATTAATCATGGCCTCTACGGATCGCAAGCAACCAGTGTTTCCGAGGTACATGGCCTCTATGGATAGCAAGCAACCACTGTTTCCAGGGTACATTACTAGACTCATCCAATCTGATTTCCTAGTGTGAAAATGGTGTCACTTTTTCCAGCAAAGCGCTCTCCGATCTCGAACGAGTGGTGATGGGATCACACACTGAAGACTACCCTTTATAGTTAACACGAACTGCCACGGAACGGATAGTACAAGTTAGCTCCGATTCACATCACAAAACAATGTGAGAGAATTACCTTTGCTATTCTAATGCCACTTTACAGCAGCACAAATAAATTCAAACGTGACGTAAGACTGTTCTTTGGGATTAACTGGACAGAGTGACGTAACAGGTGGCCCAGCCCCAGTGCAACCCATGGTTGTGAGAACAAATGCACAGATAATTCCTGCACTAGGAACAATGGGTTAAGCTATCAGAATATCGCATTTTAAGTATGGTCCTACAACAAAATATCCACACCTATTACAATATCGTGAAGGTATACAGACAGATTTGCTATTCTTAACTCCTCTGTCTCCACATCTGCGTTACTTGACGATACAGATATTTTCAAGGTGCACGGATGTGGAGTTCAACCTACAATCCAACCCCAAAAACATGTAAACACTCACATTTAACATGGGCTCCTATGGCAGCTCCTTCCTTCCTCGACTTTGACGAAAAACACCCTTCCCATTGATGGATTCCTCCCAAACTTCCTGCACACCCATGAATTCCCCCTCCCTACCACTCACAGCAACCCCGTTCCTCTCGAGCAACTGGAACTCCCTAAAAACCACTTCTACATCACCTCAAAAACGCCCGTTGGATAACATTGCATTTCGAGCATTCAAAAGAAAAAAGCGTTTTTTTTGCACTTCCCCTACTTCACTCCTCTTGAAACTCACTGCGACAGTAGTTCCAGCGATTACGAAGAATCTCACCAAGAATTACACAAATCCATCCAGTGGAAGGGGTACGACTTTTCGATCAAACACGCATCACCCGCAAACCCACAAAAACACCCCAAAATCAGCCAAATCTCGATCGAATTTTGCCAAACCACTGGAAAACCTTCCCAACACGAACCCAAACAAATCAAAATCAAATCCAGCCAAACCTTCCCAACCCCAACCCAGCCAAACCACCCTAAAACTAAAATTAAAAGACACTTACCTGACCGCCTCTTCTCCTGGTTGGCGCCTCTCTGCCCCTTCAAACCGGTCCGGAACACCACGTGACGCAAGTGACTGGCAACCCGGCCCTCAGCCAATCCTGGAGCTGCTGCAGCACCAGGATTGGCTGAGGGCACAGCCTACTCCTCGCCCACCGCCTGCCCATTAGGAGACCGAGGGGCTCCTAATGGGCATGCGCAAGGCAGTAAAAACACAAGTACGCATGACTGGGCACGGGCTAAAAAATTAAGCTCCATGCCCACTCATGCGCACTTGTGCTGCCTTTCCCTGGCGTCTGACAATGCATGTCGGTCAACATGACGCCGGACCGCCCACGGTCCGACGTCATGCTGACTGACATTCACGAGGAGGGAGCTGCGGGCAGGTGCGGGGCGGGGGGGCTACGCCCCCACGCCCCAATGGACGCACCGCGCCTGTTCTGCGGTCTGGGGAAGAAGTCCTCGTCCCTGTGTTGTGCCATGTTAAATCATGGACATCCGATGGTATTCTATTTTTCTCTTCAAAGTGATACTGTGAGTCAAACTTTAACCCCTTGTGTGCCACGCCCTTTCCCCGCCCTGTGCCGGCCGTTACATTAGCGGGCGGGGTTTATGACGAGCTGGACTCGTCATGGGCACAGCGCAACCGCGGCCCATGACGAGTCCAGCTCGTCATGGGCACACAAGGGGTTAAGGGTACACATCAGAAGACATTCTTTCCAGCATTGGGAGAATCTCCATTTTTCAGTGTTTGCATTATTTAAATTGTATATCCTCACATGCTGCTATTATCATGAAGTTACTGCTTCCTTCAAGAGCAGCCTAAAGGTCTCAGTATGTCCTTAGATATGCTAGACTTCACATGTGCTGGACCTAACACTTCCTACCCCTGAGCTGATTACCTGTCCTTGATGAAGGGGCGGTCCAGAGGTAAAAGTGGATAAACTGTTCACCTGCCTATGAAAGTACCTAATAAAGCTCTAACTCACATGCAAATAGTGTTGTTTCTTTATACAGTTGCATGAAGCACTACCCTCTCCCTTTCTTTCGAATGACCTCTCCTTAATATTCCTCCTCTGCCTGCCTCCACTGCCTGAGCACATCCTACTTTTTCCACATGCATGGATGGTTTTCCAAATCTTTTTTTCTATTTGTGAAAATTTCCCTCTTTTCATTCCAAAATTTAAAAAATCACCTGCTTCATCGAAAAGCCATACCTGCAACCTAACGGAGTCCCAGTCAAATTGGAAGGTACCCATATGAACCTCTTCTCATACCTTTGTGCGCTTTTAAAGACTGGCTCTTAATAATTCCCAGGGGGGATCATTTGAAGAGTCTGTTTCAAACAGGTTCATGCAGGTTCTCTGTAATTTGGTGCGTGTGTGTGTTCATGCATGTATGCGTGTGTGTGTGTGTGTGTGTGTGTATGTGAAATTATACCACAGTTGGTATCGCAGTTGCCTTTAATCATTTTTTATTTTTTTGCTGAGCCATTTAGCTCAGTCTATCATCAAATGGTAGAGACTGATGAGGGACTCATACGAAGTGGTAACTTCCTGATTACTTCATTGTGATCTTTAGTGATGTGTGTTCTGATGGGTATTTCTAATCACAGATTCCTCAGTATACGAATATTCCTCAGGCAGCAGACTGTATCCAGAAATGTGCCATATCAGACCTCCTGCATGACACTAGATGGCTCAGTGCCTCTCCACATAGGCTTCATTCCACCCCGGAAGTGTCAGGGCAGAGGGCCATATAAGCACCATCCCTGCATGCTGACGCAAGTTCCTCTCTTTCAGAATCTTCGTATGAAGACCCAGAGCTCTCTTCTCTTAGGTTGACAAATTCTTTCCAAAATATTTTCCAGTGAGCAAGAGGATGATGTTCCCATCGATGACTACAGAGTTTAAACTGTGCTGTGAATGTGAGAAACAGATGCGGTGATGGACTCGCACAAGGTGTCCCTCTGGTGTTTGGGCTCAGGGCATGACTCCAAGTCATGCGAATAATGTGGCCTTCATACCCAAAGGGGATTTGAAGCGGAGCTGTATATCACTGAATACCAAAAGAACATGCGAATAATGTGGCCTTCATACCCAAAGGTGATTTGAAGCGGAGCTGTATATCACTGAATACCAAAAGAACATGCGAATAATGTGGCCTGCATACCCAAAGGGGATTTGAAGCGGAGCTGTATATCTACGAACACCAAAGAAGTCACGGACCTTGTATATATTCTACTCCCTCTCTAAGTCGAGGGTGAGGTCCCACTCACGACAGGTCCTCTTTGCAGTCGAGGTAGTCCAATAAGTCTAAGCCTAAATTAAAACAGAAACACAAGAAGTTGAAGTGGGACTCAAACCCTATCCCGCCACTGTGTCCAAAGTAATGTCAGGAGGGCGTAAAGGTACCAATCGATCTCATTCCTGATCGCCGCTCTAGAAGCTCATTCGACAACTGGTACCACTGTGCCCTAAATTTCTCCAGCCATCAGCGATGCTGCAGCAGGTTGAGGTCTTTAAGAAGGTCATCCTTCTTATTTTTGGCACTCGTTCAACTCTTGCTGTTTGTGCTCCTTGAACCCACTTCAGGTTCTGCACTTACTCGGGTACCGACTTCTATTCAGGCTCCAAGATCTGCGTTGGTGCCTTCTCCACCTACGCTGGTCCCAGCTTCACTACAGGTGACGCTTCTGGTGACTCCGGTGTCTGACTTTCAGCCAAATTCACTTTGACCACAACCGAGGTAATGTCTTGACTTCACTCTGGCATACTTGGTCCCCATACCCTCTGGTTCAGACAAAATACTTTCTCATAGGTTTCACCATCTTTTTGCCTTGGATTCTGACCAACCTGATAATGACAATGATAATGATGATATCTATGTGGACTTGCAGAAGGACAGTGGACTCGATACGTCCCCTGCCACAGGGCTGGTTTCACCCTTTGGACTCCCAACAGAGGAGAGTGCATCCTCTGCTGTGGTGATTAGATCTGCAGGTGAGATCCTGGACCTACAGGTGCTTTCAGTTTAAGGCAAAACCAATGTTCTTTCTGAGGTTTGCACCCAGGGACAGCGTCCCTGGACCCTTACTTCCACTTAATGGAGCCCAGACTAACACCCTTATGGATACCTGCATGATGCCTTACCCTTGCCTGCTGGTGAACAGACAAGTGGCCATGCGCCCTAGACGGGGGCCGGACGACCCGAACTTTCTTACGCCGCACCCGATTAATGAGAGTTTGGTTTGACACACTTTTTCCCTCCCAAACAGTTTGTGATCCATAGGGGGATCTTAATGTGGTCCTCATATCCCTCCCTTTGAGCCGATGCACAGCTGCTTGTTGACTTTGCTGACTCTGAAGACTGTCTTCTTCATTGCAATCAATTAAGCTTGACGCATGAGCGAACTTCAGACATTGTCAGTGCAATTACCCTACACCAACTTTTTTCCATAAGAACTGATGCTGAGGTCTCTGGAGGACTTCTTAATGTAAGTTGTGACTTCTTTCCATGTGGGCAATTCCTTACTGTTCTAACATTCTTTGCCCTACCTCACTTCTTGAAAGAGGAGGTGAGGCTCCAACTGTTGGACCCTAAAAAGCTTTAAGCTTTCATTCTGATCGTACTAAGAACCATCGGGTGGACGATGTGTTCTCTGGGGTGTCTGGGAGGTTTGAGAGCCCATGCCATTAGGGTTAAGGCAGCCACCACTGTGCTGGCATGCAGCGATTCTGTCCTTGACATCTGACATCTGTCAGGCCGCTACATGGGCATCGGTGAGTGAAGCGCTACTGTTGGTTGTTTGAACCCGATGCTTTTCATGCTGCTACGCACACTTGCACTTTAAAAATTGCCGCTCGCTTTTAATTTGCTTAAAACTTACTGTGTTTTTAACCTGTGATTTGACTGTGTTTTAAAACCACTGAATTTCTGATTTTTCCTACATTGCTTCTGTCCTCTTCCGGTGGTGTCCGTCTGTGTGGGCCCACCATGTTTCCGGGTTAGCGCTCTAGCGCTAATTAACTTTTGAGCTTAAATATTCACTCTGGGGCGACCGCGCAGCGGGCGCATGCAGTGGGCGTGCCGGCGGCGCGCCGAAGGCAAGCCTGTCTGCGCCCATCAGCGTCCCGGAGGAGTCCGGCGCAGGAAATGCTGCCGGAGGGCTTGCAAAGCCTACCGTCTGATGGTTCTTCGCCGCAGAGAATCTTTGGGAACTGCGCAAGGGAGTGAGCTGCTGCTCCCCCTTGCCCCCTTACAGGGTATCTAAGGTAACGCTCTGTCCTCACTGCTGCTAGGCGCCAACTATTCCCTCAGAACCTATGGACAACCCTGTGACTCTGGCCTTACCAGCATTATCTAAGCCAAAAAGGGCTACGGCGGACGGCAAACTGCTCTGCTTGCTCCTTAACGCTAGATCTATGCGTAAGCACGCCCTCAATATATTTGAGTTACTGGAAGAGGTCAGCCCTGATTTTCTGTTTTTAACAGAGACATGGCTCTGCAACTCTTCTAATCCTTCAGTTGCCACAGCCATTTCAAATGGTTAGGAAAGACCGCCCGAGTGGCAAGGGTGGAGGTATAGCCATTATTTTCAAGAGCCTTTATTCCTGCTCGCTTCCTCATACGGAAGACGTTGCCGGTGCTGAAACCTTAGGGTTTCAACTGGTGGTATCCCCCCATCAATCCATGGCTAGCATACTTGTGTACAGACCTCCCCCCCCCAGACTGTTTCATTAAGCTATTAGTAATGCTGCGGCCCCCATTGTGCTAAAACATAAACACTGTCTAATATTAGTGTACTTCAATGTCCACATGGATAAAATCAACGATCCAGATGCTACCAGCTTAACGGACGCTCTGAATATTTTTAAACTGACTCCTTTTTTTCAGGCTCCGACCCACAAAAAGGGCCATATTTTCAGCCAGGTGTTCTCCACATGGCACATAGATGTCTCCCCCCCTTCCCCAACCTCTGGTGTGGTCAGACCATTTTCTCCTGGAGTTTAGAGTCCATCGAGAGACTGCGCCCTTTAACACCCAGGGCAAGCCCCTTATGGGTAGTTTTAGACCTTATCACTGTATCACACCTGAAGCGGTGATGGGGGCTCTTGATTCCCACCCACTTGTTTTGAGTGGTAATGTGGAAGACGATGCGACTGCCCTGGACAATTGGCTACTGCTCCGTGCAGCAGAGCTCGCCCCTCCCTCTTCCCGTCCTGCCTCACGAGTCTCTGCTCCCTGGTTTACCCCTGCTCTTAAGAAAAGTAGGAGTATTTGTAAAAGACTGGAGAGAGCATGGCGGAAAAACTTCGAGATTAGGGAGAAAACTGTGTATAAACAAGCACTTAAGTCGCACCATAAACTTATCCTCAAGGAGAATTTTTTTTTCTTCTCATCAAAGAGAGAGGCAGCTGGGAATAGAAATAAAGAGATTTTTTAAATAGTAAAGGAGTTCTCATCCCCCTAGGCAGTAACTAGGACATTCTCCCCCCTCAGCACAGTTAGGTGGATAAGATGGCCGCTTTTTTTGCTGAAAAAATCAGAAAGATCCAGGATACATTTCCTTTCGCCCTTTGGGCTAACAATGTGGACAGGGTCCCCTCCCATCCTTCCCCTTGGTCCGTTGTGCCTCTCTTTACGGAGTTCCCTCCTCTTCCACTGGTAACCTCATTAGGCATCCTGAAGAATCTGAAATCTGGTGCTCCATCTGATCCCTGTCCTGCGTCTATTTTGGCAGCAATAGCTACGTCTATTAATCCCTATGTCAATCAGATATTGAATACCTCCTTGCAGCAGGGATTTATCCCTGGCAATTGGAAGGAAGCACACATACTTAAACCTCCAGAAAAAACCTAACATGGATCCTGAGACACCTGCTAATTATAGGCTCATATCTCTCCTGCCTTCCTTTTCCAAAGTATTGGAAAAATATGTTCACTCAATCACCTCTGCTTTTCTAGAGACAAACAACATTTTGTACCAAAGTCAATCTGGGTTTCACGCAAATGTTAGTACCGAAACGGCACTCCTGGGAATTTCGGAGTCTACAAGGACGTTGTGGACAGGGGCGGCAAGGCTATGCTGATACTATTAGATCTTTCAGCAGCCTTTGATACCGTCCCCCATAGCCGACTCCTAATGAGACTACAGGAGTCTGGCTTTGGAGGGACGGTACTCAAATGATTTGCCTCTTTTTTGTCGGGGCGCCAACAAACTGTCTGGGCTCCCCCTTTTTCAGCACTAATTCCCCCTTTGGAGGTGGGAGTACCTCAGGGCTCGTTTCTCAGCCCCACCTTATTTAATCTGTACATGTCTCCTCTGGCTATTCTTGCTGAGTCGCATGGAGTTAAAATAGTGTTGTATGCTGACGACACCCAAATTACTTTTTACATGCGACAAAGATTCAGAGTTTAAGGGGGAAGCTATTAAGACCTGTCTGTCTGCAGTGTTTTCCTGGCTCCAACAGAATCAACTCAAATGTAATTCCGACAAGTCGGAAATCTTTTTCTTTGGCTGCCCATCCAACAACCTGTGGCAGAGCTGGTGGCCTCAGGATGTGCACCCTCCGGCCAACGCGGTGATGTCCGTATAAAACCTAGGTGTAAAGCTGGACAAATCCCTGAGCATGAAGCTACAGGTTCAGACTGTGACCGGTCAGTGCTTTGGCTTTTTGAAAATGCTTAAACAATTTCTGCCACTACTTCAGATCTCACACAGGAAAACTGTGGTCCAGGCCCTGATTGGCTCTAGGCTGGACTATGTGAATATTCTATACCTTGGCCTCCCAGAGTATCTGCTTACCCGCCTCCAGGTAGTGCAAAATGCTGCGGCCAGGGCTATTCTATCTCTTGGCCCCAGGACTCAGGTATCTGTTCATCTGAACTATCTCCACTGACTACCGATTTGTAAGCAGATACATTTTAAGGCCCTTGTGTTGGCTTTGAAGTCCTTACGTGGCTCTGGAGTGCCCTATCTGAGGAAGAGAGTTCAATTTTACCATCCTCACCGCCCTCTTCGTTACGCCTCCTTGGCGTTGGTCTGCACTCCGGTGGTGAAGCACTCCCGAATAGGAGGACGCTCCTTTCAGCTTCAAGTGGCTAAACTATGGAATAACGTTCCACTTGCTCTGAGACTACTTCAGGATCTGCTTCCCTTTAGAAAAGCCCTTAAGACATGGTTGTTTCAGCAATAACTTTCCACTATGTTTTCCTGCATATTACCTCTCCCTTTTATGGTACTCTTCACTCACTCAGCGCCGGGACACTCAGTAGAGTAGCTGTGCGCTTTATAAAACCCGTTAGCATAACATAACATAACGTTCATAAAGCACTCCTGCCTTGACAATCATATCCGAATTTGCCTGTTTGGTCCTGCAAGATTTTCTGGTCTGAGCCCACTCCACAGACCCGCCACCTTCTGGAGGTACAGCTTTGGTATCTGTTCTAAATGTGAGGAATATGGGGTTAGACGTTTCCATCTGAAGAAGAACTTAACTACCTTCAGTATTTCTTTTTCTGGTGAATACTCTATCGAACCATGGATTCCTTACTGCCCTCCCACCTCCCCATTCTGTGGTGTGGTCTCTTTATATTATCTAAAAAAGGTACCAAATTAGTGATCTGCACACTGGAACATGCAATAGTTTTGTGCTCCACATCCAAAGGCACCTAAACAGTCAAGCAAGAAACTGACGTCAGTGTGCAGGGATGGTGCTTATTTGCAGCTCCTCGCGGTCACTTCCCGGGCATTGCTCAGTCAACACGAAGGCACTCGATGCTCACTAGCAGCGTGCTGAAGCACTGCTATGAAAAGTTCACAGATCCAGTCTGGCGCCTGGGGAATATTGTAAAGGTGAGGAGTCTGCAGTTCGGCAGAGTATCCACCATAAAGAGCGTTACTGAAGGTAAGTAACATGGTCTTCAAACCACAATCTTTTGTTATGTGCTTTTGAAATTTGCCCTTTTAAGTGGAGGGAGTGGAGCCGTCTAAATTGTAACAGTGAGCTTTGGAGCCCCAGAGGTTGCCAGTAGAAGAGGTCAATCTTGAAATCTGGTTTCTTTTAAATTGTAATGGAAATAATAGTATTTATTTATAGAGGGTGGCTTAGTGTCTCACTTTCCATCCTATAGACATTGGTTCCAATCCAGTATTACGAGATTCTAGGGAAATAGTTTTTCTCCCTGTTCCTCAAATTGCAAGTTGTGTACTGTAAATATGGGTAAGGAAAAGCAAAACGATGTAGTGTAGGGCGCTCTAAATAGTTCTCAAATTACTCTATCACATTCTGGCTGCTTCTGTAGGGCTGCACTCAGGTGCCATGTGTAATGTAAGGCTCTCTGTACAGCACTTGGGGGCATATTATCAGGCCAGGCGATGACATTATCGCCGCTTTAGCGGCAGAAAACTGCCGCTCAAACGGCGATAATGGGCTTGATAATATGCTCTATGGAATTCCAATTGAAGCCCATGTTAGATGTGAAGGACATCTAACACGGGCTTCAATTGGAATTCCATAGAGCATATTATCAAGCCCATTATCGCCGTCTTAGCGGCAGTTTTCTGCCGCTAAAGCGGCGATAATGTTATCGCCTGGCTTGATAATATGCCCCTTAGTGTCTGAGATGCTCCTGCAGCAATCAAAGTGCTCTATAAAGTACATCACTGCTCCTTGCAAATAGGTATTCTCTACATCAAAAAGTCACCCTCAAATAGTAGGGATTGGTTGCTGAAGACTTGGAGGTGTAGAGGTGGGCGAGGTGCTGAAAGCTCAAGCCTGAAGCCTGGCTCTGGCTCAGTCGAGGTCCCGTTGGAGCCGGGAGCCCATACCGAGCCGAGCTTTCATGTGGCTTCTGCATACCGCATTCGCTCTACCCTCGTGTACAGTTAAAAAGAAAGCATTAACATGTGTGGTTAAAAGAAAGAAATATATACAATTTGGTGGTTGATTCATACAAAGTGAAAGCAGAGAACCTGGATAAATCACTGCCTCCCTGCTTAACCAAATTGTGTGATCTTGGGCAAATATTTCATTTTATCAATCCTCCTTTTTTTCGCTATCTCATTTGAAAGCACCTTAAAATATGTGAGCTCGGAGTACCATCCGTACAAAAACCTATTGTGCATGATGTAATAATACTGAAAGGCGCGTGTTGCAGTAAGCATACACGCATGTCTAGTGTGTGTTGGTATTCAATCCATGTCTCTGGTACCTGTCAATGCACGGACGCCCTCAGCACGGGTTAGGTAACGTCGCGGATCTCTTTACATAAGCTGCTGGGACAGGGACCTGCGACGGGAGGCGCTCCTGGCACCGCCCCCTGATCCTCCTCCTCCGCCGCGGGCTGTACTAGAGGCGGCCGCACCGCCCGGCTGGGACACGAGGGACGAGGGCAGCGTGGGAAGGACCGGAGCCTGAAGCTACGGCCCCAGGACACCTGCCGCCCGGACTCTGAGGCCGAACCGACTGGGCGGATATTCACACCGAGAGCCAGGGACCGTCACACCCTGGGTGAGTGCGTGAGGGACACACCGTCTACATTCACACTGCACCCCCTAGCAAAGGCAGCAGGGCATACCCGCTGCCACACACACACGCGCTGTACCCAGCTGTACCCAGCGCACTTGATACAGACAAGTACACAAATACTGTCGTCCCTCACACCGACTCCACAACCAGCACAATTCGCAGACCACCCCCTCGCCAGGCTCACTGGATCCGCAGTGAAAGCGGAGCATCTCCATGGGACAGTGTGGGTCTGGGCGTCCCGCGACCCTCTGTCTTTGTTACATCAGCTGACCCGTGTGTGTTTTGTATTCAGGACACACATTTGGTGATAGCTTGTGTCCCTGTTCTGTGCTTCCCGGTAGATGTTCTTGTCTGTGAGTAATCCTCAAGTACCGGTTTATACCCGTGCTTTGTACGTTATAGGCCAGACCTAGAAGTGCTTGAAAAAGAACAAAGTGACCGCTTGACATGAATCCCCATCCTGTTTTTTTAAACTTTTTTCCCCAAACATTATTATTTTCCCATCTTTCTTCTTTAAAATATATTTGGTATCCGGTGCAAGCGCTTTGACGAGTGAAGACGTCGTCTAAGCGCTGGTGGGTTATTATCTAATGCGCAACAATATGAATTATAAATTCCTCTTTCTAGAGAGGGCCTTTTGTTAATGCTGGAATGGCACCAGACAGTTTATCGCACCATCCACTTTATATATATTACAGTTACGTTTGCAATTAGAGTGACCATCCCCATCCCAGCCATTAAATACTCTACATATATACTATATTGTAATTGCATTTATATAGCGCTTACTACCCCTGACGAGGCGCCGAAGCGCTTTTTCAGCGATTAGCACGCTCCTCCAGAACCCATAAAGGATTAGTGTTGAATTAGTATAGTGAAATACGAAAGTGATTTGAGTGGTGGATATGTCAGTCAGTTATTTGGATTCAGATGGATAGCGGAAGGACAGAAGAGGGAAAAAGGTTTGTATATATATATAGCACTTGTTACCCATAATGGGGTGTTGAAGCGCTGTTTCAGCGAGTAGCACGCTACTCCGGAACCCATAAAGGATTAGTGTTGAATTAGTATAGTGAAATACGAAAGTGATTTGAGTGGTGGATATGTCAGTCAGTTATTTGGATTCAGATTGATAGCGGAAGGATAGAAGAGGGAAAAAGGTTTGTATATATATAGCACTTGTTACCCATAATGGGGTGTTGAAGCGCTGTTTTAGCGAGTAGCACGCTACTCCGGAACCCATAAAGGATTAGTGTTTAATTAGTACAATGAAATATGAAAGTAATTTGAGTGGTGGATAGGATAGGTTAGTCAGTTATTTGGATTCGGAAGGATAGAAGAGGGAAAAAGTTTGTATTTATTTAGCGCTTTTTACCCATGATGGGTGCTGAAGCGCTTTTTGTCAAGTAGGACTCTACTCCGGAAACCCATAAAGGATTAGTGGTGAATTAGTATAGTGAAATATGATAGTATATATATCACAGTTACATGTACAATTAGAGTGACCACCTCCATCCCAGTCATTAAATACTGCTGCCAGTCCTCGGGGTGTTTGTGATAGCATAACACATTCTCGGTGTTGTAGTCTTGTGCTTCCAGTGAACTAGTTGGACTAACACCTGAAGTGATTTGTAGGTGAAAAGTGAAATGTTCAGTACTAGAGAAATAACTTGGAGTGACTTTGTCACCCTATTTACAGTTAGATGCGGAATGAGGCAGTGCAATGGTAACAGAGATACCTGACATGGCCAATTCTGAGTAGGAGTGTATATATTTATTAAAAACCAAAGTACGCAGAGACGTTACGGTTAGGTTCAGATTTTAGTATTTTAGATGCACAAAACCATAGAAATTCAGCATTTATAGTTATCTGAAGTAACTATAACTCATGTCCTATGGTAACTAAAACTAATGCCTCTGCCGTGCACAGTTTTCTCATCAATATTTTCACCGCAAATGATGTAGTGATATTATCAGTGATGGTATAGAAGATGTGATGGGTGATGTACTATGTGAGGTAATTAAAACTGCATGGCCGGAGCGCAAGTTATAGTTACCTTATGGCACGAGTTATAGTTACTTGAGATAAACATTTTCACAAGTTTATAAATACATTTTATTCACTCATTCATTCTTAGTATATATTTTAAAACTAAAACTCTGAAAATTAAGGTAAGGTAACCTATGTAGTCTTTCTATAAATGCAATGCACCAAGTCTTTCTATATTTTAAATTCATTTTATGGATCTTCGGATCTGTTGCGAACTCTCAGACAAATAAGGGGTCTGCTGGTTATACTGCACACATTCAATGCTGAAATAACAACACATTTAATACACACATATGCAATTGCAATTTCTATGTATCACTGCCTGTGTGTGGGTGTTTGAGTGGATGTGGGTGTGTGAATAGTGTGTGGGTGTGTGAGTGGGTATGTGAGTGGGTGTGAGCAGCTCTGAATGGCTATGTGGGTCTATGAGTGAGTGTGTGAGTGGTTTTCTGGGTGTGGGAGTGGTTTTGTGGGTGTGGGAGTGGGTGTATGGAAGTGTGAGTGGTGGTGTGAGTGGTTGAGGGTCTGTGTGTGGCTTTACGGGTGTGTGAGTGGTTGTGTGGGTGTGTTAGTGTGTTAATGAGTGTATGATTAGATGTCTGGGTTTGTGAGTGGGTGTATTTTAAAAAAATCTTTTAATTGGGTATGGATCCGTGGATCCTCTCAAGACAACCCGTTTTTGTACACCAAGGCAGCCCTCCCAGACCCCTTATACAATCCCAGGGAACCTCTACCCTGAACTGTTCTATCCCTTGTACATTTTTATTTCCCCCCCTTGGGAACTGTGTCACAATGCACAAAATGGTGGCTGCAACTTTCCGCTCAGATTGCGACCAGCCAATCACAGCATTGGTGTAGGCGTGTGAATCCACAAATCCACCCAGATTGCAGAGGATCCACGGCGGATCCGTGTCTGTAGATATCCATAAACCTTTGTACTTTAAAAATTCCCAAACTACTCAACAGATTTACAACAATTACAAAAAGCAGTCTTTCAGGACTCATATCTAGCTTTGTGCCAAATTTAGTGTAATTCCGTTCAGTAGTTCGGGCTGTAGTTTGTATCTAACATTCATATGGGAAATTGCAAGGGGAAAGCGTGTTTTGGGACGCCCCTTTTTCTTGGCCCCCCGCTTGACGGATCACCGTGAAACTTTCTAGACAGCAGCTGAAGTGACTAGCATACTAGTTTGGAAAATTTAATGAAGATTCTTCAAAAAGCGCCAAAGTTATTAGCAAAACAAATAACGCTTTTCCTATGGAAACTAGGTCCTAACTATAACTACCTACTGGCAACTGCCAGTAGGTGATATATATATATATATATATATATATATATATATCTCTCTATATATATATATATATATATATATATATATATATATATATATATATATATATATATATATATATATATATATATGCATAATAAATGGGATTCCGCAATCCCTGTATAAATGTACGCCTCTAATTTCTTTAATAATTGGCGACTAGTGATGCACTCGGGCGCTGATTATAAAGAAGAGACGTCAGAGCTCAACTATAGTAAGTTATTGCAGCCGAGTTCTGATGTCAGAATTCCTGCTACTAGCAGCCGAGGTGAAAGGCAGATCACATCACTCAGCAGCTGTTTAAATCAACAGAAAATGAAACTGCTTTTCTTTCTTCGTCTCTATTTTTCTAGCTTACAGTGACTAGTAGAAAGAACATGAATATTTTTTTTACAAACATTAGATAATTATAGAAAAGTTGTAATCTTTCTGCATGTTTCTACACATTTAGGAGTTGCTGCAACTTTTTTCTTAAACTGACTTGTATTGAATGTTTCTAATATTTTTTAGCAACAAATATCTAATAGGTTTTTGATGTGTTTAATTTTGCACTTTAGGCTCTATTTTAATCTTTCATTTTTGCAAACATGCTCTCTCTTTCTGAAAGAGCTATGCACAAAGGTGTTAAGTGGTTTGTGGGACAGGTGATGGTGTGACCATGTATTATATAAGCTTAAGTACACCCTGCTGTTCATAATAAAGATATTGCAAGTCACCTCAGAGTTCCATAACCTTATAAAAAAACTCGCCCTTCAACCCCATTTCTCTATACGGTTATGGAACTTCTCGGCGGCATGCAATATCCTTATAATTAGGGCTCCCTGTTTTCCCTTTTTACTGATTTTTACAGATAAATACTGACAGAAAACCCTTTCTTTTCTTTTCTTTTCTGTATTTATTTTTAAATGTGGATAAAAACGGAAATTGGGTGCTTTTTGAGTGATTCTAAATACACTTTGCCATGACTGCCAGGTCAATACCTATGTGGATTCATAGGTAATGGGGTTAAAAAAGATAGGGATTTTAATAAAGAGGCTTAAACTGCAGTAGATATGCACAAGGCTGATACTGAAAGGTGCATATTTTCATATAAGTGAATTGATTTATCTTCTGCGGGTGTTCATACCACTGAAACCTGGCAGGCATTCAAGCATGACTGCATATTTTTTGATGAAATAAATGTGGAAATATACCATTTCTTTTTTTTTACAAAACCCATAACAAATATGGATAAATACAGATAAAGTTGACAAAAAATAAATATGGATAAATACAGACGGAAATGTCAAAAAAATAAATACCATAAAACCGGGTGCCCTACTTATAATGTGCTGCAGGGGGTACTTTATCATCTATCTATCTATCTATCTATCTATCTATCTATCTATCTATCTATCTATCTATCTATCTATCTATCTATCTATCTATCTATCTATCTATCTACATTTTAATGTGAGCGCGATCTCGCTTAAACCCCAATCATTGGGCTATGCATATCACACCTAATTTTTGTTTCCCCAGTATGTTATGTTATGTTATCCGGATTTATAGAGCGCACAGCTGCCCCAGCAAAGGGACGTCCCGGCGCTATAAAGGACAAAATACCGGACACAAGTAATACCAAAGACAAGAACATAGCAGCACTGTATCTATCGCATCATTTTCTCTTACAGGAGCCTGAACAGAAAATGTCTTAGTCTACTGCAGAATGGTGTGCTACTACCGCGTGCAACATTCCTCGCACGACTTTAGAAACTGTATGGACAATACATTGAGGCAGTGCCTTTTTTATATACAAAGGCTTACCTAGTGTGCGATTTTCATGCAGCCCATTACCCACGCACAGTTGCCATAAACTAATTATCAATAGAATTACTTGTGATAAAGATTACGCAGTTTCACCTCCCCTAATCCTGAAGAGCGCACTTGTGAAAGTACTGTGTTCAGTTGTTTCAGGTGCCCTGAATCAGGGCTCCACAACACAGGTTTATCCTATTTCTGTATGTGATTTGATTCTCTGGTCAAATAGAAACATGTGAACATTTACAAGGGAAAGCTCTTTGGAACTACTTTTGAGACTACAGGCGTACGCTACCTAACTTTTTTCTATAGACTAATGTGTTGTTTTATTGTGAAAAAAAACGTTAGAGGCTTATTCCGCCTGATAATGAATATAACCATAAGCTAATTCCAAAACTTAAAAAAAACCTCAAGTACATTTAAATGGCTTTAGATATAATCTATGCATAGAGTGTATTTTACTTTTCAGAATAAAGAAGGCATGGGTTGTGACCTGCGTGTTAAAAAAAAAAAGCTTCAACACCCCATCAGGGGTAGCAAGCGCTATATAAATGCAAACCTTTTTCCATTCTCTAATCCCTCCACTATCCTTCTCAGTCCAAATAGCCAACTAACATATCCACCACTCAAATTACTTTCAAATGTTCACTATACTAATTTGCCACTAATCCTTTCTGCGTTCTGAAGTAGCTTTCTACTCTAAAAGCGCTTCAACAGCCCATCAAAGGTAGCAAGCGCTATATAAATGCAAACCTTTTCCCCGTTTCTATCCCTCCACTATCCTTCTTAAATCAAATAACTGACCAACATATCCACCACTCAAACTACTTTCATATTTTCACTATACTAATTCACCCTTTATGGGTTACGGAGAAGCGTGGTACTCGTCGATAAAGCGCTTCAACGCCTCGTCAGGGGTAGTAAGCGCCATATAAATGCAATTACAATACAATACAATATTGGTGATGGGGTGCAGAGATTGGCAATACCCCCTCCTTCCCTCTGCTGCCTCTCTTAGTGGAAGGGTTCATAGCGGAGCACCAGTGACACACCCTGTCTGCTGTTTCTACAATATAAGTGTCCATGATTCATCTCTAACTTGAACTTTGACTCGTAGCTTACCAAGATTACACCCTAAGCAAACCAACATCTGGCTGGAAGAATTATTAGATTGTGAACCATGCTTGAGCATTGCATGCATTACCACTGCACCTTCAAAAGAGAATGGGTGTTCATAAATTGTTGTTTATGGTATTATTTTAGTTTTAGTTGCCTGGAATGTATTTGTAGGAACAAAGTTCATTCACAGTGGCAGCCTTTGCTCTTTCGGTGAAAGCGAACACCCCCCTCAGTCACTATCTCTGATCTGCCCTATTGATTAAAGCTCATTTCTCACAGCTTCGAAGAGTAAATGAGTAACGTGGACTTGACTCTCAGGTCCTGGTTGTTTATCAACAAAGCTCACAGAACAATTATTTCGCCATCATATGGCAGGTGATGACTTGGATCATTTGTTCTTCACGGAGGGGTTGGATCAAAAAGAGCACAAACGGAGGGCAGCATGAACACTAATATAGGATGTACCGAAGCAAAATACTAGGAACGGACCATTCAGGCCATACACTCTCTCCCCTCTGACACTTGGCAATAATTCTGGAATTATGTTACAGGTTGTCCGAACGTTCTTCATTTCTCCTGCCTCGCTTCAAGTCCTATACTTTTGTATTGGGCCCAGTCCAGTGTCGCATTTATTTAATCGATGTTGCCCCTTAATTTCCTGGTAGGATAGCTCGGTGGGTTAATCAGCTGTTGCTGGTTTCTGCATGGAGTCTGCAGGTTACCAGTGTGAGTCTCAGTGCCTTTACATCCTTTCATGCTTCAGTGTTCGTTATAAGTACACCGATATTGGGCCATTATGAACTTCTTTTTGAACATTTATATGCCTGTGCCAACTAAAACGTGCCGCAATGTAATATTTAAATTATTTCACATCCGTTGTCATATCAAATGGAGAACCATAGCATCTGTCGATGGAAAGACCTGTACGCATTACAATTGTAGTGTCTGGGGAAAAAGAAACGTATGAAATTGCCTTGAGAATATGATATTGGGACACTGGCAGTCTTCCAAGTCATCTGTCCAATTGACCAGAAGTGCTCTTGGTGGCGTCTTGCATGGCTGTCGCATACGTTTCAAAGTCCCCGATAAAGTAATAAAAAGACATACTACCTGGGTATGTTTCTGAATTTATCACTTGCTGCTCTGATAAAAGCCCACCCTTCTTCATACTGCTGGGCTCCACCTGCGTCAAGTAGGTCAAAGAAAAGATCCAATGGATTTTACTTTGAGTTTGCTTCTGGTTCTGTTTATTAGGAGGGGGAAAAATTGATGGAGGGAGGCAGGAAACAGAGGTCCAGTGCTCCAGAGGCCAAGCCCTGTGTCTGAATGTGTGGGCAATTGGTTGGGTTGTTTGAATTGTACAAACTCTGTGCATGGGTAAAAGGATAAGGGGGGCAAACAAAAAGGACTTGCTAATTTCGAACGAAATTCCTGCAGCACTTCGAGGTAAAAATCTACCACAGCATTGCTTCAGTGCAGAACTGGGGAGAGGATGTGGTCCGTCGGCTACGCTGCAGACTTTGGTGCTGGAAACCAGGGTTCGAGCCTCGAGGTCGCGTCCACAACCTGTGGGGAGAGGATGTTGTCCGTCGGCTATGCTGCCGACTTTGGTGCTGGAAACCAGGGTTCGAGCTTCGGGGTCGGGTCCACATTCTGTGATTCAGGGCAAATCCCTTAATCTCCCCGTGCCTGAATGTGTAATGTAAATACGGTGTACCTTCGGGTCGAGTTCGCGCTATATAAAAATGCAACAAAAAAAACCTGTTACTGTAAATTTGAAAACCACTGCACATACAACACGACTGAATCTTATGTACTCTGGTGAGAATAGCCTTATAAAACGGCACTGTAAAACAGTGCAGACTAAGGGAGCGTTGTCTGGTAGGAATACAATTCTTATAATATTCAAAGGCATTGAACCGCTTGTTATTAAAAACATTGCATTTTGGAGTTAAAAATTGTCCAGCATCAGCTTTTTCCTTTTAAGTGTGCAGCAGTAATGTGTTTTATAGGGATGGGGAATTTTAGTGGTCGCTTTAAATACATTAATAGAGTAAATTCCGGAATGAGGCAAATACTTTGTGGAAATGTGCGAATAGTTGAAATTCCGTTTTTGAAGTTTGTTAGGAAAGTGTCAAACTAAGGATTTGAGGAAGAGAGTGTCTGAAATCTTGCTTAGATTCCAAGGTTGTTAATCCAGTTGGATTTTGTAAACCCAAAGAATTCGAAAGTGCTCCTCGTGCGTGTTTGATTGAATCTCATCAGGGTCACTAATTACGGCATTTTCTACATCTTTTCCAGATGTATCAGTCAGGCCGCGTGCAGGATTGGGCCACCAGCAACCCTTTTTTATGGGATAGCCTTCTTTTTTGTGGTTTAATGTTGTAAGTTAGAGTCAGAGTTTCCCACCACCAGCCTATATTTTGAAGGTGAATCCATCTGCAGGGACATGGCTGAAGTGGTACCTATGTTTTCCTTCTCAAAAGTCTGTTGATTTCATGAAATCAAAGACCCAAAGGAGAGAGCTTCAGTAACCGATTCGAATTGGTGTGTTGCGAGATCATGCTGGAGAGAGGTACTGTATGCTCTGATTAATTTGAGAACTGCACTACGCTTAATTAGCATACAGAATGAGAAACAACCCCGAGGTAATTAAAAAAAAAACTAACAATAAGCATGAAAAAATGCCAACATTTCAGAGATGACTGATGATATGTGAAATTGACTTCTGAACTTACGGATTTCTGAATGCGTGCCCCCCGAAGAAGTGATAGGATATCTCAAAAACACATGTTGGCCAATATTATGACATAAATATTGATCTTTATAATAGAAGAAAAGAATGTATGTAATTTTCTGTCCTTCTAAGGATTTCGAGTTAATTGTTGTTGAAAGGTACTCCTGGGCCCGTATTGCATATTGGGCGAATTGTCCTTGTTTGCACCACAGCACACATACAGGTGTACAGTCGGGGACAGGGCACCCTGTTACAATGAATGTACTGCCACCAGGGCAGCTGTGAACTTGCGCTACCCCTTGGGGCAGCGCATTCCGCTTCAAAGCCGCTCCGTGTTTCTCTGTGCTTGCCGCAAGCTGCCTGCTCTTTAAAGAGGGGTTAGAGATCCCCCCTGCAGGTGGGTTCAGTGAGAAACTGTACCCGCGTGCAGCGGGATGTCTGGGGGCTCCATGGGACCATCTTTCACCCCTCAAGAGGGCTGCGCTCAGTGGACACCTTCACAGTGCACAACCTTTTTGTGGCACACTTTCAGCGCGCCTCCTAAGGGCATCTTTGCCACTGCGCCCACGTCCTTAATAAGGCGTGGATGCAGAGGCACAGTGATTCTCTCATTTGCTTGAGGCCACGCCCCATGGAAATGAGGGAGGGAATGTCCTTTGAAGATAGGACAGCTTCTACATGTGTGCCAGCGCTATCTGTATTACAGAAGGAGTTGCACAAGCGTCTGGAGCCCCTTCTGTAAACCATAGTTCCTGGGGGGTGCAAAAAGCAGGCACACATGGCTGTTGCACCCCCCAGGGCACAATGTGTAATACGGCCACTGATGGGCCAGCTCGGTAAACACTCAAAGTGTACAATGCTGGTTTGGTTTACGCCTGTGCTTGATTAGACACACAAAATAAAATTAATGTATTTGTTTTTGCCGAGTCAGTGATCTCCATATGTACGAGAGGAGACCTGCTCTGAGCAACAATCCGATAATAACGGCATATATTGATTTAATGATACAATGCTAGTGAGATATTTACGTTTTTGGTAACCATTAGACAAGCACTGGCAGTGATAACATACAGACAGGTAACCAGGTTAAGGTTAAATAAAATTAAATTCCCCGGGTGCGGATGCTAATATGCAGCTGAAGAACCATGGAAAGTTATTTACTTAATGGTGATTATTATTATTCCTGGTTGGCTTTTTGGTCACAAAAGACTGCTAGCTTGGAAGATGCATATTTTGTTGGGGAATTCAAGTAAAATTATTTTATCCATTCAAGCTACACATCTTTTCGTGCTTCATCTGAAATTTTCATCACAAACACTTGGACCAAAGTCATTCGTGTGCACATTTATTCTACGTAGAATAAATGCAACAAGATAAATTAATCTTAAATAGTTACATAAAATTCTTATTTCAGTACGCCTCAGTGAGAAACGTAACCCAGCACAATCCTACGCTGAGGACATATTATTATTTTGTTTGAGTAATATCCTCGAGTCTGTCAATTTTTAAAAGAACTGGTTCGAAGATAATCACATCATGATCTGCATGGACTTCACATATAAAGAAAGATTTGATACTTAAATAAATGTGGGGATCTTTGATTATTTTTAATGTCGAAATGTGATATTTTGGGGAGGCACATTGTGCCATTTGTCTAAATGTATGACAAAACAAAGGGTGGGCCTGCACACCTGTTTTTAGAAAAGTTTTAAACGTGTCGTATTTATATAGCACCTACAGTGTAAGGGCTCTTTTTAGCGTGGTTTCACGAGTAGGGATGTGAGTCTACATCCCTGGTTATTATAATGAACGGAGGAGGTTGTGGAAAACCAAAACCTGCGTGAATCACTGCTGAGACCCAAAGGTCTCAAAAAATGTAAACCATAAGTACATTCAATATACCAAAACGAGATGTTGTTTGTAAAAGACAAAACAGTTACACTTTTAAAAAAAAGAGTGCAAACGTTAGTGATGCTTCACAGTATTCTTTGTTTTACAAACAATTTACCATAGATGTATTGTTAACCTCACAATTCATCTGCCATGTACAATAAATGCCATGATACACTTAAACAATGTTTGATGAAAGATCCCAAATGCGTTGGGATCTTTCATCAAACATTGTTTAAGTGTATCATGGCATTTATTGTACATGGCAGATGAATTGTGAGGTTAACAATACATCTATGGTAAATTAATTGTAAAACAAAGAATACTGTGAAGCATCACTAACGTTTGCACTCTTTTTTTTAAAAGTGTAACTGTTTTGTCTTTTACAAACAACATCTCGTTTTGGTATATTGAATGTACTTATGGTTTACATTTATTGAGACCTTTGGGTCTAAGCAGTGATTCACGCAGGTTTTGGTTTTCCACAACCTCCTCCGTTCATTTGTCTAAATGTGACAATAGACAACTTAATTTTTGTAAGATACAGATATTTCCATCGGCAAGGTGATACATTTAATATTATTACATACTTCCTTTTTCCAAGACTACAAACATTCACTTTATGGTGAACGTATTCTCTAAATTATTTAAATATTCGTAAACCATCAATTCATTCATAAACGGCTCAAGCAGTTATATTCTTATGTTACTAATATTATTCAATTCATGCACCATTGTGCAAGACCCAATAGTAAGAATAACATTACACCCAATAAAAAGAAGACAATTATTAGTATCTAATTTACAATTTTAAAGCTAGACATTACGTTCAAATTTCTGACATTTATAGAATTCACAAATTATCTTGGGTGTACAGAAAGAAATGTATTCCCATTATATTCAAATGTTTCCATACTGATTTTTTCACCTCGAGGCATTTTCACATTCCTCCCCCTCCTCCCCCACCTCCTCATAGGGCAAATATTTTCCGTTGTGGAAGAACCTCTTCCATTGTACCCTCAGTAACTCTGGGAGTGTATCCTCCCCGTTTCTTCCCTGGAAATACATTTGCTGCTGCCCTTAACAGGAATAATAACATGCAATTCTAGAATGGGAAACTGTCTGGCAGTGGTGTGTCAGCACCCACAAACGTATGATATATTGTTGTTTGTGGCTCTTACGCCCTACCAGGAACCCCACCAATCCACTCCCTATACAGAATTTGCAAATCTGAAATATATACCACACTGCTGAAATTTCTGCACTCGCAAATGCACTATCTGTATGTAAAATTATGACAATCCTGATTCTATTAATCGGAATAGAAAAATTATTACGGCTACCACTGCTAATTTTGTGCATGTAGAATGGAATACTCAAAATGCTTTGCGAATCGGGCACTACGTTCACTTAGCTCAAACAACCGATTTTGTCTCAGTTGTTTTTATGATAATGTCACCTGTATAGCAAATAGAAAATTTAAGTACCTGACATTTCAAAATTGCTCCCAAGTAGTGCTTGACCTTTTTCGAATTTCATGCATTAGCATTATTCATATAGTTACTTTTGTTGTGTTCATTTATACCAAATCTCAAATTTATATCGTAACGTATTGGTAAACAGCGTTTACCCCGAAACTTTTTCAACGCAGGGAATCACAATGTGGTCTTTACAACGACCGTGTTGTGATTCCGCATACCAGTGTCTGCATAGACTGGAGTTGGAATAGTAAATTATACTATTCCAACATCCAGCGCCCCCCCTCCGCAAGTCGTTGTTCCGACTTGCGGAGTAATGGTATGCGGAATCACAACGCGGTCATTGTAACGACCGCGTTGTGATTCCCTGCGGGGAAAAAGTCTGCGGAATAACGTCATAGATTCCAACGTATCAGTTTGTCATAGTGTATTTAATACAGTAAAAACATTATCTACCATTGGAAATAGGAACATGGTTACTCCTTGGACGAATTCTGTGATATACTAGTCAACTTTTTCTTTACTAAAGTAAACACAATATTTCAAGATTCTAATAAAATACCAAATAACCTCTCTCCCGTCTCTAAGACAGTTACAGATGAAGAAGTTTCAGATAAAAGATTCTCAGATTCCCCTCTGAATTTGAGCTCATTTACTCACCTTACTGTAGAGAAGGTTGTTTCTCTCCTGTAAAACACTAATCTGGATCTCCCGCAGATCCACGTCCTCCCAAGGTGCTTCATCCGGTCTCTGAAACCATTTCTGCCAACTAACTTTGATCGCGAATAAGGTTCTGGGAACAGGCTAGTTTTCAGGCAGCCTGGACAAAGCTTTCATCCTGGCTCTTGTTAAGAAACACTCACTTGACCCTTCAGCAGTGAAAAACTATAGGCACATTTTGCACCTATCACTTCTGGCTAAAATACCAGAGAAAGTCATGGATCAGGAGATGATCTTGTTCCTGGAAACCACCAATTGTCTTGATCCAGCACAACACTGGTTTAGACCCAGACACTGTACAGAATCTGCCCTTCTGGCAGCCACCAAAGAGATCAGGACTATTGGTGACAGTGTGGCCGTAGTCCTGCTGAACTTATCGGCCACATTTAACATGATTAACCATTTCCCCCTAGTCAACCTTCTCCAAAGGATAAGTATAAAAGGGACTGCTCTCAAATTGAGCAGATGCTTTCTTTCCCATAGAGGGACAAGTAGTGGCATTGGAGGGTTAACATCTACCCCCTTTAAACTTCCCTGTGTGGTCCCTCCGGTATCCGCATGAAGTCCAACTCTATTTAATGCCTACATTACTCTTCTAGTTTAGCTTATCTGATCCTGTGGTTTCCCGGTGTGTTCTGACGCCAATGACACCTAATCAGTGGTCTCTATCTCCCCAATCCTAGAAAGCCTCGCCTTATAGTTCAACTCATGCATGAGCAGTATTGCTCATTGGATGCAGTTCAACTGTTCAAAGCTCAATTCTGAGAAAACTGAGGTGTTGGTATTTGGCAATAACACGTCCTTCTGGAACAACATCTGGTAGCTACCAAATCTGGGCCCCCTTCTAACTCCGGTGCAGAAGGCAATACATTTAGGGGTCATTTTTGTCAGCAAATTAGCTTTCATTGAGCATGCAAAACAGGTTACATCTTCTTCCTTTGTTATGCTGAGAATACTAAAAAAAAAAAAGCTACCTTTTTCTTCCACTAGAGATATAAAAAAAAAATCAGTTATCCTAACTCTAGTCCTTTCTTTAATATATTATTGTAATGCTCTATATGTAGCTACTCAAGGAGAATGGTCAGTCTATTTTGCAGGACAGCTTTAATGGTACCCTCCCTCTCGTACCTTACGGGCTAGCACTGCTAAAAAAGTACTTGCCCCCAGAATTAAAAAAACCTCAATGGGGAGGAAGATTTTCCTATTCTGTCTCTAAATGTTGGAATTCTTTACAAAATCATCTATGATTTCAACCCAATCTCCTAAAATACAGGAAGGATCTAAAAATGTGGCTTTTTAACTCTGTAGCTTAATCTTATTTCTGCTTTTTATATTTCTTTGTTTTATACTCCAGGTCCAGTGCGTCTTTCACTGATTTTATTTTCTGGTTCTAATGACACTAGCGCCAAGATGCCATAAGGCATTAGCACACTTTACAAACCCATTCACACCCCAGCAAGACTTGCTTTCTGGCATTGAATTCCCTTAAAACTTCTAGTGAGTGATCCATGATTATTCATAGTTTATAGGGCAAGAACATATTTACATTTTATTTACAGCACCACACAAAGAAGTCAATATCAATATTTTGTACAATAATCACCTAAATGCGCCTAAAATGTATATTAAAAGCACAAAACCGCATTATGATCCTATTTAAAGGACAACACCCATTTAGAAGTAGTGATTTTTGTAACCTGTGTGAAACAAATGCAGATTCAGTAGGGACCTATGCCAAGTTTGGCTGCCCACCCAATGTAAGAGTAGAAGTCATGGCAATGAGAGGCATAGCAGCTCGTTGGAATCGCTTGGTTGGTCAGACAAGTTTATAGATCTTTAAGGGGACTAAAGGTACCCAGTGCAAGTGTTGGACCATAATTTGCAATGGACATGCATTTCCCACAAGTCTACTTTCGGAAATGAAAAACATGTTTGTCATGGAAGGAGTTGTCGTCAGGCGGAGATCCTCGTTCTTCAAAAGAGAAACATCCCCCGTGGCATAGCCAAGTATGAAGTATTATTATTCTGAACATCCTATTTTTCTACCATTTACCAATAATATGAAGTTCCTAGATAAGGTCAGCTATATGGTTACAAGTGCAACCTTCTTTGAGAGCAACATTCGAACCTCTAATTGTTAAGTTATTGCAGGTTTATGGCAAGACAAGAGGTTTTATATTATTGATTCTCTTTTTTTAAAATAACAGAAAACATTTGCAGCAACACACACAAAGAAGGACGGCAAGAACTGCTGCTGAGAAGAGCAGATGATGTGATTGGTCAGACCCAGAACCCACTGGTTTGTGGGATGCTGGTCACAGGCTTCATTGTTAGGATGTTCTCTATGGGCCTGTCATATTTAGCTTTTTGCAGAAAACTTAAAGGTAGGACGGTTTTTCTTGCTTAAGGTTTTTCTTTGAAAATGTTTTTGTAGGTAGGCGTTAGTAACCAAGTTGTTCACCATATTGGCTTTCTAGATACTAACACAAAGTATGCAATGATTTCCCCCCAAATAATATCAATTTTCATTTGCATTGCGTACTTTTATATTCAGTGATGACTCTTAGAACAGTTTGCATGACTAGCTTGTTTCTGTCCTACTGAACTGGATACGCGCCCTTTGCAAGAGCTGCTAAGTATCAGTCGCTTACACATAACACTTCTGGGATGGGAATGTAACGAGTTGTTCATCTGATCCAATCCCAAACTGCTCATATAAGCTCCTTCATTGCATTATAAAGACCCTTAAAACGTGCACACAGCACATCACAGTTGACCCACAAATATGACAACCAGGCTGAATTTTAAAAAGTTTTCCTCAGACTGTGGACGTCTTGTTTAACGTCTGAATACCTGTAGAGGGGCTTGAGAAGTTAAATTTACTTTTTATGCGCCATGGGACCCTCGCTGGCAGGGGTCCTTAGTTTCTGCATTTCAGGTTTCATTGTTACGCACCTGCTAGGACCCTGTGATCTTCCATCACGGCTCACTTTTGATATTCTCTCTGTAAGACACTCACAGATTCGTCGATGAGTGTGCTTAATACAAATAAAGTCATCATCAATCATATACGATATCCCTTGTTTGGCTTGTGATAGCTTATAATAGCTTTTTGCATCGTTTCTACTTGGTTTCTTTCTGTGGGTTGTGGTAGCAGCATTGCAGTGTACTGTGCTGTAATGGGTTTGGTATATGCCATGCTATGTATAGGATTCTCCTTGAAACCCCAAGAGTAAATGCAATTCTCACGCAGAATACCCATGGTTAACATTTTGTCCTGGGTTAAAACTGGAAGCACTCTGTGTTAGCCAATGACCCTTCTCCAATACTGGCCTTAACCTTCAGTACATTTGAGGTCAATGTCCGGAACAGCATTATCAAGACCCCAAACGTCAAGTTTAATGAATACTATGCCTTTTTTCTGTTTCTTCTCTGAAATGGTACCGCACTGGAGAGAATTGCTTTTGGTGTTTGTTAGACGGCCTTTCATTTAGCTGGTTACGAATTATGGATCTATGCTGCGTATTTGCAAATCTAGTTGCCCTATTAAACACAATTTTTTCAGAGGTGGTGCCTTTACCTTTACCAATTAGTAGCTGGGGATATATATAGACGTGTGATTATACTAAGCGGTGGTGTGAACAGGCTGATTCTCTGCTAGTATCAGTATGTTTTTTGTTGACCAATTTCCTTTCAAACACTTGATATTTACTTTAGATTAGCTGCATTAGATTAGCTATGGCACAGGAGGTAATTGATGTATCTTTGATACATAGGAGCGGCAAGCCTGACTTCTCATTCTAAATGTGAGTCTTAGAACTCCCTCATAGCAGACCAGTCATCCCATTCTTCCCCGCGCGCCACCAGAGATTAATCCGCGTGGTTGTGACTCCACCCTCTTCCTCTGATCCCAGTTTAACTCCACCCATGCAAAACTATAAAGGCTTTCAGCGTGCAGTCTCTCGTATAATGTGACAGAAGGCCCTGTCTTTGTGGTTATTTAGTAGTCCACGCATTTGTACGGTAAGTTTAGCGTAAAGGCAGTGAGTGGGTGGGGGATTACGCAAGATATTGCTACTGCTGAATCAGCGTTTTGGATTAAACCGCTTTTTGTGTTTAGTTTGTAGGCTACACAGATTGAACTTTTTTGTAGATATGGAATCCGATACTGACCTGGTTGGCCTTGCTTTGTTGCAGTAGTTGAGTTCTTTGTGGCTAGTTACTAAAGTTTTTATCTGAATGGTTTCTAATCTGTATTAAATAATGCTGGTTACTGTAGTGAATAACCTGGTGATGTCCAGGAAATAGCACTGTCATTTAGTTTAAGTTGGAGGTCAGGACAGCGTTGAGAGGAGCTGTGCTGTGCCCTGTGCTCGCCTCGACTATGCGCAATGCCGTGCCGGTGACATTCTTTCACAGAGCTGCATCTGAAGTTCAGCCTCAGACAGGATGACACAGCTTTTCTATCATAACTTGTGCCTGTGATAGAGGTCAGACACAAACACACCGAATTAGTAACTACGTCTTGTGAATTTTGTGGTGGCCATTTCAAGTCGGATCCTCAGGCCTGCACTGCCTTCTGGACTAGCTAAAACCTTCCGTTGTTGTAACCAACGCTGGTTCCCCGTGAGTGCCGAAGGAGTCCTTGCTGTTCTGCAGTGCTTGAAATACAGAGGTGAGAAATCATGGCAGCGGGGTTTGGGGTGATAGAAGGTTAGTGGTAGTGATAGACGTTTCGCGGTCTTCAATGTATTTCTTTTCATTTTCTCATTTTAGGAAGAATATTTCTATAATATATTATTGTAATGCTCTATATATAGCAACTCAAGGAGACTTTTTAATTAGACCTATAAAACAGACAAATGAGAAAATGCCTAATTATAACTGTTTAAGTGGCTGGGCAACCTGGTGCAATGCAAGGTCATAATTTGCTGTGCTTTCAAAGCTGAAAATGTTGTAATAGCCATCCTGCTGCTTTCAGAATGTGTGTTTCCTAATTACTAGAGCACCTACACCTGAGGGATGTTAGTGCCTGTCACTCTAAGACAAGTTGTGTTCTGCAGGGGTATGGCAACCGCATCTCACCGCATCTTTGTCATTCTTGCCTGTCTTGTCCACTGGAGAGTCTCGGTTTATGGTAAACACTTTCAGTGTCGGTACATTTTGTGTTTGTCAGATACTATTTTCTATGATGTCTGTAAACAAAAATGGTTAACTTAAAGGCTGCATGACTATTCACTGTACTTGCTACCAGCACTGTAGTGATAATGTGAATCTCCCATCTGTGAAACTGTCTACAAGTCAGTCACATGCACGGAGTCGGGGAAGGCTATTTGTATTGTTCACCCCTCTAGATTTTTTAAGTCAGTGCGGACATTTTTAGCTGCTAGTTCAAAAGATAAGGCCTGGATCTTATTTGCTTTTGAATGACTTTTAAACCTTGAAATTGTCAACAAGACATTTCCAAGGCCATGGACATTTTTCTTAGTGTGAAACTTTTTTGAGCGATTCTCCTGACTGATTACCCACTTGCACAAGCAGTTCAGTTGAGGGAATGTTGTACGTTTCGCAGTGACAAGTAGTGACCCATTAGTATTTATTAGGGGTTACAAAAAAAGCAAAAATGTTGTCAGACAATGTGAATCCCAGGGCGGTTTAAGAAGAATGAATCCACACGGTTTACGTGAGCTGTGCACAGAGCAGTGAAGAGATCTAAAGAATGAGGGGCTGATCCACAAAGCTCTTTGAGGCACTAAGCCTTGTATATGGGCGCAGAAAATTATTTGAAAGAGCGAATTCAACGTCCAGATTGACAGAATCAGTATTTGTGAAGTTTTACAATCCTAAATATTTGTGAAGTTTTACAATCCTAAATTGTTCTTACCAAGATGGAAGGAGGATCTGCCAGCATGACATACAGTTGTAGAAATGCTTAGGCCTTTTTATGGGAAGCTTTCCCCCATGCAAGTGCACGTTAGGGTACTTCTGACAAGGGGAAAAGCAATCCTCTTTCCAGACTGGCCTAGAGGGAGGAGTTTTCTCTCTAGAGAAAAATATGAAGAGATACAGGTGCAAATGCATAGTTTGCTGGTATAGATTTCCCACCTAGATCGTCTTTGCGAGGTTCCCGGCAAATGGACCTGTATTTCTCCACCCCTGAAGTTACTGATACTGGGGTACTGGTAAATCTGGGTGAGGAAAATCCAGCCTATTACAGGCTGGATCCTAAGGGCCATATGTACGACCATGACAATTTGCGACTCGCAAATTGCGCTCGATTGCGTGTCGCAAAGTGCCATGTACAACAGTGTCTGAGACACTGTTTGCGATTCCCACTGGGGTCGCAAATTGCATGCCTCATGAATATTCATGAGGCACTCACAATTTGCGACCCCATTGGGAATGGCTGGCCCTCCCAGGGATGGTGGCCTGCTGGGCTCAGCAGATCTCCATGTTTGGGACTGCTTTTAAATAAAGCAGTTGTTTTTAAATGCAGACCGTTTTCCTTAAAGGAAAACGGGATGCATTTAAAAACAGAAAATTGAACATTTTTGTTTCATTTTTTAAGGGCAGGTAGTGCTCCCTTGGACCACTGCCTCCCCCAAAAATATTTTCCCCTGCATTTTGCGAATGCATTACCACCCTCTTGAAGAGGGTGGTAAATTGTGAGTGTTTTGCAACCTCAATTGCGGTCGCAAAACATTCATATATTGTGTAGAAAGTCGCTATTAGGATGGGACGCCCTTGAATCGCCCCTTCCTAATAGCGAGTTGCAATTCATATTTAGGGAGGCGCAAATAAATTGCAACTCGCTAAATAGGAATTATACATGTCCCTATTCATTTTTGCATGCGCAAACGGGTCGCTAACCGGTTTGTGCATGCAATATAGGGTCGTACATCTGGCCCTAAGTGTCTGCTAAGAAATTAAAAATTACTGGGGAAATCGGTAATTTAGAGTCCATTTTCCTTTTTAATGGCAAATTGTGGAACACACTGTCACCCAGAGATAAGCAGGCAAAGTCTCCAGTTGAAAGTAAACAGATCTGTGGATCTTGCATGGGCTTGAGAATTACGTGTCGGGCCGGCTCGCAATAAGGGACATAGTTGAAAGTCTGCATGAGTACTTATGAAGCTTTATTCTGTTCTGCATGAGTACATTTTGCAAAATTGAAATAAACCAAAATATTACAAATGTGGTAAATTGTATATCTACTCCAGTGTAACCATAAATATCTGATGTCTTCAATCTGGTCAAAATGGGGGTGAGAGAATGATAACACAATTTTCAAGGGCTAGATTAATTTGAAGATCAGTGTGTAGGACAATGCGCCTTGAAGAGACGGTGGTGTGTTCTGGCACTAAGTAGGGATGCTGAACATTGTTAGAACACATGAGTTTTTGAGGTAAATGATGGGCGTGAATTGGCTCTCGTACCCAACATTCTAAAAAAACTTTTATGTACAATGCTTTCAAAAGACAAAATAGTTCACTAGTCGGAACAAAAATGCGAGTAATGTGGAGTTCGAACCCAAAAGTCTATAGCATTAACGTTTATTAATACATTTCCCATATTGTACTTCCGAGTTTCTATCTACCCCCTGCAACAAAACCATCACGTCTTTTGCATTTTCTAGCTTTTAAGAGTTTTTAAGAAAAGTGGTTCCTGTCCTGCGGTTTATTCATGTAACGTTGTTTGATTCTTTCAAAAATCATGTTGGCTGCTTGTGACATACATCTGAAATGTGTGTGTGTGTGTGTGTATATATATATATATATATATGTGTGTGTGTGTGTGTTTAACCACTGCGTCGTGTACCGTAAACACTGACTTATCTGCAAACCAAAGACTAGTAGCATCATATGTCTTATGAAGAATGCATTACTTTTTGCCTGATATTCCTTTTGGACAGTTTTTAAAAAAAAATATATGAACAGTGGGCTTTGGCTGAACTCAGAGAAGTGTTTCTTATAGCTTATTCTATTGGCAGTTTGGCGTATCATCCCTCCTCTGAAATGGTTGCTGTGCAATGCATTTGGGACTGTTTTACATCTCAGGAGTACACTGATTCATCACACAATACATTTTGTATTTCTCATAGATGCATTTTTTCCAGAAACTGTTTTTTTTCCCTCTTCAGCAGACTTTTTAATGTTTTAGACCGAATTCGGTATACAAACCAGACGTATTTACTTTTGCAGTGCTTGTTTTTTTACCCATTTCACAATACCAGAATAAAAGTTCACCATTTCGCAAAACATTACGAATCCAAGGATTTTGATTAAACGAGCGCTCCACGCACACCGTTCCTGTCACTCACCCTTTCAGGCTAAAATGTTAACAGGGCATGGGTTAATAATTATTTTCCGTGTCATCATTATAACACACTCGGGCACTCTATATAAAATGTTAGGCATGCAAAAACTAAACCAAACGCTCTACTAGAAATCACACTGTGAAGATCTGAATAGTTGGGAATTTTGCAAACTCTTCATTAACAGCATAATCTAAGGTAAAATTAAAAATATATAGGAGGAAAGTGATAGAAAGGGGTATGTGAGTGAAGTGCATTTGTGTTTCACATAGTTTATACTAAGGATTTGATGTTGGTTATATTTCAAACCGGGCGTATTGTAAGCCTTAACATACCTACCAATTCCCCCCAAAAGTCCTGTTTGTCCACCGGTGTAGTGTTTATGCCCAGAAGTTAATAAAAGTTCACAAATGTTTGTGTAATAATTTGCCAATGGTTCACACCGTTTATATTTTTCTAAAATAGCGCACCACTCAAATTACTTTCATAGTTCAGTTTACTAATTCACCACTAATCCTTTATGGGTTCCGGAGTAGTGTGCTACTCACTGACAAAGCGCTTTGCCTCTCGTCAGGGGTAGTAAGTGCTATATAAATGCAATTACAATACAAAAGCACATACGCAGTGACGGCCCGTGTAGGGCGTTTTACCGGGGCGGTGACGTGGCGCAGAGGAGGGGCAGGGTGGGGGGTTGCAAAATGCGGCATACAGCCGATTTCAGGTAAATTAGGAAAAAAATTAATAAAACGAATTTCGTTGCGCGCGCTACATCGCATTTGGCGCTACATCGCCAAATGCGATGCAGCGCACGCAACGAAATTTGTTATATTAATGTTTTTCGTAACTTACCTGAAATCGGCCGTATGCTGCATTTTGCAACCCCCCACCCTGCCCCTCCTCTGCGCCACGTCACCGCCCCGGTAAAACGCCCTACACGGGCCGTCACTGCACATACGCTCGACGGATGTAATCTCCAAGTCTCCACTCCTTATAAGCAATGGTGCTGGAACAATTTTCAGAGTGGGGGAGCTGCCATCAATGCTATATCACTGAAGTCATAGCGATTGTGAAAAATGTAAGTATCTCAGAACGAGCAGGTGTAGTAAATAAGGCAACAGAGCCGGACTGACTACCGGGCGTTTTGGAATGCTGCTGAGCTGGGGGCTGATTTCGTTGATGGGGACCTGAGTGTACTGAACGAAATTCATTTTGCTTTAGTTATTTCGAAGTACACGCAGGTCTCCATGAACAAAATCAGCCCCCACCGCAGTGAAATCAGCACCCTGCTCGGCAGAATTCCAAAACGCCCGGTAGTCAGTCTGGCCCTGTAAGGCAAGCACATTCAGCAGGCGAGTGGTAAGGATGTGGTATGTAGTTGGTGGTAGATTGTCTAACACGCTGTCGCAAATATATTACTAAAATATGGTGTGGTTGTCCTCTGTTATTTACAGACAGCTCATTTTCCCTTGAAATGGCAACTAAACTTTGCAGAGACGTGCAGTCTTATTAATAAACATACTTTCCTTTCACACTCCCGTACCACAGCAACATGGTCACATAGTTCACTTAACAAAATCCTCACACTTTTCAGTCGGAGAAAGAAAAGTAAAATCAGTCTCCATGTTAAAATAATAAGTATCAAATAATCAGGAGACATAGTCTGACTTTTAACTGCTGTCTTTAAAGGCACAGCAGGTGTGACAATCTAAAAACAAAACATCGTATTTTTTCTTAAAAACATTTTTGGGGGGTTGCGGTGCTGCAGCACCCCCACACCTTTACTTCCAGCACCTATGATTTGAAGTGCTGCATTTGAAGTGTAGATATAGTTACCTGTAACTATAATTTTGTGTCCAGATGATTCCGCACAATTTGCCTCTGAATGTACTAGCCTAGTCTAAATTGTATTCATAATCGGTGTAATGACATCTATTGTGCAAATAGTACTACTCTCCCAAAAATTAGATTATATCATCAGCATTTGTATAACTCCTCGTACAATAAGCATTGCACTGTAGAGCCTTCTTAATCTGGACTCCTTTTTTTGTAAGACCTGGTTAGTTGGTCGCAGAGAACTGATTAGGGTAATAATTGTTTGTGTTGGTCTATACGAAAGTAAAATGAAATACACCCTGCTGCAGATCTTTGTAGTACTTTATGTGCTTGAAGGCGGTGTGCCAGAGGTCTTTGCCGCTTTTTGTTTTGTTAAACTAAGTCATGGGGTATCCATTGCTGGCGTGGCAGATTGATTTCTAGAAAGTATTACTAGCCTGGTAAATAGTTATGATGTCATGTTTTACATGTTGGAGTGTGCTGTATTTTGGCTTCATTTATCAGAATGGTTCTAAGATGTATGTGGTGGTGAGGGTGAGTGCAATTGAGTTGGGATCCCATTTGCAACTATGGGCCTCATTAGGATGTAAGTTGGTAAGTCTCCGACCGCTCGTCAGAGGCTAGCCAACACTCCTCCTTGGTTTCGACCACCATATTACAATGACCCGCGGTTGGAATCCAAACCGGCCAATCAATCCAACTGGTTTCCGACGGGCTCAAGGACCCCGTCAGCCAAAGAAATGGTACCTCAAATTTTACAGTAGTTTAGCAAATCAAAATGTTTCCTACTTTCATTTTTTAGTAACATTTTATATTGAAAGCAAAAAATCACTAATCTTGCTTTCAAGCTTCTGCAAAAAATTTACATCCAATCAGAGAGCATTCTGGGAGCATTATGCGTAGCCAAATATTGCTAAACTTTGAAACTGTTAGTACACATTTTTATACTGGAACCTCTGTCAGTAGTGCAGTCAGAACTTAAATTTACTGAGAGCGCTCACCCTAATAATAAAGGGTTTCAATTAATGAACCATAAACACAAGTTTGAACACTGTTAACATATGCACACAAATATTAACTTAACTGCAGGCAGTGCCCTTCCCTAATCCTTAATGGGGTACTGCAAACTGGCAGCCAGAGGGTTTGTACTGCAGGGGGTTGGCCCTGCTTGTCCCAAGGACAAAATGCACATTAAAACTTGTTGCCCTTGACCCCAAACAATATGTCTTGGGCGTCGGGCTATAGGAATTCTACATCCCGGGAATTACAGGAGCCTATTACATGACATAACTAAACCATGTTGAATGTATGCTATTCTGCCTAATGTGTTATGCTGTATGTTATGTGTGTGGTGTCATGGCCAAAGTACTGTTTTGGACATTTTGATAGTCACCTGTGTTGCATATCTGTCTGTGCTGGATATTTGCAAGGTAATCTGTATAACATGGTGTTGGTACTGAGTATGTGTCATCTGGGCTACAACATTTACTACTGTGTGCGTGTGTGTGTATATATATATATATTCACTGAAAAAAACATAGGTTTCAGACATGTTATAGTTAGGAATTGGCATTTAAAAAACCTTAGAAATTCACTCAAAGAACCATAGGTTTTAGGGGTGTTATAGTTAGCTGGACATTTCACTCGTACAAAACCATTGAAATTCCTTCGTTGTAGTTAGTTCTACTAACTATAACGCGCGCGCCTGCAATCCACTGCTGATGATATCACATATTACATCATTCATGACATGGTCAGTGACATCACTGATGACATCATCGAGTGGTTGTTGTTTGGTTCGATATTTAAATATGTATTATATATATAGCAATCTGCATTGAAGAATGAGTTGAAGTATACGTGTCTGGATGGAGGATTTACTAGCAGTGTGATTGACTGTTTAAAGTGACTAATTTAAAGTGTCTCACTAAATATATGGGATAGTGATTAAACTGTGTGAATATCTGTATCACTCTGTCTCTTGTTGTGTAAACTACTGCATAAGTTGGTTACTAGCTATGTGAAAGTCTATATTAGTTATTGATTAGTTAAGTGAGTATTTTTATGGGAGAGTGAATGTGTGTGTGGTTGGATGGGAGGTGTGTGACTGTCGAAATATGTGTAAATAGTTGATTTAGTAGGTATATGAGGTTAAGACTGCATGTGGAAACAGTTGTTTGGGTGAGTGAATGTCTTTATGGGTGTAGTGATGAGTAAATATATTTCTCAATGATACATGTCCAACAAAGTAGAAATATAAAAGGCAGTGTATGTGACAGTTGTATATAAATAAGTATACATAAGACTCAGTGATTTTATGAGTGACTATATGGATAACTGTATACTTGTAATAGTGATTTTATAACACACTAAGTATGAGTTACTATCTATATGAATAAATGAAGTGATGTTTGTTTAAGTGTGTAGCTGAGTAAATGTAAGTATGATCAATTGTTTGCATAAGTGAGTAGGACGACTGCATACGTGAATAGGATGTATGCTGGTGTGTAATGTTGATGTAGGTGTAGAAGTATATTTGATAGGGTTCTATTGATCTTTGTCAGCATGTATGAGTGAATCTATAGCTAAGTGTTTAGATGTGTGTGTAGATCTAGGAATCACTGAGTGGGTTTTTAGAAACTTATATTGGTGTGTCAATGGTTTCAAATATGGTACTCCATATTTTATGAGTGATGAAAGGTTATACTAGTGTATGATGAGGTGTATCAGATTGTCACCTGGATGATGTCATCAGTGATGCCATCAGTGATGTAATTTGAGATGTCATCAGTGATGTCACTGACCATGTTATGAATGATGTAATATGTGACATCATCAGCAGTGGATTGCGGGCGTGCGAGTTGTAGTTAGAAGAACTAACTATAACGAAGGAATTTCAATAGTTTTGTACGAGTGAAATGGCCAGCTAACTATAACACCCCTGAAACCTATGGTTTTTTCAGTGAATTTCTAAAGTTTTTAAATGCTAATTCCTAACTATAACATGTCTGAAACCTATGGTTTTTTCAGTGAATTTCAAAGGTTTTTTAAATGTTAATTGCTAACTATAACATGTCTGAAACCTATGGTTTTTTCAGTGAATTTCTAAGGTTTTTTAAATGCTAATTCCTAACTATAACATGTCTGAAACCTATGGTTTTTTTTAGTGAATTTCAAAGGTTTTTTAAATGCTAATTGCTAACTATAACATGTCTGAAACCTATGGTTTTGTCAGTAAATTTCAAAGATTTCATAAATGACAAATTTTAAATGTAATAGTTATATATATATATATATATTTTTTTTTTATACTGTTATTCTACATTTTTTAACTATTTATTTTTACAGATTTTATTTTTTAAATTACATTATATATTTTTAATATAAATGGGATTTTTTTTTTTAAATATTGAAACTTTTTTCTTTATTTTTTTTTTTCCTATTTTTTTGGGAGTCGTGCACCCAAAGCATACCTTTCTCGATCACTGAGCGGAACCTAGCCACCATTTTAGGATTGTTGTGTAGGATCCGCGTAGGATGTGCGATGGGTGCGTATTTTCGTGCGCGATCGCTATGCCACCGGTACGCGACTCCATGCACATACGCTACACATACGTATTACTTTACGTGATGTCCTTGCATGTGCGTGTGAAAAGCCCTGGGGGTGGTGGTCCCCGGGGCTGCACGGGGGCCGTGAGCCCCCGCATATATTCTAAAGAAGCCCCGGGGGTGGCGGTCCCCGGGGCTTGGGGGCCCCCCTACCCATGAATATTGAAGCCCCGGGGGTGGCGGTCTCCGGGGCTGGGGGGGCTGAGAGTCCTACCGTACATCATTTTATAAAGCCCCGGCCCTCTGGGCCCCCCATTCACATAATAATATTGCCCTGGGACTTGGCCCCCCTGGGGGCTAATTACCAACGAAACGCAGGAGCCCGTGCTTCTTCATCGACAGGATCCGCACACCCTGCGCGCCTCTTCCCGTTTAAAAAAAAAAATGGCCCTGTAGCCATTTTAAGTTGGGAGATTAAGTCCCCTTGAATCCTGGGGTCCAACTAGCCCACTAGGTACCTCCAGTAAGCGCCACAGAGCTGCGTTGCACAGAGGTGTAAAAAGGGGTGTGGCCTGGACCGCTTCTTTGCAATGCAGGCCTGTGGCACTTACTGGAGGTACCTGGTGGCCTAGTTGGCCCCCCGGGGCCCTCAGGATTAAAGGGGACTTAATTCCCCAACTTAAAACGTGCCACAGGGCGTGTTTGCACACATGTCTCCTCAGGCCCCGCCCCCTCCCTTCACCACTGTGCAAAGGCGCCCCGTGGCACGTTTTAAATTGGGGGATTAAGTCCCCTTGAATCCTGAGAGTCCCTGGGTCCAACCAGCCCACCATGTACCTCCAGTAAGCACCACCGAGCTGCGTTGCAGAGAGGTGGTCCGAGGCCATGTCCCATTTTACACCTCTTTGCAATGCAACACTGTGGCACTTACTGGACATACCTGGTGGGTTAGTTGGCCCCCAGGGACCCTCAGGATTCAAGGAGACTTAATTCCCCAACTTAAAACACGCCACAGGGCGCGTTTCAACACTTGTGACATAAGGCCACGCCCCCTTCCTGCACCACTGCGCAAACGCACCCCCTGGTGCGTTGTAAATTGGGGGATTAAGTCCCCTTGAGTCCTGAGGGTCCCTGAGGGCCAACTAGCCCACCACTTACCTCCATTAAGCTCCACAGAGCTGCGTTGCAAAGAGGTGTAAAAAGGGGCATGGCCTAGGCCCCCACTCTGCAATGCAGCGCAGTGGCGCTTACTGGAGGGACGTGGTGGGCTAGTTGACTCCCAGGGCCCCTCAGGATTGAAGAGGAATTAATTCCCCAACTTAAAACGCGCCACAGGGTGTGTTTGCACACATGTCACCTCAGGCCCCGCCACCACTGTGCAAACGCACCCCGTGGTGCGTTTTAAGTTGGGGGATTAAGTCCCCTTGAATCCTGAGGGTCCCTGGGGTCCAACTAGCCCACCAGGTACCTCCAGTAAGCGCCACAGAGCTGCGTTGCAGAGAGGTGTATAAAGGAGCGTGGCCTCTGAACACCTCTCTGCATCGCAGCTCCCTGGCGCATAGTGGAGGTTCCTGGTGGGCTAGTTGGCCCCCAGGTACCCCCAGTATTCAAGGGGAATTAGTTCCTCATCTTACAACGCGCAGGGGGCACGTTTGCAGAGTGCTGCAGGGAGGGGGCGGGACCTCCGGCACCAAGCGGGGTTTTTTTTTCGTTTTTTTTACGAAGGGGAGTTGTCTGGCCCCCCTTCCTTTCCTATTTTATTGGCCCTGGGGACCCCATCCCCCAAGGCCTCACACCAATTTTTTTTTTTTTAAATATAAAAAATGGAAGGGGGCCTCGTGGCCCCCTTCCCGAGGCCATATTCGGCCCCGGGGTCCCCATCCCCCGGGGCATAGACAGTGTTTTTTTTTTTAATTAAATTATTGGAGGGGGGCTGAGTGGTCCCCCTCCTCAGGCCATTTATGGCCCCGGGGACCCCATCCCCTGGGGCCATAAATAAAAGCCCCGGGGGGTGGCGGTCCCCGGGGAAGGGGGGGCGTGTGCCCCCGCTAATTAATGAATAAAAGCCCCGGGGCTTGGGGGACCTCCAAGGCCCCCCCACAGATTATAAAAACCCTGACCCCATGAGGGGGTCAGGGTGTTTCTACCCTGCCCCCTTTTTTTTTTTTGCGCCTTAGTTTTTCTGTTTTCTTGTGCCTCGGTTACCGAGGCACAAGATGGCTGCCAACACTTCCTGGTTTGGAGTATTGACAGCCAATTAGCATGAAGCTCGTGATCGGGAGGGTGCGCGGATCCACCGCGGCCATAGATATCACTATCTTTATTTTTTTATTTTCTCAGCAACTACTGAACAGATTTACACCATTTTAAAAAAAAGGGCGCTTTCTGAACCAAGGGCTACCTTTTTGCCAAATTTGGTGTAATTCCGTACAGCAGTTCGGCTGTAGCCGTGTCTAAAATTTTCTATGGGAAATAACATGGGGAAAACGCGTTTTGGGACCTTCCTTCTTTCTCGGGCCCGCTTGGCAAATTACCCCCAAACTTTCATGATAGGAGCGGACCAGAGCGCCCCACTAGTTTTGAAAATTTCGCGAAGATTCGTCATCCGGCGCCAAAGTTATTGAGAAAACAAAAAACGCTTTTCCTATGGATAATAGGTCCTAACTATAACTACCTACTGGCGACCGACAGTAGGTAATATATGTATATATATATATATATACATATATATATTCTAAATCTAATAACTATATATAGCTAGGAATAGCTTCCTCCACAATATAAGTACATACATAGCTATTGCTTCCAATCAAATGGTACTTTTACATCGGGTTGACCAATATTATGTACTTAATTTACTTTTGCTTAGGCCGGGTAGTGTACACTTTATGAAGTAGGCATGGTTTGCACGGCGGCTCAACAATGCTTTCATCAACTTAGTTTGCTGTTGGAATCATGGAACTGGAAAATCAGTAACATACAGTACGGGAACTATTCACAGAGGCATTTGAGTATGTAAAGTGGTACTCTTGTAGTACGCTTTTATGTTCTCTTATAAGCCTTTGTGAATTGGCCCCAAACCGTCTAAAATGGGAATATTTAGGGACTGTTCATTTCAGTAATTATATTTAGAAAGGACTGGGCTGTTTGATCTATTTTACTTATTGAAAGTTGTACTTTTTGGGGCTGATTCAAAAAAATACGTAAGAGTATGTACAAGGGTACTTCTTTAGTACTACTTCCCATACCCTTCAGTGGATTTCTTCTTTGGGCCTGTGTTTAGAGTTGGCATGTGCTGTGCCAGGTAGTGGGCTGGGTGGATGCTGGGTGATGAAACTGAGATTCTACTTAACAGATTAACTTCTATCTAAAAGCACAGGCAACATGCCTAGGAAGTAAATGCTGGCTGTCATGTTTGGGAATTGAAACTTGTTTTCCAACATCAGACAGCGGTGAAGTGAGATGGTAGGGATGAATGAAGGACTTGCAGGAGTGAGATAAAGTGACACCACGAGCAAAGTGTAGAAAAAGGCACGAGATGGGATCAACACTCTGCCTTCATGATCTTCAGCAACTTTGGCATTCAATAGTGCAAACAGCAGGCTTGTAAGAAACATTTTGGGTTAAACACTTTTTTGTTTTATTTATAACTTAAGCACAGTAATATCCTCTGTGCGAGACAGTATATTGATGACTAAGATACAGTCCCCTCTAAAATAGAACAGTTATTTGTTTCCCATGGAAAAATATTTTGTTGTAGCCCAGGCTATTGGATGGAGTAAATTTCATAACCGGAGCAACCTCTAGAAAAGCTTGTTCATCAGATACGCTGCTCTTGTGTTTATGAATTTAATAAGTGTAAGCAATTAGATTATTATTTGGGGTGGGTGACAACCCACCTCAAGGAATAATCACAACTCTTGTCTGAGTAAACCCTAAAAAAATCCCTCAACTAAATTAATTTGAACTCGACGCCCAGGTAGCTATGGCTAGAGCAGACGGGCTTATCGTAGAGCAATGTGTAAAGTATGCAGTGCCAAAAAAGTTTTAAATTCAAATGCAAACCAATAAAAAAAATCCCAATCTGAATAAGACAAATAAAGTACAATTTAATAAACAAAATGACAACAACCCAATCGGAGGAATATACATTTTTAAAGTTTCAAGTAGGAGTAGCATCAAGAGGCATAAAATGCCAATGATGGAACCTTAGATCAATTTGATGCGGACCATGATGAAGCATGGGTTGGATACACCAACCAGGTTCATCCTGGTCAACGATTTTACATTCTAAATTGTATTCTCCAAGTTCCAGTCCACCACAGGAGTACACTTCTAAAGCCCCCACCCCTCCAGCACCTTAGAGGAGGCACTTCGAGACTCACTGGGTGTCAGGCACTGGCCAACTCGAGGGTCCAGTCCAGGTTCAGTTGTCGCTAAACAGCTGGGCAGGAAACATTTCTGGTAAAATTGCAGCAGAGGTCTGGTAGCTTGTTATAACCTTGTTGCTTGAACGAAGGTTAGCCTTATGATGCTTCGAGTCCACTTCTTTGTCATGGGTGCAAGAGAGAGCAGGTCCTCCTGCCTTTCAGGGCTCTTCTCATGTCACAGACAGCAAGTTTGGACTTGTTCTGATTTTCCTCAAGTTCTGAAGTATTCTGTAGTTGGTTCCTGGAGATGCCACATTTATGCCTGACATAGCTAGTGAGTGGGGATGACTCCTGAGCACGTCCTAACCAATGGGATACAAGTTCCCAGGGCCATCCCTATCCACTTTGGGCATTTTCAAGATGGCAAACGTCTTCATCCACTTAAACTTGGTCTCTGAGGTCTGGGTTTGTATATGTAGATAATGTACGTTGGTAATCCTAGTGCCTACTCACGTCTAATGCTAACATCCAGTTTGAGGCAGCCACTCTACCCACAATAAACCGAGAGACTGACATCTGGAAGAGCAAAAGTAGAGTATTCCAGCAAAAAGACAGTGGACACAAGAATTGTCTTGGCATCCTGTTTCCCTTCCTTTCAAGTGCTCCCCCAGTGATGTATGTAAACCTCAGCAGTCCAGTCAAGCAGGATTTGACACCACAGTGTCACAAAGGATGCCCACTGCCTGTACCTTGCACATTCTTGGAGGTGCAGAGGGGCACTCTCTGCCCATTCAGGCCAGCCTGTTGTTTGCTTCAGGGAGGCATTTCACAACTTTTTCATACCTATTCAAATGCTAATTCCTGGCTGGGAGAAGTGGGGGAGCAAATGCAAATATAACCTCCAGTTATTTCAGGCAGTGCAAAAGATAACTTTCTAAAAGTTACTTTTCCTTAATATTTAATAAAGCTCTGACCACCATTTAATTGGATTTGTAATAATAATTAAAATAGTAGTTTATTTTTCCCATTCCCTTCGACAGTATTAGAATTGTAATCTGTACTCTATTTTCTATATTGGGCAGCTAGGCCTGCGGTGAAAAAAGCTTTTGGATGCTAAACACTATAAAGACATGTTAACATTAAATTTATACATGACCTACATTTAAATACAATGGACCCTGCCTTGTGGGCGACAAGGCCTACATAGGGGTCACTGGGTTTTAGGCTGTCATTTTGACAGGTCGACCTGCAGTGTTAAAACTGACACAATCAGGCTACATTGGTAGGCCTGAATTCATGTTTTACAGTGTCACTGTAGTGGGTGGGCATAATAGGTGCTTCAGTCCACTAGTGACAATTAACTTACAGCCCTGGGTATATTTTGTACCATATACTAGGGACTTGTATGTAAGTAAAATATACTATTTCTGAATATGCCAGTTTGACCATGCTTTTAGGTGAAGCAGAGGCCCTTTACCACTATGAAGCAGGGTTAAAGTGTGCAGAGTTCCAACACCCAAAAAATATTAATAGACTTTTTTGTATAGAGAGCCCGATTAGGCTTCATTTAAAATGGGGGTGCTTCATGGAAGAATATATTGAGATAAGGGATAAGATATTTGATGAAACAGCAGTCTGGCAATGTCAGAAAGTAAAGTTTCAGTGCACACAAAGCAAAGAACAAAACTCTATTAGAACCATGTGTACCTGTGCTGAGGGTACAGAGCAAAACACTAACATGAACATTTCAAAATTGCTACTAGTCTAAACAAGTGTCGCGCTGGAGCACAGAGTCATGTAGTAATAAAACAATATATCGGGCAATGGAAGTTAAAAATGCTACTTCCAAAAGCTTATTTTGGCAGAGTAAGTAACATTATTGTGTTTCAGATCATATTTATGTGAATTGGCATAGCTGAAAAAAAGTCTTGTTAATGCAGTGATGGCCTGTTTGGTGGTTTCCAGAAAATATGTTTTCTTTATTCTTGAAAATGTATTTCTCTCTACCTGCAGGAGCAGTGCAACCCTTTGTCTGGCAGCTCCATCCTGCCTACTCATAAATATACACAGCCTGCCCAGACAGCTTCTCTGCACACCAACTTAAACTCTAATGCCATTTTTAAAATGTTTCTATCAGGAGAGGCAAAGGAAACAGTTAATACCTTCCTAAAAATCCCCACAAAAGCAATTGTGGGCTAACACAGCATGTAGCATGTGACCCGATTAGCCGGGCAGATCCCATGAGGGTTTGTCAGACCACCTCTACTACAAAATGTTTGGTAGATGCTACTGACTGGGACGTTTTCTATTGACAGTGGTCGAAGAAAATAGACACTTAGTATAGGACATAGTAGTCAAACGCGTGTAATGCAAAATAGCTGGCAAACCTAAAAATCAGTAAAGGGAAAGACCAGAGCTTCGTCCCTATGTCAATTGGTGCCGGACAATGCTAAAATCCATCAATTTTGGTGTTACATTTGTATACTTAAAGAAAGAGATACTTATATTGAATTTTAGAGATATATTCTCATATGAATTTCAGAGTAATACAAAACACAATAGTATGAAAAACCTTTATTGTATGATTAATAAAAATCTCTACAATATAAAATAGTGCAGTATTCCAACTAGTAAAATCACTGATGCGTAAGATCAATAAAACCCAAGAAATACGGTTAAAAGAGGCTGAGTAAATCCATAATTAAAGTGCAGAACTTGAATCTGATGAACATAATAGAAGCAAGAAGTTGGCAGTATTAAATAGGTGCAGACAGTGTCTTAAAGTTTCCTTCGATTTAAAATACATTTAACCATCGACTAGTGTTTGTCTTTTGCGAACCAATTTGGGAAGGATGGCTGGTATGTTGCCAACACTGGCGTCAGAGCCATGTGAAACAGCTTAGTGGCATTTAAATGTAAATGTCAAGGTACTTATAGAGCGCACTGTCACCAGACGGCCACCTTGCGGTGTCGCCTTTGCGGTTTCCTGGCTCTGATACTCATACCGCTGTGGAACCCCTCCTGGCTTTCCCTGTGAAGTGTACACTCCTGGGCACCCCCAGGGTGAAGCCAGGCATCCTTAGCGCTGTTGGGGCCGGTGTGGAGGCTAAGCAAGCTATTGCCCAGAGTTGCAGCGTGGGGCCCATGATTAGAATAGGCACCGAGGCGAAAATAGACCGGTCCGAGGAAATTGAGCCCGAGCCCCGCCGAGGGAGGAATCAAACCCTGGTCCCTGGCCAGAATTCTGCTTCAGGGTCTGCCGCTCTAACCATTGAGCCACACTCCTTAACTGCAGACTGTAGGTGCATATTAAAGAAGGCACTACTGCTAATCTCATGGTCCTTTGAGTGACAGCCTGGCAAACCAATGACATGCCGCATGATAATCAAATACTATGGGGTCTGCAACTTCACCATCTCTCTCCAGTCTCAATGAAGCTCAGTCCCACGGTGAATGGAAATGTTGTAGGCCCTGCCCAACAGTCATACAATGTGTGTGAAGAATGGGCCATGAAAGAAGAGTACCAGGAGTAGCCTGAGCAGTAACCGCTGCTGACCCACGGAAGTGTTGGAGTACAAGAGCCAGTTGAAAAATGTGTTATTAAGGTGCATGATCAGTTAAAGAGCAGAGAAGAACAGGGTATGTATACAGAGCTGAGACAATTAAGAGCCCCATCTGGGTGTGTGTATACATGCATGCACATTGATGGGTGCCTGTGTGTGTGAAATCGTGGCCCCCCTTACATAATAAACAGAGTGGCTCCCTGAAAGCTTTCCAGATGTCAAGGACAAGCAGAATGTTAAGCTCCCCTCCCTATCATAATGGGTTAATGTATGGCACAATTGTGTTTGTTCATGTCATAATGGTAAAAGGGTATAACATGCCTCAGCAGGACACTTAAAAAGGGTATCACTTGCCAGCCCTTGGTTCCCCACCATCACTAGCACATTTACAGCTACTGGAATTTTGTATTTATAAAGAGTTTTTGAGACATTGATACTCAGCCAAAAAACAGTACTTTTAGTTAGGCCCACCACCTATTAGAGGAAATATCCTGGGGTAGAACCTGAGACATTTTTAGGTCTCTCCTAGCGTTGCAGCGCGCATTCGGTGCTCGCTTTGCGAGAGATAATGTGATAAGGAGATTTCAGAAGGGAACTTGAAACCCCGCCCATCATTTTCATTGGGTTGTGTCAGCATTTATGCTAAACGCTGGCTTCCCATTGAAAAGGATGGTTCTTGGTTACCGCCCTGTCTCCCTTTTGGACGGCCCATCCGGACTGGGTCGTCAGCTTCACGGCTGTTGTGAAGCGATTTCCTTGTGTTTATTTTGGCATCACACTTTCACTTAAAGTGAAAGCGCGATGCAAATATAAAAAAGCGGCTGCCTTCCCGCAATGGCGAGCGCTTGTTGGGATCTCGAAACGACCTACCACGGAAGCCGCTCATCCGCTGCGCTCCCGTAGAGACCTGTGCCTCGAGCCCGTTTGTTTATCGTTCCGCCGAGTGAATTCGGGCGCAACTATCCTTTTCGCCGATATTCCTAAATTCCGACCTGGTCCTTCTGATTGAGGGAGTTATTGTGCGCCTATTCCCTGCCCTGCTAAAGGAAAACCTCTTTTCTCTCCCGTGGACGATTAATCTTGACAATCTACGGATTCTGTATCGCTCAAGGCTTCCATTTGTCAGTAGACACCTGCCATTTCCCTGAAGAAATACCGTTACCGTTGGTCGGCGCTTGATCCCCTGACCGCCAGGTTTTGGCTGAATTCTCTACCCGGAGAACAACTGACCGCTAGGTGCGCTTGTCCCACCATCTCTGCCCTCCTTCGCCCTGATGAAGGTGCAGCCCCTGTTGGGGCTTGCTCACCGAAACGTGCGTCGGCACTCTGTTACCGTATTTCTGGCTACTGTAAACGTGCTTATTGGTGCTTTTTAGCCGTACGGGCTGTTCAAAGTCCATTCCTTCTAATTTGATTTGTCAAATGACCATTTCAACTTGTACATGTTTTTATTAGTATGTATTCATGCTATGTGTTGTTTGATGCTGCTGTCGGATGTGAGATAGTATGAGTGCATGTTTGTTTGAAGGAGCGGTTGTGGGACTAATTTGTTATTTAGAAATGGAATTATTTTGATATTTTTCTTTATTACTTTCTTTAATCTACATTGTTAAACCTCCAAAAAAAGGATTCTCACATCTATACAAATAATAATGATGAAAAAAAAAGACTCTTTTCTAAAATACTCAAATTCCTTTAGACTTTGTCTTGTTGTTCTTTTCTTGTTTTGGTTTTGCCTATTGGTTGTGGTTCCTAACCATCTGGACCCTGTTTAGGGCCTTATTTATTATCAATTCGTGGCAGGTACTCTTTTTCTTTTGGGATCTCGAAACGAGCAAGAGAGGTCACTCCTCTCAGGCCCGGCCCGATTAGCTAAGTAGGAGACAGCAGTACGAGTGGCCCAGAGTGTGGTACTACATTGTCACTAGTACACAGCTGGGCTCCTCACCATAGGGGCACGCTGGTAAGAGCTGGGCTCCTCACTATAGGAGCGTGCCGGGAAGGGGAAAGATTTCAAGATCCACAAAGTGCTCCCAGCAGACAGCAGCTGCACAGCCTGCGGTAGCGGAGGGCATGCAAGCACAGTGGATTGCCACCTCCGTTTACAAGGACTGCACTGTCCTCTGAGCACGTAACCGCTCCTCGCACATGGAGGCGGGACTCAAGGCCCGCCATCACTTCTAAGCCGCTCACACTCCACCTGCGCCGAGGCCCCTCATTCCAGACTGGTCCACACAGCACACCGGCCTCATGACTCACACACCGGTAGAACGCGATTAGCGAGCCCCACCCCCTCGCTGTATCCTCACTCCCAAATCTCCATCATGTTATGTTTCCTCTCCGTGCTGTCCTCCGGTCTGTAAACTGACATCTTTTTGTCTCGTCTCGCCTGTTCCTACCATCCCTCTCCTACGTTCCCCATTACCTCTTCTTTATCCCACCTGTTGATCGTGCAACGAAATCTGAAAAGTAAGATGAGCTAACCTTTCCTCTGGCGCTCTAGCATTTTGTAGAAGCCCTCACTATCCCAATGGCTCTTCCTCATTCCCTTCATCTTGTTCAGTAGTTTACTCTCACTTTGTTCCTCTGTAGTCCTTTCTTCTCCCTCAGTGCTTTCAGGGTTTCTGACGGTGGCGGAAAGCCCTATACAGAAAAAAGATGGCATACCACGAGGTTGTAAACCAGGAAATACTCTTGGACAAATAAGCATTATCACTCCAAGCCAGCTCATGATTTAGACATAGATGTAACGTCCCCGCTGTGTTACCGCCAGGTTTTGCACATTGTTATTGTGAATAATAGCAAGTCACTGCCCTTTCAAGTATGCATACTCACTGTTTTAGCCCTTAAATATATATTTATAGTTAGATCAGGGGGATGCCCATCACAATCCTTGTGACTACCTATATCGCCCCGCCCCCCCATAGCCTCTTCAAAATAGCATGTAATTTGCCCGTTAAAGGGGACAGCCTCCCAATCCTGCTAGATATATGCCTCTCTGTGGCTCGTAATTTGATTGTCCTTTATGCACAGTTTCGTCTAAAGAGATTTGGCTAAGTAAGCCTGTTTCTGCGACTCTTGTCTTTGTGATCCATGATGGAATGTTTTGAGCTTTGAAAAACGAGGCCCAGTTTTCCTTGACACAAGTGTTTCGAGTATCTAAAAGCGGATTGTCTGATTGTACTGCTTTATAAGTTATGCGTTTTACCTGTCCACGTTTTTGAACTTAAAGCGGAGAAAGTTTTGGAAATGGGGAATCAAACCTAAGTTCTGTTTAGGAATGTCCTTTGAAATGTTGTTTGAACATAGCAAAGCTACGCTTTACCTAAGGAGTCCAAATTCTTACGGCCTTCTGTCACTAACAGATTTGAAAGAGACATCAAACGTGCTACTAGTTGGTGATGATACTCACTATCTGTACAAAGAAATTTCAGGTTTTGAGATGTGACTTTTTTCTTAGGCTGGATGTACAGATTCCACGATAGTTTGCATCAAGAGCATGCTTTCGAGAGCTAGCGCATTTTATATGCCAACTATAGGATCACTGCATATTTGAATGATTTCTGTCACATTTGAGTGATACTGCATGTAAGGGTTGCATCAGTCACCTCCTCAAGGGTGTCCCTATTGCCAGTTTATTGTATGGTGAATTTTGCCCACGTATGTTTGAATTTGGTCTTGCCTGTTGTTGCCTAGTTTTGTGCATGTTTGTTTACTGAAGGCTACATTTGGCTACTGCTCTTTCCTGAAAATTCTCCATATGACGTTGCTTGTCTATGCAAATGTCCCCAGAAGGTATTGGAGAGGCACATGAGGATTTCCGAATGGCACTGACTGGTCAGATCTTCATCGGCATGGTGTCCTCTCAATATCAAGCCAGACTGGATATTGTTCGCCTCATTGACGCTCTGGTCAATGCCTGCATTCGCTTTGTGTATTTCTCTATGGAGGACGAACTGAAGAGTAACGTGACCAGTTTCCTCTTTGTACCCCGATGAATGGCTAAATATGAGATGGTATCCTGCATTTCTGTTTTGTCTCTTGTATGTATAATAGCTGCATGTAAGGACCATATCATGTTTTTGTATCTCCTTCTATGTGCATTACACTGTATGCATTTCTCTCTCCTGGGTACATGGCTGCTTGTTAGCACCCTTCCCTCCTTTCTTGTGTTGTCATGTGTGCATCTCTGCATGTGAGCAGCATATTCTGCTCTCTTTTGTGCTTGGTTACCATGAGCACCGTGTATTCCTTTCTGACTCATAAGGGCACATACCGCGTGCAAGCACCTCACCCTCGCTGTCTGTATTTTCCTGTGTGCATATCAGCAACGTGAGCACCCTCTGCTACCTGTGTCTGTTATCTTTTTTGTGTGATCTTTCATATGCCCTTCTTTTGCATATGTAGCTGCTTATTTTTGTCATTGCCTCTGTGTCCATTATCTTGCATCACTGGCTGTATGTTAGATCCTGCCATGCCTCTGGTGATTTCTTGCGTAGTTGCCTGGTAGCACTCTGTCCTGCCCCTATCTCAGTACTTCACCCTGAATGCCTGAGAAACAAGCATTTGCAATGCAATAGGTCTCGCATTTACGCGAGTTTGAGCTATTGACATTGCAAATGACAATGCCTTTTCTTTTTGTTTTCGTTTTTTAAACATAAATAAAAGGCATTGTCATTTACAATGCTAATAGCTTAAACTCGCATAATTGCAGGACCTATTGCATTGCAAATGCTTGTTATCTCTTACCTTCTGGATCCCTGCCACAAATCCAGCTGTGATTTATATTGATACTCTCAATTTTTTTTGGTTGAGTCTGCCCTGGTTGTACCATCATACCAGGGTGTGGGTAGACGCTGATGAAGAAGCATGCCACTATTAAGTGGGTGAGATGTCTACTCCAAAATCTTGGGATTTCCCCATGACTGTGTCTCCTGGCATGTTGTGGCTGCTGTCTGTGTTATGCTGTGTTGTGTAATATGCTGCTGTACTGCTTGAGCAAATGTTCTTGAAGTCCTCACCACCCTAAATCAAAACATTATTCCCACCCCAAACTATGGAAATAGCTCATATTTCTTGCTAAAATCTTCTTTCACCTCACAGAGTAGCCATCACGTGACTCCCTGACTACCTACCATTCATCCTCACTCTCCCCATCAGGAGTCTCTTTAGCAGTTTATAACCCTAACTGATACTCTTATGGTCATCCTAGCTAGTAAGTCTAGTTCTCTATAGGATGCCTGACCGCTAGGTACCCTAGCCCTTGGTGCCGGCATTAGAATTTCCAATCTGACCACTATGCTTTGCCTCTCTGTCTGCCACGATGGTGCTGGGGTGTCTGCTGACATGCTCAGAAAGTTTCAATTGCAGCGCTATTTTGCAGTGTGCAGCGACCAAATGCCGTCTAGCAAGTTTCTGTCGGATGCCCTATTAGTTTCCCTTCCTAACTATGTGGGATTTAGCATTGACATGATGCAATGCTGGCTCTCATATTTCACATTGACTTAATGGGGGACTGCAGTAGATCTGATCCTCTTGAGTCCCTCGTCCAACATGATGGCGTCTCCTTAGTTGTAGCCTGATATTATTGTATGCCTGGACCCAATGTCAGCAAGCCTGACATTTGTATTGCAGAGGCCTTATTTCAGGGCTCTACCCACTGTACAGGGCCTTGGGGAGGGGGAGAGAGAGAGAAAAGAAGAAACGTTTGGGTTTTGTAGCAGCCTGCGTCGGGGTGATTTGGTTGACATGGCAAAGTGGAAAGTGCAACATGATTTCATTAGGAGAAGTTGTAGGTTTTGTGGCTTGTAACGGGGCGTCCCAGTGCTAAATCTGTAGAGTAGGGTTGAAAAGAAGAGACCGCTAGAGGTAGATCGGAGAATAGCCAGTCTTCACAGCCCTTCTAAAAGCCCGGTGGCTGTGTTATGTAGATACAGTTATGTTATTTAGTATGTCTCTGCTGTTTTGTGTCGCCTCTATTGCTTTATATATCTGCTGAACGTGTTATGTGGAATAACATATCACTTCCTATACTGCTTGCAGTCATAAAGCACTCTTACACTTATGTTGTAACTGCATCGAGCCACCACCTTCAGAAGAACTCCTACCTCCATTGGAGAGGTAGAAAGGAGAGACAGTAAAGGAAGACACGTGGCAGGATCAGACCGAGGAAGAAGGGAGAGTAGTTTGGGCAGCAGCTAAGACAAGGCAGGCTGGCAGGATTAGAGTGACAGGTGTCCGCCTTTTGAGTGAAGTGAATGATGGGAGCAAGAAAAGAGGGAATTAGACAGGGAGAACGAGTGACGAGACATAGGAGATAAAAAAGGGGTGGGGAAAGAAATGCCATACGAGAGGGGTAGAATAGCAGAGAAGCATAGAGGAGAGCGGCACAGAAAGTGGAGATACAAACATAAATGTGAGAAGCCAAATGGGAAAGATTACTAAAGAGGATAGGGAAACATGGGACACTTAAATGTTCAGTTCCTGTGGTGAGGTGGAAGGTTATTAGTAGCTCCCCTTTCATGTTTTAAGTTAATTTTCAACAAGTTAATATTTTTTAAAGCGTTTACTGCTAGTTTCTGAGCATGGTTATTCCATGGCAGGCCCAATACTTGTTATGTCTCACTTTTGGAATTGAATACATATCTTCACACTTGCTGCCCCTGCATACAGAGCATGGTAGCACTGTAGTACGAAGAATGATGTCTGGTTCCGCCGCCTCTTCACCTTCCAACATTCCACCACCACAGTCACACTGGCTGAACAGCAGGTATAACAAGAACCTTACAAAGGGTCAGACACACTAGTACCCACTGGTGGCAAGCTGTCCCATATCACTCATCCAGTTCTATATTTTCTCTTACATTCTGGTACGCAGAGTTTCATTCATCTGTTATAAATACAGAATCTGTATGTGTAAGTATGCGTGGGTCTTGTGGATCATTGGATTAATGCATTTATTACAAAGATCTGAGTTTGACCTTACTGTCACAAGTTCAAACACCGGCAGGTCCACTCTGCCCTTCATCCTTCGGAGGTTGATAAAATTAGTACTATTGAGTTGGGTGACAATAAACCTCTATTATTGCAGAACTAGAAATCTAGGTGTAAAAAGACCCATTATATGACGTGCTTTTACAGTACACCCTCTTTTGTTGCTGTACCATGATAGTCTTCTACAAACCAGAAAATCAGTAGAGATCAGTTCAGCAGTCCCGGACACTGAGGCATCTTTTGGACTATTTGAGCTAAAATCCAAGGAGAAGTGTGAAACCTGTGAATTATTTCCATGAATCCACAACAACATCAGCAGGAACAAGTAAGACTTCAGAGTTATGGTAATAGGAGACAATATAGAGGGTTCTGAGAAGGATGATAGGAGGAATCAAGGGGAGCCTTTTAAATCACATTCAGGGGGATAGATCACTGGATTGCTGTTTCTATTTGGTAAGATAAAGGTAATAGTTGTGCTTAAACACTGCAAGTGATTATAATTAATAGGGAACACCTCTATGACACTGTTAATATTTCATTATTCTTTCTGTGCATGCTTTCCATGAAATGTGTTTTTTCTGGTCCTCCAGTAGGAGAGACAGTTCCTGAATGAACATGGGCCGATGGCATACATTCATTGAGTTAGCAACCATGGAAGTCAATTCATCAAAATGCCAGGGGTAGCGGAAGTGACATCACCCACCCTTTGATCTCCACTTTCGCTCACGCACACATACATACACATACACACAAATTCACACATATACACTCACTCACACATAAGCACACTTTCACCTGCAAGCACGTACACAATATACATTTAAAGTCATTTTTTTACTTACCTCAGCTGCCATGGAAGGGCATATTCCAGCTTATTTTACTCCATTTTTATTACACTATTAGTGAATAATATATTTTATTTATGCACTATAAATGTAATTTTAAAAATTGACAGAAAATAAAGAGAGTGGAATCCCAGCTGTCCCTCTGAGGCCAGGGGTCGCAAAGGCAGTGCTAGGGTTAGCAAAGGGCTAGCTAAATGGCATCCATGTCTGCAGCTGAGGGCACAGATGGGCTTTTAGAAAAGACCCTCTTTGTTTTGCAGCAATATTTCAAAAACTGAAGTTCATGGCTCTGCAACTCTACTGTGTTACACTGTGTGCTTCGCTTCGTAAGGAATTCCTTTGCACACATCTCATTAGAGTTTCCTTTTTCTCTCAGTAGCATTAAAGATTTTGGAGCAACATGCTCGTAAGGCGAGACTTCATTGAGCAGTCCCCAAAGCATCGGAGCAGAAGTGGAGATGCCACAGCCATACCGACCCAGTCTCGGCAGGATTTAAAATATTGGTCTCAGGCACTGCTATAGAAATTGGGCATCCAGCCTCTGACTCGAGAACTTGTAGCAGGAATGAACAAGGATGTTCTCATCCAGTCTGTGTCTAGTATGAAAGATATACAAGCAGTACTGTTAACACTGATGTTACTGAATTCATCTGCAGTGTGTGCAGCAAATGTAAGAGTACCTGCATTCATGTGAAAGGCTTCACCACTTCTGACCTTCTCGGGCGTATTGAATGGACCCACAATGAAGCGTTTGTAGTTATCGAGAAGGCACTCAAACACTACCGGGCGCCAAAGTTGAAACCAAAACCTGCTCCTAGTAGAACTCAGCAGAAGCAGAAATTAATGTTAGGTATCATTAACACGCCAGAAATGACCAATTGAAAAAAAGGAGCTGGATGACACACTTTCTTTAATGATAGTGCAAGATTTGCAGCCCTCATCAGTAGTTGAAAATACAGGGTTTCTGCGATTTGTAAGGAAGCTCCAGCATAACTATGATATTATTATTATTAATAAATCTTGAATTGGGCATAGCTACCTGTACGGTTTCCCAGCGCTTAGGAGACTGGTTTGTAACCTACTTGAGTTACATAGAATAGCTAAGTTTGCAACTGTTTGCGGAACAAGGTCAGAGAGTTGCAACCTCTGATTAACTCAGGAAATGTGTTCCACAGTTTGGGTGAATAAAATAGAATGACCGGCCACCTATGCGCGAGCGTCTGAATTTAGGCACTTAACAGAGACTGGTTAGTAGAACGCAGTGTACGAGAGGGGAAGTAGGGCACAAATTCAGGGCCTGTGTAGCTCTTGATCTTTTACATGAAGCAGAGGGCCTTGAAGTTGATGTGTTTATCCACAGTGAGCCAATGGAGATCTTGAAGGAGGCCGGATACTGAAGAATGTGTGGAAGGTTGGATACCCATTGATACTGCATGGTCTACAGCATTCAAAAGCAGTGCACGGTCTATTCCACAGGGAATAACTGCACAAGAGGTAGATAAATGACTTAAAAGAAATGTTAGACCTTTTGGAGCCATTTTAATTGGCACAGAAAAATTATTCTGCCAGTCAAATGCAACATATTCCTTGGTGACTCTATAACTAATTGAAATGCAACGATCGCTGAGTGAAATAATTGAACATTACACTCTCTGAGCAGTAGAAGATGACATTGATAATGGCAATGTGAGTGATGCCGAGGCTGCACATCCTCTGCGAGAGCGAAGTCGCAACAACCATGATTCTGTAATTAGATTGTCCAGTGGAGCATTGTTTGATTTGAAAGCATTGAAAAGCATGGCATTTTAGGTCAGGCAACCATACTGGGTCCTAGATTCAAAACATGGTTTTCAAGAGGATCATCAGCCGATATACGTGTTTAGCAACTGGAGCTAGAAATTCAGTGGATGGTGGCCATAACAATTTCTTGCACAAAATGTTGAGTTTGGGCCTCCACCACCCAAAAAAGCCAAGATCTGACCCCTGGAAAGTGATTCTGAAAAGAAAAGAGGAACACGAAACAACAACAAAAAGACCTTATGTGAAGTAGACGAGTACATCGCTGAAGATATTGAGGATCACACAACTGATGTCTTTTGATGGTGGGGAATCCTCTCCTTCCACAGTTAGCACTGAAATATATCTGTGGAAGTGCAACCCCTGTTCCCTGCGCAAGACTGGTGAAATCATTGGTAATAGGTGGGCATGCCTAAAACCTACACATGTTGAAATGCTGACCTTGATATAAGCAAACTGCTGCAATTGTTTAAGGAATTTGAAAGACAAATGCTCAGTAAATAAATAATTGTTTTCTAAATGTTAAGGCTTCGTGGATTTTTTGTACACTTAATTAGCACAACATATTATTCCTTTTCTGTGAGTTGCAAAAAAATATTTTCATGGTTCTTATGATGATGTGTTTTTTCCTGGGCTTGGCTCTTATTTTGGCTTTTAAAACCAAGCCAGACCCCTGGTTCGGTCTTCTCGGGCTCACCCACTATTTTTGTTGGGTCTATGAGCTAATGTTCCAGGACCAGGTGGCACATAGGTTGCCATGCACATGGTTGGACTGGACAGTATATTGCCCCGAACACCAAAATAAGAGTGGCCTCCATCCATTAGCGAATCAGATAGCTAAAACAGTGGTTCACATTAGCAAATCGGGCTGTTTTCAACTTGCGAAGACACGCTATATACGTGTTTTGCAAGATATGGGAGACTACATGCATTTGTGCTTGCTGCAGGCAATGTTTGAGGTAATATCAAGGAAGACCAATAGTGAAAACACCCCATCAGACCATAAAACAGACACTCAAACAGCTCACACACTCATTCGGGTGTGGTGGCTCAGTGGACTAATGCCTCCACTGCAGGGGCCTGTGTTCAACCTCATGGTCACAGGTTCAAACCACAGCCTTTCATCCATCAAAGGATGATAAAATGAGTACCATTGAGTAGGGTAACCTGTTATTCAGCGCCAGGATGCCTATGGGTGAACGTGTGCTTTACAGATACACTTGTTATGTTATCGGCCAGACCAGCCTGTATGGCATGGCCAGATTGCCCTTTAGGCCAGTCCAACTCTGGTCATGCCCATAAGGAAGGACAAAGAAAACCTAAAAATCAGCCACTATCCTGTGCTAAAATCAGTGTCCACTGTGGGACAAGTCACCTGTCAAAATGGACTCCAGATAGACGTTAAGCAGGGGTAGGGATGCACAGTTTACTTGCCGTGCAATGAATGTAATTGCTACACGGGGTGACGGGGGGGAGGGGAGGGAGAGGGAGGAGGGGATATATCTATACATCGGCATATTTATTGATTTTGTGTTGTCATTCATGTTTTTTAGCCCTTGTGAATGACCGACAAGCATTTTTCACAGCCTTTGACTTTTCTAGGACCTTGCTTTCCTCTCACATTTATTAGATACATAATATCACGTTTTGCTTTTGTGCGCAGAAGGTAGCACGAGAAACTAAAATGTACTTGCAACTGCATCTCTGCTACGACCTTGTGTCCCTGGGCATCCAGGTATAGGTTGTTGGTTATCACACACCAAGCAGTTTTTTCTTTTTTTGTAGAGTTTTATACAGCACGAACTTGACCCGAATCCAAGTAAATTTCACAGCGCTTTACATAGCACCGGTTACGTTACATGAGGACACACATTCATATTTTTTTAGGCACTGGGAGATTACGTGATTTGCCCAGTTTCACAGGAAGTTCGGCGTCATTACCGAGACTCGAACCCAGTTCCCCAAGTCCGAGGTCGAGCGCCCTAGCCGTTAGGCTAGGCCAACCCTCTCAGTTGCAGAGATTTGCTCTGCAACAACTAAGGTGCGAGTGATTACGAGTATTTTAGGCGGGAGATGCTGAGGTAAATATGTAGGGTACTTTTGCCTAGGTCTGTGGCCTGGTTAAAAATCTAAAAAAACTCCCTCACGTGGCGCAGCTGACCTGTGACCTGTATAGATTGCCAGCTCTACTGACGGTCAGGTAAACAAGGGGTCAGCACTGCTAACACATTTGTGGTGGGTTTTTTTTGGGGGGGGGGGGGGTAGGTGGTGAACACTTGTCATGATGTTTGGAAGGGATTGTTTGCAAGACAGAGTTCAGTTAACGGGTTGGATGTTGCTCGCTTGCAGAAGTATTTTGTTCCACCCCAGTACTTTGCTGACAGAGGCAAGAAGCTAAAAGTGAGTACTGTTTAACTGCTGATGCAGCCTCTCTCACGTGAATCCACTTCTCGTAGAACGCAAGAGGACTGCAAACCCACAATGACACAGCGTTATATTCTCTTATTATTCAGCACTTTGTAAAAACATTTCGAGACCCTTTCACAATGAATCACTTTTGAGAAAAGCAAAATAATGTTGGTTGATTTCACAGTTCTGGGGTATTTCACAACCTTAATGAGAGACAGTACCACACCTGAAATTGACGTGTATACTTTTATTTTTTGGATGTTCAAGCGGCAGGTCCTCGAATTATTATGTCAGGCATGGGATTACCAGACTTTTGGGTAGAAAAGGTGATGTTCCTTGAATATTCGTTGGAGGAGCAATCGCTTAGTCAGCTGTGCAAGATAGGCGCTATTATGATAGCCTTGCGAAATAGGAATATTTCACTAGCTTTAGATTAGAGGAGTTAAATCATTGCTAATGTGCTATGCAGTTAAACTATTGCCCTGGATTATTTTTTAAGGATGCTTTGTGTACACATTGCAATGTGCCAAGAGAAATATATTCCACGGGGAGCAAGCCTGGGCCCTGTTGTTTGGATCCTTTATGGTCTTTTTTTCGGATAATTATGGGGGGTCCAGTCTGAATTTTTTCAGCGCCTAGAAGCCGCAGAGCTATGGTATGAAGCGTTATGTAAAAAAGTTATTCTAATTATTGATCGTTGCAGAGTTTGTTAGCGAGGGTTAAAGGTGCCTGTAGGTGAGTACTTTTGCTCACTAGAGTGGCCACTGTCTGAAACCCTGCAACCTCCTATCACCCCCTCCCCCGCTGTGACACTACTATCACCCCTTCCCAACTGGACCCCACTTTTCTTCATGTCACTTGTGGCTTTTCTTTCATTTCTTTGAAAACAAAAATAATAATAAAACAAAGCTTGAACTTTCCTTGGACAAAGATAGATCTTGGAGGTGTATTTTTGTACTGTTTTCTCCTGGAGAAAAAGCTGTCTCGCATATGCTTAGTCTGTAATTCAGTCATTCTGAGTTGTACCACTTGTCTGCAAAATCTGTGCCAACATGAACCCTGCTGAGCTTGGTTTGGCCCACCTGAGGTTTGTGAGCAGCTTGTACTGCTGTCCGTCTTTCTTTCTGAAGGAAGGCTGCAGTTAGCTGTTTGTCTTAATTTGCTGTCAATCTGGCACTTCTCTCTATCAAGTCTAATTGTGCAGGGTGCCTTAGTCGATGCATCTTCCACATTTCATATAGTTTTTCGTGCTGTTAGGTCTCAGCGCTTGGACGCCCCCGGGCATCAATCACGCTTAATAAATCCACATACAAATCCAAAATACAAATACAAATCGGAGTGACCTTAGAATTTCTATCACCTCAAATGCAGCCATAAAGCAAGCGGTCAGTGGCATTCCCTCATAATAGGGGTGCAATTGCATTCACTCCTTCCTATCTCTGCTTCTACGAGGATTGAATTTGGAAGCCAATGAGATCAGGAGGATTTAGTAGTCAAAGGTTAAGACTGCTTTCAGTGAGGGATTCTTGGAAGAGTGAATGTCCATGCAATATAGACTTCTAAGAGGTCTGCTTACATTGAGTGACTTTGGCATTTATAGAAGGAATCTTCTAAAAAAAGTCTTGGTTTAGGAGGACACAGATTTGAATCTTTTGACTTTCGGCCTCGGGAGGTAGAAGAGGTCCCCTGGTTTCCAGGGAACCTGAACCAGAGGGTGCGTCCACAAGGACAGGCTTGGAAACCTCTATTGGCACTTTAAAAACACTCTCTTGTCTCAGTAACTTCGAAGACAAGTCTCTAAATGTTCATGAAATTGCTGAAAACTGGGCCCAAGAACTTACCCTTAAAGGGGGACAATGTAAGAACAATGAAGTTTGGCAACGATGGAAATGAGGATTTTTGATCGAAGCAACTTTGTGCTGTGAAATAGAGTGGCTTGGAACACAGTACCTTCAGAATTCTCATATCGGCGTATTTATATAGTGCTGTAGCCTGGCATTTTGCAGAATCATCCATGCTTCATGCTTTAGCAGATTAGGGAAATCCATCATGGTCCGAAAGGTGAGTTTGAGACAAATAGGGCAGACAGTGTACTATGAATCACAACATTGTTTTGTAGCATGAGATGAATCTATGGCAATTCATGATATCATTGAATTAATAATTTCCATCTTAGACACCTAGGGTAATTCAGATAAGTATTTGTGTATGTGAAATCTAGCCAGCCAACACGTGTTTCACCGCGTAATAGCTCGCAGACCTGAGGCTTATTCAAAACTGTATAATCAAGCAAGTAAACTTATAATATTCAACTAATATATCAGACATACAAAATAGGACAAATAATAAATACATTGATAAAACCTGGGGGATATAGATGCGAAAACAAATATAAACAAACATGTTCATGAAATGACCAAAAGTAATATTTTATATAAATTCCGAAAACCCATTCCTCTGTTCTGTGAACAATGTAAACTGTGGTACGAGAACTAGGTGCATTCTAGGTGGTCTCGAAAGTGATTTTGTCAAACAGTTTGGTCAAGTACGAAAGTGAGGTTTACAACACAAGTCTCCTGATTTCAGAGCCATATACTAGAATAGACCATCTTCCTCCTCTTTTGTGTTGGTTGCGTCCTTAGCACTGACTGCTAATCCTTCTTTGCTGTCTCTTAATCTTCACCACAAAAGTATTGGACAGAGAAGAGATGCATATTTCAGTAGGTATGAGCACGAGGCACCTGCAAAAGTTGCATCAAGATTCCCCTCATTACGTGTTCTAAAGATTTGCTATAAGCTTATTTCCATCCCTTTTAGTCTCACAAGACAAAAATGAGAAATCCATGATGTTGCGAGAATATTTACGGATTGTTATGAATTTCATTAATCAACCTTCCACCCCATATTTTCCCCCGGGAGGAAGTAGAGGCGAGCAACTGGGAAAGTTAGGAAATAAAGTAGACCAAAGGAAATGCGATTCAACAGGATTTGTTGTGTGAGATATATGTGAAATTGGAATAGATAGGAGAGGAAGGATGGACAAGGGATGGGGAGGCATTCAGGCAAGGGTGGGAGGGAAGAGTGGGTGAAAGGCAGGGGTGCAAAACCGATTAGTAAGAGGTAGGCATTTTCTAGGCACTTAATGAGGTGGTGAAAGACAGAGGGAAAAGGACAAACCATTCTAGTGGCTGATCCTCGGGTCGGTGGAACTCTCAGAAAGTCAGTAGGAACACTCCTCGTCTGCCCCTTATTTGTAAACTCCATTAGGGAGGAGACTAATGTGCTGAAGCTCATAGTGAAGTCCTGACCTTGGAATGGAGCAGAGGCATCAGGCCTTGGGTTAATGTTGAGGTCTGTTCTCTATGGGGTGAGTGCTCACCATCACTGGCCACTGGAAGAAGTGATTCTAGGTCTTCTGCTTTGTGGTTCGAGGACGTTTCTATTCATTGCTGGAGAGTTAGCCAGCAAGACACCATTGCCTATGGTGCATCTGAATGGCTCATAGAAAATGTGCTATCTCAGAGGATTGTGGGCTGACTGATACCATCATAGAGGACAGTATCCTGCCTCACTTCATGCCTTTAGCAGAACAGGATCTAATTATGATATTACAGCGGACCCTAAAAAGTCATCACCGCATTGTTGGAGGAACATGCAGTGCCCGTGTTTAAGACTTTTATTAGTGGCATGAACAAATTCAGGTGCAAGGCAGCAGCAACAGATGGGTAGAGCCTGAATGATAAATTAAACAGCAAACTTTCCCATAGGATCAAAAGGAATTTATAAATCCCTTGCACATACTCCACCAGGGATGCTCGAAAACTGCAGCCACGAGTAGGATGCGTTCCGAAGTCCAGCCTCTGAAGAAATCAACGTGTTACCGTACATGGTAACCTAAATATGGGATAACATTGTAGAAATATGATGAGATGAAATTATTGTTACTACATTATGTACCTCAGGAGCTTTGATATTGGTTGACATTTATCTGGGGTTTTTGAAATTGCTGGCAGTATTCAAACTTTCCACATCCAGCATGCCGTAAGGCAGGACTGAAAGCATGAATGTTTGTTGTCAAGCCATGTAGTATGTGCCACCCACAGGCGAAATGAATACTTCAAAACACATAAAAAGAGCCCACGGGTCCTAATCATAGGGCTTGTGGGTTCTGCCTACCAAGCTATGGAGGGGATCCCTTTTAAAGGACGGTTCCCCTCACACACCAGAAGTGTCATGCTCCATCATAGGGGTGCTTCCTTGTGTCCAGAGCCTAGTTGTGACGCGGGCCACAACCCCCTCGATGCGAGAGAGGAACTCTGGGATGTTTTTTGTGAAAGAGGATGGTCCTAAAACGCTACTTGAGCGTGGTGTGTTTAAGGTGAGGTGCAGTGCTATAGTGAATAGTGATTTAATGTTTTAAAACTGCCTACAAGGTTAGCTAAGCAAAAGACACACAATTGATAGACGGAATGCAGAACAAATCAAAACTTTCACCCCCAGTCAAGGGATCTGGGTGAAATCCATCATTCTTTTGCTCACCATGCCACCCCAGTTTAGAACTGGCCATATGCAAATCAGTCTTGACCCTGTGCCACATGGGAACAGTCCAGCCCGAACTGCCAATCCAGGTCCTCCCTGGACTGAAAACAAGCACCCTAGGACCGGTTGCAGGGTTTCACCCCTCTTCAGCCAGGATAGCTTGATTCCAGTGGCACAGTGAGCCCATGACACACGTCTGGGCATACCTGGCGCACTTAGGGTGAGAAAGCAAAAGACACACAATTGATGGACGGAATGCAGAACAAATGAAAACATTCACCCCCAGTCAAGAGATCTGGGTTAAATCCATCATTCTTTTGCTCACCATGCCACCCCAGTTTGGACCTGGCCATATGCAAATCAGTCTTGACCCTGTGCCTCAGAGGAACAGTCCAACCCCAACTGCCAAGCCAGGTCCATCAACTGTTGTTTTTGTATTTGTCACCCCGAGTGGGACGGGTATGCCCAGACGTGGGTCCCGTGCTCTCCATGCCAATGGAATCAAGCTATCCTTGCTGAAGAGGGGTGAAACCCCGAAACCGGTCCTAGGATGCTTGTTTCCAGTCCAGGGAAGACCTGGCTTGACAGTACGGGCTGGACTGTTCCCATGAGGCACAGGGTCAAGACTGATTTGCATATGGCTGGGTTCAAACTGAATTGGCGAGCAAAAAAACGATGGGTTTAGGCCCAGATCTCTGTACTGGGGTGAATGTATGACATTGTTCTGCATTCTGTCCATCAACTGTTGTTTTTGCATTTTACAAGGTTAGCTAAGGCAAACTTTATTCTACTACCCTGTGACAGGATTAAAAACAGATAGCTTGTAGTGTAGCCGCCGGCATTAGAGACCGCTGCATTCAGAAACGATCAACATGTTCCGACCTAAATACCTGTAAAAGTGTCATGGCTTTCGTCATGAACAAATTACAGCTACTGCAGAGACTGAATATGTACAAAAGTGAGTGAAAAACACAATGGACACCGGTATGTCATATACACCAGTTGTCCTGTTGTTCAGTAGATTAGTTGGTGGAACCCTTAGTGACATAGCAATAAGGAGCCAAAGGGGAAAAGAAAAAGACTGGGTCATCCCCCACTCAAAACAGTTTTCCAACAAAAAGGACCCAATCTATTAAGTACAGGAATAATTTATACGCTGTGTAACAGAAGGAATCGAGAGGTATCAAATTAGCCTCTTCAGAACCACCCCCAATTGACTGGATTTGTGGGGTGGATTCCCAATTTACCAGGGTCTCTACTACTTTATAAAAAAAAATTGCAAGAACCCTAAATCAATGTAGCAGTCACTGTGTTCAAAAAAATTGTTTTATAAACATGTGAAAAAAACAATTCAATCACAGGGATATGACACCCCACACCGTGAATATCAGTGAAGAAAAATCAGTGAAGAAAAATATGTGCAGAACAAGGTAGCACCTCACGTGCGCAACACCTTAGCGGGCTGACACTGGTTAGATCATCACCAATACTGCCACGTTTCTCATCATAGGTTGCCACCTTGCTCAAAGAAAATTGGATAACTCGACCAACAACAAAAAAGGTGAAAATATGTGAACAACACACACCACAATCCTGATTTAAAATTGATAAAGAACCATGGCCATCATAATTTTATTCTTTGTTCATGGGTCAATTCAAAAATAAAAAGTGCTGTATTTTAACAGACAAGAAGCCAGTAAGCCGACATGTTTCATTGCCTTACTTTTACGGCAATTTCTTCAGGGCAACAGGACTTCATTCACCTTATCAGCACATTTGCAATGAACTACTTGTGACTGCAAAACATAGAAAGAAAGGGTTCTTGCCGTTACACACTGAGCGCCAAAACAGAATCTCACATAATCCATACATATAAAAATGACGTGGGTTGTCTTTACCCGTTGTCAGCCCAGGTTTTTCATACCAGCTTGACAGCGTGTCAGACAGGTACCGGAAATTTTGCAGTGATCCTGTACTTCGCAGGCCCACTTATACTTTGGGCATTCTGTAAAAAGATTTTTAAATTAAAAACCAGTCTTTCAACACATGTGTTCCAGAGAGTATCTAGCACATTACCTATATTTATCAATTATAGAGACTTAAGGATATTAAAACTAATCGCAGCTTTATCCCTTCTCCACCTAGGGATGTGTTCATATTTGTTCCGCTATCTGGCCTCGTCCAAAAGCATCTTTATCACACAATGTAACCCGTGACAAAGTTCTGCACAGGACCAGAGCCTCTTACTCCCACATAGGTATACATTCGCCATGCCCAGAAGTGTTAATGCACTTATGCCTGTATCACTCCCTCACTCATACATCTCACCGCACAATTATCACGTCCCGAGCTTCGACTCAGCCGCTCCGAAATCTTCGCGCGGCCATCTGATAAACGCGTCAATTACCCCGTGACTTCCGTTGATTACAACAAAGTCACGTGATACGTCACGTAAATCGGGGCGCCATCTTGGAAAAAGCAAGTATTCTCTTTCTTCCCTTAAAAACCCAATTGTAAGGGGTTCTTGGTCCCAAAATATATATCGTACATACACACCAGCCAAGCAATCTTTAGTGTATATCACGTGACTTTGTTGTAATCAACGGAAGTCACGGGGTAATTGACGCGTTTATCAGATGGCCGCGCGAAGATTTCGGAGCGGCTGAGACGAAGCTCGGCACGTGATAATTGTGCGGTGAGATGTATGAGTGAGGGAGTGATATAGGCATAAGTGCATTAACACTTCTGGGCATGGCGAATGTATACCTATGTGGGAGTAAGAGGCTCTGGTCCTGTGCAGAACTTTGTCACGGGTTACATTGTGTGATAAAGATGCTTTTGGACGAGGCCAGATAGCGGAACAAATATGAACACATCCCTAGGTGGAGAAGGGATAAAGCTGCGATTAGTTTTAATATCCTTAAGTCTCTATAATTGATAAATATAGGTGATGTGCTAGATACTCTCTGGAACACATGTGTTGAAAGACTGGTTTTTGATTTAAAAATCTTTTTACAGAATGCCCAAAGTATAAGTGGGCCTGCGAAGTACAGGATCACTGCAAAATTTCCGGTACCTGTCTGACACGCTGTCGAGCTGGTATGAAAAAACTGGGCTGACAACGGGTAAAGACAACCCACGTGATTTTTATATGTATGGATTATGTGATATTCTGTTTTGGCGCTCAGTGTTTAACGGCAAGAACCCTTTCTTTCTATGTTTTGCAGTCACAAGTAGTTCATTGCAAATGTGCTGATAAGGTGAATGAAGTCCTGTTGCCCTGAAGAAATTGCCGTAAAAGTAAGGCAATGAAACATGTCGGCTTACTGGCTTCTTGTCTGTTAAAATACAGCACTTTTTATTTTTAAATTGACCCATGAGCAAAGAATAAAATTATGATGGCCATGGTTCTTTATCAATTTTAAATCAGGACTGTGGTGTGTGTTGTTCACATACTTTCACCTTTTTTGTTGTTGGTCGAGTTATCCAATTTTCTTTGAGCAAGGTGGCAACCTATGATGAGAAACGTGGCAGTACTGGTGATGATCTAACCAGTGTCAGCCCGCTAAGGTGTTGCGCACGTGAGGTGCTACCTTGTTCTGCACATATTTTTCTTCACTGATATTCACGGTGTGGGGTGTCATATCCCTGTGATTGAATTGTTTTTTTCACGTTAATAAAAAAAAAATTTGGAACACAGTGACTGCTACATTGATTTAGGGTTCTTGCAAAACTTTTTTATAAATTAGTACAGACCCTGGTAAATTGGGAATCCACCCCACAAATCCAGTCAATTGGGGGTGGTTCTGAAGAGGCTAATTTGATACCTCTCGATTCCTTCTGTTACACAGCGTATACATTATTCCTGTACTTAATAGATTGGGTCCTTTTTGTTGGAAAAGGGAACCCTTAGTGAAACAAACAGATAGCGTTCCATACCAGTAACAATGTGATAGAGAGCACATACCGCAAGGTAAGACCACAACACCATAGACAAACAATAACATTACTTTGATGAAAACAGACATACCACCCTAAACTATTAATGAGTGGTTGTAAATGCGAGACTCACCTACAACAGTCAGCGACTTTACCGCATCTGTCCTGGGCTTTGAGCCAAAGGTACATACCCCAACCATCCTAGTGGATAAAGTTGGTGGCGTTAGGGTCAAGAGAAGAAGAGAATAGAGGTGTGGTTAAAATTAGCAAAGAGTTTGTTGAACAACCTCCACCGACAAATCTACTGAACAACAGGACAACTGGTGTAGTATTACATACCGGTGTCCATTGTGTTTTTCACTCACTTTTGTACATATTCACTCTCTGCAGTAGCTGAAATTTGATCCTGACAAAGGCCATGACACTTTTATAGGTCTTTAGGCCGAAACATGTTGATCGTTTCTGAATGCAGGTGTCTCTAATGCTGGCAGCCACACTACTGTTTTTAATCCTGTCACAGGGTAGTAGAATAGAGTTTGCCTTAGCTAATCTTGTAGGCAGTTTTAAACCATTAAATCACTTTTCACTATAGCACTGCACCTCACCTTAAACACACCACACTCACGTAGGGTTTTAGGACCATCCTCTTTCGCAAAAAACATCCCTGAGCTCCTCCCTCGCAGCGAGGGGGTTGTAGCCCGCGTCACGACTAGGCTCTGGACGCGAGGAAACACCCCTATGATGAAGCATGACACCTCTGATGTGTGAGGGGAACCTTCCTTTAAAAGGAATCCCCTCCATAGCTTGGTAGGCATCATACACACGCCAAACAGCCTTATGATTAGGACCCGTAGGCTCTTTTTATGTGTTTTGCATTGATTTAGTGGGGAGTCTGCCCATGCAGGTCCTTTAAATCTCCTCATAGCTCCCCTTGGGGAATCTCAAAACAAATACTTCACCAAGGGATTACAGTGCTTATCTGTTAGGAAGGCTAAGGCTTCTTTGCCTAGGGTCACAAAATGGACAGCTCCACCTGGGATCTGGCCGCCTTCTCTGACTTTTGGCTTATTTCCAAGTTTGTGTCCTCCACATATCAGATGCCCACTGACTCCTGCTTCTCTTGTCTGGTGCACGTGTTGCTGTTAAAAGTGACAGGAGGCTCAAGAGGCGAATATTAATATTGGTTTCAATCTGTGATGCAAGCGATGATTTTGAAAAGCACAATATTTCACTGAGAGTGGTTTTGGATGGCAGTGGGCAGTTTAGTGCCTAGCCTTCTCAAGCTGTCTTTTAATATTATGTCTTATACTGCAGTTACTGATGTTCTCTATGCCTACTACAGAAAGACTAACATCCTTTATTGTTGTTTGTTTACTGCAGGGCTGTCAGCCTTCAACAATGTCCAAGATGGAGCAACACACGGCAATCTCTATGTCGGAGCCAAGTGTGAATGGCCTGCACTCTCAGAAAGACTTCTCGCCCGGCTCCAAGAAAGCGGCCTCTGGAAGCACTCTCACCTTTCATAACATCTGCTACAGAGTGAAACTGAAGACTGGCTTCATATGTTGCCGAAAAGTCGTTGACAAGCAAATTCTGACTGATATCAAGTATGTGATCATGGCGTCCATTTAACTGGAGTTTGTACTGCAGGCTGTTGTTTGTAGTGCAGGTAGCTTTTGTGTGATGCCGGCTCTGGGATTGCTGTTTTTGTGACTTTAACCACATATGTACAGTTTCTGTTATATTTTCACTTGTCCAAGAGTGTAGGTCTTTAGTTTAGTTCTTCGATGGTCAGTTATTATTCAGCTGGTACACTGGTGTCTCTCTGAGTTCAGATGAAATAAATCTACGGCTCGGAAGAGCCAGGTTAGGAGTTCCTTTAAAACTGGAAATTAAAGCCCAGAAGATTCTTTTTGGCTAAAGTCAATTGTTGCGTTTTTGCAGTGTTCTTTTGATAAGCCAGGACATGCCATAAGCGATGACATGCCTAACCCCTTGGCATTGCTGGATCCTAAGCCCCAATAGAGCCTTCTTGGCATTGCTTGCATTATAAGCTATGATATTGCCTCCTTGGGTTCCTACTATGACATCGCCTGTTTGGCATTGGTTAGATCTGAAGACATGAGTTTGCCCCCTTTACCATTGGTTGGATATGTGTGTTTTGGGTTGATCGTTCTCTTGATTGCACCATGGCTCAAAGATCTTGGTAATGGTGAAGACTTTAGTAATTGCATAACCGGACTTGGACATGAAATAGGTAGTTCACAGTACCCCCCCTTATATGACATTCTGAAGAATTCTTGTTACGCAATACAAACAATATCAAATGCCATCCCGTAATGTAATATTAAATCTATTACTAATATTTAAACTGTAATGTCATAGTTTATAACCCATGCTCGGCATGATTATGCACAAATAAAAAGCCACTCCAACATAAGTTTATACTGTTGGTTCTTACAAATAGATGTACCTTTTACTTTTTTTTCTCTATAAAGTTAAGGGTCAAGTCTGGAACTTGTGGAGTCTCTACTGGAATGTACCTTGTATTTTATTCATTAAAGCACTCTAGTTTTTTTTCAAATTGTTCTGCTTTCCACTGCAGTTTTTCTGCATGAGCCTGATGCTAAAATGGCTCAGCTTTCTTTATAGAAGTATAATCAAATCACTCAGAAAAAAAAGAAACGGGTAAGAGTGACAGAAGGTCACTTGCCAAGACCAGTAGTTCTACAACATGGGTCTTTTGGAGAGTGACAAACACGAACCCTCTCCCACTCTTACAGCAAGCTACGCTGGGCCATCCTGGCTGTCTTGTTTTCACCTTTACGCCGGTCACCTTGCTTAATTTCCACACTACTATAAGACAGAAAAAGTTTCCCATGTTTTCAGACCCAACTCACAAATTGAGAATCAGGACTTCCGGTAAGAGAAAATTGTGTTCTGTCTGGTCCTAAGTTAACCACTTCAGAAGATGGATGGAGCACTTCCCCACTTCCTGTGTGCAAGCCCTGTTAGATACATGTGAAGGCACTACTCAAATCCTTGCTTCTTTGTTGAACTTAAGAGGATGAAAATCAGAGTTGTCCTAAATGTAAAGCAAGAAAATGTTAACACCAGTGCTGAAAAGTAGTCATTTTTCGAGGGTAAGACTTTTGGCATTCATTAACTCTCACTGTAAAGGACAGGAGAGGATGACATAGGAGACCTATATTTACGTTTCTCATTGTCTTGTTTTTAGCAAAGAGATATCGATTTCGTTTTCCATTTGTACTTTCTGTTGCTTTCACCGTTCACTCCTTTTTTTTATCATCCTACAGTGAAAGTTACCCTACTCCAGTTGTTTAACCCATGCTGTTGTCACCACTTTCGCCCCTCTTTAATTCCTCACTGTGCATCTTTGCTGCCTCAGCATATTTACCACATGGAACCATGTTTCTCTGTGTACCCTATTGACTCATATCTGCTTGCTATGTGTAGCTTTTGGGTTTAGCAGCACAGTTATCAAGCAAACCTATTGACAACAATGAACGTGGAGATTGCCACTTTCAGCCATTGTCTTTTTCCGGCCACCCTCTTTTAGCCACTGGCTTGAATCTTTGTCGATCATTTCTTGGCTCAGCCCAGTCGAGTATTCATCTCTCGCTTAAGGCTGTTTGGCGTATCCTTCCTCCTTCACTCAAGTGCTTGCATTGAATTCCATGAGGGACTACTTACAGGTACAGCCGCCTATGTCCAGTCCTGCTGGCTGCCTCCCATTTGTCTTGGAGTAATGTGCTAAACCTGTGTCCGCTAACAGATTAGGTACACACCTACTGACTTTGCAGATGACTGCTCTTCCTTGCCTCGTTGTATCTTCTGTTAATGGCTCACTTTTCTTCATGTATCTGCCTCCAAATTTCATAGTGAGGCAGACTACGTTTGGCAGCTGTCTTCCTATTTTCTAGCACTCATTTAGTTTTTATTATTCTAAAATACTATTGTTTTCAGTTTTTTTTATGATGAAGGCGTAATAGGGGTCTCTTTGTCGTTGCTCTGCATGACAGTCGACCTCTTTGAATGAGTGCTATTTTTCTCCCTTTTCAGCCCATTTGCTTTTACTGTCCTGTCCCTGGGCAATTGCTGCTTCTTCCCAATGCCCCGATTATGAGTGCCCAGGAAGGGCAGGTACGGGTTTATCATTCTAAATAAACTCTGGCTTTGTTGAATTCAGAACATATACAGTGCAATAGATTGTACATATTCAGTGTTTCATCTGAATGAGATGTGTTTTAGTGATTACTGCACCCATCTGCAAGTCACAGTGAATACTATGGACCCGATTACGAGTTTGGCGGTCAGTAGGACCACCAAACTTGTGGTGGATGTGCGGTGGTGGTTGTGGACCACTGTACCAGTGGTCCAACCGCTGTAATATGAGTTCAGCAGTCGGACCGCAATTGGACCGCTGCAACCACCAAGGATACGTGATCCCTGGCGGTGGCGTGGCGGTCTGAGGGCAGAAATTTGCTGGTGGTGCTGCTCAGGCACCGCCAAGCATATCACAAGATTCCTCACATCCACCCTTTTCATGGCGGTGAACCCACCATGAAAAGGGTGACATGAGGAAACTTAGGGGGCCGTACAGGGCTCCCTGTTCCCTCAAGGCCATGGGATGCATGCAGGGGGCACATGGTGTGCCCCCCTGTATGCATGCACCCCCTTTCCTGCATGGCATGGACTTTACAGACCATGCAGTGCAGAAATGGGATTTGACGTTCCCATTGCAGCTCCTTTTTAATAGGCACCACCCTGTGAACGCCAAAGGACAACTGCCAGACCACGAGAACTCATAATCTGGCGGGCAGCCAGCAGTGAGGTTTGGTGGTGTGGGAGCAGGGTGGTGGCTTGGCGGCCCGCTTCCACACAGCCAAACTCATAATCAGGCCCTAAGCTTTTTTCCCTTTTTAAATCTCGTCAAGTTTGACCTGCTGAAATATAACCAGAAATGTGCATACTTTACCACTAGTAATTTCCAATTGTGGTAAACTCCACAGAGCTCGAAATTCCAATCTCTTCGCAAATGGAGGTTTGTGCAGGGATCGGAAAATTACAGTCCACTTATGATCAGGGTCAAAGGCATATGCTACAGTTATTATTAATGTCTTGAAATAATTTCAGTCCTTCTAATGGGAATATCTTTGTATTCTCTTATTAAGGACTGCTCTTGTCCTCTACAGGTTTTTTTAAATCATATGTTTATTGCTTTGTATTGTGTGCCTCACATCACACCATGATGCAATTAGCTTGATATGCATCCTTCTCTTTTGACTCTTGTTGCTCAACAGTCTTGTACATGAGGAGTCTAAGAAACATCTACTAAACGTGATTGCAAGCGTTATCCATATTCCGTCATCGCAGAGGGATCTTTAAGTTTCTCCTACTTGAGAGAAGCAACTTATTCAATTCAACAAGAAATGCTCATCACAACAATACATATGCTCTGCTTTCGAAAGAGAAACAATAGCAAAAATTCTTACAGAGATTCCAACACTGCCCAATAATGTCTCCGCTGTTCAGAGCTGGTGCTGAACTCCTTACGGGCCATGTTCCTAAATAGATGCTGTAAAAGGGAGGGTGGGAGAGGGATGGGTCCCCAGTATTGGGCCTGGCCATTTGTTCATCTAATGCTTGAGGTGTCCTGGTGAGGGTATGTCAGGGTGCTGACTCACTAGTCGGAGAGGGGTATTGCCCGTAGGGCAGTCCTATGCACGCTGTTTAGTTCGTTTTACACTCTGCAAGGATGGTGTCTAAGGCTTTTGCAAGCTCAGTTGTTCTTAAGCCTGATGCGCTTCCATTGTGATAGGGTAATTTCATATCCAGACCCATGTTGCAACCTCTTGACGGCATTTTTGTATGGACGGTGTTACTCTTCCCTTTCCAATTCATGGCATTACATGTTTTTTGCCAGTATAAAGGCTAAGCCAATGAAGCGGCTTGTTGTCTTCTTCTCTTTAGGATGTGGGAAATCATCAGGAGAAGCGCCCTATTTGTTACCTGATTCATTAACTGTGTCCAATATGCTATATTTTGCGGGCAGCTCCATGCCGTGTGGGAAAAGTCAGCATCCAGTAGTACGCAGTGAGGGCTTTTAGCTCCAGTATGTGGGATGTGTGCGTTAATGCGTTCAGCGGTTGGGTAGCTTCTGTGCAAATAATGAAATGGTATTCATTTGAACCTATTATTGTGGAATACCCAAGGTGTAGTTGACAAGATCCCACTCCACCTAACCTCAACAATGTCCTATTCCATATCTCCCTCCCACTTGATTTTAAGGACTGAAAGAGACCTCCTTGACTGCTGCTACAGCGCTCTGTATATCTGTATCACAGCTTTATGTTTCGCTGAGATTGTGCACACTACCTGCATTATAGGGTGGGAGAGTGACTCATCGCCCATGGTTTTCCCTAACTGACTAAACCAACCGTAGCCCAGCAAAAAGTAAGAAGTGATTGCGAGAGAGATTGTACAAATCGCAAAGGGTTTGGAAATCGTGAGGCTTATTGTCTTCTGAAAGGTTTCCCACCTTAAATATTCCCACTTCCATCGAAGTGTCCATTCCCTCCAAGTTATATCTTTCCCGTAGACTACGTATTCCCGGAATTGAAAGTCCTGGGGCATATGGGATCCGGGTATTTGTTCTATATAGCATCAAACCCATCTATAGTCAAGTCACCCGCAGCCCCCATGGCCCACCCTGTGTCCTCCCCTTGATTCTTAGGCGAACACTCCTCTGATCAGCCAAGGATGGAATGTTACTACTGACTATTGTAGGTGTGAACATGCATCCACATGGCAAACCATTGTACTTCTGCTGCAATATATAAAAACTTGTGATATCCGGACGTGCCAGAAACTCCTGATTTGCCAATAACCTGCTGCTGCAGCCAACACGCTTCCTAAAGAAAAAAACCTACAATTGAGCCTTCTTTGGGGCCGCTCCAAGAATCTGGAACTCTCTCCCACCCTCCATCAGAAGACTTCCGTCCTTGGCACACTTGAAGAAAGAGACCAAAACTTTCTTAATGGGAAAATACCTCATCCAATGACTACTTTACAATCACCTCATAGACTTGTTCCACCCTCCACCTCGGCATTATCCACGGTCTCCACGGATGATACATTTTTCTGCACTCCTGGGTATCCCCCCAAGAGCTGAGACTGCGTGCCTTCTTCTACATTATAACTACCTGCTTTAATTTTTATTCCACATGTAGCTTGGACCTTAGACGGCAGGTCCCTCCTGTATAAGGTAGCCTTCTTGTATTTTTTATCTACCTGCTTTAATTTTCTCCCACTTGTAGCTTGGACTTTAGACTGCATGCTCCTCCCTTATAATGTATTCCTATCCCTCCCAATCTGATCCCTCCCATCCTTATGTTTTGTATTCGTCCCCCTAAATCCTGTAAAGCGCTCTGATACCCTCACGGGTCTGGTTCGCGCTCTATAAAACTATAAAATAAATAAATAATAAAATAAAATTACAGCTTGTAGTTTGGGGCAGCAAGGCCCACTTCCACCATAGGGAGATTAAGTTTCATTAATGCTGCTCTCTGTCACCCACGTCCCCATAGTAGATCCAACAATATTTTGTCCAATTCCCCAAATATATCTTTAGGAATTTTGAGGGGTAACGTTCCGAAAGAATGTAAGAGTCTTGGCAAAATTACCATTTGAAAATGGTCAGTCTTTCTGTCATTGAAAGGGGTAGGGCAGCCCAAAAGTTACTGCGGATCGTAATGAGGCCATAACTCACCTAAGGCTGCCATCTACAAGGTTCATTTCAGTTCTATTAATCTGCACCCCCAGATATCGAAATGTAGTATTTTTCCATTTAATTAGTTGTGAAAGTGGTGTGTGAATCTCTGTTTAGTCCTGCTTTCTGGATATATCATGCATTTACTTCAGTGAACTCTCAGAGCAGACAGTGTACATAAAGTATCCAGAACTATCATCATTGTGATATGGGTTTGAACATCCGCTATATATAAAAGTAAATTATTTGTGTATAATGAGGTGAAGTGCATAGTGCGATTATCTGTTAATTCCACAGACGTAATACCCTGCCACATTAAACTAGCAAATGTTTCCATCACTATGGCAAATAATAAACGAGAGATGGAGCAGCCTTGCCCTGTGTGCCTCAGACACCATCCTAACAGTCCTCACCCCACCTGGCAAACTAGTGCAGAGCAATGCTATCCACGTCTAAAAACCTGTTCCATAGCCAGCAGCACAACATCTAGGTTTCACCAATTCAGTGTGTCAAAGACTTTTTTAATATCCACTGCTATGATTGCCTCTCCCAAAATTTCAGTGAGCGGTCTAATATTCATGGCTTTGTTCCGTCATGGGTTGACCCCGTATTGGTCCAAGTGGATTAATTGTGGCATAATGAGAAGTATTCTGTTTGCCAATGCTTATTTTTTATCTTATAATCAACATTCAACATTGAGATTGGGCAATAAGGTGCCTAGGGCTTCCTTCCAGGCTCGGGCAGCGGTACCACTATTGCCTCTCTCATTGTGGGCGGAAGATCCCCTTGTTGGCGAGACATGTTGATCTTGTCCGTTAGAACTGGAGTCACAATTCTTATATAGTGAGTGGAATTCCCCTGGGAGCCTATCTGTCCCCGGGGTTTTCCCTGCTGCCGTTTCTTTTATTCATTTTCTAAGTTCTAGAGTCCCTATTTTCTTGCCCGGGGCTTCAAATATTTCAGGTGTTACCCTAGTCAAGGCAGTGTTCAGCAGGAATCCGGCAGGATCCTGCTTGGTGGGGTCTTTTCCCCCCTCGTATAGTCATTCATTATAATCTCTGAAGGCAGTACTTATACTTTCTTGGGAGTAGAGCATCGCACCCTGCGGTGTTTTAAGAAATAGAATGGATCCTGTTGTGTCAGCTTTTATTAACCATGCTAGTAGGCGACAAGTTTTATCACTTTCATTATGCATGGTTGTTTTCCATGCCTTGTAATCAACTCATCATAATGTCTCAGTAAGCTGAGCTAGCTTTTCCTCTACCAGGGAGTCCCTGGAGGATGGTGCGGTCACCACTTGCCTTTCTGTCTCTCTTAGTCTACTCATCTGCTGCGTGGCCTCCATACTAAGGGGCTTATTCACAAGCCCCTTGCGCCACTGTTACGTCACTTTTCCCATGTTAAAAATGACGCAAAAGTGGCACAAGGGGCTTGTAAATCTGCCCCTAAGTGTACAGCACACCCCAACCACTCTCGGTATGCAATGCCCCTCTCCAAGTGCTTTCCATTCCACTAAGGTGATGTCGCCGTCCCCTTCTTGTCAGTGAAGTAATTTTTGAGTTCACGGGTTTTTGGACAGAAAACCTAATCCTCCAACATATCCACTTCCAACTTCCACGAAGGGATCCGTGATTGGGGCATGCCCCAATCCCTCGCCCGCACATAAGGTGGTGATCTAAGCGTGTTCTACATAAATATTCTGAGTTGCTGCCCCGACCTCTCTTCTTACACAGTAGGTGATCCAGCGCGGAGTGCAAAATCTCTCCCTACCGTCAAGGACCAAAAGATCTCACACGCGCACACTATCCATACATTCGTTGGTGGGGCCCATAACACCAACACACACTCACCATCAGTCCGTGCGAGAGGCGATTATCCTTCCAAGCGCTGAATAATGACGGAGGAAGATACCACTTTACCCTAATGAGCAACAAACCTACAAACCCTTCTTATACTCATTAGGCCCTAGATTTCACATTTGGTATTCCCCTCATAACCGGGACGGATCTGTTAGTTGTATATTTAAGTGAATTTCTGATACTCTAATTAACCTTTTCATTAACACATTTCAATGAATAAACAACCCAACTCATTTCTGTAGATGTTCAAATCCAAATTTATATTAATATTGCAGATTAAATCATTCCTTTGATCAAGTTGCCATTCATATTTACCTAGTCTGGCTAAAGTCGTCCTCTATGTCAAATTTTGCAGTCTCACAAATCTATGCCCATCAATTTTAGCAGGTTTAGTTCATCAGGAGTTTGGGCATTAATTCAGTCCGTCAAAAATTCAGGCTAACAGCTGTCCTGCAGTGTCACCATCCTCTCTGTCAGCATATCATCAGGAAATCGAAGGAGCGACTCTCGACCTCTCTATTCTATGGGTTTTTATAATAATTTCAATAACAAAATGTAACAAAACTGAGTTTTAAACTGTTCTGATTGGCTGATCAGGGGTCAACCTCTCCGTTCCCATAAAGTTTAGTCCATGGTGTCAGCATACTTGCTGGTTCCGGTTCTTTAATAAAGTCTTTTGTCTGCAGCGTTGGCACCATTCCCAGTGGCCTTGATAAGTACAGCTAGCCTGGGGTCAGGACGGGGCCATTGTTGCTCATGTTAGCGCAGGCGCACTTCACCCAAGCCTGGTTCAGCGTCGGCAGTCGGGTTAGGCACCAAGAGCAGCCATCATTCGATAGGCCAGAATAGTCAACTTAAGCAAAGAAACACAAAAACGTAATTAAAACATAAAAATGACTGATTAAATGTTATTCCCTCGCTAATACCCATATGTGTGTGTATTTATCTAGCCAAAAGCAACACTCAATGCGATTATACTTACTAAATAAAGCACGAATCACAATTACATCACCAAAGCAACATATATTATGCAATGTTCTAATTATCTATCATTAGTATGCGTACTAAATTTAGTTCACTTAATTAATTAGGCCATGCAGATGCAAATCCCACGTGTATTTCGGTCATTAATAAGGTTGGTCAGTTATTTCCACATCACTCCAAACCATTAGTACGATTATAATTAATTAATCTAATTAATAAACGACATGTAAAATTGGGTGGGTATACAAAATTATGCATAACCCGCTCCAGCATAGGCATACAGTCCACGTCTTACATCTACAGAGTAACCAGATGTCCTGGCTTTCCCCGAACAGTCCCAATTTTCAGAGGTCTGTCCCGGCGTCCAGACGCCTTTTGCTATTTTATATACATGTCCTGGTTTTTGGGAAGCAAGCTGAGTGAATATGAGTATAAGCATTGAAACGCACAGATGTGTAAAAATAAACACTAGAGTAAGTAATCTCTTTGTGTCAGGGCGGGCGGAGCTCAGTGGAAGCATCAGTGCATGCTCCAAGCAGAGGGGAGAAGGGGACTGAGGGGCAGGGAGGAGTTTACGCTGGTCTGCCGCAGGCCATGCTTTAAATAGGAATCCTTCTTGTAAATTAAGAGTTCTAACGAACAGGAGACTTAAACTTTCAGAACGAGTCTCTGCTGGACACCATTATGCTGGCTGCTGCACTTTCACAATGTTCATTCATGTAACAAGCATGCTCTCTAGGTAAAAGTGGCTTCAACAGGTTTCACAGTGTTTGATGGTCACTTCACACACTGTGCGTGTGTGTATGTGTGTGTGTATATATATATATATATATTTTCACTCACACACATATTTTCACAGAAAAAAACAAAGGTTCAAGTGACTTTATAGTTAGGTATGCAGATAATATATTACTTTACATTAAAAAAACTCAGAAATTCCCTGAAAAAAAGGTTAACTTTACATTATATTTATGAGAAATTATCAGTTGAAATGTAATATTTTAAACTCAAAATACCATTGTAAATCATCAGTCTTAGTTAACTCAAGTAAATACTACATTTTGCCCCTTGCCATGCAGTGATGTTATCAATTATATATTTTCTGTTGTTATCACTGATATTACCAATGATGACATAGAAAATGACATGAGTATTGTAATATGTGAGGTCTTAAGTGGTGCATGGTGAATTTCTAGAGTTTTTTTTTTAACATAAAGTAAGGTTTTATTACCATACCTAACTATGCCTACCCTCCGAGGCGGACTACTGAAGGCCGTGCACGGCGTGGGCCGTAGAGCCTGGCCTGTGGCCTGGCCCAGCACCTAATGTATAACCCCCCCCCCGCCCCCGGAGCGGCTAACCCCAACAGACACCAAATATGCCTTTTTTAATTTTATTTCTATCCCGATCCAACGGTACTCCTGTGGAAGTCCAGGGACCAGTGCTAGCTTCCAAGGGACTCATGTGGAAGGAAATATAGTGGCCAAGGCTGGCTGTCCCAGGATCGGAGCACCCCCAATGACCCCTTTTTTTAAAACAATTGGACCCGGAGGTCCGTCTCAGACTCTTCCCTATAACCCCCCCCACCGTCCTCCCCCCCCACACAAAGTCCCAATGCTCACTATATCCTTACTCTGCCCCATTATATTTTTTATGTTCAGGACACAGGAACCGAGTCCTGTAATGGCCACCTAACCATCTTTGCTCAGGCTGTGGCCAGCCAATCCGAGCGTGAAGTCCTGAGGGAGCAAGATGGCCATCGGGAAAAGAGGACCTCTCAGCCAATCAGAAGGCTTTATTCTTTGAATTTGCATGCCTGCTGTATTCCCGCAGGACTCCTACAAGTCCAGCTGTCCAGATATCTGTATATTTTGAACCTTTATTTCTCCAAAACTGATATAACTTTCTGGCAAATTTGTTTTTATTCTGTTCAACCATTTTGGCTGTAGTGCTGTCCAAATTTCCTATAGAAATTGCATGTGGAAATTGCGTTTTGGGATGACCCTTCCCTTTTTCTTGGCCCCTGCTTGCTGGATCACACCAAAACTTTCCTGGAAGAAGTTGAGGTGAATTGACTTATTTTTAGAAAAGTTTTGCAAAGAGTTGTCAAGTGGCACCAAATTATTTGCAAAACTATTAAACACTCTTCCTATTGAAAGTCTATCTTAACTATAACTACACAGTGGTGACCGCCACTGTGTAATATAGACACACATACACACACACTCACTCTTTCTAATATGAACATTCCACTTCTATTGTCACCCTTTAGCCCTACTTCTATGTCTCGCCTGTCTCAGTTTTCAATTTTCAAATTCTGGTCACCCTATACATCTAGCACTGAAGTTTGATTAAGCACCAGTGCCATGTCATTCATTTCCAAGACCGTGGTTAACAAACCATACCGTGTATTGGCAAAGCGCCCATTCACCACTTGGAGCGTCTTCGTACTTAATTACAGATGTTTATTAGTACCTAACTAAGTGGTCCTTGTCTTAGAAACCTCAGAAAGATTAAAGACTAAGAATATCCGCAGGTATTCAAACCTGTGACTGTGTGGTCAAATGCAAGTTCATAGAGTGGATGTATTATTTCACTGAGCTACCAGACTCGGCTAAGTTCTACAAATTATTGACTTTTGAAGATGTAGCTGTGGCTAGCAAGATGGACAGCCCAACCATGTTCCTGTCTCTCCCACTGGAAAGCCTTCAGGTAAACTTGAAGTAAAGTCCCATAACCGAGGCTGGCTTGAAGCCAAGCTAACGATGTTGGTGGTTCTGTTAGGTGCTACCTTGTTCTTTGAGAAGAGATGGGCAGATTCTCTGACAGTCTCTTCCCTCATCTGCCTTTACTTAATCAAGAGTGCTAATGATTGGTACCACCCCTTGAAGAGCCAGCTCTTCATCAGTTCTGTTGCTGATGCCCGTTGTGAAAGCCACCGCCACATGGAACGCTTCGGGGTCCTCGCCTGCTTTCTATCATTTGTTTCCTAGGGGCGCTTTCAATTCTTTTTTGACTTGTACAAAGGTAGTTATTGCAATCCCGGCAATGAAACGAAGATTTCAGAGCAAACTCTGTTTTTCTAATCAACATGTGAGGGCAGGAATGTAAAATGTCAGCTTGCCTCTTGCTGGATGTAGTTATTTTAACAGAGATATCTGTAGCGCTGGGTTGCCATTAGAATGACATCACAACACTGTCAGTAATTAGATTGTAAATTGAGGGTTCTTTCCTTGCATCCCTCCCAACTCCTAATAGGGAATGTAAGGATTCTTACCGTATTAGGGAATACACGATCACAGTACAAAATTGCAAACAAACTTGAAATCTATTATGTAACTGCTTTCAGAAACACTACTTTGTACCGTCTTCCTGGACCTACTTTTCGCATTAGAATTCTGATCTTGGGTTTATGAGGTTATGCCAAATCATGTCCAGAAAGATGCTTTAAAAAAAAAATACACATGCTTCTCAAACTGCCAGGTTCACTTCTTGTTAATCATTTAGACTTTGTTGACCAAATTGAATTAGCTTAAAAGTAAGGCATACTACGTCCTTGTTTGACCCAACAAATGTTCCTCCAGGTTATGGCCCTGATACGCACTTTGTTTATGGCACTTATGTTTGCCCGATTAGCCATTATATTGTATATCAATTTGCTTATCATTCTTTGGTTTCCCATCCAGTGTGTGGTCTGGTTCATACCTCTAGTTCAAAGGTCAATGAGTTTATTGGGACCATTTCTTGGGTTTGTACATTCTTCATTTCTACAAAAAAGCCTGTGTCTTGCACAGTGACAGCCTTCTAGATTTATGACTGCAACAAAAGTTTATATGAGGCTTTGTGGTGTTTATACTGTTGAGGACAACTTACGTTTGGTGAGCTTAGTTTGGGGGACTGCCTTAAAATATTTTGTGCGTGCTGATTATTTTAGCACTGCTGCAGGTTCTGTGAAATTGACCTGCACTGTGCTTCCAAATTATATTAATAATCAGTTCCATGTTGATTTACTGACTGGTTATAAATGCCAGGTGTTAGCAGTGATTCAGGAAGTCGTAAGACAGTCGGTGGTTACTGGACTTTCATTATGTCAGTTCGAGCCTTTTATCCCTGGTGTCCTGGGGCCAACTTACCACTGGACCCAAGACTGACTACCAAGTATCTTTTTAAGACTTGACCCTCCAGGTCAAGGCTTGCTCAGGAAGGGGGTGTAGGATGCAATCTTAGAACTCAGCGGAGACAATAATGACACTGCTTACCTAGTCAGTGCTTATACTTAGAAAATGTATTTTATGCACAACCAAGTACAGCGCAAAAACATTAAATTAGCACAAAGAAGAAAAAGCAATGTATTTCATACTTTACAACATAAACAGCTCTCTACTCATTGGGTTTGACAAAAGTTTTTCATATACAATAAGCCTCTGCATATTGTATTCAATCTAGAGTTTTCTCTTAAACCACTGCCCACTGATTTTAACAACAGGGATGTCACTATGTGAACATGACTGAAGTGTTGGTCGCAGGAGTGGGAATAGCAGCCTGGGATGTACTGGAAATGGAAAATGTTTACTCTGGGACCCCATAAATGGGGCACAACAGAGAGGGGTAGATTTATGTGGGATGGAGTCATGAGGGACAAGCCTGTGAGGAGCAGGGTCGATGACAGTCTATGCATCATTTTTTGAAAACTTTGTATCCAAAGACACTGGCAACAAAATAATATAGCAGTAAAGCTGTTCTGGTTTACTTAAAATTGGTCGCAAACACACTGTATTTTAAGACAGATGAGAGGGTGAAGCATAGCTTAAGTTAGCTGAAAAAGGTGGGTCTCTAAAGGGCATGTGACATGTTTCTAATAATATTTTTAAAAGGTGTAGCCTCTCTAATGGCACATCCTTATACATGTGACCTAAGCTATAGGCTCCCCCTGCCTCCTGGTACTCCCCTCTTGGTCGTCATCCTGGTCCTTCGGCTTCTCTTCATCATCCACTGCCTCTTGGTCTGTCCCATCCTCACCATCTTCATCAACCCCTGGTCCTCGTTGTTTGCATATTTTGTCCTCCTCATCCTTGTCCTTCTCCAATTCCTGTTCAGTCTTCTCCTGGTAGTCCTCTGCTTCCACTTTGCTTTCCTCATGGTTCACAATATAATGTTTGTCCTCATCTTTGCCCTGGTCATCTTTCTCCTAGTTATGATCCTTGCCTTGTTGGTCCTTCTAGTCCTCCTGGATCTTCTGGTTCCCCTGATTCTTCTGGTCCTTGTCTCCCTTGCCCCGTTAATCCCTGTACTCGTGACCCTCCTCTTTCTGGTCCAGATCCTCCTCTTCTTCCTGTTGGTCTGGCTCTAGGTGCTCCTCATTCTAGAACTTCATCTGGTACTCTTCTTGGTTATCCTTCTTCTAGCCCTACTCCTCGGCCACCGGGTCCTCCTGCTTGTGGTCCTCCTGGTCGTCTTGGTCTAGATCCTTCCGTTTTCTCGATCCTGGTCCTTCTGGTACTTGTCGTGCTCCATGTCCTGGTTCCAGTCCCTCTGGTGCTACTCCTGGTCCCCTTGGACCTTTGCCTTCGTACCCTTGGTGAACAACCCTTTTTAATAAGATTAGGAAGATCAATATTGCGACCCCATTCTACTGTCACATAGCTGTTAGTATGCAAGCATATTATAATGTTTCAAAGGCCTTGTGGAATGCGTGAATCATGAAGTACAGTCCATGAAGCATTGCATGGAACCATGTCGAAAGCATACTACAGATGCTACGTATAAAGCTTCCTTCTCTAAAAATATATACTCACGGAATAAAAGTTTGAATCTATATTCCTGATCTATGATATCAATATATTCCCTGAATCCTGCTTGTAAATAGGAGGCCAATGCCATTTTACGGGAGACTTTTTGGAGGGTATTATTGAAACTGATTGCCTTTAATTTTGCTAGTCATTTCGAGATTCTGTCTTATATACTGGAACGATTTTAGCTCCAAGCCAGGATTCTTGGATGGTGGCACTGTGTACTATTGCATTGGAAATAGCAAGAATGTATGCTGGCCACACCTCAGGATCACGCTTAAGAGATGTCCTGGCCTGTTATCTAAGCTTGGGGCTTTACCACTCTTTAATATATTCAGTGCTGAAAGAATGTCTTTACTGATCCTCTCTGTCCAGTTCTCAGTCTTCTGGCCCTTTTCTGTTCCTGTCTCTCCTGGCCTCATCATATTCATTTTCATTCTGGTCCGCTTAGTTCTAATCCTCCTGATGCCATTCTTCCTGATACTGGGCCTTGTATTCCTGGCCCATCTCGTCCCGATCCTCTGTATTCCATATCTGCTGGCACTGGTTAAACTGCCCCTGGTCTACCTTGTCTTTGCTGTCCCAGCCCTGGTCCTTTTGGCCTTAGTTCTCTTGATTCTTAAGCTCCTCTTGATCCTCATTGTCTTGGTCCTGATTGTCCTCCTGGTTCTCTTGGTCCTAGTAATCCCAGTCTCTGTGGTGGACCGAGAACGGCTTGTTATTCGTGTCCACGTGTTGATTGTGCTTCTTGTCTGTTGTTCCAGCAGGTGAGCCCGGAACTGCCTGCATGACTGTCGCTCAGTTTTTTATGTTTATTTTTTATCGACTTCCATATATTTATGATCAGAGGTGGGGCTGCGAAGGACTCCTAAGGAACACATCATATTTTCAGTTGGGTGCTGAGCACCAGCATGACCTGCTCACTGGAAACATTGAGGTTAAGGCACCGTCCATAGAGATCTAGGTTTATCCAGCAAATGTTGGTACAGAAGTATCAAGTAATTCAAGTGATTCATGCACTTGCTGGGGAAATATATGTCCATTGCAAGACCACTGGTTAGAGGTATCATAAAATAGCATCGATGGGCAATGTGCTTGCTGCAGATGGAGCATAACATGGCTGCTCTCGGAGTAGTGCATCCAGGGCTTTAAGTGGTCCGGGTCTCACCGGGTCTGAGCACCGACAGTTTTTTTAAGGGGGGCTCGAAACGGGTCTCTATCGGGCTCTGTTTTGTGCCCTGGCACATCGATGTGCGCGTAGTGAGCATTGTAGAGGAAGGGGAATCCTTTAAAGAGTCATTTTCTCTCTGGATTTCCCTTCCCTGTTTGAAACTCAGGAGCAGCAACATTGTCGTGGTGTCACCAGGGCTTTAAGTGGAAGTTTATTCAATACTATATACAAGCCATAGTTGCTGCTTATTTATCTTATGCAACTAGCAACAATTGACAAAGCCAATAGTCCTGACTTGTAGTTATGATGTGACTTGTTGTATCATATATCTGGACGCAATGACAGGAACAGCAAAATACAAGTCGGGCAGCACACTGTGCTAAACACAGATTTTTGGCTTACGTGTTTTTAAGCCACACCCTTAATTACATTGACCACGCCCCTTTGAGACCACCCAGTTTTTTCATCCCACTTAAAGCCCTGAGTGCATCTGCATCAAAGAGTTTTATGAGACCTATAAGTAACAATTTTATAACCTTGCAGTTTTTTCCCCTATGTCATTTTTGCAGGGTTTAATAAAACGATTTTGTTTGAGTAGGTATAAACACTTTTTACTAAGTGTAATTTTTAATACTGTATTTACACAGACACGCAACAACCTATACATTCTGCACACACAGCCTCGAAATCTTTGGTTGTCTCGTGTAAAGTAACAGGCTGTTTGTCTCTGTTGGCTCTGATGGACGTCTGTCAGAGTTTGCTTTGAGGGTGTTGAGTTCCAGCTGTGATCCTTTGACATACAACTTCTTCCACAGCCTTATCAGATTAATGCAACTCCTGATGGCTGTCTAAGTGCATTCCCCTCACCCCCTGCAAGCGCTGCAGCATATGTCCACACAGACTCGGTGTTATCCCACTGCACCATCATGCAGTAAACAGCTGGGAATAGTAAAGTTTGCTGGGGCCCGGCCCAGATCTTGTGCCTAGCTCATTAGTAACTGACAGATCCAAGATCTGCTTAGATGCCTCTATATGACCGTACTGTGGCAAGGTGTATTTTGTAGACTGTGTTTGTTTCCACTGTGTTCTGGTACCAGTACATACGATTTTCCTTTTATGACAGTTGCTCCTGGTGTTTGGGGCACGTTGCCACCACCCAAAGACTCCTATGGCCTCACTGGCTTACTAGGCTCCTACCTGCACTATAGAAATGTGGTGTAGGGGAACTTAGCATCTCTTGCCCCTCTTCTTCTAGTCCCAGGGCTGTGTATTCCTTTGTTTAAAGAGTGCCCTTCTGCAGGATGCCTCCAGTACACCATCTGGTCAGTAAGTGAGCTCCTTCCTTCAAGGAGCTTTGGCAGAACTACTTGTAGTGTGAGGACCTAGGTTCCATGCACACCTCCTTAGTAACCCAAGAGCTTTGATGACGACTCCACAAGGTAGATTTTCCTATAGGGGATGCAATCCCATATCCAGGAATAGCTCCTCTTAGAAGCAGTCTATAGCTCCCAATTGCGGGGCCTGGTTTCAGGTCTGAAACCAAATCAAAAATCCCACCGCTGACACAGAATTCTTTATGCCCACACTGCTGTGTCCACCCTAGTACTCCTTTAAGAAGTATTCTTTGGACACAGACCTAAGGTTTCTGCCCAGTATTTATAATTGGCTGGTAGACACAGTTGTGAATTCCAGAACCACCCTGTTTTGGGTAACACTTATTGTTCAGTGTGTTGGAGAATGCAACAAAAGGTGGTCGGGCCACTGTCCTTGAATAATCAGCAGGGTGAGATGTGTAGATTGTTGGGCCCCAACAGGACCTGGAACAGCGCAAGGCATGCTTGAAAAACGAATAACAAATGGAGATGGCCACCAGTGGAAGACAGGATAGGGGTGCCCACTCCCCAGAGCCATGCCCTCACCATTTGCTTTCTTTTTCAAATAATGTACATTCATAATCCATTTATGAAATACACACAAGTGGTTATGACACTAATACACCCATTCTAGAAATCTGTGATTGACCTCATGCTCATAGGTATGAATTGCGGCTGATTCACTCAGCTTTTCATCCTTTAGAGTTTGATAAAAATGAGTACCATTGAGTTGTGTTACAATAATCATCTGACAGGTAGTGCCATGATGCTCAACGAAATGGAAATGCACTTTGCAAATATGCATTTTATTAATTATTCTGATTGAAGGCAACGTTTACCCTTCTGGGCCTGGTCTTGTATGTGCATTGGTGGTAGCTTGAAAGTAACTGTGTCATCTGAGAAATCTTAATAAGTTGATGGTCCATACCTTTTGAAGAGTGTCACCTACTAGGGAACAGTTCTAGATGCGTAGTATAATCAGAGGTGTCAGTGATAGAGCCAGAAACAGAATCCTGATTTAAAGATGGTTCTACTCCATGGCTGAGCATATCCTTTTTAAAGCTGAAAATCCATCTAGGGCAAGTAACTAATCTATCAGAGTATTTTTATCTAAGACCTCCAGTTACACAATGACTTGTTGATTTACCAGAGATGAGGAAGCGGCTAGTAGTACCTCCTGAAAGCCTGAGCTGAAACTAAACACCAGAAACCTGGCAGAGAAGTGGAGAGGTTGAACTCTTTTCATGCGATGAGTCTGTCATTGATGAGATGGCTTGAAATTTAGGATAGACGAGAAACCAAGATGTCTGCAGCCACGTGGTGATCTGGTGCAAATTGATAAGAAGAGATCAGTATAAACAATGCTTTAATGGGGCCACGCAGTGAATCACGCCACAGTAGGTTTTTATGCCTGAGCCGGCATCATCAAAGGAACAATCTCAAATGCCCATTGTTGGTGTTTGTTAGGGATACGGGACAGAGTAAAAATAATTGTGTTTTTATTCAAATCTTTACTCTGGATGGTCTCATTATGGAACAATGAAACTAGTAAACCTAGAAGAATATCTTTGATTCTGCTGTGGCAAGGGTAAATTGTACCTGGGTTTTGCCGGTGTGGTGATAAAGAAAATCAAGCAATGTAGATGAGATTAAATCAAGCCAAGGATGTGATTGATTCGGAGTAGATTTTTGATTAAATTTACAGCACCAGCATTATCATTGGTCATATCATCCTAATCATAATCCTGATTCATTCTGATTGGACGTCATTTGTGCTCAAAGGCTGTCAGCTCCTGCCACTAAGTGGAGTGAACATAGAGACAGGCTACAGGAGCTGCCCGCCATTTTTATAGCTTGCTCCCAGCTGTACTTTGTGCTCAGGCTGTGTCCTCTGTCTTCTTTGGTGCTCTGTCTCCTTGCTGGTATTGAGACTGTGTGGTACTGCTTCTGGATATTTTCTAATCGGGCTCCCTGCTGGACATGGTAGATCGGGTTGGTGCTTTCTGTTCTTGGTCTAGTGACTTGTGCCGGCAACTTTTGAACCTGGGGCCTTCTCTTCCCACCTTAGACTATGAGTTGGGCTTCTTGTCTGGGGAACTCTCTTCCTCACCCAGTGGTTTCCAGTCCCATGGTGGTGCTAGATGTGGGCCACTATGTGTGTGTGCTCCGTGGTGGTTTTGTTGCTCCTGTTTTGTGTATGTATGTGGTCCTTGTTGTATTGGGTATTTTGGTGATACCCTTTTTTCTTGGGTTTCCTTGGACTGTCCTTGTGCTTCCTCTATGCTACCTGCTGGGGTAGTGGGATGTTGTGCCCTGGCTTCGACTCTGAAGGTTCAGGTTATCTAGCCTTCACCCCCCATTTTGTTCTTGGGATTTAGGATTTAGTCTGGAGCTGCCCCTGGTTCTCTGTTGTGACGGGTCTTGCCTACTCTGTGGGCTTGGCTGAGCGGCCCTGTACTTGCTGGTTGGGGGTCTTGACTCCGTTCTCATGTGGTAGCTCTGTTTTTTCCTCCTCCTTTTTTTCTTGTTTGGTTTGGGGATTTGTGGTGTGCTCTTTGTGTTTCTGGGTCTGTAGTCTAGTTCCTTGCTGCTACTATGTTAAGGACGATTCCCTCTACTTGGTTGTAGGTCCCTTTTCGCCTTCAGGCTCTCCTCTGACACATGTTTTAATTGGGAATTTTTCCTGCAGTTGTCTCTGCTGCCTTTGTGGTTACCCATCAGACTTTTTGATGTTGGCATACTTTGAAAAGGCACGTTTATTGTTTGTGATAAGTTTTACCTTGCTCCACCTGGCTTCTGAACTTGAAAAAGGTCAAGTGGCTGAGGTGTTTTTTGGAATCTTTCTCAATTGGCTTATAGGACCTTGGTGGCTGCAGGCATTGTAGGTGTTCTTTTCTCATGGTGTGTTTCTCTCGTTTCCTTTGCAGTCTTGCCACCCTTTTTCTTGGGCACTGGTGTTTCTTAAGGTCCATTGTGGCCCCTGTTTGGGACAGCTTTTTACTTTGCAGGGTCCGGGGAATGACTCCTCTGTTGGTGGGGTTTGTGCTTGCTCAGGCCTGGAGGTGTCACTGCAGTGCTTCATTTGTAAAATAAGAAGTGTAGGTGCTGAAATGTTTCCTAAGAGGCCACCACCCACTTTCCTTGCTCCACCCCCATCCTCCATTGACTCCACCCACTGCCACTATTCGCTCCAATGATATGTCCCCCATGATGTGGCCTAGATAATGACTAATGGAGCAACTTAGGCTAAAAAGGCGAATAAGTCAAAGGCAAGACAGATTTTTGTGCAACGTACATCCTGAACTCATGTTTTTTCAAGGCGCTCTAAAAGTGAAAATGAACAAAAAGGCTATTCGCTCAGTTGAATAAAGTATTTGCCAATAATCACACCATTTGATCAAGAATGAAAGCCAGGATTGACCCCAGATTCCCCACTTTCACACTCTGCAATTCACCAATTATAATCATATTTAGATGTGTAATTCTTTCTTGCATCAAAGTTTAACACTTTGTTCTTAATCCATGGGGCATAAGATTAGTGCTGGGGTGAGGAGCAGAATCCACATTTTTTTTGTTACTGTTTAGCACGGTGCAAACCCTGAAGTGGACAGACAGAGGAGTGGGCACAAGGCAGACACAGACTATATTACACTTTTTTTCCAGGAACATCCAGATTATCCGGAATTCAAAGGGTGCTGCTGAGCCCAGGGGTTTTAACCTGCTTCCCTATGTCTCTCCCTTGCCTTTGCCTCCCGTGCAAGCTCCTCAGACTTTCAGCAGCTCACTCACCTCCATCACAACTACACACACACAGACAACAATAAGCAGCAAGGGCCAAGCACCGACAATGGTCTCTATATTTGCCTAAGATCACAAAATTTGGTTTAGCAGGAAAGCTGGGATTCATCCCCCGGATAATTCCCTTTTTTTGCTGTGTGCAATTCATAATGATTAGATAGGCATACCTTTCTGACTTCAAGGGTTAGTGCTATGTCCTTAATTCATGGGGGATGATAGTTGACATTTAAAAGTGTTTGAGGGGTGCCATGTTGGAAATCCTGAATTGATGAGCTGATCACCTCTATTTAAAAATATTTCGGGCCAGTAGAGATTTCTTGCGTATAGCAATTCACGCAAACCTCAGCTCTTACCCTGGTGGCACGCTACTATTGATCATTCTATACATTAGCAGCAGCAGCACAAAAGGGCCATATACGGAGACACTTGAGTCTGAGCAGAAAAGTGATTTTAACGATAATACTGACCTAAATATGCTATACAGACTTTGGCATATCATATAACAATTTCGGATCCAGTGCGCAAAATTATCTAACATCAGGGGGGGCCATCGTCTCATTTCCGGAATCATTTTATAAAGGTCTTCAAGTTCAAATAACTTTATCTCCATTTTAAAAGTAAGCACTCTATATGGGACTTAGACGCTCGAAGAGAGCACAGAAAATGGCCCCCGATGCAGGAATGAATAGATACCAGTTTAAGTAATTAGAGTAATTAATCCGTTAACAGAAGGGAAGAAAGTTTGAAGACAACCTAACCCACCGCAAACACCCACATAGACATGGGCAACTCTTTTACAACCTCGATTTAATCAACTAATTAAATGTTCAGACTTGAATTTAATTACTATCTCAGTCGCAGACACAGACCCAGATGAAGACTTAGACTCAATTTCAGAGGACACAGGCATATATGATTCTAGCCTGACCCAGCCTTTGCCATCAAAAACTAAAGTACTTTTAATAAAACGATGTGTCTACACCAAATGACACATACATAAATAAGTAACACTAACAAAACCATTGGACACACCGATTGAACAATCTGTCATCAGTCAACCCAACAGCATATGTAAAAGAAATTTCTCTGAGGACGCAGATACGAAAGAAGAGGAAATCTATAAAGACAGTTTTGCTCCCTGTCTCATGCACGCACATGGCAAAAAGCAGAAGGGCCCAGCGCCGCCAATGCTTTCCTCCGCTTACCTGCTCCAGGAGGGGTCGATTCATTTACTTCTGCAGACCAGACCGGGGTATGGTGCCGGTGCCTTGTGCATTTTGCTCAGCTGACCCGACCCCGTAATGTTGTACTTGCCATACTCCTGCAGCGGTAACATAGCACTAGAAATTCAGGTGCTGGCAGTTAAGTGCAGTACTGTACATCCTGTACAGCACTCCAAATACAAAGTGATACCACGAGAGTTGCTAGTGGGCAACGTGCACACCAACAAAGGGGAATTACAGCCAGTGAGGCGGGCAAAAGTTGCATACGTACTTTCAGCTTGCTCTTCATTTGCCGCGCAGGCCTTACTGAAAATGTCAATTTTGCGCCTGCGCTGTCCCAGCATGCCACACCGTAGTTCAAGTCTTCATGACAGGATGCTGTGCTGACATCACTAACGTGATAATGCATCTTGATGATCGTGCCTGGACTTTGGTGGGCCAGTTTGTGAAAACGCATCAGGAGCCACCCGAAGGACAGGTACATTTATTTTTTAAACAACTATCAGGTCCACTGCACAGGAAGAAAAATGTTATAGCTGTCAAATAAGTGCCGGTGCTGAGCACCGGCACAAATTAAGCACTGTGTCCCTGGGTTCTGGGCTTGTGTTTTGTCTCAGTCCGGGTGTGGCACTGAGTGGGCCTCTGTATATTCATACCTAGGGCTTGTGCTTTCTTTTTATCCTGTGAGGATGGGGTTGCCTACTTCTGGCCCTCAGTTCTGATCTTTCATGTTTTTTTGTTGATGTTGACTTACTGCTGCCAATTGTGGTGCCTCCTGCTGGTTTTCCCATGAGTGGGGGTTCTCCTCTCCTGACATCTGTGGTGGTGTCACCACAGACAGACGTGCATTGGAGTGAAGCATCTACATTGGAATGCTACTTCTCTTTATCTCTCTCCTGGCTGTTTGGTGGGGGAGGGTGACGCTCTGTTATCACCCATGGTTGACCCTTTCCTGTGGTTGTTTCAGTCCTTCTCCACATGACACCTGTGTTCCTGTTTCTTTTGTGTGGTTTGGATTGGGTTGGGCTTGATGTCGCTGGCCACTCAGACTTTCTGGTTGGTATTCTGGGAGCATCTTCTAGACCTGTTAGTTTTTCACTTTATGACTGGGACAGTATGCTATGCTGATCGTTTCTGCTGGTTGTCTTTCCGATATGTGTCCTCCTGCGGTTTCTGTCAATCCTGGCTTTGGTTGGGTGGTTCACGTCCTCTTGCTTACCTTTCTTAGCGTCTTCCTCTCAGTGTTTCGGGTGGACTGGCAGTGGTTGATGCTGCCCTTCTTCATCTTGGCCTCCGCTTCAGTTGTTTGCATTCCAGCTGTCCCCTATTGTCGTTCTGTTGACCACACTTCTTGAGATGTGCACGGTGGTCTTTTTGTTGTTTTCCTCTGGTCTTTTGAGGAAGGGTTCTCCTACTTCAGCACTTAGAGGTGGCCCAGCCAGGACCTAACTTTTGCCTCTTGTTCTTGGATTTTCTTCTTCCTTCTATGGTCTTTTGGCAGGACTGTTTGCCTGTCTTCTTGGCAGCTCTTTGGAGAGGCCGCCATCTGTTCTGTTTTTCCTTTCTCTTGGTGGCTGCTTTTTCAGTGCCTCGCTAGGATCTTTCGATTGGTCTGTCAGGCTGCCCTGGGTTGTTTTTCTTGGTGCCCATATCTTTAATTATTCATAGAGTTTGTGAAACTCACTACCCCGTCCCCCTAGCGCATTCATGGGGGTGGCTTTACCAGGTGTTTGAGCCACTGATGGTGACCCGTTTGGTTTGTAGCAGAGTGCTTGCAGCAGTTCCTTCTGGATGCACCTTCTCCTGTGATGCTTCACTCTTTCTGCTTGTGGCGCCTCGCATCACTGTGGACTTCCTCTGCTTTGTAGGAGTCTGGGTAAGTGCACTTACTGCTGCGGTATATTCTCCGTTAAGTAAGGACCGGGACATGGACAAGTGCAGGAGGTAATGTGTTATTTCCCTCCTCGTCCCAGTACTCACCTCCCACCCTTCAATGACACAATCTCCTTCTCCAGTGCTTGGTGCTGACAAGACGTGGTTCGTGTATCACCCCCTTTTGGGGTCCCTCTCGCGTGTCATGCTTCGGATGGGGTGGAAAGAAGATGGGTGCAAAGCTTTAGCCAGGTACATACTGGGACAAAGGCTGCTGCCAGGAGTACTGGTACCACCGGTACTTGATCGGCGCATTAAGAGGTCTTTGTTAACACCTTCCTCCTACAGCCGACGCCTGTGACTGCACAGCAGGCTGTGCACGGGGCTACGTAGCTGTTGTTCCAGCGTCCACCCGAATGGCAGGAAATCCAGGCAGCAGATGAGGAGCTGAACAATGGCCGCCCCTCCCTTCCCTTATCGCGTCCGTTGCCGGCGCTAATATTAGTTAGGAAAATAGTTTGCTTTATTCTAGTCCCGCAGCTCCCATAATTGTTAAAAATAACCTCATGCTGTGTGCTGCTCCCCTCACCCCTTTGCCAAAAATTGGTAAGTTACTGTTTTTTCAAAATATAGTTTTATATAACGCGAAGCTGGCCCAAGGGCGCTTTAGAACGTTTTACAGGATAAACACCGTGCATTTATTATCATTATTTTTTTAAAGGAAAGGGAAGGGTGAGCCTGTGCGAGCTGGGCCCACACCCAGGAGGCCGACCTTCAGGGGGCGCTAGAGAGCCCACACGCAGTATTCCTATGAGGGGGGCGCCAAATGTGGTTTCTGCCAAAGCGCTCTCCGAGCTGAGGCCAGCTCTGATTAATCGATTTTCTTGGAATCACAGAGTGCTGAGCCGCCGCAGGGTCTGGAACCTGGGTCCCAAGTTCCAAGGTCGGCAGCTCTAGCCGCTACGCCACATCGCCTGTTTTAAATGTTATACCTGGATGTTGTGAAATAATAAGTATGTGACATTAAGAATTGTGATTGGATACGTGACTACATTTCCTCTTAAGTTCAGGAATAGTTACGACTATTCTTAATTTGACAGTAGTGGATAAGTATGGCTTTAGGTCTGAAGACAGTGTCAGGTAAGAGATTACCTGACACCCTCTCACTACTTCTGCTATTTGTATCTGCGTAGCGCACAATCTGCCATTAATATGGCATTTCGGCGCCTTTCGGTGAATAGGTGGGCCTGGAAGGCTTAGACAGTGAGTGAGGTGGTGTAAAAGAGGCTGCAGCCTTCAAAGGGTTCCAGCATCACTTTGAAATAAGTACCTTTCATTGATGTATGTTTTTATATGTTAAAACTCCATAGTGCGGAAGTGCAGTCGGTATCCCTGTCCCATTTTCGGCGGGTGCCTGCCTTTTTTACCTACAGCTTACCTTCCTCCAAAACTTCCCAGTGGGGTCCTAAAAGTTCAAGTAGAAAGCGAGGCCGTGTTTTTTTTCATTACATGTGTGAAGTGCTATGCTGCCCTTGGGAGCGGTCGGTTACAGTGACTGAAAGCTCTCTCTGGGCCTCTGTGGAGTCATGCACTCTATAGTAAACCGTTCACTTGCAGTTTTTACACGTTGAGAAAGCGCATACTCTGTGGGTGTATAAGCGCCTGTTTCTATTGATGTGTAAAAGCAAGTAGTTTGAACTCCAGAAGGGTGGGTAGAAACACAAACCAAAGAATGAATGGTTGGATACGAGCTTGGAGCGTCATTTATCGTTTTACTACCGAATGTAGTATTTTGACTTTAGTATCGCCGCCTACAGAGATAAACTCCATGCTTTCCTAACTTCTGCAAGTTTATCGATTGATGGAAATGATATGAAGGCCTGCCTGAGACTTCAGCTATTGCCAGGATAGTGTATAAAATACTATGCAGTTTTTTTCTCACGTTCAGGAACTTTAGACCTGGTAGCGATGAGGTACTGATAGATCCCAACAAGTAATTTTGGCCGGACATAGGAACAAAAGCCTATTCCCCACCAGTAGGTTCGCCCAGGGGATCCCAATTTGTCCACACTCACTTTTGCTGGATCACCTCCTAGCGGGTGAGCAAGATGGAGCTTAATCTCATAGCACACAGCTGTCTGCATCCATCTCCTTGCTTGCCGCTTCACCACCATTGGGTGTTGGTGCTCATTCCGCTTGCTCTGCCTTGAACGACTGACTGAATTTTTGCTCATCAACACTAGCCACAAATTTTCCACAGCTCAACTTTATTCACACTGATTTTCCCATAGCCCTATTATCATGAACTGAAACAGAAAATAACCGATGTAGTGCTGGTTGACATTAAGGGTGTTTTTTTTAGTATAAAAAGGCATTTTACGGAATTTTTCTGCCACTGCTAAATGGTTGCTCTTCTTGGCAAAGTGTGCAGTTAGATTCTGCACATGACGCACATTTGCAAAGCCAGTACGTCTCGCCTTTATGAACATTTGGCTTTGCCAGTGCTTTTTAAGCAAAATGATTTTTGTGGTTGCTGTATGGGAAGAGCAACAAATGAGAAAGAGAGCAAGTGGGGATTAGCAACATGGAGCGCAAGGGGCAGTTGTTGGAGAGAGCAGCACACCAGGCAGAGAGCTGGGAAACACAATGACGCCCTTGAAGGGCTTACAGAAAAACTAAAAAAGTAGTTCCGTAAATGAGAGCAGTGATATGAACAAAGTCAGCCAATCAAAAGGATGGTAAAGAGGCTATGCTTCAGCTGAGGGACACACTCAAGAAGAGGAAAGCAAGTCATTGAATAAGAAGCAAAAACATGAGTGGCAATAAAGTCAACCAGTGGTAAGCAAACGGCGGGTTCTATCCCACTGTAAATTTTTGGTATGGTCCACATGATGTCTTTCACAAACAGTCAGCTGGAAGCTGTCCGCATGAAATGCAGATGAAAGAGAGCACAGCTGTTCTTCGAAAGATGAATACCAAAAAATGTAACACCGCTATAACACTCAGTGGCGGCTCGCCTAGGGAGTGCTGCGGGCGGTATGGCGGGGCAGGGGGGTAGTAGAGTTCGACATATGATGGACAGGAGTAAGGTAAGTAATTAAATAAATAAAACAATTTACAATGCGCCATCTCGGCGACGCAGCGCGCGCAAGCTAAATTGTTTTATTGATTTAATTACTTACCTTACTCCTGTCCGTCGTATGTTAGACTCTACTACCCCCCCACCCTGCCACCCACCCACCGCCCGGCAGCACTCCCTCGGCGAGCCGCCACTGAAAACACTGTTTACTGATAACAGCAGAAATTCTTTAGCCCTCATTCTAATTTGAGATGATAACTAATGTAGTAAAACTACATTCTGACGTTCCCCCACCCCTTAACAGTTCACTTGCTAAAAGTGAATGTGATTTGCTAATGATACACAGCCTGAAAATGAGCAATTGCCGCAGAAATGGGGTTCATGTAATTCCCTGGGTATTCTGTAATTCTGATGGTCTACTCGAGGTACAACCTGGAATGCAGTTATATTCCAGTTGCCAGAGTATCACATAGGTATTCCGGAGTACCGCAGAGCGAGGACCACAGTAACTTGTAATATGGGAATGAACTGGAAGTGGGAAAACGTCCACTGACAAGTTTTATAGTCGAGCATAATTGAGAACTATATTGACTATAAAGTTAAGTTTTGGTGAATGGTAGTTAAACACCACAGAGTTAGCATTTCATATGTGTATATCAGTAAGTGGATGTCAAATCGCAAATTCGATACAAACACAGTAATAGCTCATTACAGAGAGGTCTAACGGCCCCAATGTCTCTGCTATTGGAGTAAACCGACAACTCTCACTAAGGTAACAGGGACACGCTTTGGCTTTCTAAAACAGCACAAGGTCAAATGTGCCTGTGCCTTAAGCACCTCCTAAAGGCTCCTCAATCTTCTACTCTTTTGTGACTTGTTTTTAGGTCTCGCCTGACCCAGCGCATGCGCTGGTCTGGCGAGACTTATTAAGAGGGCTCCAAAAAGTGCTACCAGGCCCGTCTAGAGCTACAGTGCATGTGCGCGCCGCGCTTGACCGCGATTACTTTCACTTTCGCGGCCGCTTTGATGTTTGATCGCGATCACTTTCGCGGCTGCATGGCTGCTTGGCATAGCCAATAGGTCTCACTTTTGGGACCTTATAAGTATTTAGCTATGCAACTGTTGCATGGCTAAACACTTATAAGGTCCCAAAGGCGAGACCTATTGGCTATGCCACTGCTTGTTGTAATTTGTGGGTACCAGAGAATCAAATACTTTCTCAATATAACCATTTTATAATCGAGCCACTTCATTTATCTCTTCAGATCGTTGATACAAATGTATATCAATAATTCTGCTTTACCGCCACTGGTTAAGTACAGGAGTTCGGCCCATTTTTGAAAAGCTGTTTTGTTTCGAAAGCGCGTGATAACCAAACTGATGACATTAAGTGTCCCAATAAACCAAACATCCATTCATATGCTGGTTCATCCCCATTTCCAGGTGGAAGAAAACCTTTTTTGTACTTATCCAACACCTATAGAACCCAATCCTGCTCCAACAATATCAAAAGGAAGCATGTTAGGAAAAAGTTGAAGAACAAGGACCTGGGTCATTTGAGCGCCTGGCGTCCAGTGAGCTATTACGGTGGAGCTGTCGTTTTTTCCTAGTGCAGGGCAATCTCAATAAACCAAGGTTGTGAAATGAATCACCTCATTGCTTCGTGTTGAAGATATCTGCTCTCTCTGACCCCACCACTCAGGGAAGAATTGCAAGGTGTGTATCATCATTGTGGCAGTGTGATGAATATTCTTAAAGGCATCGAACGGTCTCTCCCAGATCTGCACCCACATTCCATGTCATGTACATAAGTTTTAGAAACTCCCAATATGGGGTGTCAAGAAACAAGTAGCATTGTGGCCGCCATATTACCTTAAAGAATTTCCTTAGTTGACTGAACAATGTAATCACAACCTACTGAAATTATTGGGCTCTTACTTGCCGTACTGACTAGTCTTGTAGAGTCTGAGGAGGAGAGACTGTAGCCTGGAAATCGGTGCTATTGCTCTGGGGATCCCAGAAGCATTTCAGAATACAAACGGGTACTGTAGACGAATCACAGGGTCAAAGGCCATATTTTCAAACAGTGACCAAGGTAACCCAGTGAAAGCCAATTGCACACAAGCTCCAGTGTTGTAAGGGAGCAGGCCTTGGTGATCTCCAGCAGGTGCAAAACAAGTATATTTGATGCATGCATTTGAGGTTTCTCCTGTGTGTCCTGGCTGAAGGAACAGGTAGTGGAACACCTTGGGCTTGTTTGGATTCGGCATGTAATCTAGGCCCTTTGGTGTACTCCGCTGTGTAGTTTGGTGCCAGTTGCTGTGAGCTCAGTGGCTGCCTAGTCCTTCAGCCACAGAGCATAAAGGTTTCTGATGTCCCTGCAGTTTGAAATGCGATGGCTTGAGTTAAAGATTTTTTTTAAATACCTCACCGCGCTTAAGGTTGAACCGTCGTCCCTGTAACAGCAAGTGCATGCCACTAAGCAAGATAATGAGTCAAGATTATTTATTATTGTTTTTATTCATTTTTTGGGTTTTGCTGAGTGCAAACTTGGCTCAAGGGTATTGGCGTGCTTCCCATGAGACCCAGACATTTTTACATGAGAGCCAGACATTCCACACTTTAGTTTTCTCTAAGCACAGTGAGGTTTAGTGGTTTAATGAGAATACGTTGAATGTTAAGCAGAGGCCATGATTTGAACCTGTTTCCCCAGTTCCAAAGTTGGCAGTTCCAGCCGTTAGGCCACATTTCCCCTCAATTCCTGTCCTCTGCTGCAAACTGATATCCTTGAAGTGATGTCATGAGTTTCCTACTTTCAAGACAAGTGTGAAGGCGTGATCATTTTGGCTGGATTGGAGGCATGGACAAAGCAGACCTGGCTACCCAAAATTTGTTCTGCTCTTTCAAACAAAGAAGAGTTACTTAAAGCTGCAAGAACACAGGACACAACCTTCTTCAATGACAGTAATGCCCATCTTCATCAGTTGTGCTTAATGTAACTGAAGCATTCAACCCCTTCACCGATGAACTAAGGCAAGGCCATAGCAAATAAACTCAGCAGTCAGACGATGCTTATAAACTCTTTTAGAGAGGAAGAAGTTGTTTTCGGCATTTGAGGCGCCAGTGATGTTGAGATAGACGACGAATCCAACCATCAAGATGCTGCAATATAGTGGCCGTGGAAGACAGCAAGGGAAGATTGTAGACGAGCTCATTGAACATGCATGATAGAAGTTAACAGTGCTTAACGGGGTCTCCCTGAACTTTGTTTAACATTAGGTTTCGTTTCAAAGGCCAACTTGGTTTGCCCACTATTTTGATGATGGTGGCTGGTTTTGTACTAAAGTTCTATCAGTTAGTTTTAGTATTTTTTAAAGCAGTTGATATAAATTTATAATGTAGTTATTATCACTGTGTGCTTCTGTGAAATTTAGCCCTGTTGATAGGGGGCATCAGTCCCTGTAGTCAGATTTAAAATTTAAATTAAGTGATTCTCTGTGCTAGACTTGGTGTTTATGAAACTGGATTTATGCACTTGGCAGTGATGAGTGGCACTTTAACCATACTACAGGTTTAATGGAGAATAAATGTGGTTGTGGTGGAAGAGAACACACTGGCAATTAACTGGAATTGTGTTATTTTGTATATAATTAATCTTAGTTGTAAAGTTAGCTCAGCACTGCAGTATGCACTCAGAACATCATTTTAAGAATGCTGCCATTCGTTATTAAAGAAAATTGTTGTTTCACACAGGAGGTTTAGCCCATAAAGAAGTATGGTAGATGACTTGGTTAGAGGTTTACTGGGTGTACCATGATCACTTAGGACCTGATTACGACTTTGGCGGTGCGGTCCCGGGTGTGCCCCACCGCCACACTTCCAAAGCAGTGGTCAGACCACCTGCCAGATTAGGATCTTCCTTCTGTCTGGCAGACTGGTTTTTGGCGTTCCCACGGTGGTGCCTCAAAAACGGGCACTGCAATGGAAACACCAAAAACAGTTCCTGAATGGCATGGACTGAAAAGTCCTTGCCATGCAGGAACTGGGGTGCATGCTCATGGGGGGAGGGGGCATATTGTGACCCCCTGTGTGCACCCCCTTGCGGAGGAGGCACAGGGCCCTTTGTTTCCTCTCCGTCACAGTGGTAATGGTGAAGGAACCTCTATGACACTATGGATGGAGAGAAAACTCAAAGTATGCTTGGTGGGACCGCGGCCTCCTGACTACTGCAACACCACCAGGGAATGAAATGAAATTAAAAGGAGACTTATAAAGCGCAAAACATTCACCCAAAGGTATTAAGGCGCTAGCTCAGCACAAAACAGACAAGACCAATAGAGACCGCCTCAGAGATTAAAAAGCCACGTCTTTAATGCCCTCCTAAATGGCAGCAGGTGAGTTTCTTCCTCAAGCCGCACCGGAAGTGTGTTCCAGAGTCTGGTCTTACTGACCAGAAAACTCCTTCCCCCCCCCGGCACACTTTTTAAACCTGGGAACTACCAGGTTATGAGAGCGGGCCGAGCTGAGCTGGCGGGCAGGAACATAATGCAAAATATTTAAAAAAAATGCTGGCCCAATATCGTGAGTGGCTTTGAACGCAATGCAGAGAGCCTTAAACTCTATCCGCCTTTTCACTGGCAACCAGTGAAGCTTTTTGAGCGCGTAGAGGCCGAATTATGTTTTGGGATATTCAACAAGAGGCGCGCTGCAGCATTTTGCACAATCTGCAACTTATTGAGGCAGTTTTTGCGGATGTTCATAAAGAGCTCATTACAATAGTCTGCTCTGGATAAAACAAGTGCAGAAACCACTAATTTCCTCAAGTCAGCTGGAATGAATGGGAGAATCCTTCTCAGTATTTTGAAAGTATAGAAGGAGGCGGAAGTGACTTGATTAACATGTCCTTCAAAAGAGAGCATAGAGTCAAACGTAGCACCCAAGTTTTTAACCTTATTTTTTGGGTTGGGTAGCGGACCAAACTCTGAGGGCCATACAGCGGGGGCTCAGAAGTTGGTATGGTTGCCGAAAGTAAGACTTCAGTCTTACTAGCATTCAGCTTCAAACAGTTAGCAGACATCCAGTCCCCCACCTGGCAAAGACAGGTGTGGAACTGTGCCGCTGTTTCTTCTGTAGAGCCTATTTCTATTTCTATTTTTCTATTTAGGGAGTTTTATAAAGCGCTTGGTGACGCACAGCGGCGTGTCCCCGCGCTAAGGAGCGGCTGCTAACTGGAACCTACAGATGTGCATACTTACTGTTCAAATAGTGCAGTTTTGAGCTTAGCTCTAAAGATTAGTTCAGAAGGTTCGAGACGCAGTGTTAAGGGTAATGTATTCCATCTGACGGCTGCAAGGTACCTGAAGGATCTTCCGCCCATCCGTGCTCTCGATACCTTGGGGACAACAAGGCGTCCTGAGCCAGAAGATCTGAGGGAGCGGGGCGATTCATAAGGCGACAGCAGTCCTTTCAAAGGGAGAGGAGACCTCCCGTTGATGATCCGATGGCACATGCAGAGTGCTTTGAAATCAACCCTACTTCTGATTGGGAGCCAGTGCAAGGACCGAAGGGCCATCGAAGATGCGGCTCTTCTGGGTAGTCTAAGTACCAGCCTAGCAGCGGCATTCTGTAGGACCTGTAGACGGCTCAAATTCTTTTTCAGAGTCCCTAGATAGAGGAGGTTGCCATAATCCATCTTAGAGGTGACCAATGCGTGCACAAGGGTTTGACGGGCCTTTACCGGTCGAAACTTCAGTGCCTTCCTGAGACTTTTGAGGGTCCCAAAGCATGATCCGACCACCCGGTTGATCTGAGGGCCGAAGGTTAAGTCGGAGTCGAACCAGATGCCTAAATTCTTCGCTTTCAGACACGGAATAGGTGTTGAACCTAAGCAAGGAGGCCGCCATGCCGACGTCCACGCCGAGCGATCTCCCCCTACGACAAGCACCTCGGTCTTGTTTCCGTTAAGCTTCAGGCAATTAGCGGACATCCAGGCAGCTAGATCTTGCATACAGGCTCTAAAGGTGCCCGCCGAAAGATCGGGTGCGCGCGATAGGGAGATGACCAGCTGCGTGTCGTCGGCATAGGATACCATTCGGAGACCGTAGCTCTCTACCAAGGAGGCAATCTGGGCTACATAAAGGTTAAAAAGTGTTGGGCTCAGGGACGAGCCCTGCGGCACCCCCTGGTCCAGAGCGATTCGCTCAGAGTAGTAGTCCCCCTGCCTTACTTGGAAGCCACGGCCAACAAGAAATGAATAAATCCATTTCAACGCTGCCCCTCTCACCCCACCTTTGCTCAGACACTGTAGCAAGATGGAATGTGCCACAGTGTCGAACGCCGCGCTCAGATCTAAAAGGATGAGAGCCATGGTTTGACCCTCGTCAGCGCCCTGCCTGAGGGTTTCGGAAGCCCTGAGAAGGGCGGACTCCGTGGAATGGCGTGGCCGAAACCCGAATTGAGTCGGATGAAGGAGGTTGCTGTCCTCCACATATTTCATTAGCTGCTTATTTACCACCTTCTCTGCTACCTTCGAAAAATAAGGCAGGAGAGAGATGGGGCGTAGGTTATCCAGCTTGTCGAAGCCGATATTGGGCTTCTTCCGAAGAGGAAGCACCACAGCCTGTTTCCAGTCCTCAGGTAAAGAACTGGAATGAAAGGAGACATCTAGCAAATGCCTGATATAGGGTTCTAGTGTCTCTAGGCTGTCATACAACCTTTTTGGGGACGCAGGATCACGTGGGGAGCCAGATCTGACGGATCTGCAAATTTTGACAAGATCCTCCGGGGGAGGAGTGGTGAAGTGAAGTAGCAGATCTAGATCGACTTCAGCTCCTGCTAAGTCTGCAGGTTCTCCCGCTAGGGGTGGCGTGTCGGGAAAAGCGGAGTAAATCTTACGCACTTTGTCTCCAAAGTAGTTGGCAATACGATTACAAGCTGTTACTGAGTAATCTTCATCTCCAGTAACGGTTTTTGGGGTGGATAGAGATTTATATATACTAAACAATTCTCTGGCCGAATTTTCTGCCCCAGAGATTTTATCTGCATAGTAGGTGGCTTTTTCTATCCGAATTTTATTATGATAGAATCGTCTCTTAGTGAGGTAGGCCTCCTTCGTCCGATCATCATAGCTCATTCTCCATTGTCTTTCTGCTCGTTTGCAGTCCCTTTTGGCACAACGCAACGCCTCGCTGAACCAGGGGGCAGTTCTTTGTCTTTGGACAGCTTTAGTTGACCGGCCCAGTGGGGCTGTGTGGTCCAGAGCAGCCGTGATACGGTCAATGAGCAATTTATTTGCCGTTGTCACGTCAATCCCTCCTGGAGGCCCTTGCACAGTGAGAGCCTTATTAAACTCTCGCAGGGAGAATCTTGCCCACTTACGTCGAGGATAGTTAAGAGGGGTGGGAGCGCTAGCTTTATGCTTAGGCAAGTGAATAGTGAACGGAACAAAGAAATGATCTGTCACTGAAACCACAATCTGGGTATCATCTGCATACGAAATAGCAGAGAAACCCAAGGCTCTAATTAGCCTTGCTAGTGGGGCAACACAGACATTAAAAAGGGTAGGGCTCAATGACGAGCCCTGTGGTACTCCACATGGCAGTGTGAAATTCAGTGACTTGTACTCACCAAGATCCACAAACTGTTCCCGACCTGACAAGAATGAATTTAGTAGAGCAAACGCCTTTCCTTTAATATCAATCCCCTCCAGGACTTGCAATAGTTTCTGATGATTAACTGTATCAAATGCTGCAGAGAGGTCAAGCAGCACAAGTGCTGCTTTGCCTCCTGCATCAACGGTCTGCCTAATCATTTCGGAAGCTGAGATCAACGCCAATTCAGTACTGTGTTGCTTTCTAAAACCAAACGGGGAAGTGTCTAGACAGGCATGCTTTTCCATATTATCCGAAATGACAGTATTCATGACGTTCTCCACCATCTTTGCAGGCTAGGGGAGTCTGGAAATTGGTCGATAATTATTAGTGTCTGTTCCATGCAGATTGGCTTTCTTTAAAAGAAGGAGAATGGACGCCAATTTCGAATTAATCAGAAAAATCCCGGAAAAAAACATTTGATTTAAGATAACGGTCAAAAGCAGCCTCACATACATGGATTCATGCAGGGGTCCCCAGGCATTGCTGCTGCGACCCCTGGCTTGGCCCTTGCAACCCCTGGTGATGCCTTTGGGACATCTGGCCTCAGAGATCATACAGCCAGCACCAGGGCTTTCAGTGGGATGAAAAAACTGAGGGATCTCTCAAAGGGGTGTGGACAATGTAATTAAAGGCGTGGCTTAAAAACACATAAACTAAACATCTGTGCTTAGTATTGTGTGCCACCCGACTTGTATTTTGCTGTTTCTATCATTGCATCCAGATATATGATACAACAAGTAACATCATACCTACAAGTTAGGATTATTGGCTTTGTCAACAGTTGTTAATTGTATAAGATAAATTAGCAGCAACTTTGGCTTGTATATAATATTGAAAAAGTTTCCACTTAAAGCCCTGGTGACACCAGGACAATGTTGCTGCTCTTGGGTTTCAAAAGGTGAAGGGGAATCCAGAGAGAAAATGATGCTCTTTAAAGGATTTCCCTTCCCCTACAACTCTCACCTGGCATGACGTCATGCCGTAACTTCTCCACTAGTGCACTGTTACTGCAGTCCGGAAAAAAATAGACCGCCTGTGCCAGGGCACAAATCAGAGCCCGATAGAGACCCGTTTCGAGGCCCTCTTTAAACAAGCATTAACAATGCAAGAGGTCTCGCCTTTCATTAAGTTAAAGCCATTTGCTTTGCTATACAATACCATTAGCAAAGCAAATGGATTTAACTTAAATAAAGGCGCGACCTATTGCATTTTCAATGCTTGTTACTGACAAGCCAACCATCACCAATCTCGAGGAACAGATTAGGCTTCACGGCGCGCGCTCTCCTGGACGCTCAGGAGTCTACTGCCTCGGGTCCCAATCAGAAAAGAGGCCTGCAGTCCTATTTTTCATTCCTGTAGACTGTTTCACTTACAGTGATAAGCAAATAAATATTCGCAATTCGGTCATGCCAAGCACCTCCCCCGCCACATATTGACCTCCTCATAGGAATGTTCTGCCCAAAACCAAGACTCAAGTAGACAGTGTAGTGCAAAGCAGTACTGAAGAGGGAAGCCACACTTTTCAGCACCTTTAGCAGAAGTTCAGAAGGCAATACCTTTTTATTTAAATGTGCATCGCTTCTCTATTCCTGCTGAACAAGTCTTTGCTTCTGCTCTGCTCAATAAAGTGGTAAAACCGCTTTGTCTGTTGAGTGCTTGCTATACATCTAAACTTCTCCTCGTTTGCATGGTATTACCCTCTTCGGGCTCATCTCCATCCTCCAAGCAATCGTCATTTCTCGCAGAGATTTCTCTGGGACGCCCACCCTTAAAACCTTGCTCACTTACTAAAATTGTATAGTGTCTGTTTATTTCAGTGGGTTTAACCCTCCTCCCGCTGCACTCAATGACTCAATCAACAAGCAATGGCATAGCCAATAGGTCTCGCCTTTGAGGCCTTATAATTGTTTAGCCATGCAACAGTTAATGGTGTTGCACCAAGGATATTGTGCTGCATAACTAAATACTTATAAGGCCCCAAAAGCGAGACCTATTGGATATGCCAATGCTTGTTACATTTGTCTTTCAGCAACCTATGGGAGTGCTTTGCTTTCCTCACTTTACTTCCCTCATCCCATGCTTTATTAATTGATGTATTTATTTTATCTTTTAACGAGGCCTGGGCAGCTGCACACAGCCACAGTGCTGCTTATTTTTGGACCATTTGCTCCACTTTACTCCCCATCAGCTTTCCACAAGGTCCCATTTCTGCTTTAACTTTTTTCAGGTTTTTTTGTGCACAGGTGCAGCAGCCTTACACTGCTACTAAGCCACTTGTCGCCATTTGTAAAACATCTAAAGCATACTTTTTAAAATGTATTGTTTTGGAATGGCTGTACGACATTTGAGAATAGTCAATGAAGAATAAAGTATTAAACAAAATGAGTCCAAGCTGGCCCTTTGAATGAGCACACATGTGCACGTACCAACAGCCGTCCATGGTGCCCGTCTGTATGACACATGAGAGACTATCTTGGAATGGTTTGCCATACACTATGCTAAAACCAACAATCATTGGCAAAACCAAAAGCTTTGCACCTTCAAGTAAAAGGAAAAACCTACTGGCTGTGCCAGAATGCTTGTATAACTAATATTTACAGTTCCTTGACTGTGTTAAAAGTGAACCTGTTAAAGGTGAAGGCGTGTGAGGATGTCCTCCAGTAATAAATATTTTACTGCCATAAAAGAAGGTCGTTTAACCTGGCCTTGTATACTGCTGGAAAACGCAGCACTCCATTTGTGCAAAGTTGTTTTATAATCTGTCTGGTGAGTTGCGACTAAAGGCAACCAGATGATATATTTGATTTAATTTTCTTATTTCTATAATGTGTACCTCTGCTTTCGTCAATATTTAAGTAAACTCAATATTCCACCAACCATAGAAAGCCATTTTGGAATGGGATTGTACATTTATATATTAAGCTGTAGTAGTACTGTCTTGGAGTTACTTAAAAACAGAAGTTGCATGTTCAAATTTTCGGGTAAGTTCCTAGTTTAAATTTGAATAATGCATGCCCGTTATCTGATTCTGAGATGTAGATTTTATTATTAAATTACTCAAGTGCTTTTAAGCGTTTGGTCCCCTTGCAATCAACCGGAGGAACAAATGGCAGGCAGATGCCACCGCAGGACTCTGAAAAGGAAGTTAAGGGCTATATGGGTACCGCAGGAGTACCATGGGACCAAGTGGTGGAGACCAAAAAAAAATAGTAATAAAAATGATAGCAGCCACCTAATTGCCCACTACAGGAAAAATAAGTCCACAGTCTTTTGAAAAGGCTAAGATATTTTTCCTAAAGCAATTTAATGTTTTAGATAGTCAGTATGGTGTGAGAACAATCACTCTCTATCATGGCCTGAGAGAGAAGGGCATCCTGGGACACTGACAACACCATCCACAGGTGCCGTATTGGAAAGTGATGAAGGCATTGTGGTTGCTTCAACATGGCAGTATTTTCAACGTCAGCCTAGGCAAAAAAACCATAAATTCACATGAAGTCATGTGTACTGTGTGCAAGCAGGTGCTTCATTGTGTTAAATCTGGCCAGTATTCTGTGGGAAAGAGTGGGATATAGAAGCGCCTGCGGGCTATGCATCCCAACAACATGGCTCATGCGGATGTGGAGGGCAAGCAGAATGGAAACCGACTGCCATAGCAGAAGTGCTGCGTCAATTGCAAGAGGAGGAGCATTTCACTACATATTGCGGACACTGCCTAAAAGGTGTAACCTGTGATGAAATCAATAAAAAAAAAATCCTGAGGCAATGGAGGATCACCTTAAGAAAAAACTAAACAAGTTATAGAAAAAACAACAAAAAAATTAAGAAGTTTTATAAAAGAATATTCAGAAAGTTGAAAATATGCAAACTTAAACAGTAGATCAGAATTTTTTTTTAAATTGTGTGTCAAACAACACAAAAAAATCACTCAAAGGTAAAGCTCTCCGTCCAGTCTCCTCTCTACACAACCATGGGTTGTGTACATAGGGGGTCAGGATAGATGCATGCAACAGAGTTGTGCATAACGTCTGGCCAGAGACGACAAGACCTTGTGCCCATCTCCCTAATGCATATTGCCATGTGCCATGGGGCTCCTACACCTGAAGAAGTTGCACATGCTACAAGGGGGCTATGATCAAAAAACTTGTTAAATGCACTGACAAAAACAGAGGTTACATTGAAGTTATACTTAGATGGCAGAAGGAGGCAAAGTTAGTGCTAGAAAAGCGAAATAAACTCCTACAATCCGCAAGTTAGTTTAGTGAAATAACTATAGCGTGTGCCTCTTCAAGCACTGCTTATGACATCACATATTACATCCCTCATAACGTGTTAAATGACATCATTGATGACATCTCAAATACACCACTAAATTACACCACTAATGACATAATCTATATCACCGCTATTCCAATTGCTCAAAAGGCCTTTACATCATTTTAACAAAATGAATTAATTAGTAACAGGCCTATAGTCATATAGCTTAGAATTACTTTGTGTATAGAATGGACGTAGTATAGAACCTGGAGCAAAGTCTAGTTCTCCATGGCAAAAGTTATATAGTGCACTGTTTACCTACCACTAAACTTACAGGTGCAATGAGTAATCCATCCTGAACAAGGTAAACGATGAACACACATGTTTGGGTTAAATGCCACATATTAAAGTAGATTATGGATTGAAAACAAAGACTTTTTCAGAAATCGGAGAGAAAAGCGAAATCTTCCGGTCAAACATAATTATTTACCTATGGATGTTTGTAACAATGACTTTACGGTCATATGCATTCCTGCTCTTCAAAGTAGTGCACAGAGAGCATCCTACCAAACTACAGAGGGTTGTCTATCTGGCCTTGTTACAGATGCCCTATCAGTGCTTAATACGTACCGTCAACCTCTTGACTGTAAATTGTGGATCATGTGACAGTTGAATAGGGAACACACGCTGTTTTGTTCGCTGTTCAAGATTTAAGATGTAGGCAACCCCATGAAAGTGTTTAAAGACATTTTCTTTGTTAGGTGGGTGAATACCAGTAAAAACAGGGTGACATTAATCAAATATGGGTAAGTTCACATATGTGCTACATGTCATACATGTCGCAAAATTTTATGTCCATTATCACTTAATTGCTGATTGTGAATTGGGTCCTGTCATAGCTTGTTGAATTACTTACGGGTCACATAGTGTATAGCACACTGTCACATTCACTGGATGATGTCATCAGTGACCTCATATACATGTCATGAGTGATGTAGTATGTGAGGTCATAAGCAGTGTATGACGGAAGTGCAAGTTATAGTTAGTTTAGTAAACTATAATTGTTGAATGTCAGTGGTTTTTCAGCTTTTAAACCTTAGTTCTTGTCTCATTTCCATATCTAACTATAATGTCATTTTAACCTTTGGTTTCGACCTTTGAGGCCTTGAAAGCATGGCCTCCACTCAGCTGAGCCTGGCCCATCAGACATACTTACCAATGGCAGCCTGACAGAACAAGTACAGTAGTCTGGGGTGTTACAATTGTTTGGACTGTTGATTACAAAAAGTCATAGATGATTTGGTAACATAGGCTGCTGGTTCATTCGAGAGAAATGGCAATAAATCCCTGATTTTGACGAAACTGCCTGATCTGGCGGCATAGTTGATTCCCTGCTTTTGCTGAATCCCTGGATGATTGATTGCAGGGAGTTTTAGAAAAATATTAGGTACAGATAAAGTGTACAATAGAATTATAGCCTGTGAGACATTTATAGTGCAGACAAAATGTGTGGCTGATTTAGGGCAGCACTAGTGGAATTTGGTTCAAAAAGTGACCGTCGTGAGTCACATTAGTAAATGAGTTAAGTGTTTGAACCATTTGAAGGAGGAGTAGAAATTGTACAGATGCTTACAACTGACCAAGTATTGTCTGGCTTTCTTTTGTGGTAGTGACTGAATTTGCATGTCTCTAACTCTTGGCAGCACTTACCTGTTTATACTGCCTATTGACCACTCTTGGTCATTGGTTTCTGTAACTCAACGTGAAAGAGGGATTTGCGCCCGATTCTATTCCAGATTCCTCAGCCCAAACTTTGAGCAACATGTAGAGGGCACCAGGTATCTGAATGTTGATAGAAGGTTGTTTGAGTATTTGAATAACCAGAATGCCCACCGCTTAGGGATCAGGCAAATATACAGAGCACCGTGCAGTGCTAGTAAATAGACCAATGAGAAACTCATAGGCAATATCCATGGTTCCAGTGAGGACATATCAGGTGGCAGTCTAGAAAGAACCACAGTAGATGAGTACCAATTGCAAACTCTCAATCCAGGGTTTCACGACTTCACACTGAGGCAATCTCTTCAGGTTGCTCTTAGAAGCTTAAACTCTGACACCGCCCACCTATATAAAGACAGATGGTAACTAAATGTCTTTTTGCTTGGGGTGCTAGAAATCCTTGCAGCTGCCATGGGCATGAAGTGAAAAGGGGGAAGGATGATACGCCCCACTGGGTCACTTTTCCACGTCATCCTCCACCCGTTAAGTGGGTATGGTCTGCAGTGGAGGGACAGTCTTTGGCCCACACTCACCCGCTCTTACTCATAGGTACCATTGTACTTTGGAGTCCATTTTAACAGCTCATGTGGGGGGATGTTGTCGGCAACTCTCTCGCTCTTAGGATCTCTGGGTTTCTGGCACTTTTCGAGCGGACGGACACTTGTACTCTGTCATATACTTGCTCCACCAAGGACCGTTCATGCAGTCACACAGTACAGGAAAAACGCAAGGAAAGAGTCTGTTTAGTTGATTATTCTGAATTGTTGTCTAGGCAGATAATCTCTCACTATCGCAAAAATAACCACACTAGGTAAACTGCAACGAAATTTGTCTTTCACATGCCAAAACCAGACTCCTCGCCTTTGACCCCAATCCACCCACCATTGAGAACATACAGATTTTCTCATGAACCAACCTTGAGGCTGGGTGGTTTGTGTGTTGAAAATTTAAAATTGCGGTGACGTTAATGACGTTGCTGTATCAATGTTCTAAGATGTTGGAAGCTCTACGTCTCCTTAATACTGAGAAGTATCCTGCAATAATGTCTCGTATTGCATGAGTGCAAGCCTCTACGAGGCGGATACGTGTTTTGGTCTCCGGATCGAACGCTGTAATTAGAAATAAAAATGACATTGTATGTGTCACAGTTAACCTTTGCCCACCATTAACCGCAACAGTGTGCAGTGGGTGAAGAGGGCGTGGGTTCACGTGCACACGGGTTATACAACGATGACTGAAGGTTTACCGGGGCTTGTGTAAGAAGGTGCACGTACACACCCTGCGGGGCCCTGGCAACCAGTGCGCGAGGGCGCGTGTGGGTTTATTCTTGACTGGCTTGCATACATTGAGTCTGAACCTAGAGAAACCCGGTTTTCTGACAGCTTGTGAATGTAGACTGAACTATTTAAAGGTAATGGACGCGTTGCTAAGATACACAAAGTAAGTACGTGAACTAAGAGATGAAAGTACATCTATTCACGCTACTGCATTTTCTACCTGACCTGTGCACATTCATATTTGTCATATATACTATTTTAATAATCCGGCATTTTGATGAGGAGGTATACAATTCAAATGCGTTGTTTTCTTTCAGTATTCCCCCTAAATATTTCCCTTTATCAGATTTACAAAAGCCTTCTCAGTAGAGATGAATGTTGGATAGATAGGCTTTTTAAAAAAAGAAATGCTGTTCAGAATTAATTTGACCCTCCACTAATTAAGTGAATAGAAACATAGATATGAAGGAAGGCTGTATGATTTTGAAATGTGTCTGAGAATATGGGTAGAGGTCATTTGTACCACTCCAAATTTTGCATTAGGCAAATGGGTGGCGATTGTAAGAGTTTTTTCGAAATCTGCTTTTCTGGACCAGCGGCGGTCTGTGCAGGTAAGCGCTGCAGGATATGTGTACAGAGGGGGGAGGGGAGTGGGGGGGGGGGGAGGGGTTCGGCAGACAGAATATTTCCTTCCCACAGGACCTGTTCTGAGCCTGGCTGGGAAACAAAGTTTTGCCTTCTCTAGGTCTCACGTTACATTTGCTTGTGACAGGACAGGCTCTTTATAACTTAATGAAGTTCCTGCGTCCCCCCTAACTGGACTTCCTGCAAGGGGAAGAAAAATACCCCACAACTGGGCCATTGTCTTAGCCCTGGGAGCAGTTTAAGATCTCATTTAGGTCAAGCACTGGATGGGAGTAGTTTCACCAACTTTGAGGTCAAGAACTTGATGGGCAACCTCTGGAGATGTAATGCAAATCAGGCCCCAAAAGCTTCACACATGAAAAAGGTAACTTTCCAAAAGTTGTTTCCTAAATTTTTTACAATTGAATTGGACTTTAATAACTATTACAAAGAGTGGTTGAACAATTCTTCTCGCTGGTCCCAAACCCAAGATAGCAGAATTAATATTTGAATCTGTACTCTAGTTTTCCTCATCAGACAGCCAGAGCCTTCCACCATGAAAATAGCCTATTGGACCTTGCCACTGTTGAGAAATGGTAACATTAAATTGCTACATGTCTTCTTTGAAATACCACGCACCCTATCTTGTGGGATACAAGGCCTACACAGGTTTGACTTATTAATGTACACAAGGGAGTGTTATCTATGTCAAAAATTGTCATTTTGACAAGTCTGACTGCAGGTTCAAACTGTGGCATTCATACTACACCGATAGGCCTGAAGCCCTGTTTTTTCTGTCACACTAGTGGGTGTCACTGTAAGTGCTGCATTCTACAAGTCAAATTTATCTTTCCATGTCATGGGTGTATGTTTGCACCATATACTATGGCCGTATAGGAAAATTAAAATGTCATTTAGGAGTTTACACATTTTACCATAGTTTAGGGGTCAGTGCACATGCACTGGGGCCCTATTAGCAGTGTCCTAGTGCACAGACTCTAAAACACAGCAGTAACAGTGCTAAAACAATTGAGGTGATCATGACAAACAGGGCAGTTTCTCACAAATATCATAGAATGCATGCCACACCTATTGATGAGGCCCAACAAAGATGAGACAGTTTTGCAGTTGTTTGTTTCTTTCACATGGCGGTTCGAACTGGATTTTTTGTATTCGAACATGATCAAGAAAAGGGTAATTCGCATATGGGTGCTCCACTTCTGGAGTTGCACAGTGGGCAAAAAATGATGGAATAGAATGTGGTAATGCTGTTTGCAAATTGCTGCTGCGCTGGCAAATGTTCCTCTCCTCCCTTTCTTTTGTTTGAATGTGGTAGTTTATGCTTAATATACTATGCTGTCTAGGGTTCATTTGAGGACCCCCAAGATCGACAATTGGGGTGGGTAACATCCCTGATGTGCTCCCCAAGAAACCGGGTCTTGGTGTGTGGAGGCCAGATAGTCATGCCTTATGCCAGGAAGTCCCGCTCAACACTCATTTTTGTTTACTTGACAAAAGATAAACCCTGGTGTCAAGGAGTCAGTTTTGCTATATTGCCTTGGGATAATTTGGGATCAAATTCCCCAACATGCTGTTTTGAAGCCTAAAGTTTTTTTTATTCTTCACAACAAAAAATTGTGTTTCTTCCCCGGTACTAGAAATGGCTAGCTCCCCTCTCCATTCATATTTTAGTTGTACAAAAGTCTTTTAAGTTTTAAGATGTTGGTGGAGCAGCCCAAAGCCAAGATGGGCCAACCCCATCACTCAACTGTTTTTTTTATCTTTTCAAAATGCATTGTTCCCTGGTTTCTAATGGTGCGTCTAGACATCCTGGGTGGGCATATTGAGTGTAATCTCTCAATCCGCCCACCTAGGAGGTCATAAAGTCTAATTGGATTGGGAAGTTGGAGAAACCCTCACCTCTTTTGTGGAGAGTGGTGGTTCACCTACAACAAAAATGTTCTGCTGATTCAGCAAAGGATTCCCACGGCAATCCATGAGCAGCAATCAATTTGGTAGAGATAAAGTTGAAATGCGAGAATCCATTGGTAACTCTCCCACCTCAAATCTGCTCTCAGGGGGCTTTGCCTCCAGGTGCACATGCTCCCTCCATCTTCTAGAGACAGATGGCTCTTGCAGCTTCTAGGATTTTCTTTTAAGATGTTGCTACGGCAATGTCATCAGTCTTGCAAGCGAGAGCCAAGGGGCTGGCACATACATTAATTTGAGGTGTTACCTTTTTAGTAGGAAAGAAAAATTGTGGATTTTAAATCTGTATGTGCGTGATCTATGGGTATGTATGTACCCAGTGAGAAATTGGAATATTATTATTAGTCAAGGGCTAAAATATATTTTTCACTATTTGTCCCAGAAGCTGGAGACTAGTCTCTGAAGCCTGAGCTGAAACATCTTTAATTTATGTCATGAGGACTAATGAAACCCACACAATGAGGTAGTGGATTGGATCATTCCGCCGAGCAGGAACAATCTCGAAATATAAGCCTAAAGATGCACTATAGACAAATGGTACTATAAGTGCAGAACACTGGCCTTTGTTGGCAGGCAAGTACCAAAGCTCTTGCAGCAAAGACAGTCTTTCTGATGCTGCAAAAGGTAACCTCTTACCCCTCTGTGAATGAGTGCCTCTTAAGAAAAAGCTTCAGAGTCCTGATGAGAAAAAAATTCCCTTCTACTTACGAAAGATAGGTCCTCGATGAGCTACCTCAAATCCTCCTTACACCATTTAGGAGGACTACACTGGACTTGTAGACTAATAAGTGCTTCCCCCATGGAGATTGTGTTCCATCAGAAAAAAAACACTTATTGGTTTTGGATACCTCATGGATTTAGCTGATTCTGGGTGACATGCATCCTGGTTTGGGATGGTACCCAGTGTTAGGCTGCAAACTCAGTAGCTGCAGCTTCACGTGGAAGAGCTCTGAGAAAAGTATTTGACAGCCTGTTTAAGATAATCCCATCCAAGCATCTCTTCTTCCAACTTCGACATTGTGGGCCCATAGCCCCTGCCTATTGGAATGTTCCTTCAATCTCCCATGACTGCAGACTGTAGTCACCACAGACTGATTTGAGTATGACCGAAAGGACACATAGTAGAGACTGGTTGATGAGTGCAGTGTTGGCCAAATCTGATTTGTCCGCCTTGTAAATGTGCTAGACCTAGGCAGTCCGCAGCATGCTGTGTAGGGCTGCAAATACCAGGAGTAGGCGCTTTAGCAACACATCTGAACAAAAAACATGATGAGCATGACCCTTTGATGGACAGGAATCCAGGGCCAGTAGATGGAGGGATCATCTGGACGGGTCAGAGAGAATAATTTACCCCTTAATCCCTACTCCCATCTCTCAACAGGAGGTACTTACCTGACCATCTTTAAAAATCACTCCTCATCGCCACCTGGGGTAATACTTGGCCACTGTTGGACTTGGCCCTTTTTGGCTAAAGTTCCCTAAACGTTTTGCCTTTCCCCTAGACCTTTTTTCTGACATGGTGTTGCCAACTTAGATGCTTTGGGCACTTTGCCACTGCTGATCAGTCAAAGTGCAAGTGTTCCCTGTGTAAAGTGTAATGGTAATTGGTTGTCCATGATTGGCATGTTTGTCCTACTAGTAAAGTCCCTAGTAAAGTGCACTCTGTATGCCAGGGCTAGTAATGCGAATGCTACTAGTGGGCTTGCAGCACTAATTGTGCCACCCACACAAGTAGCCCTAAAGAGAGAACTCAGGTCTGCCACTGCAGTGCCTGCGCGCAGTTTCTTAAACTGCCATGTTGTCCTGACAAGTGCACCCACTTGCCAGGCCTCACCCTTCCCTTTCTATGCACATCAGACGACCCTATGGTAGGTCCAGGGTACCCCTCTGGGCAGGGTGCAGTGTATGTGAAAGGTAGGACATGTACTGAGGTGTGTACCATGTCTTAACAGTGAAATACTCTCCATTTCATTTTTCACTTTTGAAAGGCCATCTTGCCCATAGGACAGAATGGGGGGCTGTGTAATATATTTCCAGCCTATCGTCCCCTAGGCTTAAGATGGAGAGGTGAATTTTAGTGTGCCTGAACTCACAATTTAATAACACATCTTTTTGTGAAGGTGGTTTTTGCATTGGGGAATGTCTTGACTCAGGGGAGGAGGTGAGACAGCCACGGCCGGCATGTATCTGGAGTGTAGGGGGGAGGAGTAGCCCCTGGAGATGAAGAGGCCTGGGCTGCTACCATAAAACAATGGCTTCATCTCCTGCTGAGTGATTGAGGATCGAGACCACCACTATCAATGGAAGAAGGTGTCACTGCAAGTAGACTCCCAGAACTGATTTAGACAGGGATCAGTGCCGCCTGAGCACAAAGACTTCAAAGACTTTGAGGTGTATAAGTATTAGAGCCCTATGTGTTTAGGCTGTTGTTCGCTTGACTGGGAAGAATTGCTGCTGCTGGGCCCCAGGAGGAGACTGCCACGAGGGACTGCCTCTCTGCTGGAGGGCCCTGCGTGCTGGCCTGCCTGGACTTTGGACTCCAGCGCCTTGTGAGTGCTTTACTTTTATTCTGAAGAGCGCTATATTTTAATTGCCAAAGAAGAAGAGGAGCTGGTGTCTGGCAGCGTGCGGCGGAAGTGCCTGCAGAGGGAATCCCGAGCGAAGGGAGTCCCCCCTGCGCTGCTGATCAAGCGGGAGCCTACCCCGCATTTGTGCCTTTCTGGCAGGTGCCCACCCTGGGTAGGCATCGTTTCCAGGCGGGAGCCTACCCCGCACTCTGCCCCCGAGTGAAGCCGCCGCCGAGAGCACCGAAACCGGAAGACCGGTGCCTGTGCGTGACTGTGGGCGGAGCCTGCCGTCAGTGGAGCGGAGCCAGGAACCAGGAAGACGTAGCTGACCCGAGCGGGGCTCCCGTGAGCTGGGGGGAGTCCTACATAGGCAGAGAAGCGAGCAGTGGTAGCGTGGCCAAGCGGGACACAGGAGAAGGCTGCCGAAGGGGAGGCAGGGCTCCCGTGTTGATTTGGAGAGCCCCGCGCACAGCCAAGACCGTCCGGAGCCTCGCTGGTTCCCCAGAGAAGTACCATGTCCGAGAACGGGGACCAGGCAGAGCCAAGAGGTCTTGTGAGCGGGGCCTGACTGCGATCTGGAGGAGGCAAGGAAAGAGTCCGTTGTCGGTGCATTCCCTGCAACGCTGGGGCCATTTTAAGTTGAGAGTCCCAGAGTGGGGCTCTCCTGAGGCACGGTGAGTGCCAGTGCTCACAGCTACACAGCTGCACCGCAGTGGCGGGCAGCTGCAATATTGGACAACTTTGAGTTTATTAGCCCCCGAGGGGGGCTCCAATCGGCGCATTGCAGTGCCAGTGCTTGTTGATCTACAGCTGCACCGCAGTTACAGGCAGCTGTAGCGTTTGGGGGCCATTTCTTTTATCAAGGAAGGTGTGAGTTGCACCCCTGTCCAAGCGCACTGTAATGGCGCTTGAGCCCTAATGCAAGGCCAGTTGGCCTGGGACTACTTTGGATGGTGGAAGGACGCAAGGCCCTAAGGTGATGTACACACCTTGGGGCAGTGTTACTAAGGTGCACTGCTGAGTTACTGCATAATGTGTTCATGCTTATGTGTTATAGGATGATGCATAATGTGTTTATGCCTACAGCTTATGCCTAATCTGATGTATGCAAGGTGTTTGTGCCAGTAGTTACTGGTTGTTTCATTTTACTACTAAGTGAGTTTTAATGGTTCTGACAGTGGCCTGATTGGCCCTGTCTTGTATATAATCTCCTGTGAATATTGCCTAGTGCCAGTGTATATTGTGTGATTACTATTCTAATATGTTTTGGATAATACAAAGGCTATTTTTATATAGAACCTTGTGAGGAGTTTCTTTTGTGGTGTGCCTAGTGTGTCGCTGTTCCGAGTGTGTGTTGCGCACATGTTTTACACATTGCCTCTGGGATAAGCCTGACTGCTCGTGCCAAGCTACCAAGGGGGTGAGCAGGGGTTATCTTCACCGTGTAACTCCCTTGCCCTGACTAGAAGCAAGGGTCCCTATTTGGACTAAGGTACCCACCTCAGCCAACTAGGGAATCCCAGTTCTAACAGCTACCTAGGCCTCTACCCTGGCTATCTGAATATCTACCACTGGGTCGAGTGAAGCCGGTTGTGGTTTAACCTTTTCACCTGCTCTGTAGGCAATAACTTGCCAATTACCAAATACCTGGAATGAACCAGGTGCCACTGTAGGTACCAGCGTGACCTATAAGGTGTCTACTGTGGTCTACAGAAATGTACAAAGTGAATCCCTGTCCACTGTGGGTAAGGTCATCAAATGTCATCTGGCTTGGTACTTACATCTCTTTCTCCTATTTAAAGGCCAACCATGAGATGAGATTCCAAGGTCTTATCTTGTCTAATAAAAAGCACTTCCCAACCAATTGCCTCCTTGTTACCATGCCACTTATAAGATAAATTCCCGAGCTGTTTCACGGCAAACGTGTTGGCAGAATTTCATTTAGAGAACATTTTTCGATGTTCTTTTTTGGTTGCCACTCTTATCTTAGGTCATTGACATGGCGTACAGCACTGAGGTGAGGCCTGCTGCCAGGTTTTATCTGTATAGGCTAGTGATTAATGGTGTTGTTATCAGAGCTTGGTCATCTATGATAGTACAGATGCAGACCAGCTTGCATAAAAACCGCTCCTGCCCGATGGATTGCACTCTACATCTCTCATTGTTAGGCTCTGCTGTGGAAATCTCTTACTTAACTTTCCTGAGCACATCCCACCAGAGCTAAGGGGTGTTACTGCCAGAGAAGTTTGCAGACCAGTCACATCAGCAACCGCACACACAGGCCACAACCCCTACACTCTTTCTTTTTTGGTTGTATGTTCTTATTTAAAAACTACATTAACGCCCTATTTCAATCTCATTGACTGGCAGAGACATCACCCAGCACTACAGTTCTTCGGTTGGTCACTGTATTTACATGCTGAGACACAGGGGTGGCACATCAACAGCTCACTATTACCTCCATCCATTTTTTAAGTTACTGAAAATAGACAATTATCTTTCCCAAATATCTGGCGACAGGAGAAAAGGGCAACACCACTGGAAGTCATTTTTCCCCAGTTGACATATTAGTGATATCCCAACATTGACACACATCATGTAATGTTCCCTTTGCTTCAGTTAAAGCTCTTTTGTGAGATGTGTTACCCCTATCAAAATTCTCTTCTTGGGTGCTCTGATTACCCTAAATCCTTTCAAATGCTGAGCGTTCCCTTGTTTATATATCTAAATAACTTTCTTGAATGTCATGTTTCTATCTAGCCTACCAGCCTCTGTGTCCTTGTGAGATGTGAATGGTCTACCTAGAGCATGATTATGTCTCTCTTAAGGGGCATGAGTGCCAAGTTTAGCAGTATGTCTCTGTGACTAGTCTGGCAGGCCTCACACCAAATGGCTATAAGGACCTTCTGTGAATACCAAAATGAGTAAATGGTAGTAAGTTTAGGATTTTGTCTTAAGTTAGTTCTGTGAACTGGGCCCTTGATACGTAAAGAGACCGCGCATAGTACCAATATTTTTTCAAATGGCCATAAAAAGGATGCATTGCACAACTCAACTGACAACCCTCTTACTTTCAGAAATAATACATCTTTGTCACCATGAATCTTCAAGAGACTCCATCAATTAAAGCCCATACTGGCTCCCAAGCAGCCTTTACTCTAGTGACGTAGCTAGGCACTTTGCTGCCTGTGGCGGTCCCTGCCTTTGCAGTGCCGACCAGAGGGCGCGCTGAAGAGCGGGCGGGGAGGGAGATGCTGCAGATGAATTCTGCGCTCGCTGCCCCCACAGCAAACTCGTGCCGCCCATGGCTCACCGCCTCCCCCCCTTGCTACGCCATTGCTTTACACTTTTTGATTAACAAATTGCACACATTTATATTTCTCTCAGGTAGCAGGCCCTTGGTGAGAAGGCCTATTTCTTATTTTGCTCCCTGTCCCTTCCTAGTTTTCACAGCACCCGTGAACTCCCCTCTACTTTCACTTTCTGCAAGAGGCACCTCAAGGTCCGTAATAACCGTTCAGGGACAGCATGGTTGTTTTTTAACAAAAAGTACGGGAACTGTTTCTGCTGGAAAATTAAAAAATCACGGGCACGCCTGTCCCCACAGATCCTGCCCACTTAAACCTCTATTTACATGTACATTTTCCTTGCTAGGATTAGGGCCCATGTCACCCTTTCGGCACAGGGCCTACGCAAAAGAGGGCCTAGGGATATGAAGGGCCAACTAAACCCCAGCTATGGCTGTTTTACTATTGTTCCTTGGTTGCATTAGGGGCCAGTGTACCCTTGCAGTGCCACTGTTGCTTTGGGCCTCAAAAAAATAGCAGGGAGACGGATGGGACAAGATGGGGGCCCATGTTTTTAAAAAAGGACAGAGGAGACAGCCTACTTGCAAGGAGGTAGCTATTAGCTCTCATTAGTGAAGGAGATGCAGCCGCACTGGGGGCCCACCCTGTCCCTCCTCTCCTGCGCCTCCAATGCGTGGTGTAAAGTTTTGGAAGGGGGTCCGCCTAGTTAACTTAGGAGGGCTTAGATGAATTTCTTTTTAATACATCTACCCTAGTGTCACCAGGCCTCAGGATTTCAAAATACTGTCAGTGCATATAACATCTCACTCACTTTGCCAAGTAAACAGCCTCTGCAAGTGGCACTTGTATGTTCAGTCCCCCCATCATTGTGTCTAATGTACTTCATCCTACAAACAACCTCCTAGGTAATGCAAGGTTCCTTCTTATTAGGTTTGGCTGGACAATGCTCCTGTCCGGTGACCTAATGTTAGAGAGGGCTCCACCCAGAGGAGTATTACTCTCGCCTCATGCTATTGGCACATATGTGTGTATTATTCTGCCTCCTCTGTAGAGTGTGCTTTGGAAAGCACGCAGAACTATTTTATATCAGAAAAACTCACTCAATCATCACACATTCAATTCTTTGTTTCACACTTGTACTGAATACAAAAATGACTATTCTTGTAAATTATTGTTACTGCAGTAGCCTTATCCAGTACTGCCTACTTCACTTCTACCACCATTACTATCACATTGCCTTCTTCAATAGAACTACCAATACCATCACAATTACCGGCACCACCATTACCTTTGACACACCTCCACCATTACCACAGCATTTGTGCATTCTCATGAATAAAATGTAAGATGTTTTTGGCCACATTTTAATCATAAACATTTTAATGACAGACCTTTTAAAAAAGTGTGGCCCTAAACATGTTGTTTTGGTCTGTAGTGGTTGAAACCAAATCATAGAAATTGCTGATGAATGGAGGTTGGGAGAGGGCAAGGAAGGAAAATGAAGATGGCGTCTCCTCCAATATCGCAGAGGAGTGTCGACCCCCCCACCCCCCAACCACCAGCCTCAAAACCTGAAAAATAAAACGATAATAAAACAGATTTATTATCGTTTTCTTTTTTCAAGTTCTAATGGCTGGGCTGAGTCTTGGGGGTGGGGCCATCGTCGGGTCAGTCACGAGGGGGAGTGGTGGGCACTGCAATCAGTGCGCATGTTGGTTTGGCTGGCTGTCTCAGGATGCCAAAACCGTCATGCACACTGAATTGTCTCCAGCCCAAGCTGCGTTGCTGGTTTGAAGACAGCAAGCACAGGATCCCAGTCTCTCTGCAAGTGCAAATTCAGTGCACTCAGGCCATTCCTGACGCTACTTTCATGCTGCCTAATTGGGGATGTGGCCACGTGAAGCGGGATTTGAAGAAGAAGTTCATATAGTTCAACATGGCTTTATCCCAGGCCAAGACACCACCATTTACACCAATACTGTCATATCCTATTCCAATGCAGCAAATAAGTTCTGGATTCAAAGTTTTATGGGCTCTGGGCAAATTACATGAACCGGGTTAACTGTCTCTATCAAAACCTGCACGCTCTGGTACGTATTGATGGGGAAGCATTTGATGCTTTTGCCATCAAATGGGGCACTTGCCAGGGCTATCCATTGTGCCGCTACTATTTATTATATATCTTCAGCCAGTTGTTTCTCAGCTTTTTAACAATCATTTTTTATCACCTGTCGATATAAATGGTATTTGAGTTCGCCCAACCATATGTATGTGCAGGCGATATCTCTATATATTATGATAAAACATTCTTAGATATTCTGCATATCGAGCAAAAGGCCTTAGATTTTGGAAAGGTTTCTGGCTATAAATTAAACACGAACAAAACTCGAAATATATTAAATCATTCAATTCTTAATACCCAACTACAGGATTACTACCCATGCTATATATTTAAGTGTTGTCATACCGAGTAAAATGCAGGAAATTTTCAAGCTCAATTTGAGACCTTTATCTCTTGATGTATCTTGGAGATGTAACTGTGGCACAAGCTAGCAATTTCGTCAATCAGGAGATGTAATATCCCTAAAATGAATGTGCTCCTAGAGCCCAGTTCTTTTTACGGAGCCTTTGATTCTACCATTAGCAGTTTTCTTTGGGGCTATCAGCACTCAAGGCGAGTAATTGAACTTTTAAAACTGCTTCAAGAAGAAGGCAGATGGGCATTACCAGGCTTTAAACACACTTTTAGGCAGCATTTGGGGGTCATATTTGTTGTCTTGTTACAGAGAATTCTGATTAGAGAATGCTATATGTGTATGTAATAGCCTTGGGAACAGAAACCTCTGGCTTCTTCTCATGCACTGATCCCAGTTATTTTAAGCATATGAGATTGAAGGGGATTCGTGATGTACTGTAAATTTGGCTTGAATGGTTTAGAAATAGAATATCATGCATATTCATGCTTATATGTATGTAAGCAGTAACTCCCATTTACCCTTTATCTTTCGCAACTTTCGCAATGGTACATTTAACATGTGGTATGGCAGGGGGTTTAAAACTATTGGTCAATATTTTTGCTTTGATGTGATTTGTACTTTCTCGCACCTACAAGGGGAATTTGCAATCCCGTCTAAGATCTTTTAAAAATACCTAAAGATATGGGATTATTGAATTCGCAAACCGCCCTCTATTTTTGGGAAAAAGGGCCGATTGGTCATTATATTCGAGGGGAGAAGAGAGTTAATATTAGAGAGCTTAATGCTTGTTTTTCCAAATGGCAAAATGATATGATTAAACTGGCCGATAAAATGGACTAGAAGGCTAGGCATGACGGCTGAGACTTAGATGCTTGCGCAGGCACTTACTAATTGTTTTGTATTTTTACTTTTGGCCAGGCTGAAGCTGCCACAGTCTGAAAGTATTGTTGTGCTCTATCGTACCCCCAAGCAGATTACCAAATAGACTAAAGGAAACAAAGGAATTATACAATGTGCATGTTTTGGTCTTCCACTGCAGACATAGTCCATATGTTTGCTGCATGCCCGCTCCTCCAGGGGTGACAGGCTCCTCCTATGATGAGCTTTTGACTTATTTCATTGTAACATTTCTTTGAACTAAAACACGCTGCTCTCAAAACAGAAGGCAAAAGCGGTCTCTCAAAACTCTATAATATTTGGTGATAATTTTTTTCTGTTTGATCCAGGGTATGATTGTATGGTGTCATGCACTCGACCTTTTCACTTTATTTCACTTGGGATCTTGATTTGACTTGGAGTTGATATGATTTTGATACAATTTAACATGAGCAGATTGATTTATGGATTTTTCTTTCGTTACTATGATTGCTCTTTGTATTTACATGTTTTCAGATGTATTGATGACCTTCTCTTTTAAAAAGTGTGAGCTTAAAAAATAAAGAAAAAAAGAAGATAGCAAGAGGAAGGAGAAGAATATGGGGGTTAGAGAACATCGTTGGAAAGGGTGAGGGGAGCGAGTGAAAGAGCTAAAATAAAAATTCAATTGTTCCATGGCATCAGCAGTGGAAGACTACAACTCAACCAAACATGAGTGAGGGTAAAGAAGATGCTCCAGGTGCAGGACAAACAAAAGAATAGGGAGGAAAGTCCTCCATTAAAGTGTAGGAATCTTAGTTAGACTGGAAAGCCATCCAATCATGAGCAAGGGATTGACCCGAAGCCTGGTCAGTGTAGCATTTTATGCAACCCAGCCTGTGACCGACTACTCAACTCTACTGTAACAAGAACGCTAAAATGAAATGTTGGCATCTGGATTACATACACTGTACCGGGTTGAGCAGTTTTCCAAGAGCCATTTGCATTGAGAAGCCTGTGCCAAAGCAACATTTGCAGTGATCGACCAGTGGCAAACATTTTTGCACCAGTCATGTGCTACAATCTATGTATTCCACTACATTCTTACTTCTTTCATTCAAAGCCCTCATTCAAAGCCCTGGAATCTATCCTTGTTTGTCTGATCTTTATAGTGACTGTTTTCATACCAAACATGCACTAGTGCACCAGGAAGTGGGTCAGATAACAAAATCTTTTCTCAATAGCGTTATTTGAAATTGTTGTCTAGCTTAGCGTGGTAGATTGGAGTGGGGTAGATTGAATTGGGGTAGATTGGTGTGGCGCGGGGTAGATTGAAAAGGGGTAGGTTGGGGTGGATTGGCGTATAGTCGCGTCGATTAGGGTAGTTTGGAATGGAGTGGGGTAGAGTGGAATGGGGTAGATTGGGTCGATTATAGTAGGGTCGATGGAGTGGGTAGTTTTGGGTAGTTTGAAGTGGGATGGGGTGGATTAGGTGGAGAGGGGTAGATTGGAGTGGTGTGGGGTAGATGGGGTGGGTTAGATTGGAGCGGGGTAGAGTGGAGTTGATTGGATGTAGTGGTGTGGAGTGGAGTAGATTGTGGTAGATTGGAGTCGGAGAGTGGGGTAGAGGAAATTGGCCTAGATTGGGGGGATGAGTAGATTGGGGTGGGGTGGAGTATATTGAAGTGGAGTGTGGTAGAGTAGAGTGAAGTAGATTGGAGTGGAGAGAGGTAGATTGGAGTGGGGTAGAGTGGAGTTGGATATATATTGGGGTATTTTGGAGTGGAGTGGGGTAGATTGGGGAAGAGTGAAATGCAGTGGATTGAGGTAGATTGGAGTGGGGTATATTGCAGTGACATAGATTAGAGTGGAGAGGAGTAGTTTGGAGTGGAGTGGGGTAGATGGGGGTGGGATAGGTTGGGTGGATTATGGTGAGATAGATTACGTTGCAATGGGGTAGACTGGAGTGAGGTAGATTGGAATGGGGTAGTTTGTAGTGGAGTGGGGTAGATTGGAGAAGAGTAGATTGGAGTTCAATAGAGTGGTGCAGCGTAGATTGGGTTAGGGTGGGGTAGATTGGACTGGGGTAGATTGGACTTGAGTAGATTGAAGTGGGGTAGATTGGAGTGGAGTAGATTGGAGTGGGGTAGATTGGAGTGGGGTTTATGGAGTGGAGCAGATTGGATGGGGTAAATTGGAGTAGGGTAGTTTGGGGTGGAGTGGGGTAGGATAGTTCGGAGTGTGGCGGATTAGTGTGGATTGGGTTAGAGTGGACTGAAGTGGGTTTAATTTGGTTGGCTTGTGGTAGACTGGAGTGAAGTGGAGTGGGGTAGATTGGGGAGAGTGGAAACAAGTTTGGTAGATTGGGGTAGATTGAGTAGATTGGAGTGGGGTGGATTGGGGTAGAGTGGAGTGGGGTAGATTGGAGTGTAGTGGGGTAGGTTAGGGTGGAGTGGAATAGGGTAGGTTGGGTGGATTAGAGTAGGGTAAATTGGAATGGAGTGGGGTAGATTGGAGTGGGATAGATTGGAAAGGGATGATTGGAGTGGGGTAGATTGGAGTGGCGTGGGCTTGATTGGGGTAGATTCGAGTAGACTGCAGTAGATTGCAGTGGCGTAGATAGTGGTAGATTGAAGTGGGGTAGATTGAGATGGGGTAGATTGAAGTAGAGTAGGTTAGGATGGGGTAGATTGGGTTGGGGTGGAGTGAGGTATATTGGAGTGGAAAATAGGTGAGATTTGAGTGGGGTGTGGTAAATTGGATTAGGGTACATTGGACGAAATGGAGTGGGGTAGATTTGGGTAGAGTGGAGTGTGATAGAGTAGAGTGGAGTGTGATAGAGTGGAGTGGAGTAGATTGGGTGAAGTGGAGTGGGGTAGATTGGGTGCAGTGCAGTGGGGTTGATTGGAGTGGAGTCGGGTAGATTTGGGTGTAGTGGGCAGGATTAGGATACATTGGAGTGGGGTGAATTGGGGTAGATTGGAGTGGAGTGGGGTAGACTGGTGTAGTTTTGAGTGGAGTGTGGTAGATTGGGGTGGCGTTGGGTAAAGTAGAGTGTGGGGTTGATTTAGTTAGATTGATTGAAGTTAAGTAGATTGGAGTGGACTGGATTGGGGTCAATTGGAGTGAAGTGGCGTACATTGGGGCAGAATGGAGTGTGTTAGATTATAGTGTAGTGGGGTAGATTGGATCATAGTGGAGTGGACTGGGGAAGAATGGAGTGGAGTGGGATGGATCGGGTTAGAGTGGGGTAGATTAATGTGGGGCAAATTGGGGTGGGGTGGGTAAATTGGGGTGGGGTAGAGTGAGGTAGATTGTAGCGAAGTGGAGGGGTGGGGTAGGTTGTAGTACATTAAAGTGGGATAGATTGGAGTGGAGTGGGGTAGATTGGAGTGGGGTAGAGTGGATTGGGCTAAGTGGTGTGGAGTGAAGGGGCATAGAGTAGAGTGGCGTGTTGGGTCGTGGAGGGAGTGGTGTAGTTTGGAGTGGCGTGGAATCAAGTAGGATGTTGTTGAATGTCTTAGACTAGTGGAGGGTGTAAAATAGAGTGTCTTAGAATGGAGCGGAGTGTCTTAATGTGGAGTATGCGTGGGGTGGTAGGGCACTACCATTACAGACAACACATTTTCAATTGAAATGACCATTAAATTTGCACCGAGATATGGTTTTACTGCACTTGAACAAAGTGTGAAAATGTCATTACCTACTGTATAAATCATATTCAAATATTTCTTTCCACCACACTTCAAAATTCCAAAAGAAATGTGCTTCATTTGTGCTAATTCTGATATATTCTGAAAAAATCACCACAGTTCATTATTTTGTGTGTGTGCTAGAAGTAAAAACATCCTACACACTCTCCTCTTACATGGATACCCAGCAGGATAGTCACATAAATTGTCTCACTTTGAAGTCAGAGAAAGTAAAGTAAACACCAAACTCCCTGGAAGAGAGAGCTTGACAGTTGACCCTGTCTTTGAATGCTCAGGAAGTGTAACAAGATAAGAACAAGATTTAAAGGCCTGTTTACAGAAAACAAGTTTGTGGAAGAATACAGTGAACAAGGTTTGGCAACGGGAGGGACAAACTCAAGCTGGCGGGCTAAAACAAATAAAGCCAGCAAATAGAAGGATAGAAATGTGAGTTACAAACCACAAAGCTAATGGTGAGCAACTGGTGAAATGCATTCTTAAATCAGTTTTCATAATATCCCAAGATGTCTTTAGCAAACCAGACAGCTGGTCTGTCTGGTAGGCTTTGACCTAGCGACACAGAACAGACATCAATAACTAAATGTCGATACAGTTGATTTACACCTGAACATTGGATGACATGCTCTAGGCAAATGCTTCTCTCACCACAGCACTGCACAAGCTCAGGAATGTAGGGGTGGCAATGTTTGGAGTGCGTTTTACACATTATTTCAGGTGTGAAGTTTCAAAAAGAAAGACTGGCTTAAAAAATGAAAGCAACCTAACAATTGTATGTTATTCTTTAAAAGTAAATGCACTCTTTAAAAATGTGTTTAATAAATGTAAAACTACAATGATTATTTTAAATGCATGCAAGGAGACTGGGTCTCAGACCAGATAGTAATTAAAAACAGACATTGAAACAGGTCTCTATCGGGTCTTATATTCATGGGCCCGATTCACAGAACTAACTTAAGACAAAATACTAAACTTACTACCATTTTGGTAATCATAGAAGGCACTTACCCATTTTGGTATTCACAGAAGGCACTTACTCATTTCGGTATTCACAGTAGTTAGGAGTCCTAACTTTAGGACTCCTAAATGCTTTCTGGGAATTCCAAAAGTCTTAAAGTTAGGATTTCTCAGTTTAGGAGTAGTAAAGTTAGCAGTCCTAACTTTAGGACATCTAAATGCCTTCTGTGAATACCGAAAGTCTTAAAGTTAGGATTTTTCTCAGTTTAGGAGTAGGAAAGTTAGGACTCTTAACTTTAGGACTCCTAAATGCCTTCTGTGAATACCTAAATGAGTAAGTGCCTTATGTGAATACCAAAATGGTAGTAAGTTTAGGATTTTGTCTTAAGTTAGTTCTGTGAATCGGGTCCCATGTCCTTAACTTCAGTGGTAAAACACAGAGCAATTTCTGAACAATGAATGTGAAAAATGTGAAGATAATCTATGTCAGCGATTTACTTACTATTTATATTTCATGTTTTACTTCTTGCATTGCCCGGAGTGTTAACTGTTTCCAGGATTTTGTGTTTATGTATTTATGTTCTGTAGCATATTACTCTTGTCAGGATGTTTATAACTGATGATTGAGAGCACTGGAATTGAGACTGAAAGCAGTGTCGTTTCTCACAGTGTCTGTCAGTGAGTGAAAACAGGTGTTCAGAATACATGGTCATCCAATACATGGCCTCTATGTAGAGCACACAGGCCTCAGAAATATTTAATTCAGTCTCACAATTTCAGAATTGAAAAATGTTCAATTTTAATTATTTACAACATTTTTGTTACACATTTATCTTAAACAGCTACAAGCAGTGGCGTAGCAAACACTTTGGCTGCCCGTGGTGGTCCCCGTGTTTGCCGCCCTGCTGCGGCCGAATCAAAGAGTGCGGGGTGCTGGTGGGATTTTTTTCCACTTGCCGCCCCTCGGCGGCTAATTGAAGAGCGGGGGGTGTTGAGGGCGATTGCCGCCCTGAGAACTGCAGGTATGAGCGGGGGGAGGCTGCCGCCCTCATATCTCGTGCCGCCCCCCATTGCTACGCTACTGGATACAAGCCACTGACAAAGCAAATAGTTATGGCTGGTTTTAGGTGTATATCCACTGTCATGTTATATATCTAGATGCCATAACACAGAGCTCAGAAGCACCAAAATACGAGTCAGTGGCAGACTACGGGAATTACAGACATTTAGATCATAGGTTTAAGCCACACCCTTAATTACACAAGCCACGCCCATTTTAGAGAGCCCCCCTACTTTTTTCATCCAATTAACTTAAAGCCCTGCATGCAGTTGCGGCTACTGCCACCATGGAGTGGTAGGGCGGCACGGCAGCAGGAGCTACGGACGGGGGGAGTGGGGGGTGGGGGGTGGGGGTGTGTTGCATAAAAAAAAAATTACCTGCTCCTGCAGTCGCCTCGTGCTTCAGGGCTCCTCCGTTCTGCTGATCCCAGCAGTCTCTGGGACAACAGATTCCCAATCCAGTCCAGACGCTGCTCTCATACTATGAGACCAGCTTGGGGATTGGCTTGAGCGAGCTGGCTTTACGCTCCACTCAGGCACAGAGAGTCTCTGCCTTTCTCTAACTTGGGTTACAGAAACCTAGGAGCACATGTCTGTTTAGCCGGCCTACCACAGCCTGCCAAACAGACATGCGCACTTAGAAAAGCTTAACACTCCTCCTCCCCCTCCCATGGCCCAGCCCCATCCCTCCCTACACGCGCTGGCTCAGATCCAGCATCTGAAAATAAAACAATAGTAAAATATCCATTTATTTTGCAGCTGCTGGCTCTGAGCTAATTTGGCCGACGTTCTTCCGCCATTGCGGAGGAGCCGCCGCTGCCCGCATGTAAGAATACCTGCAATTCCAGTGATACATCAGGTACCAGTAATGTAACAAGATACTTAGAAATAAATGAAACTCACTGAAAAGAAGACTGTGGCAACACTTTAGATGATGTGTATTGCAGGAAAAAACGCTGTTCATTGATAAAAAAAGACCATAGGGCCGGAGTGCAAGTTGGTCAATGTATTCCGGCTTGTGCACAAACCCCTATGTATGCACGGGTTAGAATTACGAGTTTAAAGGTATTTAACGCATCCGATATTAAAGGATGTGTTAAACGTACAGGAACGGGTCACATGACATGGGGCCTGATCATGAGTAAAAGTGCTATTTATAGCACCTGATACATAATGATACCACAGGTACGTTATTTATCAGGTGCGATAGATAAATAACACCTATTACGAGTTTGTGGAGAATAACATGCAGATTTGGGTGTTTTAACGCTCTGAAGTGTGCATGATGCAGTAAATACCATAAGATATTCCCATGTAAAAGTTTGGCTTGAACTGCCGATGAGTGAGTTCTAGCATTGTTCCTGTCTGTTTTTAATTACATTTGAGTCTGATAGGTTTGTTGATCAGTCCCTTGTAGGAGTTTTACGGTCCATTTTCAGTGCTTTGTTTTGTTTTACCTTTCAGCGGTATTATGAGACCTGGCCTCAATGCAATCCTGGGACCGACAGGCAGTGGAAAGTCATCGTAAGTGAATAATGCACTTTTTTACTGATTTTACATTGAACACTTATAAAGTCCTTTAAAGACATGACGCTGTGCATGTTGCCGTAGAAGTGCAATTGTAATTTTATGTGCTTGCAGATTTGTGCTAGCTACAAGCCAATGTCACTTCTTTTTTTTCTTTTTCTCCAAAATATTTTATTGATTTTCACAAGGTATACAGAAAGCATATGTTCGGTTAAGCAAGGGTGTCCAAATTTACATGTGCATATATAGCAATAGCAAGAGATCAGGCGTGATGGCGCAGTAAAATCTCAGTCCATATGTTAAAGTGCAAAAGGGCGCTTTACTAGAATGATGTCTGCAAAAGTATACCAATAAAACCCCAGCATACACCTCAGAGACTAAACCTCAACATCAGAAACCGAAACATCCAACCCCACACAGCCTCATCCTACCTGTTCCTGTACAGTCCCTAAGTCGCCCATGTAGCCCCTGTCACATCTCCTTTTATTCAAACACCCTAGCCTGGGCTCATTGCCCAATTCGACCGGACTGGAATTGTCTGCACTGGAACAAGTCCAACCGATAGTCTGCATTCATGCCCCCTGCCTTTCCTCCTGACGCCCAGGAAAACTCCAACTAGGTGTTTTCTTTTACCTCTGATACCCATCGAACCCCTTAACTGTTTACCTAACTATTTTCAAATATTCAGCCTTAACTCCAATAGATAATATTTGTTTTCCTGAAACGAGAATGTACCTCATCTTGTTGAAACAACGTTTTGTCCTCTTGCACAATTTCCATGTGTTTCGGAACGCTGATTCCTCTGCCCAGGGCACAACACCTCGTCTCTCTAAATTTTTGCCTTTGATTTTCCGTTCCAGTAGGTATCCTGGCTCCCTTTTGCACCTGTCTCTAGAACCTCTCCGTCCATACAAGGTGGGAACCAGACCGCAACTCTTTCACACACTACCAGATCATTTTCGCCTAGATTCACAAGTAGAAGGTCTGTCCCTTCAAAATAGTTCTCCAAGCATGGCATCAACAGGCCCCACATCTTCCCACTTTTCCCCAACCAAGAGGCCATAATATGTGCACCATCCAGATAGAGCTATCTCCTGAAAGGCTGTATTTGTGCTTGCTTGGCAGTCCATCTCAGGAACGAGTGATCCATGGTCCAAACTGTGTTTCAATCACCCGTAGCTCCCACAACACAACCTGTGCAATGACAAGTACTGCTAGAATATACAAAAGAAACACAACTTGCAACTTTCTCAACTCAGTTTCTTTGCTCCTGCTGCTTTCTGCAAATGCAAATACTCCAACAGCTTCTTAACTTTATCCTGAGACAACTTTGCTTTTATATTAACCTTGTTCGACTTATCTCCAAGAAAAGTCAGCACTGTTGCTGATCCGTTACTGTATTCCGGTTCCAAAGACACACCCATAAACTTCATCATGCTGTTGAACTTGCTTCCCCCACTCATAAGAAATTATCTAGATAGTCACTTGTACAAAACCAGTGCTGTGAGGAAAACTCCTTGCTGAAAACAACTCCCAAACTCAAATAGTGAACAAGCTACTGAACAGACTATAGGTAACACCTGTGCACAAAAAAACTTCCCTCAAATTGTAACCATGATAGGGAGCATTCATCAAGGTTAACTGGTAGTAGTCTGCAAGCTGCATTGATATCCAACTTCTCTAGTTTAGCACCGGCCTCGCGCTTTCTAATAAGCTCAATAGCATCATATGCATCTTCTGCAGACCACATAGTGTACTGTTGTGTTCTGAGCTGCACGGAAAATATTAATTGAGTCACCCTCAGGCCAAGATAAATGATGGATAAGCCTGAAGTAATCTTCCTGCTTTTAGGTACCACTCCTAAGGGAGAGATTGTCAAATTTGGGAGCAGCCAGTACTGTGGCCCTATAATCCTGCCTTCCCTAACTTCCTTACATAGCTTTTCCTTAACAATGCGAGGGATGGCAACATACAGTGAGACTCATGTAGGATACTATTCAACATGCAGGTACGTACTTACTATATCAAGGCTAAGTCAATGATACCACACGAGCAGACAAAATACATCATTGTTACTGACATTACAATGCACACCATGCCTTACCCCACCTTCGTGTCCACTATTTCCCCCGCAATGGGTGCACTCGTGGGTTGCGTGTTTGCTGGTGTAGTTGTGGCATCTGGTATGTCCTGAGGTACAGGTGTTAGCGGTTGCCAAATACCTAAATGTCTTGTCGTAGGTGGGTGTAGTTGCGAATAGGTGTCTCTGTTTGTGCTACAATATGTCATACTACATAGCCATGACTTGACTGTTGGTGTACGCCTAGTACCCCAGTTAATGGCCACCTCGCGCTCAGCAATAAGCAGTGCAATGGCAGCATAACGTCTCTTGGATCTGGGAAGATCGTGGACGTACCCAAGGAGCACCAATAGAGGGGTGGGTGTGACTGTAAAATCTAACATTTTGGAAAGTTCCACAAACACAGTCGACCAGAACGCTCCCACCTTTACGCAGGTTCCCTGCCCTTGATGTTTAAAGGACAGTTGCCTGAATTGTCAGATTGATTCCATTGATTAATCGCCACCAGATCATTATCGCTGTTCCATCATTTTTTGTCTTTTTTTCTTTGTTCCTGGTAAACTCTTTCAGCACACTCCTTTTGTCGAGAACTGCTTGTTGGTATCTTTCTTGGTCAACAGGGTTTCAATGTCAAACTAGGGTCGTTAAGCTCATCATGGAAAACGTCTCTTGCATGGTCCACACCATCTTGAACGCTTTCAGATTTGTATTTTGCTCCTCATGCAGACCACTTGTACCACTGTCATTCCTTTCAATCCTATGAATGCAAAATCAGATTTGCCCCCGGGCTACTGGCTGTAACTGACAATAGGACAACCCTAATTCTTGGCATCTTTGATTTAGGAAGATGACCTTTTACCAGGCTATACAATGTTGTGTATGTACCTTCCACCCTTAGTCTCCTGAACCCATCAACCGAAACTGAAGAATCTTGGTATCTACCTACACAAGTAATTAAATCTATGCATTATGAGCAGTATACATAGGTTGAGAGCCTTTCTTTTGATTACCCAGAATGAATAATCCCAGTAGACATTCAGTAATTTGTTAGCTTGTTGCTGTTTCTATCATTGTTTAGAGAACTGCCTACACCAATGCTGTCTGTTTGTTAGAAAGTTTGTCTTAGCAGCATTGAGGCCAAAATACATGTGTAGTTAATTGTAAGACTGGAAATGCAAACCTATGTCTCTGCCACCCAAGCTTCCCTCTGACTGGTAGAATCACATTTACATGCACAACACTTATCCACTAATTATTATCAAATGTGTCACTGCCTTTGCATAGCAGCTTTGGTAAGTCATATAATGGTCTTTCACAGCCATAGGGAAACGTTTCCATGCTATCTTCCCTTCTTGCTTTTTACAATGTTGACCTGTCACTTTCCAGTTCTGCATCATAATCTCTGGAACACAGCTCCTATGAATATTCACATCACACCTCCACACAACAGTTCAGACTGCTTTTAAAACATCTTTTTCAAGGTTAGTCGATCACGTTACCTGTAAGTTGATATTATGGCACTTAGGAACTTTGAATTCTGTGAAGTGCACTGTACAAGTACTTTAACTCAAGCTCATATTCATGACACATTGGTTGAGTGCTAAGGTGGTATACACCTCCCTTGGTGTGGCTAAGCTGCCAATTATTAGCATGCCCTGATAGGTTGTGGGTGAGGTGACCTCTCCAGATATCTTTGGATACCTGCAAGATCTATAAAACACTAGAAGTTATCCTTCATTGATAAAACATAAGCATTTGCAGTGTTAATATGTAAACTAAATGTATAAACTATATGAAGTGTGTGCTCAGGTTGATTTCCTCGTTCACAATTCATATTATTTTGTTTCTACCCAGTAAAACTCAGTCCTCTGTTGGCATGATGATTAACCCCGATTCTGGCAAAGGGATCAGAGTAACATAATATTAATATCCACTTTTGCAATACTTCGCCCGCACCCAATTTCCTCAGCACAGCCAACATTTATTCCTTTTTAAGGAAACAAATTCCTTAGCTGTATCTAAAAATACAACAGCAGCTTTGATATCTGTGTTCAGTTGGAATTTGGTACTAAAAATGTGTGCAAGGGATCTACCAGTCAAAAATCCAGACTGTTCTGGCAGTATTAATCCTATCATGTAGGGAAGAGTCTATTTGCTATAATTTTATCCAGAATTGTCTCGGTACTCAAAAGGGACAGAGGCCTGTATGAAGTACAGGGTTCAGGGGTTTTCTGTGGTTTCAGGAGAGTTGCCACAATGACCTCTCTCAACATGGGGTGAAGTTGACTTTTTAGAACACCTCCTTGAATACTGCTAAGATACGCAGAACTAGCGTATATCGGTACTCCTTATAAAAAAATGAGTGAGGGCATCCACTCCAGGAGCACAGCCATTTGGCATACTAAGTATGGCTTTTTCTTATTTTTTTAAAACCCCCGTTGTGTTTAGTAGTGTGATCACCCACCCCCATCTCAATTCTGCTTTCAAGCCATAGTCAATCCGGTCTAGATACTCATTTACCTCTTCCGCAGTGCTTGTTATAAAGGAGCTATATAATTTTTTATTATAATCCCTTAAACTGTTTGCAGTGTTGGGAGTGGCAATTAATTCTCGCAACTTGCAGTCTCTATGCATGATATACCTTCTGCAGCCCACCTGGGTCTCAAGTACTCTTGTCAACGATTTACCTTTCCTCTATCTTGTAGATTGTACCCACAAATGTGTAGTTAATTACCTTTCATTCGGCTCTCTTGGAATTCATTTAAAAAAGAGTATATTTCTTTAGGTGTTACAATTGCTCCTGTTTGTGCCTCACCATCTCTTACCTCCCGATCTAAGTTACCAGATTTGCTTGGCTATGCATCCCCCGCGAATATACACTTTAAATGCTTTCCATGTCATTCCCTATGACAGGACAGATCCCTCATTTGTTAAAAAATAAATTCTGTAATGGTCTCTTCTATTTCTGTTTTAACTACCTTATTCAATAGCACTGCCGATGGAATTTTTCAGATGGTATATCTTGGACCATAGCGGGTATTTCCATACTCGGAAGTATTTGTGAATGGTCTGAGTATGTTCATGCTGGGTGTTTACCTTCCTTGACCCATGTCATTAGATCTCTACAAAGGAAAAAATAATCAATCCTTGAGTGCATTTATGTGTTGCAGATGTTCCTATATCTTAATATGTCTGTCAAATGTTCTTTTCCCGTGATGCAATGTACTTCTTTAGAAGTGGATGTTGGCCTGCAAAGCCTACCCCCAGATCTGTCAAGATCCATATTTTAGATGCAATTAAAATCACCTCCCCATTATGCATTTGGTGGGTCTATTTGTGTATATTTTTTATATATCTCTGTGAAAAACTGTAGGCGTTCCCTCAATTTCCTCCTCAAGTACCATAAACGTCTGTTGATCAGCACCCCTCTCACACTAGGGCTGTAGGAGGAACATATACAAAGGCTACCTAGGGTCGTTTTTCCGTTTTTTCATTTTGAGGTAAGAAATTGATTTCTTGTACAGAAGTAGCATTAACTTTATATGTGTAAATATGCTGCCACTTATTTAACTTTCCTGTGATAATTAAGCTCTCTCACATTCCATGCCATTAGCCTTACTGTTGCTTTACTACTTGCCAGTATCATACTTTCCTAGCTACGAACGAATTTAATTTACTTGATTTGCTTTTCGGATACTGCTCTAATATAACCTTCTTAAGAACAACAACTTGTAGTGTCACAACCTTAGTTGTAAAATAAATAGAAAAATCCTTCCCACTCACATTGTATTCCCAAATTGCATGTGCACGTATCACTCACCCACCCCTTCCCCTAACTTCTGAATTTCCACTTTCCTAGTGGATGTCCTGACCATGCTTGGGAGCTAAGTGAGTTGACTCCGTATTCACTGCTCCAAAGCAGTGGTGTTCACTTATAGATAATTATAAGGCAAACCTCCTGGTTTCTTTAGTTGGGTAAACTAGGGTCGAGCCCTAAGCCATCCGGCCCAGTATCAACTTGTATGTTATCTACAGATATCGGGTTTTAGCCAGTCACAGATAGAGACAAGTTTTGTGAAGTAATGCATTTGTATGTATCCGTCATTAACTTCCATATTTTCTTCCTTTTTATCACCTCAATCTTACTTGTTCCCTTTCCCGCTTCTCCGTCAAATTTTTCTTCATGATGTGAACATGGGTCAGAGGTCCACATGGATTGTGGGTCAGAGTAAATGTGCATTTTGCCATCCACTGTAAAGCAAAATGTTGCTGGGTACAACATAGTGTAAGATGTGCTCATGGAGATTATCTATTTTTTGCCTCTTGTAAACCAGCCTCAATCTAATTGGAAAGTAATAGTAAATTCTGGAAACGGGCAGAATGTCGAGCCGGTGTTTGCAAGTCCTTTTTCCTCTAGCCAGTCTATCTGCAGTGTCCAAGTCACGGTAATTCTAACTAATTAATTCTACAACTGATCTATGATAAGTGTTCAGAATGTGCCTTTGTGCAAACGTTCTATGCGCATGTGCGACAATGAACACTAGTGATAAGATGTCCTGTCTAAATATTTCTTATAGCATGATTTCTACATACCACTCCATATTTCCTGTTGCATTGGAGTCTGGTATTCCTACATTCTTGAAGTAATTCATCCTAGACCCTTGCTTCAAGGTCCTGATTCTTTATTGGGATAGCTCCAAGGATCTTCATCCTGAGGGTTTTTCATTTCTAATTGATGAATGATATTGAATGTCAGAAGTTCGACTTTGTTTATTTGTGGTTGTTGTCAAGACATTCCGTCATTTGGTCCATATGTGCTGAGTGGGGCTTTATTTTCCCATCAATCAATTTTAGGCTGCGTTTCATGTAGTGTAGTACAGAATTAATATTGCTGCCATTTTCTTTTTCTCAATGTTGTGAATATCCCCCCCAAGACTAGTTTCTCTTTTGGTATTCTGGAGGTTTTGTAGTCAAATGACAGCTTAGATTGCTTTTCTTGCGTTTTGCCTATTTTTGTTGTTGTTCCAACACTGTCTCCAGACCTGAAATCATCTAAAGCCAATTTCAGCGTAGGGAGACTGCAATATCGCAACTCCACAGAGGAGAGGGAGTTCAGGGCCTTCAGGGTGCTTACAAGACAACACAGCTGTTTGACCAGTCAGCCTGATGATCTCGCGATATGACCAGGCTGACTGGTCAACCAGGTGTGCTTATGTAGGAAGCCCCCTGAAGGCCCTGTCCTCCCTCTCTCCTATATACATATGTATTGTTCTATGTATCAATCACCATGAGGTTTCTTTCTTCAGGCAGAGTCCAGAGTTGTCAACCTTGATGCAGTATTTTCCACTTTATCAGAGAAACTTGCTTAGGAATCCTTCCCCTGACCCACTTTCTTCATATGTTTCTCTATGCCATGGTAGCTCTAAAAGAGTGCAATTCAGCAGTCACTGTTTACATTTGGTTTCCTCAAAGAGCAGAAAACATTTATTGCAAGAGTTACTGTATTTTCTCCCTTAGTATGGGTTGCGTGGCCACCTCCTGCCTGGGCTGCATCCATCTGGTCCCTGACTGTGCATCCTCTCTCTGCCTGTGGTCGCGAGGCATCTCTAGTGGTCCCAGTGCTCAATCACCACCGTTTCACTGAGAGGCTGGGCAACTGCGGTTACCACCTCTGCTGTCTGGGGAGCAGCTCCTCGCAATTGCAATCGGGGGCAAGCTTAGGCTCCCTTAACTCTTCAGGTGGCCTCTTGTGTCTATGCCTCGCTCAGATTCAGCATCTTCAGCATCATTTTGCTTTCAGCCTCCACCTTTTACCACTCTCCATGATGATTCCTGCTACTCACATCAAGCCCGGGCACAAGTGCAGATTAATGTTGCTGTTTTCGGGCCAGGAGGTTTATTTCAGCTGCGGATGAGTTACGGATTGGTAATTCTATCAAATAGGCCACGTTACAGCGTGGCCATCTTTGTGCGACGCATCTCCGCCACTCTGTAGCATTGAATATGACATGATTAATACCATGTTCATAAATGGATCTAATTATTACAATATTCCCATTATTTTTGTTTTGTTACTAATTGGTATTTCCCTTAGGAATTAAGGGTCACAGTTGAACTCAAAATGTTTCAGTGGTATTTTGTTAGTAGGTTCTATATTTATGTAACATTCTTATTACAATTGTAGGGTACCATGTGCTGCGCAACATTCTACTATTAACTATCATAAAGTGACATCTCAATTTCATTATTCCAAGTACCAATTGGCAGTGGGTAGGCAATTTGAACTGTGCTTTCTCTGTTTTGATACAGGACGCACAGTGGGGGACATGGTGGGTATTTATGGTAAGGTCAACATCATAATGTTTAATGGTCTAGAAGTGCAATAGCAAATTGATTTCTTATGCATTATACATTCTTTGTTACAACACTCAAATCCATCCTGATGCACTTTGTAATTAGTTTGCATTATGTGTAAAGTCATTTAGGCGCTGAAACAATTTTTACGTTAGCTTGCCATTCCACAATCTGCTCAAATGTCAAGTCATGTATCACTTCATTTTATTGGTGCTCATCATATGCAACATTTTACATGAACCTTATTCACTGTTTGTATGGCTGCGTTGCAAGTTCCAGCTGTAAAATTAGATTCTGCTCAGTCCTCTGACACAGCTAAGAGGGTGCAAAATTCGCATGCATGGTGCAGGTATAGAGCAGTTTGTTTCTGAAATCCTGTGCCTCTTCAAGGGAAGTGTGAGATCTAGAAAGACGTTCTGTCCTACAGCCAAAATTCTTCAGTTCTTTCAGTCAATGTGATGTGACTCTAATTGGCAAAGCGAATTCATTTTTCCTCTGGCTTAGTGGTTGAATAACACTTCACTGGTATTATTATTGAAGATTCTTATAGCTGTTTTAATCAATTTCCCATCATTTTCATGGGCTGCAAATCTTTCACTGAGGATGCTTGTTACTATAATCACTCTAAGAGTAGCTCTTCTAGATTCACAAGAATCAGATGAATGGAAGGTTTTCACAAAGTGACTTTGGATTGAAACTATGGAAAATCAGTAGTGCATTTAGGTTTACAGCTTTGGTATGTACGTTTGCTTCCAGTTTCTCATTGGAAACAAAAAATGTCCACCTGCATGAAAGAGTTGATGTATTGATAAAGTTTACATGCAGAGCCACACTCTATAGCCTGCAATGCAGTGAATCAGGAAATCCCAATCCGTTGAATTCCTTTTCCGTTGCATAAACTTATCATGGATATACCTTTGCTAGAGAAGGATCTGATTTTGGTATGAGTTGTTTGTTTCATGAATATATTGCAGTTCTGATAAACTATGTATATCTCTTTAGTCTGTCAGGCACTGTAGACTTCTAACTCTCTATCACATGCATAAATTGACCTAAATTGAATTACGCTTTGCTAGAAATGAGTTGGCCAAGTCGGATCACCGTAAGTTACAAAGACCACTATTTGCCTTGGATCACTAAAGGCTTTGCTGTTGTAATTCACTGTTGTTGCCAGTGCCATTGTATGATGACTTTCAACCCCTCATGTATCAAAATTCCTCTCTGTGTGTGACAATTTTCCTTCAAAATCCTATAGATTTCACTTTCAGATTGTTAAAAATGTCACTGATTCTAGTATTTTCAATCGTTAAGCAAACCTAGGTTTTTATTTCTAACATATAAAACTGCTTTTCTGATTAGAAAAGCGTTAGTTATTATGCAACCTCCATATATTGTAACAATGTTTTCTGACACATATTGAAATGATTTTCTCATCATCTTTTTTGTATATAATTACCATTTTCATGAATTGTTTTATAAATATTGTGCATTTTTAGAATTGGTTACAAATTTGCTTTACAAAGACTGAGGTCTCGGAGAATTCTGAAGTGTAACTTTACACTCTACAGTCAGTGTACATGGTGTGCTGTTTGAATTGTCGACAAGATAGAAATAATGATAATTTTAATAAAGGTTTTTCACCTTTTCAGATTGCTAGATGTTTTAGCCGCGAGGAAAGATCCCCATGGGCTGTCAGGGGAAGTGCTGATAGATGGAGCCCCTCAACCTCCCAACTTTAAATGCATGTCAGGCTATGTTGTGCAGGTAATTTGCTCTTTTTATGCTACCTTTAACGTTTCACTCAAAGCATTCTTCCATTTATGCTACTAGATAATGTCTTTCATTATGGTTGGATATGTTTTGGGAAAATATTTGATAAAGAATTGAGAAGTGGGCGCCTGCTCAATCTTATTTATTTTGTACAGCAGCACTTAAGGGGCTTGAAGAACTTCCTTCTTTCAGTATCATAAAGAGGAGGCTTAGGAGATTTTGCATGCTATATATTTATACCTGAAAACAAATCTGATTATCTGGCAGTTATAAAAATGCTTGTGTAAATTTACTAAAATGTTTGATGTAAAGAACAGTTGCAGCAGCAAGTCCTCATTCTACAGGAAAAAGTAGGAGTGGTCAATAAAAGGAGCAACCACTGTTACCCAGAGTTGTATCACCGTTATTGCTACTATTAATTATGTTTTAAAAATGTACATTAGATAGGTGTTCGATATCTGATCTGTGTCAAATTGGCACAATTATTGACTTATGTGGTGCAACACTCAAAAACTTCTCTAACAGTGGGTTCAGAATAAATGAGAAAAGAGGAAGAAAAAGTTCCAAAAAAAACGCGATGAAAGAAATATTTGTGACCCCTGCTGGAAAATCTGCATTCCAAGACAGGAGGCATAAGACTCTGGTTTGTATAGGAAGTGTACATTTTTTGTTGAGTATTCTTTGCTGATGGTGAACTCTTCTAAGAAGGTTTTGCCACTTAATCCACTCATCTGAGAACTTTCAGTGTCCACCAAATTCTAAATTAGCCCCATAGTATTTCGGACTCTTTGCAATTAAAAAAAAAGCAAATCATTTATTCTCCTGAGATCTCCAACACCTAATTGTTTTAAATGTTAACACACATAATTCGGCAATTGAGCAGTGAGGGTTTTAATGGGCTAGAGACAGAGTGAATGAATATATGTATCTGTGTGTAAAATATTTATATATATATATTCACTGAAAAACCATAGGTTTCAGACATATTATAGTTAGGAATTAGCATTTAAAAAACCTTAGAAATTCACTGAAAAAAACATAGGTTTCAGGGGCGTTATCGTTAGCTGGACATTTCACTCGTACAAAACCATTGAAATTCCCCCATTATAGTTAGTTCAGCTAACCTTAACTCGCGCACCCGCAATACACTGCTGATGACGTCACATATTACATCACTCATGACATGGTCCGTGACATCACTCATGACATCACTAATGACATCTCAAATGACATCACTGATGACATGATCCAGTGAATGTGTGTCTTTCTGAAATTTAAATATTTTTTATATATGTAGATCTCAAGGTCGATGGAAGAATAAATGAGTATATAAGTGTTTAAATGGATGATTTTTTTTGGGTAAAATTGATTGTATAACGGACTGATTAAGTGTATCTTAGTGAATACATGGGTTACTGAGTAATGTTTAAATATGTAAATATCTGTATCAGTCTCTCACTTTGTGTATAAGTGACTTCATGGGTTGGTGAGTAGCTACAGGAGTGTCTATATGGGTTATTGTTTGGTTTTTCGAGTATCAGTATGAGTGTCTGTATGGTTCAGTGGAGGGTATTACTTAGTGCATAGATGCATGAATGAGTACGTCACTGTTTGTATGTGTTGAAGACAGTATGTGTGCAGGACTGTATGGGTGGATGAGTGTGTGTATGGGTGTGTTAGCGAGTGAATGACTGTCTCAATAGTGTCTTTATAAGTAACTACATATGTTTTAAACTAGTATATGTGAGTATTGCTGTATATAAGTGAGTATATGTGAGAGTGAGAGATTGGAAGAGTTCCTGTATGAATAAGTATGTGTTTCTTTAAGTGATTTTTTTAAAAGAGTAAGTATGTGTAACTTTCTGTAGAAGTAAGTGTGCTGGTGTGTGTATAACTGTATATGCAAGTAAATGGATGTTTGATTCTTTATTAGCATGGGTGACTGTGTGTGAGTAACTCTATAGATGAGTGGTGGTGTGTAACAGGATGTATAGGTGTATGAGTACATATGATGAGTGAGTACATGTATGAGTGAATATATAGGACTGTTGGTGTATGAGAGAATCTGTATGTAGATCTTAGAATTACTGAATAGGTTGTTAAAACTGGTATTGGTATGACCATTGTTTAGAAAATGTTAGTTTCTATTTTTGAGTGTGTGTATCAAAGGTTATATTAGGGTGAGAGGAAGTATGCCACTCTTTCACAAGGATGATGTCATCAGTGATGTCATTTGAGATGTCATCAGTGATGTCATGAGTGATGTCACTGACCATGTCATGAGTGATGTAATATGTGACGTCATCAGCAGTGCATTGCGGGGGCGCGAGTTATACTTAAGTGCATATGCATTTATATATATGTATGTGTATATATATATACATGCATATATAAACATATATATAATCTGCATAAATATATAAATACAAATATAAATGCATGCATACATATATATATATGCATACATATGCATGTTATGTACATGAAAGTTTGAAAAACACTAATACAAGCAAAGCTAAAAAGCCACCTAGTTACAAACAGAATTGCTTTAACTTAAACGAGGGCGAGACCTATTGCATTTTCAATGCTTGTTTACTTTGGTTCCATCACGAATGTCCAATATACATGATAGCACCTCATTAAAGAGCATTGCAGTTAATAGAAGGTTTTAAGACTTTAGTTACATTATAAATCATTTGTTGATGGTACCATACTCATTTTAGGAATTGTGGTATGTTCTAAGGTGATTTTACCATGTGAAAAAGCCTTCTGCTGGGATATCATGAATCATGTTTGAGAGAAAACTATTTTCTCATGCGTTTCCCACAGAGGTTTGAAAGGTGATCTATAAGCTAAACTGAGAGCATATTTTCTGTAAATTCACATTATCTTTCTCAGTCATGTTAGAATGAAGTCTGACATTCTCAGTAAAACATGTACATCCAACAAGGGCAGAGACTGTCAAAGTTGATTCCTTTGTGTTCTACTGCAGCTTCCCAGAGTGTTCCAAAGAACAACTAGAGCGCTAACAGTCCTACTTATGATAAACGTATGGCACACCTGAAGCCATCTTGATTAGAATAAAGTGGTAACTCTTAAAACATTTAATTTAAAAAGGAGCAAAATGAGGGGGTTCATTTTGCCATAGAAAGTATGATTAGTGCTGCAGAAAGAAAAATTAGGGCACATTTTGAGTGACTTCTCAAATCCTCTTCTATTTCATTACAAAATTCTGACATGCAGACTGAAACATGCACTTTCAATACCAGCAACAGATTTCCCTGGTGAGCAGTACCTTTACTACAGTGATCTAATGAGCAACTAGAGTGCTAACATTCTGAATTTATGGCAAATGTGTGACACATCTGAATGCCTTCTTGATGGAAGCAAATTAAAAAACTGAAAGTATTCCTACTGAGGAGACTGTAGTAAATGAGGAAATTAGGAAACTTCATAACAAATAAGTCTCCCAAGATGGCCACCAGAGACAAAAGAGCCCAAATGTAGCACAAATATCACCCAGATGTAGCCCAAGTATAGCCCAATGACAGAGTGTCCCAGAGGGTTCTAAAGAACAACTAGAGCGCTAACAGTCTTACTTTTGACAAACGTATGGCACACCTGAAGCCATCTTGATTGTAATAAAGTGGTAACACTTAAAACATTTAATTTGCAAAGGAACAAAATGAGGGGGTTCATTTTGCCATAGAAATTTTGATTAGTGCTGCAGAAAGAAAAATTAGGGCACATTTTGACTTCTCAAATCCTCTTCTATTTCATTACAAAATCTGACATGCAGACTGAAACATGCACTTTGAATACCAGCAGCAGACTTCCCTGGTGAGCAGTAGCTTTACTACAGTGATCTAATGAGCAACTAGAGTGCTACCATTCAGAATTTATGGCAAATGTGTGACACATCTGAATGCCTTCTTGATGGAACCAAAGTAAACAAGCATTGAAAATGCAATAGGTCTCGCCCTCGTTTAAGTTAAAGCAATTCTGTTTGTAATTGGGTGGCTTTTTAGCTTTGCTTGTATTAGTGTTTTTCAAACTTTCATGTACATAACATGCATATGTATGCATATATGTATATGTATGCATGCATTTGTATTTGTATTTATATTGATATGCAGATTATATATATATGTTTATATATGTATGTGTATATATATATATATATACACACCTACATATATATAAATGCATATATATGCATATATATATGTGCATATGTGTGCGTATAGAGAAAGGTAGAGAGAGGAAGAGAGGTAGAGGTGTAGAGGTAGAGGTAGAGAGGTAGAGAGTATTAGAGAGAGAGGTAGAGAGTAGAGAGTGAGTAATAGAGAGAGAGTAGTAGAGAGTCAGTAGTAGAGAGTAGTAGAGAGTGAGTAGTAGAGTGAGTTTTAGAGAGTGAGTAGTAGAGAGTAGTAGAGAGAGAGTAGTAGAGAGTGAGTAGTAGAGAGTGAGTAGTAGAGAGTAGTTGAGAATGAGTAGTAGAGAGTAGTTGAGAATGAGTAGTAGAGAGTGAGTAGCAGAGAGTGAGTAGTAGAGTGTAGTGGAGTAGTAGAGAGTGAGTAGTAGAGTGAGTACTAGAGAGTAGTAGAGAGCGAGTAGTAGAGAACAAGTAGTAGAGAGTGTGTAGTAGAGAGTAGTAGAGAGTGAGTAGTAGAGAGAGTAGCAGATAATGAGAAGTAGAGAGAGTAGTAGAGAGTGAGTAGTGGAGAGTGAGCAGTAGAGAGTAGTAGAGAGTGAGTAGTAGAGAGTGAGTAGTAGAGAGTAGTGGAGAGACAGTAGTAGAGAGTGAGTAATACAGAGTAGTAGAGCGTGAGTAGTAGAGAGTGAGTAGTAGAGAGTGAGTAGTAGAGAGAGAGTAGTAGAGAGTGAGTAGTAGAGTAGTAGAGTGTGAGTGGTAGAGAATAGTAGAGTGAGTAGTAGAGAATAGTAGAGAGTGAGTATTAGAGAGTAGTAGAGGGTAGTAGAGAGTGAGTAGTAGAGAGTAGTTGAGAGTAAGTAGTAGAGAGTAGTAGAGAGCGAGTAGTGGAGAGTGAGTAGTAGAGAGTAGTAGAGTGAGTAGTAGAGAGTGAGTAGTAGAGAGTGAGTAGTAGAGAGTGAGTAGTAGAGAGTAGTAGAGAGTGAATAGTAGAGAGTGAATAGTAGAGAGTAGTAGAGAGTAAGTAGTAGCGAGCGAGTAGTGGAGAGTGAGTAGTAGAGAGTAGTAGAGAATGAGTAGTAGAGAGAGTAGCAGAGAGTGAGTAGTAGAGAGTAGTAGAGTGAGTAGTAGAGTAGTAGAGAGTGAGTGGTAGAGAGTAGTAGAGTGAGTAGTAGAGAGTAGTAGAGAGTGAATAGTAGAGAGTAGTAGAGAGTGAGTAGTGGTGAGTAGTAGCGAGTGAGTAGTAGAGAGTGAGTAATAGAGAGTAGTAGAGAGTGAGTAGTAGAGAGTATTAGAGAGTGAGTAGTAGAATAGTAGAGAGTGAGTGGTAGAGAGTAGTAGAGAGTAGTTGAGTGAGTAGTAGAGAGTCAATAGTAGAGAGTAGTAGAGAGTGAGTAGTAGAGAGTGAGTAGTAGAGTACTAGAGAGTGGTCAGTCAGTGTCAGTCAGTCAGTGTCATTCAATCAGTGTCAGTCAGTGTCATTCAATCAGTGTCAGTCAGTGTCAATCAGTCAGTGTCAGCTAGAGCAGCGCTGCTGACCTGGTTCTCTGGCTCTAAAGCAGCTCTGCTGACCTGCTTCTCTCCCTCTAAAGCAGCTCTCCTGACCTAGTTTCTCTGGCTCTACAGCTGGTCTGCTGACCTGGTTCTCTGGCTCTAGAGCAGCTCTGCTGACCTAGTTCTTAGGCTACAGAGCAGCACTGCTGTTCTGGTTCTCTGGCTATACAACAGCTCCGCTGACCTGGTTCTCTGGCTCTTAAGCAGCTCTGCTGACCCGGTTCTATGGCTCTAAAGCAGTTCTGCTGACATGGTTCTCTAGCTCTAGAGCAGCTCTGCTGACCTGGTTCTCTCCCTCTAGAACAGCTCTGCTGATGTGGTTTTCTCCCTCTAAAGCAGCTCTACTGACCTGGTTTCTCTGGCTCTACAGCAGCTCTGCTGACCTGGTTCTCTGGCCCTAGAGCAGCTCTGCTGACCTGGTTCTTATGCTCTAGAGCAGCTCTGCTGACCTGGTGCTCTGGCTCCAAAGCAGCTCTGCTGACCTGGTTCTATGGCTCTAAAGCAGCTCTGCTGACTTGGTTGTCTGGCTCTAGAGCAGCTCTGCTGACCTGGTTCTCTGGCTCTAACGCAGCTCTGCTGGCCTGGTTCTCTGGCTCTAACGCAGCTCTGCTGGCCTGGCTCTCTGGCTCTAAAGCAGCTCTGCTGACCTGGTTCTCTCCCTCTAAAGCAGCTCTGCTGACCTGGTGCTCTGGCTCCAAAGCAGCTCTGCTGACCTGGTTCTATGGCTCTAAAGCAGCTCTGCTGACTTGGTTCTCTGGCTCTAGAGCAGCTCTGCTGACCTGGTTCTCTGGCTCTAACGCAGCTCTGCTGGCCTGGTTCTCTGGCTCTAAAGCAGCTCTGCTGACCTGGTTCTCTCCCTCTACAGCAGCTCTGCTGACCTGGTTCTCTGGCCCTAGAGCAGCTCTGCTGACCTGGTTCTTATGCTCTAGAGCAGCTCTGCTGACCTGGTGCTCTGGCTCCAAAGCAGCTCTGCTGACCTGGTTCTATGGCTCTAAAGCAGCTCTGCTGACCTGGTTCTCTCCCTCTAAAGCAACTCTCCTGACCTAGTTTCTCTGGCTCTAACGCAGCTCTGCTGGCCTGGTTCTCTGGCTCTAAAGCAGCTCTGCTGACCTGGTTCTCTCCCTCTACAGCAGCTCTGCTGACCTGGTTCTCTGGCCCTAGAGCAGCTCTGCTGACCTGGTTCTTATGCTCTAGAGCAGCTCTGCTGACCTGGTGCTCTGGCTCCAAAGCAGCTTTGCTGACCTGGTTCTATGGCTCTAAAGCAGCTCTGCTGACCTGGTTCTCTCCCTCTAAAGCAGCTCTCCTGACCTAGTTTCTCTGGCTCTACAGCAGGTCTGCTGACCTGGTTCTCTGGCTCTAGAGCAGCTCTGCTGACCTAGTTCTTAGGCTACAGAGCAGCACTGCTGTTCTGGTTCTCTGGCTATACAACAGCTCCGCTGACCTGGTTCTCTGGCTCTTAAGCAGCTCTGCTGACCCGGTTCTATGGCTCTAAAGCAGTTCTGCTGACATGGTTCTCTAGCTCTAGAGCAGCTCTGCTGACCTGGTTCTCTCCCTCTAGAACAGCTCTGCTGATGTGGTTTTCTCCCTCTAAAGCAGCTCTACTGACCTGGTTTCTCTGGCTCTACAGCAGCTCTGCTGACCTGGTTCTCTGGCCCTAGAGCAGCTCTGCTGACCTGGTTCTTATGCTCTAGAGCAGCTCTGCTGACCTGGTGCTCTGGCTCCAAAGCAGCTCTGCTGACCTGGTTCTATGGCTCTAAAGCAGCTCTGCTGACTTGGTTCTCTGGCTCTAGAGCAGCTCTGCTGACCTGTCTCTCTGGCTCTAACGCAGCTCTGCTGACCTGGTTCTCTGGCTCTAAAGCAGCTCTGCTGACCTGATTCTCTCCCTCTAAAGCAGCTCTGCTGACCTGGTTCTCTGGCTCTAAAGCAACTCTGCTGACCTGGTTCTCTCCCTCTAAATCAGCTCTACTGAACTGGTTCTCTCCCTCTAGAGCAGCTCTGCTGACCTGGTTCTATGGCTCTAAAGCAGCTCTGCTGACTTGGTTCTCTGGCTCTAGAGCTGCTCTGCTGACCTGGTTCTCTGGTTCTAAAGCAGCTCTGCTGACCTGGTGCTCTGGCTCTCAAGCAGCTCTTCTGGCCTGGTTCTCTGGCTCTAAAGCAGCTCTGCTGACCTGGTTCTCTCCCTCTAAAGCAGATCTGCTGGCCTGGTTTCTCTAGCTCTAGAGCAGCTCTGCTGACCTGGTTCTCTGGCTCTACAACAGCTCTGCTGACCTGGTTCTCTGGCTCTAAAGCAGCTCTGCTGACCCGGTTCTATGGCTCTAAAGCAGTTCTGCTGACCTGGTTCTCTGGCTCTAGAGCAGCTCTGCTGACCTGGTCCCTTGGCTCTAAAGCGGCTCTGCTGACTTGGTGCTCTCCCTCTAAAGCAGCTCCACTGTCCTGGTTTCTCTCGCTCTAAAGCAGCTCCACTGTCCTGGTTTCTCTGGCTCTACAGCAGCTCTACTGACCTGGTTCCCTGGCTCTAGAGAAGCTCTGCCGGCCTAGTTCTTAGGCTACAGAGCAGCACTGCTGATCTGGTTCTCTGGCTCTACAACATCTCTGCTGACCTGGTTCTCTGGCTCTAAAGCAGCTCTGCTGACCCGGTTCTATGACTCTAAAGCAGTTCTGCTGACATGGTTCTCTGGCTCTAAAGCAGCTCTGCTGACTTGGTTCTCTGGCTCTAGAGCAGCTCTGCTGACCTGGTTCTCTGGCTCTAGAGCAGCTCTGCTGACCTGGTTCTCTGGCTCTAAAGCAGTTCTGCTGACTTGGTTCTCTGGCTCAAGAGCAGCTCTGCTGACCTGGTTCTCTGGCTCTAAAGCAGTTCTGCTGACCTGGTTTTCTGCCTCTAGATCAGCTCTGCTGACCTGATTCTATGGCTCTAAAGCAGCTCTGCTGACCTGGTTCTCTGGCTCTAGAGCAGCTCTGCTGACCTGGTTCTCTGGCTCTAGAGCAGCTCTGCTGACCTGGTCCCTTGGCTCTAAAGCAGCTCTGCTTACCTGGTTCTCTCCCTCTAAAGCAGCTCTGCTGACCTGGTTCTCTCGGTCTACAGCAGCTCTACTGACCTGGTTTCTCTGGCTCTAGAGCTGCTCTGCTGACCCGGTTCTTAGGCTCTAGAGCAGCTCTGCTGACCTGGTTCTCTGGCACTAAAGCTGCTATTCTGATCTGGTTCTATGGCTCTAAAGCAGCTCTGCTGACCTGGTTCTCTCCCTCTAAATCAGCTCTACTGACCTGGTTCTCTGCCTCTAGAGCAGCGCTGCTGACCTGGTTCTCTGGCTCTAAAGCAGCTCTGCTGACCTGGTTCTATGGCTCTAAAGCAGCTCTGTTGACTTGGTTCTCTGGCTCTAAAGCAGCTTTGCTGACATGGTTCTCTGGCTCTAGAGCAGCTCTCCTGGCCTGGTCCTCTGGCTCTAAAGCAGCTCTGCTGACATGGTTCTCTCCCTCTATAGATCTCTGCTGACCTGGTCCCCTGGCTCTAAAGCAGTTCTGCTGACCTGGTTCTGTGCCTCTAGATCAGCTCTGCTGACCTGGTTCTATGGCTCTAAAGCAGCTCTGCTGACCTGGTTCTCTGGCTCTAGAGCAGCTCTGCTGACCTGGTTCTCTGGCTCTAAAGCAGTTCTGCTGACCTGGTTCTCTCCCTCTAAAGCAGCTCTGCTGACCTGGTTTCTCTGGCTCTACAGCAGCTTGCTGACCTGGTTCTCTGCCTCTAAAGCAGCTCTGCTGACCTGGTTCTCTGCCTCTAAAGCAGCTCTGCTGACCTGGTTCTCTCCCTCTAATCCAGCTCTACTGACCTGGATGTCTGCCTCTAGAGCAGCTCTGCTGACCTGTTCTATGGCTCTAAAGCAGCTCTGCTGACCTGGTTCTCTGGCTCTAGAGCAGCTCTGCTGACCTGGTTCTCCTGCTCTAAAGCAGCTCTGCTGACCTGGTGCTCTCCCTCTAAAGCAGCTCCGCTGACCTGGTTCTCTGGCTCTAAAGCAGCTCTGCTGACCTGGTTCTCTGCCTCTAGAGCAGCTCTGCTGACCTGGTTCTCTGGCTCTAAAGCAGCTCTGCTGACCTGGTTCTATGGCTCTAAAGCAGCTCTGTTGACCTGGTTCTCTGGCTCTAAAGCAGATTTGCTGACATGGTTCTCTGGCTCTAGAGCAGCTCTGCTGACCTGGTTCTCTCCCTCTATAGAACTTTGCTGACCTGCTCCCCTGGCTCTAAAGCAGTTCTGCTGACCTGGTTCTATGGCTCTAGAGCAGCTCTGCTGACCTGGTTCTCTGGCTCTAAAGCATTTCTGCTGACCTGGTTCTCTCCCTCTAAAGCAGCTCTGCTGACCTGGTTTCTCTGGCTCTACAGCAGCTCTGCTGACCTGGTTCTCTGCCTCTAGAGCAGCTCTGCTGACCTGGGTCTCTGGCTCTAGAGCAGCTCTGCTGACCTGGGTCTCTGGTTCTAGAGCAGCTCTGCTGACCTGCTTCTTAGGCTCTAGAGCAGCTCTGCTGACCTGGTTCTCTGGCTCGACAACGGCTCTGCTGACCTTTGTTTCTCTGGCTCTACAGCAGCTCTCCTGACCTGGTTCTCTGCACTCACGATGCACGCACCTGACTTCGCGAAAATATATTTAAAAATAATATAAGTTTATTATAAGTACAAATATATTATTTTTATGAATATCTTAGATAATCTCTTGCCCTAATATGTATATTAAAGACACATACATATCATTTTGGAACATACATTTTTTTTGCGGGAGTCGCGCACCCAGCGCGCCCCAGCACGTATAGGACGTCACGCGGGACCTGCAACCGCGCAAGCATCTCGTACCGTAATGCGCATGTGTCGCGAATGCGCGGGAGCAGGAGTCGCAGACTGGTCGCATACCAATCGCGCATATCACGTGATATTAAATGTATATGATGTAACTGAAAAACACGCAGCCGTCGCACACCATACGCGGATCCTTCATGACTTTTCTAAAATGGCGGCTAGAATGCGCGCACTCACCGTGATGTGTACACTTTCAGTGCGCAACTCCGAAAAAAATTAGAATTTTTTTTTAAAGAAAATAATATAAATATATAAAAATAAAAAATGAAAACAAGAAAATTAATCAATATTTCAGTTTTAATAAAACATTTTTTTTTTGCAATTTTCAGAAAAATATGTTATTTAATGAATAAAATATTTATAAATAAACAGTTAAAAAAACTGTAGAAAATCAGTACAAAAAATAGATATAACTACTATCACACTTAAAAGTTCGCATTTAAAAAACCTTTGAAATTCACTGAAAAAAAACATAGGTTTCAGAGACGTTATAGTTATAAATTAGCATTTAAAAAACCTTAGAAATTCACAGAAAAAACCATAGGTTTCAGGGGTGTTATAGTTAGCAGCCCATTTCACTCATACAAAACCATAGAAATTCCTCCGTTCTAGTTAGTTCTGCTAACTATAACTCACGCGCCCGCAATGCACTGCTGATGATGTCACATATTGCATCATTCATGACATGGTCAGTGACATCACTGATGACATCTCAAATGACATCACTGATGACATCATCCACTTGACAATCTGATACACCTCATCACTCACTGTAAAATACAGAGTACCATATTTGAAACCATTGACACACCAATACCAGTTACTACATACCCACTCACTGATTCCTAAGTCTACACACTCAACTACCCATTCAACAACAGAATCATCTATACATGCAGTCATTAATTAATAGAACACTATCAAATGCACTTATACACATATATAGACATTGACACATCAGCAGTCATCCTAATCGGTTATGCAGTCATCCTACTCACTCATGAAAAAAATGTATCACACTTAAATTTACTCACTTACACAATTATCCAACAACACCTCATTTATTCAAACACATAGTAACTCATCGTTAATATGTTAAAAAAGCACCGTTACAATTATACACTCATTCATATAGTTACTCTCACAATCACTGACTCATACACATACTTATTTATATACACCAACTCTCACATACAATGCCTTTTATTTTTTTACTTTGTTGAAGATATACAACTAAAACATATTCGCTCACCAACACACAAATAAATACACTCAGTCACCCAAACAACTGTTTCCACATGCACTCTTACACCTATACACCTAGTCAATCAACCATTCACACATCTATGCATAGAGTTACACACACCCCATCCAAGCACACACAAACTCAGTGTCCCATACAAATACTCACCCAACTAATCAATAACTAATATACACACTGATGCAGCATGTTATACAACAACATAGACAGTGCTGCACACATTCACATAGTTTAGTTACTAATCCATGTATTAAGTAAGACACTTTTAATTACTCACTTAAAAAGACTGTCAGACAGCTACTAAATCCTCCATCCAGACAGTTATATATCCACTCAATCTTCAATACAGATTGGTATATATATAATACATATTTAAATTTCTAACTAAACCACATTCAGTGGATGATGTCATCAGTGATGTCATTTGAGATGTCATCAGTGATGTCATCAGTGATGTCACTGACCATGTCATGAATGATGCAATATGTGACATCATCAGCAGTGCATTGCGGGCACGTGAGTTATAGTTAGCAGAACTAACTATAACGGAGGAATTTCTATGGTTTTGTATGAGTGAAATGGGCAGCTGACTATAACACCCTTTGAAACCTATGGTTTTTCTGTGAAAAAACCCCCATATATATATATATATATATATATATCTACTGGCGGTCGCCAGTAGATAGTTATAGTTACAACCTAGTTTCCATAGGAAATCTCAAAATTCTTTTTTTAATAACTTTGGCGCCGGTTGAAATTTTCAAAACTAATGGGGCGCTCCGTTCAGCGACCACTGCGCCCTCCACGGCCTGGTCGCCCCCACGCTGCCCGCCTGCTCTGCCTGCCTCCTTACCTGCTGCCTGCCCGACCTCGGATCCCCGGCGCCCCAGCCGCCGCAGGGCCGCCCGACCTCGGATCCCCGGCGCCCCAGCCGCCGCAGGGCCGCCCACCAAGGCCGCATAAGTTTCCCTGCCGCGACCCCGCCCCCCCGCCTGCCGATTGGCCCCCGCGCTCCCCGCCTCCCAGCGGACCCTCCCTCCCGGCTCCCTTCTTTAGGGGACCCAGACCTCGGCTCAGGAGCGACTACTGCGCCCTCCATGGCCTGGTCGCCCCCACGCTGCCCGCCTGCTCTGCCTGCCTCCTTACCTGCTGCCTGCCCGACCTCGGATCCCCGGCGCCCCAGCCGCCGCAGGGCCGCCCGACCTCGGATCCCCGGCGCCCCAGCCGCCGCAGGGCCGCCCACCAAGCCCGCATAGGTTTTCCCACCGTTCCCTGCCGTGACCCCGCCTGCCGATTGGCCCCCGCGCTCCCCGCCTCCCAGCGGACCCTCCCTCCCGGCTCCCTTCTTATGACGCCCCCTGAGCGACCGCGCAGCGGACGCGCGCAGCGGGAGCACCGATTGAGCGCCGAAGGTGCGCCAAAGGTAAGCCCGTCTACGCCCGTCCGCGCCTGGACCGCGCCCCGCGCCAGGACCCCTGGCCCCCGCAGACCCCAGCCCACCCGCCGGACTTACGACGCCGCCACCCTCAACGCACTCAACACCGGCCGAATCCCAGGATGCTACCGAGCCACCCCGAGACGCACCCACGGACCCTTCAGCTGCCACTCCTGCAAGTTCACCTGCATCCGGACCTGCACTGCACCAACACTCACCAAGCCGAACACCAGCAGCAACCACCTGAAGTGCATCCTGCTCAACACCCGCTCCGTCCACAGACACGCCGTCCAACTCTGGAACCTCCTCGACACCACAGCTCCTGACGTCGCCTTCCTCACGGAAACATGGATGAACGCCTCCTCAGTGCCCGACATCGCCATCCCAGAGGGCTACAAGATCACCCGGAGGGACCGCGGCAACCAGACCGGAGGAGGCATCGCCATCATCCACAGGAACACCATCCGCATCACGACCAACACCGACGACACCCTGACAACCGCCGAACACCTGCACTTCCAGATCCACACCGACCCCAAGACCACCCTCAGAGGCACCCTGATCTACCGACCCCCGGGACCCCGCACACCATTCAGCGAAGACATCGCCGACTTCATCAGCCCGCACGCCCTCCCCTCCGCTGACTACATCCTCCTCGGGGACCTCAACTTCCACCTGGAGAACGACAACAACCGCAACACCACTACCCTGCTTGACAACCTCGCCAACCTCGGACTCAAGCAGCTGGTGACCACCCCCACCCACCTCGCCGGACACACACTCGACGCCGTCTTCTCATCCAGCAAGGACATCGTCTTCAGCCACGCCACCGGACTCCACTGGACGGACCACAGCTGCATCCACTTCAGCTTCAGAAGGACCACGATCCACCACCACCAGCCACAGGTTGCACGAAGAAGCTGGAACAAGATCACAGCCGACCAACTTGCCGCATCCCTGAGCCAGCACCCTCCCGCCAGCTCAGCGAACCCCAGCCAGGCCGCCGACAACCTCACGAAGTGGATCAGCAACTGCGCGGACGAACTCGCCCCTCTGAGGACTCCGCCCAGCAGACCCGGCAGCAAGAAGGCCCCTTGGTTCACCGACGAACGCAAATGCTCCAAGAAGAACTGCCGAGCCCTCGAGAAAGCCTGGAGAAGAGACCCAACAACGGACAACATGATTACCCTCAAGCTCGCCACCCGAAAGCACCATCAACTGATCCACGCCACCAAGAAAACAACATTCAAGGACCGCCTGGACAACAACGCACACAACAGCAAGGAACTCTTCAACATCGTGAAAGAGCTCTCCAACCCCAACGCCGGAAACAACGACATCACCCCATCGCAAGACCTCTGCAACTCCCTCGCCTCGTACTTCCACAACAAGATCGCTGACATACACAACAGCTTCAGCACACAAACAACGCCCCCCACGACCGCACCAACGCCCCCCACCACCACCCTCAGCGCCTGGACACCGATCAACACCGAAGACACCATCCGCACGATGAACTCCATCCACTCCGGATCCCCAACCGACCCCTGCCCTCACCACGTCTTCAACAAGGCCGACGCTGTCATCGCACCCCACCTGCGGGACATCATCAACACCTCCTTCGACACCGCCACCTTCCCGGAGAGCTGGAAGCACGCCGATCTCAGCGCTCTACTAAAGAAACCAACAGCGGACCCCACCGAACTCAAGAACTACCGCCCCATCTCGCTCCTCCCGTTTCCAGCCAAAGTCATCGAGAAGACAGTCAACAAGCAGCTGGCCGCCTTCCTCGAGACGAACGGATCCCTCGACCCCTCACAGTCTGGCTTCCGGGCCAACCACAGCACCGAAACCGCCCTCATCGCTGCCACCGATGACATCCGAGCCCTGCTGGACAACGGAGAAACAACGGCCCTCATCCTCCTAGACCTCTCCGCGGCATTCGACACTGTCTGCCACCGCACCCTAGTGCAGCGCCTCAACAACGTCGGAATCCAGGAGAAGGCACTGGATTGGATCATCTCCTTCCTCGTTGGAAGGACACAGAGTTCGCCTACCCCCTACCAGATCTGCAGCAACAGAAGTCAACTGCGGCGTTCCCCAAGGCTCCTCGCTCAGCCCCACCCTCTTCAATGTCTACATGAGCCCCCTTGCGGCCATCGCACGCCAACACAACCTCAACATCATCTCCTACGCCTACGACACACAGCTGATCCTCTCCCTCACCAACGACCCCGCCACCGCCAGAGCCAACCTACACCAAGGGATGAAAGACGTAGCCGAATGGATGACGACCAGCCGCTTGAAACTGAACTCAGACAAGACGGAAGTCCTCATCCTGGGCCCCCCGCCCTGGGCACCGCACCCAAACCGACAGACCACGCACGCAACCTGGGCTTCATCCTGGACTCCTCCCTCTCCATGACCAGACAAGTCAACGCCGTCTCCTCGTCTTGTTTCAACATCCTGTGCATGCTACGTAAGATCTTCCGGTGGATCCCCACCGAGACCAGGAAGACGGTCACCCAGGCCCTCGTCACCAGCCGTCTGGACTACGGCAACGCCCTCTACGCCGGAACCACCGCCAAGCTCCAGAAGAGACTCCAGCGGATCCAGAACGCCTCAGCGAGACTCATCCTCGACATCCCCAGACACAGCCACATCTCCAGACACCTGAGAGACCTGCACTGGCTCCCGGTCAACAAGAGAATAACCTTCCGGCTCCTCACCCACGCACACAAAGCCCTACACAACCAAGGCCCGAGTTACCTCAACAGCCGCCTCAACTTCTACGCTCCCAAACGCCATCTCCGATCGACCAGTCACGCCCTCGCCGCCGTCCCCCGCATCCGAAGAGCGACAACAGGAGGAAGGTCCTTCTCCCACCTGGCCGCCAAGACCTGGAACTCCCTCCCTCCCGACCTACGCCTGACCCAAGACCACCTCTCCTTCAGGAAGAAGCTCAAGACCTGGCTGTTCGAGCAGTAGCGGACCCCCCCCCCCCCCCCCAAGCGCCTTGAGACCCTCCGGGTGAGTAGTGCGCGTATAAATGCCTTTTATTGATTGATTGATTGCTCCTACCCTGAAGATCTCGGGGTGATTCGTCAAGCGGGGACCGAGAAAAAGGGGTGGCCCCAAAACGCGTTTTCCCCATGCATTTTTCCATAGGACCTTTAGTCGCAGCTACAGCCCGAACGGCTGAACAGAATTACGTGAAATTTGGCAGAGAGGTAGCCATAAGGTCAAGGAAGTGCCTTTTGCAGGTCTGGTGTAAATCTGTTCAGTATATCCTGAGAAAATAGCATTTAAAAGCATATCAATATCTATACGCGCGCACCGTGCGCGCACGGTGCGCGCACCCTGCCGTGCGCGAGCGCAATTCTGATTGGTTGTTAGAAGTCGGTAAACATTCGAATCGGTCAAAACCAGGAAGTGTCGGCCGCCATTTTGTCTCTCGCAGTCTGAGGGGGTTAAAATAAAAGGTGGAGAACTTGAAAAGGGGGCAGAGTGGACAGTTCCTGACCCCCTAGCCTTGGTCAGGGGGTCACAGAAGGACCCCCAAGGGCGAAAAAAACATTTTTTTTTTTTTTTTTTTTAATCGCGAGGTGCGCGCACGTTGCGCGCACGCCGATCCGTGGGTGCTCGGAGCGCGAAGTGCACCGAGCGCACGGTGAAAAACCTGGAAAAAAAATAAATGCATAACTTAGCATTTAAAAAAAACGTACAAATTCACTGAAAAAACCATGGGTTTCACACACGTTATAGTTACGAATTAGCATTTAAAAAACCTTGTAAATTCACTTAAAAAACCATAGGTTTCACACATGTTATAGTTAGCTGGACATTTCACTCGTAAAAAACCAATGAAATTCCCCCGTTATAGTTAGTGCAGGCAACTATAACTCACGTGACCGCAATCCTCTGCTGATGAAGTCAGATATTACATCACTGATGACATATGTGTCTTTATGAAAAATAAATATTTGTAATATATGTATAGCAAAAGATTAATGGAAGATGACATGGGTAAATAAGTGTCTAAATACAGTGATGTAATATCTGACGTCATCAGCAGAGGATTGCGGTCGCGTGAGTTATAGTTGCCTGCACTAACTATAACGGGGAAATTTCATTGGTTTTTTACGAGTGAAATGTCCAGCTAACTATAACATGTGTGAAACCTATGGTTTTTTAAGTGAATATATATATATATTACCTACTGGCGGTCGCCAGTAGGTAGTTATAGTTAGGACCCCTTTTCCATAGGAAAACCTCAACATTCTATTTTGAATAACTTTGGCGCCGGTCGACGAATCCTCGCGAATTTCTCAAAATAGGTGGGGCGCTACGCTCCGCTCCTACCCTGAAAGTCTCGGGGGGAATCGTCAAGCGGGGGCTGAGATAAAAGGGGGGTCCCAAAACGCGTTTTTCCCATGCATTTTTCCATAGGACCTTTAGACAGGGCTACAGCCCGAACGGCTGAACAGAATTACTAGAAATTTGGCAGAGAGGTAGTCCTCAGGTCAAGGAAGTGCCTTTTGTAGGTTTGGTGTAAATCTGTTCAGTAGATCCTGAGAAAATAGCCTTTAAATCAATATATATATCTGTGGCAGCTTACGGTGCGCTTACCGTGCGCTTACGGTAAGCTTACGGTAAGCTTACGGTACGCGTACGGTGCCGTGCGCGAGCGCGATTCTGATTGGCTGTTAGATCATAGTAAACATTCGAATCGGTCGAAACCAGGAAGCGGCGGCCGCCATTTTCTCTCTCGAACTGTCAGGGGGGTGAATAAAAAAGGTGGATAATGTGAAAAGGGGGCAGGCTCGACAGTTCCTGACCCCCTAGCCTTGGTCAGGGGGTCCCAGAAGGACCCTCAAGGGCAAAAATGAAATTTATTTTTTTTTCGAAAAATCGCCGTATGCGCGTAGCGTACGCGCACGGTGTAATCTGCGAAATTCCGCAAAATTCGCGGAATTACGCGTACCGTGCGCGCACGGCAAAAAAAAATTTGCAAAAAGGAAAGCTTAAAAAAAAATAAAAAAAATTGTGAGGTAAGGTTGGCTCTTATAAGAGCCGTTGGGTTCATACAGGGATGGAGGAAAGAAAGAATGGGAGTATTATGAGCGTCTACAAACATGCTGGTCTATCTTATTGTTAATAAGGGGAAGACTGACCTCCCCAAAAACAATAAGACCACCACATTTTGTACACCTCATTTCAACACTCCCAAATCGAGGGTTGATGTCCAAAGGAAAAGAAGAAGGTGATGCTCCAACAACAGAGGAAGGGCTCAGCTGAGCTGCCGGTAATGTACTCGGCTGAGCATCTGAGGCTGGGCTCTGGTGACTTACTGAAGAGTTTTCTCCAGTATGTCGAGCAAAGGTCCTTGGGTGTCTGTCCTGGAGGTGTCTCATCATAGAGTGATTTCCAAAGGAATATTTCCTCCTTGGATTTCCTCTTGATAAAACACGACCACAAAGTGTGCAAGTGACCAATTGAGCATTCACCTTTTTCTCCCCCTCTGGAAAAGTGAAATACTCCCATACAAAAGAAGTCTTTTGTTTCCTTCTTCTCTGGATCATGGTGGTGCTGCTGGCCTCACTCTCAGAAGAGGTCTGCTGTTCTGCCATTGTATCCCAATGTCAATCCAGCTCCTGCTCCTAGAGAATCACAAGCAGAAATGAGGGGAATGGGTGTGGTGTGGGAAGAATCTGGAACTGAAAGTAGTTTCAACCAATGAAAAGTGTTCTTTCAAGCAGTAATGAGGGGAATGGGTGTGGTGTGGGAAGTTTCTGGAAGTGAAAGTAATTTCAACCAATAAAAAGTGATCTTTGTAAGTCACATGACCTGCCGTGCGCGCACGTGACGCTTACGGTGCGCTTACGCAGCGCTTACGTCACTTTCGCGCATGCGCATTACACGCCCCTGCGTAACCGCGACGTTGCTTCCGGGTATACGCGTACGGCACGCACGTATCACGTATCGCGCATGCGCATTACACGCCCCAGCGTAACCGCGACGTTGCTTCCGGGTATACGCGTACGGCACGCACGTATCACGTAGGCGCGCTGCACTAATGACGTCCAGAGCGCGTAGCGTCAGCTTACCGTACGCGTATCCTACAAGCGCGTAGCGTCAGCTTACCGTACGCGCACGGAAAAAAATGCATTAAAAAAAAAAACCTTTCCATAATGCAGGATATAGTACATATATTATTATATAAAAAGGCTTACAAAAAATGACATAAAAAAAATTTGCATTTAAAAAACAATACAAATTCACTGAATTTTGGAATCACACACATTATAGTTAGAAATTTAAAAATCTTGCAAAGACACTGGAAAAACCATAGGTATCAAACATATTATAGTTAGGAATTAGCATTTAAAAAACCTTGCAAATTCACTGAAAAAACCATAGGTTTCACACATGTTATAGTTAGGAATTAGCATTTAAAAAACCTTGCAAATTCACTGAAAAAACCATAGGTTTCACACATGTTATAGTTAGCGGAAATTTTACTGATAAAAAAACAGTGAAATTGCCCCGTTATAGTTAGTGCTGGCAACTATAACTCACGCGACCGCAATCCTCTGCTGATGACATATGTGTCTTTATGAAAAAAAAATATTTGTAATATATGTATAGCTAAAAATGTATGGAAGAAGACATGGGCAAATAAGTGTCTAAATACAGTATTAGCATCAGCAGAGGATTGCGGTCACGTGAGTTATAGTTGCCAGCACTAACTATAACGGGGCAATTTCACTGGTTTTTTATCAGTAAAATTTCCGCTAACTATAACATGTGTGAAACCTATGGTTTTTTCAGTGATATATATATATATACACATACATATGAAATATGTCAGAAATATAGATTCATTGGTGGAAAGGGTCCATTTTGGTAGTAAACCTAAATTGTGTAGTTATAAAGTTATGGGGCATGAGTCACAAAAGTAAATGTACACTTTTTTTTAAGTTTACGAATGTTTGCTATTCAGGAAGGCATTTTACGACTAGTATCTTTAAGACTGTGAAGTCTCCCCACATAACAAAGTAGGACAGTCCTATCTTTTTATGTGCGGAGACTCAGCAGTCGTAACGATATTATCATTTAATGCCTTTGTGAATAGCAAACAATGGTACACTTATAAAGAAGTGTAAGTTTACCATTGGGAATCAGGCCCATAAGGCACAAAAACTCTGTGATATATTGGGCCGCAGTATATTGCAGTACATGTCAACAACAAAAAAGTATATGATTGGCTAATGACTGCCCTTACTGAAGTAAAAGGGGGCCATATTGTTTAAACCAATCTCTGGCTCTTTTCTGGCTTTTAAGTGTAAATATAGTGTTCAACAGTTTTATAAATGTATAGGGAGAGATGGGACAATCTATATACGTCTGTAAAGGTAAGTAAAAGTTTTTTTATTAGTTTATATATATTTTTTAAATGTAAACGGAGTACTGAGCTACTACCATATTGTTTAGACTGCAGTTAGTCTGTGTTCTAGGTTTTAAGAGTAAATATTGTGTAGTATAGTGTTTTAAAAAATATCGTTTTTCATTTAAAAAAAAAAAAAAGTTTTAAAGTGCACTGTAGTGCGCAATATTAACCCTTAAAACCCAGAACGCAGAGTAAGCGTGGTCAAAACAATATTTCGTGTTTTCTAAATTAAAAGTGCAACATATCTTTAAGACCACACTTAAGCCTTGATTATGAGTCTGGTGGTGCATGGGCTGCCAGACTCACAGAGGCGGTCTCCTGACTGCCCTATTATGACTAGGGCGGTTGGGCAGGCATTGGACCACTGCAACCGCCACGGAACTGCCGGCTTGCCCTGGAAGTTGTGCTTCGGCCCTCAGGCCACAATATGTTTGGTAGGACCGCTGCGGCCCGCCAAGCATATTGCGAGTTTCCTTACCGCCACAATTTTCCTGGCGTGCAACCGCCATAAAAAGTGTGGCATTGAGGAAACAGCCCTTGGTGCCTCACGCCATGTGGATGCACTATGTGCATTCACATCAGTACCTGAATTGCATGGACTGCAGCAGTCATTCTCATTGAGGTGCCTATTTCATAGGCACTGCCCTGGGAACGCCAAAGAACCGCCCGTTAGACCAGGAGAAGACTCCTGATCTGGTGGGCGGTTCCTACACAGTTTTGGCAGTGCAAGAGCTGGGCGGTCCTGCTCTCGCACCGCCAAACTCATAAGAAGGCCCTTAGTGTGTGTTCTGGTTTTTAAGGGGAAATGTAGTGTTGTACAGTGTTTTTAATTGTTTACTTATCTGTTTTATTTTTATTTTTTAAGCACCTTGTTTTACACAAGATTTCCCCATAAAACTGACAACGCAGACTAAGTTAAGTGTAAAATAAAAAAAAAGAATATGTACAAAATTAAAAAACATTGCACTACAAGTTACAAGTTAAATCTCTTGTTTAGAAGAGTTCAAATGGAGAGGCAGTGTGTTTATTTGGGGCCGAATAGATCGCGTGGTGTCCAAAAACACACGTTTCCATTAGACCGTGGGTTTGATTAGATTATGCTATTGGTGACAGAGAAAGAAACCTCTTTAAGATAAAAGAGCACATTCTACAAGACGAAAGACTTTGCTTCTGTTTTTCTACTGACGGATGATTACTTGGAGTCAGCTGACACACTTTTGACATTTAAACTGTGAAGGCGCGTCGTTTGAAAGATTGCGTTTGTTTCTACTGCCCAAGAAAAAAGGGAAATCCACTAACTAGCCTGTCACTTGTCACGCAATTTTTACAGTTGGTTCAAGAATTTCGCATTATGTATAGAAACTATTTTTGAGGTGAAGACTCGTCAGATCTCACAAAACCGGTCCAGACAACGAGACACTTTTCCACAGTCAGATGTCTTTTAAATGCTAGGAGACATTTTTGCCATTGTCCGTGTACTTTCTAAATAGATTCTCTTCCGTCTTCTGTGTGAGCTACATTCTGTACGTATGTCACAGCCACGCGGGTGCTAGAGAAACATCAACGTTACATGCTCAGCAGGTTAGTAACCTTCAACAAGTGCCCAGAAAATTTGAATTTTGTAAATTTTTCTCAGTATAGCACAGGCTTCTCCAGTGAGCCGCTCGCGTGTACAACTCCTAATCTACTTGTAAATAGCTCTCCTGGGTGCAGCCAGCCTACTAAATTAGAAACTTTTGCTTTGTTGAATTAATGTATGTATACCAAAATTGGAAAACCTGTATTCGAAATGACAATGTGCGTAATTTCAGAACTCATAAGCCTATATATATTTGGAGAAAAATGGTCGAATTTCCAAAATATATTTAAACCTGATGTTTGAGTGATAAATTATGCAGCATTGGAGAGACTTGTTACTCATATTACCTTGGTGCCAGTGGCATGGTTGTCATACATTAGCCATGTAGAGGCATTCCAAACTCAAAGTCTTTTTTCCATTACTTTTGGCAATCCTGCCTGATGCACCAAGGGGGCCACTGCTGGTCATCTTTCATGGGGTGGCCACTAATGTAGGTTGTCTTTTTTAACTATTACAATACTAATATTAGTAGCTTCGATGATTTTCATTGAACATAAGTATCTCTTTTTGAACAAAAAGTTGGAGACCCCTGGTATAGCACCTATCTTGGAAAGGATCCTATGTAATACACTATTTTAGATGTATGGAGTCTGACAAAATCTGCCTGTAAGCATTCCCTTATAAATGTCTAAAAAATGTTTTTTAAACACACTTATGTTTATTGTGTCACTTTGAGCTGGGCCTATTCAGGCCCAGAATTCTGGGCTCAAAGTGTGGCATTCAGATATATCTGAGGGAGATTGATATACAAATAGGAAGAAGCAAGGGTAGCATCTTGGGGTTTTTGCCTAAATTAAGTGGACATAGCTCATTTTATGTAATGCATGTAGTACTTTGTATCATATAAATGTTTGGCTTTTCTATGTTTCTTTATTTCCTAGGCTTTGGTATATTTAATAACGTTTGTGTTAGCACTTTTTCAACATAATGTGGTTTTGTGCGCCCTCACGGGCCCTTGCGTAGTAAATTAATGCCACGTTTTGTGTTGTGTTGCAACACGTGAGCACAAGTGCAAAACGTCAGCAAATATACCTCTGAGTTTCTACTTAGTACAAATGCAGATGTGTAAAATAAAATTTGGTTGTTAAAAAAATGCAAGATGATGCCATTGGAATGGTGAACAGAAAAAAGATGATTTCCTCTTTCTTCCAAGGATGATGTTGTTATGGGGACCCTCACAGTAAGGGAAAATTTGCAGTTCTCAGCAGCACTCCGGCTTCCTAGAAACATTCGTCAGAAGGAGAAAGATGAACGTATCAATCGGATCATGAAAGAACTCGGTTTAACCAAAGTGGCAGACTCAAAGGTAATTTATGACATTACTTATTCAGTTATTGAGATTGTTACTGACTACATAATGATATTTAAAGGTAGAGGTAAGTAAACTTAAAGTAGCTGCCCTCTCACTCCCTGTAACCTTAAAAAGTATCAAGTTCTTGCACAAAAACCTACAATAGTTTTAGATGGCAAACTACTCCCTTAATTAAAGTTACTTTCAACTTTTTAAAACTATAAACGTAAATTGTAGTACTTAATAGCCACACAGGAGCCTGGTTAGATCTCTACTGGCCAAACCACAAAAAGGAGCTGGAGGGGCAGAGAACAGGTCATCCCCCACTCAGAAGTCTGTGTACAATAAAGGACCTGTTCACACAGTGAGCATTTAGTTCATATATCCATTGCAGTTGTCATCTAATTTAGACAGACTGTAGAGCAAGTGATAATGTCATCTATGCTGCTTATAGGTATGGCTCACTAATCAAAGAAAAGACAAAGGTTATTCAAACGAGATAAGAAAAAGGCTGTCTTTTTATCCAACAATAATATCTACAGACACCCACATGTGGTAGAAAGTGTAAGAAAGGAGTGATGGCGCCTCACGGTAGCAACACCACAGAGGATAAAGCAGGAAGGTACTCGCCTGCTACCTCAAGATCTCATCATCAGCTGCCACCACTCCGCAGGAAGAAAATGTGTGTGAGAGAGTGAAAGCAAGAGACTGGGTAATGACCCAAAACGCAAAGTGCTAGGGTGTGTAACAAGAAGATGAGAAAAGCTGTGCAGAGAACCGTGCACCGTAATAGACCCCACAGTGTATATACACAAATTTGAGTTGGTTCACACTGGCTTTATACTTTTTATTCTATGCTGTGTGACCACTCGTATATAAAAAATGCCGACATGTTTCATTGCCATTTGGAAAAACTCACGGCAACTTCTTCAGGGCGTGGAGTATTATCATTCCACCCTTTAGCCTTGCTTGATCAATTAAAAACAATTCGGGATATTGCCCATCATGGGCATACCTTTACCCTCGAGCTTTTGTATGTGTGGCGGCGATCACTTGTTCAAGGCTCATCCCCTCGACTCCTATCGTGAGTCGATATTGCGTCCGTGTCCGCCATTCACTCAGCACTGCATCTCATCTTCTCGTTACACACCCTAGCACTTTGCGTTTTGGGTCATTACCCAGTCTCTTGCTTTCACTCTCTCACACACATTTTCTTCCTGCGGAGTGGTGGCAGCTGATGATGAGATCTTGAGGTAGCAGGCGAGTACCTTCCTGCTTTATCCTCTGTGGTGTTGCTACCGTGAGGCGCCATCACTCCTTTCTTGCACTTTCTACCACATGTGGGTGTCTGTAGATATTATTGTTGGATAAAAAGACAGCCTTTTTCTTATCTCGTTTAAATAACCTTTGTCTTTTCTTTGATTAGTGAGCCATACCTATAAGCAGCATAGATGACATTATCACTTGCTCTACAGTCTGTCTAAATTAGATGACAACTGCAATGGATATATGAACTAAATGCTCACTGTGTGAACAGGTCCTTTATTGTACATAGATCTCTACTGGCCCAGGGAAATGGGCTCCGTCCCTACACCCAACTTGGTGGCAAAACAACTGGGCATAATAATTGATCACTAACTCTCCATGAGTCCGCAAATCAATAATGTGGTCTCAAAAGGAGTTTTAATCTTCGGGCAACAAGGTAGCTCCCTCCATACCTCTCTTCTGAAGCCTTGAAATCAGTCAAGGCAGCAATGATTGGAGGAAGAATTGACTATGCTAATAGTGTCTAGGGCTACCAGACTGTGATCTAAAGCATATCCATATACTTCAGAATGCTGCCGCTAAGCTTGTGCTAAAGGTCCCCCGTAGATCACATACTATTTAGTTGTCAAAATCTGCCTTGTTTGCCAGTGGCACAGCATATCCAATTTAAAGTCTGTTGCTTAATATTTAAGGCTATCCGTGGCTTAACTCCAGAGTTTCTTACTCGGCATATCTCTAGTTATACTTTAACTAGGGCTCTACATTCTTCCACCGCCAATCTTCACGGGATTTTCTTAGTTTGCATATATCTAGTTATACCCCAACTAAGGCCCTGTTCTTCCACAACCAATCTTCTAGTGGTACCCAGGCACCATTAAACTAGAGTAGGAGGTCGCAGAGTCTCAGTTTAAGCTCCAAAGATATGGAACTCCTTCCCAACATCTATTTGGGCTATAACTTCCCTTGAATATTTCAGAGGAGTATTGAATACCTGGCTGTTGAAGAAAGCCTCTGGCACTGGAAGATAGCAATTGACATTATAAGAGCAATGCTTTCCTGAGGGCTTAGCACAACGATACCTCTTGGGTGAACAAGCACTCTACAAGTCTTCATGACCATAACCATAAACATTGTTTGAAAAGTCCTATGATGTGGAATATTTTACTTTATCCTAGAGTGATCATATACTCTGGGAACTTTGTATTGTAATGGAGTACATCCATGAAGAATGTTCAGGTTAACCACACACTGATATGGGTACTGAACCATTTTAACCCATATGCTTGGGAGGTGTGTATACAGTGTGTGTGCCCACCCTCGACACTTGTTACCTTAAAAGTAAGCATTGGTAAATCCAGTAGCTCTGACTTTAATGTGCACATGTTTGTAAACAATGTATATACAAATGTGCATGGACTATTTGTGCTTTGCCACAGTGTAACCTGCTGCATGGTACTGCACGCTTGGTGAACAAAAACATTGTACCGACATAGGGGGCACAGAACTATCCAAGCTGCACAGGGATGAGGCACAAAAAAGTGTACTCCTGTGTTCATGTATGTTAGTACATTCGAGACAGGCCTTTTGGCTTTGGCAGTGTGTATTTTTCCCCCTCATTGACACGTTCTGGTATAGTCATAGGACCCAAGCTGTACCTTAAGCAACCCGAGGTCACTGTCTGGTCAAAAGAGACCTCTGGTTATTTGTTTACTTGTTCAGAAGGGACACAGCTTGGCATTTCAAGCTGGACTTATTCCTGTTACAGCAGGTACAAAGATGAATTGCATATTGTCCATGTCCATGGTACAGTGAGCAAAAAACGATGGACTGGAATGCAGCTCACAGTAGTTACCAGAAGCTGGGTTTAATTCAAGCTCTCCACTCCTGTGGTTGCAGCTGTTGTCACTGCTGCTGTTCTATTTTGGCAGCTGTTGATGCTCTTGTCCTTCTTGTGAATACAGTTGTTGTCAATGCTGTTTCCCCTGCTTTGCTGGCAGTTGTTCTTGCTGCTGTTATCCCTGCCATAGAGGTAGCTTTTGTCACTGCTGAGTTCATGCTGTGGCCCCTTTTCTGTCAATGTTGTTGCTGATATTTTCCATGCTGTGGTTGCTGCAGTGACCCCTTCTGTGGTTACAGCTGTGGTAGCTGCTGGGATCCATGCTGTTTGGGCAGCTGTTGTTGCTACTGTCATCCCAGCTGTGCAGGCAGATGCTGTTGCAGAAGAGGTCCGTGCTGTCATGAAGCCTACTGTTTTTGATGTTGCCCTGCCATGCTGGCAGCTATGGTTGCTACTTTGGTCACTGATGCTGTTACAACTGCTATGAAAGCCCTTGTAGTTACTCTGGTAGTGATTGGTGTCACTACCAGAGTAGCAACAAGTTGCTCTGTCTCTGCTGTGGTACTCGCTATTGCTATTGATATGGTGGTGGCTGCAGTGCTCCCTGCTATGTTTACTTTAGTGACCATTGCCCTGGTACTTGTCATGTTTGTATCTGCAATCCCTGCTGTCATTACAACTGTGGTTACTGTTGTGGTGCCTGATGTCCTTCCAGCTGTTGTTACTGCTTTGGCAGTTGTTGCTTTAGTATTGAGTCTTGAAGCAGCTGTTGTGGTTGGTGTTGTTACATTTGTTGCTAAAGTGAATGTTGCTGTGGTGGTAGCTGCTGTTGTCCCTCCTGTGTTTACAGCTGTTTTCACTGCTATTGTTTCTGGCTTGTTGGCAGCTGTTGTTGCTGCTGTTGTCCTTATCCTGAGAGCCGTTGTGGCTGCTGCTGTGGTTGCAGAACTGGTTGATACTATGGTCCTCACAGCTGTGATGACAGTTGTTGTTGTAAAAGTGTGTTCGAGGCATATGAGCTGTAGATCGTACACTGTGCATAGATCGCCATCTGGTGTTGGGCTTGGATGCTTGCACCTTGTTGTTGTCTTGGAAGAATTCTTTTGTAGTCATGAGATAGGTGACTCCTCCCTTGGACGATAGTGCGCATGGGCTTCGACTCCATCCTCAGATTGTTTTTTTTCCGCCATCGGGTTCGGATGTAGCTTTTGCGCTCCGGTTCGACACCTTATTTTCCAAACCATTTTGACGCGCAAACTATCTACGGTATTGTTTTCGATCGTGTGATCTTCAACGTGCATCTCAACTACTCAATTCAGGTTGTCGACGCAGACCGCTGGGCGTATCGACGCCGTCCGGGCCTACAGCTCATGGAAAGGACTCTATTCAAAAAATGCCCCCATTGTGGAGCGAAATTCCCACACAGTGACCATCACAAGGTCTGTAACCTGTGTCTCTCTCTCGACCGCGACAAGAACAATTGCCAGGCCTGCGCCTCTTTTCGATCCAAGAAAACCATCTGTGATCGCCGGGCTCAACGACACATCATGGCATAGTGAGCAGCTCCGGCACCTGCGGACATCTTCGACGAAAGCCCCGATGTCCCCAGAGGAAGATTAAGAGGATTTGGAAATCGTGTCCGAAGCAGATGACCATATCACTCCTGGTCAACGAGTGAGTACAACTGCCCCTACCCCAACCCCACCCGGAAAAAAGAAGGCCCTGGTCAAGACTTCGCCTGCAGGCCCCCAGTCACAACCGGAAGCAAGCTTCAGAAGCCCCACCCCCGGGCCCGGCTCCGAAGATAAAGGACAAGCCTTCCGGTAGCTCGGGACCGAGCAAACCGCATATCAGTGTCCCGCAGGCGCCTTCGGCACCAAAGACGGAAGAGCAACCTACTCCCAAAAAGAAGTCGGCACCGACCACCTCGACGCCGAAAGACAAACATTCGGATCCGAAGCCAAAGCCCTCAGAACCGAAAAAGATTTCCGCCTTCATAGCCAAGCCAAAGGACTCCAAACCACCTCCTGAGGCCTCAGAGCAGAAATCCAAACCCCGCTCGGACCCGAAAAAGTCGGCGCCAAAAGCGGTTACCAAAGAGGAAGAACTTTTTCGACCGTATCCGGTCGATCCCAAGCAGAAAAAACTCTTTATAGACCCCAAAACAGGACATGTGGCTGCTGTTCCACATAAGAAGAGGAAGCTGGACACACCAGAAACTCCTGCAGTGCCTGTAAAGAAAAAAGACTGTGCCACTTCACCTATAAGACCCTCTTCTCCTGTTCTTCCTCCTAAACCTGTCTCTCTTCTACAACTTCCACCACATTCACCACCACAGGATGATGCTAATGATGATTTAGGGGGTTGGGGAGGCCACAATGACCCTTTCACTGACCCTGATGATGACACGGACACACCACAGGATGATTGGGACGATTATGATGACCCAATAGATCCCCCAGACCTCCCTGAACCACAGTCATATCCAACAAAACCATCTCCCCCAGATGACAATATTGGTTTTGGTCAGCTGGTTAATAGAGCTGCTGTCTACCATGGTGTTCACATGCCTTAAGACCCTGCAGACGAGGATTTCCTTCTAGATTCCTTCGAACAGTCACAGAAGACTGTCCAAATACTGCCAATGCTAAAAGGGGTCATTAAACATGCCCCTGACATATTCAAAGACCCAGTGAGAGCTAGAATTCTCAATCCCAGGATTGACAAAAAATATAAACCTGCCCCCGATGATCCCATCTACATCAAAGGGCAGCTACCCTTAGACTCATTAGTGGTAACTAAGGCTAGGAAACGCGCCAACCCTCAGACCTCCGGTGACGCACCACCTCCGGATAAGGAATCTAAGTTGTTAGGTGCCTCTGGCAAGAGAGTTGCTTCCCAAGTAGCCAATCACTGGCGCATAGCCAACTCCCAAGCATTACTTGCTAGGTATGATAGAGCTCACAATGATCGACTAGAAACCCTCTTATAACACTTACCTGATCAGAACAAAACCCAGGCAAATGACTTAATTCAAGAGGGCAAATTAATAACCAACGCCTCAATCAAGTGTGCCCTTGATGCAGCTGACACAGCCTCTAGGTCCATTAACACTAGGGTGCTACTCAGACGACATGCCTGGCTACATATTTCAGGCTATAAACAGGAGGTACAGACAACCATCCTCAACCAGCCGTTCAATCAGGAACAACTTTTTGGACCGGCTGTAGACACCACTCTAGAGAAGATGAAAAAAGACACGGAGACTGCTAAATCCATGGGAGCATTACAGTCTCCATCCACATGTGGTTCCTTTCATCGCTCCTTTTATAGAGGAGCATCCAAAAACATTGGAACAGAGACCGCCTCCTCTTCCTACAAAAATACCACGCAAACATCCCCCAAAAGGATATTTTAGAGGCGGATACATAGGAAATGACAACAAAGGGAGAGGCCGAGGTAATAACACACGTGCCTCCCCCACTAATAAACAGTGACTTCCCTCCACTCCCTCCAGACCATTCCACTCCGGTCGGGGGAAGACTTTCACAGTTTCTACCTGTCTGGGACTCCATCACAACAGACAAATGGGCAAGACAAATTATCCAGTATGGTTACTGCCTGGAACTTACAGCAACCCCACCCACCATACCACCCAAACAGCATCCAATGTCCACGGAACACCTTACACTCTTAAAACAAGAGGTTCTCTTACTGCTTCAAAAGCACGCAATAGAGCCAGTTCACTTACAGCATCAGGAACACCGGTTTACTCACTATTTTTCCTAATCCCCAAGAAGGACGGGACTCTAAGACCAATACTCGACCTCAGACCCCTCAATCTTTATATACAGTCAGATCATTTTCATATGATCACTCTCCAACAGGTCCTCCCACTGCTGCAACAAGACGACTTCCTTGCCACATTCGATCTCAAGGATGCATACTTCCACATTCCCATATATCCTGCTCACAGGAAGTATCGAAGGTTCATACTGGACGGACAACACTATCAGTTCAAAGTCCTTCCATTCGTGGTGACCACCGCACCCAGAGTGTTCACAAAATGCCTTGCGGTAGTAGCAGCACACTTGAGAAGACAACAAATCCATGTCTTTCCATATCTCGACGACTGGCTAATAAAAGCCAAGTCATTCAACCAGTGTGCTCATCACACTCATCAAACCATCCAGCTGCCACACGACTTGGGATTCACAGTAAACTATACCAAGTCACAGCTTCAGCCCTCTCATATACATCAGTATCTAGGGGCCACAGTAGACACCTCTAGAGCTCTGGCATATCCCAATCCAGCCAGGCTAGCCAGTATACAAGCCCTAATCACCAAATTTCAACCACAGCATTCCCTTCCAACAAGGGTATTCATGCAACTCATAGGAATGATGGCCTCTTGCATCTTTATCGTACCTCATGCAATACTTCAGATGCGCCCCTTACAGGAATGCCTAGCACATTAGTGGAACCAGGCTCAGGGACAACTTACAGATCTGGTGTTGGTGGACAGCCGCACACATCGCTCTCTGCAGTGGTGGAACACACGAAACCTGTCCAAAGGGCGGCCGCTCCTGGAACCAGTTCCACAGATAGTGCTAACAGCAGATGCATCACTCACCGGTTGGGGAGCCCATCTTCTAAAACATACAATTCAAGGAAAATGGACCACTTGACAAAGTGCTCCATATCAATCACCTATAATTACTAGCAATATTTCTAGCCTTAAAATCATTCCAAGTACATCTACAGCACAAGACTGTCCTAGTCCGGACGGACAACATGACAGCCATGTATTAGATACAGAAACAAGGAGGCACAAATTCTTTGCAGCTGTCCCAGCTCGCACAAAACATTTGGAGATGGGCCATTCCACAAAACATATACCTGCTTGCAGAACATCTTCCAGGAGTTCACAATCAGATTGCAGATCTGCTAAGTCGGCAGACACAGCAGATACACGAATGGGAACTTCATCCCCAAGTTCTTCAACCATTCTTCCAACTGTGGGGTCAACCAGACATAGATCTGTTCGCCACACACGAAAATGCAAAATGCCCAACCTTCGCCGCCGGGTTTCCACACCCGTTGTCCAAAGGCAATGCGATATGGATGAACTGGTCAGGCAGATTTGCGTACGCTTTTCCGCCACTCCCACTGATTCCCCTAGTAGTACGCAAGCTCAGGCAACAGTCTCTCAAGATGATCCTAGTGGCTCCCACATGGACACGCCAACCGTGGTTCACAACACTGCTGGAACTCTCAGTAGTTCCACACCAAAAACAACGCCTCTCCCCAACATTGCTTACGCAGAACCATGGAGAGATAAGGCACCCCGATCAAGGCCAACTGAATCTAGCAATCTGGCTCCTGAAGTCCTAGAGTTCGGTTATCTTAACCTTCCGCCAGACTGTATGAACATCATTAAAGAAGCCAGATGCCCTACTACCAGAGCTTGCTATGCTGCAAAATGGAAAAGATTTGTCATCTACTGTAGTAACAATCATATTGATCCGCTGGATGCTTCCATCCAGGACATCATTTGCTATTTGCTACACTTGCAAAGATGTAATTTGGCATATTCATCCATACGATTACATCTAGCAGCAATTGCTGCTTATTTACAAAATAGACAACATCTGTCACTATTTAGAGTACCTGCAATTAAAGCCTTTATGGAGGGCCTTAAAAGAATGATTCCTCCCAGATTGCCACCCTCTCCGGTGTGGAATTTAAATATTGTTCTTACCAGGCTCATGGGTCCCCCATTTGAACCTCTACATAAATGTGAACTTCAGTTCCTCACATGGAAAGTAGCTTTCCTTGTCGCAATCACCTCTCTCAGAAGAGTAAGTGAGATCTAGGCTTTAAGCATACAAGAACCATTCTTACAAATACACCATAACAAAGTGTTTCTCAGAACAAATCCAAAATCCCCTCTCAAAGTCATCTCTGCTTTTCATCTTAACCAATCAGTTGAGTTACCGGTGTTTTTTCAAAACCCAGACTCCGTAGCAGAGAGAGCTCTTCACACACTAGACGTCAAAAGAGCACTACTTTATTACATTGACAGGACTAAACCCTTTAGAAAAACAAAACAACTGTTTGTAGCCTTCTTCCCACCTCATAAAGGTAACCCCATCCCCAAAGCTGGGATCGCGAGGTGGATAGTAAAATGCATTCAAATATGCTACCAAAAAGCTAAATGCGCATTAACAAATCCCCCTAGGGTGCATTCTACACGCAAACTAGGAGCTTCCATGGCATTCTTAGGGAACATCCGCTTAGATGTCATTTGTAAAGCTGCAGCATGGTCTACACCACACACCTTCACCAAACACTATTGTGTTTACGTGCAGGCTAGGCAACAGGCTTCTGTAGGCCAAGCTGTTCTTAGAAAACTTTTTCAAACTACTGCAACGGATGCAGGTGACCAACACTAAGGGAGGCACTGCTGTACAGTCAATGCACAGTGTACAATCTGCAGCTCATATGCCCCTAACGGAAAATGCTACTTACCAGTATTCATCTGTTCTTGGCATGTTGAGCTGCAGATCTGTACACGCCCACCCACCTCCGTGAACCTGTATCTGTTCCAGTATTATCTTAATTAGATACATTCACATGGACATCTCCTCTATTTCTTACTGACTCCATCATTTCCCATCATGGTGAAAAACAATCTGAGGATGGAGTCGATGCCCATGCGCACTATCGTCCAAGGGAGGAGTCACCTATCTCGTGACTACAAAAAGACTTCTTCCAAGACAACAACAAGGTGCAAGCATCCAAGCCCAACACCAGATGGCGATTTATGCACAGTGTACGGATCTGCAGCTCTACATGCCAAGAACAGATGCATACTGGTAAGTAGCATTTTCCTTATAATGTTTGCCACTATTATGTAACCATGTTCTCTGCTTTGGCCACTGATGTCAGATACTGCTGGCATGTTTCGTTTTGTGGGGTTAAATATCACTGCTGTTGTAATCCCCAATGTGGTTACACTTATTACCTCTGTGATACTCTCTGTGGCAAAGCCTGTTCTTGTCTTGATGGCAACTGTAATCTGTACTGTGGTTGCTGCTGTTTCCGCTGTTGTGGTGGCAGGTGTTGCTGCTAATACTGCGCTTCTGTGGTTACAGCTGGTCAAGCTGTTGTCACCGCTGTGATCCTGGCTGTGCTTATTTTATTGTTGCAGCTGTTACTGTGGTCATGGTTGTGATCAGAACTGCTTTTGCTAGTGTTGTCACTATAGTCCAAACAGTGGTTCAAGTAAACCACTAAGAATAAGGACAATTTGTTTAAAAAAATAAATAGGGGAAGAGAGCTCCCTAAATGAGACAAGAATAAGAAAAAAGTCCTACGCAACTAATAAAACAACCGCACCATGTATAAACCATTTTTCTTGATTTTCAAAAAAGGTATTTTTTAATATTATCAAACAAAGCGTATCGAAAATATATATGTACAATAGCGATGGCGCTCATACAGTTACACATACAGGGTTACAAATATAAACAATAAAAGGTGTAAACAAACAAGTTGTGGCTGGGGAAGAAATAAAAGGCAGGTATCAAAAACAAAACAAGAATACACAACGAAACAAATTGTGTCCTCATTAGTTAGAACCACACTTTTGGCATCTACGGCGTTTCAACCCATAGATAAATGGAGGGTCATCATCAGGACAAAACGTCAAATGAAGGAGGGTCCACTGTATTTCAATAAAAACATCTCAGTCGTAATAAAGCATGTATCAACATGAGATGTGCATCAAGCATGGGTGCATTCATAAACTCTGTGCACCAGGAATAATCGAATAACCATTCACAAATGATCCAGCTGGTCCTCTTGTTGCTCTGATCCCTGGTGAGGTAAAAACTATTTGCTGCTGTATTCACAGTTAACCTTGCAGTGGTGACAACTGTGGTCAATTCTGTGGTCCCTGCTGTAAATTGAGGTGTAGTTGCTGCTGTTTTTCCTGGCATATTGGCAGCTGTGATTGCTGCTGTCCCGACTGTTGGTTTCTCTGCTGTGGTGGTAGATGTGGTTGCTGCTTTAGTTCCTACTGCGACTATGCTCCGTCACCATGAGAAGTGCCGGAGGTATTAGTTGTATCAGGAAAGTCCACACTGTGATCATGGGGAGGGATGGTTTTTTCAGCCTTCTGACCAATGCAAAATGTATAACTTCTCAAATCAGCACTGAAAGCCCTGCTCTGTATTCCATTATTGTGTCTAGCCTTCTTTGCCCACCAGTGTTTCTTAGCAGTACCGCTAATATTGTGAGTCCCTTGGGGTAAATGCTCATAAAATGCTGAATACTGCTCGTTAAACAATGAGCACATTTTAACAGCAAGATTCCATTATCACATGTTTGCTCCCGTAAAAAACATGCATTATCCTTTAGTGGTGTTGTTTAAGGGGCACTCTCCAGTACTGCGCTTTTTGTCTTTTAAGAAAACATTTTGTTACGTTTGTAACTTCAGAAAAATCTTTCATGACGCTGTCAATTTAGAAATGAAACACTTGTTTTAATTGGGTAGTTCTTTGAAACATTTTCACACATATATGTTATTTTGTCGGTGAATGCGTTGGTTTCTTTGAAGGAGCGCACGCATTTCTCCTTTGTTCTTTGTCTAACATGCTGCAGACAGGGTGTTTGCAAGTCACCTTCCTCTTAGCTCACAGTCGCCATTCTCTTATTGTTCCAGCATAGTTTGAATACATGAGAGTCGTGTTAGTGACTTGTGCTTGCTGCCTCCTTGCTCTAGGTGGGCACGCAGTTCATTCGAGGTGTGTCTGGTGGAGAGAGAAAACGGACCAACATCGGGATGGAGCTGATCACAGACCCCAGCATCTTGTTCTTAGATGAGCCCACCACTGGGCTGGACGCCAGCACTGCCAACGCCGTAATGCTGCTGCTGAAAAGGTAAGTGCAGGGCTTGGGGTGGGGCGGGGAGGGTTGTTAGCGGCGGCTCCTCCGCAATGGCAGAGGAGCGTCGCCCCACTGCTTAGCTCAGAGCCAACAAATGAAAAATAAAATGATGTTGTAGCATCTTTTTATTATTCATTGCCGGCTATAATCCAGTTCTGTAGAGAGGGGTGGTGCCGAGGCACGGAAGGGGGAAGAGGAGTGCTATGTGCACATATGTGTTTCGGCCAGACGTCTCAGGCCGACCAAAACACACATGGGCAGTGAGGTTTCTCCAGCCTGGCTGCATAGACCAGCCGGGCTGGAAAAACCCCACAGACTCCCTGAGTGGAGCATCTTTTCAGTCCACTCAGGCCAATCCCCGCACTGCTGTCCTGGGAGAGCAGCACAGGGATTGGACGGGAGTCTATCACACATTCGTCAAAGATCGGTCACCATATGTCCACATATAGTGTTCACTGCCCCCCGCCGGGCAGTGAACCGATCTTTGACCGATCTTTGACGAATGTGGGACTACAAGACGGCACCTTAAGTCACGTGACCCGCATGGTGCAAAATAGCACCAATCAGTAGATAATCTACTGGAATACAAATCATAGGTGAGTGCAATAGGCCTCATTTTAACCTGGGTTTGCATGTAGTACATGGTCAAACTAGAGTCAGGGAAACCAACTACTAGAAAATATAGCCCTGAAGAAGGCCCCAGACCCACGTGGGCTCCGTGTGTGGGCCGAAACATGTTGGCATAAAAAAGTGGGTACATTTGAAACAAATTCAAAGAATTAAAAAAAACCCCATCACAGCATTCGCTTTTTATCTGGTACCCCAGGTACCCCACAAATAAAGCATGGCATTAGGGGTATACCTGTAGGTATTTTTTATAAATCTATTATTGAACTGGTTCCCTGCATAACCAGAGAAAATGTATATAAGAACTCCCATAACATCTTTTGGTTGAGTCCGCCCAGGTAGTACCATCTTACCTGGGTGTGGAAAGACGCCTATGATGAAGCATGTCACTATCAGTGAGTGAGGCGTCTTCTTCAATATCTGTGGATATCCTAACATCTATAATGGTTATGTCCAAAGATAACATCTGTTACATAGGACGATTCGGGTCAAAGCATTGCTTCTAAAATAGATATAGTTACCAGCAGTTGCTTTTGTGATAATATACTTCTGGGAGATTGAAACTGCTTTGCTTTTCTCTCTCTCTCTCTAGTGTTACAAAAGTCTGAAGTTCACCCTATAAGCTAACACTTGTTTTATTTATGTATTCCTCCAATTTTCGTTAAAATCCATTTGTAAAACTTATCTACACAAATAGCTGCCTTAGGTTTTTTTAAATGGACACTAAGTTGAGCAGGGAGTTTCTGTGGCGCTGATGCACCTTTGACCAAAGCGCTTGAATTACCTATGTCTACCATATTCCTCTCCGCTTTAGAGCACCTTGCAGTGAAAATATGTTTCTGCTACACTGAAGCTTTGGCCACTCATCATGCAGGAGGCTCAAGGCAAGTATTTAGTCAGTAAATGAGTCTCACATCTGGATAGGAGTTAACTGAGGCAAAAAAAAACACACATTTTTAACTGTACAAAGGGCTTTGGCCCCAGTTAAAGGGCACTCACTAGACATTGCTGTGAAGTTCATGCTTAGATGCTTGTTCTTCTTATTAACATCTCTATCACAAATACTCAATTATCTTTTCGGGGAGTGTAAGATAAAATCATGTGTATATATCATCCATGTGATTGGCCATAAATCAGTGTTTTGGGATTTAAGAAACTGACTAATGAATTGGGATATTATTGGTGAAAAAAGCAACATAGATGTAGGGCGACCCTATTTTCTGAATTTTGCTTGGTTGAGGTCAGGCACAGGTTTGGTCTTTCACTCACCCTGCCTGAAGATGGTCTTCTTTGGAGCAGGAGATGAAGAAGTAACTGAGTCCAACTGCATTCTCATTCCAAGCCTGAATCATAGACCATCTGTGCCTGGCCTCAAGATGCCTCCAAAGAGCTAAAGGAATTTGTGATATGCTGGCTCTTGGCTTTGGGGTGTATTGCATTACTTCATGATCGATGAGCAGAGCGTAAGCTTGCAATCCGATGAGCAGAGCGTAAGCTTGCAGTGCAGTCCGATGAGCAGAGCGTAAGCTTGCAGTCTGATGAGCAGAGCTTAAGCTTGCAGTCTGATGAGCAGAGCGTGAGCTTGGAGTCCGATGAGCAGAGCGTAAGCTTGCAGTCCGATGAGCAGAGCGTGAGCTGCAGTCCGATGAGCAGAGCATGAGCTTGCAGTCCGATGAGCAGAGCGAGAGCTTGCAGTCTGATAAGCAGAGCATGAGCTTGCAGTCTGATGAGCAGAGCGTGAGCTTGCAGTCCGATGAGCAGAGCGTGAGCTTGCAGTCCGATGAGCAGAGCATAAGCTTGCAGAGCGTGAGCTTGCAGTCCGATGAGCAGAGCATGAGCTTGCAGTCTGATGAGCAGAGCGTGAGCTTGCAGTCCGATGAGCAGAGCATAAGCTTGCAGTCCGATGAGCAGAGCGAGAGCTTGCAGTCTGATGAGCAGAGCATGAGCTTGCAGTCCGATGAGCAGAGCATAAGCTTGCAGTCCGATGAGCAGAGCATGAGCTTGCAGTCTGATGAGCAGAGCATGAGCTTGCAGTCTGATGAGCAGAGCATGAGCTTGCAGTCTGATGAGCAGAGCATGAGCTTGCAGTCTGATGAGCAGAGCTTAAGCTTGCAGTCTGATGAGCAGAGCGTGAGCTTGGAGTCCGATGAGCAGAGCGTAAGCTTGCAGTCCGATGAGCAGAGCGTGAGCTGCAGTCCGATGAGCAGAGCATGAGCTTGCAGTCCGATGAGCAGAGCATGAGCTTGCAGTCCGATGAGCAGAGCGAGAGCTTGCAGTCTGATAAGCAGAGCATGAGCTTGCAGTCTGATGAGCAGAGCGTGAGCTTGCAGTCCGATGAGCAGAGCGTGAGCTTGCAGTCCGATGAGCAGAGCATAAGCTTGCAGAGCGTGAGCTTGCAGTCCGATGAGCAGAGCATGAGCTTGCAGTCTGATGAGCAGAGCGTGAGCTTGCAGTCCGATGAGCAGAGCATGAGCTTGCAGTCTGATGAGCAGAGCGTGAGCTTGCAGTCCGATGAGCAGAGCATAAGCTTGCAGTCTAGTGGCCTTCTACGTTCCCTGTTAAAGTACTACTCATTATTATGTTTTTGTTTGGAGTTTGAAAGTACATGTTGTTTTTGTTTTTACTTGAGATACAATCTGAAGATACAATGGGGAAGAAATCTTCTTTCTGATTCACACCATTTAATATATAAAATCGTGGAGCACTTCAGCTTGAAGGGAAATAGAGACTACCTTGACTATCGCCTAACGGAAGCCTTCCAGCAGCTGTCTTCACAGAATGGTTGCTTCACACCAAACGCTCAGTTAGTTTACAATTCAAATTGGTGTCATGAAAATAGACTTAAAGCCATACACATGAGGAAGTGGATTGAAGAGGCTGAAGAGAGTTGAACCAGAGATCCAAGTTGTGATTTGCACCCTATGAACCAAGCCTGGTCCCGCTAATCACATTTAAGGAAGCCAGGCTGCTTCAGGAATATTGTTCTACAATTCTTGATCAGCCAGCTTGTGGACAGAATTCAGAGTCTGGTCATGTTTCCTAAAACAACTCCGTTCTGGATTTCCTTATCTTATGGATGTTCCCTATGTAATTATTAAATGTGCATCATATATACATGGACTAAAACAAATATATCTGGGATTGTTGTGCAGGGTTTGCACAAGAAAGGAGGCTTTTGATCCAACAAATAAAATAATGGTTCCTCTTGCTTTTATGTGATAGATTTCTCAAGGATCCATCTAGATTTAGAGTGGCACGCAGCAAACTAGTGCAGTATGAATTATTACGAGTACCCCATAAAAATACATCTAAACAACTTTCCAGGTGAAAAATATGTAAAGAAAATCTGGCAAACAACTCCACTTGAAGGCATCAAAAGTAGCATTTTTAGCATCTTATCATTAAAGTTGCATGCGTTAGCGGAAAAATACCTTACACTGAGCCTTAACAATTAACCAATACAGCCATAATCTTACCTTGCCTAATATTCTCGGTGATACTTCAGGAGGACCAGAGAAGAAACTGTTCCACCATCTGGGATTTCCAACTCGTGGGACTCGATGCTGCTTGATACATTTTAAAAGAATTGACCGCCTGCACTGCAGAGCTTAATAAAACAGCGCTGAAGTTGTATGCGGAATGCCTGTGGGCACAGTGGGGAAGGCATCAAGGATATGCGGGGGTAGGGGAGGTTGTGCGCCTCCTCGTAAAAAATTTAAAAAAAATCAGCGATCATCGTGGGGGCAAAGACCGGCCAGCACTACAGTCCCAAACTATGACCATGATGTGCCTGGATAGCATATGTTTGCGGCTCTAAAATATTTCAGTACAGTAGATTAAAGGGTGCTGGTCTTTTCTTCTCAGAAAGATAAAAAGCAACTGCATGAAGATATTTTTTTACCTATTACCCACTGGCAGTCACCAGTCAGTAGTTATAGATAGGTCTTCCTTTCCATAGGAAGAGCGTTTTTTGGTTTGCTTATAACTTTGGCACCATTTGACGAAGCTTCGCAAAACTTTCCAAAAAACAAATGTACTTCTGCCTGCGCTCCTTCCTGGAAAGTTTCAAGGTGATCCGCCAAGCGGGAGCTTAACAAAAAGGGTGGTTCCAAAACCAAATTTCCCCATGCATTTTCCAAAGATTTTCTTTGGACACGATACCGCAAAAACTACTCTACGGAATTACACCAAATTTTGCTGGAAGCTAGATTATGCTCCAGAAAGCATGTTTTTGTGTGATTTGATGTAAATCCGTTCAGTAGCTTTTTAGAAATGGAGGTACAAAGATATTTGTATATCTGGATGGTCAGGTTTGATGGACTCCTGCGAGAGTCCCACAAGCTCAACTTAAAAAAAATAGAGTATTCGTATATGTCTAGGGATCTTTTTTCCCTGGGTCTCCTTGCTTCCGCAGGAGTACACTCCTGCCAGAGCTCTGATTGGCTGGCTGCAACATGAAAAAAAATGTTGCAGAAGCCACTACACGACTCAGAGACTTAGTCCCATGTCCTGAGATTGGTTTTTAAAAAAAATATAAGTGGGCAGGCTAGGGATTGCCTGCCCCTCCAACCCTTCCGAGGGTGAATGGGCCTAGACGGATGCCCCACCGAGACCAAAATGAAAACATAAATATATTTTTGCAGTGAACCCAAAGGGATCGCGTAATAAAACAAAATTCCGGCTGGAGTTTTTTTTTGGTTGTTGTAATATTATGACCCCTAATGAGAGCCAGGGCCCAGAGGTCATTATATATAAATATTTGGGGAAGGGGCATGAGTGGGGCCCCACTCCCTGAGGCACTCTTGGGCCCCAAGGACCCCATCCCCTGAGGTGAAAAAAGTGGAGGGGGTTTTGTGGGCCCCTTTCCTTTGCCGCTGTTGGGCCCCAGGAACTCCATCTTTTGGGTCTGAATACTAAATAAAGGGGAGGGGGCACACAGCCTCCCTCCCGAAGCCACTATTGGACCACATCCCCAGGGCCAAATCATAAACAAGGGGAGGGGGTTCACCATACTGATATTGGCCCTGGGGATCCCATCCCCGGGCCAGTACCGAACAGTGTCCTGGGGAGGTCACCCCTAGGACACTGTGGTTCGCTACCTGGGAGAGTGCAGGCATACTATGCCCGCAATATCCTGTACAGAGATTTTAACTTTGCTCCCAGGTACAAAACGCTGTTCCCGTCCGGGTGGGAGCAAAGAGGCTGCTGGCTAGACCCGCGAGTGCCTTGATACCTAGCCCCTCCACCCCCAATGATCCCAGCAGTGTGGGTGACCTGGGTGGGTGCCGGGGCACCCACCTACCAAAAGAAAGTGGCCCGCTTCCGCAACTAGGAGTTGTGGGTGCCCCGGGTGGACACTGAGGCATCCACTTAATAAAAAAACACACTGGCTCCCACTGGCACACACCATTTGTGCTGGCTGGGACTGCTGGGACCCTGGGGATCGCAATAACACAACAATTCCTCGGGTCTGTGCTAGCAGGCAGAATGCTGAAAGAATGATGGACTAAGGTCTCACTAAGTCTCGACGGGGGAGTGATCCCTTTAAGGACAAATACCCTCACCTACCATAGGTGTCATGCTTCATCATATGGGTTTCTCCTCCCAATAGGAAAGCCTAGTCCCACTGGGGGCTACAGCCTCCCCACTGTGAGTAGGGAGCTCAGGGATGTTTTATCAAGTATGTTTGTTTTATTTTACAAATATTTTATTGAACCACAGTATCAATGAAAAAACCATACAATAGAAGAAGGAGAACAACATAATAATAATATTAATATTACGGGTAGAATTAGTACATTACATATAGTTCACCACATGTAGACAGAATAAAAAAATTAAAATAAAAAAACAAACACAGAATATAAACTAACAAAAGATACTACCCTCCAATATAGTCAATCATGGCTTTCCAAATAGTAAGACCAAATTTGCGCCTGCTGGGTCTTTTGATAGAGTATAGACTAACTTCCAAATTAAAAATATTATAAAACTTGGCTCGCCACATTTCAAATGGGGGTGCCTCAGCCTGCAGCCAAGAGGCAGCTATAGAAAGTTGTGGTACTGCTGTCGCAATAAAAATTAAATAACGAAATTTGAACAAAGGTTGATCATCATTTAGTTCCTCCCCTGTCCCTAATAACATCATGGTGGCAGATATTCGGACCGGGTTTCCAATGACTGCTGACAAAAATCTTTCAATATGGCCCAAAAACTGACAAAGCTTGGAGCATGAAAAAAAGATATGTACAATGTCAGCATTGTCTGTCCTGCAGCGAAAACATTTCCCGTCGTTCAAGCTATTCCCTGTCCTACCCCATTTCAGCATTATAGCGGGAGTACGGTGGAGGTTAAAAAACGTTTTATAATGCTGCGCCCTCAAAGACGCAGCAAGACAGACTTTCCGAGCGATTTTAATGGAGCTTTCAACGGAGCCCAAATTAGCTCCCAAAGCATCTCTCCACCTAACGTTAACTTTAACAAGGTCATCGGCCCTACTTGCTAACAATATTTGATACAAAGACACTATCCTATCCTTACGACTGATAGCAACAACTATTCTGTAAGGGGTTAAAGCTGAGGCATGCTTATTTAGAAAATCACGGATCTGTAAGAACTTAAAAAACTGGGTGTTCGGTATTTTATATTTATCCCTTAGATTAGAAAAAGGAGCACACACCCCATCTGATGAAAAAAAGTCCCCCAGCCGTATAATACCTTTCATTCTCCATTCCAAAACAATATGATCCCAAAATATAGATGGCAGTATTAGGTCCGCCGACAATGGTGTATAAAAAGATACCCTAGAAATATGAAAAACATTTCTGACAGTATTCCATTCCCCAAAAGCAGCCACAAGGATTTTAAAACGAGTCCTTTTATAATAGCTACCATCAAGCCTACGAAACAGAGAATTATATGTTTCAGAGCCAAGAACCATCTGGTTGATAGAAGGTGCCTCTGCCGTGTTGCTAATTTCTTCCCCAGACAATAAAATATGCATATTAACCAACAGACAAGCTAGATGGTAGAGAAGAAAATCTGGTACAGCCCAGCCGCCCCTGTCCAACGGAAGAGTCATAAATCGAGCTGCTCTCCGAGGTTTCCCGGGAGCCCAGAGATACCTAGCACAAAGTGATTGAAGATATTGAATCTGAGGTTTAGGTATCCCTAAGGGGACCGCTCTAAAAAAATACATCACCCTAGGTAAAACCACCATTTTCAAGAGATTGGATCTCCCAACTAAGGAAAGGTGCAGGCTCTCCCAACTCTCCAATGCAGCCTTGGTCTTGCACATAATAAGGTCCAAATTAACCTGAACTAATTCATTTAGGCATGGTCTGATTTTAATGCCCAGTTAAGTAGCTTCCTCAACTACTCTATCGTCACTGACCCGAGTACGGTCTGTACAGACAATTTGGGTTTTGGTAGTATTTAATTTATAGCCTGACACACCTCCAAATTCACCAGCTAAATTTTCAATTTCAGGCAGAGCCGAATCTGGGTCAGCTGTTAAGACCGCGATGTCGTCAGCATACGCCAATACCGAAAAATGCTCATGATACAACATAAAGGGAGGAATATGGTGGGTTAGCTCTAACATATTAATAAAAGGGTTAATATGTAGGGCAAAAAGGAGTGGAGAACACGGACACCCCTGTCACATACCTCTGGATATCAAGATACCCTTGGAGCTATTTTCCATTGTGCAGATCTTGGCAGTGGGCGACTGATACAGAACCTTCAAAGCCCGGACAAACCCCTGGCCAAATCCCATGCGTTGAAGAACCCCCCATAGGAAGTTCCAGGCCACGCGGTCGAACACCTTCTCGGCATCGAGCAGGACAAGTCCCAGAGTCCTAGACTCGGCTTGCGCGATGTCGAGGAGGGTCACCACTCGACTTATATGATTAACCGTCCACCGTCCCGAAATAAAGCCGTGTTGCTGTATCGAAACCAGGGGAGAGATGACCTTCGCCAACCTATTAGCGAGCATTTTTGCGTAAAGCTTACCATCACAATTGACCAGCGAGATTGGACGATATGACCTGGGGAGATCCGCAGGCTTGTCCTTCTTCTTAAAAATAATTATATTAGCCTCCCTCCAGGTTCGAGGGGCGACACCCAAACGAGCTGCCTTAAACGTAGCAAGCATGTCTTCATTAAGGTCCTGAAAAAAAACTTTATACACTTCGATAGGAAGTTTATCGGGACCAGCGGCCTTGCCACCAACCATAGTATTTAGGGCTTGTTCCAGCTCGTCACTAGTGAAAGGACTATCTAAAATCTCAGTGTCCTCACATTCCAACTGTTTCCATGGCAGAGAGGAAAGTCCTAAATCTAGAGGGAGATCAGCTGGCCCTTGCTCATATTACAGATCCGAATAGAAGGCGTGAAAAACCTTCAACATTTCTTGTGGATCATGCACCATTGAACCTCCACTGTTTTTAATAGCTTGAATTCTTTGCTGGGCTTCTCTGGATCTAATCTTCTGGGCAAGGCACCTGCCCGTAGCTTCCCCATACTCATAACATTGTTTCTTGTAAACCAGGTATTTATATGCAATTTCTGGGGACCATGTGAGATTAATATTCGATTTACATTGCGCAAGCTTATCTAGAGCCTCAGTTAAATCAATACCCGCTGTTATATCACAGGACAGCCTTTCTTCAGCAAATTTGAGTTGACTATATTTTTCCAAAATAGCACACTTAGCCTGTTTTTGTAGAAAGAGACCATAACTGAGCACTTCGCCTCTAAGACAGGCTTTGAACACGTCCCAGACCATATCACATGACGTAGATTGCCTGTTTATTTGAAAATAATCTTTTATCCAGCCCTTCATGTGGTTGACAAATGTAGACTCAAGTAAAAGTTTCCTATCCATAGTGAAAACTTTGGAGGTCTTAGGGATCGCCATTTTAGGAATACTGATTACCACTGGAGCATGATCAGACGTAACCCTAGGATAGACCTGTATCGTAGAGTCAGCAGCCCATGCTAGAGATGTAAAAAAATCATCTAATCATACCAACTTATTATGGGGGGATGAAAAAAAAGTAAATCCTGGTTCTTGAGTATGTAAAGTAGCCCAGACATCTACTAGCCCATGGACGATAAGCAGCTGGTTTAATGCTTTAAAAACTTTGGGCTTTCTGCCCTTATAATCCTGCATCCCTGATTGTAAGATATTACCCGACAGATTAACATTCAGGTCCCCACATAAAATTAATGGTGTGGGTCATAATGCGAGCTCACCGTTCAAATATTCCAGAACCAAAACTTCGTCCAGATTCGAACCATAAACTGTGCATATAGTAAATCTTGCATCCCCAACTAGACATTCTAAAATAGCCCAGCGACCCTGATTATCTACCAGCTGGCGCCCTGTTACCACCACCGTAGGTCTAGCCAAAATGGCAACCCCTCTGACCATATTAGATTGCTTAGATCCTGCCAATATAACATACCCTAAATCGGTCAAGGTCTGCCGCTTAACCCAAGGAAGATGAGGCTCCTGCAAACAGACAATATCAGGTTTGATAATCCTTAATTCAGCTTGAACTCTCTTCCTTTTATTATAATTATTAAGCCCACATACGTTAAAGGAGCAAATACACAGACCTAAATTGGCCATGAATAAAACATTGGTATCAACATTTGAATTTTTTTGGGGGGCAGACTATGATACTTATAGCGCAGGCTGGCCGTCTGGTAGAGGGAGTCAGGAAGATATGACCCTGTCTCAAATAGGAACTGTTCGGAAACCTAAAGAACAAAGAAAGTATGAAGATCTTGCCTCGACTAAGGCTCAGGGCTTTGCAGGTTCCATGGTCTGGGACTATTCTTTTTCAGCTCCGGTTGGTAATCTGCTACTGTCTGAAACAGGGGATGTTGCGCCTACTGTAAGCCCAGTCCAAGATCCTCCTAAGGAGGTAACACTGGACTTAATATATCAGACTATTCTAGCTCATCGTGCTGAAACAAGGCTGGAAAACGCCAGAACCGAGGGGGCTTGCCGCAAGCTACAGAACTCCATCCGGAGGGTAGCCAAGGCGTGCTCTGATATCGCAGCAAGGGTTGGTGAGGCAGAGGGGCGAATTTCCACACTTGAAGATGATCTGGCCACGCAAAAGGGGTCACAGAGATACTTAAAAATCAGAAGGATGATGCAATTTGGAAACTTTCGGAGTTAGAGAACCGGATGCGACGGAATAACCTTCGGATTCTGGGTATCCCTGAAGAGGGTAGAAGGCGGTGACATTTGCCAGTTTGTTATAGAACTGTTCACAGAGGCTTTCCCAGAGTTAAAACATTGGGAATGGAAAGTTGAAATACAACAAGCCCATCGATTTCCTTTTCAAATTCGACAGCAATCCGGACAGTCCAATGTGCTACCTCGGGCTATTTTGATCTCTGCAAATAATTTTCTTGCTCGAGAAGCTCTATTCGATTTGGCTAGGCCAAATAGGAAGCGAATGGGGAAAGGATATGATTTTTTTGTCAGGCCAGATTTTTGCCGAGCAACAGTTGAGCGGAGGTGGCAGCTCCGCCAACTAATCTCTTTGTTTCAAGCCAAAGGGGCACAAGCATTTTTGCTGAATTCCGCAAAGCTAAAAGTGCTCTATCAGGGCCAGATGAATTTTTTTCTCTCCGAAATTCAAGCAAGAGGATTTCTATGTTCAATCTAATGAGTTAAATGTATAGCTGTACAAGTTAATTGAACTTTATAGCTCCTATTAGGGCTGCCCTCATAGGGCTTGGTATGATTGTTCTATGTTATGTTACCTTCTGAGATGGCCCATGGTTGTGTAATAAGCTGGAGCTGTTCGCTGTCTTTTTTTTTTTCTCCAATTGTTTTGCGACTAAATGGGAGGGGGTTTTCCAGGGGGGCCTTCAGCTCCTCATCACCAGTGACCCATGGTCCCTTTGCCGCGTGTAATGGGTGGGGGGCTGATTGGGAGGGATTGGGTGGAGATGTTAGGGGTTGTAGGTGGGGGAAGGGTGGTTGGGGGGTTAAACGAAATAATTTCCACAGTATCAAGTATGTTTGTACTCATAAGGATGCTAAAATCCCATAGATGGATAAAGGTGTAGTGAGGACACAGCGCAAAAGAACAGTGAATCAGAAGTGGTGAGATTAAAACTACCTAGTGTGGGCAAAACAGTGCTCTTTATTCACTTGCTCGCACTGGTAGAGGTTAAAAACAGTGCAGCGAGCAATATGGATTTAAACTGCTCGGTGTTGGCAAAAGGAGGTCGACATGTTTCATTCTAAGTGATCTTTATAAGTATCTAGGCTTTCATCAGGACCAGTCGGATTGAGCTTCTGCTGTATGAAAGTGAAAAATACGAAAGTCAAATAGTGATACCAAACAAATAATCCTAATTATCGCTGTCGGATTTTCCTGGATGTACCCTAAAGTTAGGATAAGCGGCTTCACCTCAACCTGGCAACAGCTCAGGGAAGGGGGCCCCGCTCTCTCTGTCGATACCCCGTCACGGTACGTGAGCTGTGACCGGAGGATCGCCCCTGTGGCCCACAACTAAAATAAAACTTGTTGGTGTCCACTGGTGGCACTGGACCACCCACAAGAATATTTTAAAAATGAAAAATAAATGAGCGGCAGGAGCTGCTCATTTATTATTCACTTCTCCATGATGACGCACCCCATAGTGCCTTACGAGTGCTATCTGCTTTTCCTTTTTTAGCTTGGTGATGTCCTTACAAAGGGCAGGGGCACCACAACACATTTTTGATGTTGGAGAGGAGATGCAAGAATTATAGCAGCCCCCCCTACCTCCCCCCAGCGCCGTTAAAAAAGTAAGCCTTCTGGGTCATTAAATACATGACCCGAGGAGAACTTACCATCATTTTGTGAAGCACTCTTTGCTGGAGCTTCGTGCTCTTCAGCTGTAGTACAGAACCCCCTTGTTGTTGTTTTTATGATTGCATTTTATGGGCTGAAAAATATTATAAGAATGACTCTGAGACATGTTGGTTTTATTTTTAAAAAACTCACAATATGTCTTTAGGCCTTTCTTTTAACATTTTTCAGCCCACAAAATTCTATATTAAAACTATGCCAAAGGATAGACTCACAGACATGTTTTCATAATTAAAATGTTATTCATTTATTTTTATAATGATCACTATTCTGAAACATTGCATTGTGTGAATTACTGAAATGTATAGCACAATAAAAATATTTTTGATTTTTGGAGAGACACTGCTAGTTAATTAGTGAAGTACGTTATCTGACAACAAAAACCCTCAGAACGAGTGATGAACATACACTCGGAACTGGGAAGATAGACTCAGCAGAGGTTGTTTTGGCAGAACTGTTCAGGAAATAAAGGGCTGACAAAACAGCACAGAACTGGCACATGGTTGCTCAGCGGTGATGTGTGAAATATACAAACCAAACACAATACAGTAATACGACCCACATGTTTCACAGAGAAGGATGGTTGGACAGAATTGCCTGCCGACGTAAGCCACGTAAACCACGTGTCGACGTAAGCCGCGCAAGCTAGCCGAATGAAATGTACAATGCTTACTAGGGCCATGGGATGCCTGCTACTTCGATAAACATGAGGATCTGAGGCAAGTGCGTGTTGGAGTTCCATAATGGCAAACTAGCTCCCGCCATCTTAAAAGTTTCATCCTAGTACACGGTGGAGGTTTGTTAGTGAGGTGAACAAATTTAAGCAAGAGAGCGCACAAAGCCAGGAGTGGCTGAAACCTGGTGATAGGAACATTGACAGCACAACCCTGTTTTACAAGAAAAAGCGCTGCAGGGGACAGCCTGCCAGTACACACGGCAGTCTTGGAATTGTCAGAAGTAAATAGCAGTGGGTTGAAAAACCTGGTACAGCAGGCATTACCGAGCTGGCGGAGGAACCTGGCAGGGTGCCAGGTTGACTGGCAGAGGGGGGTGCGCAGATGCATAAGGGCCTCTCTACGTAAAGGAAAAAATCGTTGAAATATCCACGGTTTTGTCTGTTCATGCATGTTTGAATTTGACTCTCGACCACATTAATCCGGTTGCTTATTTTGTGAAGGCGAGTGAGGCATGTTATATAACACTTAGTACATTACATCCAGTCCATGCAGAACTTAAAAAAAATGCAACTGGTTTTGCCATTTGGAAGCTGAGATCGAAGTGGGCAGGGGAACGACGTTTCCAAGCTTTATTAATTTGATCTGACTAGCTCCCACACTTTTTATTTTATAAAAACAACCGTCCCTGAACGGATGTATGGCGCAGGTTACAAGGGGAGAATGGACTCCTCTAACGTGAGCTTAGAGAAGGGAGAAAAAGAAGAAGCAAGCCTTCTCTACATGGTGCCTGCCACCCGAAAGAAAGTTAAATGTGTGCATTGGTTAATCAGCAGATCCAAAGGATGCTTGGGAGTCAGTTTATGCCTTGATTGATGGAATTTGGTATGTTTTTTTTAATGAAAACTTATTAAAAAAAAGTTTTACTGTCAGCGTATTTCTGAAAACATAACTTTTGAAAACGCTGCAAACATTGAAACTAATTATTTTTGCTCATTTTGCGACTGCCTACCATACTGCGTGCAACCAACCTTGTACTGTGTGTAATACATTTTTTAAACTAATGACTCAATTATTTAAAGTGCTTTTTGTCACAGGCTTGGACCACGTAGCCCTTCAAATACACGTTTCGGTTTCTCCAGTGCACTGACCAGGATTCAGATCAGTGGCCATCCAGTTACACCCAGAACCATCCGAAGTGATCACAACCAAGCTGTCCAATCTTTAAAAAAATACATATCCTACGGATACATTTCTTTAATTTATTTTCCATTTAAATTGTGTGCATTATATTGTGTGGTGAAAACCCAACAAAAACATTACAGAATGTTATTTTTAGCCGCATCTCTGACCCTGCCCACACACTCCCTGACCACGCCCTCTTTGTACCCAGGATCACAGTTCCCACACTGTTCCCATGCACTTCGATCGCTGGTTGGAAGTGATCTTCGAACAAACTGTTCTGAAAGTATGGGCGCTCCTCTATAAGACAGTTCAGATCAAAAGTCACGTTATGAGGAGTACTGCAGTGACCCTCAGTTAAAGGTTAATTATTGAATAGTGAAGCCCGTAGACCATGTGCTTTTTAGAGGGACATTAGGTTTTACTGCACGCCATAATTGGGCATTAACTGAGCAGTAGTTAGATACTGTTTTTTCCCTAGTCTGCTATGTGTTTTTTAATGGCGTGGGGGATTATTGTACTGCATTCCATAGTTGGCTTCCTCTGTTTTTAGGTTTCTCATTAGCCATTTCAGACGAAGATTTTAGCAATTAGATCTTTTGTACAGATTTGAGCTTGATGTGCGGCTCTAGAAAACCCGCTATTGTAATGATTTGTTTTCTGCGCTTCCTTTGTAGGCACACATATAAGAGATAGGCTACACAGACCAGCTTTAGGCCTCCTTCGGTCCTCCTGCTGCCGCCTTGTGAAAAACAACCAAAAATGTTTTTGCCATCCATTTTGCAGTGCCTCTTTGCCATCAAACAGTGTCATTTAAATATGTAACTGCTGAAATCTATTGCTTAGCACTTTCTCTCAGTAGGAGAGGAGTGATACTTGAACCAACTGTGGTTTGTGCACTGGTTGTTATCCTGCTCGTGAAAAACCCAGTGCAAGGGGTAATAACACTGGCAGGAAGGGTTCAAAATACTTTGCTTATGTTACTTCTGAGTCTGCTGTCATCATGCCACCTTTGCGTCGGTGTTGAAGTGCGATGATGCAGAAATTCTCACGGAGTTGAGGCAATGTGTCTTCACAATCAGTTGCAGAAACTACTTCTGAGGCCCAGGACTGGAGGGGGCACTTCAGACACGGGTAGGTCTCACAGGTGGCAGAGACTAGCAGGGTTGCAGGAAGTCTTTTTTTGTCCCTGAGACTTAAGATAACAAGTCCTTGCAGTCACTCTGGGTTCAAGTGAGAGCAGTCCAGTCCTTGTTCTCAACAGGGCAGAGATCAACAGGCGACAGGGCAGCTCAGCAAAGCAGAGAAGCAGTTCCTCAGAACAGTCAGTCATAGCAAAGTGGCAATCCTTACACCACAGCAGTCTTCACTCCAGAAGAGTTCTTCCCAGGCCCAGTAGTGTGCTGGTTTGGTAGGGTTAGAGGCATGGTACCTATACCCAAATGTTTGTTTGATGCACAGAGAGACTTCAAAGGAGCTCTCTGATGTGCACAAGGATCCTTTCAGCCCAGTCCTGTCTGCCAGGCTATCTGTGAGGGATAATCAACTCCTTTGTGTGAGGACAGGATGCAGCCTATTGAGATGTAAGTGTGAGCTACTGATCCCATTTCCTGCCCTGGAAGCCTGTCAGAATGCCGATGAGTTCTCTGTCACACCCACCCCTTGCTGTGTTTGTGGCTGTCTACACAGAATACACAAAGTGAAGCTGTCACCCAGCCCAGATGTTTATGAGACAGGTTACAGGACCAAAGCAAAGGTAAGAGCAGATAAATGTCCACTTTCTAAAAGTGCCATTCCTAAAATGATAATGTCAAATCCAACTTTACCACTAAAGAAGATTTGTCACCACCATTCCAAAGATATGGAACCTGATGTTGCTACTCCTTTCTGGGCAGGAATTGCAGCTTTAAAAGTGTTTTAAGGAATCCCCAATGCTAGCCTATGCGAGGAGTTGGCCTCACAGTAGTGAAAAACTAATTTAGCTGTTTCTCTTTACCCAGACATGTAAACCTTAAAAGCACATGTCCTGCCTTCAAGTTACACAGTATCCTGCCCATAGGGGTATGTTACCTTAGGGGTGACTTACATCTAATAGAATGGGGGGAGGGGTGTAAGGCTTGGCAAGTCGTTTTAAATGCCAAGTCGAAGTGGCAGTAAACTGCACACACACAGGCCCTGCAATGGCGGGCCTGAGACAGGTTTGAATGGCTGCTTGTGTGGGTGGCAAAACCAGTGCTGCAGGCCCATTAGTAGCATTCAGATTACAGCTCCAGGGTATATGCTATACCACTTTACAAGGGACCTACAGGTAAACTAATATGCCAGTAAGGTATACACCAATGTTAACATATTTAGGGGAGGAGCACATGCACTTTAGCACTGATCTGCAGTGGTAAAGTTCTCAGAGTCCTAAGGCCATGCAAAAAGATACAGCAAAAAGTGGAGGTAAGCAGGCAAAAAGTTGGGGAAAGACCACCCTTAGAATGACAGGTCTTACACATAGTAATTATATAGGACTGAAACTGACACTCATTGCTTGGTTTACTACTGTATGGGTAGCTTCATTGTCCCCTGGACAATTGTCAGTAACACTGGTGCTGTTCCCTTGCTGCACCAAGAGAACCAGCTTAGAAAACTTTGTGACTCGCCCTTGGTGTCAGGGAATGTGCAACACCACCCATGGAAAGATGTGTGAGGTAGGGAGATGCGCACTAATGGTGCATTTTTTAACACAAACCTTCAATCTTCTTCAGTGCTCATCAACACTCTTCACTGACCTTGGCCAAGTGCACACCATTTGCCTCCATTGTCTAGTTGCTCCCTTTTATGTCCACTGCAGCGTGTGCCTCCTCACTCTTTTCTCCCATACTTTCTGAAACTGAAAGATGTGAAGACAGATGGGCAATTCTATTCTTAAATCCATGAGTGAGATCTTATTTGAGATCATTTCCTCTACAGATTTTTGAATTTCATACTCTTCAGCAGCCTTGGACACAGCTTGTGCACTGCACACTCTTGGTTCTGTCGCCTGGTGGAAAAACAGATCATATCATATGCCACTGAGAACAAAACCTGAAGAGGGCTTTGTGTTTTATTCGTTGCCTCCTAGTAAGTTCGATTAATCCGTTTTTATTAAAATAATCTAAAAAGGAGTGGTGTTCCAATATTTTGATACAGAAATAAAAAAAACATAAATTTAATATGCGTATGCGTGTAATCGAGAAAAAATTGGAGCAAACATGACAGGCCTGAAAAAGATAGTATTCATCTTCATCATTTAATAATTGGAAATTGAAAAGTTGTTGTCCTGCAAAGATCGTTATTGTGTTAATGTCTTTGATTACTTTTAGGATGTCTCGACAGGGGAAGACCATCATCTTCTCCATTCACCAGCCCCGTTACTCCATCTTCAAGTTGTTTGACGGCCTGACGTTACTCGCAAGCGGAAGGATGCTGTTCCATGGCCAAGCCAAGAATGCATTACCATACTTCACATCTATTGGTAGTTACTCCGCTTATTTCTGTATTTTTATCCGAGGTGTTACAATTGGAAACATTGGCTGCTTTCAGCAGTCAAGATGTTTGTGTAAAACACAACTCATGAATCTTCAGGGCTTGGTCACTCCTTTTACTGGGCCCTTATGAATTAATGTGCTGTTTGTAATGAAGGCCTAAGTCAAGGTTTTGTGTGCAAAAACTAAGGCACTTTTGCAACATAGTGTTCCTCATCTGAAGGCGCCATGTTGACTTTGAATGAGTTGGTTTTGAGACAGAAGGGTCCAAAACTAAGGTTGTTAATGAACATGAAATTTGTATATAGAGATGAATATAATGAATGTGTCCTCATGTAACGTAACTGGTGCTATGTAAAGTGCTCTGATACCTGATAGGATTCGGGTCAAGTTTGCGCTATATTAAACTCTGCAAAAAAAAAAGAGAGAGAAAGATATTTGTCACTAGATTCTCTTCAGCTTCGTTCTCAGGCAGTTTCGTATTGCAACTTTGCAGTTTGGATGGAAAGCTTTGGACCTTTGGTGCTACAATTGTCAGGGCCCAAATTAGTTGTGGCACATTCCTCGTAAATGGCTGCACCCAAGAGCCATTGTAGAATTGAGTATGGGGAAAAGATAGAGGGTTGTGCCCTCTTAATTGATCAACGTTGGTAGGTAATAGACATCAAAGCATTTTTCTGATATTTGTCACGTGCTTGGTTTTATTTGTATATCCATAAAAGAAATATAGATAGAAAGTGTAAACAGAAAAGCCGACACGTGTTTCGCCCTAGTGGCCCATTGGGCGTGGGCTTTTTTAAGGCTAAAGTGGTGGAGTTAGAAGGGGGGGATTAAGGTGAATAGATTAGCAATAATTGGATAGAATGAAAAAGTGTAGCGGAAACCGCGAGAAAGAGAAAGAAGAAGAGGGATATTTTCAGAAGAGGAGGAATAGTGGTTTGGGAAGAGAAAGATACAAAGGGTATAGGATCAGGAATGTGATAAATATTAAGAAAAAGGAGACAGAAGAGAACATGAGGGCAAATGAGAAGGGGAGAAGGAAAAATATTTTTTAGGAAGGGAAAAAAAGGGATTTATATGATTAAGCTTAATTGCAGGAACATAAGGGTGTTATACATCATTACATAGGGGAAAATGTCATATTAAGTATTCATAGACATGATAATTGCAAGAACATATATAGGACAAGTATATGAGGCATCATTATACAACAAGTACAGTTCTCATATTGATTACATATGGACACAAAAGAGAAAGTGAGGAACTTTACAATGGTATCGCCTGTGTGATCAGGGGCATGATAATAGCAAGGCCATTTATGAGGCATGTGTACGTAGACCAGTGAAAGGTCATTGTGTAACAGATGTAGTTTAATATATTGGAACCGTGTAGACATGAGTTATTGCCGGTCATACCACATGTGCTGTCATCAAAACCGAAAAATTATTATGTGTTAACAAGCGAAGGTTAGATCTATATGATGTTAGATCTATATCGCTTAAGATATTTAAACCAGAAAGGCCTCCCCTCTTGTATGCTCACTGTGTCTCTGACAAATACATCTGACATCGTATAGATCTAACCTTCGCTTGTTAACACATAATAATTTTTCGGTTTTGATGACAGCACATGTGGTATCACCGACAATAACTCATGTCTACATGGTTCCAATATATTAAACTACATCTGTTACACAATGACCTTTCACTGGTCTACATACACATGCCTCATAAATGGCCTTGCTATTATCATGCCCCTGATCACACAGGCGATACCATTGTAAAGTTCCTCACTTTCTCTTTTGTGTCCATATGTAATCAATATGAGAACTGTACTTGTTGTATAATGATGCCTCATATACTTGTCCTATATATGTTCTTGCAATTATCATGTCTATGAATACTTAATATGAAATGTTCCTCTATGTAATGATGTACAACACCCTTATGTTCCTGCAATTAAGCTTAATCATATAATTCCCTTTTTTTCCCTTCCTAAAAAATCTTTTTCCTTCTCCCCTTCTCATTTGCCCTCATGTTCTCTTCTGTCTCCTTTTTCTTAATATTTATCACATTCCTGATCCTATACCCTTTGTGTCTTTCTCTTCCCAAACCACTATTCCTCCTCTTCTGAAAATATCCCTCTTCTTCTTTCTCTTTCTCTCGTTTTCCGCTACACTTTTTTATTCTATCCAATTATTGCTAATCTATTCACCTTAATCCCCCCCTTCTAACTCCACCACTTTAGCCTTGAAAAAGCCCACGGCCAATGGGCCACTAGGGCGAAACACGTGTCGGCTTTTCTGTTTACACTTTCTATCTATATTTCTTTTATGGATATACAAATAAAACCAAGCACGTGACAAATATCAGAAAAATGCTTTGATGTCTATTACCTACCAACGTTGATCAATTAAGAGGGCACAACCCTCTATCTTTTCCCCATATCGTATTGCAACTTTGTTTTGCAAAATGGTATTGCTGTAGGCTACTTGCCCAATCTGATAGTAAACAGAAAGCCGAAAAATAAGCATTGTTATGTGCAGTCAGTAGGCCATTCAATTGGGTTTCCGAGTTAAGCAGAAAATGTTTCTCTTCCAGCAGGGTTGGAATGGGCACCGACATAAAAGTGACTCGCTTTAGCAAACCAGATAGCTATAAAAGTGGGCCACGTTTGCAAATGCGGGCTAGCTTTGAACTTGTAAAGACACGCTCTATGATTATTTTTCAAGGTATGGGAGACTGCATGCATTTGTGTTTCCTGCAGGTAATGTTTGTTTTATTATCAGAGAAACTGAAAAAATTAGCCCACCTGGGCAATGGAACAGGTCCACAAACTGCTAAAAAAAAAAAAAACAGCCGACACACTGAACCGTTACATAAACCCATTGGGCCCTGTCTTTCAGTCATTAAAGCATCTGTTTTGCAATGGTAACTTTGAACTTCTTTCTGCAGGTTATGTATGCGAACCACATAACAACCCGGCTGACTTTTTCCTGGATATCATCAATGGTGACTCAACGGCTGTGGCATTTAATAATCCGGAGGACATAGGTGTAGGTGTGTAACATAACATATTTTGTATCTGTTTCTTGAAAACTAGGACTACCGCAGACTTCTGTCATCCTTCCAACAATGAGAAGTGTTCTCTTTCCAGCTAACCGTTAGATACGAGAGAAAGTAAGAGGTTTACCATCGCTATTGTGGTATAGTATATTTAATTGTTATCGAATACAATGGAAACATGCTTTTATTTCCTCTCAGTTTCAGTTTAGTTTATTGATTTAGACCTCTACAGAGGTAAAAAATAACTATACTTAAAAGATACATTGATAAATTTACATAATGACAAAAACAATTGATTCTATAACAATGGTAAAAAAATGGTATATATTATTACAAACAATTTCATTCGGGGGAGAATAAGTAAGAGTGATCAGATCATTCACAGTAATCGCTTTATGTCTAAAGCAAAGAGGGTTTAAAAAACGATGACGAGCTTCTACAACTTATTTATGTGGACAGGTGTATAACATGTTGGCTAGATCTTGTTCCCCTCCTTTGCAAAGCTTACATATACCAGCGTCCTCTCTAACATTATCCCAATGTTTAGTATAGGAGTTCAATGACAAAATCCCCAGGTGTATAAATAGATCTTATATTCGAGGGAAGCCGAATAAGACGTATAGTGAGATAGCTGTGAACAATAAGCTGTATCTAGATCGAAACTAAGATGGGGTGTCATATTTTTAAGAACGTTTTTAAATAAGCCCGCCGCGACCCGGACTGTAAGAGTGTGATTGTACACTTGAAGTGTGATAGAGCTACTTCTACAAGATTTTTGGTGAATGTAAATTTGCTCGAACCAACCTCAAAGGTTTTGAGCTTTACTAAAGCTCTTACAGTATCATTTTCTGCATGGAGCATATTATATGCCCATCTAATTGTATTGGCCAGGGCCATTGTATAGGCACTAGTCAATGACAATTCTAAACAAAGGGCCTGAACTGGAGTGGCCTGACTAGTGTTTGTTAATTTTCGTAGAAATTTCCCTTCACATTTGTGCAGAAAATGCAGTTCTTAGGTCTCACGCCTAGCGTTGCAGTGGGAACACTGCTCGCTCAGCGCGAGACATTTAGTACCTGAAAAACGGGGTTTGGGTAGCTGACCTAGGAATCGCACACGCTCGTGCGTGTGCTTTTCCCTTTGTTGTGCCCGATTGGCCTTTGCGTGCATCTTTTTGTAAAAGACTGCACGCAATTGGCCAAAGGCGGGCGCATTGCTCCGCCCATGGCCTATTGGTGTCTATTATGCGCTTGGTGCGCGTAATAGACACCAATAGGCCATGTGGTTTCAATCATCGTGCCCAGACACGGGCGCGATAATTGAAAGCACATGGCTCGCAGTGGTGCGCGCGCACCACTCGTGGGCTTCTTTGTTTTTAAAGCGGAAGTGAAAGCGAACGCTTTCCCTGCCGCTTGTTCTCCATCTCACTGCCGATTGTTGCGGTATTTTCACCTAAACAACAAATCTTGGATCACTCGCCCCGTTTCAGTCTGCTATGAGGACTTCTAAAAGAGATATGTGGTAGGTTTCAAAAGCATGTATTTAAATTAAACGTTTTTTTTTGTTTACCATTGCTGTTGACTCTTACCACAAATAATAAATATAAACAAAAGCGTAGATTTGCAAGGATACCGATGGTCCACTGTGTCCATTAGAATGAAAGCATTCAATTTTCACAGTGCCTAACCATAATACGCCCAATACTTGACAGGGCAAAACCCAACTAAACGAACCACCCTCCTAAAACGTTATTACTGCCAGACTCCCTATCCTGGTAGTTCTGTCCAAACAAAACAATACGTGCCTTTGCTGTGCTTTGATTGTTCCCATCTGAACAAAGCGTTCCAACTGAAGTCTGACCCGTTTCTACAGCCTTTCACAGCACCGGAAGGTGTGTGCCCTGCATGCGGAGACACCAAGAGGCACGCGCAGAGAGCCCGGGCCGGCAATTCTCGAGCGCAGATTGTTTGCTCCTCCGCCCAGCAGCCCGCGCGCCCCCCAGCAGCCGTTTTCCCGCCTTGCCACCTCCGGAGTGCAGGCTGGCTTCACTTGTGATTACTCATCTCTTTTTACTTCACGGACCCGGCGCGACTGCAGGCAGGTTTTTATTCACACTAAATTCACTAGTAATGGTGGCTCCAGACATCCAAATAATTATAGTTACGTGGGTGTCTTCTTGGCGCACTTGTGGGCCGAGGATGGCAGCAGCGGGGCAGGGAAAGGGGGCTTCTTAAGGTAGGCATGACGGAAGGTCGAGCTGTCCGAGCAGCCGCAGAGGAGCACGCGGTATCCATGAAAAACACCCCGCTTGCATATTTAAATGTGTTTAGGGATTCCAGGCGCCCGTTGGGTTGGTTGTTAATCTTGAATTGCTTTCAGTCTTCAAAACCAATACTCGTTCAGAACAGCTCCAGGTTTAGTATAGTTCATTAGCGGCCTGTATTAGAAGACAGAGTAAGTCGTCTTCACTTCCAAACGCTGTAAGAGAAGCAGAGCTGGGCATGTTGTAGTTCTGTATTCTAGACAGGAAGGCTGTACACTGAAACAACTTTACCAGTTATGAATGTAAATAGACAATAAATGTAAAGCTCTGGCTTGGAGAGTAGGTGTTTGTGGGTAGTGATTTCAATGGTGGGAGACATTAAACAAGAAATTATGTGCAGGTCCCCGAGTGAGAATTTCTTTAACGCAAACTGTTAGTGACACAAGTGTGTGCAAGAGGTTGTTTCATGTGGACTTCCTCTGTACTCTGAATAAACCGTTTAGCCACCTCCTTGTTTCTTGTCGCCCCCCTCACTCCCTCTAAACAGCCACCTCCCAGCCTCCACCCATTGCCACTTTTTTATTGTCCCCAGAATGAGTGCCTTGCAAAATTGCTGGACTTGTTCCTTACATTGCGAGGTCAGCACCTTTGGAGCATTTACCTAAAGGCCTGCGCTTCCTGTATGTGCTGTGTTTGTTTTAGGGTAGCTTGCACTACAGCTCCCAATCTGTCATGGTTTGTCAGTTGAAGCATATAAAAGTTTTCATTATTCCCAAGCCCAACTGATTGGCTTTGTTACTGCTTGTTTGGCAAATCCTTCATGGTGCGATGCAGAATGTAGATGTTAGTGTTCAGTTCACTTTTAGTCGGGTTTACTTTTTAACAAGGTTCTTATCATGTCCTCAAAATAGCCGTTACTCAGCACTGGCTTTTCATCCAACAGCATCATTTGTCCTAAGCATATAAAGTGTAGTGTGCTGAAGATTTAGAACTTGGTGCTCTTAATGACAGTGGCCTCTCCATTGAAAACACGGCCGGAGCTGCTGAGTTTGAAACTGAGGAGCCAGGTTCGAGTCTCAGCGTCAGCTCAACTTCCTGTGATTCTGGTTTAAACTTAATCACTACCTTTCTATCTGTTATTTAACTGAACTTTTTCCATGCTGCAAAAACACAGGGAACATCTTTTCGCACCCTGTTTTGGACTTTATGCAAAGGAATTTAGCAAAAAAACATTTTCTGTAATCCGTATTTCAGAAATAGTTTTCCTCCAGAGCGAAACTGGTGCACATTTATTGCGGAATATTTGCTAAACATATAAAATACATCCATTACTTTAAAGTCATTCTACATGCCAAACTAGGAAATTTTAGTCCCTGGTTTAATCTTCATTGTTTGAAAAATAGCCGACATTCATTCACTATTTATGCTCTCATGAAATAAATAAAAAAATAGGCAAACTTTTTGGTAAGGTAACACTGCACTGTATTATGGTCGTTCTTGTGACCCATGGCTTTGGCTGCAGGTGGGTTGGCACAACTGTCAGAAAAAGTGTCTCAATCCTGCTCTGGATTAGGTGGCACATGCCCCTGCGTCTCTGTTAACCTGTAGTTTGAGAGTATTTTTAGTTATTGTGTTTTCTTTCTGTACAAAATAAATCATGGTGGAACCGGGAATCTTATGCTAAAGCATCCCAGGAAACCAAAAAGTAAAACTGAAAAAAAAGATTTTAGAGAAAAATCATGTGATGTCGCAGAAATCGCCTTATCTCTTAGTGGTGTTTAATGTAGGCTAATTTACAAACCCCAGCCATCACATAAGGTTTCTGAAATGCCTCCGACCTGGCAGATTCTCTTGATGCCCATGAGCAGCAGTAAAGAGAATGTTCACTGCTGAAGATAGTGACCACTTCACCATTCATCCCTTTGTGCCTGCAAACAGAGCTGATCACTTCACCAGCTGAACATGATTTGCACAAGCGTTGTTAACACCCAATACTACTATGTTTTTTATTGCTTATAATGCCATTACAATGCCAGTAGCTCCAACTCCAACAAATGCGAGACCTATTGCATTGCAAATGCTTGTTTTAAATTGGAAAATGTTCTAAGGCATACGTCAAGGTAGACGGAATCTTTATTCGAAACATTTCCTTGAGAGCTTGAAAATGCCTCTTTCCTGAGTAAGTATTTCCTCTCTAATAATGTGTTTCTCAGTTTTTGGGGTGATAAGTGTGATTACTTATGGTATACCAAACTTCAGCTATTTTTGATGAATGGCGTTGGAGTTTACCTTACCTGCCAGCTCTTTAACATCAATGAAAGACATTATGTGGCACCTTGATAAATGTGATTAATAAGCCCTTAATAAATACCAGTTTGATAAATAAAAAAAATGAATGGGCGTGTTGTTAACAGTCAGTCAGAGGCGATATTAGGTTCTGCTTTCATCTTCCAGCCACAGAGCCGGGTTGCAAGTGTTAGGACCTTGGGTGCCTCCTGCAATGGCACTATCCCATTTTTGACCGGGTCAGGTGACCTTCCGCTCATCCTTCTTCTATCTCTACTTCCGAGATCCAGCCTTGTGGCAGTTCCTTGGAGCTGGCAGTAGAGGTGCTAACTGTGCTTCATGGCCCTCAACCCTGACAGTATCAGAGCCGTTATTGCTGGTTACGTTTTACCTTTCAATATCATGATTTCAGCTCCCCTCTTCTGCTGTGCATATCTACTCACCGAGCGCTGATAGTTTAGGTAGTAGTGGCAAAGCTAGAATAGGACCAATAACATTTCACACAGTCACAGAACAGTTACTGGCGGGAGCTAGGGTTCGAGTTCCTGCAGTTCTAATCATTAATGTTCAATTCGTTTATATACTGTAAAATGCTTGTTTTTAAATGTTTATTATGTTTTGAAAATGAATGAAAGACTTTAGAAAAATATTTCTTTCTACGTACTGTACTACATGTTCACAAACCTTCTCAAAGAATTCTCACTTACTTTGTTGTCCCCTGCTTATACTTAGATACGCATAACCCACGCGCCAAGCAGATCTCCAGATATTACATGCTGACCTCTTCCACTCCTCCCCAAGTTACCTGCCTCACATCAGTCTAATCTGGAAGAACCCTGCCACCTACATTGTTTTTAACTCTGTTCTGTTTATTGGCCTGTTTGCCCTCATTCTGCGTCACACACTTTACACCCATATAGCTTGCAAAACCCAACACAATAGAACATGTGTCCCTTGGGAATGCCCACTCTGTTGCCTGATGGCTCCCTACATCCCTTTGCACTAATGCTAAAACATCTCATACTCAATGGAGAGTGTCCTCTCCTACGCATTGAAAGATAGTAATCGGAAACACAATTTGCATATGGGCACTGGTTTGCAGGGAAAATGTTGCTTATTTTTGGTGGACTGTCTTGATAATATTTTTTTAATTGGAATTATTATACATTTTATGTGGTATTTATTGCTGACTAGTGTTGTGCATGTCTAGTTTTGTAACTATTTTATAATTTCCTAATTAAATCCTGTTAAAACTGCACTTCTCCTGGGAAAGCAAAATTAATAAACCCCTCACTCAGCCATAGAACCTTTCCCATAGCCTTGAAATATTGACCCAGTGACCCCCAATAACAACTGTTGTCTAGTCAGTGTTTATGTCCTCTATACGTTATCACAAATTACTTGCCATCCACCTCCAAAAACACATCTCTTTCTTCACCAAATTCAAAAACGTCCTTTGACACTGGTGAATAGAAACCGCCTCTTTCATAAATCTTGCTTCATTCAAGACACCTTGACAGCAAAGCATGAGCCCCATTAACCAGGTGTCCAGAATTTATACCCTGCCCAACTGTATAAGCAAAGTGGAATGATCCTGGTCTGCATCACATTCTTCGTGTCAGATTCCAGTTTATGGATCTCTTAACCCTACAAATCTGTCCACAGCCAGTCACTCTATGAATACCTATTGCCCTGTCCCTGGGATCCTGCTCTCAGCCTTTAAATTAAGCTCCAGGAAACTTTTCCCAATGGCATGGGTGTTTCTACTTAATAATATGTTCTCAGTACGCCAATTTTGCTTAGAAATATTCGCTCCCCAAGCCATGCATCACCATGAGGCCTACAGCTCCTTCACATATGATGGGGATGTCTGTTAACCACCAACACTTGTCATTCACAAAAGCAACATTTCTGAATTTAAACTTAGCTAGTTGTTTCTGGCTGATATCCCCATCCTCTTCCCAGAACAATACTCTGGATTTCCCCATATTCTACAAACTTTGCTTCTGTACTCATTGAAAAAAATGGTTCCAAATTCACTCACTTGAAGCCCAAGTCCTGACTCTTTCAATGGATTTATTCTTTCCGTACAAGAGCCTGATGGCAGCTTGCTGGAACGCCTTGTTTATTTACCCTACATTTCCCTCGGTGCCACCCTGCCTCCTCTCACTGTCACCCTGAATCTTTACAAGTATGTAAAGCCTGAACCTAGCCAGAAGGCAGTGGAGCACTGCACATGGTCAAAGTCAACAAGTGATAGGGGATGTGGTGTTTTGAGGACTGTTAATGCATTGTGATGTAGTGTTCTTTAAAGAGGTGTGTCTAAAACTCTTTAATAAATTAGAGCAGTGTTGGGGCTTTCCCAGTAGATACAGGGCTGGTGTTCCAGATCTTTAGTGCATTGATGAAAGGACCTGCACCCTTGACTTTATTTTGCTATTCTTAGTCTACGGTCTGATGGTGTCCTGGATGTGGCTGGTCAGAGACTCACCAGAGACGATGAGCTTGTCTGCAAGATAAGTAGTTGCTGGTTGTGATAGTTTTGTAAATGATGTAGCTGGTTTTGAAGATGGAGCGGGCTGAGAATGGGGATTAATAGAGTCCCTTCAGGATGGAGGAGATGTGATCGTTTTTCTTCAGCCCGTCCCTGGATGAGACATCCTGCAGCATGTAGAGTGCCAGTGTGGAGTCTGGGAGGCAATGGAGCAGAGTCTTTTTACCATCCTGAGCTTCAACCACATTACCTAAGCCTGAACATACTTCATTGGTTCTCACTCCAAATGTATCATCGAGTTTAAGCAGGCCTGATTTTGCTGCACTGCTATCATGCCTTTCAGAAAACCCCAGAATCTATGTTAGTCCCCATCAACACCAGTAATCAGAGTAGAGACCACTGTCTTCTATAAAATGTAATTTCCAAATCTGTGCGTCTAAGTAAATACCAGTCTCCTCTGTATCTCTTTTACCCATTTTCTGCTCTCTCACTGACTAAACCCGCCTATGCCACTGTGCTCTGAAAGCCCTTTTCTCATTCCTTCTGTGAGTTCCTTTTCCTTCCTTTATTGCCAATGATGCCTTTCTGACATCCGTAAATTGTTTCACTCCTAGGGTGGTACGTGTGTCCACATTAGGAAATTGACCCCGTGATATCGTCATACAAATAAGGATCAGTTTGTGGGTAGCACAACAATGTGTGTGTTTAAACCCAAAATAAAAATTGCTCTTTTTCTTCTATACATAGATGAAATTGAAGAACGTGATGGTGGTGACAAAACAGTTGTGGAGAAATTAGCAGAGGAATATCACAACACAGAAGACTTCTTAGAAACCAAAGCAGAGTTGGATAAGCTGACGCTTGGGGGCAAAGTGAAGACTAGTATTTTTACCAGACAGATAACGTACAGCACTTCATTCCTTCACCAGCTTAAATGGGTGTCCAAACGCACCATCAAAAACCTATTGGGCAACCCTCAGGCCTCAATAGCTCAGGTACAGTAATAACATTTCTTATCTGAAAAGCATGATCCTGTGTTGTCTCTCTCCACTCTAAAGCTGGTTGATTCTCTGCAACAGCAAATTGATAACTTTAAATAAGCCACATGACCATTTTATGATTTTGTGAATTATATAAATACTCTTTTGATGTACTTCTCTTTTTCCATTGATTACAAAGTGGTTTGAATTAAAGGTGACTTCTACGTTTTCACAAATATCTCATAGTGTCTTCCCTTTATAGAGATCCTTGTACATTTAGACAACTTGAATACTATTACTGATAGGACGGTGGAGCTGGACCCGGGTACTTGCCTGCTTCATTGGTTTCCGCACACTACCAGAACAAAGGTGACTAGTAAATTTATAGATTTGGGGCTGGTATTGGCTAAACGGGAGCTAACTAGGCACTGGAAGTCGCGCCAGGGTCCTAAGGTGGGGAAATGGAGGGCAGAATTGCTTAAATGAGCAAAAAGCGAGGGCATACTTAGATTGAGGCAGGCCGCACGTGCGAGTAGCGATAAAGTGTGCGAGACAGCAAGGGCGTGGGAGGCCTTAGTGGAAGCACTTCAGTCACCGGACACGGACTCAGAGGAGGAGGTCCCTGGGGAGGAGATGGGGAGCCTTGGACTACGTGATTGAATAGATTGATAAACTGGCTCTGGGCTCGGTATGATAGGTATTGTGTAGGGTATTACCACCCCCGGTGCAACACTACCCCAACTAGATACTGTAATGAAGATACACAGGGAATTTGCAACTGATTGTACTGCATACACCTCACGGCGTACCGGTAGATAAGGAGGGAGGGGGGAGGGTGGGAAAGTTGGGATGAAGCAGCATGCATTATAATATGCTATTTGATTCGCTGTACTATTGCTGATAAATCTGATGCTGCTGGTTGTTAATTTTGTGTTTGATTTGGAAATATAAACACATTTAAAAAAAAAAAAATAGAGATCCTTGTACACAAGAAAGATTATAACCGTTTCAACTTTTGGTAAACCCACTCACCTTCGAACACAGTAGAAATTGGATGCCCTTGGAAGTAACTGTGTGGGTGGACTAACCCACCATTTGGAATTCTCCGTCTCACCCCCACTGCTGAGAAATGCATTTTGTTCGAGGCATATGAGCTGCAGATTACACACTTGTGCATAGATCGCCATCCGGTGTTGGGCCCGGATGTTTGCAGTTTGTTTTTCCTGTTGGAAAGTCTTTGGAAGTCACGAGGTTGGTGACTCCTCCTTTGGATCTTATTGTGCATGGGCTTCGGCTCCATCCTCAGATTGTTTTTTTCCGCCATCGGGCTCGGATGTAATCTTCGCGCTCCGGTTCGGAACAGCTTCCAGTTCGACGATCGACGCGCAATCCTCACCCCAATTCGCGGTATTGTTTCGATCGCGATCTCCCCACTCGACGCGTCTTCTCATTGGCACAGACCTTCGGTTCCAGTCGTCGACAGCGGCCTTCGGGCCTACCCAAGCTCCAGTCCTGGCTAATGGAAAGGACTCCATTTAAAAAGTGCCCTCGATGTGGGTCCAAATTCCCCCACACCGATCTCCACGAGGTATGCAATCTCTGCCTCTCCCCTGAACACGAAGCTCGATACTGTCCGGCGTGCAAGTCCTTCCGGTCCAAGAAGACTATTCGGGACCGACGAGCCAGAAAATTCATGGCACACTCCTCGACGGCGATTCCGGACGACATCTTCGCAGAAGGCGTTGACGCTCCAGAACAGCATCACACCGGCGAGGGTCTCGTCAGCGCCTCCGAAGCCGACGACTCAAATGTGGAGGACATCACTCCGGCACAGAGGGTCGTGAGTACTGATCTACCCCCCTCCCGCCACCCCCCCCCACACCCTCGCCGGCACCGAAAAAGGCTTCGGTCACGCCTTCGCCTCCGGGCCTAGGCAAGACCAAAGACACTACTTCACACACCGCACCTTCGGGCCCGGTAAAGAAGCCAAATAAGCCTTCCGGCGGCTTGGGCTCGAGCCAGCCCACCGTCGGTGCCGATAAACACTCTTCGGCACGAAAAAGAAACCGGCCTCCCTCTCGACACCGAGTTCCGCACCGAAACACTCGGGGTCGAAACCCAGCTCTTCGGTACCGACACCATCTTCGGTACCGACCAAAGCACCCAAGGCCACCGGCACCGACACTTCGAAGTCGAAATCCATCTCGGCGCCTACCAAACAACCGGAGTTTCCTAAGCATGGTTCCAAACACCGAACGGGCACAGAAAAACCTAAAAAACCAATGGCGCCGACGGACCAACCAACCTTACCAGAACTCTTTATACCAGATCCCTTACAAAAGACATTAACCAAGGATCCAAAAACTGGACATTTAATGCTCTCTATCAAAAAGAGACAACTGGAGAAACCTGCTAAGTCTCCACCTCCAAAGAGGAAGGATTCTGCTACCTCCCCTTTCAGACTACCTTCCCCACCTCCTCCACCGCCTCCACCTTCTCTTCCTCCACCTCCTCCGCTGTCTCCACCCCCACCTCATCACTCCCCAACTCCAACTCCGGATGATGATGATCAGGGGGATCCATATTATGACATAAGGAATGTGCCTCAAGATCTACCTACAGGGGACCCCACCCCTCAGGATCCCCAGACCCATGGGACGATTATAATATCCCTGATATCCCTAACGTCCCACGGGACGATCTTTACCCTTCCAGACCTTCTCCACCAGAAGACTCATTGGGGTTCAACCATCTATTGCAAAGGGCGGCACACTATCACGGGGTGGATCTACATACCGACCCCGTGGAGGAGGATTTCCTCCTTGATACATTTGACACCACACATAGGGCCACCTCCATATTGCCTATGATCAAAGGAGTTATAAAACATGCGCCAGAGGTCTTTAAGGACCCAGTCAGAGCCAGGGTCATTAACCCGCGCATTGAGAAGAAATATAAATCTGCCCCTACAGATCCCTCCTTCATTAGAGGGCCAGCGCCACTAGATTCTCTAGTAGTGTCCACCGCACGTAAAAGGGCCAACTCCCAAGCGTCAGGCGAAGCACCACCACCTGACACAGAGTCTAAACTCTTGGACGCATCAGGCAAGCGTACTGCATCCCAAGCTGCCAATATATGGCGTATCGCCAATACACAAGCGCTACTAGCCAGATATGACAGGGCCCATTATGACAAATTGGAAGCCATAATGCACCATCTCCCTGATAAATATAAAGCTAGGTCCAACGAACTAATTCAGGAGGGCAAATACATTACTAATACCTCTATACGTTGTGCCCAGGACGCAGCAGACACAGCCTCCAGGGCCGTCAATACTAGTGTTCTCTTCCGTCGCCATGCATGGCTAAGGATCTCAGGTTTTAAACCGGCGGTACAAGCCTCCATCCTCAACCATCCCTTTGACCAGGAACATCTGTTTGGCCCAAAAGTGAATGAGGCCCTAGTAAAAATGAAAAAGGACACCGACATGGCAAAATCCACGGGAGCCTTGCAATCACACCCTCCCAGATGCTCCTTTCGCCGCTCTTCCTTTCGGAGCACATCCAGAGGCTACTCCTCAGACACCGCTTCCACTTCATATAAATCCCCTACTCAATCCACCTTTACAAGGGGTTACCAAAGAGGCGGCTACAGGGGTAACAATAACAAAGGCAGAGCCAAGACAAACACCGCCCGCTCTGCCACACCACCTAACCAATGACTTCCCCCCGCTCCCCCCAGACCATCCCACTCCGGTCGGGGGCAGGCTCCAAAATTTCCTTCCCCTTTGGGCTACCATCACCTCAGACAAATGGGTAACACAAATAATTCGGTCAGGATACTGCCTAGAACTAATATCTACCCCCCCAAACATTCCACCAGACAACGCCCAATGTCACAAGAACACCTAATGTTACTAAAGCAGGAGGTAATCTCCCTCCTACAGAAAAAGGCAATAGAACAAGTTCCTACCAACCAACAAAATATGGGGGTCTACTCCCTATATTTTCTCATACCAAAAAGGGACGAGAACCTACGGCCCATCCTAGACCTCCGGCCCCTAAATAGATGCATACACTCAGACCATTTTCACATGGTAACGCTTCAGCAGGTACTTCCGCTGCTCTCCCAAAACGACTTCCTCACCACTTTAGACCTAAAAGACGTGTATTTCCACATTCCAGTGCACAACGCTCACAGGAAGTACCTCAGATTTGTAGTGGACGGACAACACTACCAATTCAGAGTGCTCCCGTTCGGAGTCACAACAGCACCACGAGTATTCACCAAGTGCCTAGCAGTGGTGTCAGCACATCTGCGAAGACAGCACATTAATGTCTTCCCATACCTAGACGACTGGCTGATAAAAGCCAGCTCATACAATCAGTGTGTACAACACACGTCCACCACTATCCAACTACTTCACCAGCTAGGATTCACGGTAAACCACGAAAAGTCCCATCTACAACCATCCCATGTCAAACAATATCTCGGTGCCACCATAGACACCTCAAAAGCGCTAGCCTACCCCAATCCCACCAGGATTGCAAGTATTCAGGCTCTACACACAAAATTCATGGCACAGCACTCCCTTCCAGCTCAAATGTTCATGCAACTAATAGGGATGATGGCCTCTTGCATCTTCATAGTACCTCACGCAAGACTCCAGATGCGTCCTCTCCAAGAGTGCTTAGCGCGCCAATGGAACCAGGCTCAGGGTCAATTAACAGATCTGGTGTTGGTAGACGGTCGCACCCATCGCTCTCTGCAGTGCTGGAACACCACAAACCTTTCCAAAGGTCGACCGTTCCTGGACCCGGTTCCTCAGATAATACTGACAACGGACGCATCACTCTCCGGCTGGGGAGCTCATCTATTACATCTCACCATGCAGGGCAAATGGACACCTCAACAGAAGTCACTCCACATCAACCATCTGGAGTTACTAGCAATCTTCTTAGCCCTAAAATCTTTCTAAACACAGATTTCAGGCAAGGCAGTCCTTAGCCGCACAGACAACATGACAGCCATGTATTATATTCAAAAACAAGGCGGCACACACTCTCCACAGCTCTCTCAACTAGCACAGAGCATATGGAGATGGGCCATACCCCAGAAAATCTTTCTCCTAGCCCAACATGTCCCAGGAGTCCAAAACACTATGGCAGATCTGCTCAGCAGACAAACACAACAAATCCATGAGTGGGAGCTTCACCCGCAAGTTCTTCACCCGTACTTTCAAATGTGGGGGCATCCGCATATAGACCTCTTCGCCACCCACGAAAAACACCAAATGCCCAAGCTTCGCCGCCAGATGCCCACACCCGTTGTCAAAAGGCAATGCGATATGGATGAACTGGTCAGGCAGATTTGCGTACGCCTTTCCGCCACTCCCACTCATTCCACTAGTGGTGCGCAAACTACAACAACACTCCCTCATACTAATATTGGTCACTCCAACTTGGGCCAGACAACCGTGGTACACCACACTGCTTCAACTATCAGTAGTACCGCACCAAAAATTACACCCCTCTCCAGACCTCCTAATCCAGAACCATGGAGAGATCAGACGCCCGGACCCAGCTCAGCTCAACCTTGCGATCTGGCTCCTGAAATCCTAGAATTCGGGTACCTAAATCTTTCCCCTGACTGTATGAATGTCATCAGAGAAGCTAGACGACCTACCACTAGAGCATGCTACGCCGCCAAGTGGAAACGCTTTGTTGTCTATTGTCATAACAACACCATCAATCCCCTGGACGTGTCCATTCAACACATCATAGGCTACTTACTCCACCTACAAAGGTGCAATCTAGCCTATACGTCCATTCGACTGCACCTCGCAGCCAAAGCAGCTTACCTACAAAACAGGCAACATCTATCACTCTTTAGAGTACCTGCCATTAAAGCCTTTATGGAAGGCCTTAAAAGAATAATTCCCCCCAGAGTTTCACCCTCACCTGTGTGGAACCTTAATATCGTTCTCACAACAAGACTAATGGGGCCTCCCTTCGAACCTCTGCACAAATGTGAACTTCAATTCCTAACATGGAAAACCGCTTTTCTTGTAGCCATCACTTCCCTCAGAAGGGTCTGTGAGATACAAGCACTTACCATTCAACAACCTTTTCTCCAAATGCACCATAACAAGGTTGTTCTCCGTACCAACCCAAAATTCCTCCCAAAAGTCATTTCTCCCTTTCACCTAAACCAATCTGTAGAACTACCAGTATTCTTCTCGCAACCACAGACCGTTGCAGAAAGACCTCTTCACACAATAGATGTCAAACGAGCCTTACTCTACTACATCGAGAGAACACAACTTTCAGTAGGACCAAACAACTGTTTGTCTCTTTCTCTCCACCACACAAAGGCAACCCCATCTCCAAATCAGGGATAGCTAGGTGGATTGTCAAATGCATTCAAATTTGCTACCACAAAGCAAAACGAACGCTATCCGTTCCCCCTAAAGCCCATTCTACACGAAAAATAGGGGCTTCCATGGCATTCTTAGGGAACATCCCATTAGATGATATCTGCAAATCAGCTACGTGGTCAACACCACACACTTTCACTAAACACTATTGTGTAGATGTGCAAACTAAGCAACAAGCTAGTGTGGGCGAGGCTGTACTCAAAACGTTATTTCAAACCACTGCAACAGATACCGATGGTAGCCGCTAAGGTTGGGTACTGCTATATAATCTATGCACAAGTGTGTATTCTGCAGCTCATATGCCTCGAACAGAATATGCTACTTACCAGTATGCATCTGTTCTTGGCATGTAGAGCTGCAGATCTACACACGCCCACCCGCCTCCCCGGCTACCTGTATCTGTTCAAGTTTATCTTATTTAGATACCACACACATGGGCCTCTTCACTGTTATTACTACACTCCATCTTTCCCTGCTGGCGCAAAACAATCTGAGGATGGAGCCGAAGCCCATGCGCAATACGATCCAAAGGAGGAGTCACCAACCTTGTGACTTCCAAAGACTTTCCAACAGGAAAGACAAACTGCAAACATCCGGGCCCAACACCAGATGGCGATCTATGCACAAGTGTGTAGATCTGCAGCTCTACATGCCAAGAACAGATGCATACTGGTAAGTAGCATATTCCTTTCTTAGCAAGAGCAAGTTAAACGTTTCTGGAGCCCCTAGTCCTGGTGGCATGTTCTTTCAGAGAACAAATTGAGTACCATGGATGGGAGTATAATAACCTCTGTTATTACAGGCCTTAGAAATGGCAGAAGTATGTATCTCAATATAAAATCAAGGTATTATAAACAAAACGTTATTATCCATTAAAGGATAAATATTTTTCTCCATGCGATGTCCAATTCACAAGAGGCTCAATTGGGATATGATCCAAAACTGTATTATTGCCTTTGTGAGCTTCCATTGCCTCTGCCACTGATATCTGAGGAAGAAAGATACTGGCAATACTTATACAAGTCAAATGTAAATTACTGAAAAAAGTATACTCCATTGTGCTACCTATCTTTTTCGGGAACTGCCCTGTTTTTGGTCCTTATAAAGCATCTTCTGCACTAAATTAGAATTTCCCTCCAACACAGTTATCCTTCCGCTTTGCAAAGTCAGAATGTTAGTGGAGAAATACCAATAGAATTATTCTTTGCGATTAAGGAGCATAGCTTTAGCAAGTGTGAGAGTACACTTGTTTTATTGATGCTTAAGCATTATTTATCTGCACTGTAAATGTTTCTTGTATTCAACCCCTAGTCATTGTATGTTGACATGTCGGAGAAGGGTTTGTCTTTGCTAGGACCAGCGGAGGCTGAGCCACCCGTGGTGTCGGCACATAGGGCGGAAAGAAGTTGCACATTTTTGAGGACCATAGGCATCTGTGCCACTGTGCAGTGATTTTTGTGGCAGTGGGATGGTGTTGGTATGCCATATAATGATTGGCAAGGCACACCTGTCTTTTGCCAACCATGACTCCGCGTCATTAGGCTCTTTTTCAGTGTACTAGATAGAACACAATTGCTCATAGTGGCTGTGTGCTAATGCAGCTGGGGCTCCCTTCCAGAATGTCTGAATGCACGGGCAAGCAGTGCTATTTGTAGTATAATTGTGTATTTGTGTATGTGTGTGCGCCATGCTGTGCTGTGTGTAATAACACTTTATATGTGTTTCTGAATCATGGAGAAGAAGTTCTGTCTATTCGCCAAAACAGACTGTATGTGGAAATATCCGTGAAGCATGGTGGGCAGGTCCAAAATGTAATAGGCATCCCATCCAGCGAATGCCTGAAGGGAGTTCACCCAGAGAAGCCAGTGGCTTAAGGGGACTCACAATAAGAACCTCTTTATCTACTGTTTATTGTATAAAGTGTGATGCGTTGACAGGAGATCTTGCAGACAGCAAAGGATGTCTATAAGGCAAGTAGACGTTAAAAGTGATCCTTAGCGTGCTGTGAGTGTGAAATAAGCAACAATTGTGTTCAGTGCAGAAGAAAGCAAAAATGTAACCACTAGTGAACAACCAGGGAGGCTCCCTTAATGCACAGATGCCTATCTAGCCACGCCCCTGATCCCGCCACAAGCCTCTCACTCTCGAATGCAAACGTGACAATTTTATACAGCAAAAAGTTTCATGAAAAATACTGGACAACTCTTTTCATACACTCTTTGTTAATGCTATCCTAATATTGTGCTTGCGCCGGACTCATTTGTGAAAGTTCTCGCCCTGTTCATAACGTTTTGCGTGCTGCCGCTCTTAGACTTTGCAGTGGCGTGTTTGTAATCCTCCGACGAGCCTGGAATCACCTCCCTTCCTCTTGGAACGTGAAACTATCATTTTTATTTGTTTATTTTAAATTGTAGACGGAGCCATATTTATCTTATACTTTTATTGATCAAATTTGCATGACTGTTTCAGTAGTTTCCTTTTGAATACGTTTCCCGATGATCATTGCATGTTTGTACCTTGCAATTTAAACAAGCCTTGGCAAAGCTAATGGGTCTGAAATTGCCAAGCAAGTGTAATGTGGTGGTTGTTTTTTTTATTGCGACTATGTGCTACAGAAATAAAAAGAAGACAAAAGAAAATATGCCCCCGCCGAAGAGAGGCTACTATATGGTTGCAATAAAAATGTTGAATAAAAAAAACGTTCAATGTAATCATTCTCTAACGATAAGGGTACGTCCTAGCAGGCTGGTTTAATTAAAAAGGTAGTAGAACCCTTTTTAGTTTTAATGCATATCATCAAAAATATGATTCTTATTGGTAAAATTGGGTCTGAATTACTGTTACATGGAGACTCGGTGAACACACAAATATTTCTAAAATAATAAAGTAAAGGATAAAGAATAGAAAGACAAAAAACATTGGTAGGGTAATGTATTTTGCCCCCAGATCTGGCATTGAAGTGCTTTTCTTTTTAGTTGGGTTGTGATAAGGCAAAATGCTGTCACTCAAAATGCACACAAACCAGTGGCCGAAGTAGGCTGCTTCATTGGCCATGCTTTATGCAGTGGTGGGCTGAAGCAAAATGTGAATGACAGTTGAACAGACCGATGTATGAAGAAGGCAGAGCCAACGTCCTTCTATCTTTTTATTTTATGTATGTATTTTTTTTGGTTATGAGTCTGGCAAGACAGTGAAAGCTGTCTCTAGACCAAATCCAATGTGCATTGGGCCTGCTGGCATTTTTTCGGACTTTCCTTTGGTCTGTCTCTGTCCCAGAGTATGGTAAATAATTTAGGAATTAAAATGGACGGTGTCCTCACCTTCTAGAGTAAAATCCATTCACTGACTGTCTCCTGTTTTGGGCTTTTATGATCCTTGAAAAAGTTCCTACATCTCCTATCTGTTGATGCAAAGAAAACAGAGGTTCAAGCTCTAATAAGTTCCAGACTTGACTATGGCAACGCACTTTACCCAGATCTTCAAAATTACCTTCTCCATAGAGTTCAAATGGTGAAGAATGCTGCAGCACAAATTCTTCTTAACCTTTCTCCTCAAACTCATATGAATCCTCATTTGAAAAGGCTGCACTGGCTTCCGACTAAAAAGAGTCTTCTTTTTAAATCCCTGGTCCTGGTTCATAAAGCCTTGCATGACAAAGGTGCAGTGCACTTGAGGAGGAGGATTGGTGCTTATGCCCCACCCAGGAATTTACGGTCAGCCCATGGCTATTTGGCCAGAATTCCAAAAATCCAGAGCGCCAGGACTTGGGCCGGTGACCTGTAATAAGCTTCCCGTGGAACTTGGTGTCACACCAGAGATGTCCATCTTTAAGAAGAAATTAAAAACATGGCTCTTCCAACAAGGATGATTTGACTCTCTGCACTACCGCAATCAGCCTACAGTTAGCGCCGGGCCACTATGCTTGCAAATCTCAGTCATCATCATCAAAGTTTGAACCTTCCTTTAGAATACCTTTGCGCAGGTGTTGCAATCAGATAGTGACATCCTTCGCTTCAAAATCCTCTTTTAGATTGAACGTTCTTCTATTATGTTCAGTAGTCCTTTTTTTATTTGTGTCAGAGCTAGGGAGTGTAGGTGTTGAGCCTGAGCCTCTTTCACACAAACTTCATGCAGTGCTCTCGTAAATGTCACTGCAGGTGGCTGCTGTGTTCCGAAGGATCATCCTTTTAGTTCTCACCTGGCTGACCGATGCACCTCTGTGGCCACTTGGAATGTTGGCTGGTGCTTTTCCCCCAAAGAGCAAAACAAAAATCCCAGGGAGTCTCACTTGTGTCCACCCTCAGAAACCTCTAATTCACACTGAGGCTCAGCATGCATTTCCTTTTCTCAGATCCACTCTGGACCACGCAGGTCTGACCTTTCCACTGTGTCTGACTCCTATAGTTTTCTGTGCTGTCATTTTTTTCATCTATGTGACACGGCTGCTTCTGGATTTAGAGTTGACCAACCGCCTGTTGTTGCTTACATACAGTCCACTCATTAGGAGCACCTGTTAATGCTTCAGTGGGTCTGTGCTTTTCCATGGTAATCTGTTGCCAGTGGTGCAGGGTTTTAACTGGTGGATTTAGAAGAGTCAGAGATGGACCCACCAAGCACGTCCTATCTGTCAAACATCTACGACTACAAGAACTCATAATGCTTGCTTTTAAGAATGGAGAAGCATGCACACAGGTGAAGAATAGGAGAGCTATAATGTTAAAACATGGAAAGAGTCTGCACATTAGTATCGAAGTCTGAGGATTAAAAAGCAGACACTTGAGATTAAAGAGACACAAAGTTGAGAACATCAAGCCACACCCCCATACATGTTTCCTGATGGATACTGCTGTGCACCCAGTTGTGTGCAACTTGACTTATAAATTCAGCAGCTAGGACTACAAGTTTCTGGGGCGTGTTGGTAATCTGGTTTAAGTGTCCTCCTTGTACCTCATTGGCATTTAGGATCAGATGCTTTTAATCAGCTTGGAATGACGTTGGTCACAAGCAGCATTGCCTTTCCCTTCATGAAAAGGTGAGAAGGATTTTCATGGCCTTCACCATGACCTTTTACTTATTAAAAAAAGTGTGTGTGTGTGTGTGTATATATATATATATTTTTTGTTGGATGAATACATGTCTTTCTAGAATTTGATGGCATATTTTATATATTACATCTTTTGTCTGGTTTCCATTATGTGCCTATCTTTATGAAGATACTTAAATATTCCTGTAGACGTGATGGTAATGTATACACATTCAAGTGACGTGCATCTCTTGACCTGATACTGTGTTGGCCTACGTATATTAAATAGACTTAACTAAGTAAAACCCAATATCTATTCTGTTGACATTGATGAATTCGGTGAAAATTTGGAATCCTTTTTTTTTTTTTTGATGGAAGTATCTGAAGTCTGATGTAGATGCCACCAGGATGAGGGTGAAACGTGTGACGAGCCCTGGCGCTACAAAGGCCAAAAGTAGATCCTTTGATATCATGGATATCCCCCATAATTGCTTTGTAAAAGCGTGACCTTGTGACAAGACTTACACTCTTAAGGCCCTGGAGTATTACAGGGCTAATTGCCCTGTCTCTTTTCTCACAGACTCTCTTGTGTACCTGACCTCATTAGCGCTGGACGCGGAATGCGCCCCATAAGTGCCGCACGGTTCATTACACCGCATCTGCTAATCCCCTGATATGATCCTTGTTTTCCGCTACAAGTGTTTGCTAAATTATCCTGATATTTGGTCTGCCTGGCCGGTCCCAGGCCTTCGGGTGCTAAAGCTCATGTGCTTCTTAGCTAATGCTTCACTGAGCTCCTGATGCTTTAATTTCTTTCTTTGATTGCATTTGAGGTTCTATTAATACCAAGGAAATTGTGGCATAAAGACCTACGCTTTATGTAGATTAACCCAGTAATCCAGTGTTTATCTCTTTGCCTGATGCTTGCTTTCATCAAACAATGCAGGGTTTGTATGTGTGGGTAATCCTCTCAGCTTTGTAAAAGCCTTTAGTGTTGAGGTCTATAGCTCACTATTTTCAAAATATTGATGCAGATTATTTGGTATCGGATTTTTTTTTTAAAGCCAAACAGAACGTTATTGAAATTGAAACGTCTCACTGACATATTGAAGTCCATACATGATATATTTGCTTAATTTCTGACAGTTGGTATTGTGAACTTGTAATAATTAAACACAAGCTGCAGTACCACTATCAACCTATGCTAAAGAGCCTCTTGAGGATGTCCTACATTGACCGCGCTACCCACTGGCACCAAAACCACATAGCCTCAATTTTCACCTTTAGTGACGTCTCCAGTGCCATTTGCTTGATTGAAGATCTGGTTCTATTACAAACAGCTTTGAAATGAGTCTCGAAACTCATATTCTCCTCTTTGAGGTCCCCCTTCCCCCGTCCCACTGCCAACATGAAATCAATAGAGCGCATCATGTCTGTCTAAAAATCCACCCTTTCCCCGCGTCCTCTTATTTGCTCAACATTAAAAATCACATGCACTTTTTTTTTGCAGAGTTTTATATAGTGAAAACTTGACCCACATCCAATCAGGTATCAGAGCGCTATCCATAGCACCAGTTACGTTACATGAGGACACACATTCATTTTTTGTTAGGTACAGGGAGATTAAGTGATTTGCCCAGAATCACAGGATGTTTAGCGTCATTACAGAGACTCAAACCCAGGTCCGAGGTCGAGCGCCCTAACCGTTAGGCCAACTCCTCTCCCCTTCTGCACTTCTTTTGATGTAGCATCTACAGCAGTGGTTTTTTAACCATTGACACCCACTTAATCATTGCTGGAACCGGGGATCCCCGCTGAATCGTTATTGGAATCTGAGGAACCCAACTGGTCATTACTGGAAGCCGGGGATTCCAGCCAAGGCTTTTATGATAATTTGAACCTCGAAACAATTCACAAAAAAGTACAGAAAAAACATTCTTTAAACAAATACACAAATGATGAAATATTTCATTCACAAACAGATATAAAAAAAATTCACATGTAATTAAACAGAAAGGTTTGAGCGTTTTTTAGTTTAACTGAAATCACTCATTGTCCATACTGTATTCTGTTTGATGCACTTGCAATGCTACCACATATTAATATGAGGATACTAACTTAATATTTAGCTTCAAGCGCCAAACACCTTCACATTTACAGAACGTTTTAAAATTTTCAGCTTTACAATTATTTATATTCTTTAGTTTCTGTTAATAATCTTTCATTTTCTAAGCTGTAGCGGACTCCTTGAGTAGGTTTCACGGACCACCAGGGGTCTCCAGACCACAGGTTAAGAACCACTGATCTACAGCATTTCTCTTTGCAGTACTACCTAAAAATGCAAAGAGAAAAAGTATTGTTTGTGTTCTTTTGTATTTGCACATACCTATGCGTTCACACACCCATATACACACCTCAAGTTGATTCCTCAATTTATATGATCGACCGCCCACGGAAAGGAATTCATCCCATAATTGCTATTAGCTGAGCCCTCCATCCTCGTCAGCTGTGGCCCTTTATCCATTCTCCACTTCTCCAACATCCTTGAAAGATCTGTCTGTCTCAGAGTTGCCCAATAAATCTTCATTAAAATGTTTGCAGTCCCATACACCGAGACAGGGACATCTCTCAAAAGAGACTTGTAGAGCTCAGTTTCTTAAAATGCGATCTTGTACCTTGTGTGCCTCAGCGATGCCTATCAATGTTTCGTGCAGTGCCATCATTTCCCATGAGCGTTGTCCATATTTCCCATCAATGCTTCTTTATTTTGACATTTGTGCCTCAGATCGTACATCTGATATTCCTACCGAAGTCATTCACTGTGGGTGAACTTGAAATAGAGATCTCTGACCTGTAGCTTGCAGTAAAATGGCTGCCCAGTAGCTGAGATGTCTTTAAGGTTACAGTTTAGAAAAGAGTGGAAGATGTCTGTCTCTGGTCTCTCGCGTGACTTGATGTGGGCACGAGGAGTACTACAGTGTATACAAGAAGGTCACCTTGGTGCTCATTTTGGCATCTGTGCCAGTAGGGTGTCCCCTAAGCTTATCTCTTTTTTCCCGGCTTTCTGGCGGGTTCGCATGTATCTGTTTCCCCCCTGGTGGGCCGATGTATTTCAAAGTGACTCTTCAGGAGTGCAAAAGGTCTCACTCTCCTTGTTGTTATTTTTTTATTTGTTCATTTCTGGTTTTCTACCACCTTATGACATTATTTGACTATAATTATGTTCTCACAAATCTTCTAAAACATTCCTTGCTTGAATTTGCTTCTACAAACTAATTGGTACATTTAGGACCATACTGTTCTATCTTGAGAGACCAATTTCACCTTCACATTAGATGTATTTCAGAAGACACTCTCGTGCCTCATCTTCTCAGAAGACTAGGAAACATTTCAAAGTGGCTCTTCTCAAAAATGCAGTAATAATCTTCATGGTGGACATACCTGCATATCATGTAGCATGTGCGCTGGTGTCCATCTGCTGAACTGCTTATGTGTGAATACAGACCAATCCGCACTGTTCTCATAGCCAGCCTTCCAGCCTATGCTCCATCACCTTGTGTGTTAAATTGATTTACATGGGTGGCATGGGTATCAATATATTTACTAATTTGATTTTTCTGCAGGCAGAATTCCATGAGAGAAAGCATTTCCCGGAGTTAAAAGTAAAAACACAGAAACAACTCAATCTGTATGCCCCAATCTATAATCATTAAAAATACAGATTGAATGACAGTCACCACAATACAGCACTGAGCCCCAAATCTTGTGTTCGACGTTCCATATATTGATGCCTCGGATGCCCCATTTTGTCTTATTAATTTTAAATGGGTATAATTTAATGCCACCACAGCAAGTATCGATGGAAAGTAAGAAAGCCATCCTGCACCTGCATTTCATACCCTGTTTTTTCTGATGGAGACATGTTCCTCTGGATTCCACACCTTCTATCCTCTAGGTGCTAGGCTGGATCTGTAAACCTTTTCTCCAGCAAAAATGCTCCAGCGCTGCCAGATTGTACCACTCGGCCTGTGAAACAACTCAGTACACCCAGGATGTGGCGGCATTGTTGTATATGAGACAACACAGGGGATGCTGGAGTCAATTCCTATTTTTCTGCAACTTATCAGTGTCGATACAGAGATCTAGGTGCTTTAGTGATGACAGCAACTATTTCAAATGTCTCCTAAGATTTTTGGTTAGACCATATCAAGGATGGAGTAAGAAGGTACAATTCTTGGATCCACACAGCATGTGCATTTAGAATCTAGGTTCAGAACACAACCCCTAGGCCTGCAAGTCCTGGTCATTGATGCACCCAAGGCCATCGGAGCACAGAAGGCCAAGCTATTTTTGGCCACAATCTGCTGAGATACACCAAATTGATCTGACTTCAGCTTTTCTCTCGACAGGGAATGATCTCCCAAAAAAATCTTCCCTTAAAGAATGCAAAAAATACCATTGGAAGTAGCAATCCCTTTTTTCCTCTGGAAAACAGTCTAATTCCTGTGACCGTTGGGGCTCCATACCCCTGGTGGTAGGCTCTTCCTTGCCCATTCCAACATTGAAATCTCATCTAAGATCTATGCAAAGGATTCCCTTTAGGCAAGCCATCCTGGACACAGTGGCTTTGAAGATATTTCCACCCCACAACAAGTCCAGGACATTCAGTCTGCGATTCCAATGTTTTGTACACAAGCCCTTGTGTCGGCTGGATCGTTCTAAGGCTTACTGGTCTCTTGGACTTGTGCATTCTGCTTGTCACTCATGTATGTTGCCACATTGTGCCCTTGCAATGGAACCTTTGCCATCAATGGGTGCCAAACTGGGATGAGAGGAGGGTGCCTGTCGGACGGCATCCATATCTCTGACGATGCAGTCCTTAACCTCAGTGGTGGATGTCAACCTAAAGGTTGGCAGGCCTATCTCCATGCCTCATCCGGACCTCATGTGCTATGCCCTGGCCTAAATGAACCTCCAATGCTCCTTTAGGCCTCATTCTACCAGGGCAAAGCTCACCTCCACTGCCTTGGATAGAGGCGTTCTGTTATTGGACATCTTCCAAGCTGCTATATGGACATCTGTCAATACCTTCCCTAGGCATTTCTTTATCAAATCTCAGGGCTGCAGTGAGGGCCATTTGAACAGTTCAGTCCTACAGGCCTTCCTGGTGCAGGTCCAGTCGTCAGACCCTCTACTTTTGTGATTTGTTTTGATTCAAAAGGTGACCAATCTGGTTTAGAAGGGGCCATCAGATGAACAAGTTATGTAAGTTTAGTTATGCTCTTTGAGGTGAGTACCTGTAATGACAGATTCCTTACCACTCGTCCTCCTCCCAGTTCTAAGCATGGCCGTTTCATAGGTAATAAGGTTCCAAGCTTAGGTTTGCTTGCTGTCCATACTTCAGCTGTGTGTTCCATGCCAAGGGGCTGTTTCTGTGGATAAACAGATGTTAGTACACAGGGTGGCAACTCCGCGTAGCTCCACATTGTCATGTCTGGAGATGGAATTAAGTTATTTAAGATGCCAAAAGAACCATTTACTGACATAGGAGAGCTATCTAAAAGTTTTCCAGATTTATTCTGGCACCTGGGGAAATTGAAAATGTGAAGAATCTCTGATAATAAAGGGTATCCAACAGAATGTGTGCTACTGTTTTCGGCCGAAAAGCGGCGATAATTTTATCGCTATATCAGCAAGGTCACGCTATCGCAAGAATCCTTGCCTTAGCGCCTGTTTACTGAACGCCCAGCTTTGTATCTCTAATGAGATGCAAAGTGGGCGTTCCTTCCCAAAATAACTGTAGAAATGTCGCTAACCGACATTTCTCCAATTATCAAGGGAATCGCTAACAAGCATAGCGATAAGAAAAGTAGCGCTAACCATGGTTAACGCTACTTTCCTTACGCCTGCTTTAGTTCTGACTTAGCCATGTAATCCAATGGGAGGTGGATTACATGGCTAAGACCACCCTGCCCTATCAGCAAGGTATCGCCGGTCACAGTGCGATTATCGCTGGAATTCCAGCGATAATCACACTGTTTTCCAGCTAACGCTTGCATTTCTATCGCTTTGGAGATAAGCTTTGCCGATAGCACGCTATCTCCGCGATAGGCTACTTTTTCGTTGTGAATGAATCTTTGGTTCAGACTGAGTTTCATTTGAATCAAGCAGTGGCATTATCTATGTTGTTCTGAGATATTCAGTAGAACACTATCTACTTTTGCTGGATAAAATGTGATGGTTAAGGTACTGTTTGTTCAGAATCAACTAGATGTCATTTAACATCAGATTCATTCATATGTATGTGTATTAACTGTTTATAAAAGCCATATGCAATTTTAAATAATACTTTAGAATCAGTACATTTCAAAGATCTACTGTTCTTGTGAGCTTGTTAATGTTCTGTCTGATTATTTTTTAAACATTTCAATCAAAAAACGCAGATCTCAAATTCCATACATTTAGCCAATGATTACAAAATATAAAAAAATTACCGTACGAGGGCCCGCCACCTAAAGGAGCCGCTCCGAATAACCAGGTGTTGCATGGCCTGCATTACTCCATCGCAGTAAAGTAAACTGGCTCTTGCGGTGCATTCTCCAAAAATGTTTCCTTTATGTGCAATTAAGGGCATGCAGTGCTCTTGAATATCCCTGTCATTGACTGTCTTAAAAGAAAGTGTTAAGTTATTTACTGGGCCTGCCTAAATACACAAGTCGTAAGTATTTTTCAGTTTTATTTTTTATATATATGTTGTTCTCATCCTGATGATACATTTTGTGCTATTTTTTACAGTTTAGTTTTGTTTCTCTACATTGAATAAAAGCTTTATAAATTCAAATATTTTGGTGAATCTCTGTCCTACCCTCTGATGCTGTTGTTTGCTAGTAAATACATTTTAAAGCATGTGCCTCTAAAACCTATCTAATCATGGCGAACAAAGACATATTGACTTTTAACTACAATATACTAAGATAGGTGTCATTCATTCAAATTAGACGCTCCCCCTCCCTCCGCATAGAGGTTATCATTTTCCCATGCTGCATTCCTGTTAATAAATGTAAATATGATATTGTGCAGCATGGTATAGCTTTCACACTTTGTTGGCAGAACGCTAAACAACCCACAATGATGTGTAAAGGCTACTTAGACTACTCTATTAAAACACATTTCTTTAATTCTGCTGCATTGAGTGTGCATGGGATACCCAGTCGGATGAATGGGAATGATTTAAAGCATGTGAATGTAAGACATTAACTGCAGCTGTAGAACTTTAGTTACAGGCTAACAGATCAGTAACCTTTTATTTTCATCCACTAAGTTACAATGTTTAAGTACTTTAAGATTGTCATGTGACACACATGTCCCCTTTTATTGAAACATATATTCACAGATTCAGAAAAGCACTCACAGTTGGTTTCTCTTGCACAGGGGTGTACTGAGTCCATGCATTGTATTGCTCCTGCTTTTTTTTTTTAATTAAACCAATGTTATGATCTTCCCTCCTATCTAGGTCTATCAGTGCTTTGTGGTCACAGGTTGTCTAGGGTGGCAGTCGTTATCAATTCTAAGTAATTTATGCTCCAGGGATTAATTCCCTTTAGATGGGAGGCATTTGACACCAGCATGTGAATACACCAAATAAGACACTTTTATTCTCAAGGATAAAGACTAAATTCCCAAAAATATTTTAGGAGAGCGATATGAAAATGTCTTTGTATTTTTGGTTTATTTTCAATTTTTCAATTAGCAGAGTTGGCTTGAACTATTTGTCTCGCCTTTCTAAACATGTTGCCAGAAGTGTGTGACAGCTTCATGTTTTAGAAGAACTTTCTCATAAGTCAAGTCTTCGCGTTTAAGACTTTTTTCCCCTCTTTTCTAGCTGGGAGTAACACTGATTCTGGCTTTAATTGTTGGTGCCATTTTCTTTGGGGTAAAAGACGATTCCTCAGGCATTCAGAATCGGTAAGTAAATACAATACGAAATCCAGCCAGAGCTCACAAATCGCAAAAAGCTCTTTGTAGAATACAGTGTTTTCATTTAAAAGTATTGCTATAGTAGAATTAGTTATGCATGTATTTTGTCTTGATAGTTTGAAAATGAGTTCCCATCTTATGAACACAAAAAAGTAAAAATGTCTCACTTGTGCAAAGAGTTTAATAGATTCAAGACACCTAAGCATATTTGCACTGATCTAGGCTTCGCCATAAAAGAAAACCGAACAATTAAGACAAATATTGATGCAAAACTCAAAGCTAGCCAGAAAGGTTAGATTTTCAGAATTTCCAGAATAACTATTCCTGAGAGAAATTGATAAGGTAATTGACCTAAATTAAATGTTATTTTTGAGTTTTTGTTTAGCTGTACAGTAGAAAAGATTTTACTCCTACCTAGGAGTACACCTTCCTTTCCTTATTCCTCTTATTGACTGCTAAGCATACAAAAATACACTATCTGGCTTCAGTTTCAGTGTGGAATAGGCTAATTAAATGAATTATTCCTCAACATCACAAAGTTTGTATTTAGCCACCTCAACATACTCCTCCGCCTACCTTGCCAATTTGATGATCTGGAACACAAGAAACCCTTAGCACCTCTTTAGTCATTCTAAGTGGAACCATCCACCTATACATCAAATGTTTTGCCATTAAACATGCAAGCAAAGGAAAATGCGGTCATTTAAGTAGACAACTTTGATCCCATAATTAATCTCCGGCATCCCTGGGCTTCCGTTAATTTCTCATTGCGCCTTTCAACCATTCTTTGAACAGTTTGTAAACTGCCACAATGTCTCAGTGGGGGTAATGCTTCCTTCTAATGGGAACCCTCAGTTTTCCCAAGAATAACACCCATGCCTGTGTCCCAAAATCTTGAAATGGCATTTAATTGGTTCTAACTTCTTTTCTTCGTTCTTGCCACATGGCTGACATCTGACAGTTGCGGGATTTGGTATGAATTAAACAAGAGGTTCCTAATTCTGGACACACAACCCCCACATTGCTTGTCTCTTTGTTCAACAGGGCCATGATTTTTTCTTCACCATCTGCACTTCCAAGAGTCTCTCTCTGGACATTAATACTATGATGTCTCACACTCTCTGATATTGGGGCCTCATTAGCAAGATCCCGTTGGTCTGCAAGGCAGTTTTGCAGAAAGGGTTGAAGACTGATTCTTCATCCCCCATTAGAAATCTAGTCACCCGTAAGTGGCAGCCCTCCTTCTTTTACTCCGTTCTCTGAGTATACCCCTCTAGATTTGAATTCACCCTCATCAAAATTGTATCGGAACCTTTTACTGCTGCATTCTACTCATCCAGTTGTAGTGATTTAATGTGCTGTGCTCTGGAGATTTCATCCATCTCATCCATTCTGTACTCCAATTTTTGTTCCTACTCTGCCAATGTATTCAAGTTGGCAAGAGTGCTGGATTTGTTTTTTAACGTATCCTCAAGGACATTCTTTGTAGGGGATGCAGTCCAGGGAGAGATCTAGCTCCAGATTCCTTGTCGAAGTTCCTACATTCGAACGGATCCATACCTCTTTCTATAATTCTGCTGTTGTTTAGTGAGGTATTTTTTCTAAGAAGTTGTAGATTCTCCTACCTCCTCCCCAGCCACTCCTCTCATCACATGTGTGATACTGTAGTTCCCATAGCGACCAATCAGGTTGTGGAAGGGAGTGTCAACTTCTGGAGACCCTTAAGCAATGTTGGATCTGCAAGTATTCTTTTAAATTCTTTCAAAGGGGACCTTTAACCTTTGTGTTATACCCTCAGTCCCGAAATGCGTTTATCGGTGCAGCAATTAGTTCTCCAGTTTTGTGGATGCTGCCCATGACAGTATCCACCAGTTTGACAGCACATTTCACCATCCACTTCTGCTGAGCATTCACTGGCCATAAATCAAGACCTCATCTCTCACCATAGGCAGTTGCTCCTGGGTGATATATCAGTTATCCTTTCCCTCTTCAAGAAAGGAATCGGCCATCTGAATTTCAGCTCTATGACTGAAATGTTGTCTATATGTTCTATGAGAAGAGGTAGGCATGCTCACTAATGCCATAGTATATAGAATGCCTGCTGAATGCAAATGATATTGACACCAGTTCAATTGATCAACTATGTCTGTTTATGTCAATGGGATCTTTTAGTATATGTCTCTCTTGACGCATGTATGGAATGCCTGGTGGACCTTGTTGCCTCTTCATCCAAAGCTTGCCGTATAACGGACATGCTAGGACGTTTCAGGACCATTAAGTAGGTATAACGTTTCACAAAAGCATTCCTTGATCTTTGTGGGATTATCTTTCCTTTCCGTACACCAACCCCGATTCTGCAGCAGCCAGCAAAGATTTTTTACCTGTCTTACTAGCTGAAAAAGAGAGCTGAGTATGTATTGGCAAGTGGCTCAAAGGTGGAAGCAAGACACAGAATACATACCAGAATAGGTGCTGCCATTTTAGTTTCTGCAAGGGTACCGGGGTGACATCAGGATTGCAAGCGAAGGGAGATGCCAATCTGCAGACACTTGTGTGCAGATATTTAGAGGTGCTAAATAAAATAAAAATCACTCTTTTAGCAAATCAGTTTCTTATCAACTTGCCTGTCTGCATTGAGTTGATATTGCTTACTTAACACCTTAGCTATTCACAAAATAAAACTTGCTTCAGGCTTTTTATGGTCATATATTTTGACTATTGTCCATAGTTTTTTGACAGCTTTTCTGAGGCCTCAGCTCTGCCCTTGGAAGAAAAATGTTTTCATTATGGCAAAGGAAGCTGAGAAACCAAAGCACATCATCTTCAAACACCCTAGAATTCGCATCTTAATGTATTTATTGCCTGTATACAGTTCACGTTTCTGAGGACTTCAAAGTCTAACAAGTTTTCACTAGAATATGTTAGTCACACAGGCTATTATGTTCACAAATCTAAATAAAGCAAAAGAAGATCAAAAGCAGAAGTGACAAATCTGATGCATCTTCTAAGCCAGTTCCAGCTGGACCTCTATATGTTGAAATGAATGTTGAGCTGTGACTTCTTCATGGTAAGCCACTTCTGTTAGGCTGCCGACTTCTACCGTCCCCTCATGATGTTATTGGCAGCTGATGGCACACCATCCTGTGTATAATTGCATTTGCATCCTGTAGATCCTCCTCCAATCTCGGGATCTTCAGTGTCTATCTTGGTGTTGTCATCCATTCAGAACATTAGCCTCAACATTGAGTCTAGATTGATAATGCCAGTCTAGCAAATTAACACCAGCGGCAAATTTGTCGTTGAGGCTCGCACTAACAATAACTTAGTCGATGAGACACAGATTGCAGCCTAATGGTGGCAACCTCATAATCTAGAGAATCTGTGGTACTTTAAAACCTTCAGAAGGACGCTACCAGTAAAGACTATTACCCCAATGTCTGAGCCTCTGAACACATCTGCTGTCTTTGGAAATCCCACTGATAACCGTTTCTTAAGATGCTTTGAGAGACCCATGTTTTAATGAGGATGATTAAGATGGTATCTCAGTAGTGAAGCTGCCAGGTAAGCTAAGTGACTTTGGCAAATCTACCCTAATTGGGCAAGAAAGAGGTGAAGAACCCAATTCTTTCCAAAACAACAATTGGGATAATATCATTTGTGTACTTGAGATGTTCCTTTCTCTACCACTTAGACTTCTGCTTTTTATTCGCATGGCTGATCTTAAGACTAAAGCTCACCCTCAGGCAATTGCTTAGTTCAACTTTACCTGTGCAATGTTTGGGTGCAGAAGAGTAGAGAAGCAACGCCGTAGAAATATATTAAATCAAGGCATTTTTCCATTATGAGCCAAATACTAAAAGTGTCTTATCAAGATCCAGATTATCAACAATGTATATCTGCACTACCACATTCCCTCTTACCGCTCTTCTTTGAGCACGCTTAAACCTTCGTCTTCTTTCACTCCTCCCTCTGAAAACAAAGATGTCTCTAACCGTGTCGATAATCAGGGCCCAAAAGAGGATGACTAAGAATGAATTTGTAGGTTTTCCCTATATAAAAGGAGGACCAACATTCTATAACTCTTATCTATCTCTTTAGAATGAGGTGATAAGATTCCGTGCTACTATGGAAAAAATTAGAACAGACATTAATTTAACCTGTTGGAGGAGTCATCATGACAAATTGCATTATCCTTATTCTAAAATAGGGACGTCAAGAGCAGGTCCATAAGGGCTGGATCCAGATCTGGTTTACATGATATCTTTGTGAGATACAACCATCTAAACAGAAATTATTTATGTAGACATGGTTATTTTGACAACATCGCATAGATCTGATGCCCCAGTAGTTATTTTGTTCACTTCTGTTGTAGACCATCTTTGGGGGTCTGCACCAAACATCCGTAAAGCACCTTTTTCTATTTAGTACTGTAGTTTCCAATCAGAAGAGCTCCTGACACAGCTCCTTTACCCTTGGTAGCTTTCACCACCAGTCAAGACTATGTTCATTAATGGTAATGTGGGTAACAAAATGTTATGAATTCTACTTACACTAACTTTATTCTTCCAGAAAGGGAAGTTTATGTGTATTTCCTGGGAATTTCTGGACTAAGAATAATATCTTCATTTGATGCTAACATATAAGTATGATACTTGCATATAAACAGATTTTGTATGAAGAATGTTCATTATTGTGTGCATTGGATCGACGATTCAGTGGTTTCGTTGGTTTGAAGAAAATGTTTAGTAGCTTTGCTAAAATGAAAATTTACGATTTATTTTGCTGTAATGGGCTTGTACGTAAATGTGTACATTAAACATGACTGCGCACAATTAGTTAAATGTATATAATTATCTAATGACAAATGGATTTTGTTTTTTATATAGCATGTTTAAAATGCCACGGGTGGGCTTGGGTATTCGGTAACTATAACAAACATGTTGTGTGTTGTTTTATTTTTATGTTTTTTATTATTTGTTGCATATTCCCTTTAATAAGCCTTTCTTCATCCACCAGTGCCCCAAATTGTTTATATGGGACTCCTAAACGAAAGACTCAAAGCGCAGGAAACCCATTACCTGCATGATACTCAAAACACCTTAAGTGTATTAATCTAATTATGAAACAATTGATGAATTATGTTCATATAGGCACTATTTCTATGACCAAGTTAGAACACGTATGATTATGTACTGCAAAAATCCTTCTTTGTGAAGAGAGAAACATGTTTTTCTTCTATTCTTCACAGGGTGGGTGCATTGTTTTTCATAACTACCAATCAGTGTTTCAGCAGCGTTTCGGCTATTGAGCTCTTTGTTGTGGAAAAGAAGATTTTTATGTAAGTTGCCTGTGTTAAGTATTCTTATGCATCTTTCCTTTTAGTTTGTGCCCTTCTTTTTAATAACCCTATTTGTACCATATTTTTTTAAGTGTTTCTTGAATTTTAGATTCACAGAATCAATGTGTTTACATCAGCAGAGCCTTAGCTTACTCCGCTCTCATACACCCTTGGCCTGACAGCTACCCATTGCCATTGAGCCACTAAGCCACAGTGCGGCTGGCTCTTCCATGTTTAGGATAGGTGAGATCATCACTTGTTTTCCCTACCTGTCACTGCTGTGCTTTGCTAGCTAAGGTGGTCCATTTAGGCACACACATTGACACCCCTACACACATCTCAAAACTCCCTGCACACAAGTCCTTTTTTGTGTGCATTTTTTTTTAGTTTGTTTTCAGAAAACAGATATCTTTGCAGAGCAGGCTACGTTAGTTATGGACATTAGTGAAAGAAGAAAACTGGGGGGGAGGTAGCCTTCACTCACAAACTATATACACAGAAAACCCCTGCTCACACATCTTCCACGTAGAATACTCATTATACTTTAGGTCAATCGTACAGACTCTAACCAGTGTTAGTCCAACCGCTATCTAGCTCACAGGCCTATTCTAGGTGAATCTTTTTATGACACTGAACTGTGGTGGATATAGAGCAGTGTAGGGCAGCTAGGTGTGAGAGGAATAGGAGACACCTCACAAAATCAACCAAGGGAGGCACTAAAGGATCATTCCAGCCCCCCATGCCTAGTATCACAGATATATTCTGATGAATGCAAGGGAGAGGGACTTCCCGTGTATGCTTCAGTCAACCCTAGGGTATGATGACTATACTGCATGGAAAGCGCTTGAGTATGGGTTTGTTGTCATTAGTTATGGTGCCTGCTCAGCTAAGTTCAGTGTCATCGATACGTTGCTCCAGGGGTGGCTCCACTAAAGGCACAGCGAGCCCCACCTGCCTGGTAGGCCTCTTTAAGGAAATAAGGCCATAGCCTTAGCTGACCTTGCAAACTGCCCCCAGGCATTAAAGGAGTCTCTCTATCTTTTGGTAAGAGGTTTGCTAGAAAATCCAATCTCTGTGAAATCCACATGATGTATCAGCATAGTTCTCAGAGGCCCACCATATTGTATCAATTATGGCTGTAAGGAGCAGTCTAGTCTCTTAAAACTCTTCTCAAATCGGTTGTAGTACGAGGTTTGTCATGTTTATAGAACCTTTCTTCTTGAGAAGGCTGGTAGCAAGGACCTTTTGACATCGCACCCAATTTTCCCACTTTTTTCAGCTTGGCCAATGGATTCTTTAGGGACATATGCAAGTGTGCTTGCCTTTCTTCTTGGTGGTATTTATATTCACAGCTTTGCTAATTTTCTTTTCCGCTTCCTACACTCTGTCCTCCAAGCTGTGTATTAGGGCAATATTTTTTCCATTTTCCTAGAGGAGAATGCCGCGACAATAGTTTGATTTGTTAGTCAGTCACCACTTAAAGATAGGTCATTATTATTTGCCTCAGAAGTGGCAATCATCTTTTGGAGGGCTTTGCCACCAGCCTGTTTTCCTTGCTTCATTTACTTGGTTTAAAACTTATTTTTCTCTGGGAGAAATTGTCTTTGGTCAGACTTTGGTGTTCTAATCTCATTTTCGTCTTCATTTTTGGGTCTGGCTTTACAGTGTTGCTGTCTGATACGGATTCTTTAAAATATACATTAAGTGAGCGTTTTGTCTAGCCAGACTATGTCCCTCTGACTTCATGCGCTTGGGCTGTTTGGCGTATCATTCCACCTCCTATGGAGTGCTCGCATTACTGTGCAATAAGGACTATTTTACATCTCAAATATACAAATAGTCCACACACATTAAACTATTTATCTCATACAGGCATTGTATACAGAAGCAATAATTTCTTGTTTTGTTTTTTCCTACAGCTAGCTTTTTAACATTTTAGTAAGGTCTTATGTGCAGTTTTTTCTCTATTTGTCTTCCTAGTTGTTCTTTCCCGTCTGTGCCCTTCCATTTGACTTTATTTATGCTTATTTCCCTTTGTTTTTTTCTTCCAGTACAATTTGTTTTTTCGTTTTCGCCATCTGTTTTTTATTTATGTTCTTCCTCCTCTGTTTTAACAAAAAGAAGCTCAGCCAAAGCAGTGAGGTATGATTGTAATGAGCGAACACAATCAAATAGAGGAAAGTTCAAACTCTGTTTCCATGTTTAGCACTGTAAAGCCAGACCAACTGGCTTTGTCAGTGCTTGTTTGTTGGTACTGTTTTTACTGGCAAAGCAAATATGTGCTAAGATTCCTGAGTGAAGAGCAACACCTAAACACAAAGGTTTTATTATCTATGGTGGCCAGTGAAGACTTTGGTAGCAGGAACCTTTGTTCAAAAATATTGATCTCAGACCAAGCCTAAATGTGGCCCACGCTTACCTTGCCTGCGCTGGCACTGTGTGAGCAGGCTAGACCTTTAATAAATCATCTCCTTTTTTTTAACAAGAAGGACTTACAATTGTCAAATATTTTTTAAATAATTAGATGTCTGTTTTCATGGTTTATTGTAAGCAACCTGAATTCTGATTGATAGAATAATCTGTTATTAGGTCTGTGGTGCTGTTTTAGGCTATTTTTGTGGTTACTCTCACCTGCACACTGGCACCAGCAGCATTATCTGGTGGTTAATGTTGTTGCATTGTTTTGAGCTGAATATGGCACATTCTCCTTCTTCAGGAATAGTCGTAAGCTCAGAATCTACAATCAGAGATGTTTTATAGGCATGGGCAAAGTTAGCAATTTCCCATGGCCCTCACCTTCCAAGGGACCCCCTTTGAAAGTGTTTGACCTTTGTCTACCCTGTTTATCTATCTAAACCTCTCTCCATACCTATATCTCTCCACCTCTAGTAATTTTAAGGATTTTTGGGGTCCTGAGCAGAACCGATTTCCATGGTTTTGTGTGATCTTTTTAAAGTTTCACATATATCTTATAATTATGTGAGCTTGTGTTAGCAGGAAATTGTAATAAAACTCGGATTTGATCCATACATGGGCCTCCAACATCCTTAATCTCTCCCTGACCATAAGGCAATGTAGTCTTCGTAAGCCATGAGTGATTTTTGTGTGAAGGAATAGCCAAGCCATGGCTAGGTGGGAGCTCTAATCTGCACCTCTACCTTCTAGCAGGAAGAAAAGTAATTCTTAAATCACCTCCGAAGAAAGTCACAAATCTTTCATGCTATTTTTAAATCTTGCAGACAAGAAAAGTAACTAAATGTGTACCTGAATTACTTGTTCAAAGCAGGTTCTTAAACTTTGAAGTTAACGTGCAAAATGTGACAGGCATTTTCAAATTAATCGAATTGAGGTTTGTTTACTACAAGTTAGAAATAGGAATTGTACTAAAATATTGACAACGAGGACCCTGGTTAAATGTTACATTATTTCCATATGCTCTCTATCATATGCATCACTTTTAACTATTCCACTGGGTCCGATTCACAAAGATTCTGCACACTTAGTTTCTATTTACATTCCCAAATATCTTGATTTGCAAGCGCAGATTCACTTTTTGAATTACATTTTGTGAATTTACATTTGTAAATCAATTTTGTCAAACTTAGGACCTTTTTTATCATTATGTGGTGCAACGCAGCAAGCCAACTTGCTACACTGTGCTGCGTGACAAGGAAAGGGCAGAAATGCGCTGTATTTAACATAATATGACACATTCTTTCCTTTTCCCAGCGCTGGTGCACAATATGCTGCCTGGCACAAACGCAGGCATTCTTGCACCATGGTGCAAGGGTGCCTGCGTTGTAAGCAGGATTGTTTTTGTGCAGGAAGGGACACTTCTCTGCACTAAAACAATCCCCTGAGGCATTTTCCTCCATGTGTGCTGCATAATGTAGCACACATAAAAAGAGTTAAAAACGAGGCAAATAAACTTATGTATTCTTGTTACGCCTCCTCTGGGTAGGTGCAGCATTTTGGCACATTCCTAGGTCTACAAGTAATGGTAAATCTGGGCATAGGTCTAACTCAATGGATGTTGCGTGGGAACACCCACGCACCACCCCTGGAGCGCCTCCCTGGGGCAGAATATCCCAACGTAGCGATTTACGCTGCATTGTGTTGCTCCAGATTTATCAAGCTGCTCTGGACCGCGCAAGGTGGCCTTACGTGGCTTGATAAATCCGACTTCGGGGTTGCGTCACGCATGCACCCAAGTACGTGGTGCACAAGCAACTCTACCCTTTGATAAATATGGCCCATAATGTTAGAGCACTTTGTTTTAATATTTTGTGATAGTAAAAATACTCCTATTTGCAAGCAGTGGACATTTCCAGGCTAGAGATGATCTGTAGAGTTTGTGGATGCCCACAAATGTGTATTTGTAGGTATTCGCAAGTTTGTTTCATTCCCACCTTGGACACAGTCAGAAATGTACTCCTTTCAAGGCACTGGTAATTGACAGACAACACCCCAAACATTTGTGGAGGTATAGAAGGGTTTATCTACTTCACCATTAAGAAAACAATATGTAAAGTTTGCATGAATATTTGCTGAAGTGAAAATGGAATGTGCCCCTTGTTTGTAGGCGTACTCCTGGGAAGGCTGCCGCTGTTGCAGCTTCCCCAGCGAAACAGCTGTAAACCTTTGTTTGTAGAACTGACTGTTTATGGTCACTTGAAAGACACATCTTTGATGAAATGTGTCTCTGTTGCCCTTAATTAGTGTTTGATACTTTTTCGTACCAAGCATTAATGATTTCTAGAGGATGAACATGGTTGTTTAATCCTTAAGTTTTTTGCTTTTTAATCCTATAATTAAACATTTATTTGTACTGTCCCTTGCCCCCATTTCGTGCTTTGTAAGGTAGTCACCTTGTCCCTGTCGGGATTCAAATTCATGACCTTCTAGAAACACACAGATGTCAGCAGCAAATCATTCAGTCAGTGCTCAAGCCACCTTGCAGCTTTAAAAGCCTTCACTCGTTCCAATATCTCTTGCAACTCACCACGAAATGTAATCAGAAGAAGGGGGGGAATTAACAGAAGTTTTTCATGCACAAAGTATGAGGGAAGGTGTTTATGTGTAGGTTTTTGTTATGCGCCTGGCTGCTCTAAGGCTTCCCAGCGCTGACTGAGAGTTGCAGACAGAGAAAGAAGTGAATGACCCAATCAGGGAGTTACTGGTGGAACAACCATGCCTTGACCTGTTTTCCTAAAGGAAGGTGGGGCGTACTAGAACTACAAAACTGTACCTCACCTTTGGTGCCAAGATGCTCCAAAGGCAATGGCCTCTCAATGGGCAGTTTGTTTTCCTGCCTCCTTTTCAAGTTAGAATATATCACTAAATTACTCAATGCATTCCTGTTCATGGAGTTGAGCTGTCACTGATTTATATGGCTTTTTGGGTAACCTTGTGAGAACAGGCATTATTCTTGAATTGTTTTCTGTTGACATGAACTACAGCAGTTGTTTGTTATATTTTGTCTTTAGACATGAGTACATCAGTGGGTATTATAGACTGTCGGCGTATTTTTTCTCCAAGTTGCTGGCTGATTTAATACCCATGAGAACTTTGCCGAGCATCGTCTTCACCTGTATCATTTATTTCATGATTGGTGAGTATCTAATGAAGTATATATATATTATGTATAAAATTAGCCTATGTTGTATCCATATACTCTAGCATTTTCTATGCCTCATTAGAAAATTGGAATGTTGAGAGCTCCATTGAAGACAGTGTAGTAGCGCCGGGCTTCTAATGGATGGTATAAGATTTCTGGTCCAAGATTCCTGTTTGTTTTCATGTTTCTGCCTTTTTAATTTTGAACATTCGACTGTCAGTGAGTGGAATGAATAGTCTTATAGCCCTTCTGTCTTGGCCTATACCAGTTGTTAAAGACCCTCTCCCTCGTTATAGGCCCTCGCCTGCGGATCGGGCCTATAACTCGGGTTCAGGGGCTTTAAAAACTGTTATAGCCCTCGGCAGTGGGCCATAAGGCTCTCATGTGTTCTCAAACAATGTTAACGTTACAAACCGAATTTCTATAGAAGAATTCTTTTCAAAAATCTTTTTCTGTTCTTCTGTCAAAATGTGTTCTACTTCTTTAGATCTTGTCTAAAGACCGGTTTACCTGTATATTGTTGAAGACCTATATTGGGCTTTCGGTTATTCCCTTGCGCCTGATTGGGTAGCTTTCTTGTCTATCTCATTTCACTTCTTATTTGTTAGCTTTCCTTCCTATTCTTTGGCTGTCTCACCTCATGAGTATTGCTTCTTTAGTAGGTTCTGATAGGATGACTTGTGTCCATCTGTTTCTTGCATTGAGGGAACTACTGTTTTCTTTTTCTTCTAGTGCCTGTTTGTTCTTTCTCTCACTCGTATGCTGCTTCCACTATCCTATCCCCGTCACTCTCTGTGTTGCTTCTCACCTACCCCCCACAGCTATTCCACTGCTTTCCTCATTTGCTTATTTTTTCATTGTTGACGCTTACTCCTCCCTTGTTCCTGCTTTCACCACTCTGTATTTCCCCCACTGCTCCTCTGACCTTCCCCATTTCCTTTTTTTTAACCTTTTTTTGGAAGAGCCCAGTAGTTGAAATTTGGTCCCTTAACAGGTACTTTCACGTGCTTTCTCATTTACTGCTCCAAAATAGGCACGTCGTCTTTGTAAGTAAAAAAAAAGCCACCGTATCAGCCCCTATGCGCGTGCATATTGGTGACACATTCACGCTTATATGTCATGGACACTTCATCTTTCTTTTTCTTGCAGATGCAGATCAGCATTGGCAATAATATATTTTTTTTCTTGTCGATTCGAATCAATAATGGCAAAAAGCATTACTAAAGCCAAGAGTTGTGCATTGTATTTATATTGATTGGCTTTGCTAGTGCATGTTATTTCTACACTGCATCCTGGAGTTTACAAATTTCCAAGTAGCTGAAGTGTCATCTAGTCAGGAGAGGAACCAAGGCCTGCTAGACTGCTTTAAAATGGCGTGCTTCAACAGTGTAGTCTTTCCCTTGTATCATCCCCTCTGTACTTTCCAAACCTTACCTGGGATCCTTTAGTTCAGTTCACTCTCAATTCCTACACAAGGGTATTTAGTAATATTAAAGATCCTATTGTTTAATGCAGTGCATCCAATTGCCTTTTTTCTAAACACGTGGTAGAGAGAACTATAAGGCTATGAAAAAACAGCAAAAACTGTAAGACCAAAAACATGTGAATGGTCTTTACATGTCCTGCTCCTTTGTGTGACTTTGCCTGCCTCCTCTGTGACACTTAAGTACCTCATTCTTATGACTTCGAAGGCTGGATTGTGCGGCATGTTGATGCTTTTCAGAGTTTTTTGTAGTTGAGCCTAATACTATAGGCTTATGCTTACTATTTTCTCTGAATGTAATAAACTAAAAGACGCAACTCTTGAAATGGTTTTTGTAGTGATGAGCTGATACTTGTTTGGTTGTTTCGTACCAAATACAGGTATCTGCTATGAAGCAACAGCTGACAAATCACATCGTCTCTCTGAAGGAAACAAACCGATGTCCATCAGGCACTAGCTGTAAAGATGCTGATTGCTCATGTTTTGCTCACAAAGTGCTCTATGCAGTCTGATGGCTGGAAGGGTGGATGGGCCTTTAGCAGGTGTGATTGAAAGTGCTCATTCAACCATCCACATTTGAGTTTCGAGCACCTTAGTAGGAGGCAAGTCAACAAAGAGCCTGTTAATGGTTACCAGAACTGCCACAAGACAACATAAAGTTGCCAGGTCCTTTAGCAAAGGCAGGAGGAAGTTCCTAAAGTGTAAGCAGAGTTTCTCTGTGAACTAAAGACAGGATTTCGATATTTTCATGAGTTCAGTGCAGGGTTCCTGTACCCTCAATGCCAGTCCCAAAAGAACACATGTTACCCAGAGCAACTTACACTGAGATAGGAGTGACCTTACAACATATTTAGCAAGGCCAAATGGCCTTCCAGAGTGTCAATATCTACCTCTGTATATACTCCTGGCCACTGTAAAGGTACCCCTAATGCCACTAATTATCTTTTTTCCATAATTGCTTAAGAGGAACAACCACACCCTTCCTTATTGAAAACTACCCAACTTTGGTCAACTTAGAACTTAACCCCCAAATGTGTTTGACCTCGGCATTGGCTGTGACTTTCTTAGCCACCCATTCTGCACATATCCCTATACTTCCTTTAGTTGAATACTCTTCTTATAGCCTGCCTTTCACTCCTCTGTAGACACATCTTCAATCATGCAACCACAGATCATAGCCACCAAGCATTCGTCCAACTCATCTTCTTTATTTTCTTCCATTTGTTACGGCATTGTCTGAGACTTCAGCATACTTCACAGAGTAACTTAGCAAGCACAAAACTGCCTAAAATGTGCAATACCCCACACACAACTAATGACTTCTTGTTCCATGGCACTGTATCTTTGTTTATTTGGCTTTAGTTAGAGATCTTGACACAAACAATATTACACTTTCTTTCCCATTCCTTACTTGTGTAAGACGGGGCCTAGACAGTTGACAGACCTATCTGTGGTAATGATACTCTAGGGTAGTACCAATGTAGCGCTGGTGCATTGGAGAATATGGTTTGATGTTCCCAAAGATTGCTTCACAGTCATAATGCCATTCGAAATTTACACCTTCTTTGTGTATGCTACATCAGTGAAATTATGAATAATTTTGAATAAACTCAACCAGATCCAAGAATGGTCATAGCTCATCCTGATAACCAGGGCTTCCTCGAGTATGTGTTTTTTCTTAGGTTTTACAATCATCCTGATAATTTCATAGTCTAAGATTTTGCAAATTTACATTTGGTGTATTCCACCATCAGTCCTTTTTCACTGGAAATTCCCATCACCTTACTCACTCTGCAGTCATGTTCTTCTTTAGTATTGCTTTTGATCAAAATGTTTCTTCTGCTTTCTCTTTAAACACCTCATACATTAATCTTCAAAACACATCTCTGACGCAGATGTCAGTTCAAATGGCATTCTGTAGAGTTGAAAACAACCATCTGCCGTAATGAACTCTATCAGTGCTCTGCTGATATGGATTTGAAAGATCTTAAGTACTGAACCAACTTTCCCCTTTATCCTTAGCTAACATCTGGCCAATGTGTGGAAAAGGAAATGTATCAAATAATAAATTCTTTCTTGGATCTCTAAGTTTGACACATAACCGCAACGTTCCATTTGCTCGAACGCCATGACCAAAGTAGCCAAACAGTCTGCTAATTCTGCAAGTTAAATAAAACTCAACACCTTCATTTTTTAGTTCTGCTGTTACTTCCCCTCTTACAGCTACTGAAACATTCCTGACTTTGTGGCTCTTAGCCTCTGTATCATATTTCAGAGTAGGATGGTGCTGAATTTCTCTTTATTTTTCCCTATTACCATAAAATGTATTTAGATTCTTTTAAAACTTTTTTTGCCTTGTATATTCACCATCACATACTGTTATACAAGCTCTTTACTGTTGGGTTCGAGTACAATCTTCAAATTCTGTTAGTTCCGCCAGGCTAAAAGGAAGGGCCCTCTTTTAACCAGGTGCAGGATCCCTTCAGTAACTGTTTTTTACAGATGAATACACTGAGTCTAGTTATGTCAACTGATTCCCTTCCACACCCATCCGGATGACATAAAGAGGACATAGCATTTCTTCAACATTTTTTTTACACATTTCTTTTCGGACACTTTGCAAAGTAACCATAAATGGTAAACCTGAATCTCTTATGAGTTGTTAACTCACACCACAAATCGCCATAAAGCATACAGTTTTCTTAGTTTGTTAGGTTTCGCCTAGAGCGTGCATACACTGTCAACTAAAGCTATTGTAAAGAGAGTTAAAAACGGACTTAGAGCCTCGCCCTTACTTACCAATACGTACTTTTGGTTGGTTTCCATTTCACTCTGTTTTCCTTGCTTCGTACTGGCCATGCCTCCAGCTGCTCACCTTCAGTCCTCTCCAGGCTTCTGTTCATGCTGTGGAGCATGGACATAGCACAGATTCATGTTTGTGGCCTGTGTATTTCCACTAGCTGTGTGCTACTCCAGTTACTTTTATTTTTCACTTTTGGCCATGCACTCTTATAGAGTGCAAAACACTGTATGGTCTCGGTTTCTCCCATCCCCCGTCCATTTTCCTCTGACCACCATTTCCATCTTCATTTCTGCCCCACCATCTGTTTTTCCCCTACCACACCATCTGTCCCCTCCAACCCCTGTCTTGTTTCTCCCACCCTTCCTTGTCTGTTTTGCCCCCACCGCCCTGAGTTGTTTTGTCTTCCACCCCCCTGTTGTCCATTTTGTTTCAGCCCGTTCTCCTCCCTCATGTTTCTTAGCACTGTCCCCCGGCCAGCAGGGTTTTAACACATATTATGCAACATATCTTAAATGAAAACAAAAACCCTCTATGTCATCGTAATAGCCATGTTGCCAGCATCTCATGCTGATGTGCATCATGTCTAAACAAAAATTAACAAAGCCAATAGATCTGGCAAGAGCAAAACCTTTTGGTTTTACCAATGCTTTATTTTCAGGTCTGGCCTAGCGACAGCTTTACATTTCTTGCGGGTCTAATAATCTTAAAAAGATTCATTAAAAATGCATGCGAGGGTCTTTGTCTCAGCCCTGTTCGTCCACTGGCCTCTACAATTGTCATTCACATTTTGCTTCTGCCCACCACAGCATACTCAAACGCGGCAACAGATTAACTCACTTCAACCATTAGCTCTCTTGCACTGTGAGAATTACATTTCGGCTAATCACATGTGCACATATGCCTAAAAAAAGTGCACCTCAGTGTTCAGACTGTTTGTGAGAGGGGAAATGCATTTTTCTTTCCTGTAATTTATTCCTTTATATTTTTTTGGTCGACAAACTATTTCTTCAGGTCACAATAACTCTGAGCCAGTAGTTCATTCTAAGTACACCTCCCTGCTACAAAGCACCCAGTACTGTTTTTTTTTTTTTTTAATTCCATGTTTTTATTACAAGCCTTCTGCTGCCACATTTAGGCGCAAGTATGATTTCTTTTTTTTCCTTGTTTCTATTTTTATGGCATTTGACTGCAATAACAAAAAAATTGCACCAGCTTACCAAGGCTAGCCCTATTGGCTTTGTCAGTGCTTTTTTTTTTTTCTTTTTACGTTAAGAATTATATCACAATATTAGTTAATGTAACTGCTTAACACTTTTGATTATCTTCTACACACTTTACCTTCTGAAACATGGTTTTGTTTTACATGCACATGCTAAATGGTCAATGGCTGGGCAATTTCTTTATGATGCTTTGAACAATCCCATCTGTTACCGTTATATCTATCTCCATTTTCAGCTTTGGTTTTCCGCTCTCTTTTTGCTCCTACTCACTTAAATGCCTATTGTTAATCTTTTCTACTACCTCTTTGTGCTTTATTTCACTTCACAACCATTTTTGACTGTTGCGTACCACCGCTAGATACTTAATTCTACTTAACTCCGCCCTCTGTGGGACAGTGATGTTTCACCGTTTCACAGTAACCTAAATCTACTGGATAGCATCTTTCCTCTCATCAAAGAAAAAGTTGGAAGAACCCACCCCACCTCCACAACTGATCACACTACTAGTTCTCCTCCCTTCTCCCTGTTTGACTCCCCACTAAGACATTCTCCTGCTGCATCCTATCTGGCGTATACACCCTCCTAAGACCTAACCGACACCCCTGCTGATGACACACATCCCCCCAAGTCCTACTCGTCCCACAACACCACCAAGATTCCTATGGTTCCTATCACACCCCACACCTCTACTTCCTCTCATCATACCTTTCCACATGCCCCCTCTCCCCCTCACCATTACTCCCGCTGGCCCACGCATACACCACATCCTCACCTCCCCTCGTTCTCGGGATAAAACACACCTCCCCATTTCTTACTCTACCCCCAGCACCACCTATACTCACTTTGCTCCAGTCACACCCGCACCCTTACTTCCTCTCAACCCACGCTTCCACCCGTCCCTCACCACTAATCCCACTGTACCACAAGCAAACACCCATACCTCACAGCCTGCCTCTACACCCCCTCTCTACTGGATACCACACAGAAAGATTGCTATACAACGAACCAGATCACGACTCCTCCCCAAATGCCACACAAGGATTAACCTCACTGCCGTTAACCACTGTCAATACTTTAAATATGTTAACTCCAAAAGCTGACCCCAGATTCGATATTATATTACTGTCCCTACAACAAATCAAAGAAGACCTCCAAACTCTTCATTACCTGATTCTGCAACAACCCAAGTCCACTTGCTCCGGACTAGAATCTAAGACACTGCCCCACATCAACCAGCTTCCTAGGTGGAGAACAGTACCCTACCCCAGTGCCCCATCCCATCCCGAAGAAAAACCCTCTATCAACGAAAGACATAAGTGCCCTTCTCCATTCCTATGAGCCTCCATCTCCACCCCTCAATACTGCGCACTCAGATAACTCACAGAAATTTTCCATAATCAAATCCATCCCTTCCGATACCTTTAGAGCTGCAAGACACATCTCTAGAGGTATAGTGGAAAACAACCTCATGCGAGTCCCCTTCTTCTACGAACGCAACACCACCCCTACCAAAGCTTGGTTAAAATGTATTCTTCTAAACTGTAGGTCAGCCGCAAGACATGCTGCCGATATATCTGAACTCATACTCTCTAATGAGCCTGACCTTCTACTCTTGATCGAAACATAGCTAAATGAATCATCCATGCCCATCCTAGACATACTAGTACCCCCAAACTATCACATCACAAGATTAGATAGAACTGATAGGCCAGGCAATGGTATTCCTTGCATACATCGTAGCAACCTCTCGGTGAACCTCTCCTACTCCCCAGTATCTTCCTCCTGTGAAAACTTGTGTTTAGACGTCACTAGTAATAATAAACCAATATGTTCACTACACACATTCTACCACCCACCAGGGGATAACCTCACTTTCATCGAACATCTCATGGATATCCTAGATTCAAATGCTGGACAACAGAATATTCAAATATTCCTTGGAGACTTCAGCCTCCAATGGAATGACCATGACGACCCAGGGGTCAATAGTCTCACAGCCTTCCTCTCAGACCTTAACCTCTCCCAAATCTGTAACAGCCCCACACATGATAAAGGCTCAACCCTCGATCTAGTAATTTCCATAGCGGACTCCACCCAGCTTGAATCGATCCTCCCCTGCGACTGGTCTGACCACCACATTATCACATTCCACATCAATGAATGAGTAAAATTACTTTCTGTCCAACCAACGAGAATGAGAATTTGTAAGAGGAATCTAAAAAACGTCAGGCCCGACTTACTCGCAACCTCTATTCCTAACATCATGCTTCCAGAGGAAGATTTATCCGATGTGCAAGGTCTGACTAACCATTACTTTGACTCCATGAACATGGTATTAGACAAACTAGCTCCCTTACAATTGAAAAGAGTCACCACAAAAGACTCAAAACCCTGGTATGATGGTAGGCTAAACGAAGACAGACGATCACCAAGAGTAATTGAATGACGATTGAGATCAGCACCATCCTCTGACCATCTCAAGTTACTAAGAAGCACAAGAAACTCCTATTATAGAAAGATTAGAAGATCAAAAGCAGACTTTTTCAGTAAGCAATTAGACCAAGCCAAGAACCGTCCCAAAAGGCTATTCGAACTTATCAAATATCAATCTAAGGGTGTCTCTCACCTCCCCCAAGACGCACTACCCAGTTGTGAGGAATTTGCCTCCTTCTTAACCAGGAAGATAGAAACCATAAAAACAGACCTGCTCAACGACCTATTATCCCATACCGATACTCACATGGGCACTTCATTGCCCCCGCTAGGGGCCCCTCTCACATCCTCCGCAAAGTTCAACCTCAAAAACTATGCATGCTAGTCCTCCTTCGACACAGTGAAGAAACTATTCTAAAAACGTTCACGTCCCTGAATCCGTTAACCCCTTCAGCGCGGCGCGGATTACCGCGCCGTGCTGAAGGTTCGTCGCGCGGGCGGGGCCGTGACGGAGTGTTTCCGTCATACGCACAGCGCGACCGATGCGCATGACGGAACCGCTCCGTCATGTGCATCGAAAGGGTTAAGCCACTTCACAGACCCTCTTGCCGCAAACTTCTTAAGAGACTTCATTTCATTGATAGTGCCTCTATGGACCAAGATTATAAACGCATCTCTCCTTCAAGGAACCATCCCAGATATCCTTAAAGCAGGTCAGGTTTCCCCCATCCTAAAGAAGCCATCAGCAGACCTGTCTGACCTGAACAACTATCGCCCAAAATCCAACATCCCCACTTTGGCCAAACTGTTAAAAAAATGTGTTCACATGCAGCTTGGCAACCACATAGACCAATTCAACCTGCTCGACCAATACCAATCAGGTTTTTGTGCAGGGCATAGTACCAAATCAGCCATGACCCACATAATAGATGACGCATTAAAAATCCTGGACCAAAACGAAGCCTGTCTACTAATCTTGCTTGACCTATCCTCGCCCTTCAACACAGTCAAACACGACAACTTACTAGATCTCCTGAATTACAGAATGGGTTTAACTGGATCTGTTCTAAGCTGGTTCACCTCCTTCCTTCAAAATAGAACACAAAGATTCAACGTTAATCAATGTAAATGTAAATGTAAATGTTGTAGACTTGTAAAGCGCACAGTCCATGTGCAAGTCCACCCCAGTCCCTTTAGGAGTACTGCAGGGATCATCCCTCTCACCCACACTTTTCGCACATACCATGGAACCACTCACCGAACTTCTCAGCTCCTCGAAGGTCCATTATCACATTTACGCAGACGATACACAACTCTACATAAAGATCCACTCCCTTGAGGACATCAAATCTCTCAATGCAACGCTGTTTAAAACGCAGTCCTGGCTGGCCAAAAACCATCTGAAACTAAACACCCTCAAACCCGAATTCCTCTTAAGCGCTCCCCCGAGCCATTCGACCATCATCTTCGAGTGGATGAACCACCTAACAGCACTCAGCGGTTAACCCCTCATTATCGAGTCAGTGAAATCACTACGAGTAACCCTGGACAGTAAGCTAAATATGCAGAAACACAGCAGCGCTTCTACAAAGGGGGCACATTTTCAGATCAACACCTTGAGAAAACTGAAACCCTTCCTGCCTGCTAATGACTTCAAACATGAAGTTCAAACTGTAGTAATCCCTAGAGTGGATTATGGGAGTATCGCTCTATGCGGCCTTCCTAGATCGAAGACAGCCCCTCTAAGAGCCTCAATCAACGCAGCGGCTAGACTCATCACAGGCTCCAAAAGAAATTGTCATATCTCCCCTGACCTTCGGGCCCTCAATTGGCTACCTTTTGATGCTAGAATTCAATTGAAAATCGCTTGTATGACACACAAGGCATTACATCACAAAACCCCAAGTTACCTAGCGGAGAAATTGGTGCTCTCCGGTGGTAACAGAGCCACCAATAACCTTCTACTGGAGCCATAATGATTTGCTAAGAAGAAAACTTACAACCGGATCTTCTCAGGAATGGCTCCCAGGATTTCGAATGCCCTGCCCCCAGAAACGAGACAGAACCTTTCCACGGCAGTTTTAAAAAAAGAAGTGAAGTCGATTCTCATGGCCAAATTCCCTTAAACTATTTCTATATCCTGTATCTATTTGCTAGTCTGAATTACTCACTATTTCTGTATTAGTCTAACCTATATTTTCTTTGCGTGTTTCTATTACTTAAATCTGCCCTGTAAAGCGCTCTGATACCCGCAAGGGTCTTGTTCACGCTATACAAAACTATCAAAATAAAATAAAAAATTAATCTAGAGTCTTTTTGGAAATGCATGATAATTTGATCTTTTGTCACTTTATCATAAAATACCAAAGTTACAGGAAGATGATGGTTTTTCCTGAGTGCCACAAAGGCATCTACACTTTCATCTTTGCCTTGTTTTCTGTTGAAAAACTTGTATCTGTTTATAGCCATACAGACATTTGACATGTAGTAAGCATTTATATCAGCAAAAACATTCATAAAGACATTACCATCTTTAGCCTGCTTTTCACTCTTTATTATCTGTTTATGCATTGTTTTCACCTTCTTGTCCTATTGAATGTAACATCACCCTTTATTTGTTTCTGGTGACAATTCTTCCTAACGCAAATGTTGTCATGTTATTCAAGCAATATTCCTCCACTCCTCCCAAGACATGAGATGCTTGCCAATGGTTAGTGTAATTGGTTGAGTAGGTGTGAAGGTCATGTTTTACGTTGATAAGATGTAAGGTTCTCAGTCAACTCTTCATCAAAAAGGACTACGTCTGGAAGCCCTCACCACCAACCGATTAAATTTCCTCTGGAGTGGAAAATAGAACGTTTTAATCTAAACTCTGGTCCAGTAGTGTACTGTTTGAATAATCTCACTGCTGCTGGTAGAGCAGTGCTGTATAGTACGGTTTTCCTTTTGCAAACCCAGGCCAAATTTTAGATCTCAGTAATGAACATTTCCATATGACACCCAGCAAATACCATATGTCAAACTAAAGAGGGCCTTCTCAGAGTAAATTGCTTTGTCGCATAGGAATAGTAACATTCTCAATCTTTTTTTTGTCCCAGAAGATATAATCTACATAGGACCCATTCGGCCGTAGGCTTGGTTGGATCATTTCCTGATCTATTTTGAGATTACTACATCACTTTTAAAGCAGATAGTGGGTGTTCCTAAATATTCTGTAATTATGAGACACCACTGGGCCACGGTTAGATGCTAATGACCTTACTGAACAATTAGCAGAGACAAGGGCTAGGCTTTCTGCCGATATGGCTGTGAACTCTTTGATGGAGGTATATAGTTCATGGGCGCTCTCAGCCTTGGATGTGATACTTTTTAAGAAATGTGTTCACCTGCGTAATTAAACCTCTGCAACTTGGTGTGATGATTCACTTGGAAGGGCCAATACTGTTAGTAAAAAGACTCAAAAAGTGCTGGTTTATCAACTATGGTTGAGAGGATGAGGAGGAACTTAATAGTGCTTTGAGAAATTATAAAAGCATTGCTACTGTCAAAGCACATTTTCCTACCAGTGATGTTGGCCACTTCGAATCCATTTAGGAAGATTTTCGCTGCCACAAACTCCTTAGGTCATCCTAGATCTGTCTCTCATACTTTGGCACATTCTCAAGCCCTTTGCGATGAGCTCACTCTCCATTTTGAGAATAAGATCATCAGCATTTTGAATGGTCTGAGACCCATGTCACCCAGTTCTGAAACCTGTTTTCAGTGAGTGGGTAATAGGACACTGGCCACTGATGTTAAGAAATGTGGAATTCGGGCATTTCCTTTGAGGGACTTTGCCCAGATTTCATTTGAAGTCTTCTAGGAGCTAGCAAGTTCCATCTCTTCTGGGTCCCCTATGTACTCTATTCCACTAAGAATGTGGCAATCGTTTGCTGACACTGTCAAAGATTTTGGGATCTATCTGTAATGCTTCCTTGTCTTCTGGGACAAAAAGGAAGAAAGCCTGGGTGGTGCCACTGTTAAACAACAGGCCACGGCTGACCCCACCAGCAATTTCCTAACTATTTCATTGCTTCTGTTTCCAGCTAAGGTTTTAGAAATACATGTGAAGCCAAACCTCTCAGCCTCTCTAGAGAGTGATCATTTGTTGGATTCTGCCCATTCTGGCTTTCGTCCTACACATGGTACAGAAACCGTGCTGGTTTCTGTTCTGATGACCTTAGTCTGGTAGCTGGCAAACGCAACTTTGTTGCCCTGGTATTATTAGATCTGTATGCTGCTTTCAATACTATCTCGCATGAGATTCTGATCTCCATGTTGGTGGATATTGGTATTAAGGGCACAGTTTTGAAGTAGTGCTTCATATCTTAAGAATAAGAGTTCAAGCAATCCACCTCCCGCCATTCCACTCTTGAGTTCTGTTGTATTATACAAGGTGTAACTCAGGGCTATGCTCTGAATCGTGCTCTGTTTACTATCTAAACAAGGTCTCTTCCTCAGCTAATTAGCAATCAGGGTATCCTCTTCATGAACTACGCGGACAACACCTAGCGTGTCAATTCAGTGGACTCCACATCCTCTGCTCTGTATGAGAATTTTCATCACTATGTGAGAAATTAAAAGCTAGCTCACCTCGGCTAACCCAGCTTTATTGAGGATAAAACTCCAGTTGTAAGCTATGCTATGAACAACATTCCTTGGGCTCTTCCGGCTGAATTTTGGCCTTCTCAGTCCTACTTTCCTTCATTGGGTTTGTCTGTGGTCAGGAATCTACAGTTCCATTTTCGCAGCAATTTATCTCTGATGTCCCAAGTAACCAGGTTGGCCTTCACCTGTTTTTCACTTTTCAAATTGCTCCGCAAGATACTACCTCTTCTCCCTGCCGCTCATGGACCTTTGGTTGATCAAGCCACCGTTCTAAGTCGACTAGACTATGGGAATTCTCTCTCTATAGGCAATGCAGATTATCTAATTAAAAGTCTCTTCCGCATTCAAACAGTTGCTGTGCGTTTAGCTCTCTCTCTTCTTCTGGTGTTCTTTGCATCCCCTACAGAAGAGGATTCTTTTTCACTCTGTGCAGTGTTCACTGGGCCTTCTATCTAGGAGGCCCTGTATATATGTGTTCAAAACATGTTCAAGCGGTATTCCCTGAATGCCATCTGCTTTCCGCAAATGCCAACCTTCTGGTGTAGCTGAAATTTAGACTTTCTTGTGTTTGTGACAGGGCGTTTATATTGCAAGCTTCTCACCTGTGAAATAGCTAGTCTTCTTACTTGTTAGGCGGGTCTCTTATCTTAGTCAATTCAGGAAGCTGCTTAGGACTTGGCTGTTCACCCTGTAACTGAGTATGTCAATGGAGGTTATGACCATTGCTTAGCACCAGGATGCCTTTGTGGTAATCGGGCGTTCAATAAATGTTTATTATAATAATACTAATGTTGTATCAGCATGTTGCGTGGTACTTCACACAATCCAGACTGCCCATGCACTGAAGGATCACAGGGAAGACATGGACAGTGCATGGTCACAAAATAGCCCACGCTCAGTTGGTCTGGTAAACAGAAATTCCTACCAAGCAAGCCAGTCATTATTCTCAGGTTATATAGTAAGCACACAGGTATACTCTATAATGCCCTCCACCCAGGGACCATTTGCTTTGCATGCCCAACATCTGCAAACCAAACTTAATTAGTACAAACAAGCATGTGATCCAAAAAGCAGGTGAACACTCACAAATTTGTGATGAAGTCAAACTTCTTCCTCAGTCCGTAACAATTAAATATGACAGTTCAAGGAGGCAGAAAGTGACAGGTCACCACAGGGCTGAGGTTGTCCTCGTCAGATTATGGTTAAATCAATAGTTTCATGAACACGAACCCTGAGCTGCCAGTCTTCCAGTCAACTGGATCTCAACGGCTCCTCTACAGAATGCCTACAGCACATATAACACAAGGAGAAATAGATACGGAATGATATATACAACTGGATAGGAGTACCGCCATTACAGTTGGGATAATACTTTTCAAACTCGTCTTTCATTGTATCAAATCTCACAGCTCTTTTCATGGACACACCATACCTGTTTTTTTATGTATTCCTGTTATTAAATATTTATAATGTGTTTCTATTTATTCATATAGTGCATGTACTTTCCCAAGTCACTCCACTTGGTGTTACATGAACATGGTTTTCCATTGCATAACATTCAGCGTAGGCATTGAATCGAAATAAACGTGAAACAAAAAAAACACAATGGCAAGGTAGGCTGTTGGGTGATGCAACACACACCGCTGGTCATAATACTTCTAACTCACCCACAGCAGTTTAAAAGTCAAGAACAGCATGCAATCGCACTTACTTGTCCACAGTATTTGTCCATGGTGAGTTTGGCTCAGCCTCAGTAAGATACTGGTAGGCGAGCCTTCTTTGTTCCAAACACAGGCTTGAAATCTTTCATGAGTTTCTCCCTCACTCAGCTATTCACCTTTTTTCCATCCTTGTTAGCGTCTCTTGCAGATTTGACCACAGGAAGTTAATCAGAACTGCAGATTTTATTTTTCTCTACCTGTCCACTGTGCAAACAATCACTACATATAATGAAGTGCATAATAGGTAACCTTGTTTTATGCCCTAGTTGACATGCGAAACGATCTAACAAAGAGTCTAGTAAAAAGTTCTTCATATTCATTTTGATCCAGCCCAGCAATTCATTCCAAATAGGGTGTACCTTCTTCAGGCTCACCGTACAGCTAATACCTTCCCCCTTCTATACGGCCACACCAACACACATCAGGGTATTGGAGCAAACGTGCGAGTTCTTAATGTAGACTAGTGCCATCTATTAAAAATATAGAATACATATTTTTTGTAAACTGTGGCTATTAAGGAATTGGCAACCTTTTTGAGGATCCTAAACTAAAGTTCTTGTTTAATATCTTTTTTGGCCCACTTGCTAAACGAGGCATGGAATAACTATTAATATGTATTCTACCTGCTTTGAGACCTTTTTGCCACCGGTAGACTGCCCCTGGTTGCCTTTAAAGAAGTGAGTTTTCATGAGATCAGTTCCTTTGTATATTATAATAAAATAAAATTTGCCTTTTTGTAAAACTATTATGTTTTATTTTTTTCCCTGGAAACCGCTTCTCTAGATTCTCTTTAGATTTATTTTAAGCTGAAGGAAGGCTGTTTCCTATTTTGGTGATCAGAAAGGTCGTGGTGCCTTTACTGGTATTCGGTATTCTTGGTATTTTCTAAACATTTCTTAGATTTGCTCTAGTCTAAGTGGAAGGATTTGGCAGCTGTTTATTAAATTTGACTTTGAGAGAGGATGAACCTAGATTCTTTATAGGAAACAAGTACATATTTTGTAGATGTTTGGAACTATGTCCCCCAAGCTGTCAACTATATTAACATGTGTGCTGTCACTTTTTGTAATACCTGCAAGCAATTGTTAAGATACCCGAGGTCACCCATATAAAAGGCATTGTCATAATCGAATCTAGGTAATGCCTAGGAACGTGCAGCTGATTTTCTAGATTGGCGTTCCAAATTAGGTCCAGGAGATACCAGATCTATATCAGATTTTCAGTATATCCCCAGGCTAAGTAGGAGTCATTGTACGTAAATATGCAGGCCCCATTATTTCATTTTTACTCCTGGATCTATGTTTACACCTCTGTCCTCGATTGACTAGGAGGCCGGGAGAAAATGCCTATGGTTATTTACCCTTAGGGAAGGGACAGTGACAACAGCTCTTTTAATTACTTGGAGGGCTGAGGACAGATCATAGACAAATCTGAATCCTAGATCGCTAACTCTGATAGTGGATGTATGAAGGAACCCCATGTTATCTGGCAAGAACCTTAAAACAGGGTGGCCATCCACTATCAGAACTCCTTTCATTTCCAAATCGAGCCTCAGCTAACATTTGGCCAATGCAGTGTCCAGCAGGCAGTTCCTGTGTGACTTCCCTACAGTTTGTGCATCATCAGTGTAGGTGTAAAAGATGAAGAAACCACAACAGCTTATCACTCAGACTTAAGGCACAGTGGGGCCCGGTGAGAGCTAGAGTAGAAGGGTGTGGGTTTCTCTAAGAGAAAGCAGTGGCATACGCAAAATGATGGGGCCTCCCAGCAGAAAGGGATGAGGGGTCCATGAGTCTGCCATGTCTCACAGATACTCATTCACTTTGGGCTGAATGGAGCCCCTTTGAAGTGTTCAAGGGCTCCCTAGAGCCCTGTGGAGAAAACCAGGACCAGAGATGTACCATAAAATAAAGAGCCAATGAGAGAGAGCATGGCTGCAGATTATTACTGCAAGGATTAGCGAAGGAGAAATGGGTTTGAGGTGGGGATTCTAACAGTGTTTACAAATGGGGGAGAGTAGAAGGAGGAGAGCCTGCCATTCATTCAAATACGTTTTTTTCGTTTGATATCTTTACATTCAAAATGTTCTCTTTTCTTAACAATTCTCTGTGATGCAATAAAATTGTTCCTTTATCTGGCTGCTGCTTGTTGCAGACTGGTGATGTGCTATTGCCAAATAGAATGTTCATCTGTACTGATACAATGACCTAGAGGCACTAACATTGTGTCATTAATATCCTATTTTTAGGTTTCAAAGAAAATGCAGGATCGTTCTTTATCATGGTTTTTACACTTATGCTGGTCTCCTACACCGCAACTTCCATGGCACTTGCTATTGCTGCAGGACAGAGTGTGGTAGCTGTGGCTAACCTTCTCATCACCATCTGCTTTGTCTTCATGCTTGTAAGTTCTCAACAGTCTCAATGTGTTGGCCATTTTTGTTGTACTTTTTCATAATGAAGCAGATACAGGTTTTACTTGGTGGCCCGAGTGGGTCGTCACTCTGTTTGTTTTATCCCAAATGATGGAAAGTCTCACCTGCATGTAATGAATGTTGGGTGCTTTAAGAACAAAAAGAACAAGTAAGTTGGTTCAGTTCAGTGACTTGCAAGCTGCAGTGTTACATCAAAGCCTGAAGAGATGTTGCAGACCAAAATGAAGCACATTAATAATAACAGTTCAAGCAGTCTTGAAAAGTTTGTACTTTAAAATGGCCAATCGCAGCACACAGACCCCGGAGTGAGGAATTAATTTGTTGTTGAGTAATTAAAAGTGGTACAATAGCAACTTAATACAAAGATGTAAGATCATAATCTTATCAATGGAGGGGCAGCATTTATCAAACCAAAACTAAAATCATTTTAGACTTCATTGTTATAATTATAGCATTTATAAAACTTCCAACCAAATTATTGTCCTATATCCATAAATCTAGTCACTCTTCCCATCAAAATGAGACTCTTGAAGCAAACATGTTCTGTCCTGACAGGTTAAAATGTAAAAGTTTCTAAACATCAAGTTGAGTTTGTTTTTTCAAGTTCTGAGAGAACATGAAGACAAACCTATACTCAAAGTTGGAGCTCTCTTTACTTGTATTTCCGAGAATGGAATGCAAACAAGTAGCAATAATGACATTTTATTGCATGTGACCAATGTCCAAAACATACCTTTTGGACACCTGTCTCTTTAATCGACGATGAAGCAGTAAACATGCCCCTTTCTTTGTTGCCATACATTATCTGCTTTTCTGAATTGATGTTTCCTGTTGGGATACATTTACCTATTTGATGCTTAACCCTTTTATAATTTAGAGAAGGTTTTCAAATGTTTTTTTAATCTCTACCTCCTTTAACCTTTACAATAAAACCACCCTTATCTCTCTCTCCCTCTACCCACCCCAAACCTAAAATCCCCCATACCTCCTTTTACTTCTACCCAATCCGAACCCTAAAATCAACCTTACATTCCTTTACCTCTACCCACCTTGAACCCTAAAATCATCCTTACCTCCATTTATCCCTACTCACCGAACCATAAAGTTTCCCTTAGCTCCCGTTATCTCTTTCACCCCAAACCCTAAAATCATCCATTTCTCTCTTTACCTCACCCTACCCCTGATTCCTAAAATCACCCTTATCTCCCTTTACCTCTACCAACCCAAAAGCCTAAAATCACCCTCCCTAAACCACAAAATCACCCTTATCTCCCTTTTAACTTCCCCTGAACCCTAAAATCACACTTACTTACTTTTGCCTCTACTCAACACTTTGCCCTAAAATAGCTCTAAACTCCCTTTATCTCTACCCGGCCCTAAACATTAAAGTCATCCTTACCTTCCTTTACTTCTACCAACCCCTGAACCCTAAAATCACCATTACCTCTACTGATCCCGACCCTGTAGTCCACCTTCACCTCCCATTACCTCTACCCACTCCTTACCCTAAAATCTCACTTTCCTCCTTTCACCTGTACCCCCGAACCTTAAAATCAACCTTACCTCTGTTTTCCCCACCCACCTCAAACCTTAAAGACACTGCTACCTCCCTTTACTTCTACGCATCCTGAACCCTAAAATCATCCTTACCCCCTTTACCCACCCCTGTACCTTAAAATCACCCTTGCCTCCCTTTTCCTCTCCCACCACTTTACCCTAAAATCCCCTTAAGGCCCTTTATCTCTACCCACCCCTGAACTCTAAAGTCAACTTTACCTTCCTCCACCTCTACCTACCCCTGAATCCTAAAATCAAACTTACCTCCCTTTACCTCTACCTACCCCTTACCCTAAAATCACCCTTACTTCCCTTTACTTCTACCAATCACAAACCTTAAAATCACCTTTAGCTTCCTTCACCTCTACCCACTCAGAAGCCTAAATTCATCCGGCTTGCCTTTACCTCTGTCCATGTGGAACTGTAAAATCACCTTTACTTCTGTTTACCCCTACCCACTCCCAACCCTAAATTCATCCGTACCCCCCTTTACCTTTTTGCACGCCCAAAGCCTAAAATCACCCTTACGTCTCTTTAGGTCTACCCAACGCTGAACTCTAAAATAATCCTTATCTCCTTTAACTCTACCCACCCCTAAACCAAAAATCACCCTAACCTCCTTTTACGTCTACCCACCCGAACCCTAATATCACCCTTACCTTCCTTTACCTCTACAACCCCTAAACTCTAAAGTTACCCTTACCTCCCTTTACCTCTACCTACTTCTGAACCCCAAAGTCTACTTTACCTCTCTTTACGTCTACCCACCCCTGAACCCTAAAATCAACCTTACCTCTTTTGACCTCTACCCACTCTGAACCATAAAATCACTCTTAGCATGCTTTACCTCTACCTAACCTAAACCTTGAAATCACTCTTACCTCCCTTTATCTCTACCCAACCGAATCCTAAATTCACCCCTAGCTCCCTTTAACTCTAGTAATACCAAACCCCAAAATCACCCTTAGCTCCCTTTACCTCTACCTACACCTGAACTCTGAAATCATTGTTACCTCTCTTTACCTACACGCACCCCTGAACCCTAAAATCACCCTAATTTCCCTTTACCTCTAACCATCCCTAAACCACAAAATCACTCTTATCTCCCTTTACACACCCCTGAACCCTACTATCACCCATACTTCCCTTTACCTCTACCCACACCTGAACCCTAAATTCACCTTTACCTCTACCCATCTGAGCCCTAAAATCACTCTTAACTCCTGTTATCTGTAAACACTTAAGAACCCTTAAATCACCCGTACCTCACTTTATCTCTACCCACCCAAATCCAAAATTCACCTTAGCTCCCTTTTCCTCTAGCCACCCCAACCCCTAAATTCACCCTTAGCTCCCTCTACCTATATATACCCCTGAACTCTAAAATCACCCTTACCTCCTTTGACATCTATCTACCTCTAAACCCTAAAAATCACCCTTACATCTCTTTACCCCTACCCACCGCCAAACCGTAAATCAGCCTAACCTCCCTTTACCTCTACCCACCCCGAATCCCCAAATCACCCTTACCTTCCTAACCTCTACCCATCCCCAACCCTAAAATCCACCTTACCTCTCTTTACCTCCATCCACCCCTGAACCCCAAAATCATCTTTAACTTCTTACCTCTACCCATCCCAAAACCCTAAATTCACCTTTACCTCCTTTTATCTGTATCCAAACCTAAACACTAAAATCTACATAAACTCCATTTACGTCTTCCCACCCTGAACCTGAAAATCACCCTTACCTCTGTCTACTCCTGAACCCTGAAATCACCTTTACCTCCCTTTACCTCGACCAACCCCTGACCCTAAGTCAACCTCCCCTTCCTTCACGTCAACTCTCCCTGGATCCCTAAAATTACGAATTCCGTCCTTTATTCACTACTGAACCCTGAATTCACCCTTACCTCTACCTACTGCAAACCCTAAAATTAGCCTTACTTCCCTTTACCCCTACCCACCCCTGAATCCTAAAATCAACATTACCTCCGTTTACCTCTACACACCCCAAACCCTAAAAATCACACTTAGCTTCCTTTACCTCTATCCACCTCAAACCCTAAAATCACCCTTACACCCCCTCTTCTCCACCTACTCGAACTCTAAATTCACCCTTATCTCTCTTTACCTTTGTGTTCGCCCGAAGCCTAAAATCACCCTTACCTCTCTTTACTTCTACCCACAGCTAAAACCTAAAATCATCCTTGTGTCTTGTTACCTCTATCCACTGCCACAACCCTAAAATCAGCCTTCCCTTCCTTTACCTTTACCCATCTCTTAACCTTAAAATCACTTTTTTTTAAATAGCATAAAATGTATTTCGTTATACAAAAGTACTTCTCTGCGTGGTAAAGGCTGCATGGTAAGGGTAATGCGTAGTATAGGCTGACCCCCTCTGGCAAGACATATTCCTGTCCCCTCTTTAAACACTCTGCTGCCTTCACCCTAGTGGCACTAAAGGTTTTGGGGGCCACTTTTGGTTGTTTTCAGCCCTTGGTATGTTTTATGCACACCTTCAACTCTTTGACAGTATGCCCCCTCCACACCCTATATTTTGTGTCTCCCCTGAGACAGTGCATGCGCAGTCGATGACTCGGTGCTATCCTGTATATCCACCAGTCTTTTTCCCTAGCTATGCCATCCAGTAGGCCTAGTGGGTGTCACGCACCCTGCCCATGGGCACGTTTCCTTCTCACTCTTTTTCGAGCAACCGTCTATTGGTATACTTTTGACATTTGTATGTTTTATGTACTTTGCAATATCTTTACAAAAAAAAGAAATTTAAAAAAATAGAATACAAATGAAATCCATTAAGATTTATCATCGTGCCATATGTAGAGCCCGTGCGGCGTTCTACTCTCGGGAATTCCGTAACAGCTTGAACCCATCTAAGTCCATATTCAAGGCCCTTAAAGATCTTCTGTCTAAACGAATTTCCTCCCCGGTTATGGCCTCTACCTCTCAATGTGAGGCTTTAGCTGTTTTCTTTTTGGAGAAAGTGCAGGGCATCTACCGGGCCTTTCCCTGTACAAGTCCACTTTTGGAGGTTGTGGACATTTCTTCTGCCCCTCCTATTTTGGACTCTTTTCCCCTGCTCCTACCCGAGGCTTTTGACAGACTATCCCTGAAGATTAAATCGGGTTCTCCTCTGGATCCGGTAAGACCTGCCCTCTTCAGGGACCAGTCCTTTCTGGGGCGCTCCTCGGTCCACTCCCTGATAAACATCTCGCTGGCTACGGGCAGGGTTCCAGCTAAATGGAAGCGTGCAGTGGTTTCTCCTATTTTGAAGAAACCTTCTCTGGATCCGTTGAAGCCGGAGAGTTATCGGCCCATTTCTTTGCTTCCTTGGCCGGCAAAATTGGTGGAGGCTCATGTCAACCAGGTTCTCTCTGACCATCTCACTCGAGCTAACATCTTGGATGCTACCCAGAACGGGTTTCGTACTGGGCACAGCACGGAGACAGCCCTTCTCGCTATGGTTGAACATCTGCGTTCGGTGCTGGATGGGGGACAGACGGCGGCGCTAGTATTATTAGATCTGAGCGCCGCCTTCGATACTGTCTCACATCGCATCCTTCTACATCGCCTTGAGGAGATAGGTATTGGGGGGTTAGCCCAACATTGGTTTTGTTCCTTTCTCGACAACCGGTCCTTCTGCGTTGCCATGCCACCGTATCAGTCCAAATTCCATCATCTGGGCCTCGGGGTGCCTCAGGGATCCTCGCTGAGCCCCACGTTATTCAATCTGTACGTGAAACCGCTGGCTGATGTCGTCAAGCAGTGGGGCATGAATATGGTCTCATATGCGGACGACACTCAGTTGGCGGTGACCATCAGCGGGGATGCTGATGTGGATGCCCCTAGGTTCCAGAATGGACTGAGGGCAGTGGCGAGCTGGATGAGTGCCAACTGTCTCCAGCTCAACGCTAAGAAGACCGAGGTCATGGTTGTCGGGAAGGGTAAGGAACTTTGGGGGGACAGATGGTGGCCTTCAGAACTAGGGCCATCTCCAACTCCGGTTTCGGTATTGAGAAACCTAGGAGTATGGTTGGACTCTACTTTGAGTTTTATTGGGCACACCAAGAAAACCGCAGCTTGCTGCTTTGGGGTCCTTCGGGGCTTAAGATCTGTCCTGAAGTTTTTTGACCCTCCCACCAGGCAGCTCGTGGTTCAGGCAACTGTAATATCCCGTCTGGACTATGCCAGCTCGCTCCTGATAGGGGCAAATCAGGCAGAGATCATCCGCCTTCAACGTGTCCAAAATGCCGCAGCCAGAGCCATAGTTGGCTTGCCTAGGTCCTGCTCGGTCTCAAGTACTTTACGATCCTTACACTGGTTACCGATTAAGTCGAGAATTCATTTCAAGGTACTATGCTTGGCTTTTAAGATCTTGAAAGGAGTAGCTCCTCAGATCCTCTCGAATCTCTTATCTAGCTATGTCCCGACTCGCCCCTTAAGATCACTGGGCCAGGCACTCGCTGTGGTGCCGAGGTTTAAGCTCAGCCGAATAGGTGGTCGGTCTTTTCGGGTAAAAGCAGCAGCACTTTGGAACTCGCTTCCGTTTGAGATTCGTGTGATGGACGATCTCTTTCTTTTTCGTAAAGCCTTAAAAACCTTTTTGTTTTAATTTTTCCCCATCTAGTTGTTCCCTCTCTTGGAATTTCATTTCAGTGTCTGTTGTGTTTTTACTGGTCATGCGCCAGGACGCCCCTTAGCTGGGGCAGCTGTGCGCAATATAAATATTCATAACATAACATAACATAATACAGTATTTGTGTCCTTCTCTCTCTGGTGTGTTGGTTAGAGAATATATTTCTCTCATGTATATCTAAGTATGTTAAAACTTGTCTCAGTGACTTGGCCAATTGATTTGAAAAGTCACAGCCTTTTATGGTTTCCCCATGTTTGGCTCCTTCAAAATAAGGGACGTTAGGATCGTTTCTGTCTTTACCACATTGTACCAAGGTCCTTTGACGTAGTTTGTAACACTTTCTAAAAGTGGAATTTATAAACGCACATTTTAAAAACCATCTTTCCCAAAAGGTGCGTTAATTAATTCTGAGTTCAGAGAGCCTAAACTCCATTCATCCGTCTTGTCCCAATTGAAAGTTACACATGTAAAATTGTTACAGTGTAGACCCAATGCCAGCCTATGGGACAGACAGCCTTTCAATAGAGACATGACATGTCACACACATCAGTACATATCTTACCATTCACATACACTGCACCCTGCCCATGGGGGTACCTTGGGCCTAACGTAGGTGTGCCCCATGTTAATAAAGGTAAGGTTTGGGCCTGGAGAGTGGGTGGACTTGCCGGGTCAACATGGCAGTTTACAACTGCATGCCCAGACACTTGAGTGATAAGTCTGAGATACATTTACAGAGCTACTCGAGTGGGTGGCACAACCAGTGCTGCAAGCCCACTAGTAGCATTTGGTTTACAGGCTCGGCCAACACTGTGCACTTTACTAGGGATTTACTAGTACATCAAATGCACCAATCATGGATAACCAATCATAATCACAATTTACACAGAGAGCATATGCACTTTTGCACTGATCAGCAGTGGTAAAGTGCCAAAAATCCTGTAGCCTACGAAAACAGGGTCAGAAATATAGGAGGCAAAAAGATTGAGGATAAACCTGCAAAAAGGGCCAGTTCTAACAGTGGGGTTGCAAGAAAAATACAATAACTGTTTTGAAACAGCAGTACTTTTCCAAGGACCTGGGCGGAGCTTTTGAGTACACCATCGAGCTAAAGCTTCATAGAAGTTATGGTTATGGACTGCCAGAGCACACTCAACGCAGACCTATTTTGTTTTTTGGGAAAAAATGGGAAACAATTGCTGCACAAGAAAGCATCTTTTTTTCCCTGCAAATGGCATCAACAAAGGGTTTGTGGTGCCTAACTCGCCACCTTTTCAACATTCAGGGAAAGGCAGACTTTTGCCAGAAAACCAAATTTTTCTATACAGTTTTGGCATTTTACTGGGACATTGCCTATTTTTCCTACATTTAGTCCTTTGAACCTTCTTCCAATTAGTGGTAGAAATGGGTGTGAAACCAATAATGGATCTGAGAAAGCTACACGTTTCTGAAAACTAGACAAAATTCTGAATTCAGCAAGGGGTCATTTGTGTAGATACGTTACGTTTTTTTTAATAGAAACTAACAGTTGAAAATAGAAAATATTGAAATTGGGTTGAAAAAAACAGCCATTTGTGCCAACGTTTTCACCTGTAACTTCTTCTAAGTATGACAGATTTTTTAAAGCAATATACCATTACATCTGCTCGACCCTTCAGGGTGTGGGTATATAAAGGACTTGTAGGTGTTTTATTGTGTACCTGGGATATAGCAACTTATTTGGTAAAATATAAAGTGTAAAAAATAGGTATCATGGAAACCAATATATTTCCAAAATGGGAACATAATCTAGAGTTTAGAAGCAGTGGTTATTTGCACATATCCCAAATTGTGGGTACCCATACAAACACGTGAACTAGAGCTCATTTTTCAAAATGACTTCTTTTTTTACAAATTGTCTTACATTTGAAAGGCAAAAATGCAAAGAAAGTCAATTGGTAATAACACTTGTTCTACTATTCTGTGTTCCTCTAAGTCTCCTGATAAAAACGCTACCTCACTTGCGTGGGTAGGTTTAGTGTCCGTGACAGGAAACGGCCCAAAACGCAACGTGGATACATGAAATTCTTCCAGTGAAAAAGGACCCTTTTATACAAAGTGCCTAGCTTTGGATTTTGAACCCTAGCTCAGCTGGCACCTAGGGAAACCTAGCAAACCTATACCTTTTTTAAAAACTAAACACCCGGGAGGAGCCTAGCCTGCAACAGAGATGGCCGCCTGAGCCCTCGGCTCCGCCGACTCGTCCGCTTCCCTCCCGTACCGCTTCTTCTCCTGATTGCGGAATCGTGCCTGTTGTGCGGTAACGGGTCTGGGAGGCGACGCTGCATCCGATGGTAGGCTCCCCGTCGTTCCTCCTGCACCGGGAATGAAGAAATGCCCTGAACTCCTGCAGACGGCTGCTGAGTGGGTCCGGTCCTTTGTTCTCGGCAGCGTCCGGCTGGACGGCAACAACAGCGGCCATTACATGAGAATCTGAAACCGCCGGCGAGACGCGACAAACCACCGAGATCCTCAGAAGTGGCGCAACAGTTTCTTTTGGAGTCTCGCCGCTACGCTGCTTTACTACCACCGATGCAACAAATGTATCCCCCTTTTTGGAAGTTTCTCTTTGATTTCTCGCTACGTAGTGTAATGGAAGGGGCCATTTGTATTGAGTGATCGGCGCTTATACACGGCGCCTGGTTGGACCGTCACTGTGCTGTCCCTGTGCGTGGCGCTGGACTAGAGGTTGCTGCCCTGTCCCCGTGGTTTGGCCCTGTCTTTCTGGGAGCTGACCTACTAAACAACGCCTGGACATGTATGCTAAAGACTGGGCTCGAGGGTCGCCATACGCTTGCGGATTCCGGGGACAGGGAGCTGGCATCTCTTCCTCTCACGTTATGCCCGTGAGCATCGGCGACGTCCTGGAAGCTTTGGCTGCTATGCGAGCTGCTTTTTGTTCCAACGCCCGTGACCTGGAGCGCCGGTTGGACGACGCTGTGCCCGTTCTCTCCTTGGCTGACCGGACGGGCGGCTGTGCGCGGAGCGGATCGCCGAGCCCAGGACTCGGCAGTCGTGTGCAGCCTCTCCGGGGAGACGTAGAGGAACTGACTGTGAGTGCACTTAACATCACCGCCGCTCGGACTGTCGCAACTATGGAGGACACAGTGCATTCTATATTTGGACGGAAACTAGAAGTTCGCCGTCGGATGCCAGGACTACCACCGCCAGCGGGTGCTGCTGACAAGATTGCTCTGCTTACTTTGAACATGTTGCCCGGGAGTGAGTTGCCTAATTTCGGTGGGCTATCACTGTACGCCTGCCCGTACTGCACTCTTGGGGATAACACTGTCCTGCTTTGGATGGCGATTACTGGCTGTTGCCATCTCTCTAGGTGGTCACATCGGATGCTCTTCCTACTCTACGGGGCTACGCCGCAACTGCACTTTGCTGGCGCACTGGAACGTAGGGGTCAGGGTTGAGTTTGTCTTTTCCTTGCCTTGATACCGGTCACTACATTCCTGGGACTGTGCTGGACTGACGAGGAAGCTGGACTTTGGGTATGGTTTGCATAGGGGTCCGGGAAGCGATGGCCGGATACACTCCTGTCGATTATTTTTGTTATCATGGGTTGGCCCTCCTCCGTTGATTAATGTTTTGCACCGTTCTGGCGAGTGGGGCAGCCGGGGACCTAGTTTTCTCTGAGTGACCGGGACATGTATCGGTGGTGCTAGAAGACTATTGCGGGGGCTTACGCTTATCAATCATGGCTTGAAGATTCCTTGTTGATATTTTGGATGTTTCGGTTGGGTGTTGCTGCCTTACTTACCCTGCGCGCTGCTGCTGTGACCCCAGTTTTCTCGTCATATTGGGCATGTTATTATTATTGGGTGTCAGACTACTGTTGCTATTATTGGTGCGAGATGGCGGAGCTGGGGGACGAATAGTGGGCTCCTCCCCACCTTTCTCAATTTTATGAGAGTCTTAGGCTTCTATCCTTTTCTTACTTTCTATATTTCGGGACTCCTTTTCTTGGGCGACAGGCACACTGCTAGGGGGGGACAGGCCGTAGCCAGCTGCAGGGGTGCAGGGTGGGGGGTACTTGGGGGGTGGGGTTGCTTTCTTTTTTTGTTTTTCTTTTTTGTTCTATGGGCCTTCTATTCTTTGTCCTTTTTCCTTCCCTGGGGTTTCGACGTTCCTTTCTGGGTGCCACGCAGCGACTCTGGTGTTTTCTTCTGCTATAAGATTATCTATCCTGATTGTCCAACACCAGTATTGACTTGTTGTGCTACGATATCCTGCTTATGTCTATCCTACAAGGAAAACTTTTAAAACTAGACCTCAGTCCTTCTGTAATGTATCCTCTGTGCTTTCAGTAAGTTGTAATGTACCGTATGTGTGAGCCCCCAGGGCTCTTTGTTGATTTGTATTTGTTTTTTCTCTCAATAAAGGTCTTTCAAAAAAAAAAAATTAAAAAAAAAAAAAAAACTAAACACCCAGGGGAATCCAGGATGGGGTGACTTGTGTCCCTCTCACCAGGTTCTGTTGCCCAGAATCCCTTGCAAACCTCAAACTTTGTAAAAGAAAAAAAAACATGTTTCCTCACATTTCTGTGATGGAAAGTTCTGGAATCTGCGTGAATCCACAAATTTCCACCCATCCCACCCCCACATTCTCCAAAGTCTCCCGATAAAAATGGTACCTCACTTGTGTGGGTAGGCCTAGTGCCCACGACAGGAAACAGGCCAAAACGCAATTTAGAGACACCACATTTTTACAGTTAAAACTGGCCCTTTTTTTGCAAAGTGCCTTTGCTGTGGATTTTGAACCCTAGCTCTGCCAACACCTAGGGAAACCTAGCAAACCTATACAGTTTTGAAAAACTAGACACCCAGGGGAATCCAGGATGGGGTGACCCAGAATCCCTTGAAAACCTCAAACTTTGTAAAATAAACCATATTTTTCTCACATTTCTGTGATGGGAAGTTCTGGAAACTGCGTGGATCCACAAAATTCCTCCCACCCCGCATTCCCCAAAGTCTCCTGATACAAATGGTATCTGACTTATGTGGGTAGGGGTAGTGCCCACGACAGGAAACAGGTTGAAAAACGCAACGTGGACACCACATTTTTACGACGAAAACTGACCCTTTCTTTGCAAAGTGCCTAGCTGTGGATTTTGAACCCTTGCTCAGTCGGCACCTAGGGAAACCTAGAAAACCTATACATTTTTCAAAACTAGACACCAAGGGGAATGCAGGATGGGGTGACTTGTGTGGCTCTCACTAGGTTTGGTTACCCAGAATCCCTTGCAAACCTCAAATCTTCAAGAAAAAACCCCCACATTCCTCACATTTCTGTGATGGAAAGTTCTAGAATCTGCGTAGATCCACGAAATTCCAAACACCCGCATTCCCCAAAGTCTCCAGATAAAAATGGTACCACACTTGTGTAGGTAGGAATAGTGCCCACGACAGGAAATGGGTCAAAACGCAACATGGACACACCACATTTTTACAATTAAAACTCACCCTTTTTTTGCAAAGTGCCTAGCTGTGGATTTTGAACCTGAGCTCTGCTGGCGCCTAGGGAAACCTGGCAAACCTATACATTTTTTTAAATCCAGGATAGCATGACGTGTGTGGCTCTCACCAGGTTCCATTACCCATAATCCCTTGCAATCCTCAACATTTGTCATAAAAAAAAACATTTTCCTGGAATCTGCTTGGATCCACTGAATTTCACCCACCCCGCATTCTCCAAAGTCTCCTAATAAAAATGGTACCTCACTTGTTTATGTAGGCTCAGGGCCCGCGACAGGAAACAGCCAATCAAGGCAATGTGGATACATCATATTTTTCCAGTGAAAACTGATCTTTTTTTTGCAAATTGCCTAGCTGTGGATTTTTAACCCTAGCTCAGTTGGCACCCAAGAAAACCTAGCAAATCTATACATTTTAAAAACTAGACACGCAGGGAAATCCTGGATGGGGTGACTTGTGTGACTCTCACCAGGTTATGTTACCCAGAATCCCTTGCAAACCTGAATCTTTGTAAAAGAAAAAAAAACATTTTCCTCACATTTCTGTGACAAAAAGTTCTGGAATATGCGTGGATCCACAAACTTCCACCTACCCCGCATTCCCCAATGTCTCCTGATACATTTTTTACCTCTCTTGTGTGGGTAGGCCTAGTGTCTGCAACAGGAAATGGGCCAAAACCCAACGTAGACATACAAAATTCTTACAGTTAAAACTGACCCTTTTTTGCAAAGTGCCTAGCTGTGGATTGTGAACCCTAGCTCTGCTGGTACTTAGGGAAACCTAGCACCCCTATACATTTTTGGAAACTAGTCACCCTGGAGAATCCAGGATGGGGTAACTTGTGTGGCTCTCACCAGGTTCTGTTACCCAGAATTCCTTGCAAATGTCAAACTTTGTAAAAAAAAAGAACACCTTTTCTTCACATTTCGGTGATGGAAAGTTCTGGAATCTTCATGGATCCACAAACTTCCACCCACCCTGCATTCTCCAAAATGTCCCGATAAAAATGATACCTCACTTGTGTGGGCGGGCTAAGTGGCCACGGCAAGAAAGGGCCCAAAACGTATTTTCGGGACATCCAAATTACCTATCACAAAACGACCTGGTTTTGCAAGGGGGGCACCTGGGTTTTTAGCCCGGGCTTGGCAGCCATCTAGGGAAACCTACCAAACCCACACATTTCTGAAAACGACACACCATGGAGAGGTATGACTTGCGTGGACCCCTCAAGGTTTTCCTACCCAGATTCCCCTGCAAACCTCAAATTTAGCTGAACCAATCAAATTTTTTCATAAATGTCTGTGTGGAAAAGTTAAGGAATCACGAGGCTGACACAAATTTTCTACCACCCAGCGTCCCCCCAGATCTCCCGATAAAAATGGTACCTCACTCGTGTGGGTGGGCCAAGTACCCGCGAGAGGCAAGGGCCCAAAACGTATTGTGGAGACATCAAAATTACCTCTCACAAAACAACATGGTTTTGCAAGGGGGCGCACCTGGGTTCTTGTCCCCGGGCTCAGCGGCCATCTAGGGAAACCTACCAAACCCACACATTTCTGAAAACGAAACAACTTGGGGAGTCCAGTGAGGTATGGCTTGCGTGGTTCGCCCAACTTTTTTCCTACCCAGTTACTGGGTGCTGATATTGCAGCACTGCTGCAAAACCGGCCCTTAGTGACAAAACCGTCCACCACGACCAGAACTCCGGGCCCCACCCCTCCGGCCCACCTGGGAAACGCTAGGTGCCCTGTACCACCAGTCTGCCCCTGCAGTCAAGAACCATCCATGCACACAGCGAGCCAAGCACCACTCCACACATACTGTCATCAAGCGCGAGTTCACCCACACCATTAGCCAAGTGCAGGTCCATACACACCGGCAGCAAAATGCCAGCCAAAGGTCAGTACACACAGACCGTCACCCAAATTTACACACACACACAAACTCGCCCTGGTTTCAAGTGGCTTTCTGTCCCCACTTGTTGCTAATGAGACTAAATATATCACTGAAACAGCCAAAATGTGTCCCTAAGAAAAAGCAGCGACCCTTGCCTATGGGGCTTCGCACTGGCATGCCCATAAGCATATCCCTGGTACCTAGAGGACTTTCTGCTCCCGGGGGGACAGATAAAAGACTATTGCCCCCATCTGCCTCCCACAGGGGCAGAAAGACTCTGTTACATTTTTTTGGTGGGTGAGGGCATTGGCATGCCCATTTTGGGCAGCCCCCACACCTACATATAAAAAACAACAATCACTGGTGCCTAGTGGGCTTTCTGCACCCCCCTGCGAGCAGATAGGGGGCTATTGCCCCAATCTGCCTCCCGGGGGGGCACAAAGACTGTTTAATTTTTTGGGGTGGGGGCATTGGCATGCCCATTTTGGGCAACCCCCACCCCTATATACATATTAAACCAATCCCTGGTGCCTAGTGTGCTGTCCGCCACCTGGGGGGGGGGGCAGATCGGGGGCTATTGCCCCCATCTGCCTGCCAAGGAAGGCAAAACAGTTTGGGCAATATTTTTGGGGGTGGGGGCATTCACATACCCATTTTGGGCAGCCTTAACCCCTACGTATAAAAAAAACCAATCCTAGTGGGCTTTCTGCCCTCCTCCCAGGGGGCAGATCAGGGGCTATTGCCCCCATCTGCCTCATGGGGAGGCAGAAAGACTGGATTTTTTGTGGGTGTGCGGGCATTGGCATGCCCATTTTGGACTGCCCCCACCCCTATGCACAAAAAAAAAATCCCTAGTGTGCTCTCTGCCCCTCTCAGGGGGCAGATCAGGGGCTCTGGCCCCCATCTACCTCCCGGGGGGCGGAAAAACTATGGAATTGTGTGGGGGTGGGGGCATTGGCATGCCCATCTCGGGGCAAACTGAAATGAGCCTATCACCTATGAGCACGCTGATCGTTATCTCAGGGAAGCCAACTAAACAGCCTCGGGAGCTGGGGAAGATCTTCCCGAGCTCCCTAGGCTGTTTAGGGGGAAAGGGAATCCCTCTGGTGCCCGCACCAGAGGGATTCCCTGTGCCATGGCGTCGGACATGCGGAATCCATCCAACGCACATGAGCACTTTTGCGTCGGACAGTTCTTGCGCGTCTGACGCTTGGAACGGGTTAAAAGCTTTGTAAATTTTTTTTAATTTTATTCCCATACACTCCTATAATTATCCTAACTTAGATAGTACCTGTCACAAAAGAAGCATTCTGAAGGAAGTGGAAGCTTGTGATTTGGTCTGAACAATGCCGTTTTTTTCAACCTCACATTTCTTATGAGGAGCTCAAAGGAAGGCACACACAACTTACTTTTTCCAAGGGAATTAAAAATACCCTGACTGTGCAGGTAATTGAAGTTGGTTGACACTAGAACAGACCTTGGTGTATATTCTGAGTAATGAAGATAAACTTGACCTAAAGGTGATTGGGAAAACGAACCCAGTGTGGATAACTAACAGTTCGATGATTTTCATAAGTGGTAAGCTCTTTAACTCATAGCTAAATGTTATGGCCTGGCGTTTGGAAGTCAAATGAAGAACGAAGCAGTGGAGGGAAGAAGGGATCAGTAGGCTTACCTTCAATAATAACTCATTTATGAGGAAACTCTTCTCACCATATTTCTGCTGATTATAAGCACTGTAACAGAGTAATGTTGGTATTACCTTAATGTGATTGTTTGAATGTACTTGTCTCGTAAAGTGAAAGGTGAATTGCACTTTCCTGGATTTTAACTTATGAGCTACCTACCGATCACAGCAGATGTCAGTCATGAGCCTTTTTCCGCACTGCCATCTTAGTTAAAGTGAAGCTATCTCTATCATAAAGAAATGTAGGCAGCCAAAAAAAGTTACATGGGATGTAAAATTAGAGAGCTCACTACTTAAGGTGAAGGGCTTTTTAGAACTATGAAAAACTTTTTGTTTCCTGAACAACTTCATAACCCACTCCTAGTCTTGAGTGGCTGGTTCGCTGCACTCAAACCAGGGCCCTACTAGCAGGGAGGGAAGAGAGAAACCTTGAATTATCAGGCCAAATGATAAACCCCCTATATCAGTATTTTTGCTGGGTGAAAAGCGGGTCTTCCGAGTTGGTTCAAAAACAGCATGCTACATTTTACGAATGTGTGACTACAGGTGAATGCCTCCCCTCCCTCCACATGACTGTGCAGGATTCCACAGCAGGGATTCAAGAGCTATTATGGCTAATGAAAGGCGATTAGTAACTCACCTTGCATGCAAGATAGTTCTGCATGACTGTTTGAATTGAGTGATTGTGTATCCAGGCCAATATATATGTGATGTCCTGATGAATGCCCTGGCGCATAGTGGCCTTAATATAGGGGTTGAAACATGTCGACAAACTGTTAGGGTCAGAGGACCATAATATCCTTACCCCCGTTTGAGATTTTTTAATCATACCCAATAATCTATTAATAAACAGAAACTGTGATTGGTTTGAGGTATTTGTTATCTCTTTAGGTACCCCGGTAGTGAGAATATCCAAAGTGCTCCCTGAAATATGGTCAAGTCCATCCTGATTTTTAGGGACCAGTATGAGACCGATGATGAAGCATGCCACTACTAGAATGGATGAAGGTCTAACAAAAAATAAAGGAATCTTTTTCTTTTCTCTGTGATCAGCATGTTACCATTTATAAGGATAACCTCGCATCTATGCAGGGGATACCCATTTGTTTTTTTCTGACTTTTAATATTTGCTTCAGTTTTCAGGTCCTCATCCCTCTTCTGGTCCTCAGCACATTTCATTGTTTATATGGGCCTCACTTATCTGAATTGTTCACGATGTAGGACTTGATTTTCAGTCCAGAACTGGAGGTCATTGATTGTACTAGTGTCCATTGAAAAAATGCAGCCTTGTCTGAATCTTAACTAAAGTGGATGGTCAAATAAAAATGAAACCTTAAAGTGGAGAAAAATATGAAGAAATGAAAGAAACCCTTAATTGCAGTTTGTTGACCGATGTATACCTCTAAACAGTGCTTAATTTGTGAAAGAATAAGTTCTGATGCCCAAACATTTCCACAGAATCCCGTGGCTGGTGCTACCGAAGGACGCGGTGCAAAATACCAAGCCTTCAGAGTCTTGATGCCACCACATGCCGCTTCAATCCACATCCAGACATTCCCTGTCTCTTTATTGCATTCTTGCACGTTCTTGTTCATCACTGTTTTCCCCTCTTCTGTCACTGTTTTTCTATCTTTCTCTTCTTCCTCAATCCACCTTTTTTGCTTTTCTTTCTCTTGTGCTGGATCAAAGTTTGTTGAGGAAAAATAACCCCAAAAATTAGTGCCGGATGGCCCCACCTGCAACCACCGGCTCAAATGAAGTACTGCCTTGAAGGAACCCTAGGAGGCCAGAGAAAAAAGTCACAAGATCACCTTTGATAAGACAAAAATATCTGATGAGAACCCTAACAATTAACTGGATGCTAAAAATGTGTGTTCTACATCAAAACATGAGGAAAATTATCTCTATAATCCCAGAGAAGGCGCATTGCCATTTCAGACAGAAGAGCTCCTGGTGGGTTTACATTTACAAGTAAAAAATTTTGGGAAGTTACAGAAGGCATAGGATTTTGTGATCAGGGTAGGTTTTGGATTATGTTAATATCTCTTGAAAAGTCATTTTTTTGCTTCCCAGACTCAAAAACATTTGTGATAAAAGGTACAACAACTTAATGTTTGTAAGATATCTAATTTCATCTGTATTCTTAAACAACAGACTTCTTGAGATCAAAAGTAGATTTCTGAGGATGATGGGGACAGCACATTTACAGATTATAGGACTAACGTTAGAACGATTTGCCAATGGCTCTTCTTTCAATTTCCTCTTTAGTCGTCTGCAGAAAAGACTAAACGTACTTTCTATGTACTCAAGTCTTAACCTCCCAAAAGTCAGTTTAGCCTCTGGAGGTATCTTAATTTTTTTGGTTGCTGTAAACATATTTCCAACTGCATGTGCTAGTTAAACCCCAGTCATAAACGCTATGTTTATTGGGGGCTTGTATAGGGCATGTACCTAGCCACGTAAGGCAGAAGAGCACAGTAAATAATAACAATGATTCAAATGCCAGGAGTGAGAGACATATAGTTATGTTGACAATGAAAAATAGTTCATGTAAGCACAAAACAGACCTAAAAAAATGTGGGTCTCCCTTTTCTGACCTAAGATGGTGATTGCAGTTTCTCTCATAGTATTCTATTGACTCGTGTTGAGAGAATATTGCGTACTTTCTCACAGTAGAATGTTTTTTTTAATTTGGTGTATTCAGCGAAGGAACATATGCAATGATTGTTGAAACTTCATTTTTTCTTTATTACAGATTTTCTCTGGGCTCCTGGTTAATTTGCCTAGTGTGATGGATTGGTTGAACTGGCTGAAATACTTCAGTATCCCCCGATATGGACTTACAGTAAGTAAAATATTTGTCTGTGCATTGCGACAAAAGAAGTTGTAATTGCCTTAAACTAGTAGTAATGATACCCGATGGTCAAATTCAGGTCCTGTTGGGAACTTCATTTAGGGGGTTGATAATACAAATAATGGATGTATTGTATGAAGGTTTATCTGTAATGGACGTATTATTAGCTTGCAATGGGTGGCTGACACAGTACCTCAGAAATGCTTTGCTCTCCTGCTAGTCAGCTTAGTGGAAGTTGTGCAAGATGTGAATACTTTTGCTTGGGGTCCTTTCCATCATAAGCTAAAACAAGGCAAAATATTGATGTTTCACTGTGACTTTTAGAACACCAGTCAGGTACACAGATAAGCTGTTTTGGTCAAGCTAGGGTAGTCCTGTGCTTTGCATAACTGTGACTGGCTGTTAGCTTGGGCTACTTGGTGAAGGAGCATGGCTTTGGTAATGATATATTTGCTGAAGTTATTGGTGTATGTATGATATATTATATATATATATATATATATATATATATATATATATATATATATATATATATATATATATATACATATATATATATATATATATATTTCATTAGAAAATTCACGTAGCTTCACAACGTGAAAAACAAGCCCTCCAAACGAAATGCGGATACCGCAGCTCTTTTAATTTTCAGCAGGTATGTTCAAGTGATAAAGCTTTACGCGTTTCAAGCTCCCAATCATATGCACAAATGAAGTTCAGTTACTCATGGTTTTAAATACACTTTGATCTTAAACAGTGAAGAAGTACTAGGAGTGCAAAAGCCATGTTAGGTAAAATGTCACTGTTTAGAAAAACATTTCATTATCTTTCACATTTCGGGGCCAGAGAGCGCTTCATGTAATCAATACTATGATACATTCATTGCCAAATGCACTCTTAATAGCAATGTCCGAGATTGTTTTGCTCTGGTCCCAGTCATAAACTTTTAACAGGACTTCAGTGTCCAAAATGCTTTGCAACTGTGAAAAAGAAGCATTATGGCGTCCTTCTCTTTTGTACATTTAATCTTGCCTTAATAGATGAAAAAATGAAAAGATGGGACAAAGTGCTTCCCTTTTGGGCCTTAAACGGATCAATTCCGTGGAGTGCAGGAAAGCCACACTTCTCCATTTCTCCATGGCTCCTCACCTCGTGTATCCTTTGTTTAGGATTGTCCAGTCACCTGCTTGTTTCTTTTCTCATTTCGAGGTGCAAGGGTTAACCACCCATGCAAACCCTGGGTGCCTTGTAAGCGTTCCTGAATTTTTTCAGTCCGCAGGCCTCCCGTTGAATTAGTGGCGGAGCCTCCCATTTCCTCACGGAAGTCCAGTTAAAAGTTGCTGACTGGGACCAGAGCAAAACAATCCCGGACATTGCTATAAAGAGTGCATTTGACAATGAATGTATTCGAGTGTTCATTACATGAAGTGCTCTCTCTCTATATACATATAATATATAAATAATATATATATACACACACACACACACACAAAAGGAAGTAGAGAACTCTAGGTAGTTCTCAAGTTTAGGTGGAAAGCCGCTACAGTGTAGAGCACTCAACACCAGCGACACTCTAAATATGCTCACCTCAAATGTCTGCTTTTCTATCAAAGTCTTTAAGCATGGGATTAGCACAGTTCCATCCACACTGAGGTAGAAAGGGAGAAAGCCTTTTGCCATTTCTACAGCAAAGTCTTTAAGCATAGGATTAGCACAGTGCTATCCACGCCTAGCTGTAAATTGACAAACGCCTTTTACCACTCCAGGCACAGTACTATCCATGCTGAGATGTAGAATGGCCCAAGCCTTTAACCACTCCAGGCATTGTATTACAGCTTTGGATTGGTAAAATACCATCCAAGCCAACCAGAAATGAATAAGAGCAATCCCTGACATGTGTTTCGCTCTCATTAGAGCACTTCAGAAAGGTATAACTTTGCCCAGACACAGTTTCATCCTTCATGGCACTAAACCCTTTCAATGTCATTCATACGCTTAGTAATAATCAATGTACTGAGTGTCAGCACCCTTACTACGAAAAAGATACAGCGAAAACAAATATTATCATGGTTCAAATCGACTTCATTGCACTTCTCACAGACTAGGGACTATCCACACTAATTCCATTCAAATCCCTGTGTTAATTGCAGCTGATACGTAGTAAGCAGATTTGGCTATGGCTGCTGCATAATTTACTACCACATGCTAAAGGGATAACACAAAGTGTTATACATATGGTTACACAGCCCGCACCAGACTTGAGAAAATCTTCCTTAGTTCAATTACTCATTGCTGGTGCAATTTGGGGTTACAGGGATATATTCTCCATATGGTAGGCTTATAACCCAGACTAAATTTTCTTGAAAGAGATATTATTCCTGCGTAAGAACATCATCAACAATTCCCTAGTGCAAGACCGTTTGACAGTATTGTTGGTTGCAATTGGGCCAGACATTACATGCATACAAGCATTGCCAAAGAAAAACTAGTAGCCCACTCTCTCTTGGCAGCCAGGCTAACCTTTGCACATAATTAAGGCATGCCACTAAAATTGTTGGTAGACCATAAATGTGTAAAGTAGACGTCAACTAGAATATATCGTCGTGATAAGAGGTAAATACAGTAGGTTTGCCAGAAGGTAGGTACCCTTTTTAGAAAATCCTACCAGTCATGGTGGTATTGTTGCTGAACCTTGTTAACTGATGTGTCTCCCAATTCCGGAACTAGGAGTTCACCAGCTGTGCCAATGGGACAGTTTCCCGTATTGCACCAGAACATTTGCTGCTGTCATTAGCAAAACCAGTGTCACGAGGGACCGGCATGCCTGTTGGCCTGTCTGGAGTCTCTCCCCTATAGAGCTAGTACCAGCCAGAATGTGCCAACTACACCCCAGTTATTTTGCTGAGCACTACATATGTACTGTTTATCATTTCTGCATCTGGGACCAGTCTTTCACTAAATTTTGTCAAAAATAAGACTAGTGACCCTAATCTTAAAGTCCACTTCAAAGTGGTTTTAGAAATGACTGATAATGTTTTTCATCAGAAGATTAGTGCACAGTGAAGCATAGAATAACCAATTCTGACGTACACTAGCAGAAACTACAAAATAAAGTTTTCTTTCAATTTTAATTTACAGAATAAAAAAATCGTGTGGGTCACTTCACTGACAGTTTTTATTCTTTAATTTTGCTGTCCCATTGAACCTGATTACATTATATATGTATGAATTACAATACTAAGATATAAGGAGTGCCCAGTGCATGCTGTGTTTTCCTGAATTGCCAGATCAAGTTATTGCACGCAGGTCAGGAAATCGCAATTAATAAAGCCCATCTTTTTCCACGACACACTATATATTAATGGCTACTAAATATTTACAAGCACAGACTATTAAATGCACATATTTAGAAGCTAAACAGCATCGAGTTCAATCCTAATTTATTTTAATAATAGTGATATAAAAGTTATTTTTTTAATACTGAAGTTCAGGTCATAAATATTAAACTACAATAATAATAAAGAGTTCAGCTTGTGATGCCATGCTGTATTGCTCCAGATTTACCCTAAGACTATAAACTCCCTAGTAGGTATTAGGTCAGTTTTAACTATTTACAGACGTGTGTTTTAGGCTGATGATATGTTAAGCAATTTCAGCCATGTGGGTGTCTTAACTGGTTCAGTATCGTGCTCTAGAAAATCCCCTTACATTAGGTTAAGAAATATTCTTGGCCCACTAACCATTTATACCTTATAAAGGAAAAGAGGCTTTTACACCTGACAGTGGGTAACTTGGGACAAATGGTGTGCATATTTAAAATGTTGTGTTGAGTGACAGAAATAACAGAAACTACTTACAAGTTGATTTGATTCTGCAGACTCATTTGCTACCACTTGTCTGAGAAGTTGATGTGAAATTTGATGGTTCTATAAATAAAGATAAAAAATGAACTTCCTTCACCAGTTACCAAACACTTTTGACTAGATGGCTTAAAGTGTTTATATTTAATGGGATCCATATCAAGAATCATCCAAAGAGAGACCGTAGTGAAAAAACGTAAGGAAATTCAACTCAAACATAAAACACATATTTGTCATGATTCACAAACTGCATTTTGTAATATGTAAAGTAGTACTGTTTACTACAAAATGCATTTTGCAAACCTACAGTGGAAATTTCCACCTTTTCTATCTTTTCTACAAGGAAATACTCACACATGTAGCAGTAGATTTGGGAGGGACCGGTGAAGTGATTGGAAAAAGGTGAATACATACTATAAATAGGAGGGATTTTTTTTTTTGTGGGGGAGGGTTAAGGAGGGATGTAAGGAGGAACAGACACCTGCAAAAGAGTAAGCCAATTGCTATTCACATTTCACAAACTGAATTTTAAATGTCTATAACCAAAAAGGACCCGAACGCCACACATGGCCAATCACTGTCACTGCAACACTGTCCTTTACAAATAATAGAGGCAAGGAATTGAAATAGAACCCCATAAGAAATAATGTTACGATGAATTAATTTATTTTGACTTTTTGAAAATATATATAAATTTTATTTCATGCCAAAAATGTATATATATACATAACTAATACATATTTTATGATAAAATGGACTTAATAACATTTTTAAATGTAAAAATAAATAGAACTTTTTTTAAAATATTAAACTAATTAAAAATTAAATCTGTGCAAGCTATTTTTTGTTTTTGCAAAGTTTATTAACATCACATTACAATAAATATTTTTGCATTTACTTTACATTCATTTGCATGGAATTATTCCTCAATTACTATGGTTATTAGCACCCTTACAAGACCACTGCCCATGCATCTGCAGCACTTGCAAGCATGGACGGTCATCTTAGAATGTTCATTGTTACACTTGTTCATAAGTTCAATGTTTCAAGATATGTATAATTTTGCTTTCTTTGAACAGTAAACTGATACTAAATCATATTACAGAAAACAAGTATCAGCAAAGCCAATACGTATGGAGCTAATGCCAGAACTATTGGCTTTGGCAACATTTGTTTTATAGTTAGAATTTGGCTTTTGGGTTTACTTGCCTAAAAGCCAGCATCTCACAATTACTTTTCGTGATCCCCTAGTTCTCCACTCCTGTAGAACTTTACATTCCTTTCTTACCCAATTTCCTGACTATAACTGCACCTGTACCATGACCCATCAAAGGGATTTGTAAAGCGGTCTTACTTAGATTTAGCATAATTTGGCCAGAATTCTTCAAGGATTGTTTTGCCTTCGCACCTAAAAAATCGATTTCATGCTTTCTCTATCAATTGATCTCTATGAATGTCCTATTTAATATGTAACTGGTGAATTAATTTAATAAACTCATGTCATTCACTGAGTATATCTGTGTATGTTTTTTTCTGCAAGGCACTACAGGTTAATGAGTTTACTGGGTTAGAATTTTGCCCCAACGTCTCTGTGGTTCATCGAAGTATCAATGAAAATTGCAGCGCTGCATCCAGTCCATTCAATATGTGAGTACACTTTTTCATTATAGTACATCAATCATGTTATGTATTCAGTTTTCAAGTAACTAAGGGCTTTGTTGCAAGGACGGTAAAAGGACATCAACCAAAAAGAAAGATGTCCCATCATACTAATTTGCATCCATCGTACATCTAATACTCGCTTTGAGCAATGAAAATAGCCATGCTACATGAGCATCTATGCGTTAAAAGAATAAGGGCATAATTTAGAAGTTCGCAACCTGCCCACTGACCCAGAGCTGGGATAGAAGCAGTGCGTCTGACAAATCTAGACTTGTCTTCCACTTTTAAAGACATTATTTCCTTAAATTGTCCCCACCTCAATGGCAAGAAATGTATTGGGCAGTCTATGGTCGCACCTGGAAACATATATAAACTTCTCTTTGACAGTCCAACAATATGCCCACTACCAGTGGAAGCTTTTTAAGTCAGTTTTTAAACAAATGTGACACAAAAAATACGTTTTTGGACACAAGATGATTTCTCAAAGATCTTTTTCTTTCACTTACAATATGATACCAAGATGGATGAAAAGGAAATACATTACAATATGTAGAACCAGAAATTATATAACAATTTAAATATTGAACAATGTAAACGAAGTAGCTTAGAGTTGGATTATAAGCTCCTTAAACCACTTGAGTGCAAAGGACGAAGTGATCTCATCGCACAGCACTGTTGGAGCTGGCTGTGCTGAGGACAAGTGTTTGAAAAATAACAACCTAGGCAATTCTTATAAGTAACAGCTGGAAGTGTTTTCTATCTAGTAGTCAGAACAATTTAAGCAGTGAGACGAAAAATGAAAATTATAATTCTTTTTTAATTATAAGTGTTTGGTACATTCACAATTAAAAACAAATTTATTATATACATAGTAAAAAATCATGACAAATGATAAAATAGGTTGTAGGTTACATAGGGATGAAAAGTAAACAAATGTGGTGGCACAACTGTATACTATATACTTGTGCTGAGGACAAGACCATCTCGTCCTTAGCACCTAAGTGGTTAATGTTGAAGTATTTTATTGTACCGAGGATTAAACTCTATTTTTTATTCGGGCAGTGGATAATCTAACTACTTTTCCTAAGCCTAACATTACACCTTTTTCAGTACAGTCTCTGACAGTAAAGATTATAGTTCAATTAATTACATTATTTGCTTCATGCATTAATTTTGATACCACGCACAGACCTTCAGATGAGGCCAGTCCATGAAAAGCTGACAAAATAGTGGATTCAGGAATTTGGGGGCTTTAACGATCAACTGCTTGTCAACAGAGATGATAAAAGCATTACACTGGCGTAATACATAGAATATGACAATGGGTAGAGCTCTTGCATATTCATTCTTGACTGTGACAATTACCACAGATTAATTCCATATAGGAAGGGAAACACACATGAAAACATGGATATGAGGTGTCAGGGGCATAAAAGTTGTGCTAGAACTTCGCTGTTTCCCCTGGGGGTGCCAGAGAGCCTGTCAGCAAGCTGGCTGGCGTTTAGCGAGGCTCCGCCAGCCGTAGCATTAATCCGACCTTGACCCTAGGTGTAAGGATACTACCCTCCTACATTGGTATCTACATCTATGGCAGGTCAGGTGGACTCCCTCTGTCCCTGTCCAGAGGCTCCAAGAGGAACAAGATTGGCCTTGCAGATGAGTACAGCAAAAGTCCTAAGCGGCGCAGCCGATTCCCTGGGGAACGGCGGCCACGAGACGAGACTTGGAGTGTTACTGGCCTGGTTAGTGTCTCCATCCCCGGGGCTGCTGTGGGATTGCCTCCAAGCCTCTCTGCTGCGATGTGAGACTGAGGGTTGGAGGTGGCTGGAGTTACCACACAGTGGCGGCCGCGCTGTAGGAGCCTGTGTAGGGCAAGTGCCCACCCGCAAGCTTCGGTGGCCATAAGAGCCGGAGGCTGAGGGGCGGCGTTTTGACCTGCCGCGGAGAGGGGGAATTGTACTGGTTCCCCCTGCCATTCTCCTGGGCCTGGTGGTGATTATGTGGCTTGGACTGCCGTATGCTGGTGTGAGTGCGGTCCTGGGCCCCCCTCATCCTGGCCCCAGAACGAAGACAGTGGGACTATCAGATATAAAACCACCCTTACCTTTCTTTCCTTCTACCCATCTCTGAACCCTTAAATCACCTTTACATCCCTATATCTCTACTCACCCATAAACTCTAAAATCATCCATATCGCCCTGTATATCTACGTATCCCTAAACCTGTATGTTATTTAAAAAAAAAACTTACCTGTGTGATAAAGGCTGTTTTCCCTCAGGTAGGACATATTGCTGTCCCTTCTTAAACACTCGTTTCCCTTTTTTTTGTTGTTGCAGATTTATATAGCGCGAACTCGACCCGAAGGTATTGGAGTGCTTTACACGAGCACCGGTTACGTTACACAAGGACATATCCATTTATTTATTTTTGGTAGGCACGGGGAGTTTAAGTGATTTGCCCAGAATCACAGGATGTGGACACGATCCCGAGGCCCGAACCTTGGTTTCCAGCACCAAAGTCGGCAGCTCTAGCCGTCAGACCACATCCTCTCCCCCACCTAGCAGCCCTCATTGTTTAGAGCACCTTCACCTCTTTTCAAACTTTTAGCGGTTATGCACAACAGCCACAGTGCTGTACACATGGCTAAAAGACATTCAAAAAGCCAATAGCTCTTGCATCGGTGAGACCTATTGGCATTGGCAATGCTTGTTTGACATATATGAGAGGTTTATGATTTATTGGAAGTCCTTTCCATGGAACAGAATTTGCAGCAATGCAACCATGAGAAAAAAACAGCTAGTGTTTTGCTTGCAAAAAGACAGTATTTTTCTTTTAGTTCAGTTCATTCAGCAAAAGATTGTAGAAATTCTCAATGCAAAATCCTGACTTTGGAAATCTTGAAAATTAATGTACTTTTCCCCTGAGTTAAATTCTAGACAGTCTTACGCCAAAGTGAGTGCTCTCTCAAAAAAATAGTTTTTGAAAAGAAATGTGGCGCTCACTTCAAAATTCGGTTTTCCATTTTTTATATATTTTACATATATATTACCCAGTGGCAGTTGCCACTGGGTAGTTATAGTTAGGGACCTGTTTCCATAGGAAATACATTTTTTGGTTTTGTTATAACTCTGGTGCTGGTTCCTAAACAAAAGTCCCATCCACCTCAACTCATTCCTGCAAATACTTGGGGCTGCGTATAAAATTAGGGGAGGGAATGTGTGAACCCCCTTCCCGAGTCTTATAGAGGTCCTTGTGACCCCCATACCCTGGGGCCGATCCTGTTAAAGGTGGCTGGCGCCCCCCCCCTCTACCCTGAAACCTTTCTAGAAGACCCTGGGACACCATCCCCCAGAGCAAAGAGTTAAGTTTTGGGGAGGGGGCAAGCGGTACCCATCCCTGAGCCATGCACCGGCCACAGAGAGCCCATACTCCACGGCCCGACATGAGCAGTGTTCTAGGGACCTCATCCCCTGGCTGCAGTTCCCTTCCTAGGAGAGAGTAGGCATACCCTGGCTTCACTCTCCCAGGCAGGGAACATAACTCTGCTCCTGCCCAGGCGGAAACACAGAGAAATATTAATATTTATATGAAAGAATGTGTGTGTGTCAAGGGAAGGCACTGGGGTACACAAAAATATGTTTAAAAACAAACCTTAAAGAAGGAATAATACATGAGCAGCAGGAGACTCTCATATGTTATTCACTGCTCCATCAAGGAACTCCCATAATGTACAGTGAGGGCTTTTCAATCACATTATTAAGATCCTGGTGGTGCCCCTAAAAGCGGCAAACACACCACCAAGAATTTTGTTTAATGATCTTGAGGGCTGCTTGGAGCACAGTAGCCCCCAAGCAACATTAAAAAAAACAGTAAGTCTCCTGGATCCTTGAATTCATGACCCGAGGAGATCTTACTATATATTTTTTAAGCACTCCGAGCTGTAACTGTAGGCTCTTCAGCTTTAATGCAGGACCCCCTTTGGTTTGTTCTATGGTTGTACTTTATGGCCTGCATTCTTTTTTTTTTAAAGACTCAAATACATGTATAATGTATTTAATTTATTTTAAAAAATGCCTTATCAAACACATTGTGACAATCACTATTATGAAACATTGCAATGTGTGAATTTATAAAGTATACTATCTTAGCATGTAAATCAGGCTCCCCACTGGATGCATGCCCTCCATTGATATTGCATCATATCATGGACATAGTGAATCCCGTGATTAACGATATTGTGAATTCCTCCCTGTCCTCCGGCATAGTGCCCGATGAGTGGAAATTTGCGATTGTGAAGCCCCTGAAGAAAAAACAAAATATAGACCTTTCTAATCTCTCCAACTATAGGCCCATATCACTACTGACAATCTTGGGTAAGATTACAGAAAAAGTGGTCTATAAGGAAATCTCTAATTTCGTCGAGTTAGCCCAGATTTTCCATCCTCGACAATCTGGCTTCCGCCCGAAACATTCCACGGAATCAGCCTTATTGGAGATATCTGATACTCTCAAATTCATTACAGACAGCGGGAGGAAGGCAGTGCTGATCCTTTTAGATCTATCTGCCGCTTTTGATACCATCTCGCATAACATCCTCTTGGCCAGATTAAAATCTTGCGGCATTTCCAACATGGCTCTGGCTTGGATCACGTCCTTCCTGTCCAATCGGAGGCAGGCAGTTTCCCTTGGCACTTTTCTCTCCTCTGAACGTAATATCACCACAGGAGTCCCACAGGGCGCCTCACTTAGTCCACTCTTGTTCAATATATATATGGCCCCGCTTATTTCCCTCATCTCAGCCTACGGGATTGAAACAACGTCTTACACTGATGATACTCAGCTGATCCTGTTGACAAAAACTCTGCAGATGCTGAAGAAAACTTTAGAGCATGTCTCACGGCAGTCATTAAAAGGATGAAAAACAACCATCTCAGTTGTAATACGGATAAGACAGAAATCCTGTTGATCGAGAAAGATAATCCCTTTCAACCGAAGGATTGGTGGCCGGAAGAGTCAGCAGCTCCTCCAGCTACTCTGGAGGTGGCCAAAAATCTGGGGGTGTGGTTCGACTCCTCCCTTTCTTTCAAACACAATACACTCAAGGTGGTGGGTACTTGCTTTGGCCTAATTAAAGCCATGAAAAAATTCTCTGATTTGATCCCACTTGCTGCAAGGAAAACAGTGGCTGTGGGTTTCATACTCTCATGACTGGACTACTGTAATAGCCTTCTGGCAGGGGTCAATAAATCAACTCTGAGGAGACTACAAGTGGTTCAACACGCAGCTGCTAGACTGCTTTTGAAACTCCCATGCAGGACGTCAGCATTGGAGGCTCTGGAAACTCTTCATTGGCTCCCGCTACACAAGAGAATTCTATTCAAACTCTTGGTCATTACCTTCAGGGCTACCCGCCAAATTGGACCAGTATATCTCTCCACGGGATTCACACCAATGCGGACACTCAGATCTACATCTGCCAATCTCCTCAAATTGCCGGGGTTTAAACTTAAAACTAGGGGAAGGAAGACTGCTACAGTGTTAGGTGCAAAAGCTTGTAATTTTATGCCAAACAAACTGAGAACGATTGAATCAGAAATACAGTTTAGGAAAGCTCTAAAGACCTGGATCTATGGAAAAAGTGATGAATCTTGTCTCACCTTCATTTAGGCCCTCACTCCTCCCTAGTAAGCCCGTTATCTGCAGCGCCAGGAGTCTCCTTTGGGAGCGACAGTTCGTGCTTTAACAAATACCTCATTTCATTTCATACTTTGATTATAGTAAGTGCTGACTTTTGGACAAACCAATAGGTTTGTTCTATATATATGAATTGCTGGCCAATAATTCCCCTGCATTTTATATTTTAGTGGTTTGAACTTTTGACAAAAGCTAGTAGGTCTGCCTTACTTGAAATGGCAGTTTATCACTCAACCCCACACACAGTGGAGGGATTGGGAACCCGTGGCCGTGTGTAGTGGAGGGTTGGGTGCCCTCAGGGAGGCGCTGTGTGCAGGGACTGCACCCAAATCCGCCCCACTCAGGGCAACAGACATCTAACTTTACATGAAAAAACATAAAAATTCACTGAAAAATTAAAGGTTTAAAATGACGTTATAGTTAAGAATTGCAATAATATGTTACTTTACATTTAAAAGAAACCTTAGTAATTCACTGAATAGACAAAAGAAAGCAAAGCTAGCGGTATCCCTCTGGGACAGCACCGGATTTAGGATTATCCCATCCTATCTAATGGTGATATTCTCATTCACCATGAGTGTGCAAACTTGATTAGCACCCGCTAACACAGTGCTATTCCAAGTTCTGGAATGAAAGTGAAAAAAACAGCACAAGTTGCACCACTCTAAATGTCCAATATAGTTTAAATTAGTCCAAATCCGTGAGGTTTCTTTTCAAAGCAATCTTCTTTATTTTAATTGTCATATACACTTTAAAACATCCAAAACAGCCAAAGCAGCCGACGTGTTTCGTCCACCTCGGGACTTCTTCAGGGCTGCAACAAATTTTATAAAAATACATAGAATAAATAACACACATGAGAAATAGGCACAAACAATTAAAACAATACAATAAACCAACATCAAAAGGACCAAATTTAAAATGGCCCACATTGCCATCAGCATTGGAATGGACATCTATTTATAGATGTCAACCAACATAGAATCATTGGGGTAGTTACTGATTCTTAGTTATACTTCACATAAATAACAACATAAAATCAACATCACAACATCACAATGATTAGTTATAAACACAAATAGTTTTGTTCAAATATGATGATTTAGATCAAAAAAGGGGCCTTTGACAATAAACAATGGAGGATATTCCGTTGTATTGACATGATTTGGAGTGTCATCACCTAAATGTTTGGTTTCATTTGAAACATCCTCACTATACTTCATAAAGAATGATTTGGGGGCCTTTCTTATGATTAAATCTAACGGTTAGGTAACCTTCATCATGTCATCAATGAAAGCAATAATCTGGATCGGGTGCAGGGAAAAGGGGAAACAACAAAGGTATGTACAGAGAAATTGAAAATTGTTAATTTGTCTAAAACAGTGCTCTCTGATTGTGAAATTTCTGTCCTTAGTAAGGGATTAGGTTTCTGCCCAACCCAATCAAGTAATGATGTTGATATTTTTGTAGATCTGTTCAAGTTTGTGCGGCAATTGAAATTAAAGGATCATTTCTCAAATATACTGCCTCCATGTATTGAAAAACAACCTGATCGCGACTGTGTACAACAAACTGCCTCTGAAATCAATGTTATCAATACAGTTTGAGACTGAAATTGACACAGATTCTCTACGTATGGAATTAGATATAGTGGAGGATCTGGGTATAAATAGTGGCCTCAAAACGAAATCTAAATTTATACCAACAGGGACGCACCAAAATATCGACATCTTTCATGAGAAGGTCAGCCAAGACATACACAAACTACAGGCATCACACACCAGAACGGTTAACATGACATTTAATCTGTCCTTTTACGAAAATCAGGCACTTAATGAGTTAAGATCTAACCCTACATTAGTCATCCGGGAGGCTGACAAAGGTGGCAACGTTGTTGTTATGGATAAGGTTGATTACATTGGGGAAATTGAGAGACAGTTAGCGGACACCACCTGTTACAGGAAACTAACCCTTAATCCCATCAGACCGCTATGTAATTACATCAATACTAAATTGTTCGAATGGCGGGAAATTGGCCTTTTAGATGATAAGAAATATGGGTATTTGACTGTTACTGAACCCTCCTGTTTTAAAGTGTATATGACAATTAAAATAAAGAAGATTGCTTTGAAAAGAAACCTCACGGATTTGGACTAATTTAAACTATATTGGACATTTAGAGTGGTGCAATTCACTGAATAGAACAAAGTTTGAAGGGACATAGTAGCTAGGTGAAAATGTCAGTTAAAACATACAATTTTAACTGAACAAACCCACGGAAACTAACCAGTTATAGTTATCTCATGTAACTATAACTCGTGCCGTAAAGTAATTATAATTTGCGCCCTCACCATGCACTGATAATTAACTCACCTGTTATGTCACTCATAACATGTTCTATTACCCCATTGATAACATCACTGCAACATCTGAAATTACATAGTTGATGACAAAACTTTTTATGGGGGGGGCACGAGTTATAGTTACTTTACGGCCAGGCCCCGTGGCCACCTCACTCCAAAGGCCGTGTGCCACATGGAATTGGCCACCCGCAGTGGTTGAGTGCAGGCCTGGCCTGGCCTGTGGCGATGCCTTGTGGCCAACACCATGAGCCCATATTAGGGCTAGTTAGGGATGATGATAAAATATTATTTTACGTTAAATATCTTGGAACTTATTACCACACTTGAAAACTTAGCTATAGTTGTCCCTCAGCTTTGATAAGCCACACACTCCATCATGGTTGATGTCATAAGTGGCACTGATTACATTTCTTATGAGAGCACCATTTACATAACTGCTTGAACCATAACTTTGCGCTCCCCCCCCCCCCCCCCCCCCCCCTAGCTTCCTGAGCCGCCGGTGACATTTACACATGAAATCATTGATGACATTATGACTCTTCTCATTACAAAGTTTTTGGTTGTAGCTTTTTAAATGTTATTGTTATTCATTAGATTTGTATGGTATATATGCAAGGACGGACAAGTATCGTTATCATGCCCCTCCCTTAACACCCCAGATTTTTATCTTTCCTTGACTTTGGGCATGATTTAGAGTTTGGCATATAAGCTACTCTGTCACAAATGTAACTGATATCCTGTCCACCATATTACAAGTGTCATAAGACATAATGCACTTGAAATATAGCAGACAGGATATCTGTCACATTTGTAGTGGGGTATTTAGACTCAAATATTTGAACTTCAAACTTTAAAGCAGGCATTTTGAATTGGCTAGAAGCTTACTTTTGTTCGATTTTTTTTAACTCAGGCTCTCGTTATATCTTAGCAAGTGATCATCCTGTACGGCACTTAGTGTTCTGGTCCAATTATTTTACTTGAGTATATGTCCTCGATATTCAAACAGTATTTAAATGGTGTCATGGTGTGACAGTAAGTCTGTGTGTGTGTATGAGAACACGCAGGCTTGTGCATATGCACATATGAGTGTGTATTTCTTAGTGGTCTGTAATGTTTGTGTGTCCCTGTGTGGCTATCTGTGTCATTTATAGTGTATGATAGATTTATTCCATAGCCCTGTTTTGCTTTAGGACTAGGTTCGCAGTAAAGTGCGCGCGCGCGCACCTTACTCTTTCACAGCGCCCAGATCCTCTGCAAGAGCGCACAGCAGATTACAGGCACGGAGAGAAAGACTTCCCCAGCTTTTCATTTAAAAAGAATGCTGCAGCGTGGAAGGAAGTTTTCTCTTCAGGTGCACGCTGGAATCCAGTTAAAAGGAGATCCTGCTGGGGTCCCATCAGTATTCTGAAGGGACTTCTCAGGCTGGCAGTGTGAGGAGGCTGCTCTCAAATAAATAAATTAAATATGCTAATGCATTTAACACCTTACAAACCCTTTTGCTCTGTCCCTTTGTTTGAAAGGACATGATGAGGTGTTAAATGCATTAACATGTGAAGAGGTAGCAGGGGAGACATAGGTTCACTGGTCTGTAGGGTAAAAAGGCTGGTCTTACTGGCCTTTGTTTTTAGCTGTTTGTGGCCTGTTTTATGGGCTGGTGGGACGGTTTTTACTGTTGATTTCCCTGATATTATCACAAGCACTACCTGAAGTAAGCACAAATACATGTCATGTTCCATACCTTGAAAGCACAAACAGTTTTTCTGTACACATTCAAAACTGCCCTATTTTGAAAATGCGGGGCACTTTTTTAGCTGTCTCAATCAATAATTGAGGAAACTTGCTGCCCTGGACAAACCTGAACATGCATGACTACAGTAACTAGCATTGGCAAAGCCAATAGTTTCACCTAAGCAAGATCTATTGTCTTTGTCAATGTTTCATGCGGCACAGCATCACACACTTAAAGTAAAGAAAAGAATGTGCTATGACGCAGCCAAAATTGACCTTGTCATAATACTTTTTCCCCCCTTTTATGCCATGATGCCTAGCATATGCATTATATCTAAAAAAGCATTGACAAATCCAAATAAATCGTTGGTATGCAAGTGCCGTTTGGCTTTGATTAATGCTTTTTTTGGCGGACAGGAGGTTGGAGGGAAACTGGCTGTACCACACATACGCTTTTACCACACAAGGTAAGTGTAGTTAAGGTAACTATATATATATATATATATATATATATATATATACACACACACACACACACACACACACGCATACACACACACTCACACACACACACAGCAGGAGCAGGTGGGCAAGCAACACATAGGAGGTGCAGGCGCACATGGCCTTGGCTGTGGTGCCCAGAGGACCTTCATTGCCGCCCCAAGGAAAAAAATATTTGTGGAAACATTGCTTTAGGACTGCTATTTTAAATGTATTTGTAGGGGGCTTGTCTCATTTTTATTTTCCACTTGCAGTGTACTTGTCTTAATGTTTGTGTTTTTTTTCTTTCTATCTGACTGAGTAGTGGTATACAGATGCATGTCCCAGCTTATGCTTAACATTGTGTCTCCTTGCAGATGTTACTCTCTGACTCAGTCTTCAGCATTGTGCCAGTAGTGTAGCTGAGTGCGCCTCTAATTTTATTGCTATACCTTTGAGTCTGTGTGCATGTGAGCGGTGTTGTGTTGCTTACACCTATTCCTATGTCTTGTTCCAAGAGTGTCTCCCTGCCTGTGTCATAAAGTTTATGAGACAGTTGTGTTGTGCAAACAGTGCTTACAAGTGTGCCTCTGGTTATGATGATATCATTTTGTCATTTTGTATGTGGTGTATTTCAGTTATGTTTTTCAGTGTGTCTCTGAGTGGGTTCTAAGCTCACATGTCTCAGTTTGAGACAACGGTGCTCTGTAAATGCTATTTTTATTTAAGTATTTAGAGATGTTTTTGTTTTTTCCCCCCGATGTATGTATATACACTTTTTAGATCTCGGCTAGCGTGGCTGTGCACATGCGCAGCTCGCTCGGCAAGATTTATTGTCTATGAGGAGTTTCAGTAAAGGGCTTTAAGCCCCGCCCCTCATTTCCATTGTCCGGCATCACCGTTTATGCTAAACGGTGGCCAGCCATTGGAAATTAGGCGTTTCGGTTGCCTCCCTTTGGCTTCTTGGGACGGCCCACCCGGACTGGCTCGCCTGCATTACAGCTATCGTAAGCGATTTCTTATCTTTATGGGGCCATGTGTTTAAACACATGGCCCCATAAAGACAAGAGATCCCCATGCGCAGGCTGCATCCAGTCCTGATGGGTCTCCCAAAAGGAGACAGGGCGCCGCGTGTTTATTTTTGCATCGTGTTTTCGCTTTCACTGAAAGTGAAAGCACGATGCAAATATAAACAGCGCTATGGCGAGCGCTTGTTACACATGCCAATACCAAAGCAAACAGTCAGATAGAAGTCCAGTCACCGTATCGCAGAAATCTTCCCGTAGGGTTCAATTACACAGTACCTTGAGTGTAGGGTTTACATGCTCGGCGGTAAAAGCAGAAGGAATGTCAACATCATGCAGCACGTACGGAAATGCCAACCTCTGGCACATTACAAAGCATCTTGACGTGTAAAATGTCGACAAGTTATGAAATAAGCTGACCGGAGATAAAAATGAAAACCAGGCAGGTGATAGGAGAAGGCAGCAGATGCCAGCTTCTAAATGTCAGACATTTTAAACCTGGGGTGCTGGAAGGGGAAAGCAGCACACAGCCCTCGTGCGGAATAGGAGTTCCCAGCACCCACATTTGCCCTACCTTAAAATTCTGGCAATTACTGAAGGTCCGGTTTGATGGCCACCATAGTTGGAAGAGACGACGTGCTTTACATGTCCTGGACTGGCGAGGGATTGAGGGGCGGAGAATGTGCTGGCCCCGGGTCGGTCAGGTGGAGGCACCGAGCTTCGTCTCTGGGCCACTGCAGCATGTGATGGGGGTTCGAGTCACTCCTGCCTTGAGGCGCTTATGGGGGTTCGAGTCACTCCTGCCTCGAGGCGCCTATGGGGGTTTGAGTCACTCCCGCATGGAGGCGCCTATGGGGGTTCGAGTCACTTTTGCCTCGAGGCGCCAGCTCATCTCTCTGCCAAGCGACACAGCCTTTTCGTGGCCTAGGTATATCACTCGTCTCCAGAAGAAGGCCGCTGAGTTACTACCACTGAATATCTAGCACTCTTTAGTCAGATTCTGGGGACTGAAATACTTTTTCTCGGCCATGAGGCCATGTCGTGCGCAGTGGAGCAAAACACAAGGGCTGCCCAACAGGAGCTGCCTCCAGTTCCTAGTAAGAAAAGCTCATGCACATTTACTTTTTACTTTTTTAGAAGATTATGTGTCTGATGCTGCAATTTATTTGCTATATAAAAACAATGACACGCACCCTAAGAGCTATAGACCTCACAAGGGGTATGCTAAGCGCTCCATCAATAACCAATACAATACAATGCAGGCAACTTATTTAAAACACAGACCACCTTCTTTGCAGAAGCATATAAGAGGATTTTTCAGAAGCCAACAGTTCAATAAGTAAGTGCATACATTCAAGGTGATGAAATGTGAATAAACTGACATTTAAGGTATTTTTCTACAGTTAACTGATGCTCATTAACATCACCCTACGAATGCTCCACCTTTCAACGAGAAGCAGGGTTGTTTTTGATTTTGTACCTCCCCCCCTAGGGGCTGCTGCATGGCGTGTGCTACCCAAGCGTCTGCAGGAACACACTAGTTCCTTGTTCACTGGTACAGCAGGTTTAGTTAAATCGGATATTATTTCAAAAGAAAGAAGCTAGCATTAAACAAGCTAGGAAAACACGACGCACAACTGCTGCAATGTTTAAATCGCCACACATTGTGGTTATGTTGAAAGTCGTGCCTTGCTTAGTCTTTTTGACAATGTTTTTAGGTCCTTATGTTATGTACCCAAGCACGGGGAGAGGATGTAGCCTTAGGGCTAGAGCGGGCAACTTCGAAGATGGGGAACTGGGGCAACGCTCAAGATCCAGTAGTCCAGGGCTCCCTTTGACCTACATGGGCATCACATGGCAGGAGAAATTTCGGCGAGTATGGGACTACATGTTCAATTAAGAGGAGGTGTCCACTGTCTCTCTAGGATTACTGTATCTGTGCTAAGTTTTCAGGATAACTACTGGTAATGTAAATGAGTTCATTTCCACTCGCTATATGTAAATCTAGCCTGTATGTATTGTCTTATGTGTATATCTAGAAAATCAGGCCTGGATCTGATCGTCTTGAACCAGCAATGGACACCTTTGAAATGAGCCACTTAATTATTTTCCACAAAGAGGGTTTAAAATGGAGTATATTCTGATCCCCATGCTTTACAACCTTCATGGGATGGCATCATTGATGCTGTATTGAAGACACTAATTGATGTGCCCAGAACAGGGGGTAGGGGGTGGGGGCAGAGGTAGGAAGGTAGGTGAATATCAAAGTTCTCCTTTAAGTACTGCAACTTATAAAGCGTGAGCCTTGCTGGGCATCAACAGAGTTCTGTACACAGAGGCGAGTAGAGGCAGTTCAAGAACAAAACTTTTTGTCCGCAGGGAATCACAACGCGGTCGTTGATTCCGCATACCATTACTCCGCAAGTCGGAAGAACGACTTGCGGAGGGGGGGGGGGGTTGGATTTAAAATCCAACACCTTCCCTACTGTCCGCACAGACTGGAGTTGGAATAGTAAATTATACTATTCCAACATCCAGCGCCCCCCCTCCGCAAGTCGTCGTTCCGACTTGCGGAGTAATGGTATGCGGAATCACAACGTGGTCGTTGTAACGACCGCGTTGTGATTCCCTGCGGACAAAAAGACTGCGGGATAAGGAGGCATATTCTTCAAGACCACCAGTAGAGATTGGGATGCAGGGTTAGGATTTCTTTTCACAGTTCTGCCAAGGGGTGAGAAAAGCTGGTGGCTTCCTTATGAGTGAGGAGTTAGAGGTCGCTTGCAGAGTTTCAGCACAGTTCTGTGGTTTAGGAGTGAGGGAGTACACCTCATGTGTGGTGGGATGCTGTTAAACATCTTGCATGAGCAATTCGCATTGACATGTCGTTTGGCCTTTTGCATCCCTTAATTTAGAGTCTGGCAATGCTGCATCGTCACATGTTGTCCTGACATTCTGATACAAGCATTGAAAATGCAATAGGTCTCGCCTTTTATTAAGTTAAAGCCATTTGCTTTGCTAATGGTATTGTATAGCAAAGCAAATGGCTTTAATTTAATTAAAGGCGAGACCTATTGCATTTTTAATGCTTGTTTTTAAGATGCAGTTAAGTCATCAGTGATTCCACTGGTAAAATCATGGGTGATGACATCAATAGTTTCACTTATGATGTCATCAGTGATGGCATTTGAGATGTCATCGGCAGCTCGAGCGGGGGAGGACACAAGGAATGATTCAAGCAGTCATGTCAATAGTTATAAATACATTTACCTTTCTTCTTTTAGTAGGCTTCAACCAAAGTATACCTGTACCTGCAAGGGGGGAAAAAAACAATATGATAGCTCGATTGTATTATTTTGCTTCGATTAGCGCAGCCTCACTGTACTTTTGCTACAGTTGGAGCACTCTCTCAACTCCCCGATTGTGGCACGAATGCTGATATGGATGAGTGCGGTGTGTGCATAAGATGCAAACACTCCGTCTCACTGTTCTGTTGCTATCGTTAGAGCACTCCCTCAAACCATAATTGTGGCCTGAATGGTGATATGGGTAAGTGAGATGTGTGCGTAAACCTGGACCTCTGTTGGATACCCTCCACCAAATGTTATTGCTGCTGTTATTGGAGTGCCCCTTTAAAACTCTGATTGTGGATCTAGGTGCTGATATGAGTCGGGTGTGTGCGTAATCCAGGACTTGCATTGGACACTCTCTGCCTCGCTATACTTTTGCTGCCGTTGGAGTGCTCCCTTGGATGCCAGCTTGGGGCCCTCATGTTTTTTTCACAGGGGGAATCTCTTGGCTCGGCGCTGACTCATGAGCTTCAAGATGGCCGAACAAAGTCCTTATTCAGCCATGTATATATAATGTAAACAAATACAAAATGTGATTTACAGAAGATACTCAAGCGTTTAAACAGCACATATATGGAAAAGTGTTAACCCTTTAAATGCTGCCCAGCACCTTTTTCAAACGGACTATCTAACAAACTATCAAACGGATTTACACCAAATCAAAAAAAGCATGCTTTACGAGTAATGTTCTACTTTCATGCCAAGTTTGGTCTAAATCCGTTCAGCTGGTTTTTGCTCGTTTGTCAAAATTTCCGATCAGAGTTAAAATGGGAAAGAATACTCCTTTTCGTAACCTCCATTAAACTTTTTTCCCAATCTTCACGAAGTTTGACTGACTGAGCGAAATAGGTCTCGCATTTACAATAGAATGTTTTCTTTGGGAGGGCCGTAAATAGGGGTGGGCGGAATTTGCGTAATCGCGTTACGCAAATCTCCGCGAAACGGTAAAAAATCTCCGCGAACACGCAGAAATTCCGCGAACACGCGGAATTGCTTGTTCGCGATACTTTTTGCCTGTTCGCGATCGCTGTTTGCGTGCTCGGGGTGAAATATCTCGCGAACACGCATATTGAGAACGCGAACAAGCAAAAAATTTCGCGAAGTCGCGGAACGCAGATTTTTGGGCAATTTCGCGTTCTCCGCGGAACGCGAAATTACCCAAATTCCGCAAATTCCGCGAACGGAACGAAATTAACCGCCCAGGCCTAGCCGTAAAGAAGCATGGGTGAGCCATGAAGATGAATGTGTACGGACCAAAAACAAAATGTATTTAATTGATCTGATATTTTAGGTATTGGGATTATTTGACATTTTTAATACAATAATCAGAACCCGAAGAACCACATACTTTGCTTTCTTTGATGTGCTTCCGGCTGTGGGGGAAGGGGAGGGACACTGCTTGTGAACTCTTTAAGACTGCAGCATGCTCCTTGTCAAGTGCAGCTGCAGAAATGTTTCAGCTGCCATACAGAGCCACTTTACAGCTTTTCATGTTTAACCCCTTCGCTGCTGCGGACATTCCGCTGCAGCGCTGGGGGGGGGCAGGGGGGCAGCGCGGCGGGCCTGTGCTCATGACGGAGCCGCTCCGTCATGAGCCACAGTTGAGCTGTGCTCATGACGGAACGGTTCCGTCATGACTCCGCCCATTTGCGTTGTCCCCTCGCACAGGCGGGGAAACAGCGCCGCGCAGGCGGAGCGGCCGCCAACAGGATTGTCATGACGGAACGGTTCCGTCATGAGCAGGGAAGGGGTTAAAAAAAACTTTTGCAGCTTTTTACTTTGAAAAGCATTAAGTTTACAAATACGAAGCAATAAGCCCAGAATCCTAATCAGTTTTCAGGCTATCTATGCTGGTCATTTGTGCATCACAGCAGCTAATAAGCTCTGCTGACTTACCACCTCTCCCCAGGCCTGAAAGTATCCTATGTCAATGGTGTTAATCATTAAAATAATCGATAATGGAGATCCCACAGGGCCGCACCCCAGTGAAAAATTAAGGTGAGAAATGCTTGTTTTTCTGTTCTTAACGGCCTTGGGTGGGCCAGGGTATTCCTTGGGTGGGTCTGGCCCACCCTCTAGAACCGGGCCTGATTGCCACTGTAACTGACAATAGCTTAAACTCTGATAAATGCGAGACCTTTAGCATTCTAAATGCTTGTTGGTCTCCCACCACAAAATGCTGCGTAGGGTCAGCCCTCTTCAGTCACTGGATTCCCTTATGTACACTTACACAGAAAAAGGAGTCCTACTTTGTGCCGACGTCTACTTGCTCAATGTGTGTGTGTTCCGTTCCTTTGTTTTAAATCATTCTGGCTTTGCTTTCTTTTTTAACGTTTCTTGACTTTGGCCAAGCTCCTCGTGAATGGTATTAAGAGTGTATTAATGGAAAAATCGCTTAACCGGATTCATATAAGTGAACAGCACATCTGTTCAGGCAGTACGTATTTTAACATGCCAATGCTTGTTTGCAAAGATTTGAGTTCTGCTAGTTTCTACAGCTTAATATGCACTTAGCAGAACTGTATTTAACATGCGGTGATTTGTTTTCTGAACCCATACCCTCTGCTTGATCCGTATGTTAAATGCGGTTTAAAGGTGCCATACTTCCACAGTGCGCCACGAAGCGGGAACGGGTGTTATTTAACGCGCTTGTTTCTCTGTTGACTTCCAGATGCTCCGGAGAAGATTACTTAAATCAGCAGGGCATCGACTACAGCGCCTGGGGTCTGTGGCAGAACCATCTGGCCTTGGCTTGCATGACACTGATATTTCTCACAATCGCATATCTGAAGCTGCTCTTCATGAAGAAGCTAACTTAAGGCCGAGCACCGGACATGTTGTTTTGCAGCCCTATTGAAAGGCCTGCGCGTGCTTGTCAGTTGAGGCTGAATGCCAAGTGTGTGTTAGAAGTTTCTGCCTTACACCCAATTTCCGTTTTGTTGCATCATTGTGTTAATTGCCAAATCTGTGAAGATTAACAGAAAGAGGGACTACTCCCTCTTGATTTAAGAGTTTAAATCTCAGGGCACATTGCTATATGTGACTATGCAGCCTTATTTATATAAATAAATGCCTTAATCATTTTTTACAATTAAACCTCTCCTTGCACTTGACACCATGTATCAGTAGTTTTGAATAGCATATGTATGTTATAATGTTAAAGGCTAACAAAGCGCACCTGAAACACCTGGCAGAACATTAAGATGGTGCTTCTCACTAACCAAAAGCTTTGTGAAAATTGACTAATTTGAGATTTATTTTGTACTCGACCAGGATTCTGTGAACTAAAAAAGGATAGCGTCCGTGAGCTGTAGATACTGAATGAAGTAATATTTAATTTATATACCGTTTTTTTGTAACATTATTTCAGATGTATGAGATGTACAGATGTTTAACTTGAATATTAAAAAGTACATTCCAGATTTGCGCCCAGATTGTGTTTACATTTGGCGGATATGTGCCACCAGGCCTAAGGATCATGCCTACATCTGCTCTGTTTGCCAGAATGTTGCGTTTCATTTGAATTTTGCTGCGATTCACAGGTGGATTAGGAGCAAATCATGAGGGCCAAAGCATTCATGTTTTGAGTTTTTATCCTGGCTAGCAAGTTGTCAGATTCTGGATTGACACATAATATGGCCCTAAGGGCTGTCGGGTAAGCTGTCATGGAAAGTCAAGGGCTATGCTGGGGAATGGAGGTAGGGGCTTGATTTATCCTTAACATGTGTCTTGCCTCACTCTCTCCTTACCCTGCCCCAGTCAGACAGGTGGCTCTTTTGATACACTAGAGCTTTCATCCAGCGTTAACTGAAACCTCTGCTTATTTCTGTGTCAGGTTTCAAAAAATGATTCCAGGAACCGTACAAAAGTTGTGTTATTTCCACCAACACTTGTCCTTTCTATGTCACTCCACTGTTATGTCAGTATTGTGCCTGACCATTGGTCACGTTTTCTTCCCAGACAAGGAGGCTTATTTATGAGCCCTTGTGACACTTTCATGCCGCCGGTGCGTCACTTTTTTGTGTTGCACCGGTGGCATAAAAAATGTGGTCTGTTACACCCTATTTACAAAGTGACACATCTAGGCAGATGCATCAATTTGTAAAACCTTACGCCACATTATACCTGCTCCAGGTAGCATGTATGCAGGGTGGGCGTTCCCCCGCATAAAAGCCTTGTAGAAGTGGGACGCCATTGTGCCAAAGCGTGTAAGGGTGACGCAGTGCATATAGGATAGGCCTCCCCCATGCATTGCTGGGGTTGCGTCATGCTTGCGACACAGCTCCAGCAATGCGTGACTTTTGTGCTGACAGACACGTCAGGATTTCTGACATATCTGTCTTTCCTTTTGACATGCAGCGCCGTACATTAAATACGGCGCATCCATCGTGTCGCAAGGAGGGCTCGGTGAAAACTGTTGTATTGCTGTTTTGTCGCAGCAATGCAACAGTTTCCATACATGAGGCCCGAGATTTTTAGACTCAATGGTGGACCTTCATAATGATTTCTTGATTTTTCCCCTGGAAGCCCTGTGGGCAATTTCAGGGCGATTTCTGTATGTTGTGTGTATTGTAGCTTTTAAGTCTAGCTGCCTTGATTCTGTATTTGGCTATCCGAGTTTGCAGGACAGCAGTTCATTAGAGCGGCCATCTAGTGAAGAGAAAAAAGCAGTTCTCTTTTTCCAGTTCTACATCACTAATAATCACAAACAAAAAGCATTCTAGAATGTTTTTTTTTTACAAAGTTTTATATAGCATGAACTTGACCCGAAGGTATCGGGTATCAGGGCGCTTTACACGAGGACACGTTAATTTTTTTTAGGCACGGGGAGATTAAGTGATCTACCCAGAATCACAGGATGTTGCCCGTCCTCACCGATTCTCAAGATCCGGTTCCCCAGATTTGAGGTAGACCGCCCTAGCCATTATGCGAACTCCTCTACCCATGTTACTTTGTTTGATGATGTCTGCTGGGATTTTGAGACACATTATGACATCAATTACCACTTTGATCTTGTTGTCTGGAGGGTTAATGAATGTGTCCCAGGCTGGCTGAGAATCTCTGATGTGTTAGAGGCTGGGTGTCCCTGTACACCATCTGGTGGGACCTTATGATTAGTTGGGGTATCTGTAGGTGTTACCGGCTCAGGTATCTAATGACCAACTACAGTTTTCTGATTGTTTACAGAGCCTTAAGGTATCTTAGGGTATAATGAGGTACTTTGAGGACCACTTCCGGGAGTTTGAGTGTGCACTGGCAGTGTCTGAAAGCAGGCCAAAGTTTTTAGGACCTTTCTGATGGTCTCCATGTGCCTGCTAGGAAGTCTGAGGTCGTGCCAGGAATCTGTGATGACTGGGGGGTATGGAAGGGCCAGCAGATTGATGTCTTGATAGTAAACCTCTGGGTCACGTAGGATCAGATGTCAAGACTTGGAGTGCTATCTGCGAGTGACGTTGCCCATTTGGAGATGTCTGCACCTCTTTGATGACACACCGAGGGTATCTGAGGACTAGCTGTGGGGGTCTGAAGGGTAACGTATGAAGGTAAGCTAAACGTTCAATAGTTGGGTGATTGGCTAGGGTCTAATGCATTCTCCAGGTGACCCTGCTTTTCTCTCTCTTGCCTTCTTCCGAAGGTCTAGTGGTGCAAGCCTCCACGAGCAGATCTAAGCCCAACACCCTCTCGACCACTCTCCTCCAACAGGGACCTAAGGGGGTGGGAAATTTGGAAAACAAGTTTTTTCCTTTACCAGTCTAGCACTTTGATCAGTTACAGTCAACTGCTTGTTGGGACTCATGGCACAAGTCCTCCCTGGTGTGCCAGAAGATCTGTGACCTGTTGTTGCTCACGCGGTTTCAGGTGGTCGTAATGCAGGCAAGATAATAATTTGTTGTGGATTGGCCACCGATGATTCCATCAGACAGGCCATCAGCCCCAGAGTTTCTGATCTGAAAGAGACACGTTAGTGGTAGATTCCTTACCTTAGAATAATCCCCAGGCGTCAGACTGGATCTGGAAAGTTTTTTCGCTAGCAGTATCCCTGCGCGTCAGTAGGTGACGTCGTGCGGCACCGCGTCCGTCGCTGGCGTTGTATGCGCCGAGATGACGTCACGGAGACTACTTAGGCGCCACCCATGCGCGCTGATGTCAGTTCTTCCTTTTTCTGCTCCAGTAAGCGCAGATATGGTTAGAGCACGTACCTCAGTCACTTTTGACTATCTTTTTGAGACTTTTGTCTCTTGTCAGTTGCTACTCTGGTGCACGTAGGGATGCCTGGTTTTAAGTCTTGTGGGGCCTGCCGTCGCAATATGTCGGTGGCGGACCCCCACGACGTCTGTCTCTACTACCTGGAGAGCGACCACGACTCCCGGGCCTGCATGGACTGTTTGACCATGGCCCCGAAGGCCTTGCGGGAGCGGCGCCGGAAGCTGTTTGAGGTCCGGCACACTTCTCCACACCGTTCGTGGTCCAGGGACCGCTCCAGGGAACTCTCGCGGGGCCACCATCACCGCTCCTCGGGCTCCAAGTCTGCACCCTTGGATTCGGGTAAGTGACGGCACAAAAAGAATTAGAAGAAGCGTTGTCGCTCTCCGACGTCCCCCCGTCAATCTCCGGATGTTGACAAGGGAGACTGGGGTTCTGCCACTGCGGCTCCTTCGGAGCCCGGGAGTCCCGCGGCCTACCGCCTTACCCGGGTCTGTCGGCGTCTCCCGCTCAGGTGCAAGTATTTCTTGCCACCCTGGACCGCCTGTTTAGGCCTTGGGCTCCCGCCGGCGCGACCTCTGGCCCCGCAGTCCCGTGTCAGGATCCTGTCAGACCGCCACAGGATCCTGCGCTGCTAGCTCCGGCCACGGCACCACAAGGTCCTGTGCTGCCAGCTCCGGCCACAGCACCACCCTCTGCTCTGCCTCCGGCGCCGCTGTGGGTACCATTTGTCCCGCCCCTACCCCGGTTCTCAGACACTTTTGTCCCTACTTGGGATCCGCACTGGGACACAGCGCCGGTTCGGCCCGTCTGGCGCCGTTCTTGGCGCCATTTGTTCCTTCCCCAGTCCCTGCCCTGCCGCTGCAGCCGGTCCCGCATGTGGCAGAGGTGTAGGATGACTGGGAGGGGTCCAAGGACCCTCTTGCTTGCTCTGACCTGGGGCTTGCCTCTCCTCCGCCTACCATGGAGGAGGGCGCCTCGTACACGATGGTGCTTCGTCGGGCCGCTGAGGTCCTCCACCTTGATCTACCTACGGTGGCCCTGAAAACTAATCTCCTCACCGAGGTGCTCCAGACGGCGTCCACTTCGTCGGAGTCCCTTCTGCCATTTAACAACGCCCTCACTGACGTCTTGCTGGGTACTTGGCCGCGGCCAGCTACAGGGGCCCCTGTGGATAAGAATGTTGCCAGGCGTCATCACCCGGCGCCGGGTGACCCTGCCTTTCTGACCACTCATCCTACGCCCGAGAGTTTGGTCATCCAAGCTTCGACGTCCCAGAGTGCCTTTCCCACGGCTCTGCCGGATAAGGACTTTAAGAAGCTGGAGCAGTTCAGCAAACGGTTGTTCTCTTCGGCCAGCTTAGGGCTGAGGTCAGTGAACAACGCCTGCCTCTTGGGCCGCTATTCCCACGCGCTGTGGGATGCCGTTGCACAGGTGTTGCCTCAGTGTCCTGAGGAGGCCCAGGCTGTGCTGTCTCAAGCCGTTGCCGAGGGTAAGGATGCGGCTCGGTTCGCCATTCGCTGTGGTTTGGATACCGCGGACTCCCTAGATAGAGCCATTTCTACAACTGTGGTGCTTCGTCGCCACGCCTGGTTAAGGTCTACCGGGTTCTCGCCAGATGTACAAAGCTCGCTCATGGACATGCCCTTTGATGGCATGTCCACCAACCTCAGTGTTTTAACAGAAGTCTTAGCCACAGAAGCATCTGTTACAATAATGGGCGATGTGAATTTTCATTTAGAACAGCTAGAGGATAGGGACACCGTTGCCCTCATTTCGGACCTAGAAATCATGGGTCTCAAACAACTAGTTACTGCCCCCACTCACAAAGCAGGACATACGCTAGATGGTATCTTCTCCAACGCAGAGAGCCTACATATATCACACATCTCGCCTATGCCTTGGACGGATCATTATGCCATTTTCAGCAGTTTAAAAATTAAGGAAGCAGCGAAGAATAACATTGTACCTTCTATAACATCCTCCTTCAAGGTCTGGAAGAGTCTAGACCGGAATAAACTTGTAGCATTACTAGAAGAAACCCACCCTATCTTATCTGCTGATCCTATCATCGCTACCAGCCAATTTCATGACTGGTTTAGCGAGGCCTCAAATCATCTGGTACCGACTAAACGTTACTCCAGGAACAGAAGCACTCCTACCGCTCCGTGGTTCACCGAAGAACTAAGAGTCTTAAAACAGATAAGCAGGAACAAGGAAAGGCAATGGCGCAGAAGCTATGACTCTAAAAGTAAAACTATCTACAAAGAATCCCTGGCCACTTATAAATCCACGATTGTGGCTACCAAAAAAATATACTTCTGCGAGCAAATCGTAACATCCAAAAATTCTAGCAGACAACTGTTTACCATTACACGAACTTTGACTGGTAATGCGCCAGACCTACACCCACCCCCGTCCCAACCACTCTGTGACGCACTGTCAGAATTTTTTTACTCTAAGGTTAATAACATCTACCAAGCCTTTTCCTCTCAAAATCACATCAGCAAGGCTCCCCCTGCTCACACCAGATCCATTAGCTCCTTGACTAGCTTTAGGACCCTTTCCACGGATCAAATAATCACCATCATGAAATCTATTAAATCAGGTTCGGCCCTGGATCCCTGCCCCCCGGCAGTTTTTTCTATGGCGATGGACATTACCGCTCCGGCCATTACTCAGGTCTGCAATACTATACTGACCTCTGGGATCTACCCTAACTGCCTTAAAAACACGCTGATCAAACCTCTATTAAAAAAAAACCAGTCTGGACACTGAAGAACTCAAAAATTATAGGCCCATAGCTAGTCTTCCCTTCCTAGCTAAAGTGGCAGAAAAGGCGATGAATCAGCAGCTCTCAGAATACCTAGAAACAAACCTGCTCTTGGATGACACACAGTACGGTTTTCGTAAATTCCACGGCACTGAAACAGCCCTTCTCAAGGCAGCGGATGATATTAGAACCACCCGTGATCAGGGCATGACAGCGCTGCTTGTACTGTTGGACCTCTCGACGGCTTTTGATACGGTCGACCACAAGATCCTGGTCGACCGTATCGGGAAGAAGGGCATTGACCATCTAGCCAGAGAGTTGATGGCGTCTTTTCTTGCCGACAGAACTCGGGTGGTCACCCTGGGACCATATCAGTCAGCTAAGCTGTCGCTCCCGTGTGGGGTTCCCCAAGGCTCATCCCTGAGTCCGACGCTATTTAATATCTATGTTTCGGACCTTGCAAGTATAATAAAGGCATCTGGGATGAGCCTAACCTCTTATGCTGATGATACACAACTCGTATTGGCTATTAAGCATAAAGGAACGGAAGTGGCAGAACGCTTTCAAAATACCATGAGTCAGATAGGAGAGTGGATGGCAGGGAACTGCCTAAAGCTCAACTCCGATAAAACGGAGGTGGTCATTTTTGGACCCCTCTCTCCGAGCTGGCCTGCTCTTTGGTGGCCCCCCGAGTTCGGTACTCCACCCAATCCGACCTCCAAGGTTAGGAACCTGGGAATTATTTTTGATGATCATCTAAACTTTATGGCACACGCCAATAAAGTAGCAGCTACCGCTCATTACAAGTTAAAGATGATAAGGAAAATTATGCCAGTTCTTCCCGATGTAGCTGCCAAAACTCTGGTAACCTCCTTGGTCCTTCCCTCTTTGGACTACTGCAACTCGCTTTTTCTTAATGGTCAAACCAGAGTTATAAAAAAACTACAAACCATTCAGAACGCGGCAGCACGCCTCCTGACAAGATCACCCAAGTTTTCACCCATTTCGGACACCATCAAGACACTCCACTGGTTGACGATCAAGAATAGGATCATTTTCAAATCTCTTTGTATACTTTATAAAACCCTACACGACCAAGGTCCACGTCCTCTCAAGGACCAACTTAAATTCTATAGACCAACCAGACAACTCAGATCCTCGAGTCTTAATAATCTAATGGTCCCACGCTCTAAAACTGTCTCATGGGGTGACCGCCGCTTTACGGTAGCAGCTCCCAAGATCTGGAATATGCTTCCTCAGCATATCAGATCAAGTAAATCATTATTGCAGTTTCGCAAGAGCCTGAAAACTTGGTTGTTTAACCAGTAATTCCCCGGGTCCTTCTCATTGCTGTGGAGAGTCAGTCGTTCAGTCTAGCGCCGAGACGCCTACGGGTATTCGTTCGCGCTTTATAAATGCCAAAAATAAATAAATAAATGGCACCCGCCTTTTTTGGCGATAAGGCCGACAGTGCGCTGGAGCGTTTTAAGGACTCGAGGGCTACGGCTAAGTCCTTAGGTCTTTCAACGAAAAGCCCAGCTGCTCCTGGTTTTCGTTCCTTTCGTGGCAACGGCAGGGGCACCCAGGCACGTTCCTTCAGCAAGCCTGTGCAAAACCAACCGCAGCGCGGCTGCTGACGCGACTTCCGTAGGGGCAGATCTGGGAATCCGCGTGGGGGTCAGTCCACCTCCGCCCCCACTGCTTCTGCCTCCAAACCTTCCTAATCCGAGCTTTGTGGAGCACCCCACGCCAGTGGGTGGCAGGATCCGCCATCACCTCCCCCACTGGCACGCTGTCACATCGGACACGTGGGTGCTGCAGATCATCCGCAAGGGTTACTCCCTTCGCTTTCAGTCCACCCCTCCAGCCATGCCACCTCAGTACCTCTGCATGTCGGGGGAACACTTGGTGACTCTCCAGCAGGAAGTTACGACCCTCTTGGCCAAGGGGGCCATCGAGTGCGTTCCGGGGCCGGACGTAGGGAGTGGTTGTTATTCCCACTACTTTCTGGTCCCCAAGAAGGACAAAGGGGGTCTGCGTCCCATCTTGGACCTCTGGAACATCAGCCGCTTCCTCTGGAAGGAGAAGTTCAAAATGCTGACTCTGGCTCAGGTCTTGGCTGCCCTCGACCCTGGAGACTGGATGATAGCGTTGGACTTGCAGGACGCATATTTTCACATCCCCGTACTGCCGGCCCATCGGCATTACCTGCGGTTCACGGTAGGCCACGGGCATTTTCAATTTGCCGTGCACCCCTTCAGCCTTACCAGCGCCCCTCGGGTGTTCACGAAAGTGATGGCAGTGGTCGCAGCTCATCTGCGCAGGTTAGGGGTGTCAGTCTTCTCCTACCTCGATTACTGCTTGTTGAAGGCAGGCTCGCCCCAGGAAGTCGTCTCCCACCTTCAGACTACGGCCGACCTCCTGCATTTGCTGGGGTTCTCCATCAATGTGCGGGGTCGCACCTGAGTCCCTCTCAGAAGCTCCCCTTCATAGGAACAGTTCTGGATTCAACGCGGTTTCGGGTTTATCCTCCCGAGTAGCGAGTCCGGAATATTCAGGCTATGATTCCGATCTTTCAGCCTCTATCCCGGGTTTCAGTCAGGATGACCCTCCAGCTTCTGGGCCTGATGGCCTTCTGCATCTTGCTGGTGCGCCATGCCAGATGGCATATGCGGGCTCTGCAGTGGGACCTGAAGTTCCAGTGGGCGCAGCATCAGGGCAACCTGTCCGATCATGTCCAGATCTCGGAGGGCACTGCACGACAGTTGCAGTGGTGGCTCACGAATCACGATTGGGTCGATGGCAGATCCCTCTCCCTTCCCCAACTGGAGCGGAGATCAGAGGACTCTGGTCTCCGGCGGAGTCCTGGCTCCATATCAACCTTTTGGAGCTGCGGGCGATCCGACTTGCACTGAAGGCATTCCTTCCCTCTGTCCGGGGAAGTGTGGTGCAGGTGTTCACGGACAACAACACCGCCATGTGGTATTGCAACAAACAGGGCGGGGTGGGGTCCTGGACCCTGTCAGGAGGCTCTGCGCCTCTAGACATGGCTGGAACTTCAAGGCATTACCTTGGTGGTTCAACACCTGGCAGGTTCTCTGAGCGCCAGGCCGTCAAATTCAGCCACCGGTGCTTGATGGATCACAAATGGCGTCTGCACTCAGACGTGGCACAAGATCTCTTTCTGCAGTGTGGAGAGCCTTGGTTAGATCTATTCACCACCGAAGAGAACGCACAATGTCATCAGTCCTGCGCGTTGGAATTTTCAAGGTGGCACTCACTCTGCGACGCTTTTCGTCGCTAGTGGAGTTGCGGTCTGTTGTCCGCCTTTCCACCTATACCACTTCTGCCGAGAGTGCTGAAGAAGATTTAGCGCGACCGGGCCCAAGTCATCCTTGTGGCTCCGGATTGGGCACGAAGATACTGGTATCCTGAGCTACTCAGCATGGCAATCGATCCCCCGATCTGTCTGCGTCTTCGGGTGGATCTTCTGTCGCAGCAGCAGGGGACGGTCCTCCACCCGAACCTTTCCAGTCTCCACCTCCATGCGTGGAGATTGAGCGGCGACAGTTGACAGCTTTTGATCTTCCTCCTGAAGTCTGTGATGTCATTCTGGCAGTCAGGGGTCTGTCCACTAAGACGGTGTACGCCTGCCGGTGGACCAAGTTTGTGGCGTGGTGCACAGCTAAGGCTGTGGATCCCCTCTCTGCCCCTCTTTCCGTAGTCCTTCTGTTCCTCCTTTCTTTGGCCCAGCAGGGCTGTGCTCTGGGCACTATCAAAGGTTATCTTTCGGCCATCTCCACCTTTTTACGGCTTCCAGATCAGCCTTCTCTTTTTAAGTCCCCGGTTGATAACCGTTTCCTAAAAGGCATTACGCACACGTTTCCTCCCGTTGCTTTCATAATGCCTCAAGGGGACTTGAAAACTTGTCTTGACATATCTGATGTGCGCTCCCTTCGAGCCCCTTCAATCCTGTCCTTTGCGTCTTCTCACTCTCAAGACGGCTTTCCTGGTAGCTATCACCTCTGCCAGAAGAGTGAGTGAGCTCCAGGCTCTTACTTCCAATCCTCCTTTCCATTCTGTTCATCCGGACAATGTGGTTTTAAGGTCCCGTCCTTCTTTCTTGCCAAAGGTTGTCGTGCCCTTCCACATCGGGCAGACCATCACTTTGCCTACCTTCTTCCTGCCTCCGCATCCTTCCAAAGTGTAAGAGAGGGTCCACCGTTTGGACCCAAATCGTGCGCTCTCGTTCTATCTGAAGCGCACATAACAGTTTCGGGTGGATGACCAGCTCTTTGTTGGCTATGTGGGCGCCAAAATAGGTCGGGCCGTGCATAAACAAACCATCTCTCGGTGGGTCTTTCTGTGCATCAAAGCATGTTACTCGTTGGCTAAGAAGGAGCCTCCGGTGGGTCTGCGTGCCCATTCTACCAGGGCGACGGCAGCCACTACTGCCTTGGGACGCGGCGTTCCCTTGCAGGACATTTGTCAGGCAGCTATGTGGGTCTCGCTGCACACATTCACCAAGCATTACTGCCTTGACAGTCAAGTCCGGAGAGACGGCTACTTTGGCCGTTCTGTTCTCCGTGACTTTCTGGTGTGATCTTTGTTCGCAGACCCTCCACCGAGGTTGGTATTGCTGGGGTATCTATTCTAAGTTAAGGAATCTATCACTAACGTGTCTCTTTCCGATGCACAAGTTACTACTTGTGTAATGATATATCTGTAAGAGACATTAGTTAGTGATTGATTCCTTACCGCCCCACCCATCCTCCCCGTTCTGCGAACAGATTTCTAGGGTTAAGCTCATCCCCTTTCAGGGCCCTAGTTTCATGGCACCTGTGGTCAGTTTCTTGCATGGCTCTGCGTTCCTGGCGCGGAGAGTCATGTACAGAACGGACGTCAGCGCGCATGGGTGCCGCCTAAGTAGTCTCCGTGACGTCATCTCGGCGCATACGACTCCAGCGACAGACGCGGAGCCGCACAACGCCACCTACTGATGCGCAGGGGTACTGCTAGCGAAAAAGTTTCCGGATCCAGTCTGACGCCTGGGGATTATTCTAAGGTAAGGAATCTATCACTAACTAATGTCTCTTACAGATATATCGTTACACAAGTAGTAACTTGTGCTTCACTGCCGTGCGTGGCTTCGTCTGATTGGACTCTCAGGTGATGTTCAGCCTCCCTGATAGGCATGCTCTTCGATTGGACTGGCCTGTTAGGGGAAAAGGCTAATTACGCACTAGAGCATATTAAAGAGAACAGAGCGGTTGCACACACTCTCTGGGCCTGTCTTCCCCACCTCGCTAAGAGCAACAGTTCCACCACTCTTTTTGCGGATTTGGTAGCGGTGTCCTCTACCGCCAGCCTGTCCAACCTCCACAGGGAATCCAGCAGTTTTGCAATTGAGGACGTGGTGCCGCCACCCCTGTGGCTACAGCCATTGGGACACTCAGTCTACCCCTACCCCTGCAGCCCCACCTTCCAAACTTCTCTAGCATGCCCCTACAGGAGCACAGCCATCTGGAAGGAGAGAGAATCCACTGATTCTTCTTGAATTGGCAGGCAATGACATCGAACAGGTGGGTCCTAAAGATTTTTCACAGTGGATACGCCTTACCCATCCTCTCTTCCCTGCTGCCCTCCTGCCATCCTCCAAGCTACTGACAGGGGACTGCCATTTTGTGGCAGGAAGTGTAAGTCTTTTTGGCCAGAGGGGAGGAGAGGGTGCCAGCACCAGAAGTAGGATGTAGTTGTTATTGCTGCTACTTTCTGATGCCCAAGAAGAGCGGAGGCCTTCAGCCTATTCTAGACCTGCACCTTCTTCAAGGAGGAGAAATTAAAGATGCTCACCCAGGCCTCGACCCTGGAGACTGAGTGCTGGTATTGGACCTGCAGGACGCTTAGTTCCATATACCTATGATGCTGGCCAATCAACACTACCTGCAGTTGATGGTGGGACAGGAGCATTTTCATGTCCCTCTGTTTCCCTTTGATCTCTCCAGTGCCCCTTGGGTAGTCATGAAAGTGAAGGTGGTGGTGACAGCACATCTTAGGTGGTCAGAAATGCCTGTCTTCTCCTACCTTGATGACTGACTGTTGAAGGTGGGCTCGTCCCAAGCAAACTGTCAACCACCTCCAGACCACAGCAAACCTCCTGTCATCTTTGGGGTTCACTATCGGCATGCCAAAGTCACACCTTCTCAGGCTCTTCTCTTCATCTGAGCTATTTTGGTCACAGTTTAGTTTTACGCTTTCGCCGGAGAAAAAGTCCAGGACATTCAGGCTATGATTCCGATCTTTCAGTCTCTGTCCTGTATTTCAGTGAGGTCAACCCTGAGGCTGGTGGGACTCATGACCTCCTCGATCCTGATGGTCGGGCACGCCAGGTGGCATATGTGGTGATCTGATGCCCCAGTGGGCCCCACATTAAGGGGACCTCTCCGACTACTTTCACATTTTGGCAGAGAATGCGAAAGACTTGCAGTTGTGGTTGCTGGACTGCCATTAGCCCAGCGGCAGACGCCTCTCCCTTCCCCACACAGACCTGACAGTGGTGACCGATGCATTGCTTCTGGGTTGGGGTATCCAATAGGAATAGGTGAAGATCAGAAGCCTCTGGTGTTCCGGCGGAGTCCCGGTTACACATCAACCTTCTGGAGCTGAGGGCCGTCAGCTTGAAACTGAAAGCCTTCCCCCTGTCCATCAAGTGGAGGCTGGTTCAGGTGCTCACGGACAACACCGCTATGTGGAATTGCAACAAAAAAGGCGGGTGGGGTCTCGGACCTTATGCCAGGAAGCACTTGCCGCTGGAACTGGCTGGATCATCAGTTCATTTTCCTGGTGGCAAACCACCAGGCGGGCTCTTTGAACGTCGGGGCGGATAAACTCAGCCATTGGTGCCTAGCGGATTACGAGTGGCAATTACACCTGGAGGCAATGCACGGTCTCATCTATGAATGGGTTTTGCCCTGGGTTGCTTGCATTCCGGTTCATATGTGGCAGGGGTAAGAATTAAGTGCTAATGCAGAGGACCAGCAAACAAAGGTACGCATTAAGCAATGTTCCTAATGTATTTGTTGCCACAAGGGCACTTGATTACATATATGTTACCTAATTAAATTGTTTATAAAGAACTGACTTTCAAATTCCTGGATTTTCACTTTACCATTTTCAGACCTTTTTGGTGTACTTAGTGCAACTTTGTATATTTGAAACTGACCACTATGAAATAAACCATTTTGTATTAGTGGGAGCCATGTTCTTTCAATTAATGAAGGAGTTTCATAATAAGTTCTGTTTAACTAGTCTTTATGACTACGAACAGGCCCATCTACGACTACGAACAGTAGTCCTGAGTTCCACTCGAGGCAGACACGTCTCCAAACAAGCTGTACTAATCAATAGGTATAAAAATGTGGATGCATGGAGCTCTAGGAAGTCATCTCCTTACATGTGAGCAGAGATTAGCTCAGATCAACATAGTCCCAATGTCGGAATTTAAGTAGCATACACCAAAACCATTACCAACAGCTTTACAAAAAGTCAGGTGTCTAGAAACAGGGAATGTGAAATAGCATTTGAGTAGAAAATGTTTTTCGTTCTTTTACAAAGTATGCAGGTATCTGATAGTGCCAATGGCATAAGGGAGTCCCTTCATTCGAATATATCCACAAAACCCAGGTATGTGATTTTGCATTTGTGTCCCCTGACTTTAATGGTCATTACAATACTCCTATTCAACAATCTGTTCCATTTTCCATATGCAGCTAAATGAATGTCACTCTCTATTACCACATTTCACATAACAATGTCAGATTCTGTAGCATGGGTACTCAAACACATTTTCTCAGGGGCCACAAAGTACGGTTTGTGGTGTGCCCGATGGCCGCACTGATGCCAGCAGGGTGGAGGGAGAGGGTCTGGGTGGGTCATGGATTGTGTAAGGAGGTTCAAAAACATGTTCCATAAACAGACTAGCATTTATTTGCTGGTTAATAAAGGCTTGCCCATTTATTTAACATCTTTTTCTAAATATTAGTACTAGCAAATAAACTGCATCTGGTGCTGCTGTTCACCAAGGGGGCTGCATTTGAAGGTCAAGAGGGCCGCACGCGGCTCCCGGGCCGTACTTTCAGTATCACTGTTCTGTAGGAAGCCAATAAAAAACTCTGGTTCATTTTGGGCATCCACTGCAGCTAAAGTCAGCATGTATTCACTGTGGGCTGTATTAAGAGTCCTCGCAGGGGTGCAGTCCTGGCGGTCTTCCGAGTGCTCCATTATGACCAGGGCAGTGGGCTGCCATGGGATCACCGCAACCGCCAGGGATCAGCGATCCCTGGCTGTATTGAAGCCGCAATATGCTTGACAAGTCCACTATGTCCCCGCAAAGCATTTTAAGAGTTTCCTCACCGCCACCCTTTTCATGGCCGTGTGACCCCAGGAAAAGTTTGGTGGTGAGGAAACCAAGGGGACCCTACAGGGCTCCCTTGTGCCTCAAAACCATGTGGATGCACACAGGTGGGCTATCACCGCATGGTAAAATACAGGGAAAATAAAATGTTATTTAATTTGAAAATAAATATTAAAAATAATTATTTTAAATAATAATGTAAGATATTTTTATTATATTCATTTAAAATGCTGAACAAAATGAAGAAAAATTCTACTGTACTAGTAAAATAATTCTGAAATACTTCTTTAAATAATAGAAATATATTAAATTAAATTAAAATAGTTTTTCTGAAGTTTAAGTTAATAATTAATCCCAAGATTATGGAAAGTTATTATTGTGTATTTATAATTAAAAAGTCATTAAAATGAATATACTTATATTTTAATGAACCTTATTCTTACATTACTTTTAAATTTCTAAATTGGGTATTAAAATTAAATAATAAATATATACTATTTTCATATTTTTAACATTAAATGAAATGTATTTTTATTTTAACTAGTTTAACTACTTTAATTTTATTTAACATTATTTCCTATTGTATTTTATTTTAAATCCCTACTTTCATTGTTTACTATAAGAGGGTGTTGCAGTACCGGTGGTTGATCATGTGTGAAGCTGGGCTCGGGACTAATCTGTTTAAAGAGTAATTTACACTTTACTTTTGCGAATAAGAAAAAAATAGAAAACTTACTGAAAAGTGTACATTACTCTAAAGTTACCTTTATGAGTCAGGCCCATTAGGTTTAATTCAGGATGCTCCTCTGAGCAGTAGAGATGTTACTATTGTATTCAATGTTGCATTGCGGAATACATTTGCAAGAGCAGTGCTTTCAGTACTTTGGTCCACAGTAACTTTAGGGTGTATATTATAATTACTTTTTTCGAAACTATCTTATTATTGTTGCTCGGTTATCACAGTGTGTGAATCAAGGGGAGGGAGAAAGAAGGAGTTGCGACCCACTCAGCTTCTTTAACAAATATCTAGATATCAAGTTGAGAGTGGATCACTGGTCCTGAAAGAACCAAAGTTAGCATCAACAGTTCATGAACTGTTAAGAAACCCTCAATCACGTTTATCGCAAGGTGGTATTGCAGCGGTATGTTCGATGATCCGCTAGTGCTTAACAACGTGACAGCATCATCATTGGGTTACTGTGTGCTTCCTCCACCCGGAGGTTCTTGCCTCTGGTTTTTTCAGTAGTGATCGTAGTAGTGAAAATGTACAGCCGTGTGTGGTGAAAAAATCCCAGTGAGTGTGAGTTAAAATACTCGTAAAACCAGTCAATAGTTTTAATAAAACTGGGTTCGGGTTAGTTAAAAACGCTTTACGTGCAAAGTCAGACGCTTTAGGGTCTGGTGCACTATGTGAGAATGTCCAAAATAGTGGTCGACATGTTTCAGCCCTATCTTGTGCCCCTAAGGGTCAGGTGGGCTCTCATCAGGACCTAGTGTTAGTGTGGAGGAACCTAATTTTCATAGAACTCCTTGAGGAGGGTGGAGTGAATCGTCCAACCAACACAAATATGTTCAATTTGAACCTCTTAGGAGGTGGTGGGAAGAGAAAAAGATGAAGACTAAGTTCAGTCAAAGTGCGTGCTGTAACTATGTTCAAAATTTAGAGCATCAGCCGTTGTTTGCAACTTTAAAATGACAATACTTTAATTCAAAATATAATGCCAATCAACATACAGGCTCATATTGACATTAAGTAATGGCAAAATGGCCCTCTTTTTGTATTCAGAAGAAGATTGCAGGAAGAAAGCAACCAAACGAAAACACAAACACATAAACTATTATCCATTTTTAGAAAGTGATACAAAGACAATTCGCGTTAGACTTGAGAACGCGGTGCTCAATGTTGTTTTCAGGCTGTCATACACAATTCAGTGATGTCATACACAACGCACAGCGCACAGGGAGCTGGAGAAGGAATTGGAAGACGCCGTATTCTGTAAAGCTAACATCGCTTGGTATAAAGACATGGAGTTGCGTTAAAAGTTTCTGTAAATATTATGTTACGCTGCCATTACCATTAAGGGAAAGTGCTGATAGCAAGGAAAGGTTATTTACATTTTTACCAAAAGGATTATTTAAAAAAAACATAAATAAAGCATATGGCTGATATGTACGCTGGTTTTAGGAGACCGTAAGCGCGCGCAGACTCTTTCAGGCGTGTTAATTTCAATCGGTCAAAACATGTAAAGGGAGAAAGAATACCTTGTTTACTCTAGTCGAGGAAACCTTCGGGGACAGGAGGCTAAACCCCGCTCTTGAGAAAGGGGGAGGAAAGAATAGACAGAGTGTTAAGTAAATTCTATACATTACGTTCCTTCGTTGGTTTTCTCGTGTCTGCCTCAGCCGGTACCTTGCGCTAGGGAGTTGTCGACTGGTTCTGCCGCTGCCTCTCTTTCCCCGTTATGCCTACTACTGGAACCGGTTCAGCATTTAAAGAGGCAGGGCCGTCACATGGATAAACGGAAAAAGGGGGGACGGATAGAGTCAATTAGTGCTAAATTCTTTTTCATCACGGCATTTTCGACAATGAGTGTTCTTATCAAGTGGATCCTTTGCTATAATGTGTCGTTTTGCACGGAAAGAGAAAAAGGCAGTGTATCTTGTAATTGCTCGAGTCGGCGTGTTCATTTTATCCCACTACTGTCTCAATAAAGTTGTGGTTGCGATGTCACAGTACATGCCTAGCCTCTTTTTTTAAAAAAAGGGTCGAGGAGCTGTACAAAGTGGAAACGTTACATTTCTCTATGTAGATATGGTCAAATTCATCGTTAATGCATGGAGATGCTCATGTAACTAAATAAACAGGAATAGTACGGAATCAATTTCAGTTTTGTGGTATGGTTCATTCCGATAAAAAGGTGCATCCTTTATCCACGGTGAGATTCATTGTTGATTAATACACTCAAGATGTTGTTTATTCATGTTTAGCCATGGGAAATTGTCAAGATTGGAATCAGTGTTGTGGTAAAGTTCATTTCAATAGACAGGTGTGACCTTTTGCCATGGTGTAGTCTGTGCTCCATTTGTGCATTATAGTTATCATTTGTTTATGCTTAACCAAGGGATATTATCATTCAATCCCTGTACATGAGTGCGTAGCCGGTGGACCCATCTTTGTTCTTTTTCAAACAGAATTCTTTCTGCGTTGTGATTTTTGACGGTAAGTGTTTCCAGGATTACCCACTGGAGATGATTGATTGTGTGTCCTTTCTCCAGATAGTGGCTACTCATTTTGGTGGTACTCTTTTTACATTTAACATTGCTCCTATGTTCGCAGAGTCGTTGTTTAACTCTGCGACAGGTCATTCCAATATAACGTAGTTCACAAGGGCATGTAATCATATAGATCACATGGGTAGTATTAAAATTGGTATGTGTTCGAATTGTCCATTATAAATCTGGTAATAGTTGCAAGGTTTTACCCTGGCCCCCCACAGATGGGAATTCCACCACCACCGAATATGAGTCAAAACTACACACACAGACCTCCTTTTTTAGGGAGAAGCCAGACCAACAACAGGGCAAGAAGAAAGGGAGTAACCTGGGAAGACCAACAGCGCCAAGTACACACCAGGAGCATGACCAATGCGAAACCAGGGACCAGCGCAACAACCTCGTCTTTAACTTAACCGATATCACTCTTACAACAGAACAGAAAGGCATTCTAAACAAAGGCTTGAGCTATGTCCCCACCCCTCCTGTTGATATCTTCAAACTCCAATGTGAGATGGCAGAGTTCTGTCGAAAAATCAAGCTGAAAGCTTTCTTCAAGGAACAAGAAGAACCAGTGAGAGAAGGCGATACCCCCTTACGCCGAAAATCTAGATTTTGTCCCCTGAACCATCAGGTCCCAGTGGAGATTATGGCATTCGAACAAGCTATCATGAGAGAAGTAGAAGGCCTCAAAAACCAAACGAAGAGACCATTTGTGAATGTATCCAGAGCTGAACAACTAGCTTTGGACGCACTGCGGAAAAATGGTGACCTTGTAATAAAACCTGCCGACAAAGGCGGAGGAATTGTACTGCTTAGTAAAGAAGGGTATGATCAACAATGTACGGACCTTTTGTCTGACAGAAAGTTCTATGAGATTATTACAACAGATCCTACAGAACGTCTCCAAAGAACCATCAAACAGATGGTTGACGAAGCTGAAATGAACAATTGGATCTCCAAGAGCGAAGCAGAGTTTCTGGTAGCCCGAACACCGAGGATGCCATATTTCTACTCGCTTCCCAAGATTCATAAAGAACGAAGACCACCGCCGGGAAGACCAATTGTCTCTGGGATCGAATCTGTCCTTGAACCGCTGTCACAATTCGCGGATCACTATCTTAAACCACTAGTACAACAGACACCTACCTATCTTAAGGACACCAAAGACCTCCTTAACCTCCTAAGAGATCAACGATTCACAGAAGGAAGAATGTTACTAGTTGGTTTAGACGTCGAGAGTCTGTACACCAGCCTCCCACAGAAGAAAACACTGGATACCCTTGAAGTCTTACTGTTCAATCAGCAGTGGAATCACAAAACACCAAGACACTTCATCTTGGAGTGTTGCAGGCTAGCGCTTACCGAGAACCACTTCGAGTACAATAACATCATGTACCGACAATGCCATGGTACTTCCATGGGTAGTACCTTCGCACCGAGCGTGGCCGGACTATACGTGAGCGACTTCGAAGCGAATTTCGTACAGAGTCCTACCAACCCTTTTCTTAAACAGATCATCTTTTGGAAAAGGTATATCGATGATGTCCTGTTGATCTGGGAAGGTGACATGGCAACCCTCATCGATTTCCACCAGTGGCTGAACACCAGAGATGAGTGGCTGAATTTTACCTACTCAGCAAGCCCAAACAAACTCGACTTCCTAGATGTCACCATCTTTATTGACAACAATACCATCCAGACAAAGACTTTTTTCAAAGCCACTGCCAAGAACAGTTTACTTTCCTTTAACAGCTTCCAGCCGCGTCCAATGAGGGAGAACCTTCCGTACGGTCAGTTTCTTCGACTAAGACGCAATTGTAGCAACATTCAGGACTACAAAGAACAAGCGAAAGATCTAAGCGAGAAACTAAAGAACAGAGATTACCCCCTACGAACCATCAAGAAATGTCAAAAGATGGCTAGAAACCAACCGAGAGAGGCCCTTATGGAAACAACTGTGAAAGAACCGATGACAAATCCGGTCACCTGTGTCAGTACTTACAGCCCGGTGTCCAATGACGTGAAGAAAATTATCAACAAGAATTGGAAGATCTTAACGTCAGGAGCTTTGAAATGGCCCAAACCGAGGTTCTCAAACAAGAGAACCCGGAATTTAAAGGACATATTGGTACATACAAGACCCCCACCAAAACCAAGTTTGGAAACAACCTTAAGCCTTTGGAGCAACGTACCAGTAACTGGCCATTATCCATGTGGCACATGTTCCGTCTGTCATCTCACTACGGCAACTAAAACCTTGCAACTATTACCAGATTTACAATGGACAATTCGAACACATACCAATTGTAATACTACCCATGTGATCTATATGATTACATGCCCTTGTGAACTACGTTATATTGGAATGACCTGTCGCAGAGTTAAACAACGACTCTGCGAACATAGGAGCAATGTTAAATGTAAAAAGAGTACCACCAAAATGAGTAGCCACTATCTGGAGAAAGGACACACAATCAATCATCTCCAGTGGGTAATCCTGGAAACACTTACCGTCAAAAATCACAACGCAGAAAGAATTCTGTTTGAAAAAGAACAAAGATGGGTCCACCGGCTACGCACTCATGTACAGGGATTGAATGATAATATCCCTTGGTTAAGCATAAACAAATGATAACTATAATGCACAAATGGAGCACAGACTACACCATGGCAAAAGGTCACACCTGTCTATTGAAATGAACTTTACCACAACACTGATTCCAATCTTGACAATTTCCCATGGCTAAACGTGAATAAACAGCATCTTGAGTGTATTAATCAACAATGAATCTCACCGTGGATAAAGGATGCACCTTTTTATCGGAATGAACCATACCACAAAACTGAAATTGATTCCGTACTATTCCTGTTTATTTAGTTACATGAGCATCTCCATGCATTAACGATGAATTTGACCATATCTACATAGAGAAATGTAACGTTTCCACTTTGTACAGCTCCTCGACCCTTTTTTCAAAAAAAGAGGCTAGGCATGTACTGTGACATCGCAACCACAACTTTATTGAGACAGTAGTGGGATAAAATGAACACGCCGACTCGAGCAATTACAAGATACACTGCCTTTTTCTCTTTCCGTGCAAAACGACACATTATAGCAAAGGATCCACTTGATAAGAACACTCATTGTCGAAAATGCCGTGATGAAAAAGAATTTAGCACTAATTGACTCTGTCCCCCCCCCCCCCCCCCTTTTTCCGTTTATCCATGTGACGGCCCTGCCTCTTTAAATGCTGAACCGGTTCCAGTAGTAGGCATACCGGGGAAAGAGAGGCAGCGGCAGAACCAGTCGACAACTCCCTAGCGCAAGGTACCGGCTGAGGCAGACACGAGAAAACCAACGAAGGAACGTAATGTATAGAATTTACTTAACACTCTGTCTATTCTTTCCTCCCCCTTTCTCAAGAGCGGGGTTTAGCCTCCTGTCCCCGAAGGTTTCCTCGACTAGAGTAAACAAGGTATTCTTTCTCCCTTTACATGTTTTGACCGATTGAAATTAACACGCCTGAAAGAGTCTGCGCGCGCTTACGGTCTCCTAAAACCAGCGTACATATCCGCCATATGCTTTATTTATGTTTTTTTAAATAATCCTTTTGGTAAAAATGTAAATAACCTTTCCTTGCTATCAGCACTTTCCCTTAATGGTAATGGCAGCGTAACATAATATTTATAGAAACTTTTAACGCAACTCCATGTCTTTATACCAAGCGATGTTAGCTTTACAGAATACGGCGTCTTCCAATTCCTTCTCCAGCTCCCTGTGCGCTGTGCGTTGTGTATGACATCACTGAATTGTGTATGACAGCCTGAAAACAACATTGAGCACCGCGTTCTCAAGTCTAAAGCGAATTGTCTTTGTATCACTTTCTAAAAATGGATAATAGTTTATGTGTTTGTGTTTTCGTTTGGTTGCTTTCTTCCTGCAATCTTCTTCTGAATACAAAAAGAGGGCCATTTTGCCATTACTTAATGTCAATATGAGCCTGTATGTTGATTGGCATTATATTTTGAATTAAAGTATTGCCTTTTTTAAGTTGCAAACAACGGCTGATGCTCTAAATTTTGAACATAGTTACAGCACGCACTTTGACTGAACTTAGTCTTCATCTTTTTCTCTTCCCACCACCTCCTAACAGGTTCAAATTGAACATATTTGTGTTGGTTGGACGATTCACTCCACCCTCCTCAAGGAGTTCTATGAAAATTAGGTTCCTCCACACTAACACTAGGTCCTGATGAAAGCCCACCTGACCCTTAGGGGCACAAGATAGGGCTGAAACATGTCGACCACTATTTTGGACATTCTCACATAGTGCACTAGACCCTAAAGCGTCTGACTTTGCACGTAAAGCGTTTTTAACTAACCCGAACCCAGTTTTATTAAAACTATTGACTGGTTTTACGAGTATTTTAACTCACACTCACTGGGATTTTTTCACCACACACAGCTGTACATTTTCACTACTACGATCACTACTGAAAAAACCAGAGGCAAGAACCTCCGGGTGGAGGAAGCACACAGTAACCCAATGATGATGCTGTCACGTTGTTAAGCACTAGCGGATAATCGAACATACCGCTGCAATACCACCTTGCGATAAACGTGATTGAGGGTTTCTTAACAGTTCATGAACTGTTGATGCTAACTTTGGTTCTTTCAGGACCAGTGATCCACTCTCAACTTGATATCTAGACGGTTATCACAGTGATCACAATTTCCGTTTTCTCTTTGACATTTTCTCAAAACCCAACTTTTTGATGTTGCTCCGTCTCATAGCAAGCAGCCTTTCATCAGTGGGGTGATTGTATTTCTGGTTCTTCTGCAACTAAGTTTATCACAAAACTTTTTCAGCAAATCTTTCACGGTAATCTCTATACGTGATCATAGGACGAGCACTTTGTCCTGTAGCATGATGCTTGAGATGGATATCCTAAAGAGTGTTCTACATAAACAGCGCCATGTACTGATTTGTAGACCTGGGCAAGCGTGCAGCACAACTTAGATAAAGGCGAAATGTGTGCAGAGAAGCTGGTTTCATTCTAACATATCTGATCGTATTTGGTAGACATACAACAAATCTCAATAGTTAGTCTTAGAGATTTGCAGAGCTAGAATACTAATCATAAAGCAGTTAGAATTGTCTAGAAGAGTGTGTCCTTAAGAGACCCGCTACTGGGTTGTCTTTGTTCCTTGACTTGCGTCCTGTCACAATGAAATCCTGTGAACCTTTATGGAGAAAACCATGTTCAAAACTGAGTCCCCACAGATGTAGATCTGCTCTGCATTACTATGGTGTCCCATTTGGGTTGATAGTTTTGACTTCTCCGGACCCGGAGTAGGAGTACACACCACTTCCTGTCACACTCCCCCTTCCTATTCCACCTGTTTTCTGCTAATTCAGCAAGTATCATCTGCCTTCACCAGCACTAGCAGCAAGGGGACTGACTGACCAGGGATGTAGCTCTGTTCCTGTGAGGCTGGAGCGCTATTAGTGAGCACACCCCCCCAAGGGCACCTCGCCAGCCGCTCTTTGGTGGGTTCACCATCTTCCAGGTCAACCATGGGAAGTCCCAACAGTGACTGAACCCTAAGAGTGCCTGCACAGCCCCAATGTTCACAATCTGCCCGATCTCAACACGCGTTAGCGTCAACAATATGAAGGGCGCACACACCAAATGGCTTCCCGGAGTGCCCGTAGAGCGACAGGGTTCAAGAATCTGCAGGTGTAGTCTGTTCTGCACTCATGCAAAACAGTGATCTCTATTGCATAACAGGTCCTCTGCTTCAGTCTTTTGGGCAATCGAAGTGGGCCACTACTTTTAGGGACCCAGTCAAGTGAGCCACTAGGAGGTTAGCTGTTCATTCAGAGGAGAGGAATCCCACCTCCAGAGATGTCACCTCTTCCTTTGAGCACTCTGTTTCCCTCTTACTGTTCCTCAAAGCTATTGGTACCATGCCTTGGATGTCCACTGTAAGAGCCCTCAGATTGCTGTAAGCCTTTTGCGAACTCGGCCATCTTCAATACCAGTTTTAGTCAGGTTGCTTTGGAGAACTTTTTGTAGGCACTTCAGTTGGCATATCGCTTATGGGAAGGGCTCGAGTTGGGAGTACACTCGGGTGAACGGCGTCCGCCCACTATGTTCACAGGGTGGACGCCATCCACCCTGCCAAGAAGTTGGGCCCCACTAAAAAATATGCTGAATTCGTCCCTATGCTATTTGGAAACACCGGGACACATTCTGCAGCACCTGCACGCTGTTGTCTGCTTTCGATCGCAACAACGTGCAGGCGGGGAGGCGGCTTTCTTGTTTCTGACTCCTGCTGGGCACAGAACAAACGGCCAATTTGAGGGGTCATCAGGCCTCCTTTTGTTTGAGTCTCCTGGCTGGGAGCAGTCAGGAGCCTTGCACCTAGAAGCAAATGCAACAGAGGGGAAACAAACGCTCACACCTTTCTAGCAGTTCACACATACCTAAGAGAGGCAACTTTTCACTTTGTTCAGGCTCTGTTTAGGAGATCTGCATGCACTGTATGAATGTCAGATGCATTGGTCTTTCCCTGTGCTTACTCAAAATAAATGTAATTTATATAGTGCTTACTACCCCTGAGGAGGCGTTGAAATAATTTAAGTACCACTAATTTTGCTTGTAAAGCGCTATGTGTGAGAAGTTGGCCTGGCATATGCTGGTCACTAGTTACAGTGGCCACCTTGCACCAGTCCAATTCGACTCTTATGGTAGATAGGTTTAAGACAACCTTGACTCCAAGGGAGATTCTTCAGTCTTCCAAAGGTAGTGGAACGTCGAAGGTCCCGGATTCTTCTTGTAGAGCGTCGTCCAGGGATATCTAGTTTGCAATGGCAAGGTTTCCCTATCTTATACTAAAGGAAAGGGAGGGACTAGCTCTATGACCACTCCTCTGGGAGGGTCAGGGGAGTGGGTGGCTACACCCACCTCCCTTTGTCCAGTTTCACGCCAGAGCAGGGGCTGGTAGACCCTGAACCGGTTTGAGCTGGCATATGCACAGAGGAGCCTACTGCTCCCCCAGTGCAGGACTTCAAAGCACTCTAAGAGTGCACCCACCCAGCCCCAATACACTAAATCCTGTCTGGAAGGTGGTGACACCTCCCTGTGACAGGATGCATACTGTTGGGCCTCCTCCACTGCGAGTATCAGTCAGCAGCAGGAGGGCAGCCCAGTGTCTGTGCTGCTGGCATCAATTTTGTGATGCCAGGCTCTTTCAGATTTCTACCGTGTTTCCACAGTAGGTACATGTCTATCCCTCTAGAAGGGTGGGATCATACTCCCACACCAGTTACTGGTGTGGGGGTATGATTCCAAGGCGTTTGACACCAAACACGACATGTTTTGATGCAGCCATCCCAAAGTTAGCATTTACCGCTAGGTTATAATGCACTTAAGAGTAAATGGTTTAACCGCATCCACAAACAGCCACAGAGAATAGATTCTGAGGTCTGCAGAGGGGCCCTGCTCAGGCAGAGGCACCCCCTCACATGGAAAACCAAACACCCTGCCCTCAGGATTGATAAGGCCTGCCTTAGGGGTGATTGATAGGTTTATATGTGTGTGTAAGGTGAGATATAGGGAACCTATACCTCAGTGAGGAGTGCTAACACTACCTCACCCAGGCTGCAGTAGCAGGTCTGTGGTGTCAGATTTAGTCTGCTTCTCAGGGGTGGCATAATACATGCTTCAGCCCCTGGTAGGCCTGTGGAGTACCTATGCCCTTGGTACCTAAGGTACCATATACTAGGGGCTCATAAGGTACCACAGTATCCAATCACTAGTGCATCTAACATGCACTCCAAGTTGTTTAGAGAGAACAGAGAGACTGGGGCCCTGATTAGCAGGGACCCAGCCAGACTATAGCCAGAACCCAGTGTAAACATCAGAAAAAAAGTGGGGGCAACATAAGTGCAGATCCTACTCTCCTACACAACCCCCCCCCCCCCCCCCCCAAACGCAGGGACACTAAACTAACTTTGACCAGTTGAGTCTTCGTTTTCTAAGTGGAAATACCTTGAGAGTCCATCGGCATTGGCATGTTGGGTCCCAGGTCTATGTTCCACTGTATAGTCCATCCCCTGTAGGGAAATGGACCACCTTAGCAATTTTGGGTTTTCACCTTTCATCTGTTTAAGCCATAGGAGGGGCTTGTGGTCAGTCTGAACTATGAAGTGAGTGCCAAACAAGTATGGCCTCAGCTTCTTCAGGGCCCACACCACAGCAAAGGCCTCCCTCTCTATAACTGACCAACGTTTCTCTCTAGGGGGCAGCCTTCTGCTTATAAAATCTACTGGCTGGTCTTGACCTTCATCATTCAGTTGAGACAGTACAGCTCCCACACCCAGCTCAGAAGCATCTGTTTGGACAATGAACTTTTTGGTGTAGTCTGGACTCTGTTAGATGGGGGCAGTGCACGTGGCCTGCTTCAGGTCTTCAAATGCCTTTTGACAGCTAGCTGTCCACTGATCCTTTTTTGGCATTTTCTTTGAGGTAAGATCATTTAAGGGGGTCACTATAGATCCATATCCCTTAACAAACCTCCTATAGTACCCGGTCAGACCCAAAAAGGCTCTCACCTGTGTCTGGGTGGTTAGAGCTACCCATTCCATTATGGTCTGGATTTTGCTTTGCAATGGTTGAACCTGGCCTCCACCCACAAGGTGGCCCAGGTACACAACCTGACTCTAACCTATCTGGCACTTAGTGGCCTTGAAAGTGAGGCCTGCTTTTTGTAGAGCCTCCGAAACATTTCTGAGGTGGATCAGGTGATCCTGCCAGGAGGAACTAAAGACAGCAATATCTTCTAGATAAGCTGAGCAATAAGTTTCCATACCTGTCAGAACTTTGTTCACCAACCTCTGAAAAGTGGCAGGTGCATTTTTCAAACCAAAGGGCATCACCACAAAGTGGTAGTGCCCACCAGGGGTTGAGAATGCAGTTTTGGCATCCTCAGCTAACCTGATCTGCCAGTAGCCAGCTGTTAGGTCAAATGCACTAAGATACTTGGCTGAGGCCAAATTAGCAATCAGTTCATCTGCCCTGGGAATTGGATAGGCATCAGTCCTGGTGACTGCATTGAAGCCTCTGTAGTCTACACAAAACCTCATTTCTTTCTTACCACCCTGGGTATGAGGTTTGGGTACTAGGACTACTGGACTAGCCCAAGGGCTATCTGAAGGCTCAATTACACCTAACTCCAACATTTTCTGGACTTCAGTCACGATACAGTCCCTGACATGGTCAGGTTGCCTGTAGACTTTACTCTTGACAGGCAGACTGTCTCCAGTGTCCACCTCATGGGTGCACCAGGAAGTCTGACTAGGGGTCAGGCTAAACATATGTCTAAACTGTTGCAGAACATGTCTGCATTCAGTTTGCTGATGAGCAGTGAGGCTGCTTGCCAAAGCAACACCTTCTACTGACCCATCATCAGGGTTCTGTGAGAGCAGGTCAGGGAGAGGGTCACTCTCCTCCTCCTGTTCCTCATCAGTTGCCATGAACAAGCCCATGTCAACCCTGTCAACATATGGTTTCTGTTGACATGGAGCACCCTAAGGGGGCTTCTGGGAGTTCCAAGATCCACCAGATAGGTGACTTCTCTCTTTTTCTCAACAATTGTATGGGGGCCACTCCACTTGTCTTGGAGAGCTGCTGGGGCCACAGGCTCCAGCACCCATACTTTCTGTCCTGGCTGGTACACAGTCAGCACAGCCTTTTGATCATGCCATGTTTTTGTAGTTCTTGGCTAGCCTCCAGGTTTTAAGTTGCCTTCTTCATGTATTCAGCCATCCTGGAGCGGAGAGCAAGTACATAGTCCATCACATCCTGTTTGGGAGGTTTGAGAGGTAACTCCCAGCCCTTCTTCACCAAACAATATGGACCTCTTACAGGATGCCCAAACAGAAGTTCAAACGGGCTGTAGCCAACCCCCTTCTGTGGAACCTCCCTGTATGCAAACAGAAGGCAGGGAAGTAAAAGGTCCCATTTTCGCCTAAGCTTTTCTGGGAGGCCTTTAATCATTCCCTTTAGGGTTTTGTTGAACCTTTCAACTAACTGATTGGATTGTGGGTGATAGGGAGTAGTGAATTTGTAGTTTACACCACACTCCTTCCACATTGCTTTTAGATACGCTGACATGAAGTTGGTACCTCTGTCAGATATAACCTCCTTAGGGAAACCCACCCTGGAGAAAACTCCAATGAGGGCTCTTGCCACCACAGGAGCTGTGGTGGTCCTGAGGGGAATTGCTTCTGGGTACCTGGTGGCATGATCCACTACCACCAGGATAAACCTGTGCCCAGATGCTGTTGGAGGGTCAAGGGGACCAACAATGTCAATCCCTACCCTTTCAAAGGGTACCCCCACCACAGGTAGTGGTATCAGGGGGGCCTTTGTTGTGCCACCTGACTTGCCACTGGCTTGGCAAGTGACACTGGAGCGACAAAACTCCTTGGTGTCCTCTGACATATGTGGCCAATGAAAATGTGGAACAAGCCTATCCCAGGTCTTGTTTTGGTCCAAGTGTCCTCCTAAAGGGATGTCATGTGCTAGGGTCAAGAGGAACCCCCTAAACTTCTGAGGTATTACCAACCTCCTGGTGGCTCCAGGGGTAGGATCTCTAGCCTCAGAATATAGGAGTCCCTCATCCCAATAAACCTTATTTGACCCACTAGCATTCCCAGCAGCCTCAGCAGCAGCCTGCTGTCTGAGGGGTTCAAGAGAGGGGCAGCACTGTTGCTCCCTACTCACATCTTCCCTGGAAGGTCCCCTTGCCCCCAAGAACTCAACCTGATCAGGCTCAAGTCCCTCTGGGGCAGTTCCTTGTTCAGGATCTGCTTCTCCTCCCTCAGGAGAGGAATCTGAGACAGAAGGGAAGGCACTGCCTTAACCCTACTGCTCCTCCTCTTGGGTAGCATCTGGTCCATAGTTTCAGGATCCAGAACTGGTTCAGCTTTATGCATTTTGGCCTGTGACCTGGTCACAGCAAATACCTCTGTAGGTATGCCCAACATCTCAGCATGAGTCCATAACTCTACTTCAGACCAGGTTGAAGTCTCTAGATCATTGCCCAATAGACATTCGACAGGGAGGTCTGCACTGACTACTACCTTCTTGAGGCCAGTTACCCCTCCCCAGGAGAAATTCACAACTGCCAGACTATGGTTGGTCCTAACATTGCTTGCATTGGTAACCTGGTACATTTCACCCAGGATGATCTGCTCAGGGTCCACCAGCTACTCTGCCACCATGGTGACACGAGCACCTGTGTCCCTGAATGCCAAAGCCTGTTTGCCATTTATTACAGGCTGCTGTTTGTATTTGCCCAGATTACTGGGGCTCACTAGGAAGGACATATCAATGTCTCCCTCACAAACCAGCAATGCCTGAGGGGGTACTCTGACTAGGCCAGAGTCCACTTCAGAACCCAGGGTCAACCCTACTACACCCTTATTCTGATTACCACCTCCACCAGTAGCTGTACTAGGAGGATCAGTTGCCTTAGGGGCAGGAGCGGTGGTGGTTTGGTCTTTGGACTTGTTACAGTCAGAAGTCCAGTGCCCTTTCTGTTTACAGAATTTGCACCAGGGCTTCTTTTGGCCTTTTCCCTTGTTAGACTGTGAATCCCCACCAGATGCAGATTTTTGGGGCCCTTGTTAAGACTTCTGGTCTTTTGACTTATCCCCACCGTTCTCAGAGCCTTTAGGATCCTGCTTCTTAGTGTCACCCCCTTGGTTCTGGGTTTTCTGCCTCACCCTGGTTGTGACCCATTTGACTGCCTTCTTTCCCAATTCTTGGGGAGAGGTCAGATCAGAGTCCACCAAGAATTGATGCAACAGCTGTTTTTGGCAATTATTAAGGATCTGTTCTCTCATCATAAGATTATACAATCCCTTAAAATCAGTAACTCTACTACCAACCAGCCAACCCTCCAGAGCCTTGGTTGCACAATCAACAAAGTCAGTCCAGTCCTGAGTCATTGCTTTCTGGGTGTCTCTGAACTTCAACCTGTACTGGTCAGTGGTTAGGCCAAACCCATCTATTAGTGCACTCTTCAGGACTTCATAATCATCAGCATCCTCTTCTCTAACAGTGAGGAGCCTGTCTCTACCTTTATCAGAAAAGGAGAGCCACAAGATTGCTGCCCACTGTTTCTGGGGAACCTGTTGTACTTTTCAGGCCCTCTCCATAGCAGTTATCCACTTGTGGATATCATCCCCACTCTGGCAGGGAGGAACAACTTTGGACAGGTTCCTATGGTCTGGAATGTAATCTCTGACTCTAGGGACACTGTTGCTGCCACCAGGGGTTTCTAAACCCTCTCTTCTAGAAGCTCTCTGGAGCTCAAAGACTTTTGTCTAATGCCAATTGCTTGGCCTTAAGGGCAACTTTTGCTTCCTCATACTGTAGCAGTTTGTACATTCTTTCAGAGGAGGCCTCTCTTCTAATAAAGTATGAGTTCCTCTGCTGGACAGATTCTCTGCCAGAGTGATATGAGTGCTCAGATTCCCTAGAAAGGGATCTAGGCCTCTCCTGCACTCTGTCAGTTCTCTTAGGGAGAATTCCTCTGTCCTTTTCAGACCCATGTGGGTCTGGCCCTTCAATTACAGAGTCCAGGTCATCTTGATTTTCATCATCTGACCCAGAGACTATAGCTGACCTACCCCCTGATCCAGATCCATTAGCTCCTAGAGCTAATCTAAGATCATCTGCTGTCAGCAGATCTATCAGGTGTAGTGTGGAGGGATTCTGTCCTAGCTTCAGGTGCCTTGCAACACACATGGCCTTCAAGTCAAAAAAGGTCATGTCCTTATACTGAAGCTTTGTCGTCCCACTGGCTCCATCCCTTGAGGACATTCTAGTGTTGTGCAGTGTTGTACTACCTACACTAGTTTGTGGCCTACTGATCCTAGCTTGAGCTGTAGCAAGTGTGTGCTATCCCCTCACAAACAGCTCTAAGTTCAGTAGAACTTGTTGATACTAAGCTTGACTTTTATATGTTTCTTGAGTACCTTTAGTGGTTTTCAGTTAGTAATTCAAATAGAGATTTTCTGGTAAAACAATGGCAAGCTGGAATCCCACACGCTGCCCACCAATGTGAGAAGTTGGCCTGGCATATGCTGGTCACTAGTTAAAGTGGCCACCTTGCACCAGTCCAATTTGACTCTTATGGTAGATAGGTTTAAGACAACCTTTTAAAGAAAGCTATCCTAGTGGTAGCTGTGGAGAGCAGCCTTCAGGCTAAGTCTCAGAGGAATGTAAAGCAGCTTATTTTACCTTATAATCTCTTGAATTACCAAATGAAAGGACACCACACAGGTATATATATAAAATATATATGTCTTTATTTCTAGACACACTCTACTAATCTCTTTATGAGATTAGAAGTCAGGAACATATGAACAAATCAATGTTTCACAACAAATTAAGCACTCATATGGCTGGGGCCCTAGGGGCGTACCAGACCATATACTAAAAAAGAGGTTTAGGAATGTCGACTTGCAAGGGGACAAGGCCTAGGGCCTTTAGAATTGCTGGGGCCTCACTAATCCACCCAAGGCAGGTAAGTAAAGCACCCACGGGAGATGCGTGCAGTGTGAGAACACAGCTGCGGGTTCCCTATTGATTTCGATGGAGAAAGTCGCGGTTGGATTTTTAAAGTGTTAGGGTACTTAGGGAGAGTCTACAAGCAAGCCACTTACAAGGTAAGTACTTCGAGGGCCAACACCCACAGGAGCACAGGAGTGCACGAGTTACCTCACCCAGGGAAGCCGGGTGCATAGGTGTCTTTTGGTGTCGGGTCACAGCGTCGTTTTCAATGGAAGCCAAAAAAGATTTGCTGCTTGTGAAGACTGGAGAAGTGTCCGTGGAATCCAAGGCTGGATTCAGAAGAAGGAAGACCTGAAAGCAGAAGGGACAGTGTTCACAGTCACTTGCCAGTGACCCGGGGCCAGGAAGATGGATGCCCACGGTAGTCGGGTGATTTCAGGTGATTCACGGGTGTCTTGACTCTTCAGCCTCGAGGTCCAGGAGGCGTCGACGACAACCAGGAGCTGGATTCGGAGTGTCCCACGAAGTCTGCAGCTTACTGAGGTGTCGGCAACCGGATTGGAGCCAACAAGCCTTGGCAGCAGCAAGTCTCATGGAATGTGAAGAAAGTCAGCGGTGCAGACCAGCAAGGTCTGAGGGACTCACCCAGCGAGGGTAAGTCAGGGCAGGCCTGGAGCAACCAGGGGAGCCCTTTGGTTTGATGAAGTCTTCAGGGGACCCACAAGCCAGCCGGCAAGGGTTCGCGAAGACGCCTCGTGAGGATTCACTTCACAGGAGCCCATGGTCACTCGGAACGAGTAGGCCTCTGATTTTCGAGGGAAATTCTGCTGGAGGCCACACGCACAAGTTCGTAGAACGTCGTGAAGGGGTTGCACTCGACAATAGTGCACAGTACCCGGGTATTGCTGTTCCTCGTCATTCGTGGGGTCCACTCGCCTCAGATTTGCTGGGGACTCACAATGGCCGTCGAGAAGTCAGGAAATCCACTTCCAGGGCTGCAGGGACTTCGGACTCAGGCGGGAGCGGGAAAGTTTGCAACCGTTGATTCAAAGTTTTGCTGCCTGCCAAGCAGGGGAGTCACTCCTTGACTCCAAGGGAGATTCTTCAGTCTTCCAAAGGTAGTGGAACGTCGAAGGTCCAGGATTCTTCTTGTAGAGCGTCGTCCAGGGATATCTAGTTTGCAATGGCAAGGTTTCCCTATCTTATACTAAAGGAAAGGGAGGGACTAGCTCTATGGCCACTCCTCTGGGAGGGTCAGGGGAGTGGGTGGTTACACCCACCTCCCTTTGTCCAGTTTCGCGCCAGAGCAGGGGCTGGTAGCCCCTGAACCGGTTTGAGCTGGCATATGCACAGAGAAGCCTACTGCTCCCCCAGTGCAGGACTTCAAAGCACTCTAAGAGTGCACCCACCCAGCCCCAATACACTAAATTCTGTCTGGAAGGTGGTGACACCTCCCTGTGACAGGATGCCTATTGTTGGGCCTCCTCCACTGCGAGTTTCAGTCAGCAGCAGGAGGGTAGCCCAGTGTCTGTGATGGTGACATCCATTTTGTGATGCCAGGCTCTTTCGGATTTCTACAGTGTTTCCACAGTAGGTACATGTCTATCCCTCTAGAAGGGTGGGATCATATGATTCCAAGGCGTTTGACACCAAACACGACATGTTTTGATGCAGCCATCCCAAAGTTAGCATTTACCGCTAGGTTATAATGCACTTAAGAGTAAATGGTTTAACCGCATCCACAAACAGCCACAGAGAATAGACTCTGAGGGCTGCAGACGGGCCCTGCTCAGGCAGAGGCACCCCCTCACATGGAAAACCAAGCACCCTGCCATCAGGATTGATAGGGCCTCCCTTAGGGGTGACTGATAGGTTTATATGTGTGTGTAAGGTGAGATATAGGGAACCTATACCTCAGTGAGGAGTGCTAACACTGCCTCACCCAGGCTGCAGTAGCAGGCCTGTGGTGTCAGATTTAGTCTGCTTCCCAGGGGTGGCATAATACATGCTTCAGCCCCTGGTAGGCCTGTGAAGTACCTATGCCCTTGGTACCTAAGGTACCTTATACTAGGGGCTCATAAGGTACCACAGTATCCAATCACTAGTGCATCTAACATGCACTCCAAGTTGTTTAGAGTGAACAGAGAGACTGGGGCCCTGATTAACAGGGACTCAGCCAGACTATAGCCAGAAACCAGTGTAAACATCAGAAAAAAGTGGGGGCAACATAAGTGCAGATCCTACTCTCCTACACAATGGGTAGAGGAAGTTTGCGCTGACAAAATGCAACATTCTTTTATGCATAGCTTTCAAAAGTGTGAATCTTCTCTCTCAATCAGGAGGGTTTGTGTGTATACTCGAAATGTGCTCCAGTGTACTCATTATAGACCTGCTAAACATATATGTGAGGTCTCAAGATCTGATGTCACTTCTTATGATGCCACTTCCTGTGATGTCACACGCCGTGATGCCGCGTGCCGTGATGTCACACGCCGCGATGTCACACACTGTGATGATACGCGCAGTGGTGTCACACGCAGTGATGTCACGCGCCGTGATGCCACTTGCATTCTGATTAACTAGGTTAGTCCATCCACTAGCCTACGCAGTGCGCATGCAATGCATAGGAGACCTTTAGCCGCCGTGCAGCTGTTTTTCCAAGCACATACTCATGCTTGTGGCAGCATACGCCTTGCGGGAGTGCGCAGCGGCCCGCCACAAGCGCAAGTATGTGCTTTGAAATAGAGCAAACAGCTGCTACTTAGCGCGTGCACGTGCACTCCCCCCACCCCTCCCACTTGTTAACTTTGCCTCCCAACGGAACTTAAGATACTTAGCATACCTCGCTCCTTGATGTGACACTGCACTGAGAGCGTGGCCGGCTGACGGCACTTTCATTTTTAACTTGTCTTTTTTTTTTTACCACAGCCGTTGCTTCCGTGTATTGGCCACATACATTCTTTCACGGTGGAAAGCGGGAATTGTGTTTCACACTATTAAAGCATTGGACGTCAAATAGAGCACTGCATTCCTTTAAAATGTGCTATTGCTGCGCTGTAGGAATGGGTTATCTGGTCATGACTGAGAAATGGCGTCCACACCCAGTACATCCCAAAAAGCATGCCGATAGGAAACAAACAGCTGGGATCTAAGAAGCATAACAAACATCTTTCAACCGTCTATTATGCTCGGCTTGGAAGTTTGAGTACTGGGTTGTACTAGCCTCTCCGGTATTTTCCTAGCAGGCCCAAGCTAGGAGCTGCTGCAGACCTGGGTGTGCTGTCATGAGCCAACCTTGAAAGCTGCCATATCCCCGTTCTAGACTTGGCCTCCTGCAGCTTGGGGCTGGTTTGATCATATTTGCTAGGGTTGCCCTAGGATGTCCGGTATGTCTCTGTTTGCCTGTACATATAAATGTTCTGTGTCATTTAAATGACATTGGGCTGTGTGACATTTCACCGCAAGTAGATTTGACTGCACCGGGCTGGTAATGTTGTATCCAAGGCAGTTCATGTTTGGCGAATAGCTGTGATTAATTTGTACAAAGTTAAGTGCTAGGTCCCGAAGTATTTTGCAGGAGTCCACTGCAACCGCCACTGCTGCTGAATACAAATGCCAGGGTAGCCTACTAACGGTCACACTCAAGCAAGTGTGACTTTTTTGGCTATTGCAGCTCAACTCAAACTGTAGGAATGGCCTGGAAGTGCTAGTTTTATCATTAAACAATACATATAAAATAGTTAAACACATCACTGATGTGATAAAAATAGACACACATCACCACCATTTTGTGGACTCTCTTCAATATATCCCGGTAGTTAGAAGTGGGTGCCTGTGCAAAGTACTAGTAAACACCAGCACAAATTAAACATTGGTTAATGGCATTCATAATAACCATGAAGTAGTAGCATTGCCACCTTTCAGGGTATAAACTGAATAGTCCATGTGTGTGCTGATTTCTTCTGTTGATAACAAACAACTGCATAATGCAGACTTATGTGTGTTTGGGACTTGATAAAGCTTAGTTTTGGTCTCTGCCCCCCCTCCCCCTCTCATTCCCTTTCCCCACTTCCTGCTCCATTACCATTCCCAGGCTCCCCCTTCACTAATCCTCACTCACCCCCTCTCGACCGACCCGCTCTCTGCCCGTCTGTCATTCCCTGGCCTCTCTCCTTCCTGCACACCTGTCCTGCCGCTCCCTTCCCTCTCCTCTTCCTACTAGCCTCTGATCAGCTCTCTGTCCCTCCTCATGATTCTCTTTCCTTCTTGTGCTGTCCCCCTCCACTTTCCTCCTCCTCCTCATAGCCTTTTATCCCCTCCTGAACACCTGCCCTTATTCCCCTGAACCCTGATAATTCTCTCCCCCACCATCCCCTCATATCCCCACCACCTGATCCTCTCTCACAGACCCTCTCTGGAGCTCTTCTTCTGATTCCTTCTCCCACGTTCCACCCTTCCTCTGATCCTCTCTCCTGCCCTCCACCTCTCCAAATATCCTCTCTTCCCCTCCTCCTCTCCTACACTTTCCTCCTTCCGATACAACCCACTTCTCTCCTCTCTACTGAACATCCTTGCTCTCCTCCTCCGGATCTGCTCCCGTCCTCTCCTCCTGGTTCCATCTTCTTCCCTCCTCCGATTTCCTCTCTGCCCTTTTCTCCATACACCTGCCCCACCCCCTGGTCCCCTCCCGTCCCCTGTCCTGCTTCTAAAACCCTCTGCTCCCCTCTTCCTGAAGACGTGTCCTCCACTCGCCCAAACCCTCACATGTTCCGGCTGGTGAACTTACAGTATGATGTGTTGCCACCATTTGCACACGCCTGCATTTTACCACATGAGTGGAAGATATGTTTTTTAAACAGACATCTCCACTGGTCGAACTGCATAGTCTGCTAGTCTGCACTGACTGCTGCAGCCCAGTGTTACCACAATACATTACAAAGCATGTTTCTGTCCATAACGCACAGGGATCGCGTCCTTAAACATCATAGGGCGTAAAATTATGTGGCTGGATTATTAACAGGATTATGTACTGCATGGCTAAACACTTATAAGTTCCCGAAGGCGAGACCTATTGGCTATGTCAATGCTTGTTTTAGGACTTGTGCCCTGCTTATGGGGCCAGATTTGCATCCCGAGTTGTTTCATTTCTTACACAGGCAGTGTCTCCTTGTCAGCGGAGCAGGCCGTGGGCTGGCCTGCACAGGATTAGAAGTCATTCACCAAAATAAAAAAGATGTTTTAAAAAAAAAAGAAGTCATCCACCCTTCCTGCATACAGTGTTGGAGCTTTCCGACTTTTGTTTTTCTTTTCCTGAACTATTGGGTGCAGGTAAAACTGGGGAGGTGTGCTGCATTGTGCCTGGCCTCACCTTTGACCTCTGCCGTCGACCTTGATTTCTGCTGCTTCTCTTGTGTGCTGCCTGACGTCCACGAAGGGGACCTCCTAAGAGGGTGGCCCCTTTAGTGCCATAGGATGGCACATGGGACAGCCCAGCGTCACGAGAGCCCTTTGGGGTCCGCTCGTCATTTCTGGCCGGTTGGGGGAAGGGGAGAGGTATAAATTCCTCCCCTGCCCACCTGGTGGCCTCTTTGTCCCTCACCACTGATGCCGTTTGATGTGTTCCGGGAGCTGCTGGTCGTTGTTTGCAAAAGGAGGGCATATCCTCCGAGCCCCCTCCCTTAGCCTGGTTCCTCCCTTTCGAGGGTGTTGTATAAGGGCTGGGTGGCCTTGCTGTTGCCGGCCGCCTTGGGGGGGGGGGGGGTTCGGTCAGCTCCCGTTTGATCACGGGTGTCGCCGCCGGGCTGCCCCAACCCCAAGGGGCTCTTTGGGTGACGGGGTTGAGGGAAGGTGAGGGGCAGCAGGGTACCACGCACCCCCACTTTCCTTTGCCAGTCCTGGGGGCGGACTAAGAGGTGTGCCCGCCTCGAGAGAGGCAAGGCCTGTGGTGCCTCAGCACATGTGGCCAGGGCCCGGGGGGTCGTCTGCAGGGTTTCATTTTCCAGCAGGGAGTGTGGCATGTAGGCCGTGTCCGCTTGGGGCATCGAGCTTTCGGAGGGGCGTGGGGGGCGGATGGAAGACAGCTGCTGGTAGACGCTACACCGGAGGGGCTGGGTCTTCAACCCGTGTTCTGGGTGTGTGGCTGTGGGGTCCTCTGCTGCGTGGGCTTTGGGGTCCCAGACCAGGCCGTTCACACTCTCAAGTGGGGAGGGCAGCCAGGCCTGCCTGGCGGCTGCCGAGGTCACACAGGATCGCCGGGTCGGAGTTCTCCAACAGCAGGCCTTCCCTCTACCCACGTTCTCTCTGCATGTGCCCGGGGTTATTCAAGGGGTGGGGGCCCGACAGGGCAGCAGTCTCGGTGAGGGTCCGCGTGGCTTTAAATCAAAGCCTTGCGTGAGCGCTCCTATCCTTATGGTGCGAATTATGGGTGGCCAGTCCTCGCTCTTCATATAATCAATTTTGAGCTGCGTGCAAGTAAAGCTAACGCTGCTGTGCTGCACTTGCCTCTGCGGCTTTATTAGCTCCATTGGCAGAGCGACATGTTTTTTTTAATCCGAAGGTCCTGAGATCCATCCCCTGGTGGTACACCTATTGGTCCCTTCTTTCAGCCTGGGTAATGTGGGGGGGATTTGGAGGCCTCGTGGAGCGAAGGCCTTGCGTGAGCGGAGGGAGCAGCCCCGGCCCGGTCGACGCTTCCTATGAGGGGGCACATGGGGGGCGGTGGGCTCATTTAGTGATCCGGATCGGCACTAAACGGGGGCCGCATGGGGGGAGGTTGTCCCGGTGAGGCCTACCGTCGACCGAGGCCCACGGTTATACGGGCGGGCATGCACGCCGCCGACGCGGTTTCTCTGGCACTGGCAGCAGGTGGGTGTCTTCAAACACCGGCCCAAGGTCACACGCTTAAGCCTCAAGGCACTGCTTCACCTCCCCTTATATGAGGTAGTGTCTCGAGCATATAAATGTGATTTTCCTCGCCCGCTCCGGTTAGGGAGCGTGGGTGTATTGACGCGGCATCTCCTGTGCCCAATAGGATTGCGTTTGTGCCGGTGTCGACAGTGTGTTTGTTGTTGCAATTAGTCACAGCCTGTAGGGGCAATAGGGGAGGGCGGGCCGGCCTGTAAAGCGCTACAATACTGTCGGTCGCGTTTTTTGCATTAGATAAATCTGCACAATTCTCAGGCTTCCCAGGCACAGATATGACGTAGGGTCACATGGTGGTTGCAGGCAAAACGAAAGGTTCACACGTTGTTCTAGCAGGTCGAGTGTACCCTGGACAGGGAGGGGCGTGTTTCCTTTTCATTCAAGTCTAACATTGATTGCATTAAAGATCAACAACAGAATGTTGGGTTTCTGATGGGATACACAGGCAGCGCAATGTTAGCATGTCTGGTGGACCTGCCCATTATTGTCGTTAAAAAGGTTTGGGACACGCATGCAGTACCAGGGTGTGAATGTACACAATGCATGTGCTTAGCCAACATATGTTTACTTTCAGGGTCTGTGTCTTGCGATCTCGTTCTTGCCTCAAAGGGTCTGGCGAAGCACGTGCCTGCAGCAGGTACTGGGACCATGGGTCACCAGCGGCAACGCGGCAGTGTTCGATGGCTTCTTGGACACAGGGCTTGTCCCTGAGCGCATTAAAACTTTCTTTTCTATTCCAGGTAACAACCGGTCGATAGCAAGGCAACGTCGCAGGTGGTCCTGCCAAAAGGGATGAACAGCAGGAATTAGGAGCAGATATGGGTCAAGGCTCGCGCCGGCGGGTGGGAGCAGGGGAGGTAGCACCGGGCCCCACAGGTGGGGCACCAGGAGCATATGAGGGCGTGCACTGAAGGGTCTCGGTTCTCGCACCACGGTCACAGCTAACATCTTCTTTTCTCCCCCCAGGCCCCGCCTTCATCCTCGCACTCAGAGCACACACCGGACCGGCCTTTGGGCACGTCTCGTCCCAGGGCCACTTCCGCTACCGCACGGTAAGTAAGTATTAGGGTTAAGGTGGGCGCACGGAGCGCCAGCGGCAGCAGGGGACTTAGAGGTCCTCCCTAGGCAACGCAGTAAATCCCCTTTGCTGATCCCAATAATTTTCTCCTCAGGTTGGTGGTCCGCGAGGCGACAGAGGTCAGCATGGATAGCCAGGGCTCTCCTCCCCTTTTCCCGGAGAGATCCCAGGTGGAGGACTCGATGCCGGGCACTCCCCAATACGCGCAAAGGGTGAATTTCTTCGAGATGGCCAAGGTCAAAGGCCTGGCGTGGGCCAATGGCATTATGAACGCTTCAGAGCTGGAGGACTCGGGCATCGTCAGCGATTCCCTCGCCACAGAACAGCAGCCCGGCACTGGCCCCTCCAGGCCCAAGCGGGTCTGCAGGCCCACGACCAGGGGCTTCCCGGCAGATTTGCTGCCGCCACCCAGAAGCAGATGCAGACCAGTTCAGACCCCCAAGGAAGTTGTTCCTGCACTGGCTGCACCTCCGCCCCCGGGGCTGCCCACCCCGATGGACAGTACTGCGGCCCCAGGTAACTACGCCACTAGGGACGAGCTTGCCAAGCTCATGGATACCAAACAATTTTATGCCACAGCTTAAAGTGAGTCCTGTTGGCCCCAGCCCTGAACATCTGTGTAACAATAGTAGACCAAGGGAAGGGGGCACACTAGTGGCTGCGAGTGTATGGTCAGCATGTGTTTGTGAGCCGTTAGGGCAGCGGGGGGCCACTGCTTTGGCCACCCGGGAGGTATCCAAGGATGGGGCCAGCCCTCCCGCGAGTAGTTCTGCAACCCCCATCTCAGGGGGAGACATCAGCGCGCCAGCACCAGTTTTACCCCCCCCCCCTAATATCCAGCCTGGTGCCACCTGCGGGCACCACCATTATGGCGGCTGCAAGTGTGGTGTCTCCTCTCGCCCCCACGGTGAATGCACAGACCCCTCTACACACCCCAACAGTCCAGCAAGTCACCTCCGCCCACTGCTGTCAAGCAGCCAAAGAAGGAATTTGGAGGCACGGTTTTATAGACATTTTCACACTACTCATGTTGGGTCAGGAGGGCCTGGACGCCAGGAAAATAGGAGCAAAGAAGGATGACAAAAAAGGTAAGGTACCAGCCTTGGCCAGAGAAGAATATAGATAACTGGATCGAGGCTTTCTCTATTTTAGCTGCCGTGACAATGGAGTTGGGACCCGGCCTGGTGCAGTATTCTAGGCTGATACACAACGAGGCCATGAAATGGGGGGGGAAGTGGCTGGCTGAATTATGATAGGGAGTTCAGGAGGAAGATGTCCCAGTGCCCAGAGATGGGGTGGGACCAAAAAGAGGTTCAGCTGTGGATGGACCACATGGGCTCCCGCACGCAGCAGAGTGGAGGCTCCCAGGTAAAAGCACAGGGGAGGGCATTCTTCGTCCAGAGGGTCTTTTCAGGCAGGCACACGGGGCTTCAAGCAGACTTTTCGGGGAGGACACAGGGGGGGTTGGTTTTAGAGAAGGCTTCAAGATCCCCTATATGGGTCCCCTGGGCAGCAGGAAGGCCGACAACCTTAGATCAGCAAAGGATCGACTAGAAGTAGTGCGGGCCAAGGTAGAGAAGGAGAGGGCTTTGGGCAGGGTGGAGGGTTCATTCATGCAATCCTCGTTGGACAACTTTGTAGCCTCACCCCTGGGGGTGGTGCCTAAGAAGGAACCAGGGGCTTTTCGGTTAATTCACCACCTTTCATACCCGGAGGGGGCATCAGTTAACCATGGGCTTGAGGAGGGCACCTGCTCTGTGTCGTATTGTACTCTGGACGTGGCATTGGACTTAGTCAGGAGGGCGGGCCAAGGGACCTGGTTAGCCAAGGCAGAGATCGAATCTGCCTTTCGCTTGCTGCCAGTCCACCCGAGCAGCCATCACCTGCAAGGTTTCAAGCTGGAGGGCAGGTACTATTATGACAAATGCATGCCCATGGGCTGCGCGGTGTCCAGTGCATATTTTGATGCGTTCAGTTGCTTCCTGCAGTGGGCTCTCCAGGAGACCTATGGGGTGGAAGGGGTGACCCATTACCTAGATGACTTCCTTTTCATTGAGAGTGATGGCACGCAGGACTGTAATCAGGCCCTTGCGGACTTCGAGATGTTGGACAGTCACCTGAGGGTCCCCTTGGCACCAGGTAAAACAGTGGGCCTGGTGCAGATCTTAACGTTTCTGGGGATCGAGCTTGATACCATCGCAGGGGAGTCCAGACTGCCGTCAGACAAGGTCCGGGACCTAGAGCAACTTATCCAGTCAGTGATGGGGCAAGACAGAGCCACCTTGGAATCCATCCAATGTCTCCTTGGGAAATTGAGCTTTGCAGCCAGGGTCATCCCAGCTGGTAGGGTTTTTGCCAGAAGGATAGCCAGGGCTACTGCCAAGGTCAAAAAGAAGGTCCACATGGTGAAACTAAGCAAAGGAGAAAGACAGGACCTGGTCATGTGGGCAGAGTTCCTAGCGAATTTTAACGGCTCTGTAATTTGGAGGGCTCCTTGGGCTGGCAGCCCCGACCTAGCGCTATTTACAGACGCATCAGGCAGAGAAGGTTTTGGGGCCATCCTAGATAGGGAGTGGTGTGCTGAGAAATGGCCCAACTCTTGGCATAAGTAGAGGATCACGTCCAACATCACAGTATTAGAGTTGTTCCCGATTGTGGTAGCTTTTTACCTGGGGCCTACAGTACTGGTGGCTAAGAGGGTCCTCTTATGGTCTGACAACCTGGCGGTAGTGCAAGCCATTACCTCCCAGTCAGCGAGTTGCGCTCTGATTTTGTGCCTCTTGAGGGAGTTGGTGCGGGCGTGCCTATACAATAAAGTTGAATGCAGAGCGCGACACATTCAGGGTGTTCAGAACACAGCGGCTGATGCTCTCTCTCGTTTTCAGTGGCACCGGTTCCGGGAGGCGTGGCCGAGAGAGGAGATGACCCCTTTCCCACCACACCTCTGGTTTCTGCTGAAGTGGAAGACAGACTGAGGGGGCTGGGTGAGCTGTCCCTAGCACCCAGGATCAGTAAGAGATACAGGTCCTGCGTTGCCAAATTCTGTTCAGTGGTGGGATCCTGGGAGGAAGGCGGGGCACCTCTAGAAAACAGTCTTTCATAGTGTGGGCCAAGGACAATGGGAAGAGTCATTCTTGGATTTCAGGCCATCTTGCGGCAATTAGTCACCACACTAGACTGAAGGGCCAGTCCGACCCCACCAAATCATTCTTGATCCGAGCGGCATTGAAAGGTTGGGCCAGGAGCGAACCGAGGGCACCGGACAATAGGTCCCCCATAGACTTTAAGACCTTGCAGGGGATGCTGGACTGGGTACACAAGGCTACCCACTCTGCATTTGAGGCAGCATTATTTGCGGCCACCTTCTGCCTGGCTTTCTTCGGGGCCATCAGAATTAGTGAGCTAGTGGCTAGATCTAAGCATGACAGGTCTGGGGTGGCTTTGAAGATACAGGATGCAGTGCTCTGTGGGGCTTCCCTCAAAATAACTCTAAGAAGATCTAGGACGGACCAGTCCGGGGAAGGGAGGGTGTTCTGGCTGCACAGTTTGGGCGATGGCAGGTATTGCCCGGTGGGCCTGTTCGCCGCCTATCTGGTCCTGCGCCCGGCAGCGGGAGGGTATCTGCTTTTGCACGCAGATGGCACGCTCCTTACCAAGTTCCAGGTAGAACACATTATGCACGCATGCTTGGCAGTGTCAGGCAACGCAGATCCGGGCAAGCGTTTCTGCAGTCACTCTTTCCGCATAGGGGCAGCAACAACAGCATTCAAGGAAGGTTTGCCAGCGGAAGGTATCAAACAAGTGGGGCGGTGGAAATCCCAATGTTTCAAAAGATACATACGGCCATGAGCCCACGAACGTTAATTTTGTTTCAATCTCCGGAGTCCCGGGGACTGGCAGCAGTGTGTTGTGGAGTGTAATTTACTGTTTTCATTTTGGTGTGCTGTGGTATCAATAAACGTTTTGCAACATCACATTTCTTTATTTTCCAGGAACAAAGGTCTGTGTGATTGGCCATTCTGGCCTCTTGAGATTGGCACAGTGGGCTGTACGCAGGAAGTGGAGGCATGGCTTTTCCAACACTGAGATAACTTGGCTGGGGCACCCTGACATGCGATGGAATGGGTTGTTGGGCAAACTGCAACAGAGTCTGGGGGGGAGCACCCATCCTCCCAACATTCTAGTGATACATCTGGAGGGGAACGACCTGACTGCCTTGGGGAAAAGGACATAGCTTCAAAATATGAAAAACACTATGTGCAAATTGAGCAACCAGTTGGGGACATTGGTGGTCCGAGATCACCCCGTGGCTCCTATGGCATGGAGCTCGGCAGGGCCGGACTGACTACCGGGCGTTTTGGAATTCTGCCGAGCAGGGGGCTGATTTCACTGCGGTGGGGGCTGATTTCGTTCATGGAGACCTGCGTGTACTCCGAAATAATTAAAGCAAAACAAATTTCGTTCAGTACACGCAGGTCCCCATCAACGAAATCAGCCCCCAGCTCAGCAGCATTCCAAAACGCCCGGTAGTCAGTCCGGCCCTGGAGCTTGGTCAGGGGAGGCAATGGAGGGTGAATGTCGCTATGCGTAAATTCACCAAGCAGCATGGATTTGGCTTCATTAGACATGGGTTTCTACACGCCAAGTCCACAGGGTGTTTCGAGGACGATGGGGTACATCTGTCCAGAGTAGGCATGGACCTGTTCTTGCTGGACCTAGGTGAGGCCCTAGAAACAGCAGGATGTAAGTAGGAATGCCAGCCTTGGTGGGGGGCCCTGGCTGCGACGGTCGCCACACCCAGGGCTGTGGCGGAGTTACAGGGCGATCCAGAGGCAGAAAGGTACTCAGGGGTACCCTCTTCAGGAGCACAAAGGGTGCTGAGGCCTAATATCCCCAGGAAGTCTTCGCGGTGGACCCTGACGTGCGACGGCACTCCGTCTGTCCTACGGGCGGTTGGAAACCCGTACAATCGGGGGTCGCTTGAACGCTACTCCCCTCGTGGGGGGGGGGGCATGAGTAAGGGGGTGGACCGACGGTTCACCGGAAGTGGTAGGGGCTATCCCCTCACCATAACTGCTAAGCACCAATTGGCTAAGGCCACGATGCAAGTTGGCCCATCAGGTGGTAGGCCGCGAGGGGAGGCTTGCCTTTGGATCACCTGTAAGATAACCCACCATGTTGGCATAGTTGGTATGCTAATAAACCTGCAGCAATTTTCACCACGAAAACAGTGTTTTGTCTGTTTATTTATTGGGTATGATGCTGCATGAGGGGGCTAAGTGTTGCCGATATTGGCACTATGCAGTGTGCAGTTCTCTATTTGATTTTGTCTCTAGTTTCTTTTTAATTCGGTATCTCTCTGGAGAGACATGAGCTTGCTCAATTTGCAGTCCAAACGGGCACAGAGCCTCTCTATACCTAACTCGGGAGACCAAGGATGGTGCACACAGTTTATGGGTATGTTTGTCCCTTCTCCCTTTCTACTGACAGTTCTCTTTCATTTCTGGCTGTATCAGATACACGGACACTGCTGGGAACGCGACACTTTCACAGGAAGAAGCAGGAAGCTCCCATCTGCCGACGCCCGAGTGACGTCATGCTCCAGGAGCTGGGCCTCTGTATAGCCTCTTTGGCTCCCGAGAGAATCGAGCAGCCTCACCTTGCCTGCAGGTCAGCCACCTCGCCTTCTTAGCCTTCCCAATGCTGCTTGGAGACCCCGGCCCATCATTAAGTCTTGGGGGAGTGTGCCCATTTCAGCGCACGACAATTTTTTGACTGTTGTGAGAAACATCAGAGTAGTTTACCTACTGAAAATTTCAGAAAAGAAAAACCAACCAAGATTTATTTTCGTTTCCAAATCCTCCACATGCAATGAGGCCTTTAAAACATCAATAAAAGGTGGGAAATGCTACAGGTTGAAAATATTTTTGAAATCTAAAAGATCGTCCACTGTTGCATTTCTGCGTTCAAGAAGCATGAAAGAAATAGTTACTAGCAAGAACACAAGTTCACGAGCTAAGACCAGCAATTCTTGAACTTTTCGTTGTCACCATTTTGTACATAGCAATAACGTCATTTTTGTATATAGTGTTGTACATCCAAACAGGTGATCTAAAATTACATGGAGCCATTATGCCAACTACGGCAGCAAAAGCTGCATTTATTTGCTAACATGCTACGTGGAACAAAAACGGAACGAAAAATCAAGGGGGCAGATTTATGTTTCCTGGCGCATCCCTGCAAATCAGCAGGGATGCGCCAGGAAAGATGCGTCACAAAAGTTTACCCTTGCGCCACAATAGATGCGCCGCATTTACAATGCAGCTCATCGTGGCGCAAGGATAAACAGATGCGTGGCGGAAGGTTAGCGCATTGCCGGAGTTGCGTTGCAAGCGCGACGCAGCTCCAGCAAGGCTCGGGGGTGCCCTATTGTTACAATGCTGCGTCAATCCTTACGCCTGCTTCAAGCAGACGCAGGGTTTTGACGCAGCATGGCCGGAAAAGTGACTGAGTGAAATCTTGTAGATTTCACTCAGCCACTTTTCAGAGGCGTTCCTGCGCCGGAACGCCCCCCCCCCCCCCTGTGCAGGTACGCCCACATGTGGCGCAAGCTTTACAACGTGACGCATCTCCCTAGATGCGTCACGTTGTAAATGGCGCGCAGGGTTTACGCCGCCGCTGCGTCACAAAAGTGACGCAACGGCGGCGTGAAAGTGCCGCAAGTCCGTTATAAATCTGCCCCAAGGTACGGATAGCTAAACACAAAAGCAATTTCTGCGAAAATTATTCACAGTCCAGTGTAGCAGCAGTGCCTTTCAAAGACTACAAACAATGGGGCATATTATCAAGACAGGCGATAAAAGTATCGCCGCTTTAGCGGCAGAAAACTGCCGCTAAAACGGCGATAATGGGCTTAATAATATGCTCTATGGAATTCCAATTGAAGCCCATGTTAGATGTCCTTCACATTTAACATGGGCTTCAATTGGAATTCCATAGAGCATATTATCAAGCCCATTATCGCAGTTTTTCTGCCGCTAAAGCGGCGATAATTTTAACGCCTGTCTTGATAATATGCCCCCAAGTTCGAGGTGCTAGGAACAGTCTATCCTGTGGCCAGTACTGGCATAAGCAAACGACTATTTCAAAGAAAGACAGTTTGGATGAAACTGTGAACACAATCCGAATCTAAGGGGATCAACAATAGAGTGGCAATGTCCAGTTTTAGGTCGAGTCTGGGCAGCGCAGGAGCTGCTCTGCAAGGCATGCTGTATTTAGTTCGTTCTTGAAGCTCCGCCCACGCTCCATCCATATTTTTTATTGGCTTGTGTCATTGTCCTTTGTAAACCCTGACTTTTCATTGGTGGTCAATAGGCTTAGTATTCCCTCCTTAGTTACGCCTTGTCTCATTTTGTAACCTCCTATAAGGACTGGCCCTCTTACATGTGTTGTTACTCTGTAGCCTTTAATTGCAGCCTCTGAGCACTATTTCATTTAAAGTGTTTACACCTGCCTGCTGTTGCAGGCAGGACACGCTCTCTCCTAACGCTTAATTTTTTTTAGGGCATGGCACTTCACAGTGATGGCCATGCCTTTGGTTTATCTGTAGTGCCGAAAGCGACAGCATGTTTTTTTTTTACTATTTAATCACTTTCTATAGATGAGCCGTGTCTAAAGAAAGGGGCCTGTCCTCTATTAAAGTGAAAGAGCAGTATGGTGCGCTTTTACAAAAAAAAGCATTTGATTGTCAAACAATGCAAATACTTTTTTTTTGTAAAAGCGCCCCATATCGCACTTTCACTTTAATGGCAGTGGGACCCTTTTCTTTTGACGCGGCTCGTCTGAAGAACGGGGCATGGCCTCATTTAACATGCAAGCGCAGCACGGGCAGTGCTTGATTTGTAAATGGATAAGAGTCAGGGCCCTTGTCAGGAGGCCACTGCAGGTTGCACCACCCATTGCCCCTGCCAGCACTGCCAACGAAAAACTGCTACAAGCGTGACAATTCAGATGATTCCAAGCCCCAAACGCTACAGGAATAGCTTGAGATGGCAGGTATTAGTCATTTTTAATGTACATTGAACTGTTGTTATGATCATATCTAAATTACACTAACAGCGCCACAATATGGCAGACTGTCATAAGTGCTGGTGTTGGCAATTAAGTGCCGGTGCTGAGCACCGGAAATCACCGGCTCAAATTTAGTACTGAGCACGGGGCGCTTGCAAACATCAAATATTTGCAATGCAATAGGTAATTTACTATGCCAATAGCTCGAACTCAAGTAAATGTGAACCTGTGCATTGCAAATGCTTGTTTAATATAAACACTGAGGGCCATTGTTGATAGTTTGCCCCTGTGTGTATTGGTTAGCGGATAATTCTGTGAACCTCAATATATTGATTGACTGTTTATTCATCCATGACAGACTGCAGAACGATAATGTTCATGCATGTAAAAGTTCCAAGTCAAGTTTTCGGATACATGCACTCAGATTTGTTTCTCACTAAGATTGAGCGGTTCATTCTCTTTGAGTGTGCTTTGAGATATAGTTAGTTGTGGTTGATCTTGATAAGTGATCTGATACAGTATCTTTGGCATTAGTCATTCCAACATGCACGCTGCGTTTGAGTTGTTACGTTCTAGTATGTGGCCTACATTGCTTAGCAGTTATACTGAAGTTGGTTAGTTGTCACCTACCTGATACAGAGCACTGAATGACATGATATTGCCATCTGTATTATATGGAAACCAACTTGATCCTTATAGTGGATATTTGATCATTTAAAAATAATATAAATTTGAGCAACATCCCGACAGCACACATACACAGAATGCACCTATGTATCCTACGGTACAGCATTCACATTTTGGATTCGAACACAGAGGGTAGTACATAACGCATTGGATAGGTCACATGCTAAAATCTGCTTAATGTTTATGGTTCATATCTTTCATATAGCAGGGTACTTCCAGCAGTGTCTTTTCCTAAGCACTACATTACAATATGACTGACACTTTAATGCCATTCAAACCCGCTATGCCATTGCATGACTTCATTTAAGATTTACATTGTAAAGACATTTTAAAGTGGACCTTGGACCCTTCCACTTATTTCAAATTGGGAAATGGTGGCATTCTGCTGCCTCCCTCATTTTTTTTAAATTGTACTTTTTCGAGAATGCCTCCTACCTCGTTTTTTAAAATTATTCTTTTGCTGCCTGTGGGCTCCGCACTCCACACGTCTCGCTTCCCGTTGCTGCCTTGGTATCACAGACAATTCTGCTCCATGCTGAAATCGATGCTGCTGCTTGCACCGTGGTTTGAGGGCAACACTTGTTAGTTACACGACACTCTGTCCTCATTTCCCACTGCAGCCTTGGCATACCAACGCCGGCGCCATTGACTCCAGATCATTAGTCGACAACAGCGTTTCCGCAACAACGACAACGCTGCCTGCACTGTGACCTGTCAGCACCGCGACGAGCACCGCATCACTTGGCACCCCAGCCCTGGTCGCACCGACGCCGCTGAATGACTGTCACCAAGCCACTGCCTGCACCGCGACCTGAGGGCACCACATGCCGTACTGCTACACTTCGCACCCCAGCCCCGACGCCTCCGGACACCGGCGCTCCCGACTTCAACCGTGAGGAGTTCGATCTGCAACGCCCGTGACTTCAAGGGTCCGACCTATAAAACCGACTCCAGCGAACGCCGGCTCATCGGGGCTCAATGAAATGTCCCAGACACTCTGCATTTCTAAAGGTACTGTTTTGCAGGTTTTCCCGACACCGTAGCTGGCCCGCGACACCACAGTCAGCCAGAACTGTTTGGATTTGTTGTTCATGATGCCATGATAAACCCACACGGAGCTATTGACTTCAAGAAACTGTATGGTGGATTGTTTATGGTCTTGTTCACACAGATAAAATAATGGTTATTTTCTTAAAACTGGTGTGGTGTCCCTTTGTGTGTTTTTACTGTACTACTGTTGGTTATGTGCAAATGTTTACACACTGCCTCTGAGATAAAACTGACTGCTCGTGCCAAGCTACCAAGGGGGTGAGCAGGGGTTATTTCAGGAGTCTATTCCCCTTATCCTGACCAGAAGGAAGGGTCCCTATTTGGACAAAGGTGCCAACCATTGCCAACTAGAGACCCCCATTTCTAACAGTGACTATGGATTATGTCTGCATTGTCCAGCAACACTTTGGACCAAATCACAAGTTTGGCGGTGACCACGGTATTAAAGCTACAGCGGTCGGACCGCATTAGGACTGCAGCAACCGCCAGGGATCCGTGATCCTTGGCATGGCGGTCTGAGTTTGCAATATTCTTGGTGGTGCCTCTGCAGCACCACCAAGCATATTATGAGTTGACTGGCAGCCACCCTTTTTTTTTTTGATAAACACATTTTTATTTTTGCAAATAAACATACAAAGTTACATGGACAACCGTCCAAGCAAACTGGCATCAAAAGATATCGTCTACGACCACTGGCAAACAACAGCAAGAACCCCCGCCCCTTTCCCGACCACCTCATCCCTCCACCCGCATTGACACCCCTAAATTATACCCCCTAGCCACTTCCCCCATACTCTGTGAAACTTCTTAGGACAGCCCTGCGCTGAATACAGCACGCGCTCCTGCGTTGCGCACCAATCCACCCCCCTCCTCCACGTAGCACATGTGGGTGGTTCAGACCGCTTCCACGCGGCCGCAATGTCCCGTTTTGCTACCACCAAAGCTGTAGTTAAGAAAAATTTCTCATGACGGGAGCCATCCAGACCATCCGTTATCCCCAGCAGGGCCATTCTGGGATCATGGGGGACCTCCCACCCCAGTGTCTCGGTTAGCTCAGCCTCAATCTCGCCCCAGTAGTTCTCCAGACGCGGGCATGTCCACACCATGTGGAAAAAATCCGCCGGGTCTGCCCCACAACGGGCACAGGAAGCATCAGTAGAAAGACCCGCACGGTGGAGGCGCTCCGGGGTCAGATAGGCAGTGTGCAAATAGTAAAGCTGGATGAGCCGCAGCCTGGCCGAGGAGGTGATCGTCCTGGGCGCCATAAGGGCCTCCCTCCAATCGATCTCGTCCAGCGGCCCCACCCAAACCTCCCAACGCGACTTCGTGTCCTCCCAGTCCATAGGGGGGTGTTATTGACCAGGGTCCGGTAAATACGGGAGATACCCCCCCTACCCAGAAACCCCATCATCACCTGCGCTTCTGGTGGGCTATGGTCAGGGATCCGCGAGTCAAGAGGTATATGAGACCGAAGCGCATGGCGCAGCTGAAGATATCTGTAAAACTGTGTGGGGCACAGCGAGAAGCGAGCCTGAAGCTCCTGGAAGGAGCACATGTGACTCCCTCGCCACAGATCGCCTAAACAGGAGATCCCAAGGAGATCCCACGCCCGAAATCCCTCCAAGCCCGTGACCTCCCGCAGCCAAGTGCCCTGGGCAGCCACACTTTTTATGGCGGTTTTAGGGCTCTCTGTTGCCTCCGGGCCATTGGGATGCATGCAGAGCATATGGTGTGCCTCCTGTCTGCGTTCACCCCCTGTTCCAGCAGGGTAAGTACTTTGTAGTCCATGCAATGCTGGAACGCGCTGTGGCTGTCCTATGGTGCTGCCTTTCTAAGGCTCTCCCATGAGCCTTTGAAAGGCAGCACAATGGGCCAGCAGCCGCAGGACCACCCGTCCGGATTATAACTTTTAATCCGGCGGGCGGTAGGCAGTGGAGTTGGTTGGTGCGGGGCAGTGGCCTGCCACCCGCTCTCAAACTGCCGAACTCATAATCAGGCCAGACGACTGTTCTTCTATGGACTGCTCATTCCTATGAGAATAGCAGATTTTGGAGTTTTACAGAAGAAACACTTTGCTCGCACGTCACTACAATATTAATTTGGAATTGTAACTGGAAAAACTGAAAGGTGTGCAATTCAGGAACTAATATCTTATTGGTGTGGGAGATCAGGCCACACCCTCTTCACCCCCCACTGCAACGTCTCCTCCAGGGTAAGTATCCCCAATAGGCTCATGAACCAAACTGGGTAAGGCGGTGCTGGAGATTCCTGAGAACGCAGCAAATGTGGGGAAAGATTCTCCGATAGAGCAGGCAGCTGGAATCTGCACATGTCAAGTCTGCTCAGCTTGGTGCTCTTCAAGCAGTTGAACTCCTGCATTAGGTTGAAGATACACGTGGGCAACTCCCTGAAGAGATGTTAAATATACAGAGCAATTGGAGAGACAGCCATCTTTACGTGTTAACCTGAAACTTTACAAAATATCTTGAAAGTCACAAACAACCGAAATAAAACAATAATTAAGCAAGCAATGTGTTTCACGTATTTATTGACGGGAAGCTTACTAAGTCTTTTTCATGAAGTATAATTTCAGAAACGCAATTGTGAGAAAAATCAGGGAGAGGCTTGCAAGAGCCACGTGGTTGTACCACAGATCCCAGGTAGACACCTTGATGCCTTGCAATTCCAAATAGTCTTCTCCACTGCACCTGCAAGTCAACAACACAAAGAATGAATGTTAAGCAAGGGCATTCAATGGCACAACTATAAATAACACTTGAGGGGCACAGACTGCACTATTTGTAAGTTAAAACGCTAGCCATTATTTCACTATTAATCACATTAACACTTGTCTACCACAGGTTTCAGCTAAAAAATATCCAAAGGTGTCCATCTTTTATTTAGCGGGAAATTTTCTTTTACACCATATTAGGACTCAAAGGAGCAGCTCAGACCACCAAGACTCTCTTAATGTGTGAAAAGGGCCGCTTTTTGAAGACCGGTGTACCTCACAAAACATTACCCTTGGCCTTTGCCGTACAAAACTACACCTCGCTATACATTAATTCACCTACATATCCTCCCCGACACCCCTAAGATTTCCCCGCCCTTCTCCTTTCTTTGCAACTATTTAAAAACCCAAACTCAGTCATTAACTGTTGAACTTTAACCCTGTAACCGCTTCTCTATTTAACCTTATTGCCTGCTCCCGGAGTAACTTGTTCCTAACCATAAAGTAAACTGTAAACGTAAAAAATTAGCTACCAGATGCCGTGCACCTGCTTCAAACAATAACCAATACAGTGCTCCCCCCGTGCACCGGTGCTCAATAAAATAACCTATAATTGTACTCCAACAGAATAAAGAAACCGCCTCTTCTCCAGGGTGGGAGGGAGGGAATTTTATACAACAAACCTTCTGTTTCGACCCCCAAGGCTGCTGTGTCACCTTACCAAACATAGTGACACTGCTTATAAAATGGACGGTTAAATAGGTCCCCCCCCCTCCCCGGCCTCCAGCCCCAAACCAAGCCCAAAAAGAGCTCATTGGGCTTGGGCTGCACCAAGCGGCCCAAAAACCCCGGGGGTGCAAGCCTCCAGCTGGTCGGCCGCCCCCTTGACACCCCATTATCTCCATTATGTTTTTACAATTGTTTTTAATCTTAATCCATTTGTCTGTTCGACCACAGCCCCTGTGCAAAGATTTTTAGAGCCCATGTAAAATAATGTTTGCCATTTGGCACTGACGTCCTGTTAGTGAAAAAGCCAATTTTAGGCCATTATTAACAACCTAGAGCCCCCTTGTGGCCATTTGTGGTAGCACCAAAATGTAGGTACTTTCAATGACCTTAAAGTCGTGCCAGTCCTGACTGCGTTGGGCTGTTTAGGCATAACAACAACTTTATTGTGGTCTGAACATTTGTCAAGCAGAAGTTTGTATCCTTGGTCAAAATAGAAAAGGCAATTGCACTGCGAGACCTACAGAGGGTGATGTAATCAAGCAAGTGATGAAGGTGCAAATATGGTCTTACTGTAATGGTAGGAATGTGCAGTAATGACGTGAGTGCACAATTCTACTCTTCCATTCAGTTCAGTTCAGTTCAAAAATGCTTTATTCGGCTTGTATATACAGCCATATAGCAAACACAAAATATAAACATACAACAATCATACGATAAAACTATGAAAGGGCAGAATGTAGACCGATTGCATGGGTATGTACAGGACAAAATAATTATGATACTATCCCCATAAAAGACCAGTGCATAATGAGATAATCAATATAAAAACAGATTAAGATGATTCTAATAAACTTAATAATTTGTATATCCTAAAGGCTAACGTGCCAGTTAATGTGCAAAATATGCAATGTAAAGTGCAATTCTCATTTCAGGACATATACAGGGCATCGCGGGAAAAACCACTACGATGCTTGACAAAGTGACAGTGCAACTTGCTGAAATTCTAGAAGATTACATAACAATGGATTTTCTGGCGCTCATACATTTTAGGATATAGGTAGCTATATAAAAACATATATCTGCACTTTCCAGATTAAACATTAACTGCATTGCACTCCTGGTAGACCGTACATTGTATTTTAAAAAGATGGGTTTTAAAAAGTATCGTCTTAAAAACGTATAAAATTTACAAAACAGCATAAAATGACAGCAACTCTGTTTGGATAAGTCATCACAGGGCCATAAAGTATTACTGTACTGCCTAGTGATGGGGAAGGACACAAGGTGGTGTACTATACCAAGCCTTAGGCGAGTAAGAACAAAACGGTGAGATCTTCTTGTAACTTCTGTTAAGTATAGCTGGAAACCTTCACTCAAGTTATTTTCGCAATAAAAAACAGAGGTACATTGTTTGGCACAGACAAGATCTCTAGATTGTCTTGAATAACATAAGAAAGACACCTTAAGATCTAATTTGGATATACTGGCAGCTTCCTCCGGTGTTAAAAAAGGATCCAAATTAAAAAGGAGCTTGTACCAGTAATAAATATGTCTGAGCCAGGGGATATGCAAACAATGGTCCAGCCTTAGACAGTCTCTAATTACTTTTTGGGTAAATATGGTTTCGGTTTTAGACCAGATGGATCGCCATAAAGCCAATGGACGAAGAGCTATGAGATCTTTAATGTAATCTAAGCCCACCTCTCTATGGATTAGCTCTGTGGAGGCTGATGCATTCAATTGTTGTAATATATTGCTTTACATGATGGAAATTACAACCGGCAAAGGCTGGTCGGAATACACTGCAAAAGAATGTGCTAGCATGTTACAATAGGGCTTGGCAATCCGGATGACTGAAAATCCTCCAATTTCTGTAGGATGCTCTAGACAGTAGAATTCACTATGACAGATGAAATCCAGCTGGTGCATTCTACTCTTTATTTATAATTTAATCTGAAACTGGGATATTTTCAATCACCACCGAACTCTAAATCGTGCTTTAGGTGTTACATTTATACCTGCAGTAGCTCGCAATTTATCATATTTATTTGCTCAGTGACACTACATCTAGGGGTAATAATGCACCAGTTCATTGTTACCACATCAGTTAATTACCCCTGGATTCAAAGAGGTTTTTACATAAACAAGAGTATCAATATGGTTTTGGAGAAGATACCCACTAAACCTTCTTCAGGACAGCACACAATACAACAATATTTCAACATCCTAGAAAACTTTATTCTTTTCGCATTTTTAGCTCTGCTAATGGAAAATGCTGCAATGTGGGACTCATTCGGGCTGAATGGTAAAACCTGGTCATCGCATTCGAGGTTTTTCCTAGAATAAAGCCTGAAATATGAATCAAATTTCTCCTTTGAAAAGGAGGCCCCTTTTGAGGAGTTTTACAGTTACATCTAAGATTGTGTTTGGAGCACATCACGTAAACTTTCAGTGCCTTGAGTAGTTTCAAAGAATTTGCTGAGATGCTCAAGCATCCCATTGGCCAACAGTATTTTCATGTTTGTAAAATTCAAAACACTGACGATGATGATGAAAAATGCATTGAAAGGAGACTGAGAAAATGAGTGTCACATACAATGGGGGGCATATAGACTGAGCCACTTTGCGTTGCTCGTGCACTAGGTGCATGATCGCCACAAATTAAAAAGGGGGGGTCTATTTATAACCTGGTTTGCGTTGCTCTTGCGCCACGCAACGTGGTACAAAAGTGACGCAAACCTCACAATTGATTTATGAAGCCACTTAAGGCCTTGTTGTGTGACCCAGAGTGGCTACATAAATCTGGAGTAAGGCAACACAGCGCAAATCGCTGGTTTGCCGTACTCTGCCCTGGGAGGGCTTTCCATGGGCATTGTGCTGGTGGTCTCACACAACTCCCATAATTTTTGGCGCATTCCCAGATTTACCTGAACTGGTAAATCTGGGAATGCACCAAAAAGGTATGCCTTTTCAGGTGAGGCATTACGAGGAGAAATATCATTATTTCGCCTCATTAATTTCTCATTCTGCAGCACACATATAAAGAGAAATATGCCTCTCATGATTGTTGCACCAAGGTGCAAGTGTGCCTGTATTGGTGCTAGGCAGCTAAAAGGTCGTCAGCTCAGGGAAAAAGGCAGGAATGCGCCGTATTGACTTAAATATGGCACATACCTGCCCTTTCCCTGTCACGCAGTGCAGCATAGTGACTTGCTGTGCTGTTCTGCACTGCTTGATTTGGCCATACATATGACACTGGGTCTATTAAAGGGGGGACCTTAACAAAAAATTACCACTTTCATTTGAGCGAGTAGGTTTGTGGCAATTGTTATTTAGCATTCAATTCAAGATGTGTTTATACACCACAATGCTCTCCAGCCTATGAAATGTTTATAACATCTTTGTGAAATATTGATAGAATTCTACTATATTTCTGAATGTTATGCAAATATTTTGAAAAGAAAATGATGATCTAACTCGTTCACCTAAAAAATTGCCTACAGGCATACAGAACTATAATACATTATTGGGGAGATTTACAAACATTTTGCGCTGGGTTACTATCACAAAAGTGACCCTAACCAGTGCAAAATATGTTTTTTGCTATTTACTATCCAGCGCAAAACTTGTTTTGCGCTGGAAAGCATCCTCAAAGTATTGCAAAGCACTGCTTTGCGTTACTTAGTGTCTAGGGGGCGTTACATGGGTGTTCCAAGCAACCACCCACGCCTTTTGATGCAAAACTATATTTACAAAGATTTGTAGACCTGGTTCTGCGCCAAAAGTTAACGCCCTTTCAAAAGAAGCGCTAACAGGAGAAATACTTTCATTTTTCCGTGCTTTTTTAACTTTGCATGTGTTCTGCACTGTGCAGCACGCATACAAGTGGGAAAAATTTCCATCGTGTCTAGGCAAAGTATGTTGTACAAGAAGGGGTACCTTTCCTGTACAAAAGCTAAGCTAGACTCAGGCACACACACTCTAGCGCTATGGTGCTAAGGTGTGTGCATGGTGCACGGCCACTGAAATCAGCGTGATGCATGGTAAAGGGGAGGAGAGAGCCATATCTCCAAAGCTCTACCGCTCTCTCCCTGTCGGGCAAGGTAGCGCAGCCTTGCCGGAGGCTGAACTGCGTTTTGTAAATCTCCCCCTATATCTTGTTCAACTTATGTATGAAAACTATAGAGTGGCTCTGGAGGGTGGGAAAGTTGATAAAATCTGCTTTATTATTGAAGCAGAATAAAACTCGCATTATGTCCTAGGTTTTAGGACATAAATGCTACCTTGACCCCAAACACTAGGCTAATACATAATGTAAGCTAAATCTAAATCTGGTATTTGTAAAGAGTGAACCCCTCACCCCTAAGGGTCTCAAGGCACTTGGGCCCGTCGGGGAAATTAAGTGAGTTACTGCCCAGAGTCCCATGGTGCTGAGTTGAGCTGCCGCCGGCAATCGAATCGTGACCCCTGTTTTCCGGAGTCAGCCACTCTGGCCGTTGCGCCACACCTCTACCTTGCCTGCCCCACCCTCTTGTATGCATGCCTGATCATCTCAACCAATAGGCTGTAGAACAGTACACTGTGCCTAGATAATGAGGCCACTCACACATGTTGTGCAACTATTCAAGTTGGAAAAACAGATTAAGAGTAGATAAATCCTAGCTCAGCATATCTCTGATACACATTAAGCATTACTGACACCACAATGTAGAAACTAACTACATCTAAGCTTTTCTACTCTATGCTAAAGTCCTAACCTAACCTATACTACACTACTTTATCCTAATTAGCCCTAACAAACCTTACCTTAGCCTACACACTTAACAACAAATATTAAATGTCATTCCCCTTAACCCCCTTAAGGCACATGTGAAGACAGGACAAAGAAAACTATACCTAAACACAGACTACCTAGACATATACCCTAAACAAATATATATTTGCTAGGTTTAATTTTGGGATTTTAATATTTTTCTCCCCTATTTTTATCATTAACAACTACTAAAACAGCAACCCCCCCACCCAAATGAAAATGAAATTTAACCCATATCACTATCAACGATCTAGCCTACATTAAAACACTATCTACACCTAACACTAATCTAAGCCTACACTCACTAAAACGTTATACAACATGAAAAAAACAATGTCCAACTATAACTTTATAATAAGCATTTGCAATGCAATAGGGCTTGCATTTGAGAGAGTTAGAGCTATTAGCATTGTAAATGACAATGTGTTTTACTTATGTATTTTGGTTTGGAGTATAGTGGATGTATGTGATGTGTAGTGGAATTATGTAGGTTGTATTGACATTTTTTGTTGTGGAATTGTGTGGGGTGGAATTGTATGGTGTGTAGTGCATTTGTGTAGGGGAATTATGTGGTATAGTGAATAGATGGGGTGAGAGCTGCACAGAATAGATAGAAAGAATGACAGAGATAAGATAGGTAGTTTGTGAACGAAGTGGTGAATAAACTTGAGACAGAGGAGCAGAAAGCGTGTGAGAAAGAGAGAAAGAAGGAGAGAGCATGCTACGACGCATACAGAGGGAGCACCTGTGTACGCAAAAGACACCCTGAGAAGAGGAGGATAGCGTGCATTTAAGGGAGGGAAACCCTGAAAGGGTACGGGAAAGAAACTGTGCTTGAAGACGTGATGTTAACCATATGAGAGAGGTAAAAAGAGTACGGGACACCTGCTGCACCAATGGAAGCATGCATAAAGCACTAGAACTATCTCAGAATTCAGATGTTTCCATCAAAACTGGCTCCCTTGCCAGGACCATCTGCTGCAGGTCAGTCACTTCATAGTCTGGACTCATACTTTGTCAATCCATATAAAACAGCTCCGGGTTCAGTGCTGAAGCTTTCTTTTTCTGGAGACCACAAGAGCACACCCACCACTTCTCCTTACCCAAGGATAGAGGTTCAGCTGATTGTCCTTTCTCCTTCCTGCGCTGGATGAAACAGAGTGAATAAATAACGTACTTTCCAGAGTGGAACTAAATTAAGTCTTTTGAATGATTTTGTGGATGTTTTCCATTTGTGGCTTATAGGAAATGCATATTTTATGACGCCAATATGCCTTTCTCGATGAAGGAGTTGGGGCTATGACATTCATATACAGAAAATACACCAGTTTTCCTAGGGAGTTTAATTCATGAAAATTAAAGGTATGTATGTGTTCGTGTGAGGGCATATTTAAACAGTGGACACTATTGTTGTGGACTGTGGGTGTCTGTTCAGAAGACAGTGCACTCCTTCTAACTGAGTAAACAGCTCTGATCTTTGTGTTCAGCTTCACCGTGCATATATATGCACATGGGCATGCAGCAAGCTATACTATATCTTCTGATCCAAGCTTTATGCGGGTGTATAACAATTCTGTATTGAGGATTGGTAGAAAGATTGTAATTGCACATGAAATTACAACAGGAAGAAATGGTTGTGACTTTTAGTGTGAAGAGAATGTAATTGTGACTTGAGATCCTTATCGGCAGGTTGAGTGATTCATGGACAATTGAAAGACTTAACTGGTCCAGACCTCCTCGTGATGTGAGCCACAGTGAATACTAACCTCAGTACAGTACTGAATAGCCATCCTTCAGTAGGCAATTGATGGCCAGATTAATCACAGGGCAATCTATCTTGAAGATGTCAAAAGACTTCCCAACAAATATGGAAATCTTTGAGACAGAGACAGCCCACCTCTTGATGCTAAACTCATACAAAACTGAGAGCTACCTCTCCACTTAGAAATATGAAACTATGAAGAATGCCATCAGCAAAAAAATAATAATACTGGGAATATAACATTCTGTTGTATCATCTGCCAGAAAATTAGAGCTAACCATTGATAAACTGAAAAGTAGTCTCTTGGTGCACCTTTTGAGCCACGAGAGGGTCACAATCAAGTCTGCTTCATGGAACTTTTTTTTTTTTTTTAATTTTTTATTGAAGTCCATAATTATTGCAATACATTAAATACATTAAGATCAAAAATGTCCATTTAATAAAAGAGAGTTACAATCGGGCATATCATTAAATTTCCCAAAATGTATAAATATCACAGAGATTACCTAAAGCACTTAAATATCAGGGAAAAATACATTCAAAGCAAGACAATAACCCCTCCCAAACTTAATCAAAATATGTGACCCAGATTTTTTCAAACCTCCTAAGACCCCCCACCCGAAGTGCATAAATACGTTCACTTCTTCTAACCGCTTGGATTTTATGAACCCACTCCAGGGCAGAGGGAATCAAATCAGTACGCCACCTTTGCAATAGCAATGATCTAGCTACCGCCATTGAAATGTATAACATTTTTACCAATTGATCACAGATAAAAAGGTCTGGGTCAAAACCGAAAATGATTAACAAATCGTTCATTGCTAATTGGATACAACATTCAGTTTCCAAATAACAAAAAATGTCCTCCCAATACTTTTGAATCTTAGAACATTGCAGCATAATATGCAACCAATTGGCTGAGGGATGGATATTACAGCGGAAGCAATTTGCTGAGTGATTGGCGTACATTTTTGAGAGGGAAAGAGGGGTTCGGTAAAGTTGACATTTACTAAAAAACAACATCCTTCGCCAATTCGCCTCTCTTAATGTGCCAAAATTCAATTTATTAACAGCCGACCATAAATTAACAGAGATCTCAAAATCTTCATGGTCCTTCCATTTTTTAATTGCCTTTTGTCCAAGATCCAATCCCCTAATTGAGGCTAAACGTTTTCTCCATATCCCGGGATTCCTACCAGAAGTATCCTCTAGGAGTTCAGTAACCAATTGATGTTGTTTGCCAATTTGAGAAGCATCTAGCACAACAAGAAATTTAAGGAGGACATTATATGACCCTAGAAGAATAAAATCATTAGTAATTACTTGCGACATTTCAGTCAAAGTCAGTCATCCTCCATTCCTCAGAAAGTCTGAGACCTTACAGAAACCTACCGAAGCCCATTTTGCAGTAAGTTCTGACGATTGCGTAATTCCTGCTAATGGTAGAATGCTGGATAATAAGGAGGCTGAATTAATTACAGGAATAAAGTATCTTTTATAAAGTGCTTGTTGTGTCTTAAAAAACCAATGGAGACACTTATAGCGTACCAATTTGGGAGATTTGAAAATTAAGAGAGGGGAGTGGATCTGAATTTCCTTACACATAAGATCCACAAAACTATTGATAACATTTTTTGACTGTAATTCAGGTTTAAATCTAGATAAATATTGTGCAAAATAAGCATAATAATAATCCCTGAGATTCGGAAGAGCTAAACCTCCTTGTTCCACTTCTTCATATAAAGTGCTGAGTGCAATACGTGATGACTTTTTAGCCCAAAGGAAAGCTGTAAACATTGATTCTACTTAGGCGAAAAATGAACCTGATAAAATGCATGGGATAGTGGAGAACAAAAAATTAAACAGAGGGAGAACAGACATTTTAATCAAGGCCACCCAACCCAGAATGGATAAAGGGAGAGAATGCCAGCGTAAAAACAAGGCCTGAATTTTTTCGAAGGAGCGGTGTGAAATTTAGATGGTATAAATCACTAACTTTTTCTGAGAAATATACCCCCAGATATCTTTTAGGTTTGGTGTTAACACAGGGAAGAATATCAGGGTGCAGATCCCAGCTTGCTCCGCCACATTGTAGAATTTCAGTTTTTCTTTTATTAATACGGTACCCACCTAAAGCCTCGTAATCTTCAAAAAGCTGAAAAACTTTAGCCTGAACCTCTATCTCTGGCTCAATAATAAGCATTATGTCGTCAGCATATAATTTCAGCTTCGCCATAGATGGAAATGGAGGACAGATATCGGCACAGTTCCTTATTGCTATCGCCAACGGTTCGATAAAAAAAGCAAATAAAACCGGCGATAAAGGGCACCCCTGCCTTGTGCCGCGTTTTACTGTAACCCGCCCAATCACCGACGTATTAATAATGACATTAACTTCAGCATTATTATATAGATTTAAAATCAAGGTCATAATCTTGGGAGGAATACCAAAATAATCTAGAATCCTGAACAGTGTCTCCCACACAACGAGGTCAAAAGCCTTCTCTGCGTCTAATAAAAGGACTAATGCGGGTATCCTCTGTGTATCAAAATAGTCGAGAGCCTCAGTTAAGTAGTGTGTATTAGTAGCCAGCTGCCGACCAGCAATAAAACCATTCTGATCCGAATGGATCAGTTGCGCCGCATATTGATTAAACCAAAGTGATAACAATTTGGTGACTATTTTATAATCTGAATTTAATAGCGTTATCGGGCGATAAGAGTTCGGATCCTCCCTGTTCTTATCTTTTTTTTTTAAACTTACTATATTACCCTGTCTAAAAGTCTCTGGTATCCCGTCCCCCTTCAATTAAGAATTTATTAATTGAAGAAAAAATTCTGCAAATTAGCTAAAAAAGATTTTTCAAAATTCAGGTGGATACCCATCCGGGCCACAGGCCTTGCCGCTTGGGAGATTCTTAATGACTCCCTCCAACTCTTCCATAGTAAAGGGACTTGCCATCGATAATTTTTCTAAACCTGAAAGCGTGGGTAATTCATTTTTCTGTAAGAAACTTTCTAATAATGTCATGTCCACCGTCTCTTGTTGGCCTTAAATAGACACATAATGCCGTAGCATTATTTCCCCAATTGTGGCTTGGTCATCTGTACGCAGGGTAGTTACAGGGCATTTCAGTGCATTAATTTGATTTATAGCAGCTTGCTCCCTGGCTTGCTAGGCTAAAAACCTACCAATAAAATTGCTTTCCTCATAGATTTTTTGACGCAGTTGTTGAGAGGAACCTTCACTCTGAGCGTGGTAGTTAGCACTAAGTTCCCGCTTGGCCTGATCAAACTGGCGCTGATTAAGCGCCGAGGGGTTCTTAACAAATGCGGAATAGGAGGTTTGGATTTTCTGTTCCAAAATTCTCTTATCTTCCCTAACTTTTTTTACAATTTCGGCATCTTTACCAATAATTAGCCCCCGAATAAAGGCCTTAAGTGCATCCCATACCACGCTCACAGGTGCAGATTCACTATTTCATAGTAAAAATTCCTTAATCTCCGTCCCAATAAAACCCACCCAAGCCTCTTCATTAATATATTGTCTGTTCAACGACCAATGTTTAGGTGATCTAACACAGTCCTCTAGCTGCACCTCGAGCACCAACATTGCATGATCAGAGAAACCATTATGTAGGAATCTCTGCTGGTTGAAACACAGCCTCCGGGAGACCAGAAAAAGTCAATCCGTGAAGAGGTACGGAATCTACCTGACCAGCACAAATATGCTATTTTGACAGGAAAGGCGGCACGCCAGGGATCCTGTAGATCTAGGGTTCTTTCATAGTGTTGTAGGGTTCTAAAAGATTTAGGTTTCAACTGCCGTTTGGCCTGCACTGATGAGTCTATTTTAGGATTCATTAAGACATTAAAATCGCCCCACAATCAGATCACCAGAAACCTGCATTAAGGACTGAAACAAATCCTCATAAGTCTTAGTGTTGTCCTCAACTGGGGCATATATACTGACAAAAGTAATTGGTCTCTGGCTTTGTCTAAGAATACAGGTAACCCAGCACCAGCGGCCCTGTTGATCTTTCTCAAAATTAAGAACCTCCGCCTGAAGATTTTTATTTAAAAATATTGCTGTCCCCCTATGGGAAGCCGAAGATGAGGAGATGTCCAAGACCTAAACATAGAAAAATCTGGCAATTTTACAGTTGGTATATGGGTATCTTGTAGAAATATCACCGCCGGGTTTTCTGTTTTAATGCATGATTCAATTGCCCACATTTTTTTTGATTGTTTAGACCTTCACATTAAAAGAAACCACCCTTAGCAATTCTTTACTAGCCATAGTTAAAACCTAACCTGACCCAACACCCAATACATATACTGCCCAAAGTCCAAGTCAAATATAAATGTATAGGACATAAATGCATTTGCAATAAAAGGACTTCATTTTTTTCCATTCCCAGCCCACGTACCCCCTTCCCCAAAAATGTGGAAACCCCCCCACCAACCACGCTAACCACATTTCACCCCCCCCCTCCAATATGGGTGTCATGTAATTACACCCGAGTGATTAAACCGCTATCCCCCCCAGCAATTCTCAATTTTATCAAATATATTGAAACATATTGAAGCATGCCCATACTATATGAATCAAGTGACAAAAACCCCCAATTAAGATCAATTATAATTAAGAGGACACCTTGACCCCTTGACTTCCGAAAGAACAGGGGCAAAAAAAAAACAAAAAAACACAACTTTAGGTGGCCCCACAAATTATAACAATTCATCATGATGATAATAACTAATATTTTAATTCATATCCCAGAACCCCCTACAAAATCTCTATCAGTAGTTTCTGGGCCTCATCCAGATCAAAGCACCCAACATAGCCTTAAAAGGGGCCATCAATAAATGAAGCCACAGGAAACTGTAGCTTAGCCCCCCGAAACCCCACAGTACCCTAGCCCAAATGATTGTAATACTAATACTAAACAGAATCTTTCCCTAAATCCCAGAGCCCTGCGAAATTTCTTTTAGTAATTTCTGGCCTTCATCCAAATCAGAAAACATAAAAAATGTGCCCTTAACCAGAACCTTCAATTTAGACTGCTGGACGATGGATGCATGCGCCCCATTTGCTTTAAATAAATTGAGGATCTTTACGAATTCTTTCCTTCTACGCGCCGCCACAGCAGACATATCTGTAAAATACGACATTTTGCAGTTTCATTCACTGGGAATTGTCTCTGCTGGACTGCTTTAGACAATATCCTCTCTTTTATGCGATAGTCTGCAAAATTTAGTAAAATTGTCCGTGGTACCATAGAATTCGCGAATGGGCGGGCAGGAACACGATGAGACCTGGTAATAGTAAGGTCACCTTCAAACTCTGGGATAACCTTTTGTTTAATAAATGAGTCTACCCACTGCAGGGTTTGAGAGCCCTCAATTCCTTCCGGAATTCCCACTATTCAGAGATTAGCCCTCCGGGAGTAATTTTCTATCTCCTCCAGTTTATGCTCAAGGGTATGGTTACATTTAACCTCCGCTTTGGCTTCTCCCCTTACAATGGTCAACTGGTCCTCCAAGGCTGAAATCCTAGCCTCTGCCTCCTGCAACTTAACTGGAAGGATTGACATTGTGCCTTCGGTACTCTCTAGGCGTTGAGAAAGAGAGTTCAAGAGTTCAAGTTCAGCTTTCTGAGTTCTTTTCAGCTCACGGACCTCCTCCAGAATTAAGTTCAGCATATCCTTAACACTCATCTGAAAATCCCCAACTGGTTCCAAATTGGGGCTAAAGATAATCTGGGGAGGGTCCACAGCAGAAGCGATGCTCCCTTCAAAAATCCTCTCAGAAGAGATCGTACCTGCTAAGACTGCAGGTTCTTGTGAAGGTGCCTGGGCCTGGACCTGGATTGATGACTCAATTTGGGAAGTCAGTATTGTACTGGAGGTATTAGATATAGTAGCAATCGATTCTGAATCTGATACATCAGTATTTTCCGAAATTCCCTTGATTCCTAAATGCCCCACTTGTCTCCCTGTCTGAACAATCGGGAGAGTTAGGGATATTGACTCATTTGGATTGGATATTTGCTCCAGAAAAGTTTCTGTGATGGCAATGGGACCAATGGAGCCAGCTATCAATGCTGCTGCTGGTGTTGTTAATGCTGAAGGAGAAATAGCAGCCGAGGATTCCATTAGAAAATTCCTTAGAGAGCTTGGGGCCAGAGCTAGAGCCCGGAGAAGGAGACTGCAGAGTTGCTTTATTCAAAAATAATTAAAATTGTTTGGCTTCTTTTGTTACTCTCACTTTTTTAGGAGCTTCGGACCCTGAGATGTCTTGCGGAGTGAATCCAGGCATAACTGTAACCGTATTTTTATCAGCCACATCCGTTAAACCATTTTGATCCAGAGGTAGAGCAGAGGATGGAACTTTTCCTCAGAGCTCTCAAAGGTCGAATCGGGGTCAAGCTAATTTGGAACGCTTTCTTTACAGGCCAGTCTAGCAGTTTCTTTTATCTCCTTGGCCTGAGCACGGCGAGTTTTCACCTTAAGGCAGGCATTAAGCAATTTCCCCATTCTAGCTGCAATTCCACCAGGGACGCCGCCTTGCCACTCCTTGTAGCCCTTGGAACAGTAATATGGCGCTTATAATTAAACTTATACGCCCTATAAGGAATAAAGATCAAAGTTCAAAAGGGCATCCACAGCATCTTTCCCCTTTATAGAGCATGGGGTTAGGTCGAAAAAGTGAGGCAGGTGGAGCCAAAAAAAAAAATAATAATCTAGACTATTACCAGCTAAAAACAGGGCATGGAGAGGCAGTAAAAAAACCAAAAAAAAAACAGTGGAGCCCAAATCTGTATTGACTAAAGCAAGAAATACAGCATGCCGAGCCGTTGTTTATTTTGAGATCAAAAAAAAAAATGTCCAAGTTCAATATTTTATTGCTATTGCTGCAATATGCTTAGAGAAAAAAAAAATGCAACGCGCGTGTATACGTGCGTCCACCACTGCCACAGTCTTATTGCCTGCCTCTCCTTACCTCCAGCCGGCTCTTATCCACACCTGGCAGCCTCCATTCGGGCAGAGTTCGGGTGAAAAAAGGCTCTAGGAAAGCTCCCTTGTTGTTAACAGCTCCGTTGCTAACATCAAAAAACGGAGAGGGAATATGTCGATTCTCTGCAACATTTATGCCTGTTTTATTAATCCACTTCAGTCCCCGTAGCCACGCTCTCCAAACATCAAAAAGGGGCGAGAGCGCCGACGTCCTGCACCCGATTTCAGTCTGATTCAATCCGCCATTACCGGGGGGGGGCGGGGCTTCGATCACCTACGGCTACGCAGCGTGGTGCTCCGCGGCCGTCATCCTTTTTTGATGTAAAGAAATTACACTAGAAGTGAGCAGATGTTCTAAGGGTTGATTGAGGTCTTAAGCAGGTAGTTACCATCTAGCATGCCAGTTCCCCTACAGTCCCTTTATACTTTTAGAAGCTGTAGAAGGATCCTTCCCGCAGCTCAATCCACCACCTGTCCATATAAATTACAGAATTAGAGAGCAGAGAAGAAAGAGTGGAGGAGGTGAAGCATCTCTAACTTACCTTACTTCTTTCCAAGTATAGAGAATTCTTGGGTGAAAGCAAACACTGTTCTGAGGGCTTTCTCATGCAGCAAGGTGCTACAGGAAAGGTAGCATGGAAAGGATTTCAGAAGAATACAAACATTAAAATATTTACTCTCCGAGATCAATTTGAAAGAACAAATCTTGAATGTCAGATACTTTAGTCATAGTGATTAAACATATTACACTAAGCAATGATTGTATAAAATTGGAATATTGGTGACATCATTGAATAGCAGATCTAAGCTGTACATTGACAAGAAAAAAATCAAATAATTTTGTACTAGTCAATTTTTGATGTATCCTGATTGAGTAGGTTTGAAATATGAAAATGAAAGTCATTTTGTGCACACTGGCCGATAAGCGGATACTGTTTAAGACACATTTATTTTACTCCTGTATATATTAATGGCGTTTTAATATGAGTATTCATTTTAATCTATTTATTACTGGGCACCTTAATGGAGTCTTTAATGTTAGTTCTAAAGAGCTATTCTGTGTGTATGTAAATATATGTATGACAATAAGCTTACACTGATTTTTCACAAACAGATAAAAATACATTGTTTAAATATAAAACACGAGCTTTGCGTTTTTTGGTTTGGATATAATGTTATGTTATCTAATTTATTGATTGTTCTCATCTATTTTTAGAGAGACATAAATTGTATAAATTTCTTAGATTTTGAAGAGTGGCAGAACCACCTTTTCACATACAGTGGTAGTTCAAGAAGCAGTCAGGCTGGCTTTACAACTCAAATGTTATTACTGCAGTAGTGGTGCCATTTTCTTAAAACTGTTGAACAGTAAGTCTACGACCTGAATTTAATAAGGGTAATAAATACAGGTTTTTCTACAATGATGGTGCAGCGAGCAATTGGCACTGCTTAGTACCGGAGCAGTTAGTTCTCTGATCCTAGAATGTAAGTGAATAGATCTCTGAGAACAAAGGAGACCAACACTGATCGAAACAAGCCCACATACAGCCCTGCCTCTATTCCGCCCCATCCCCCAATGAGGGGTGGATCTCAGCTGCCGACTCCTGACCTGCAAGTCAGTGTTCCAGCCTCAGTGGCGGCTCAACTGCCTGGGAATCTGGTCAAATCACTTAATCACCCCGTACTCACGCTATATAATTATACAAATTTACATAAAAAAGCAGCTGAGATGGGGTAATGTAAATTAAAGGTAAATTAAACAAGCATTGGCCAATGCAGGAAAATATACTACAGCTAATAGAACTGGAGGTAAAGTAAGTGGCCCACACAAAAACCAATGAAAAGCCAGGAAAGAAAGGGGGCGGGATGTAAACCCTTTGCAGTGATTCCAAAAAAACAAGTCCAATCCCTCTTTAATAGAAGCCCAAACCAAGCAAATATCCTATTAGAATAGCTGTCGGTAAAGATCAAAAAGTGCAAAAAGCCTAATAAAAAAAATTCAAGCAATGGACCGTAAGCCACGGTGGGGGAGGCAGCATTATAAAATGCAGCAGTAACACAGCTGTGGTATCAACAGGAGGTGGGAGGAAGAATGCTATATTTGAATGTAAGCAGCTAAGGCGCTGAAGCTAAACACAGGTAAACAGTAACAGACCAGGAAACCAAAGAAAAAATAGTCCCCAAAAAACAGATAAAGAACCATAGCAGAATGAGACAGTACTAAGTCCCTGCTCTGTGGGGGGAACAGAAGAGAGAAAGGAGGGACAAAGAGGGAGAACTGACCACTAACAAGCAGGGAATTTTGAAAAACACTGATATAGACAAATGAAAAGCAATGTCAAGAAAGAGGATGGACTTGATGCCAACAGACCGATTACAGCAGGTCTTAAAAAGACAGCTGCGCTGCCTAGCTCGACCTAAAAACAGCATTTGGGGGACCGGTTATGGCTTCAATTTAGGTGAGGCATTCACAATTGGAGGCCCAGTGCTCCCTTTATGTCCTCCAAATATGCGAGGACCTGGTCCATTTTATGTTCCACTGTTGCCATCCTTTAATGTCAATTGGAGACTTCCCTCCTGTCCTCCCTGCTGAAGGCTGATGGCTGTGCTGGTGGGGCAGATGGTGCCGGTGTGGCAGGTGGGGCAGGTGCAGCAGGTGGAGCAGGTGGGGTAGCTGGAACAGGTGTGGCAGGTGCTGCAGATGCAGCTTGTGGGGCAGCTGCGGCAGGGTGGCAGGGGGTCCAGGGTGTTGTGTACCAGAGGTGCTTGGCACAGAATCTGTAATGGCGTGCTGGCTTGCAGTGGCAGACTCATTGCTCTGGCTGTGGCAGCTCTTGGGGCACCTTGGGGGAAACTGTGTCATCTGCCACCTGCATTTTCCTCCTCATATCGTTGCTGCATAGCCCTTTACCCCTTGGCAAGCCTCTGGACATGGCGATACATGTCCTTACGGAGCTTGAAGGCTTGGGCCGCTTCAGGTGTCATGTTGCCTGTAAGAAAAACATCACATGGCAAGATGTAAGAAACTGGACAAACAACAATGGGTAACTAGTCCATCACATCTCATGTTTACAAAAACAGGAAGGTAACAGTCTGTTACAACTTGAAACTTGGTGGGACCACTCCAATGTGTAGTCAAAGTCAACTCACAACTTCAAAATCAGACCTTTAGTGTAATGAATGGAATAGCACATATCAATGGCGGAGCTCTACAGCATCAGTGGATGGTTTACTAAGTGAAAAAAATGAGATAAATATATAATCAGACTGAGTCCACCAGGAGAACGTATATGAGGAAACTGATTTCCAGGCCCCTTGCACCCCCAGGTCATAACCTTTACTCATACTTATAGAATGCACTGGGTGTTCTAGGGGCATACAATTAATGCCAAAGTGTTTCAACTGTACAAAAGTCACTCATCTGCCAGCTACAATGCTCTACATAATCTGATTTGCCTTCACAGCTACATTTCCAGAGTTCATCCTGTACTCATCTACTAGAAGCATGAGTACTTGTATGTCACAAGCAGCTTGGCGTCCCACATTGCTAAATATAACTGCACCCATGGGAAGTAATACAGGGTGCAATGGGGTGAAGGGTAGTTGAACACATTACAATGTACAACAATACAGATCTCAATGGCAGCCTGTTGTAGTTCTGGGGTGTACCAGTCATCCAACCATCAGGTTTACGACAGGTCCCAACATGTGTCTGAGACATGCTCATTGTATCAATCACGGTCACTGACAAGTGTAGCTGTAATGCTCTGATCCTCAGTTATCCCCATATCCTGCAAGTGTGTACATGGCACCCCAGTGCGGCAATCCGGCCATTGACATCACCAACATCACTTTTTTGTATTTTGTAGCCTTTCTCTACACTGTGAAACACAGATGCAGATGTCAGAAAGACCTGTGGCAAGGCGATAGTGCTACAGAAACTTCACAAGGTTACCATACTCCCCCAGTCACAATGGCCTACACCATGTGTTGTAAATAATGTCTAGCCATCCACTGTGGTCAAATGCTTCCATGTACACATGCTACACTACCAAGCAGGCATATGTATTTGCCTAAGGGTTAGCAATTGATGTTGCTGTTTGACTTCACGCCACTACACCAATTGCAGGTACCTGGTGCAACAAGTGAACACAGAATCAAGATTTGTAGCTGCATCATCAGGTTACAGCATCATTTGTTATGTGGAAGGATGGGCCCAATGGGTGGTATAGTACTGAATATCTGTGTGCAAACATATACCGAGGTATTTTTTCAGCAGAATGGTGGAGTGCAGAGTCATGCCAAAACTGATGATGACATTCGGAAAATGCATAGAAGCAAGGAATTTACATTACGGGGCACTGCTGCATTTTTCCAAGCACCAGTTCCATATTTAGCTGCCTAGTACCAATGCAGGCACCATTGCACCATAGTGCAAGGGTGCCTGTGTTTGCGCTAGGCAGCTAAATATGACACCAGTGCTTGGGAAAATACAGGGGTGCCCCCTAGCATAGTCCATACGGGGCATCCCAGAAGTTCACAAAATATTGGAGTGCAGCGCAGCAAAGTTTGCAGCAGGTCCACACTCCAACATCTTCTCATAAATATTCCTCATTGTGGGTGAGGTAATATTCATGTCATGCACACACAATGAGGGATCAACACTATCCAGGATTAGTCATCACAAAAACACATTTGAGGGTCAAACATACATGGACTAAGGCACTCACCAGTGGATGGGAGTCCTTGAAGGCATCAATGTCCATTTGAGTGAACAATGGATGCCCAGCTGCAAAACAGTAAATAAGAAAAATGATCAGTCATCGTGTGGCAGATGTATGATGTATAATGTGTCGTCACAAACTAGCTGACTACAACGTCTAGTAATTTCAAACGTGTTGGTTTTATGTTGCATAGAGGAAGGGTTGAGAAATGACAGACACACACAACACATGCCCAATGCAAGTTGTGTTGTACATGACAATCCTGGGACAATATGTACTTCTCTTGAGACTACAATTTGAGAGTGGTAGTCACATCACTCATCACTAACCCTCCTATTACCAGTCAGAAGACACCTAACCTACATCACTTGTATTTCAACCAATGCAAGGTGTTGCTGTTTTCCATCTCACCAGCACATCAGACTCTGCGACATCAGCCTACCACAGTACTCACATACTTTGGTGCATATAAACAATCCCCATATTGCCAAAGGAGCAACAATTTTTGGATGGTCGGGTGTTGATGCATCATGTTCAATATTTACAAGGTGGCACAGTGCCACTTAGGGTGTCTTGGGCCACCTTGTAAATATGGCCCTTACCACTGCAGTCCGCTACAGCAAAGTGACAGGCAATGGGTGTTGGAGTGGGAAATCAGAACAAAACACCCATTGGTTTTGCACTGCCCCAGATTTGCAAGTCTAAGGCAACCCCAAATCTAACAACAAGGAGGCGTTAGGATGGCCATACATGGGCTAATGTCATTTCTCCACATATTGTGCTCTACATATGCATACTTCATTCTGCAGCACACACAGAAGTATAAAATCACAGGGAGATGTTGTTTTTGTTTAGGACGTTGTCCCTTCATGCACAAAAACAATCACCCCTGCAGCGTAGGAACCCTCTGAACATGGCAGCATTGTGCCTATGAATGTGCTAGACAGGTAACTTAATATAAGCCCTGTGGGATGCACATGGGTAAATCTTCTCTCTCTCAAATCCATACGGTGAATCCCTGTGCTGTAAAAATGTCGGACTGAGGCACTGGCAAATTGAGCACAGCTCCCTAGTCTGTGGATTTTGGGTACACATGCCCCTATGTTCAGTTTGACATGCCACAACACGTTGCACATATCTATTGGCCACAGTAGGCATGGAGTCCTCATGCTGTTTCCAACCTGACATGTCAACATTGTAATAAGCTGTATACATAGGACACACAGTGTGAAGGCGAACAAAATGTTTCTATGCTTACCACCTTGTTTGCCAACGAAGAGGCCCAGGTTGTCCAGGAGGTCGCCCTACCGCCCAACACAATCCAGCCAGCGATGTTTGAGTTGCTGGACCGTCCTGTCCAGACAAACGATGCGCAGCATATGCCTCCTGATACAGTCCCAGCACACTTTCCGTATCTTGACAGGGTACCCCTCTGACACACGACCCCCACTCTCAACCATCCAGGGGTAAAAGTTGGCCAGCTATTGGAATGCATCAGATGTATCCTCCAAAATCAGCACCTCCCTCCCTTCCCCCAACGTCTTCTCCCACAGTCCTATGCACTCTAAGAAATTAAAACCCACCCAAAACTTACACTAACTGACCAATAATTAACTATACACCCAGTAGATAGACCCCAGACAATACAAGAGCACAAATGCAAAAAACACGACAAATATGTGACACAGGCTTAACAGGGACAGTTGAGACGGCAGACTAGACACCACAAGTACACTTTAACCACACACAATCTGCAAACACCTCCAGACACAACCACAAAGCTCAAAGGACAGTAACAGTGTGGGGAATAGTGAAAGTGTGCAGCACAATGCCTGGGTACAGGATGCATGCTTACATCACTTCCTGTGCGTTTGCGGCACGTTTTTTATAGTTTGCCTGATGTTTTTTGCCGCTAGATTCGATTTATCATTGACAAATCATGTATTTTTTTGTATTTTGGCTATGAAAACTTCACGCTAGCGTGTAATGTGGTAAATTTGTTTGGCACTAAATGGAATTAGGTCTGTAATTGTACCATATTTGTAGCTGTTGCATGCCTGGCAACAGTCTATGGAAATGGCATGTGACAAATGTTGTGTATGTGGCTTACCTTGGTCGAGATGTCACTGGCTTAATATGTGACTAGGCTCACAACATGAAATTCTTCACAGATACATGCCTCCCATACATCACAACGTTTGAGTGGCAATGCATGCAATTTTACATGTTACACTGTATTTCATATGTTGTATGTGTGCCTATATATGTGGCAAGTACTTACCCCATTCCAGTAAGGTGTGTACCACTGTCATGGGGTGGAGACACACACATATGTGAAAACCAAATATTTGAGGGCATGCATACAAGGCACAAACGCCAGAGTAGCGGCACTTCTGTTTATGCTCTGTTGGTGTTAAAAACATCCCCATATTTACAGGGTGGCGTAAGCCACTTAACGTGAATTAACGGAACCTTGTTCATATTTCCCTTACCACAGCAGTCCGCTACAGCAAAGGGGTGAGAAATTGGTATTGGGTTGGATGTTTCACCACAACATCCATAGCTTTTGACAGGTCCCCAGATTTACACATCTAGGAATGTGGCAACCTTGAAACCTCTGAAAAGGTGACGTTAGACAGGCAAAACCTTGAGTAATGTGTTAAGTTCTCCTGCGTTTCTGCTCATTCCATGTGTGCTGCATCCTGCATCCTTTCTTTGGCAGTCAGGCAACCACTGCAGGCCAATCCCCCAAGCAGCACTTCAGCTTAGGGACAGTCTCTACTCAGTTTCTTCAGGTTCCTCTCCTCAGCAAAGGTTTCTTCTTCTTGTCCAAAAGTGATCTAATTCTCTGGGGTTTGGGACCCCTCTTTTATACTAAGTTTATCTTTGTTCTTTGAAGGCAGAGAGGCCTTTACCTAGTCCAAACCAGTTCTAGTCAGTCCTGTAGCACTTTGTTTACATGACTCCTTCTTTCCTTTCAGAGAACAGGGCAGAGACATCAGACTCACCACAGGAGGTGGAGCCAGCATTGTGGAGGGAAGGCACAGCTCTATTCAGGTCCCAGGTGCAACTCCTCCCTCCCATCTAGATGCAGATCTCTCTATTTACCACTGGGCTGACTCACCCTGTCTCCTGGAATCCCCCAGCGCCGTCACTCAAACTCCAGACAAGGAATACACAACCTAGCAGAGGCATGTTTGGATGGTTTGACAAGAAAATACCTACTTTCTAAAAGTGGTATTTCCAAACACAGAATATTAAAACCAACTTCATTAAAAATATGTATTTTATCATTCTGTTTTCAGGCATGCTAAATTCAAATTTCTACCATGTACCCTGAGTCAGTTAGGATTATAAGATGTAATAATCAAACTGCCCATTCTGGCCGTTGGAGAACAGGTAGCCTTGCAATAGTGAAAAACGAAAATGGCTGTAATTCACTATTAGAACATGCAACATACACCAGGGCATGTTCTACCTTACAATGCACCCTGCCCTTGGGCCTACCATAGGAGTGTCTGATATAAAGAAAATTGAATGTTTAGGGACTGGCAAGTGGGTGCACTTGCCCAGTCAGCATGACAGTACCAGACTGCATGCAGGCTCTGCAATGGCAAGCCTTAGAAACACTTTTACAGGCTGCTTCTGTGAGTGGCACAACTAGTGCTGCAAGCCCACCAGCAGTATTTGGATTACCAGCCCTGGGCACTCCTGGTGCACTGTACTAGGGTCTGACAGGTAAACCAAACCAACCAATCATGGAATCACTAATTCATACATCAATTTACAATATGGACCACTTGCACTGTGGCACTGGACAGCAGTGGCACAGTGCCCAAAGCATCTAACACCAGCAAAAACACATGAGGCAACAGCGAAAAATGAAAGGGAGAATCACGCCAAGGTGCCAGGTCTAACACATATTAAAACCTGCTTTGAAGATAAAGGAAATAAGAACATGTAGGCAGGCAAATAAGGCTTGCTTCTAAGGCGAGGACCTCCAACTAGCCTGCTGCCTTGTCCAATTTCTAGACAAAGCAGACATTTTTTTAACTTCCAACTTGCAGACACTTGGTAGGGCCACCTTATGATTCACTTAAGTTTCATCTGCCTTGGTATCAGGGCCGAACAGAATCAGTACCTGCTCGTCTCACTTACTGGGAGATATGTAGCGTCAGAATGCCTGCACTATCTGCAACCTTATAAATGCAATAATCTTAAAACTTTTAAATGACCCTCTCCTTTTAACAGATCAATTTTAAAACCTGCGATTATGGGCTGGCACAAGTTACCAAGCATATAAGGGCTCAAACTTTAAACAACTCACCCATCATTGTTTTATCAAAGTGTATTTTAAAATAGGGCGTTATCATATTGTACATTTTGATATATTGTTTTACATTTGCAATGGTTTTTTAGTAATAACGTAATAAAGGTTATCGTATCTTATCGCTCACATTAGTAAACGCTGTTGCTTTCGCAGTTATCACATGGATAACCCATGTTTCAGTGTTTGCGAGTGTTGTAAGGCAATTTAAGCTTATTAATGTGTGGAAAGATGAGTAATACACATTGGTTGTATTTCAAAACATTTAACAACCTATACTTATAGTGACACGTGTGTGTGGTTTAGTGGAAGTATCACCTGCAACACCGGACATTATGTGAATAATTGGTGAATGATGTTGTCCCTCCATTGTAATGCTGTAACAGTTGGTCTTGCTACATTATCCTTTTCTTCTCCAGCCTCCCAATCTTCCAGGTGACTCTGGTCACCATTGTAATGTAGCCATGGGACATTTGTCCGCCCACATATTTTATGTAAGATACAGAACACCAAGATGATTTTACACACCATTGGCAGTGATAAAAGAGGTCTGCCCCCCAGATAAATCTATGCACCGGATGCAGGATAACTGGACTCCTAAACTCTGATCAATGATGGACCTGGTGCTGCATAGGGCACAACCGACCAAGGTAATAGTAGTTCCTAATGGTGCCCCATCTGCATTTTGTAGTTGACATGCACTACAATTTTTCTAGTACCATGTTTTGTTGTAGCTAGTACCATGTACTCTGCGAGATGATTGGTTTGTGTGACAGACATGAGTGGATCAAAAACAGTATGCCAGAAGTGTAATGTGAAAATATGATAAAAATTCTTACAAAATGAAATGTTAGTTTTGCGAATGTTTATTTATATACATACTCATATTTTTCAATTTACTACATTTTGATGTTATGATTTAATTGATATGTCAGTCTGTAAAGAAATTTAAGATGATTGCATCCCTCCGCCGTGTTGCTGCTGCTGTACTAGCAGGTTGCCTCAGCTCCTCTTCTTCTTCTTCTTCCTCTCCCTCCTCTGGTTTTTCTGGTTCGACTTTGTCTTCTGGCAATGGTACGTTTGTCCATTCACATATGTTGTGGAGGATATAACATACAATAATGATTTTGCAGACTAGGAGTGAGGAATATAGCATTTGTCCACCAGATACGTCCAGTCCGCGAAAACGGGATTTGAGGACACCAAAAATCTGTTTCATAATTGACCTGGTGCGGCCAAGAGCTACATTGTAGTCCATCTATGCCTGGGTTTGTGGATTCTTGAATGCTATCATCACCCATAGCATCAATCCATACCCTTGGTCAGCTGAAAAAAAAGGAGAAAAGTGTTACTTTAGTCTGCATTCATGATGTGGGTGAGAAGTACATTAGTCACCATTGTGTCCAGTGTCAATAAAAAAAAGTATCAATTGGTAAAGGCTTACAAATTACTACACAGCCATATGCTTTGTTTCCTGTGATGTCTTCATTTCTTGAGATTCCGCAAAATGCCAATGCCTTGTAGGATTTGATTAGTCAGCAATGACAACATGTACTTTAAGATTTCTTAGGGAAATTGTCTAACAAGTTTTGCTTGTGTGGAAATATGGGTGCCATTCCAAATTGTGAATCCTCATCCTTACAATTACATGACACATGGCAGTAGCTGTAGGAGTTTCTTTCTTCTGGCACACATTTGTGATGCAATGTCTTAATGCATCTACATTTTTATATATGTCAGGCATGGACATGAAATTGGATGTATGTTAACCTGTGAGATGTTTACCTACACATGGTGGTGCACAGTGTCCACTGTGGGTAAACTATACAGAATTAGTAGATGTGTTGTGAGGTTGAACAGAACCTTTGAACAAGCAGACTGTGTACATTGCCACGTAAGACACCTTGGGGGCAGTGTAGGTCATAGCTTGGAAAGTAATTGGGATCTATTCATGATGTGTCTGTGCTGACAATAGCAGTGCAGATTTCCTCTATGACACTCATAAAATGCCCTTGGAAATGTTATTGTTAGCTATCATAAGGGATGTGGTGGGTGTATGAGGGGGCATCACTGCACAAACTGGACCGTTGGATGAGATTTGTGGTGATTCAGTCACTGCAATTCTTTACATATGTAGAATGGATGTGATGTGTGTCTTTGATTTGTGATGTAATGCTGCATTGTTGAGAGTAACTATTGCAGTACTACTGTATGTCCATGTTTTGCAATCTCACAGAAGTGTGTTATGTCATCTCTCGTCTTGGCCATGGGAATGACTTGTGGGACACAGAGTTTACACAGGGAATGCCTTGCTTTCTCAATGTCTATTTGTACCTGATCATAAAGATTTATTGTTACATGAGTGTCTTAGAAAAGATTTGGTTGTGCACATGGGTCCTCGTGTTGTTTTTTCTGCCACTGTGCATCAATGATTGTTGAAAAGGCTGATCCAATCTGCATTCAAAGTGAAGTGGTGGTATGTGATTTTCTTTGACATACACAACATCCATGTTATTCTATGTTCAATTAATGACAATATGGTGTTTTTGGAAGAAACAAAAAGCAGCCACCATTGCACCATTGAACACATGTGCCACCTTGTTGTCAGGACATAACGTTAGGTTATGTCACAGATTCCCAAAACATTGTCATGAAATCTGTGGTTTTCCCTCTTACAATGTGCACTTGAGATTACTGGTCCTAATCATAGTGTAGATGAGGATGAGCCCTATACTTATGTATCCTCTTTTGTAACTCAGCGGGTGGCATGCCACTTGCATACTATCACATGGTCCCTGTACATTGGATGTGTGTAATCATGCTGTGGCCTAAATTGTCCTTGACTGGGAAAAGGTAACACATTGTCCATGGTATACAATATTGACATTTGCAAACTGTGTGATGTCCTCTTTAGTGGCCTGCCTTACTTCATACCTATTAGGCCTTGCAATGTTCTACAGACATCTTTCACATTACCAGGTAGACATGAAATGGACATGTGCTCCACCATAGCATCATGATAAATGACAGTCGAGGGACTAAGCAAGTATGGCCCACATACACCAGTCTAATGGGATGAGGATCCCATTAGACTGGTTTATGTGGGCCATACTGGCTTAGTGAGTGTCAACATGTGCGACGTATTACCTATATGTTGTACTTTAGCCTTATATGTTTGGAGATAAATGGTGCCACAGCAATAATGTATGCACAGTAAAATTCAAAACATTAACAATTTGACATTGTTTTCCTACATGATTGAGTGCCTTGTGGTCTGTCATGTTTTAGAGATGTACTTACCAGCACGTAGGTCATTCCCATAGGCCCCATTTTGGAAACGCTGGTCGATGGCAGATTGTAGGAAGATGTATGAGTCGTGCACAGTGCCAGGGTACTTTGCTAGTACATTGAGATGGTCTACAATTTCCTGCACATTCATGGAGTAGGTGTGCTTCCTGTTGCGGTATATGTGTGCAATTTAAGCAGGAGGCACAAGTTGAATATGGGTGCACTCCATTGCCCCAACACATGCTGGAAGCCAGCAATGACATAAAAAATGTGCGTGTTGTCCAGTTGTTCTTGTACAATGTTGGGGAAGTGGAGGTGCTGTGGCGTAAGGCTTATAATGGCATCCAAGACAGTGGGGAGGAACCTGGAAAAGGATGCCTGTGATACTCCTGCCACTCCAGCGGTGGTGGGTTGAAAAGTTCCTGATGCCAGCATGTGGAGGACAGCAAGTAGCTTGGTCTGCGGAGGGATGTTGGTGTAGCCATGGTGCTATCTGGTTCAGGAGGCGGACAATGGACCCCCTTTTAAGCCTGTATTAGGCAATGACCTCTTCTTGCCTGAGGTGAATGATGATGATCTTCTGACGGTATATCCTCTCCCTTCTCTGGCGTTGCCTCTGTGGTGGTACTGGGTGTGGTGGTGGTCTCCTTGGTGCTCCTAGCTGCAATAGCAGAAGATCCATGATGTAATTGAGTTTGCCAAGGATGATTTGGGAGTGTTCTACTTGTATACAAGTGTGCTAGCGTCATTTTTAAGATGAGGTCATTCCTAGCAGTTAAAAACTGCTGCTAATAGGACTTAGTGTCAGTTTTTAATTTTTAGCAACATACAAAGAAATCCTTGTACATATTGCGTTGTGCGTTTTGCGGGTGTTTTACCGTGGGAAAGCCTACCTTGCATGTCATTTTCAGTAAGTCAAGCTAACAGAACTGGTGCTTTAAAAAATTGTCGCTGTGTGAAAATGTCGCTAAAGGGGCTTTGCGACACTTTGTAAATATGGTGATAAAAAAAGCCGCCATAGCATCAAAAACATTACACTACAGCAGTGTTAAATCCTTGTAAATATACCCCGTAGTGCTTAGCCTAGACTCTTGTCCCCTTATCTTCGCCCTTCGTTCTACCACTTTGTTTACAATCACAGTCCTCCATCTTGTGTGAATATCTCCTTCCCCCTCTATGCTCCCCACATACCCACAACTCACCCATATCTCTTATGAGATGAGGTATGACCATCCCCCTCTCTTACGACCATAAACACTCTCCTTGGTCATGTCGCCTGCAGCAAGTAATCTGAATAAATGCAATTGTATATTACACAATAGGTGTTTGTTATCTTTCAAATATCGAATAATTGAGTAAGAGAGGACTGGATGCAGTCAAGAACACAAAGTACAACATTTCGCAGAGAGATGGAAGTGTTAATTTTTTGTAAATATATTTTCATGTTTCATTTTCTTTATGTAAGATGGAAACTAAAATGCACAGTGCGACCCATATCAACTAATATTATGAAAACTCAACAATTAACCGTCTCAAAGGAAGAGATACAGACACCTGAAAACATATAAATATTTTAAGTATTTTAAATGCTATCACATTAGATATTAAATGCTGTCAATTAAACTCTACAACCATCACTGCTCCAACTCTTGAAAAAGAATACTCACAGGATTGCTACTGCTTCCTTCGCACATATTTCTTCGTCCTTTCTAGTAATGTTGGAGCAGAACTTCAGACCCACAAACTCATTCATCTGTAAAGCCTTAATACCAAAAAAGACACATAGTTAATTGTTTATATTTTGTACGAGGGTGCTTTATAAAGCATGAGCTCACTCAATATGTTACTCATTTAAACATGGAAAGGAACGTGTGTAAAAAACATTTGAAATCCTTTTGAATGCATACCTTAATCTTTTAAACATTTTTTCCTTACTCTTATTTGCCTTTGTGAATCGCTTGAAACATTTAACCTCATATTAGTAAAAGTGCTAAGAGGCCACTGTTCCCACTGCCTGCACTAGTTGTTATATAAATAGTCCATGAATATATTTCCATGTTAGGTGTTTTGGGGCTTACTCGCAAAGCAATGTAAGAATGCAACAGGAGTAGTACTTTACAAACTCTAAAATGCCTTTATTGGCACAAGTATTTTGTAGAACTACACCAAAATAAATGTGGATTCTGGTTTTGTTGCCACTCTAGATGTGACTCAAATATACCTCATAAGGCCATTAAATATTTTGTGCAACTGTTAAGAGGGATACATTCAGTTGGTCATCAACAACGCAGTCAGTCGTATGTGCTGTCCCATGCTTTGTACTATGTACGTTATTTGTTGTATTCCTGGGTAAAGACCATCATACCCAAATATGTCTCTCTGCTCTTAATATGGCTGCAGATCTGATTCGGATGCATGCGTCAGTTGCTCTTTCCCGTCACTTTTTACTGTTTTAAACATGAATTGGCTTGTACTAACTATGTCATGCAGGATTATTTTGACTACCATGGCCACACTCCACTTGTTGCTTCTTGAAATAAATGTTATAAATGTGCCACGTTTATACAAGAACCTTTTTAGAGATCTTCATTTTCTCCCAAAAGCACTTAGGAGACTGGAGTCTTTGATACTAACAGAACAACTTTTCTGATGACGCTTACTACGAGTGGTATTTTTCTTATGTATAACATAACTATTTAAATATTTTTCTGAGTTGCTGGTTACTCATCTTTTCAGATCTCAGTAAATTGTCCATCCGCGCATCACATCAAGCTCGCTGTTCCATCACTCGGTTTTGAGTAAGGGAAACACCAGGTTTACAACAGTAGAGGCTTAGTAGCACAGACAGCATTTTGTTGGCCGTGGTTGATAATATCAGGCTCTCTCTTGACACAGGTACCCCCATTATGCTGGTGTTGATGGCTTTCTCTGCAGCGTTACAAAGTCTCCCACTCCATCTTAATTAGCAGGCTTCACAAGGCTGGGTTACACGACAGAGCCCTGCATTGGCACTGCAACTTCCATACCAATCTAACACAAAAGGTCTGCCTGGACCCTTTCAAGTCACGTCTTATGTACGTGCATAAGGGCTCGTGTCTAAGCCCTACCCTCCTAAATATCTATGTGGCGCCACTTGCCCGGATCATGAGAGCCTGCGATGTGGAGATAGTGTTGTATGCTGACAACACCCAACTTCTCATTTCCTTCGGCCCAGACAAAGTGAAAAGCAAGTTTGCTAATTGTATGAGGGAAGTCACTGCTTGGATGTCTAGCAACTATCTCCAACTAAACAGCAACATGACTGAGATTAAGCTTTTTAAGAAAGCATCTGAGCTCTGGTAGGTTGACTGGTGGCCGCCTGGACTGGGTTCAGCCCCTTCACCTTATCTCGACGTGAAGCTTGATCAGTCTCTTTCCATGAAGGAACAAATAAACTCCTGCTTTGCCACTATGAAGCTTCTAAAAAAGGCTCTCCCTTGGCTCCCCGACAGTGCTAGAAAAACTCTTGTGGATGCTCTCATAATCAGTCACCTAGACTACGGGAATGCTCTGTTAACATCAGTAAACGACTCTTTGCTTACCAATTTGTAGGTGGTACAGAACACCGCTGCTTGACTAATTTGTAATCTTCCTTCTTGTTCCCCCCTCTTCCCCTATTCTTCGGAAACTCCATTGGCTGCCTATCAGAAAACAGGTCATTTTTAAACTCAGCACTTCACAAATCCCACCCCACATACTTGTCAATGCATTTAAAACCATATCGACCTGCGAGATGCCTCTTCGGATGAGTCTGTTTTGCCTTTGGACCTCAAATCAGGGGGATAGATCATTTTCCTACACTGCCCCTTATCATTGGAGCAAACTCTCCCCAGTCTCCTCTTCTGCTCAGACATTATCTCCTTCAAGAAGGGTTTGATGACCTGCCTGTTTTAGGAAGTTTCTCCTTTCTTAGCAGTGCATCGCCAAGATACTCCTTCGGGAGTGATTTGTGCACTATATTAGATGTCTATAAAATATCACATAATTCTTTGCACTGTTTACATGTGTCATTTGTGAAACAGAGGACATTATTTCACAATATAAAGCTACACTCATTGGATGTGCCAATGTTTGTTTAATTTTGCATATCTGAGACTAAGGTCCTGATTTACAGTCTGGTGGAATAGAAGAACCTCAGTAAATTGTCCGTCCTCGCATCACATCAAGCTCGCTGTTCCATCACTCGATTTCGAATCAGGGAAGCACCAAGTTTACAACAATAAAGGCTCAACTGGCTTCACCAGTGTAAATCTCTGAACTGGCAGCTCGCCCACTGAAAGGCCACCAGGCCACACTGACGACTGTACTGCCTTTTTAGGACAGGACAAATGTTACTCATTTCCAATGTGAAGCATGGCAGGCAAGGGTAGAACAATGTAGAGAATTCCCTGCTCATCAGTATCATTTATTTTTTTGTATTGAGGAAACAAACTCCCACTTTGGGAGGTGGTTTTCTCAACACAGAAAATGTTTCAGATCAGGGGATTTAAAGATGGTTCCCGCTTCGCAAACCATCAGTGCTGTAACAGCTCTCTTCACAGCACAAAAATCACCACCAGGCAGTCGGGATCTGTGAAAAAGGGCAGACAGTTCTCTGCCAGGGTGGCAGAGGCCTTTCCTTTGTCACTCTGGGTCCATGGCAGGTCATCTTCCCAAATGTAAATAACCCCCCACATCTTCTCTTTATTTTCAATCGTCTAACGTTCTTCGTGATTGATTTCCACTGTTGTACCTTCTCATTTTCCAACTAAGGAAAAAGCTGCTTAAGTTTGTACTACTGAATATTGACACCAACCATATGGTGGTACAAGAATATTGCGGCTAGAATATTGAGGTACTCATTATCGAAAGGTAAGATCATTTACAGAAGCATGGATTTATTATTTTTTAACTCCACATCGACATACCTTGAATGTATATGTACAGCGTAGGTACATTTATGTGGAGTTAGGTATAGAAAATCCATACATGTCAACATTTTGGAGGAGGAAAGTGGGAGATTTGAAAAAAATAATCGGAAGAATGTATTTCTACCATTGACTTCTATTGTGCATCAGGTCTATCGCCATGTATGGGACTTGCAAGTGTGCTGCTGCATGATCTGATATCAGAAATTAAAATATACTTTTTTTCAAAACCTGTCAGGAGCACAGAGAAATCGCTATAGGAGGCAGAGAAAGCATGATAATAATGTTGTTCACTTGCAAGTAGGAGCAGATTATTTATTTATTTATGCAATTTATTAAGCGCACAAATACCCTTGGGTGTCTCGGCGCTGTGGACGGGAGAGGATAGGACAGGGTCAGAGCTGGTCAGTTATTGGTTGAATAACCAAGTTTTGAGTTGTTTACGGAAGGCAAGTAGAGAGGGGGCGTTTTTGATGTGAAGGGGAAGTGTGTTCCATAGTCTGGCGGTGGCGACTGTGAATCCTCTGTCGCCCCAGGAGGATATTTTTGTTCTGGGGGCATTTATCAGGTTTGCTGCCGAGGAGCGTAGGGGTCTGGTTGGCTTGTAGGGGCATAGTATTTTTTTTAGGAATTCAGGTCCTGTGTTGTTTACTGCCTTATAGGCGATACATAGGGCCTTGAACTTTGTTCGGCTTCTGATGGGCAGCCAGTGGAGCTGACGTATTAGATTGGATGTAGGTTTGAATTTGGGAGTGTTGGTCAGGATCCTTGCTGCTGTGTTTTGGACAATTTGCAGTTTGTTTAGGACTCTTTCCTGGGCGTTAAGGAATAGGGCATTCCAATAGTCTACCTTGGACATGACTAGCGTGCTCATTAGAGTTCTCCCGGCATTTGAAGGAAGGTAGGGCAGGAGTTTCTTTATTATTTTGATGGTATAAAATGCAGAGGAGACAACGTTGTTGGCGTGTTGAAAAAATTATAATTTATCATCAAAGATGATATCTAAGTTTCTGACTTTTGTTACGGGTGGTGGGGCTGGGCCCAACTCTGCAAGGCCACCAAGATGGAGACCAACTGGGGGAGAAGTTGCCAAAGATCATTACCTCTGTTTTTTCGGAGTTTAGTTTGAGGCAATTGTTTGCCATCCATGTGCTTATTGCGAGCATTCCAGTTTGGAAATTTGCAGCGACTTTTTCTCCGTCACTGTGGGTCTCTATTACTAACTGTGTGTCGTCGGTGTATGTAGTCAGATGCATGCCATGAGACTTGATGACTCTCGCCAAGTCAGACACATATATGTTAAATAAGGTCGGACTCAGCGAGGATCCCTGAGGAACACTGCAAGGGAAGGTGACGGGTGGGGATTTGAAGTCGCCTAGCGTTACTGTTTGGGAACAGTTGGAGAGGAAGGATGTTAGGAGGGCTTTGGCGTTATTTTTAATACCTATGGTAGAGACACGGTTGATAAGTGTAGTGTGATCCACCGTGTCAAATGCTGCTGATAGATCCAGCAGCACCAAAGCCGCGGCTCCTCCTTGATCGAGTATCATGCTGATCTCGTCGGAGGCCTTGATGAGGGCTGTTTCGGTACTGTGGCCCTTCCTGAATCCGAATTGGGTGTTGTCTAGGAGGTTGTTTTCATTAATAAACTGTGACAACTGAGTATTGATTACTTTTTCGAAGATTTTAGTAGGGACGGGGAGGCAGGCGATGGGTCTATAGTTTTTGGTTTCTGTGGGGTCGAGGTTATGTCTCTTTAGTAGTGGTTTGATGACTGTTTGTTTCCAAATAGATGGATGGATAGGTTCCTGTGGTGAACATAGAGTTACAGATGTTGGCTTGTACTGGGGCAATGAACTTGGGTATCATTTTTAGTATGGTGGGTGGGCATGGGTCATTGGGGGATCCTGATTTGATGGAGGAAATGTGGTCTAGGATTTGGTCTGGCGTGACTTGGGTGAATTCCAGAAGGGTAGGGAGGGTGCTATTCTTGGTGAGGCCAGGTTGAGTGGGGATAGGCGTGTTAGTGTTGTCGGTGGGAGCAATTGTCTGGTTGATGGTAGAGGAATGGGCAGCAAAGTTGGTATAGATATAGCTAACTTTTTCTTGAAAGAATGTGGCTAGAGAGTCGCAGAGTGTTTGAGTGGGAGTTATGGAGGGGATGGTTTTGGGGCCAGATAATCTGGTTACAACCTGGAACAGCTGTTTGGTGGAGTCTTGTGCTGTTTCGATTTGGTTAAGATAGTACTTACTTTTTTCTGTGATTATGAGGTGTTTATATTTGGTAAGTGCTAACTTATATTGTGTATTATCGGTTTGGTCGTAGTTCCGACGCCACTGTCTTTCTAGGTTTCTGCATGTTTGTTTTTCGAGCTTGAGTGCTTCTGAGAACCATGGGGCTGATGGTGTTTTTCTGTTTTTGGAGGTGTTTTTTTTGTGGGACTAAGGTATTGAAGGCTGAGTGGAGCCATTCAGTGTATTGCGTAGCTGCTTTCTCAGGTTCATACGGTGGGTCTTGTTAGGAGGACAGGAGCTGTGATTTGAGAACTGTAGGGGAGATACTTTTCCAGGCCTTGAATTGTTTGGGGGGAGGGAGATTGGTTGATTGGAGATGTGATTTATTATGTGAATATTGATGAAGATCACGCAGTGATCTGTCCAGGGGAATGGGAGAATGTTTCCTAGAGTGATTTGCTTATTGTTAGTGAATAGACCGTCCAGTGTGTGGCCTGCTGAGTGGGTGGGTTTTGTTACTAATTGGGCGAGTCCCCTTGCTTCTAGTTCTGCAAAGAGGGTTGAGGTGTCGTGGTCATTGTGGGCTTCCATATGGAAATTAAAGTCCCCTAGTATGGTGAAATTGCTTTTCCAGCTAAGGGTTCTAGGAGATGCTCCATGGAAGAGAGGAACTCGGCTCGAGGTCTCGGTGGGCGGTATAGGGGAATGCCTTTGAAGGAGTATGCGTGTGTGAGTAGTATTGTGAAGGTAAAAGCTTCGCAGATTACTGTGAATGCATAATCCAAGTCACACAAGACCAGCCCCTGCCACCTGAAGACTGCTGAGGAATTGGATTTTTGCATGCAGGAATCGGGAGGCGCAAGACTAGTCTTGAAATCGGTAGTCTCCTGCCTGAATCGGGAGGGTTGGCATGTGTGAAAATCTAGAATTACTTACCTGTCATTATTTTATTTTTGATCTTCTGATCTTGGTATTCTGTCCCATCAATATTGTGGCTGCGACATTCTGGGGACACACCCTGCCGAGTACACTGAATCATTGAATCAAGGTTGCACATAGTAGTGGAAAGCCCATCTTTTATCAATTTACGGGATGCAACCATTGTAAATGTATGCATTTACCAATGACTGGCTTGGATATCAATTTTGCTGCTAAATTGCTAATGAATGCGGATGAAAAGGGAGTGATATGTGTAGTATTCTCACTTTAGAACACTTTTAATTATTGGCAAAAGAAATCTGGGTCTTGTTTTCAGAAAGTGGTCTTGTTACTTATTAAGCCTCAGTAGCACAAGCTAGTGCCCAGAAGCCTAAACAAGACCTGCGGTATCCTGCCACAATAACACGGCACCATGCATCAGGTGCATTCCTCCATTACTGGGTGAAGGGTAGGGGACTGCCTGCTTGAGCACAGCTAACTGATGTTCAGGGTGTGCCCGTTCCGCATTATTTTTCATAAATTCAGCGACTTTGTAAAAGGAATCTGTGCATTATTTTGGATTAATTAAAAATAAATATTAGCTACCCCACATTTTTTTTTCTGTTTTTGCGGAAGGTGGAGGATTGGAAAATAACTTATCTTCTTTGGTTCCACGATAGTAAATCTGTCAGGCATAATGTGTCGGAGAAGTTGAGTGTGTTTACATTTAATTTTTAGGGACAGTGAGGTGCGTTTTCACTATTGTAACACAGGAGCAGTTCACTAATATTACTGCAAATAATTTATGTGGCATATGAACATGTGAGGTCCTGTTTTGATCTAAAAGAATCTAAACTATCTGTAATAGACTCAAACATCACGCACGTTCAAAACAAATTAAAAGGGAAACAACATTTGATACAATCTGTTTCTTAATTATTCAAGGTCATCAGGGCAAGGTTCCTTGCAGAACAGAACTGGCTCTATTGGGGGGGGGGGGGGGCTTAAAGACGGGGCCCTGGGCCACAGCCTGGCTCTATTGGGGGGGGGGGGGGCTTAAAGACGGGGGCCCTGGGCCACAGCCCATTTTGCCCATGCCTTAAAACGCCTCTGCAGTAACTTTCATAAAAGTCTTTATGAAATGTATATAATTATTTTCACAAATCAATGTTGAAAACATTTTTATAATACAGGGCCTTTTCAAGTAAGTGTGTATTTAAATATTCCAGTTCTTTTCTACCATTTTCTTTTCCGTTTATACTAGTACTATTCCCAATCCTTTCCCTTACTGTCTCCTAATCCTAACTATTTGGATGCCCTGTAGCCCAGAGGCAGGGCTGGTAACTTTATTAAGGCTGTCCACCGGACCTTTACTGTGTTCTTGTCCCAGAATCCCCACCGCACTAAACCTTCTTCCGTCAGGCACACATTGTTAAACCAGAAGGCCCCATAAGGGAGTTGGCCTGGTTGCACGACCACACTAAGAAAGGGAGATTCCCCCAGTGCAAAAATGCATTTCCACCCCAGCTACTAGGCGACAATGCGTTTCATGGTTGAAAAAAGGAGAGAACGGACAACTAGAAGTAATAGATCCCATGCAGTGATAACGTTATCCTTTCTTCTTTTCCCACTGTTAAGGTGCTTCTGAAGAACTGAATGTTATGAATATATATGTGTATATGGGAATGTACAATAATCCCGGTGTGTATTGGTCTTATTTTTGCACAGTATCACACTGGAATGTTGGGTTCCATGGCGGCCTCATGTAGTCCCTCTTGCGGTCTAGAACATTGAAGTACCAACTTGCATTAATATAGCGTTGCTGAGCATCTTGTAAAGTACAACATGCTGCCCTGTATAGTAGTCCGCGTATTGGAAACTGAAAACGGACTACTCTTTTATCGGTAGGTTGCAGGAAGAACATCCCAGCAGTTACAGAGTTTTGTGGTTGCACAGTGGCTGTCCGAATAGCCTTTATTGAAATATGCAACTCTCATTTACAATGAATGTCCATATAAAGGTGGGGCCTTAAGAATCCTGGGGTTCATCATTAGGAAGTATATTAGTTCGCCCCAATGCTGACTTTGACACATCTAACTAACTTCGTATATGGACTTTTATTTTTATGTCAGAACTTGAAAACAAGATAACTTCCCCACTGGATTGGAGAAAATGCACTAGTCTAAACTATTCCAAAGTATTTTTAATTCATATTGAACTTTTGTTTAGTTAAAGGTGAACCAAAACATTTAATTTACACAAGTATATATGTCACAAGTATATATGTCTCATACATACATTTAGGCCATATCGATGAATGCTGAGGTACTTGAGCCATGCCAGCCAGAACTGAATGGTTTGGAGATTTATCAGCACTCCTGAGAAAATCTAAAAGCAACGAATGCACTATTAGTACATTCATTTGACAAATACACATGATGCTGATTATGACACACAATTGTGGGATTAATATTCCTACAGTGGGCATCACAAACGAATCTCACATTGACTCCAACTCCGTGTCCAAGGCTAGCATACCCGCAGAAGAAACTAATCAACAGAATCAGACGGTTATGCACTTGCCACCTGACTCTTGCTCTTATGTGGTGGTATTAGCTGTCAAACCCTCTTTATGACAGAATCAAATGGAGTCCTGGCTCCAGTTGCGAAAACAAGTGGTTCACTGGCTATGTAGACACAGGAAATTTGATGTGGCAGACTGTAGGAAAGTAGGATTTCTTTCCATGGTTACCCCTACTTTTTGCCTGGTGTCAGTAGGTTTTGACTGTAGTTTGCTGGGATCCTACTAACCAGGACCCCAGCATCTGTGCTCTCTTTCCAAAAATGAGTTTGGTAAGTGTAATCCCACGTCCTGTCCGAGCGGGATTTTCAAGATGACCGCCACGAAGTACCTGGAAGAAGGCGAGGGTATCGGCCCAGCGGTCCGGGAGCACGTGACCGCATCGACCATAGAAACGCACCGGGAGCGAGGAGCGGAGAGAGAGGAAGACATGGAGCACGAAGGAGAGACCAGTGAAGCGGAGGACACCTCGGGGAACAGCGTGGCAGAAGACCCAGCGGAGGAGTCGGCTGACAAGAGAAGCGTTGGGAAGCCATGGATGTAGCCAGAAGACATCATACCCAACACTGTGGAAACCGAGGAGAGACCGCTCAGTGGCACCGATATCCAGTTCAGCCGTCCCAAAGTGAAAGAGGACGCTGTGACTTCCTCTGCCACGACCCCGGAGGGCTGTGGCCACAGGCAAGTGCCTTTTCTTTCATTACTTTTCCATAGAGAGGTGGTGGGGAGAGCAAGAGTAACACCTACTCACTCTATTATTAGATCACAGAGCATGGGAGCACAATCACCGGGGTGCCTAGGTGATGGTATGTCTAGAGCCTTATGTTTTCATCATTGTTAGACTTGGGGGTCTCTAGTTGGCACAGGTATGCACTTGTGACAAATAGGGACCCTCGCCTCTAGTCAGGGTAAGGGGTACACTCCTAAAATAACGCCTGCTCACCCCCTTGGTAGCTTGGCACGAGCAGACAGGCTTATCTCAGAGGCAGTGTGTAAAGCATTTGTGAACACAGACAGTAATCAAGTGACAACACTACAGATGGACACCACACAAGTTTTATATCAAAACTAAGTATTATTATATAGATTTACCACAAGACCATAAACGACAAAAATCCACAATACTGTTACTTTAAGATGGTAGAATTTAGATTAGTTCTCTTTAGTTCTTAAATGCGACACTTTAAGTCAATGAACCTTTAGATGCGACACGCAGGGCAACGAAAGTTTTGCAGCGATGTTGATGCGATTAAAGTTTAGTGCAAACAAATAAAGACGTGAAGATCTTCCTTATGCGGCTCGCTTCTCCGATGTTGCAAGAGATCTCGGCTCGATGCGTCAGCTACAGCGGCGACACCCTTGTCCAGTGATGCAACGACAGCGGCTTTGGCGGCGACACTCTTCTCCAGCGATGCGAGACGCTTCCGCTCGATGCGACAGTTACAGCGGCGTCACCCTTGTACAGTGATGCGACGGCAGCAGCTCCGACGGCGGCACTCTTCTCCGTGATGCGAGGCGCTTTTCTTGATGCGGTGCAATGCGACAGCTACAGCGACGTCATCCAAGATGCGACGGTAGCAGCTGCAACAGCGACACGCTTCTTCCTCGATGCGAGACTCTTCTCTTGATGCGGTGCAATGCGGTGCAATGCGTCAGATACGATGGCTGCGACGGGGGCACGCTTCTTCGGTGTTGTGGGGCGCTTCTCGTGATGCGGTGCAATGCGACAGCTACAGCGGCGACACCCTTGTTCAGTGATGCGACGGCAGTGGCTGCGACAGCGACACGCTTCTTCTCCGTGAGTCGCGCTTCCAGCTCCTTGCGACACCCAGTCCCTCAGAAGGCCCAAAACAGCAGCAGGCACTTCCAAAGAACTCTGGGGAGATGGTGGTTGAAGTGTGTTATCCCTGAGACTTCAGCAGGAGGCAAGCTCTTTTCCAAGCCCTTGGCGATCCTTCACAAGTTGAGCAAAAGTACACACAAAGTTCCTTTCTCCTCTCTTTGGCAGTAGGCAACCCCTGTAGGCCAATCCCCCAGTTTCAGGGATAGTCTCTCCTCAGTTTCTTCTTGGTTCCTCTCCTCAGCAGAGGTTTCTTCTCCCAAACTGATCTAAATTCTTGGGATCAGGGTCCCAATACTTATACTCCAAAATCCTTTGTCCTCTGAGGGCAGAGGGGCCTTTGCCTTGTTCAAACCGGTTCTGGTCAGTCCTGGAGCACTTTGTTTACCTGACTCCTTCTTTCCTTTCAGAGTGAAGGGCAGAGACATCAGACGCACCACAGGAGGTGGAGCCAGCATTGTGGAGGGAAGGCACAGCCCTATTCAGGTCCCAGGTGCAGCTCCTCCCTCCCATCTAGATGCAGATCTCTCTATTCACCACTGGGACACCTCACCCTGTCTCCTGGTATTCCCCAGCCCTGTCACTCAAACTCCAGACAAGGAATACACAGCCTAGCAGAGGCAGGTTTGAATGGTTAGACAAGAAAATACCTACTTTCTAAAAGTGGTATTTTCAAACACAGAATGTTAAAACCAACTTAACCAAAATATGTATTTTATCATTCTGAGTTCAGGCATACTAAATTCAAATTTCTATCATGTTCCCTGAGTCAGATAGGATTATAAGATGTAATATTCAAACTGCCCATTCTGGCCCATGGAGAACAGGTAGCCTTGCAATAGTGAAAAACGAAAATGGCTGTAATTCACTATTAAAACATGCCACACACACCAGGGCATGCCCTACCTTATACTTACAATGCACCCTGCCCTTGGGCCTACGATACGGGTGTCTGATATGAAGAAAAGGGAAGGTTTAGGGACTGGCAAGTGGGTGCACTTGCCCAGTCAGCATGACAGTACCAGACTGCACGAAGGCTCTGCAATGGCAGACCTTAGACACACTTTTACAGGCTGTTTCTGTGGGTGGCACAGCCAGTGTTGCAAGCCCACCAGAAGCATTTGGATTACCAGCCCTGGGCACTCCTGGTGCACTGTACTACGGTCTGACAGGTAAACCAAACAAGCCAATCATGGAATCACTAATCCATACATCAATTTACAATAGAGAGCATATGCACTTTAGCACTGGTCAGCAGTGGTAAAGTGCCCAGAGTTCTAAAACAGCCAACACCAGGTCAGAAAAAATATAGGAGGAAGGCAAAAAGTTCAGGGATGACCCTGCAAAAAGGGCCAAGTCCAACAATCTTCCTTACATTGGTGTTATATCTTCTTTCTTTCAGGGAAAACCCTTCTGCCTGCTTGGAACTGGACTCAAAAGCAAGCCCTGTACTGTACAGAGACTAGACGGAGAAAAACCCAAAGAGACTGTGGACATTTCTGTTACCCGCCCCTTACCCGTTCCTTTTTCTGCCTTATTTGATTTGTCCTTTTTTTTTATAAACCGTGTACGGACAGCGAAGACGGTGGCACTTCCCACTAATTAAAAGACACCTGTCCATATTGATCCCTCCGCCTGAGCCTCTTTCTTGTCCTGAGTGATCACAGTAAGTACTTTTGGAACGCAACAATTGGCTACTGGTGTACCCTTATAAGTCCCTAGTATGTGGTACTAAAGTACCCAGGGCATAGGTACCCAAGGAGTTTCACTTGGGCTGCAGCATGTATTGTGCCACCTATGGGAGTCCACTTAAACTCAGACTACAGGCCTGCCATTGTAGCCTGTGTGAGGTGGTGCTTGCACCTCTCACAACAGATATACATTTTCTGATATCTGAGGTCCCTACACTTAAAACCTATAAGTCACCGCTATGGTAGGCCCTTCAGTCCTTACAAAGGGGTGCTTGATTATAAGTGTAATGGTGCCCCTGCATGAGCAGGTCACTCCTACAAATCCCGGAGTCGATTCTCCAAGCTTTGTAAGTGCCGTCAGCCATTTTAAGACATATAGTGGACATCAGTCATTACAAGATGTCTAACTATATAATGGCTGTGCTAAACCTGGTCATGTTTGGTATCAAACATGTTGGAATCATACCCCAACACTGATTCTGGTAATGGAGGTATGATCCAATGTACTGGGGCACCTTAGGGGAGCAGCCCTGAACACCTGGTTATAGATTTTCAGGGTCTGCGAGCAAGCTAGTGCTGCTGCCGACCACAGACACGGTTTTGCCCTACTGCTGCTGAGCAGAACTCGAGCAGGGGAAGGTAAAACAAAAGGCTTCCTGTCACAGGGAGGTGTGACTACATTCCAGACAGGGCTTCATGTAATGGGCTGGGTTGGGGCACTTTCCAGCACCACCAGACTGCATTGAAGGACACATTTGGTGTCCTCCTTGCATACATCCGTTTGAGCCAGTTCAGGAACACTTGGTTTCCACTCTGGCGCAAAACTGAACAAAGGGCAGGGGAGTATCCTCCCCTTTGTCTAGCCCCTCCTCTGGGAGGGATCCCGAGTCATTCCAACACTTCCTTTGAGTATTTAAGGGCTCCCCCATAGATGGGTCCTCAGATTCATCATGGAACAAGACTCAACCCTGAAACCAAGACACTCTTCAACCATCTGGACACTTGGACTTTGTTTGGAACTGAGAATGCATCAAGGAAGACTCCTGCTGCTCCTGCTCTTGCTGTTTTGCAAGTATTCTACCTCATCTGTGTCTGTGCTTCACTCAGGTTCTCGAAAAGACCTGTGGGCATCAAAGACATCTGAAGAACTCTCCCTTGGAGTGAAGGAGTCACTCCCCTGCATCTGCAGGCACCATAATAAAGTTGACCAGTCCGCTGCTTCTGTCGTCCTATGGACTTCCCAAGGTCCAGCAACACAGGTGGTGGTTCTGTGGCTCTCCAGAGGCCTGACCCATCTTCCCTGCAAGTTAGAGGACAGTATTCCTCGTCAGAGCCTCTGGGACTAAACCCCTGTGCACTGCGTCGACTTGCCGTTGCCAAGGCTTGTTAACTCTGTACTCCAGTGGTCCAGACTACAAGAAGCTCCAGCCTCTCATCCCTTGAAGACCAGTGTCCTCACTGCATCCTTTGCACCATGGGCCTCCATCTTTGGCAAGCTGCCTGAGATCCTCTTGCGGCTCCTGTGCATTCGGCCTGGGTTCCTCTTGAGGGTCTTCTCCCACTTTGGTGGACTGTCCCGCTTGTTCAGGGCCTGCTCTGACTCTCCTGTATTTGGTGAGTCCCTTGGACCTTGCTGGTCTTAACAATTGCATCTTGTCGTCTTCCACGCCAGTTGCGACTACCAAGGCTTGTTGGTGCTCCCGCCAGATACCGACCACCTAGACACCGACATCCAATAAGTGACAGTTCATGTATGGCTCCTGATCTTCCTCAGCATCACCTGCTCCCCACAGCTACAGCAACAAGGTCATCATCAACTCTCCTGAACTCCCTGCCAAGGGTGAGCATTGCGCTTCCGTGCCTCTTGTTCATCTCCGAGTGGCATAGACTCTGTCTGGGTTTCGAGCAGCTCCGTGCTCATCCGAGGAGCCAGGTCTTGAGATCCTTTCTGAATAGGTGCAGAGTCTGGCTTCGTCTGATGCAGAGGGGGAGTTTGTTCCAGGTCTTGGCCGCAATGTAGGAGAAGGATCTTCCACCGGCTCTGGTCCTGTGGATGCGGGGGACAGTGGCTAGGACTAGGTCGGCAGAGTGGAGGTTTCTCTTGGGGGCGTGGAAGAAGATCTTATTCTTGGTGTTCTGTTGCCTGATAGGAAAGATCGAATCCAGTCTAAGGCGGTACCCTGGATGCCTGCGTCGTGGAGTCTGGCGCCTAATGTGCGGTGGGAGACGGTGTCGAAGGCTTCTGAGAGGTCTAGGAGGATGAGGGCTGCAGTGGGACCTTCATCAAGGAGAGTGCGGATGTCGTCAGTGGCGGCTATGAGGGCGGTCTCGGTGTAGTGGTTGCTGCAGAATCCAGACTGAGAGGAGTCGAGGATGTTGTTGGTTTCTATAAAGTGCGCTAACTGGGTGTTGACGACTTTCTCAATGACTTTGGCAGCGAAGGGGAGAAGAGAGATCGGCCTGAAGCTCTTGAAGTCTGTCCAGTCTGCAGTGGGCTTCTTGAGGAGAGGTTGGACTTCGGCACGTTTCCAGTCATCGGGGAATGAGGCAGTCGATCGCTCGTCCTAGTTTGTGTGTGATGGTGGTGGCAGCCCTGAGGAAGATGTGCGGCAGCCAGGGGTCAGTTAGTAGAGTGGATGCTTTTCATTGTCTGTGCGGTCTCTTCTGTGGTGAGAGGGGTCCAGGGGAGGAGGGCCGACTGAATTGGCATAGCCGGTGGGGGGTGTTGGGTCGGTGCTGTGGTCTTGGTCATCAAAGTTGTCGTAGAGTGTTTTGATCTTGTGGTGGAAGAAGGAGCTGAATTTGTTGCAGAGGTCTTGGGAGGGAGGGACTTGGGTGGTTTCGTTGTTCAGTCTGGTGAATTCTTGTATGATGGCAAAGAGTTCCTTGGAGTTGTGGGCTTTGGAGAGGATTCAGTCTTGGATACATTTTCTCTTAGTTGATTTGATGAGTTGGTGCTGTGCAGTGGTTGCGGCCTTGTAGACGTGCTTCTGGGGTTTTGCTGTTTCTCCAAGTTTTCTCCAGTCGCCGGCAAGAGCACGTGGATTCTCTGAGGTCCGTGGTGAACCAGGCGGCTTTCGCGTTGTCGTCTGCCGGGGTTCTGGAGGGGGGCGAGAGTGTTGGCGCAGTTGGCGATCCATTGGTGAAGGTTGTTTGCTTCTGTGTTGGTGTCTGTTGTCGCAGGGGGAGGATTCCAGCTGAGGGCGGAGGTGAGGTGTTCTCTGGTGATTTTGTTCCAGCTTCTGTGTGGGAGGCGTGGTGTGAGTTTGTTTGCGGTGGGTTTCGAGAAGGAGAAATGGATGCACTGCTGGTCCGTCCAGAGCGTTTCCATGGTGTGACTAAAGCAAATGTTCTTTCCTCCGGCGAAGATGGGGTCGAAAGTGTATCCTGTGATGTGAGTGGGGGTGGAGACGAGTTGCTTCAGTCCAATGTGGGTGAGGTTCTCTAGGAGGGCGGTGGTGTTGGGGTCGCTGAGGTTGTCTAGGTGGAAGTTCAGATCTTCGAGCACTATGTAGTTCATGGAGGTTAGGGCTTGGGAAGCAATGTACCCTGCGATGGTGTTGGTGAACGGGGAGCGGGGTCCGGGCGGTCTGTAGGCAAGAGGTCCGCTGAGCATCGTTCTGGGGTTGGGCTGGATTTTTAAGTCGATGTGTTCCATGGGGGGTGAGGTGTTGTCCGAGTTGGTGATTGTTAGTCGGAGGGAGCTTTTGTGGATAATGGTGAGGCCTCCTCCTGGGCAGTTCGGGCGCTCTTTCCTCAGGATCTTGTATCCGCCGGGGATGGTGGTTGCGATGTCGGGTGTGGAGCTAACGTTGGTCCAGGTCTCTGTGAGGAAGGTGACGTCGGGCGAGTGGGTTGGAGGAGGTCCCAGACTTCTACTTCGTGTCTGTGCAGGGAGCGCACGTTGATGAGGAGCAGCTCAGGGGCTTTTGTACATTGGCGTCCGGTGGGTTCAGGGTGGATGTCTGGGTCCAGAGGTGGGTGAAGGTGTGGTGGCAGTGGCGGCAGGAAATCCGGTCTTGGGTGTTGCTCTGCATCAAGAGCTGGCAGTTGTTGTTGTGTCCAGGGTTGAGTGCGTGGAGAGAGCTGGGGTCACAACTGCGGGGGTCGGGAAACCAGGGTCCCCGGCGCTGGTCATGGTCTGGTCGCGACAAGCACAGCCAGGTTTGCCTTGGTGCACTTTTGGCCAGGATGACCATTTCAACAATGTGTATTGTTAAAATCTCCGACTAGGTGATACACAAATGTGATAGTAGTTGTGTTGTGTAATAAACAGCCTTATTTTTTCATAAACACTGTGTGGTTCTTTTTCATCTAATCTACACTACTGATTAAATGTGTTAAAACAAGCTGCTTTACACATTCAAGATAGGCCTGAAGGCTGCTCTCCACAGCTACCACTTTGAGAGCCTAAGGTTATCAAAGGCCACTAAAATCACCATAAGGGTAGCCTGGATTAGTGCAAGGTGCCACACTCCTTTGAGCGTGCACCATATACTAAGCCAGCCTCCTTCATTGATGTGCAGTGGTTGGGATTAAAGCCTGCACTGTTTTACCACTTAATCATGTGATGGTTACATGAAAAACCATCACTAGCTAGGCTCATATAAATACTTTATCAAGTAAGTTCTACTGAACTTCTTGGATTGGTTGTCAAGGGTCTTAGCACAACCCTGTCTCCAATCTTTGGGAGTTTAGGATCACTAGGGTAGGTAGGTGCACTACCCCACACTACATCTACTACCATGACTCAGGTTGGTGAGTCCAGTGGGGCTCAGTCCTCTAGATACAGTGGTTTGAGGTTCCAGGAACATAGGACCCTGTGTGCATCTAGGGAACTTAAGACTGGTAGTAACCCTACCAAAAAGAAGCTCTTAGAGATGCTCCTGTAGAATGACCTCCAAAGTCCTGATAGGTCAGAGGGGCAGGATAACTTAGGTATGGGTGGTGATGCTCAGAGGAGGAGTCAGGGGTGTTCAACCCCTGGACTACACTTCTGAGAATGACCTGGTGAACAGTAGTCCACCAGGGAATAGTACTGATGGTACAGAGGAAGGCCCTAGAGGTAGGTCCCACTTTAATACCCCCAGGAGGGTACAGCAAGTTCAGGGGAAGTCCAGGTCCTCCTCTGTTAATTCAACCTCCTCTTCCACTTCAGTAGGGACCTCAATCTTTAGAAAGAGGGAGGACTCCTTAGATAGGGAATACAACCTACTCAAATTTGAGAGAGCCAAGCTCAGGTTCAAGAAAGACCAGCTGGCCCTAGATAATGAAACCCTTGAAGTTCAAAGAGCAAGGAAGAATTTGGGATTAGAATCCAATGGTGGCAGCACTAGAGAACCTAGGGTCAGGGAACACTCTTTTGACACTAGGAACGTGGGCAGGATATTCCTTCCTAACCAGGAATGTGATGAAATCTATAAGTGGATCACTGCTCTGGAGAGGTCCTGTAAGGTACAGAAGGTCCCTCAGGAGCAGTGGGCAGCTATCCTGTGGCTTCCTCTACAAATAAAGGTAGAGACAAAATCTTAACTGTGAGGGAAGAGGATGCAGATAACTACAAAGTCTTGAAAGGTGCACTCATAGTTGGGTTTGTGTTAGCCACTGAGCAATACAGGGTTACATTTAGAGACACACAGAAGGCACACTCTCAATTCTGGGTAGATTTCATTGATAGTGCTATTAAGGCTCTGGAAGGCTGGTTTCATGGGAGTAAGGTTTATGATTATGAAGGACTGTACAATTTACTAATGAGGGAGCACATTCTTAATAACTGTCAGACCTTTCCCTAAGCATTAGGAAAAAAGGCTGACAAATGGGTTTGCACCACGGTGAGACAAAAGTCTTGTGGTGGTGACCAGGAGAATCAAATTTCTTCTAAGTCCCAAGAGAAAGGTGGGGAGAAATGTAAGGAAAAGAAAGGGTCATCAGAAGATCTCCAAAAATCTTCTGGAGGTGGGTCCCAATCCTCTTCATCCTCTGGTAAGAAACCTTGGTGCTATTTATGTAAGGAAAAAGGCCATAGGGCAACATATTCCAGTTGCCCTAAGTCTAGAACCACTACTACTACTACTACTACTCCTAAACCCCCTAATGCCCCTAGCAGTAGCACTGGTAGTACACCCAAGAATACAGTTGGGTTCACCTTGGGTATTGAAGTGGGTTCTGGCCAAGTAAGGACACCCACTCAAGCTGTCTTGCTCTGTGAAGGTGGCATTGACCTTGCCACTCATGTTGTAAGTCCCACTAACTTGGACAAGTACAGACAACAGCTTATCAATGGTCATGAACCTGAAGCTTACAGGGACAAGGTGCCAATGTCACTATGGTGACAGAGAAGCTTGTATCTCCTGAACAGATTCTACTTGGTCAGATTTACCAAGTGGCCAGTGCTAACAATGTAGGAACAGATCATCTCATGGCAGTAGTCAATCTCAGCTGACGAGGGGTAACTGGCACTAAAATAGTTGTAGTATCCACCAAGCTACATGTAGAATGTCTCCTGGGCAAAGATGTGGAAACTTCGGCCTGGTCTGAAGTGGAGTTTAGGAGCCATGCAGAAATTATGGGAATTTCAGCAAGTGTTTTTGCTGTCACTAGGGCTTAGGCAAAGACGTTAGACACAGAAGGAGCACTGGATCCTGACTGAAAAAAGGGACCAGTCATATCCCAAGAGAAAGAGCAGAAAGGGTAAAGATTTATCCTCCCCTGTTAGACTTCCATTAAGAATCAGTCTCCTGATGGAGATGATCTCTGTATCTGTGAAGGAACTGCCCCAGAGGAGCTTGGGCCTGACATGGCAGAGTTACTGGGAGCAGGGGGACCATCCAGGAAAGAGTTGGGTCTGGAGCAGGAGGCCTGCCTCTCTCTTGAACAATTCAGACAGCAAGCTGCTGCTGAGGAAGCAGGAAATGTCAGTGGCTCCCATATTGGGCTTCTGTATTCTGAGAGTAGTGACCCCAAGTCTGGTGGAGGCTCGTTAAACCTCATAAATTCAGGGGATTCCTATTGACCCTAGCACCCGACGTTCCCCTTGCAGGACATCTTGCACAAAATAAGACTTTGGACAGACTTGTTCCTCACTTTCCCCCCACAAGCCTGAAGATACCAAGGAATGTTGTCACTCCTGTGTCACCTGCCAAGCCATGGTAAGTCAGGTGGCACTACAAAGACCCCCTTAATCCCACTACCTGTGGTTGGGGTTCCCTTTGAGAGGGTAGGGATAGACATTGTAGGTCCATTAAACTCCCTCAACAGCATCTGGACATAGTTTTATCCTAGTGATGGTGGACCATGGCACTAGATATCCTGAGGCTGCTGCTGTAGCTAGGGCCCGCCATGGAATCTTTTCCAGAGTTGGGTTTGCTAAGGAGGTATTGTCAGACAGAGATGCTACCTTCATATCTGACTAATCAGAGCTATGGGAAAGAGTGTGGTGTTAACAAGTTCACCACACCCTGCCATCTACAAGGCAATGGGCTTGTTAAAAGATTTAACAAGCCCCTCGAAAGTATGATCATGGGACTCCCAGAAAAAGTGAGAAGAAAATGGGCTGTCTTACTACCTTGACTGCCCTTTGCCTACAGAGTGGTTCCTCAGAAGGGGTGGGCTTCAGCCCATTAATTTTACTTTAGTTTTGACATCAAGTTAGGGGTCCATTTTGTCTGGTTAAAGAAGGATGGGAGCAACCTTTTAAACCTCCTGAACAGGACATAGTAGACGATGTAATGGGCCTGCATTCTCGCATGGCTGAGTAAACGAAGCCAAGAACTTCAAAAAGCTTGGAATGACCAAAAAGCTGCACTGACAGTTACACCAGCCAGGACAGAAGGTGTGCATGTAGGAGCCAGTGGCCCCAGCATCTCTACTGGAAAAGTGGAGTGGCCCCTCCAAGCCATACTTGAATAGAAAGATGAGCTCACTTACTTAGTTGACCTAGGTACTCCAAGAAGTCTCCACCCAGTACTTTATGTGAACCGGCTAAACCTTTTGTTGACCGGGCTGACATGAGCTTGCTCACGGCTACCGATGAGGGACAGGAGGTTGAGAGGGACCCTCTTCCTGATCTCCTCTCACACAACTCTGCTGATTGTTCAGTTGAAGGAGTAGTCTTGGCATCAGCCCCATTGATCAACAGCAAGCTGACTGTAGACAAGTTATCGGTCAGATTCATGGTCTGTTTTCTTTGACACCCAGTCAGAACACCCAGCGTACCCATGAAGTGGACACAAGAGACAACCTGCCTGTGAAGAGTAAAATTTACAGTCAGCCTGACCATGTTAGAGATTGCATCTGGACAGAGGTCCAAAAGATGCTGGAATTGGTGGTCATTAAGACTTCAGCTAGCCCTTGGGCTAGTCCTGTAGTCCTTGTGCCAAACCCTCACACCCAAGATGGTAAGAGAGAAATTAGGTTTTGTGTTGACTACCGAGGCTTCAATGCAGTCACTAGGTCTGATGCCCATCCAATTCCAAGGGCAGATTCATTGATTGATACTTTGTCCTCTGCCAAGTATCTCAGTACATTTGACCTGACTGCTGGCTATTGGCAAATGAGACTCTCTGAGGATGCCTAGCCAAAGACAGCATTTTCACCCCCCAGTGGGCATTATCAATTTAGTGTGATGCCTTTTAGTTTGAAAAATGCACATGCCACATTTCATAGGCTGGTGAATAAAGTCCTAACAGGTCTGGAAGCCAATAGAGCAGCATGTCTATATGATAAATCTGGCTTTAGTTCCACCTGGGAGGATCACCTAGTCCACCTCAGAAATGTACTTGGGGCTCTGCAAAAGGCAGGCCTCACTATCAAGGCCAGTGAGTGCCAGATAGGGCAGAACAAGGTTGTGTACTTGGGCCACCTTGTAGGTGGAGGCCGAGTTCAGCCATTGGAAAGCATCATGCAGACCATCATGGACTGGAGTGCTCACACTACCCAGATTCAGGTCGAGATTTCCTGGGCCTGACTTTGTATTACAGAAGATTTGTTGAGGGTTATGGATCCATAGTGACACTCCTTAATGATATCACCTCCAAGATAATGTCTAAGAAAGTTCAGTGGACAGTTAGCTGTCAGAAGGCATTTCATGACCCGGAGCAAGCCATGTGCTCTGCACCAATTCTGCAAAGTCCTGACTACTCCAAACCATTCATTGTCCAGACAGATGCTTCTCAGATAGGGATAGGTGCAGTGTTGTCACAACTTAATGCAGAGGGGCAGGATCAACCAGTAGCTTTTATCAGCAGAAGTTTGATTCCCAGGGAGAATCGTTGGTCAGCTATTGAGAGGGAGGCCTTTGTTGTGGTCTGGGATCTGAAGAAGGTGAGGCAATACATGTTTGGCACTCAATTGTTCAGACAGACCATAAGCCCCTCTTATGTCTTAAACCTCAAGACCTCCAAGGGGTTTCTTTGGGGTTCTCTGGGAAGGGTCAATTTTCTTTTAAACTGCAACCACGACTTCTTTGTTAACTTCTATTGGGCACGCAGCTGTGTTTCCACTCTGAACACAGCCTCCGTGGGGTTCCTGGGTACTTACCTCAGATGGTTCCTGGTTCTCCCAACTCCCTTAAGTCCTTTGGTCCAAGTTCTTTTCTTCCTTGCAGTTCGCATTCGATTTGTTTAGTATATGGTTTGGTGTCCCCCTGGAGACCAGTGCATATTTGTGCTACCTGATTTCTTTGAAGTATTCTTACGTGTGCTGTTGAAATCTCCAGCTAGGAGATATACCAATGTGATAGTAATTGCGTTGTATAATAAATAACTTTATTTTTTTCATAAACACTGTGTGGTTCCTTTTCATCAAATCTACACTATTGATTAAATGTGGTAAAACAAGCTGCTTTATACACCTTTAAGAAACGCCTGAGGGCTGCTCTCCACAGCTACCACTTTAAATCTCTCTGTCTCTGTCCCTGTCTCTCTCTCTCTCTCTCTTTTTCTCTCTTTCTCCACTCCTTCCTGTCTCTCTCTCCATCATTACCACATTCATTAAATTGCCCATGAATTCATTGCTAATGAATATCCCTCATTAATTCATGCTTTGTTTCTTCCTACATGATGCCATCTTGTATGTAGTTTTGTTCTTCTCTTCTTTCCCGAGAACACACCAAGGACGATTGCCAAGGTCTTTTTCTTCTCTTTTTTCCCCCATGTGCTACCTCCTGTGTTTATGTTTCATTGTTTATTAAATCTTTTTTTGTATACAACATGGAGTTTTCAGATATCTTCCCCTGGTTCTCTATTGTCCATGTCACTCACACTGCACCCTCTGCCTCGTTCACAGCGACCCGCTGTGTAACCCTGCAAGGCCGCGCCTGTCTCCAGTATCGCCTGCGATGTAGTGACAAGGGCGCTCGTCATGCAGCAGCCCTGGGGACAGCAGGAGAAAGTGCCTACCCTGCATTCGTCCTGGACAGGAACATCACAGCTGCCACCGCTATCAAAAGGCAAGATGTCAAGCACCGCAACCCCCGGTATCTGAAGTGGCCCATACCTGATGTGGCCATTGATGTGAAGGTGAGAGAGTTGGCCCTGCACACAATCCAGCGCGACAGCCCTCCTGCGCCCCTGCCAAGAGCGTTACTACAGGCCCGTGCTCATGCCTCCAGGGGCCTGCACCATACAACAGACAGCCTGCAGCAAGTGCCTGAAGTGCCCCCTAGTGCTGCACCAGACCCAGCACCAACCACCTATGTAGGGAGAAACGCCAGTCACGTACTGTGGCGGCCCGACAGGAGCCAGTGTTGCGGAGAGAGCTGATGCCTCCACCGAAGGCATCGGCAGCTCCCCTAGCGGTGGTGTGCCAATCCGCACACAACATTGCAAGTCCTGCAGCCTCTGCCCCATTACCTCCTCGTCAACCCTCCCCGTCCCAGTCCAACACAGATGAGCATAGCTCCTCCCACCAGAAACTCCAAAGCAAAACTCCACGCCCATCCCTTCCCTCCAGGACACTCCCACACACTTAGGAATATAACACAATGCCCCCAGAACCACAACCTGTTTGTATTTTCTGCTGGATGCTGTTTCCGGGCTTGACTCTTCATGGGGGGGCCTACCGCCTCCCGTAGGTAAGTGTGTGGCGGTCTGCTTAAGCGGCCATCGTTATACCCTGCGTGCCTGCCTGGGTGCGTGTCTGAATCCCTGCTGTAGCGGGACTTGGGTGTTAGGGCACGGGCTGCCTACTGGCATAGTTGCGGCCCTGCTGCGGCTTCCCCTCTTCTGGGTGGTTCCCTGCTCTAGGGAGGAAGGGGAGGTGTGTGGACATGGCTGTGCCTTTATCTACACGCAGAAGGCGTGGCGGTATGGCTCCTCCAGTTAGTCCAAGTTAGGACTCTGAACTTTACTACACCTAAACTGAGAAAAATCCTAACTTTAAGACTTTCGGTATTCACAGAAGGCATTTAGGAGTCCTAAAGTTAGGACTCCTACCTTTACTACTCCTAAACTGAGAAAATCCTAACTTTAAGACTTTGGGTATTCACAGAAGGCATTTAGGAATCCTAAAGTTAGGACTCCTAACTTCTGTGAATACCGAAATGAGTAAGTGCCTTCTGTGAATACCAAAATGGTAGTAAGTTTAGGATTTTATCTTAAGTTAGTTCTGTGAATCGGGCCCCTAGCATCTGCCGGGGGTTTTGAACTTGGAGGCAGATTATCTGAGCAGGGTGTTTCCCTCCCTGTCCGACATGTGCCTGACGCAAGAGGTGTTTGGTTGCCTGATGACTCGGTTCGGGGTCCTGGTGGTGGATCTGTTTGCTGCTCCGGGGAACGCCTTAAGGGAGAGGTTTTGTTCTCTGGTTCGGTCGGACGCAGTTTGGAAGGTGGATGCCCTGTCCTTCTGATGGGAGGGGGGCTTGATGTCTGCTTTTCCCCCAATTGCTCTTCTTCCACGGGTCCTGCTGAAGGTCAAGCTGGATCGGGCCGCGGAGTCTGGTGGCTCCGGAGTGGTCCAGGAGGCCTTGTTCCTTCTGTTGTTCAGGTTATCAGTGGGGCCTTGCTGGAAGTTGCCGGTGGTCCCTTGTCCCCTGTCATTTCCCCCTCTGTTTCAGGGGTGTCTGATCCACCTGTGACTGATGGATTGGCTTTTGAGAGGATGAACCTCGTGGGTTTGGGGTGTTCTCCTTCTGTGGCTGAGTTTATTCAGCGGTCCAGGCTCCCTTCCACTCTCCGGTCCTATGCCAGTCATTGGGTTTCTTTTCTGACTTGGTCTTCGGCATAAGGGTGGTCTGTATTGGAGGTAGATCCAGTGCGTGTCTTGGATTTTCTGAAGGATGGGTTTGACCTGGGTCTGGCTGTGTCCTCGCTGCGGGCTCAGTGGGCGGCTGTTCCGGCCTTTCGGGGTTCGGACTGTGAGCCGGTGGTCCCCCTGGTGTCCAGGTTGTTGCGGAGTTGTTTCCTCCAGATGCCTGTCATTAAGTCCTTTGGGCCAAGTTGGGATCTGCCTCTGGTTTTGGGGGCCTTGCAGGGGGCACCCTTTGAACCTCTGCTTGAGGTTTCTTTGTGGTTTTTGACAATCAAGGTGCTTTTCCTTGTCGCTATTCCCTCGGCCCGGAGGATTGGTGAGTTGGGCTCCTTGCTTTGTTTGGCACCCTTTTTGCATTTTTTTCTGATCAGGTGGTTCTGAGGCCTGATCCTTCCTTTGTTCCAAAAGTTCCTTCCTTATTTCACTGCTCGGAGGATCTGGTTTTGCCTGTCTTCTGTCCGGATCCTCTTTTGGAGGTTGACGTGCAGCTGCACTGTTTAAACGTTCGGCGGGCTCTGGAGGTGTACTTGCTGTGTACTAACTGTAAAGAGAAGGGGTCCCCTGAAACTAGTGAGAAGTACACCTAGGCAGGGAAATACATGCTGGAAAGTTCCTAAGGCTACTTCATACACAATCTAAGTAAATATTTATAAATGAAAGTAGTGACACTAGGGATAGAAAAATACAAAATTATTTATTGCGATATATATTCTATAAAGACATTTTGTTAGAACACAGAACAAGAACTATACAACATTCCAACTTCACTCATTCATCCATACATACATACTTCGTACTAAGGATTTTTTTTATACATATATATATGATACATTGTCAGCATCCTAAAATATTTCGATGTCTGACAAAAGACGCACAGAAAATGAATGATTAGAACAATGAAATCTTATGGATTTTTATAATTGAAGGGTGGTTTCCAAGATGTCTCATCCCTAGTGTCCCTACTTTCATTTATAAATATTTACTTAGATTGTGTATGAAGTAGCCTTAGGAACTTTACAACTTGCTGCGTACTAAGCCTTTTCGTAAGGTGGATTCCCTTTTGTGACCTTTGGACTGGCTGCTCATGGTCTGAAGCTTTCTGGGGCTACTCTCAGTCGTTGGCTGCGCTGGGTTGTGGGCACTACATATGAGGCTTGTGGTGTGTTAGCACCTGGGTCGGTTCAGGGGAGGTCGAATCAGGGGATGGCTGCTTCCTGGGCTTGTTTTCAGGGGGCTTCCTTGGCTGAGATCTGCAGGGCTGCTACCTGGAATTATCCTCATACTTTTATGTTCCATTATCGTTTGGTGGTGGGTGGGACTGAGTCTGCTGGGTTTGGGGACGCAGTGTTGCGTTCTGCTCCGGTGATGTGACTTATTGGTGTGCTAAATAAAGTCTGTTTTTGCTATTGAATGAAGCCGATTCTTACTTTGGTATCTGCTCATCTGTGTTGAACTGGGACGGGGAGGGCTGACCAGGAGGTAATGCCCGGTTACTTACCAGTAATATTCATTACTCCGAGTCGTAGCCCTCCCCGTCCCAATCCAACACAAATGAGCAAAAGGGATCCGGAGTCCCAACGTTATGCTATGTTGGAGGCCCGGATTCTTGCCTGACCTTCCTAATATGGGTTCCGGATGTGTCAAAGTATGTGTGGGTAGGCATGTAGATAATGCCCTGGGTGGGTTCGGTGTCCCCATCGTGATGTGGAAGGCGCGCTGCAGATTGTTGTATTGGGCGTGTGCGGTGAAATTACCACTCTGCCGTGCATGCGTGCAATAAGGCCAAGCAACTGTGTACAGGGCTCCGGATTCTATACTGAACCGAGTCCTCTTCGAAATTCGGAAAGCGTTTACGTGCTGCTCATGCGCGCAAAGATCGTGGTAATGCTCGTGTATGAAAAATGAGCACTCTGCCGTGCATTCATGGTTAAAGGCCAAGCGCCTGTAACTGCAGGGTTCCCGTCTCTAAAATGCATCAAGGGATAGTGTCATCATGATGTCATGCAACCTGCCATACAATTGACAAATTACTGAAAGCGGTTCAAGCGATTCCAGCAAGGTCGCCGTGTGAGATGCACCGGAGGGACATATTATATATAGATGTTCCTCATGCGCTATTTAAGGAACGGAGTCTGGAGGTCATGTTACCAGAAAGTACCCATACCCCAATACAGTATGTGCATAGAGTATGGGATCAGGCTGATTCCTAGTGGTGTGGTATTTAGAATCATGGCAGGTGAGAGGGAGACATACTGGGTAATATACAGTTCCCACAGTCCATAAGTAGGAAATTCGGGCCATAGTTCAATGGTTACAGTCACTTAAAACAAATGTCTAGTGTGTCATGATGGACTAGATGTAGGCAGAATGTACATATATAGATGATGTGTAGACATAGGATATTTAGAAGGCTAGTTGAAGCCAACTAATGTCTAGTGTAACATGATTGACTGCAAGTATGTAACATCTACATATAGATGATGTATAGACATATGATTTTTACAGGGCTAGTTGAAGCCAAGGAATGTCGTCGTTCAAGCCTTCTTTCCATGTGCGTAGGCGGTCGACCCTTCCCTCACATGGAGTTGCCTGCTAAGGTCTGTCTTTTGTTTCTTCATGACCTCCAGGACCACCCATTTCAGGTCTGTGTCTTTATGTTTCTGGTCCAGAAAGTGTCTGGTAAGTTTTGTGTCGCTATTTTTGCAGCGCATGGTGCTGCGATGCTCGTTGATACGGATTTTAATTTTTCTGGTGGTCATACCCACGTACCTGAGGTTGCATGGGCATGTAAGAAGATATGCCACGTTTTCCGTATTACAGTTAATGAAGTGGGTCAATAACCACAGGCGCCAATGTCAACCATCTTGGTGGTCATGGTGAGAGGGCATACAGGTTTCATGCCATTCATGCACTACAGAACCTCATGTGCTTTTGGCAGTACCTCAATTGGTTTAAACATCTTGTGTTCCTGTGTTTTCTCCTTATTTACATTTCTAGCATTCTGACCTAAGGGGTTTCCTGCCCTCACCCTCCTATGGGGCAAAATTGTCCCCATTACAGGGTAAGCATTTTTGGAGAGATTTTCTCCTAACTGGTGCACAGATGCCTGTCACAAACTGTTACACTTATAGCCACTCACGATAGATTCTTGGTGTATGTGGCTCATATTGTTGTATGTGTCCAATGCTATTTGACAGTTTGTTTGTCGATTTTGTCTTTACATTTCAGGCTTAAGAATTTAGCCATATCACGGTGGAGTGTGATCCACATCACCCCACTGAGTGGAAATCCTCTCACCATAGCTTGGTAAGAGTGGAGCCCGTTATTTTTTGTTTATCACGGTCCTGATGAATGCCGCGGACCCAACTGGGCCTTCAGGCAGAAACATGTCACCCTCATTGATAGCGGTGGGGGGACAATAATATCCCCATTACACCTTTCACTTTGTTTTAAACTACCATATAGATGCCAGCACTATTAAATTTAAGCTGACATCTTTAATGGCCTTTTAACTCACTACCTTTTCCCATGGGCCCCCACTGAGTTTAGAAGTGCATCCCTGTCGTCAGGTGTATGCCCGCCCTCTATCAAACCAAGTTTTTAGAGGGCGAGAACTGGTCTGTGATGAAGCATGACACCAGGTGGTGTGTGAGACCAGTCCTTCACTTTTTGTGAGATGCCTGCACTCACAGACTAAACTGCACTAGCACTAGCGACACCCCACTGGGAGCAGCTTCATTGTGGTACACAGTTTATGTTGGAGGCTGCTGACTCCCAGCACCCCGTGCCTCTGGTTCCCTCACCTCAGATTTGGTCTGGATTTTGTGGTTACAGCATGAGCAAATGCCCAGGAGAGAGAGAGACGTCTCCACAGAGAAGTGCGCTGCTGAAGATGGAAGAGAGCTCCTCTACATCTCCATCATGCCAGCGAAGCCCCGCAGTGGGCAGAAGACAGCACAGAGTGTCCTCCCTCACACAGCCTCAAGACGGAGTCGCCAATGACCCAGGAAAGGCAAGTAGAGAGTCGCACACCCTACATGGCAAGCCGGCACCACAACGTATGTTCCGACGTCAGGCGACACGTGGCCAGACACCACAGTCACACCGCCAGCATGGAGCACGTCACTCGGAGTGACCAACTCCACCAAGCATGCCCAGAAAAAGGCGGGATCAAGTGCCACGACGGTGCAGCCTCGAGGCGCAAGCACGACTCCCTCCAGAGAAGAGAAGAGGAGCACCTCAAAATAACTGAGTAGGGGATGGTGCCCGTGAAAGGTCCTCAAGAGGAAGAAGCAAGTCCTACTGACAGGACAGACCTGTGACAGGTCCGCAGAAAGGAAGGACCGTCCAAAGCATGGGCCACGACCAGCGAAATGTCCATGTGGCACAAACATGAGACATGTGGCAGGCCCCCACATCCAAATGATGAACCTGGTCCGAAGGAGGAGAAGAGTAGACAACCACCAAAGGCGCGCAAGATGGAACGGAGAAGAGCAGCAGGCCAGAGGACTCGTGCCAGCACTGGAGAAGATGTTCATCAGCACAAGCCAGCCACCGGGGTGCAGAGACATCACTGGAGACAGCTTCGCTGGAGGACAACCGTAAGTTGCTAGCAAGCGTGATATGCGTCCAGGCCCCACGCTTCGCAGTTCGACCGTCCTCTCACCTGTCACCGGCTGCCTGGTATCGATAGCACCACGCCTAGCTATGGCACCTGCTGGAAGACAACTGCAAGTGGCCACGAAGTGCCTCCAGCCCTCCTCACTCCACAAGGTCACCCAAGACAAGAGATCGCCGCCTGCTGCCCAACTGAAGGAAAACCACTGTGTTTGTGATCGTCATCCAGGTGCATCATCATTAAGGATGTCAAAGGAGCATTGCACCACCAGAGTGGATCTCAACATTCCAGACAACTGGAGTTCTGCGAGGCTAGCCACCCAAGAACCTTCTGTGTGCTCCCGTCAACCTGAAGCCTGCCGAAGTAGAGCATACCCGACCATTGGAATAGCCACCCGTGGGGTCACATGAAGCTTGGCCATTACCCCGTTGGGAGTTCTCCAGTGTCCCCTCAGCGCAGCCTTCGAAAGGCCTGCACAGCCCGCAGGGTCGCGTGGCAATACAGGGGCAAGGGCCTTGACGGAGTTCCTGTGAGAGGGGAATCTGAATAGGAGAGATACATCGGCAGCAGCTCCACGACAGGCACCAGGAGGCATGGAGGTCACAGATGAAGACTGGTCACCCAAAGACTATCAGAGGAAGGCACAGAACCTGAGCCCTGATGGCGAGAACACCCAGACAAAGAGACAAAGGCACCACCCTCTGTGGCTACATGAGCGACTTGGCTGTGGGTCCTGTTGGCAATTGCTCAGCGACGCCTTCGCTCAGCTTACACAAAGCCCGCACAGTCCACACAGTCCCATGGCAGCCCAGCAGGAAGGCCCTCCAGGAGGCTCCAGTGAGGGAGGAGTCCAGGGGAGAGAAGCAAGTCTGAAGTTGCTTGGCTGTCAGGAGCTAGAAAGACCATCAAGCACGTCGCCTCCAAGGAGAGGCCTCATACACCGAGATCATCCCCAACAACTGCAGGTTTGTTGTCCACCGGAACCTGAGCGCCTGTGAGATCTCCAGAGTGGACTCCACCACCACTCCAGATGCACCGATACTTGGACTTTGTAAATAGACACCAACACCGCGAGACCAGACCGGTCTGAAATACATCGCCAAGGCGGACTAAAGCATCCTGACCATGCAGTCCAAAGCTCCAGCGCTGCCTGGATGACGGCCTGAGGAGACTCATTTGGTGCTGTGCATTGTTTACTTGTTTTCTTACAGGTTGGACTTTTGTTTGTTTCTTTTCATTAAAGTTTGGGAGGGATGTAGTGTCTAGCCGGACACGTTCTAGTGTTGCGCCTGCTTGTAACCCACACTATTCACCCACCCATCACAGGCGTCACTGGTTAGGTGACCCTGTTAATAAAAGGAGCCGGGCGCACGTGCCCTGGGCCAGTGCTAGTACTCGAGTATGCCGTGTCTGTGTGGTCATTTCCATAACATGAGGGCCTAGGGCCTGAGATACCACAGTTAGGTAAGACAATTTGGGGCATATATTAAAGGAAGTGGCGGAATGAGGTGCCGGCCGTCATGGCTTAACGGCTCACTCCGCCACTTCAGAAACGCAAAGCTGCAACATATTTACAAAGATATGGTGCAGCCTTGCGTTTCCCCCTGCGCTGGTGCTACACTTAACAGTGTAGTGCCAACGCAGGCACCCTTGCACCATAGTGCAAGGGTGTCTGCGTGCAGGAGACGATTGTTTATGTGTAGGAAGGTGTCCCTTCCAGCACACAAACAATCCTACCTACCTATTACTAATACCTCTACCCTAGTGAGAGCATGTGAGGAGTTCCCTTCTGCGAGATCTGTCGGAAGGATCTAACGCCATGTCTTATGATAATGTCTCAACAAGCTGGCCTCAGTGCATGACCAAATACACCCTGTATATGTTTGCAGGCCTGCACACTTCTGCTTGCGTGGCTATCTTCCTTCTCAGGTTGAAGGTCGGCCTGCAGAGCTGCATCTAAGTCAAAACTCATAGCAGCTTCCATGATAACTGTTGTGAAGTGACTCTCACCGAATTCAACACGGACGCTGTTTAAATAGCAAAACCCTTGCTTTATTGCACTGTTCCAGAGGAGCAGAACAACATCTTTAGTTAGTCTGGAGAGAAAGAGTCATCTCCTACAAGCACAAAATAAAACAAGAACATTGCGTTCTAATATGCCTGACCCTGGAACTAACAGTGCATACTATAACACACCAATGTCTGCCCGCACAAACATGTGTGAGTGGTACTTTCATGGTTTAGTGAAAACATGCTCAAACCACCATCTTAAAAATATGCTAAGTAAGAAAGGAAAACTAAAATGAAGACTAAAGGTAATCCTTACAATACAACAGGCTCCCACCATTTCAAACCTGCACTTGGACATAGCCTGTGTGAATCCTGAACCCCCAAGAGGTGTCCCACCATTCCTTGAGCCTTGATTGTGGTGCTAACGGCCACCCAGATGGCCAAATCCCAAAGCTGAGGACTTGACTAATTTTTGGCCACAAACTGCTCTTAGAACCAGGAGGACACCGGTACCAACCTGCTTGCCTATCCACTCACCGTGCATCATCAGTCAGATTGACTTTGTGTTTTCTCTCTCTACGTTCTTCTCCACAGCAGCAAATCCTTTTCACTGGTCCTTAGCCAAAAGTAATCCTGTCTTGTCGAACTGTCTTCGGCTAGAGCCCTCTGCCTCATCATGCTGGAGATTTTCGACTTCCATAAAAATTACTAAGGGCCTGATTTATATCTTGACGGGACTACCGGTGCCCCTCTTGGGCAGACAGGGTCAGATTGGGATTGCAATTTGGCCCGGGCGGTCCCAAAAAAAGTGGCCCCCATTCGCGGATCATGCCCTTCCATGGAACACCATTTGGTTAATCTCATTGGACAAATTTTTAGAGAGATGTTTGATGACCTAAGCATTTTAATGCCTATAGAATCAGTAAGATTGGTGAATGGGAGAAGCACAGCATTTTGGACAGGTGGGTGAGGTGAAATAAAATGTTCCAAGGGCCTTTATACCTGATCTGGCAAAGGTGGCCACCTGGCCATTTTTAACTGACATGACCTGTATTTTAATATCCTGGCCGGTGCGAAAATAAAGAAAATCACAGAAAGTCTATATATTTTTTCCACTAATCAGTATGTATTTGAAACAGTCAACGTGAGGTGAAAGCACTTAAAAATGTGTTCTAAAGCTGCTTTATTTATTTATACTATGAGTAATAGCTAAACTAAACAAAGACAGAAAAACTATGTATAAAAATAATAAAGCTGTTTTAATATAAAGAGTGCTCTCTAATTATCATGCTCTGGTCCTTGTAGAATCTGATAACATGAATAAATTGCATATTTTTCTAATTGCTTTTTTTTTTTTTACATAGGGTGAACTTGAGATCAAATTCATTTTTACTTCAGTTACTTGGAGATCAAGTGAATTGCCCAGAATCACAGGCTATTGAGCCGACACTGGGACTCGAACCTGGTTTGCCACTTCCAAAGTCAGCAGGATTGGCTGTAAGACCACCTACTCTCTAGCTTACACAAATACACACAAACATCCTCTCTTAATTCACTTCCTCCCAGGTCCTCCATAGCTTCAGGGCGATGGCCTTGCAGTGAAGAAGTCAAGAAAAAGGGCACAGCTACTGCTGCCCCAGTGGAGGCTGAGCTGTAGATAGCCCATAGTCAGAAAACCCCGCCCCCGGTGACGTTCCTGCATACTCCGACCCTCACTTACCTGAATGTGATGGCCTGGCAGGGAATGGGTTAGGGGTAATACACTGCTTCTGGGCCAAGCCAGCCACACGGGGCCGAGGTAAGAATAGCCCAACAAATGGAGCAACATCTGGTCCCCAGTAAGGCTGATCGTCACCATGATCCTCCGTATGTGTGCCAGCTCACGGCTGGCATCGCTGGAGCTACTCTGAGCATACAGGTGTTCTTCCCTCCGCGTCAAGACTCCAGCGATGTCAGTCATGGCTCGTTGGAGACCATGGGTCGGGCCTAGAAACCCAAGGATGGCATCCAGTTTGGTAGCCATGAGGTCGAAGCCCACCCGCAACTGCTCAGCCGTCTCCCTCTGGCCCTCCAGCACACGACGTTGGAAGGCCATGTGTTGCTTCTGGGGGTCTTGGGAGAGTGCCGGGGCTGTGGGTGCCTCCTGCTGGGGGGTTTGGGTGGTGGGTGGGGTCTCATCGATGTAGCTGGGATGCCTTGAGCCTGGGGGTGATTGGCGGATGAGGTCAATGATGGCTTGGATGGTTTGGGGGTTGATGCTGGTGTTGTCCTCCTCGTCATCAGTGAAGAGTGGCTGGGACTGCTCTGCAGGGGGGGGTGATGGTGGCCCTGCGATGTGAATGGGAGATCGTGTATGACAATGTGTCCAGATGTATGTAGCCGCATGGTACATGTTGACATTCAGACAGCATGGCATTGTACATTGTGACAGTCTGTAGATCTGGGCGATGACCCAGGGTCATTGTGGGTGTGCACTGTGCTCTGCTTGATTGTGCATGTGTGCCATTGCGGCCATCTCCACCCATCCCCCCAGTACCTGTTGGTCACTCACCCTGTTGTGGTTGTGTTTTGTCCTGTCGAGCAGTGTCCGGTCCCCCGACTCAGGCCACAGTCTCTACACTGATGAATGTGGACACCAGCTCCTCCATGTCATCCAGCTCCAGCTGTGGCGCTGGGCCCCCACCTCCATTCAGCGCTGCTGCCTTCTGATTGGCTGCAAGTTTCTCCTTGGTCTTCCGCTTGATGTCATTCCATCGCCTCTTGACCTCGTCCATTGTCCTCTTGTGCTCTCCGACGGCATTCACCTTGTCAACGATATCCCGTCATCTTCCAGTTTTGGTGCCCAATGAGACGTTGGAGGTGACGAAGAGTTGTTGATGGTGTTCCATCACCTCCGTGACTATGATCCTGTTCGCCTGCTGACTGAACTTCGTCTTTCTCGTCTTCTTGTCCTTGCCCTTCCCTGGCCCTGAAGTCCCGGGCTGGTCGTCCGGGGTGCTCGTGAGGTTGCACTCGTCCTCTGTGCCTGCACCGGCTGCCTCCATGGTGCTTGGGTGTTGGTCAGTTTGTGTTTGTTTTTTCTGTTTTTATGGTGTTTTTCCCACCTGCCAGGTGTGTGTTGAAGGCCTGGCGCTGCTTATCGCTGGTTTCCTCATCGCGCTTTGGCCCATCGCAGGTTTTTTGGTGTTGTGGTTTGGGTTTTTATCTCCATCTAGGTGGTTTTATCGCAGACATTGTCCGCGGTTTCGGCATACTATCGCATGCTATCACCTTGTTGTGAATCCCACGTTGTCACAGGGTTATTTTCCCGTGATGGGCTGCGATATGGAAAGTTGCGTTACACTACTCTTGCAGTAGTTATCATGCGTTCTTGTAAATTTACCCCCCAGTTTTATATAGCAAAAACTTGACCGAGAGGCATTGGAACGCTGAACATGAGCACCAGATACCTTTACAAAAGGTTGGATTCATGTTTTTCGGCAGACTATCGCATGCTATCGCCTTGTTATGAATCTCACGTTGTCACAGGCTTATTTTCCCGCAATGGGCAGCGATATTGAAAGTTGGGTTACACTATTCTTGCAGTAGTTATCACACGTTCTTGTAAATTTACCCCTCAGTTTTACATAGCACAAACTTGACCGAGAGGCATTGGAACGCTTAACATGAGCACCAGATAACTTTAGAAAGGGTTGGATTCATGTTTATTAGGCTCAGGTAGATTTAATGATTTGCCCAGAATCACAGGATGTTGAGCTGACGCTGGAAATTGAACTGGTTCATTAGTTTCAAAGTCGCTAAGGCCATAACCCCCACCATTCCGATTCACCAGTGTGCTCCCCTGCCAGAGTCTTCTTAACAGTAAGCACTAATGAGTTCCCATTAGCTGCTCCTTGAGGCCTCTGTCACACCTGGAAGTAGCCAAAAGGCAGGGACACCTCATGCTGTGAAGACCAGGAGCAGCCCTTGTCACTTTGCTTCTGACAATTACCCGGCTGTGCATCCCTTCACTGTTAATATAAGCATACTAGTGTGTGCTTGCAGTAGAGATAGCCCAGGCGGGTGGGGCTACTTATTTCACCAGTAAAATGGCCCACCTATTGTCCTCAGCCACTGGCCCATCGGCCTATGCCCGATTGCCTGCCTTGCCAATCCGAGGCTGGTAGCAGGGTACACAAGTGCTCCGCCAAGCTAACGGAATCCTGCCCGGACTATTTAGATGTGTGCTGGCTGAACCACTGTTCGCATCGACAGAGTGTTTCCTGTTGGGTAAACAGTTCACTACTGTCGATGTGGCTGGCTTCTCTGCTGGCTAACATTACTCCATCGCCAGCAGGGTGGCGGGATTACGCTGAACCTATTTCACAGTTGTGCTGGTGGGTGTTCTAGTGGCAGATGGCTAGTGGAGCCAGTCAGTCATGAGACGCGGTCAACATTGGCAGTGTCGTACACAACAGTTGACTTAGCCTCCCTGAGACAACACTGGGAGACCGATCTGGGACATGCGTTCACGGAAAAGGAGTGGGCATCTCTTTTGGAAGGGCCGACGTGTGTACCTCATAATCAACGATTCAAACTAATCCAATTCTTCATACTACACCGGGCATACCTCACCCTGGCCCAGATTAATAAGTATTTTCACCTAACTGACGCTGCCTGCCCCAGATGCTGTTTACCGGATGTAGACATACTTCATATGTTATGGCACTGCCCTGCTCTAGGCAAATACTGGTCTAGCATAGCAGCCACATTGGCCATCAACACAGAACATGACATTCCCTTCCGTTGGGAGATGTACATTTTATACCTCTTTAGTAGAAACAAGGAAAACAGGGCTTCCTCCCGATTTTTAGACCTGGGCCTGGTAACAGCGAAACGCTTGATCACCAAAAGATGGAAATCCCCGATAGCCCCCCACACAATAGCTTGGCAACATTCTATGCTTAACTGGGCTAGGGCGGAGGGATTAGCTTTGCGTGGAGAGGATGTGTTGGGGCTGCGCAAGTTCCCTTTGGCTAGCAAATGGGACACCTCAGTAGAAAACTTGCAGGGCCTAGTGTTAACCGCGGAAGAAACGCAGGGTGGGGCACAACAATGGCCCATTCAATGCTCAGGCTCAGCTGGTGCACTGGAAGGAGCCCAGGAGAGGTATAGCCCTACTGACACAAGCTAGGCATCACTATTAGGAGATTCATTAACAGCTGTCTCTGGCAGGGTTCTCACTGCTCACCATACCAGGCAACAGGTCTCCGGCAATCTTCCTACCCGTAATTACTTTACTTTGTCCTCATTCTGTTGTAACCTACTCCCACAGTTTGTATGAGTGGGGCATCATGTTCAACAGATAGGCACTCTGGATACAGCAACATCTCATTAAAGCCTTTTTACTAACGTTATGATGCTTGCTAAGTAATAATTTGTACAGCCGCATACATGAGTTCCGGCTGTATCACTGTACTCTGTATCACGAGTTGCATTGCCCTAATGCTATAGTGTTATATGATTTCACTGCACTGATGTTCTTGCTCAAATGTTTATGCAAAAATGTCAACGAAAAAGATTTAAACAAAAAAAAACATTGGCAGTCTCGTAACACAGGCCCCCGGAAGCCCCCACGATGCGGGGGCCCCAAAGCTCCAGTGGGGCACCTCATCACAGGACAATGTCCAGAGAGCTCCAAATTGAGTCTGGAGGAGGCCCTGCCACATACCTTGCAGGGGGGCCCCCTGAAGCTTCATTACGCCAGTGGACATTGGACTAATCCTGTGGCTGTAGGATAGAAGCTAGCATCACACACCTGATGTGGTTTGCCTAATTGTTTCTACCTGCATACCACCCAATAAAACACACTACATTTCAGACCATGATCCTTTTCCATTCCGACATAGCACAGCATTTTCATGGAGAGGTCTTGTCTGAGTATTCTGGGCTTTTTTTTGCTCCCTCCGTTTCTTGTGCATTTTACATCTTACTTTATTTTGCTTGTGGGTTTGCAAACTCATTTAATTTAATTGAATTACATTGTTATGTAAGGGAGTAGAGAATCTCCATTTTATAGAGGGAGAATAGGCAGTCATGGTGGATGAAATTATTAGAGTAGAGCCACAATTGCTTGGAGCCCAAGTACAAACTACAACTATAACTCAGAATGGGCAAATGTGGACCAAAAACATTGACAGAGTAAATGCTGTAACAAACAACCTGCGCACACAGGAAGAAATTAGTAAAAGGGGGAACTACCTGCGGGGGAGAGTGTGTTCCCTGTCCGTCAAGCGTCACCGGGAGGCCCAGAGGACTGGTGGAAATTCTCCCAGTCCCCCCTTACAACTTTGTTTCCTGTGCGGAGAAGGTCTTGCAGATTCTACATCCTGAAGGCTTGACAGGGATCCCTGGTGAAGTGGAGACTTGTAAGTTGTACTTATGAATGTGTCACTAAACTTAAATGTCATTTTTAATTTGAACTTAGATGTTGCTAATGTGCTTTGCACCTTTTGGAAACACAGAAACCTATATATATTTGTATACTATTTAATTTGGTCTTGTATGTTTGTTTGAATGTAGTTAGTTGTATTGAAGATTACAGGTCTCATTCTACATTACATACAGCCGTGGTCCCTGCAGGTAAATGCGGTGGGGCTGGGTAAGGGGGACTTCAAGGGACGATACAAAGGGAAAATTAAATAAATAAATAATTTTCCCTCTACATCGTTTCTCGAAATCCCCCCTCATCTGGCCCCACCGCCCCACTGCTGTTACCTGCACGGAACGTTATCAAAAAAGAGACAATAGAAAACATTTTTTAAATACAGCAAATCATCATACATAATAACTCTCTTCCACATTCCCTCATTCTACTCACGCACCCCATTCACCAAGCATATATAACCCACACTGATCAGCAACCATACAAAGACCACACCTTCAACCTGGCCTCATGTCCTATTTACAAAAATTAACCACACCAGGGGCCACCACCAAACATCACCAGAGTTTAAATGCAATGATCCTTACTGTGCACTACAAGGATGTAAACATCACTTTTTAGTACTTTATACATCCAATTTACATTGCACAGAAAGGCAACCAAAACTTAAAACCAAAGATTGTTTGGCAAAACATCCCAAAAAACACAAAAGGTCGACGCGTTTCGAGCCCGCTTCTTGGGGGGCTCTCTTCAGGACCAGAATAACTGAAATGCAAGGAAAAATCCTTATTACCGCAATGTCAAAAGCGTTTGTTCAACTATACACAACATGACAGGACTGCCAGTGTAAGCCTGCTTACCTCTACTGCAGTGTAATTCAATCCACTGTTCTATATGTCAATACATGCATGAGGTGTCTAAAGGAAAGAGTAAAATAAAATAAAAAGAAAATAAATCCTGTCCAAAAGGAAATAGTCCTTGTTCTACATCTTAAATTGAGGTGACCACTTACAAGAAAAGCGAGAATCATCCGTGTCCAAATAACTTGCGGCACATTTGAAGGCCAATTTTTCACCACAACTGCTGGAGAATGAAAAAACAGAGGTGTCTAAGTGACCCATGGTTATTAATATGCAGTCCATTAATTAAACTTGTTACAGACGGTGTTTTACCTTTGGGACCACTTATTGGTGAGAACCTACATTTTAGAATTAGTTTCTTCCATAAATGGTCTTAAGACACGTATTTCCTCCTGCAAGAGATCCATTGAAACAGGTGAAACAGATTTTGTAGGAGAAGGAGGATCCTTTTTTAAGCGTTTAGTGGTAGCCTTCCCAGCGGTAGATAGGACAAGATTGCTGCTGGTTCCAGAAGAGGGGCTACCTTTGTGCAGAGCAACCTAGGAGTCCTCCATATTTGATAGTTTTGAAAAAAGAGTGGAATTCTTAATAATCTTATGAGCAGATGTTGGAAGTGGGTTGTTTGTCCTTCTCAGACGTCCCATATATATACTGGAGTATGGGATAACAAGTAATAAAACCAAAGTGCCATCATAAACCAGCACTTCAGCACAAAAAGGGAAAACCCACACCTCAAAAGTATATTTGAAAAGCTGAATAAGAGTCCTTCATATAAACAGGAGTCACAAAGAAGGGAAAAATTCCACCTCTTCTCAAGGACGTGAGGAGAATTTATTGTGGAGCAAGCAAACAGCAATACATATTAGAAAAAAGTCCATACAACATGAGCTGCATGTGCTGAAAAACTGTCATTACACATGGGCATTGAAAACGATGAGGAATATGCTGCTGCTGAAGGAAAACTCACTTTTACATGACAGGAATCCTTATCTGCGCATGACCGCCGATTATGTAAAATGGCGGCTAGGTGGCTGAAGAGATCTGAGCCGTCAGCCAAAGAAGAGGTTTGCGGGTGAAATAAAGGTCGGCGACACCGAAAAAACGTTGTTGGGTCTCACTGCATCTTTGGACACCCCCGCTGGGTAAGGAGAAGCCGCAGGGAGTGCTGTGAGAGTGCTTACAGACGTACCGGGCCCCGGAGGTCTACCCAATGCCGCCATTCGCGGTGGGCTCCAAGCCACGCCCCCTCCTCAAACATTTTAGAACAATAAAAGATGTGGAAGTCACCAAAAATAAATACCAAAGATTTTAGCCTTTATTCTATCTTTTCTATCACAATTTTCACATATGTGAAAGTGTGATGTACTTATCAATCTCAATTGCATGCTATGTTTTGAAATGTATTTAGGTTTAATTTAGTATGTTGTCCTATCCTTCTTCTTTTATTAAATTGATGTAATTTGATTCACAAATGAACATTTGTTGAGTTAAATTTTTTCAGCCTCTGGATACCTCCACTTCCTGTGTCCAAACCAACATCACCCCAATCTTGTGCCACCCAGTCCAGGCTGATGGTGAGCCATCACCACTATGACCACCTCAAGTTCAGTCAGGTCAAAGTAGGATGGGGAACAGTGGGTCAAGGGCACGGGGTAGTAGGGTAGGAGTTGTGTGAGGGACTCTGGGGGCCACTGGGTTCACTCTCACACAGGCCACCATCAACCAAGTATTGGGATCCCTCAATCAGTCCCACAACATGGCCGCCAGGTTCTTACAAAGGTTCAAGAGATAAACCAGTTGCAGAGAGAGCTCAATGTTCAGATGGAACAAGACAACTCCAAAATGGGCTCCCTGACTGGGGTGCTGCATGATATTTTTCATATGTGCAGAGCTTTTCTAGCAACATCTTTCCCTGTCTGTGGTCCTGCAACATCTGGCCCAACATCTGCTCAGCCTTGTAAAGGAAGGCCCTGCCACAAGCGCAAACTGCTGCACCCACCTCAGTCCCTGTATTTGTGGTTCCACAAGCCCCACGCAGATAGACACGTTTATCCGGACCAGCAGGAGAGGATAGCAAGACGTCCGCCACCACCACCAAGAGACAGAAAACCTAACTTCCTCTAATGTGTGACTACCATTCACTCTGTAAATTGTTTTCTGGACACATTTACCTTACTGATGCCAGTTGTATTCTGGACATTGGATTTAAAAAATGTTTGGCTCTTCAATGATAGTTTCATTCACCATGATTGAATTTTATAATTATTGTTAGCTTTCTTGTTTACATCCTATTTGAGTTTATTTGGTTTTGTTGAATAAAAGCAAAACTAACAAAGCCAAAGGCTGCAGTTTTATTTCTCTTCTCAATTCCTTTATAATGTTTTTCCTTTCATCTCACATTTTAAAATATAAAAAATAAAATGATTCTTTAGTCATAAATAAATGCCATGTAGCTAATGTTTCTCACATTCTTACTAGCTGACAAAAAAACTAAATACCATAAATCCAAATTATATTTTTGATTAAATTTTAAGAAAGAAATGTTTGTCATAGTTTACAAGACACATTACAACCCAGGCATAATCCCATTCATCAGTGCCATTTTAACATTTACAGTTCTAGACATTGCCACCATGGAAGAGTGTGAAATATTAGAAAAAAAGTATTCAAATGGCAAACAATCATTGATACATGTCGTCAGCTGGAGCCTGATCTTTTGGCTCAGGATAGTAATCCCACATCAATAACACCACTAGTGAAAATCCTTGCATTACTCCATTTTGTGGCCACAGGATCATTCTGAGACATTGTTGCAGCGTCTGGTGCAATGTCACAACCAACTTCAAGTGGTGTGATACAAGAAGTTATTTCTATAATGAGACACATCAACAGCTTTATACACGTAGCACAAAATGAGGATTTAGCCAAAGCGAAGGCAGATTAGTATGCTTTGGGTCAATTACCACATGAGGTTAGAGCAAGTTTAGCAGCACATAAAGGCTTGGTGGCAGCAATCAACAGAAAACAAGCCTAATAAAATCTATAAAACGTCCAGTCGATCACTGTACAAGTTGTCTTTCTACAAGATATGTACAACAAAAGTCTGTGTGTGTCTTTCACAGGATGAACCCATGTTCCCTTTTCTACTTCGCATCAGCAGCATTTAACAGCAAGTGTCACAACTTTGAAATGTCCAAATGAAGATGACATGGTGAAGGAACCTAAAACAGATAAAAACAACAAGAATCTTTAAATTACATTACAAAATATCCACATTATTCATAAACAATTCTGAGGACACATTTTCTAAGAAAAATCAAAGATAATGTTAATGAACGCAGTCAATGTGTCAAAACTTTGACTACAAACAGCCTTGCCCTGGATTTTCTTTAATGTGCCCTTTGTAAAAAAATGTCCAGCTGAGACTGTTATTATCATTAGATTAAAAATTGTTTTAACATTGATTTTCAAAAACTGTAAATATATACTCACACTCATGTGAAGAAGTTGTCAATAACATCTTGACGTAAGTCAATTTCTTCCTCTTCACCACTGTCATCTTCATTTGGCATTTCAGCATCATCATTCAGTGGCTCTTCATGGTCTCCATCCGCTGCGATGTATGGGATGTTCCCTCGGAGAGCTATGTTGTGCAACATGCAGCAGGCCATGGTGATTTGGCCCACCTTATGGGGTGAGTAGAGGAGGGTTCCAGCAGTCTTATCCAGATATCGAAATATGTCCTTTAGGAACCCAAAAGTCTGCTTCTATGACCCTTATTGAAGAAAACTTCCCCCTGACATTGTTGGATTCCCCAACGCTGCCAACAACCATGGTCAGTAAGGATAAACTGAGTTTCCTACATGATAAAAAAAGAGCCACAAAATGTATCACTATTTTAGATTATGAAATTTGAGATTAACCAAACAATATGTTGCCAGGTTGTACTTACCAACAAGCCAGGCCCTCTCAGGTCCAAGTTATAACATTTGCATAGGTATGCTGCTGTTCTGTAGTACAAAGGAACCATGGGTTGATCTTGAAAAACGCGGCACACATGCTTTTGATGTACAAATCAGGTAAGTAGACAACTTGCATATCGATTGAATAGAAGTTCTTTCGCTTGAGGTAGACTTGTTCCCTGGCGTGTGCTGGCACTAAGGCAATATGTGTGCCATCAATTGCTCCAAACGTATATGGTAGGTGACCAAAAGGATAAAAATCTCTCTTCACATTGGAAAAATCTTAATTATGTGGTAATGGTATGAAGGTGCTGATAAGTCTAATCATTGAAGACAGAACTTCTTATAGCACACCACTGAAAGTTGGTTGTGACATTCCATCAGATACTGCCACACTGTATTGGAATGATCCTGTGGCCACAAAATGAAGTACTGCCATGATTTTAACTTGTTGCGTTATATCTGTGGGATTCCTATTGTGAGGCACAATTTTATGGCTCCAGCTGATGATACACATCAATTATTATTTGTATATTCAATCTAATTAAAAAATATATATATATTCTGTTCTTGCATGGTGGCAGGATCTGGAAATGGTCTAACAACTTGAGGTTGTTGTCTTCTTCCTCTACCTTGGTTCATATGTCTGTATAAAAATATTAAAAATTGAAAATAATTTGCAATTTTTTTTCTAGATCTAACACAAAGGGCACTTATATGTAAAAATATAATTGATTACCGTAAATATCTGTACACAACATTTCCTAGTGCGTTTTTAGTGAAAATAAATTGTTTGAGATAATCTATAATTTTATTTAGGTAATGTGTGAATAATACATTTTAAAAGTTATGTTTACACGTTGTTCTTTTATCTAAATCACCGTCAATGGCGGCATTAACAAAACCGCACAACTTTAGCGTTTAACCACAGTAAAGCACTACATGATATTGTTTTTTTTTTAAAAGAATGAGTAACATTAGCATTTTGCATCTGTAAACAAACTAGCCAACATACTGAGTGGTGGTGACTTACTTTAAATACACAAACACACATTTAAACAATCTAAAAGGGTGGGCACCTGACCTCGCTGTCAGGACATTTGTTAACAGATGGCCATCAGCGGAGGTTGACCATGTAGCGGGTGTAAAACTACATGACAAACAAAGCCATAGACTAACCTGTGTGAAAGCAATGTACACAAGCCAATGGATTTGTCAGTCTCTGTTGACAATCGCGTACGTTGTGTACATGCACATGGCATTTCAAAAAAAGCTCACTTGCTTCCTAACACTGCAGCCAACAACACCTCCTCAACTTTTGCTGCTGATTCCGACCTCTGGGAGCCATGATGCCAGGAAGAGCAGTTGACAGGGCCCCAGCCATCTTGCCAGAGGAGCTGGATTTGCTGGCTATTGAGGTCTGGTCCCTGTACAGCCAGCTCTATGGACCTGGCCAGGGTGATTGCTGATGTTTTTAACTTTGCCACTAGATTGGGAAGTAAGCCGACTGGGGCACTCTTGCAGATTCATAAGGCAAAATGCATCTCAAAGATCACTTATGGAAGCGAGATCTGGGGTTATACTGGGCAGGATGCATTGCAAATTGTTGAAGATACTTTTTTGAGATGGATACTCTGTTTACAGCAGAGTACCCCATAATTTGTAGTGCATGAAGAACTAGGAATGGCCTTCCACTCAGATGTGTTGGCATTTCGCCCCCTATCGCTATGGATAAAAATCTGGAACAAGGAGGAAAATGCCCTTAGTAAGGAAATTCTAAGGGATTGTCTTTCCCTTGATCACATGAATTGAATTTTCTGGCTCACGTTCTTTAGAGAATGCCTCTCCAGCCTGGGAAGGCCAGATTACTTTGAGAACCCAGAGGAAATTTGTAGTATTGAATATGACCTGGGTGAAAGAGAACTTTTTAAAGAACCGTATGTGTGCCAGAGTTTCAGTGGAGCTGAGGAAGTCTAGTGTACGTAGGTACCTCTTGTTGAAAACTGGGCCATCAATCGAACCTTATCATGTATGATTTGAAAGAATCCAGGAGAATTTTTTATTGACTAGATTTCGATTGGATCTTTTTCAATTACTACTGAGCCATACTCGTGGACTTTATAGAGGGCAGTGCCTCCCACCCAATGGCTGCGCCGGAAAGTCTCCACAGTATATAATGCACTTTTTAATGTTCTCTAGTTTTTATGAGGTTACTAGAAAGTCTTTTATCACTCCTTTTCTTGAGAAAACTAGTTTTAGTCAGGTTAGACCTGCTTTTATTTGTTTACAACTGCTTTCTAGCCACTCAGTTCTGCATGTTCTTAGCTTTTTGAGGGCTACCATTAGGCTTAGGTCCAGCTGTGATTAACCTTCAGGGCCAACAACCTCATACAGTGATAATGAGGATTTGGTTTTAACCCTTTCAGTGCTCATGACGGAATGGTTCCGTCATGAGCACAAGTGCTGCTGTGCTCATGATGGAATTCCGTCATGAGCACATGCTCAGAGAATCCCTCTGCTGCAGGCAGCAGAGGGATTTCCCTTTTTTTGCCTGGGGAGGTGGGGAAGAGCTCCCCAAACCTCCCCAGGCCTATTTTTAGTTTTTGTTACAACGACGATTGCGCGCAGGGCGCGCTATCGTCAATGAAACAAAAACAAAACTGAAACTTAGTTTCAGTGTTTCAATGCTCGTGGGGATATCTCTGCCCCCGAACACTGAACCACTTGGGAGAGGTATTGTTGGAAAGGGGAGAATCTCCCCTTTCCAATGGTACCCTTCCCTAGTGGATCCCTGCTTGGGCAGGAGGGTGATCCCCAAGCAGGGATCCACCCACTAGCACCAGGGAGGGGGGATCGGCCCCTTGGGCAAGGGCCTTAACTCCCCCCCATGTTTTTGGGCCAAATTCAGTCTTTCTGCCCTCCCCCCCTGGGTGACAGATGGGGCAGTAGCCCCCAATCTGCCCCCCCGGGGGGGCAGGAATCCCACTAGAAGCCCGGGATTTCTTTTATTTCTTTTGTTTTTACTACAAAGTATGGGTGGGGGTTGCCCAATATGGTCATGCCATAGCCCCAACCCCATGCACAATTACAGTCTTTCTGCCCCCTGGGGGGGCAGAAAGCCCACTAGAAACCAAGGATTTTGTTTTTTATTGACATTGGGGTGGGGGCTGCCCAAAAAAGGGCATGGCAATGCCCCCACCCCCCCAGAGAAATGTCAGTCTTTATGCCCCCCCAGGGGGCAGACGGGGGCAGTAGCCCCCAATCTGCCTTCCAGGGGGGCAGAAATCCCACTAGAAACCAGGGATTATTTTTTTTATTGACGTTGGGGTGAGGGCTGCCCAAAAAGGGCAGGGCAATGCTCCCCCAGATAAATGTCAGTCTTTCTGCCCCCCCCCCCCCCGGGTGGCTGATGGAGCAGTAGCCCCCAATCTGCCCCCCAGGAGGCAAAAAGCCCACTAGACACCAGGGATTTTTGGGGCAAATCTGAATTAGGGTGGGGGCTGCCCAAAGTGGGCATGCCAATGCCCCCACCCCTCCCCATAAAAATTACAGCCTTTCTGCCCTCCCGGGGGGGGGGGGCAAAAAGCCCACTAGACGTCAGGGTTTTTTTTAGGCAAATTGTAATTAGGGTGGGGGCATTGGCATGGCCGTTTTTGGCAGCCCCCACCCTAATTAAAAGTTGCTCAATAGAATCCCTGGCATTTAGTGGTCTTTCTGCCCCCCCTGGGCATGTTTGAAAACTAGACACCCAGGGGAACCCAGGATGGGTTAACTTGACTGGCTCTCACCAGGTTCTGTTACCCAGAATCCCTTGCAAACCTAAAAATGTGTCCAAAAAAACACATTTTCCTCACATTTCTGTGGTGGAAAGTTCTGGAATCTGCATGGATCCACAAATTTCCACCCACCCCATGTTCCCCAAAGTCTGCAGAGAAAAATGGTACCTCACTTGTATGGGTAGGCGTAGTGCCTGCGACAGGAAACGCCCCAAAACGCAATGTGGACACACCACATTTTCACTGTGAGAACTGACCCTTTTTTTGCAAAGTGCCTAGCTGTAGATTTTGAACACTAGCTCTGCCGGCACCAAGGGAAACCTAGCAAACCTATACATTTTTTATAAATAGACACCCAGGGGAATCGAGGATGGGGTAACTTGACTGGCTCTCACCAGATTCTGTTACCCAAAATCCCTTGCAAACCGAAAAATTTGTTTTAAAAAAAACAAATTTTCCTCACATTTCTGTGGTGAAAAGTTCTGGAATCTGCGTGGATCCACAAAATTCCACCCACCCCGCGTTCCCCAAAGTCTTCCGAGAAAAATGGTACCTCACTTGCGTGGGTAGGACTAGTGCCCGCGACAGGCAAGGGCCCAAAACCTATTGAGCCGACATCAAAATTACCTATCACAAAACAACCTGGTTTTGCAAAGGTGGTCCCATGAGTTTTGGCCCCGGGCTCGGCAGCCACCTAGGGAAACCTACAAAACCCACACATTTCTGAAAACTAGACTCCCGGGGGAGTCCAGCGAGGTATGGTTTGCGTGGGTCCCCTAACGTTTTCCTACCCAGAATCCCATGAAAACCTCAAATTTAGCTGAAAAAAATCACCTTTTTCTCACATTGCTGTGTGGAAAAGTTCTGCAATCTACGTGGATCCACAAATTTTCTCCCACCCAGCGCTCCCCCAGGTCTGCCGATAAAAAAGATACCTCACTCGCGTGGGTGGGTCAAGTACCCTCGACAGGCAAGGGTCTAAAACCTACTGAGGCCGCATAAAAATGACCTATCACAAAACAACCTGGTTTTGCAAAGGGGGTCCCATGAGTTTTTGGGCCCGGGCTCGGTGGCAATCTAGGGAAACCTACCAACCCCACACATTTCTGAAAACTAGACTCCCGGGGAAGTCCAGCGAGGTATGGCTTGTGTGGGTCCCCTAACATTTTCCTACCCAGAATCCCCTGCAAACCTCAAATTTAGCTGAAAAAAATCACTTTTTTCTCAAATTTCTGTCTGGGAAAGTTCTGAAATCTGCAAGGATCCACAAATTTCCTCCCACCCTGCGTTCCCCCAGGGCTCCTGATAAAAATGATACCTCACTCGCATGGGTGGGTTAAGTACCTGCAACAGGCAAGGGCCCAAAACCTATTGAGGCAACATCAAAATTACCTATCACAAAACAACCTGGTTTTGCAAGGGGGGTCACCGGGGTTTTTGTCCCCTGGCTCAGCGGCCATCTTGGGAAATTACCAAACCCAAACATTTCTGAGAACTAGACACCCGGGGAGTCCAGAGAGGTATGGCTTGCGTGGGTCCCCCAACGTTTTCCTACTAGAATCCCTTGCAAACGTGTTTCAGCCACTTTGCTTACCCACACAAGTGAGGTACAATTTTTATCAGGAGACCTGGGGGAAGGCTGGGTGGGAGGAAATTTGTGGATCCACGCAGACTCCAGAACTTTCCCACACAGAAATTTGAGAAAGAAATAATTTTTTCAGCTAAATTTGAGGTTTGCAGGGGTTTCTGGGTAGGAAAATGTTCGGGGACCCACGCAAGCCATACCTCGTTGGACTCCCCCGGGTGTCTAGTTTTCAGAAATGTGTGGGTTTTGTAGGTTTCCCTAGATGGTCGCCGAGCCCGGGGCAAAAAACTCATGGGACTCCCCTTGCAAAACCAGGTTGTTTTGTGATAGGTAATTTTGATGTTTCCTCAATAGGTTTTGGGCCCTTGCCTGTCGCTGGTACTTGACCCACCCACGCAAGTGAGGTATCATTTTTATCGGGAGACCTGGGGGACCGCTGGGTGGGAGGAAATTTGTGGATCCACGCAGATTCAGGAACTTCCCCACAAACAATTTTGAGGAGAAAAAAAATCATCAAAATTTGAGATTTGCAGGGGATTCTGGGTAGAAACTTGTTGGGGGACCCATGCAAGACATACCTCGCTGGACTCCCCTGGGTGTCTAGTTTTCAGAAATGTGTGGGTTTGGTAGGTTTCCCCAGATGGCCGCCGAGCCCGGGGCCAAAAACTCATGGGACCCCCTTGCAAAACCAGGTTGTTTTGTGATAGGTACTTTTGATTTCGCCTCAATAGGTTTTGGGCCGTTCCTGTTGCGGGCACTAGGCCTACCCACACAAGTGAGGCACCATTTTTCTCGGAAGACTTTGGGGAATGTGGGGTGGGTGGAAATGTATGGATCCACGCAGATTCCAGAACTTTCCACCACAGAAATGTGAGGAAAATGGGGTTTTTTGGACACATTTTTCGGTTTGCAAGGGATTCTGGGTAAAAGAGCCTGGTGAGAGCCAGTCAAGTCAACCATCCTGGATTCCCCTGGGTGTCTAGGTTTTAAAAATGTATAGGTTTGCTATGTTTCCCTAGGTGTCGGCAGAGCTAGGGTTCAAAATATACAGCTAGGCACTTTGCAAAAAAAGGGTCAGGTTTCATTCTGAAAATGTGGTGTGTCCACGTTGCGTTTTGGGCCATTTCCTGTCGCGGGAACTAGGCCTACCCACACGAGTGAGGTACCATTTTTCTCGGAAGACTTTGGGGAATGCAGGGTGGGTGGAAATTTGTGCATCCTTGAAGATGCCAGAACTTTCCATGACAGAAATGTGAGGAAAATGTTTTTGGGGGGAAATTTTTTTAGGTTTGCAAGGGATTCTAGGTAACAGAACCTGGTGAGAGCCAGTCAAGTCACCCCATCCTGGATTTCCCTGGGTGTCTAGTTTTCAAGAATATATAGATTTACTAGGTTTCCCTAGGTGCCGGCAGAGCTAGGGTTGAAAACCTACAGCTAAGGCACTTTAGAAAAAAAGGGTCAGTTTTCACTCTGAAAATGTGGTGTGTCCACGTTGTGTTTTGGGCCGTTTCATGTCGCGGGCACTAGGCTTACCCACACAATTAAGGTACCATTCTTCTTGGAAGACTTTGGGGAATGCGGGGTGGGTCGAAATTTGTGGATCCACGCAGATTCCAGAACTTTCCACCACAGAAATGTGAGGAAAATGTGTTTTTTGGACACATTTTTAGGTTTGCAAGGGATTCTGGGTAACAGAACCTGGTGAGAGCCAGTCAAGTCACCCCCTCCGGGATTCCCCTGGGTGTCTAGTTCTCAAAAATGTATAGGTTTGCTAGGTTTCCCTTGATGCCGGCAGAGCTAGGTTTCAAAATCTACAGCTAGGCACTTTGCAAAAAAAGGGTCAGTTTTCACTCTGAAAATGTGGTGTGTACACGTTGCGTTTTGGGCCGTTTCCTGTCGCAGGCACCAGGCCTACCCACACAAGTGAGGTACCAGTTTTCTTGGAAGACTGTGGGGAATGCGGGGTGGGTGGAAATTTGTGGATCCACGCAGATTCCAGAACTGTCCACCACAGAAATGGGAGGAAAATGTGGTTTTTTGGACAAATGTTTAGGTTTGCAAGGCATTCTGGGTAATAGAACCTGGTGCGAGCCAGTGAAGTCACCCCATCCTGGATTCCCAAGGGTGTCTAGTTTGTAAAAATATATAGGTTTGCCAGGTTTCCCTAGGTGCCGGCAGAGCTAGGGTTCAAAATCTACAGCTAGGCACTTTGGAAAAAAAGGGTCAGTTTTCACTCTAAAAATGTGGTGTGTCCACGTTATGTTTTGGGCCGTTTCCTGTCGCGGGCACTAGGCCTACCCACACGAGTGAGGCACCATTTTTCTCGGAAGACTTTGGGGAATGTGGGGTGGGTGGAAATTTATGGATCCACGCAGATTCCAGAACTTTCCACCACAGAAATGTGAGGAAAATGGGTTTTTTTGGACACATTTTTCGGTTTGCAAGGGATTCTAGGTAACAGAACCTGGTGAGAGCCAGTCAAGTCACCCCATCCTGGATTCCCCTGGGTGTCTAGGTTTTAAAAATGTATAGGTTTACTAGGTTTCCCTAGGTGCCGGCAGAGCTAGGGTTGAAAACCTACAGCTAGGCACTTTAGAAAAAAAGGGTCAGTTTTCACTCTGAAAATGTGGTGTGTCCACGTTGTGTTTTGGGCCGTTTCATGTCCCGGGCACTAGGCTTACCCACACAATTAAGGTACCATTCTTCTTGGAAGACTTTGGGGAACGCGGGGTGGGTGGAAATTTGTGGATCCACGCAGATTCCAGAACTTTCCACCACAGAAATGTGAGGAAAATGCGTTTTTTGGACACATTTTTAGGTTTGCAAGGGATTCTGGGTAACAGAACCTGGTGAGAGTCAGTCAAGTCACCCCCTCCGGGATTCCCCTGGGTGTCTAGTTTTCAAGAATATATAGGTTTACTAGGTTTCCCTAGGTGCCGGCAGAGCTAGGGTTGAAAACCTACAGCTAGGCACTTTAGAAAAAAAGGGTCAGTTTTCACTCCGAAAATGTGGTGTGTCCACGTTGCGTTTTGGGCCGTTTCCTGTCGCAGGAACCAGGCCTACCCACACAAGTGAGGTACCAGTTTTCTTGGAAGACTTTGGGGAATGCGGGGTGGGTGGAAATTTGTGGATCCACGCAGATTCCAGAACTGTCCACCACAGAAATGTGAGGAAAATGTGGTTTTTTAGACAAATGTTTAGGTTTGCAAGGCATTCTGGGTAATAGAACCTGGTGCGAGCCAGTGAAGCCACCCCATCCTGGATTCCCAAGGGTGTCTAGTTTGTAAAAATATATAGGTTTGCCAGGTTTCCCTAGGTGCCGGCAGAGCTAGGGTTCAAAATATACAGCTAGGCACTTTGGAAAAAAAGGGTCAGTTTTCACTCTAAAAATGTGGTGTGTCCACGTTATGTTTTGGGCCGTTTCCTGTCGCGGGCACTAGGCCTACCCACACGAGTGAGGTACCATTTTTCTCGGAAGACATTGGGAAACGTGGGATGGGTGGACATTTGTGGATCCACGCATATGCTAGAACTTTTCACCACAGAAATGTGAGGAAAATTGTTTTTTTTGGACACATTTTTAGCTTTGCAAGGGATTCTGGGTAAAGAGCCTGGTGAGAGCCAGTCAAGTCAACCATCCTGGATTCCCCTTGGTGTCTAGTTTTAAAAAATGTATAGGTTTGCTAGGTTTCCCTAGGTGCCGGCAGAGCTAGGGTTCAAAATCTACAGCTAGGCACTTTGCAAAAAAAGGGTCAGTTTTCACTGTAAATATAAAAGTGTGTCCACGTTGCATTTTGAGCCATTTCCTGTAGCGGGCACTAGGCCTACCCACACAAGTGAGGTACCATTTTTATCGGGAGACTTAGGGTAACGCAGAATTGTAGAGCAACTGTTACCTTTTGACTTTGGATGCATATCTGCTTTCCAAATGAAAGACAATGTGTAAAAAAGAAGTCATTTTGAAAAATGACCTATAATTCTCATACTACAATGGGTACTCACAATTTAGGAAATGTGCAAATATCTACTGTTTCTAAACTCTATACTTTGTTGCTATTTCATAAATACATAGGTGTCTTTCATACTGATTTTTCCATGTATATATTTTCCCAAATGAATTGCTCTATACCCAGTACATAATAAAAAACCATTGCAAGACGCTGCTCAGTTATTGACTCAGGGTTAGTCGGGGTCTTGGTGAACCTACAAGTCCTATATATCCCCACAACCAGAAAGGTCTAGCAGATGTAACAGTATATTGCTTTCAAACAGCTCTCATAATTTGAAGAAGTTACAGGTGAAAACGTTGGCACAAATGGCTGCCTTTTTCAACTAATTTTCAATTTTTCCTATATTCAACTATTAGTTTCTATAAAGAAATCTTTTCGGATCTACACAAATGACCCCTTGCTGAATTAAAAATGTTGTCTACTTTTCAAAAATGTATAGCTTTCCAGGATCCATTATTGCTTTCATTCCCATTTCTACCATTAACTGGAAGAAGGTTGAAAGCACAAAATATAGCAAAAATAAGCTATGTCCCAGAAAAATGCCAAAACTGTGTAAAACGTTTTGGTTATCTGAAAAAGTCTGCTTGTCCCTGAAAGCTGGGAAGATGGTGATTTCAGCACCACAACCCCTTTTTTGATACCATTTGCAGGGAAAAAAGCAGACGCTTTCATCTGTAGACCTTTTTTACCATTTCTCCAAAAAAAAACATTTTGCTGGATTTTGGCTAATTTCTGTGTCCCCTCCAGGGTAATCAACAAACCCTAGGTACCTTTAGAATCCTCATGATGTTGGAAGAAAAGGACGCAAATTTGGCATGGGTATCTTATGTGATCAAAAAGTTACAGGGGCCTAACCGCGAACTACCCCAAATAGCCAAAAAAAGGCTTAGCACAGGGGGGAAAAGGCCTAGCATCGAAGGGGTTAATATGGTTAACGTCCACAATTTTGTATCTTTTGTGGTTGTAATGAATGTTACTTTTGCACCTGATATAGTTTCCCATGACTAATTCTGTATTTTTCGGTGCCTCAACGAGGTCTTTCATGCAACCTGGACTCTCTTGTTCTTGATATAGTGTTTGTTTTATTTTTAACCCTGTATTTATGGACCCACGTTGCTTACTTTGTACTGCTTTACTATGTATCAGATGGCGACTTTTTAATGTGTGTTCGTTGGACATTTATGGTTTTCTTTGTAAATACCAAATAAAGTGTTATGATGATGATGGCTCAGCAGAAGAACAGGCACATGTTTAAAATAAAAATGCTATTCTGACTAACTTGTTTTTTTAGAAACTCAGAGTAGAATGTACTTTTTAGTTTCTGAGTGAAGTGTAGTGATTGAAGTGAAGTTTCTGTCCTTTTTAAATTACATAGAACAATGATGGTGTGAATGTTTGAAACACGTTATATTTAGACGACACCACAACATTAGTATGTGTTGTGTGTTTGACGCCCTACATTTTTTTGGTGTGTATCTCTATGTATGTGTATATTTGATAAGTTCATTTGAAATCGACTAAATTGACACTATGTTAATTTAGAAGATACATTCTGTTTTCTGTACAAATTAACACCATTTTTTTAACATGCCAAATAAAAGTTGTTTTTGCTATTTGTATTATCCCACAATTCACTCAGCCTGCATCAGGTGTCTCTAGCCAGTCGACCACGACCTACCAGTAGCTCCCAGACCCCTTCAGAGTAGCTCACAGCCTTGAGTAAATGTGTATATAAGCACAAGGTCATGTTTAACTTGTAAAGTTAAGGGAAGGCTGTGTTAATTTTATATTATTATCATCATGCTGCAGATAGCAGGGCCTGATAACGAGCAGTGCTCAGTCAGATTTTTGAGCCAGATTGGGGCTGGGTCACAGAGGTGAACAAGTGAAGCACTGAAGTATTTTACTCCTAAAGCTCTTGTCAACTCAACCTTGGAGCTGTGAACAAAATTATGTTTCTGAATGCATTTAAATGGAACAAAATTAACATGGAAAGTTAAGTCCATGATTAAGTGAACACTTAATTTCAAATTTCTCCCATTTCTAAGTGCAGCATTTACAAACAGCAGGCGCCTTACTCCCAGTAGACACTGTGACATAAGTATAATGGGAAAAAACTGCATGCCCGATTCACAGAACTAACTTAAGACAAAATCCTAAACGTACTACCATTTTGGTATTCACTGAAGGCACTTACTCATTTTGGTATTCACAGAAGGCACTTACTCAATGATGAGTAAGTGCCTTCTGTGAATACAAAAATGAGTAAGTGCCTCAGAAGGCACTTACTCATTGATGAGTAAGTGCCTTCTGTGAATACCAAAATGAGTAAGTGCCTTCTGTGAATACCAAAATTAGTAAGAGCATTCTGTGAATTCCAAAATGGTAGTAAGTTTAAGATTTTGTCTTAAGTTAGTTCTGTTAATCGGGCCCATCCTTTTTTATAATGAGAGAAATTTAAAGTACAGTAATATGTTCCATAGTTGTACCAAGCAGGCCACAAGTGATAATGTGGCAGGTGTCATGTTAGTCCTATTATTGGTAACATAGCATTGAATACACTTGTGATCACTGTTCCCTGTAAGGTGTGCGCCTGCGCCCCCACGCACCTATGTGAATCTGAACACGCAGTGACTTCTTTGAAGCGCAACCCACCACGAGAGGCAAGTATTCATGTTAATTGCAGCACCCTGTAGAAGCATGATGGGGCTGCGATTAACATGAATACTTGAAGAAAAGCAGACAATCTGCCCCTCTCCGCACTCTATCAAGAAAAGTCATGCATCAAGCCTAAAAGCGTGATGTGTGCTTTCACAGTCAATAACACATATTAGTGATTTTGAAAGCACATGTTGTGCTGTAGGGCTTGCTGCCTGCCTTTTCTCAACAGAGCGCTGCAGTTTATGTGCCTTTTTGAAAGTTTTCATCTTAAATGCAGCCGCTTGTGTCAGCATGTTGGGCCCTGTAATTAACTTGAAAACTTTCAAAAAGGCACGCAATTTGCCATGCTCTGATAACAAAAGGCATGCATGCCTAACAGCACCTAACAACACAACATGTGCTTTCACAATCATTGATATGTATTAGTGATTGTGAAAGCACACATCGTGCTGTTGGGCTTGCTGAGTGCTTTTTCTTAACAGAGCGCAGCAGTTTGTGTCTTTTTTAAAGTTTTTATGTTAAATGCAGCCCCCGAGTGTAAGCATGTCGGGAGCTGCAATTAACATGAACACTCTCAAAAAGGCACACAATCTGCTGCACTCTATTAACAAAAGGCACGGAGCAAGCCTAACAGCACGACGTGTGCTTTCACAATCCCTAATATATATTTACGCTATCTGGTTTTAGTTTAAACCTATAATAACTGATAAAACCCCACCGAAAGGAAAATAGTTATCACCAGTGTAAACATATAAACACTGAAAAAACACCTTCGCAACCACAAACTAAATGCTATTCAAAGAAAGGAAAAGATGAGTGAAAGAGTCATTTTTATTTCTTCCTGAAGGGGCCAATACAATGTAACTTTTTTATACATGGCAGCAGCAAGAAAGACTGGTCTAAAATTATTCTGCTTGAGTTTTGTTGTTTAGGAATGTCACTAATAAATAGCTTCTTCTTCCTTTTGCTTTTTTCAGTTTTGTGGTCTTTTTTTTTAACAATATATTTTATTGAGTTTACACAGTATATACCAGGCCTTGGCCCAAAGTTTACATTTTGATGGAAATATGTGACAAGGTATACATCTAATCGTAACTCTTGAAAGACTTGCATATACAACAATAACAAAATTGCGCAGTGCATCTCAAATCCCACAGAGTTATAATTGAACAATTTGATATACAATCTGGAAGTTTTTAATGATATTCCTGGTTGTATGATGACCGGTCTCATCAGGGGAACACAGCCTGTTAGGGGTCTGGGGTAATAAGGGGGGGCGGGTAGTAATCCGCCCAACGCAGCCATATTTTCCATTGCTTTTGGGGGCAACCACAAGCTTGAAACTCATCAATCTCGGAGTTCATACAATCATCAATGGCCTTTTTCCACCTGCCGATCGTTGGCGGGGACACACTTTTCCACTGCTGGGCAATGTTTCGTTTAGGAGAGGTGATGGCTAAAACAACAGGTGTTGACATTGTTCTGCATTCTGTCTATTAATTGTTCTTTTTGTATTTGTCACCCCAAGTGGGACGGTTATGCCCAGATGTGGGTCCCGTGCGCTGCATGCCACTGGAGTCAAGCTATCCTGGCTGATGAGGGCTGAAAGCCCGAAACCGGTCCTAGGATGCTTGTTTCCAGTCCAGGGTGGACCTGGCCTGGCAGTTCGGGCTGGACTGTTCCCATGGGGCACAGGGTCAAGACTGATTTGCATATGGCTGGGTCCAAACTTGAATGGCGAGCAAAAAATGATGGATTAAGGCCTAGATCTCTGGACTGGGGTGAATGTATGACATTGTTCTGCATTCTGTCCATCAATTATTCTTTTTGCATTTGTCACCCTGAGTGGGACGGGTACGCCCAGACGTGGATCCCGTGCTCTCCATGCCACTGGAGTCAAACTATCCTGGCCGATGAGGGCTGAAAGCCCGAAACCGATCCTAGGATGCTTGTTTCCAGTCCAGGGAGGACCTGGCCTGGCAGTTCGAGCTGGACTGTTCCCATGGAGCACAGAGTCAAGACTGATTTGCATAAGGCTGGGTCTAAACTGGAATGGCATGGTGAGCAAAAAAACAATGGGGCATATTATCAAGAACTGCATTAAAATTATCGCCGCTTTACCAGTAGGAAACTGCCGCTAAAGCGGCAATAATGGGCTTGATAATATGGCTTTGAGAATTCCAATAGAAGCCCATGTTCTGGTGTGAACCTGGGCTTCTATTGGAATTCTCAAGTGCATATTATCAAGCCCATTATCGCCGCTTTAGCTGCAGTTTCCTGCCGCTAAAGCGGCAATAATTTTAACGTCGTTCTTGATAATATGCCCCAATGGATTTAGGCCCAGATCTCTGTACTGGGGTGAATGTATGACATTGTTCTGCATTCTGTCCATTAATTGTTCTTTTTGCCCTTTTCTAGAGAGTCATTATTGATAGTAGGTGAATTGCCAAACACCCCAGGACTTAAACTTTCATGGCAAGGTATAGTGACAGGTGTATATGAAAAGAGTTTTGTCACCAAGCATCTGAGATAGTGGTGAAAACATGCCGCCAGGCGTGTGGAAAACATGGAACACAGTGTCACTTGGAATACTGCAGCAAAAATGTTCTTACCGAGTTCAACAAAGATTGGAATGATATTGTTTGTATTTGCAGTAATTTAGCTACGTATTTGAAAAGTTGTATGATGGCCTGTCAATATCGATACCTGAGCTGCAGTGCTTCCCTGTAAGAGATCCTTGCCACTTGCTAGATGGTATGCTGAAAGCATCTTTATAATCTTCAGAGTAAATGAAGAATGCTATTGACTTTGTAGTCCATTCTGGTGCACTGTTTTGTTATGCCCGGGAACTAAAATGAAAATATTTCTTGCTTTGTGTGGCATCAAAGAAAGAGTCTTCCTAACTGTGTCATTTAGCCGGTGGTTCTCATTACTAGAGGCTGTGAATGCTATATCATCCATGTGGCAACTGTTTGCAAAATATTTGCTTAGTGATGATGCCAAAGCCAAGCAATTGGAGGCTATTTGGTCACATATTGACAGTGACAAGAAACAAGCATTGGCATAGCCAATAGGTCTCGCTTTTGGGACCTTATAAGTATTTAGTTATGCAGCACAATCTCCTTGGTGCAACAACATCAACTGTTGCATGGCTAAACACTTAAAAGGTCCCAAAGGCGAGACCTATTGGCTATGCCAATGCTTGTTTTTTTTAACGGGTTGAAGGTAGTAGCTGTCAGGGGTCTGGGTTGGGGGAAGCAGCTTGATTAGAAAGCTTTTGTGCGTGAGAGAGAATGTTTACATGCATGTTTGAAAGCATGCAGATTCCGTTGTTCGCTTTCCATTCTCGCTTGCAAGAAAGCTCAGTAGATTTGCGCACCTGCTGCAGAGATCTGCTGCCAGCCACTAGGTTAAAATTTTGATGGGATAGCTTTAGCCTTTACTTTGTTCCACTCTGATTAAATCCTTACAGTCAGGATTGTTCGTAGTAAAATAAATTGCTCATTAGAGCACGAGAAACCATAAGGTCAAGAAAATGCTGATATTGTTAAATGCCTGCCTTGCAGCCAAGCCACCCACCCCAATCAATTTGGTGAGCATCAGCATTTAATTTTTTTCCATTTAAAGCACCGAGTGCGCGTTACGTTTCATTGGAGGTGTGTGCTCTTTTTCCATGCAGTTATCGGATGGTGAAAGACCAACAAAATAGTTATAGAGAGTATTTTGTTCGTTTTGGCAACTTCTTTGACCTCGTCCCCACACTCCCTAATCCCTAAACATTGCACCAGGATCACAGTTCCCATACTTTTGTTTACGCACTTCGCTGTGCAAAAAAAAAGCATTGGGGTGGTATAGTGGGCTCTGCTAACAGGGATTATTTGACAACCTCTATGGCTACACAGTGTTACGTCCAACTAAGTGGCTCATGTTACTAGGAATACCAGGTTTCCATTAGTGGGCTTTCAGTCATCTAATCAGTGTACTGTGAGATTTGCAGCCACATTTCCCTTTGCTGGCGTAAATGCATTTGAAAAGAGATGGTGTCTCAGTTTCAAATGGGGCAAACATCAGGTGGTGCTATGTTTTTGCTTGCAGCTCTTACAAAATGCAGAACTACATATCCCATGGTAAAAAATGCTGTCGGCTGAAAAGCCAGGACTGGAAACAGATCCGCTCGCCTCAACTGCATGTTTTTCTTTCACCGTTATCATGCAGATTTTAACGTTAGAGGTAGTAAGCGCTATATAAATACATGCAAGAAGGTATGCTCTTTTTTTTTGTAACCAGGTATGCTATTTATTGTAACCAGTTATCGTCGTTATGTACGTGAGCTGGCTTCTTATTATTTGTTTTTTTTAACGTGGGGATTACCCTTATTTCTCAGCAAACTAATATACTTAGGCTCTAGCCGCTGGAGGCGCCTATCGCTTTCCTCCACAACGCGGGAGGTAAGCAGCTGCCAGGTATCTCTTCTTGCACCCGGTACTTTTGAACTTTTTTAGCCACAGAAGTGGCGGAAGTGGAAGAGGGTTGCACGTAATCTATTCCAATGCAAAAAGAGCGAGGTTATAATGTTCATACTTTCGAAGTCGCTTCATCGTTTCACCTGTGTGGAAACCAATTGGTTTGTGAGCGGGAGTGCAGGATATGGCAAACATTGTCTTGCAAACCCCCAAATTGGGGGTCACGGAATGGCAGAAAAAATAGGGTCGAGTCATGAGGCGCTCAGTCCAGTCAACGTATACATTAATTAAAACAGTGGTGGCAAAGACCTTGGTAATTCTGTCAAACCCCATACTAAATTTGTTTCGGCATAATTGGTCACAAACCGGCTCAAATTAAAAATATCATTTGGGGTTAAGGGACATGCTGGAGAGACGGTTGTATACACGCCAATTTCCAAGTTATTAGAAGAGTAATATAAATAGTGGTTAACAGTTGTGACGCATCTTAAAATAGCATTGGGTTAACGTGTCTGCTGTGGAGTATAACGTAACATTGAGGTCATAGATTTGTATTTTATGTAGCTTTTTAAATGGGTTACTGCTCTTATTGCAGAGATCCTTGTGTAACCCACAGGTCACACATTACAGTCCTTGGAATATAACTAAATGATGTTTATTTATATCCACTAGCTGCATGCGAACAGCAGCAGGCCATAAGTTTAGAACCTAAATGTTTTATTTTCTTAATTTTTAGTCATTCGAAGGTTACTAAATGTAATTAATCAACTAGACTTTTGACATTGTTAAAGTGCACCCACATTTCTTGCAGACACAGCTTTAAAAATGTAAACCCGACCTCCAGTTCAGTTCAGTTCAGCTTGTTTTACACATGTGTGAAAAGACGACAAGCTGTCTTTGATTACTTTGTGGTGTTGGCTTAAGGTGTTAATATCCATCAAGCTCCCAGTCGGCTTGATACTCTTAACAGAAGGATGTTGATGGCCCTCTAAGTGAGGCATTTGAACCGCTCTTCTACTTTGAGATTCCTTCACCACCTGAAGATTATTTATTTGAACACAAAGCAACGAAATGTGGCCACTTCTAAAGGTGTCCCTGTATCAACAAAAACGTTAGAACAGAGACGCAGCAACATGGCTGTTGTGCTGTAATTGAGTGCAGATAGGGTTTCCTCCTATCGTAAATAATGAGCCATGAAGGCTTGAAGGCTAAGAAAGGCAGAAGGCAGATGGCGGCTGCGCGCAAGCTGTAGGCCACGAAAAGCTTGTGGGTAGCACTTTTTCCCCCTACTAAAAGTCGAGCAAGGCTCGACCTAAAAAGGAAGATTTAGGACTGGCGAAATGAAATGACAGTTTTAAAACTGCACTACAGGCAGCAGTGGCAGGCCGGAGATGTTTTAAAAGGCTACTTTATTGGGTGGCACAAGGAGTGCTGCAGGCCCTAATAGCATTTAATTTCCAGGTCCTGGGTACATGGAGTACCATTTACAAGGGACTTGCAAGTACATTAAATGCACTAATCTGGTATATGCCATGTCTTAGGGAGAGGTCACAAGCAATTTACCACTGATTAGCAGGGGAAAGTGCACAGAGTCCTAATGCCAAAAAAATGGGTTCAGCATCACAATGCACTCATCTGGGAGTGACCCTGCAAAAAGAGCCAGGTCCATCATGGCCATTTTACAACATCACAATTATTAGTTCTCTCCTAGGAGATGGCTTTTAGCTGTCTGTGGGCAAAAGCCTATTGGGGTCTGCAGTGCTTTAAGTGGAATGAAAACGGTGGGGGCTCTAATAGGTGCTTGGCCCAAGTAATTACCAACATAGATTGAAACATGTGAACTGCAATCCTGTGGTTACGCAACGGTTTTTAGGTCAAAAAGAGGAGCTGTAGAGGGAAGACGGAACACCCTCCAATCAAATACTACTTAAACAAACAAGAACTGGCACCACGTAGCACATATTATTTTGTGTAATCTGGACTGGGTGGAGGAAAGACAAGTTGATCAAAAACCTCCAACACCCATTAAATCATATGGTATAACCCCATCCAGTGTGCTACCAATACTTAAAATTTCAGAACGACAGAAAAGGTAGAAACAAGAAAGTGAAAAGTCAGTCCTCAAAGTAATTCAACAACTAAACTCACTCTACACACACCCATATTCTTTAAAAAATAGGTGAAAAAATGTGTAAAGAAAGAGAAAGTATCTCACGTGTGCACCACCAGAGGAGCTACTGGTAGGTTCTCACCAGCTTGCCCACGTTTATTTCATCATTGATAACTTTCTCATGAGAAAAAAGAGTGATGTGTCCAGTGCAAAGAGAAAAACGAACACAACAAATAAATGTGCACCGTGAAAACAAAAGAAAAAAATGTACCAACAGAGACGAAGAAGGGGTTAGACTCACAATTACTCTCTTATTTATTTCAATTAGGAGTCTATCCCACTGGTTAAAAACACAGCATGTTGTATACCTTATTAATAACGGCCAACATGTTTCATTGCCAATTTACTTGTGGCAAATTCATAAGGGCTATTGAGGTCAAAAATCACCTCCCTCAACACACAACAATAGAAAAGGACTGACGAACACAGAAAGAAACAACAAAAAGTTTGGTTAAATCAACGGGATGTCCACAATTAAATCCTCTATGGTATATTTACAAACAATCATGGTAATTTCCATGATTATAACTTAAGATGTTTACCTAGTGGGAGCCATGGGCCCACATACCAGCTCCCAAACCAGTCACAAGGGCGTGTAAAATGTCTGCTATCACTTCCCTGTCCGACAAAGCACACTCGTTGCTAGTGCCTGTGTCTGTGAAAAAGTAACACAGGTTGATAGATCATAGCCGATCAAATACCCAGTTTCCACAAAGTCATCATGTGTACTACAATCACTAGATACCCCAGCGGTGTTGTTCTAAAAGTTCCACATCCGGACATGTGTAAAACCTCACAGGCTTATGACAGATGAATAGGCATATATAAACCCATTGCACCAACCCGGCCACTCCGAGGACTTACTACTCGTTCCGCCCACGAGTGAACCCAATGCCAATAGCCTACAAGTATGCCGGCATATTTAAATCCTGTATACACCGCCCCAGATCTTACAACATCAAGCGATTGTAGACACATAGAATTACCAGCTCGATCATCGTAAAACTCCTCCTGCTACCATTCCAGGCTACACGCTTACCGTCTATCTTCACACACGGGCGGTAACTCAACCCAGCATCGAGTTACCGCCTCGCCGCGTCCTCTTACAAGCAACCATACTCGCGCATCGCGAGATTATGTCAATGCCGTATCCAATACAACCACTCTGGATATCACGGCGGCCATCTTAGCAATGCTTTTTCATCAAGAAAAAATTATGAGAATGGACTTGTTTCGTTTAAGAATAGTGCAGGAAAATGCAGACTTTTTGCCTATATTCCCACATAGGCAGCAACTCGGCCGCAATTTACAGCGGCAACTCGTTACATCCCTCGAATGCGCGTACGACACTCGCATCTTAATCATAATCATAAGTGTCACCCACTAATCAAAGCACATTTATTTGTTGTGTTCGTTTTTCTCTTTGCACTGGACACATCACTCGTTGTTCTCATGAGAAAGTTATCAATGATGAAATAAACGTGGGCAAGCTGGTGAGAACCTACCAGTAGCTCCTCTGGTGGTGCGCACGTGAGATACTTTCTCTTTCTTGACACATTTTTTCACCTATTTTTTAAAGAATATGGGTGTGTGTAGAGTGAGTTTAGTTGTTGAATTACTTTGAGGACTGACTTTTCACTTTCTTGTTTCTGGATCACTGACTAAATATCGAAAGTCAAAATATCGACCTACAAAAATATCGATGTCAAGAATATCGACATCCTATCTACAACATGGTAAGTACAAAAATATCGATAATTAAATATCGATGTCAAAAATATCGTTAGTAAAAAATATCGTTTTTTTTAGTTTAAAAATATATGTAAAATAAACCAAATAATACTTATAAATAAAATAAACATAATTAAATATATTTTATAATATTTAAAATTAATAATTAATATATATAATTTAATAAAAACATTAATTAAACATATACATATAATATATAATATATATACTTACTTAATAATTAGTTTTAATTATTATTTTAGTAACGTATAAATTATTAATTTTGTAAAAAAATTACCAATACATCTATACACATAAAACAATAACATTAATAAATATTAAATAATTACATATAGCAAATAAAAAAAATAATTTTAATTTGAATATTTTTTATTATTAATGATATATTACATTAGCTGAAATAATATAAAACATATTAAATATCAGAGAAAATAAAACTACTGCTCCAACTCCAACAAAAAAAACAGTAAGGAAAATGTTGGATAGCGTAGGGCTAAAAATTACTATTTCCACTACAGGGAGTGTAACAGTAGGGAAAGTGTTGGATAGCATAGGGGTAAAAATAACTATTCCAACTCCAGAGAGTGCAACAGTAGGGAAAGCGTTGGATAGCGTAGGGGTAAAAATTACTATTCAAACTCCAAAGAGTGCAACAGTAGGGAAAGCGTTGGATAGCGTAGGGGTAAAAATTACTATTCCAACTCCAGAGAGTGCAACAGTAGGGAAAGTGTTGGACAGCGTAAGGGTAAAAATTACTATTCCCACTCCAGAGAGGGAAACAGTAGGGAAAGCATTGGATAGCGTAGGGGAAAAAATTACTATTCCAACTCCAGAGAATGCAACAGTAGGGAAACCAGTGGATAGCATAGGGGAAAAATTACTATTCCCACTCCAGTGAGTCCAACAGTAGGGAAAGCGTTGGATAGCGTAGGGGTAAAAATTACCATTCCCACTCCAGTGACTGCAACAGTAGGGAAAACGCTGGATAGCGTAGGAGTAAAAATTACTATTCCCACTCCAGTGAGTGCAACAGTAGGGAAAGCATTGCATAGCGTAGGGGTAAAAATTACTATTCCCACTCCAGAGAGTGCAACAGTAGGGAAAGCGCTGGATAGCGCAGGGGTACAAATTACTATTCCCACTCCAGTAAGTGAAACAGTAGGGAAAGCGCTGGATAGTGTAGGGGTAAAAATTACTATTCCCACTCCAGAGAGTGCAACAGTAGGGAAAGCGCTGGATAGCATAGGGGTACAAATTACTATTCCCCCTCCAGATAGTGAAACAGTTGGGAAAGCACTGGATAGCGTAGGGGTTCAATAAACATATTAACCAATTAAATAATTTGTTATTAAAAAATTGCATATTAATAATTACTTTACAAAATAATTATTAATAAATACAAATAATGTAAACTAAATATTTTAATAAATAACATTCAATTACATCCCACACAATTCCCCTTTAACACACAACACACTACACATACAAAAACACAATAAATTTAACTATCAATTCATCTATTATTTACAATTAATAATACATTCTTTATAATTAATATAGTTATTAATTTACTAGTTAATACATATTAACTACCAAATTACAATTAATCAAAAATTATTTATTAATTAACAATACAATAATTAACAATAACAACAAATAAAATGAAATAATAAATTATTTATATTTACTATATTTAACTAACTAATAACAATTAATTACCAATTAATAATTAATAAACAATTAATTAATAATAAATACAAATAAAAAAACAATATCATTAATTATTTTAATGTAATTACATCCCACCCTATTCCCCTATAAACCCACAACCCACTACACATATACATTCACATAATTAATTTAATTATCAATTAATAACTTAATAAAAATAAATCACCAATTAATTATTAATAAACAATAAATATATTAACAATCACAATAAAAAATATTAATAATAAACTAATTATAACTAATATAATTAACCAATTAATAAAATTAATTAACAATTAATAATTAATTAACAATTAATTAATCATAAATACCAATTACACAAAACATATTAATTCATTAATTATAATTAAATTACTTCCCACCCTATTCCCCTATAAACCCACAACCCGCTCTGATACTAAAACGCAAAATTTACTTTAAAATAATTATTAATCTCTAAACATTTATTTTTAAATGTATTAAAATACATTACAATAATCTTTAACATACAAATAAAATACATATTAATATCGATATTATTGACATCGATATTTTTGCTTACGATATTACTTACATCGATATTAAGTACTTCGATATTATTTACATCGATATTACTTACCTTGGGATCGATATTCGGTCCATCGATATTCTTGACTTCGATATTCTGTCCCTACGATATTAACAACTCGATGTTATTGTAGGTCGATATTAAAAACTCGATATTTTGACTAACCACCCAGTCATCTAGGGTGCTAAAGTTAGCCATCCATTCCTGTACTGGAGTTTTTGTTTTCAGATGTTAAATCAAAGAAATGCTGCCTTAGTTTGGTTGAGATTTAAATGGTGGTTAGAGATCCAGTTTTGAATCTTTAAGAGCATGATTGAAAGAAGAGCAACGTCTTGTGGAGATGAGATTTTTATGTATATGGGTGTCGTCAGTGTAGAGGAGGAAGAGAATCCTAGAGTTTTGGGGAATCACACATAGTGGTTTTAGGTAGAGGTTAAAGAGGGTTAGGGAGAGGATCGAGTCTTGAGAGACCCCTTGATGTACGCTGACTGGTCTCAAGAACAAGTTACCCATTTTCACAATTTGGGAACAGTTGCTTAGGTATGGGGTTAACCAATTGAGGACTGTGCTTCCACATCCAAAGCGTTGGTCTATAGTGAGAAGGAGGTCTAGATGGTTGACAGTGTTGAATACAGCGGATAAATCCAGGAGAACCAGGAGGCAAGAGTTACCGTAGTCGAGTATTCTAAGGGAGTCTTCGACTACTTGGAGGATCGCAGTTGCTGTACTCTGGCCCTGGTGGAACCCTGATGCAGAGAATGTATGGGAGGTTGTTTGTTCAAATGTGTGAAGTGTGTTAGGACACTGCTAACTTCCGATGACTTTGCCTAAAAATAGAAGTATGGAGACTAAGCAGTAGTTGCTCATGTTCTCTGGATTGAGATGTTCCTTTTTCAAGAGAGAAGAGACTTGACTCACCTTTAGTCATTCTGGAAATAGGCCTTATTTGAGAGGGGAGTTGACCATGTTGGTAATATGGGGAGTAGGGGTGTGGCAAGAGTTTTGCTAATAGAACCTGGATTGGTGCCCTGAAGGAGGTTCAACCGTTTTACTTTGGTGAATGCTTGGTGTAGGGCCCATTCAGAAATTAGGGAGAAAGATGGCCATGAATGCAGCGCCTTACATGATAGAATCTCAACCATTTCTAGGGAGTCGCTGATGGATAGCGAGATGTGGATGACTAACTTTTTTATCAAAGAAGTTGCTGCAGCGATCCACTGATGATTTTGAAGCTGCGCGATAATCTCGAACATTTGCTTCGGTCTGTTCTTTGCAGAATTCACTAGTGATCTGAAATGGGAGGATTTGTCTCTAAGGTTTCAGTCTTTGTATTGTTTTGTTGCTTTGCAAACCTTAATCATACTCAGGTGAGAGGGCGCTAGTCTCAATTCTTTCACACATTTTCTGATAAGCTTTCTTTCTTCATAAAGTTCTTTTGAAAAGCAAGGACTACAAGGTTTTGGTCTGGATAATTTGCACTTCAGGGATGAACATATGTCGATAAGGGGTTCCATGCAGGAGTTGTACTTGTCAGTGGCCTTGTTAATGTCAAGATGAGGTGCAATCGAAATTAGGATAGGAAGGGCCATGATGGCCATGGCTTCTGTGTCAAGGTTGGATGTGTCCCTGGACCACCTTTTCTCTTTCTTGGGTTTCCCGGATGTTTTAAGTAAGAGCTGGAGAAAAGGAACGAGATCTGTCAGTGGTCAGATCAGTCGACTAGAATGGGGTCATATGACTGTGGGTTGGAGGAATTGGAGATTATCAGGTCCAGAATGGCACCTTTGTGGTGTGTGGGTTTATGGTAGTGTTGTTGTAGATCATTGTCTTTGAGAAAGGAGTTAAATGTGTCCACATAGCTGTTACCCTTGTCTCTCCAGTGGATGTTAAAGGCAACAAAGGAAGAAAGTGTTGTCCGGACTGATTGGGTTGAGAGGTGAAGAGATCCATGCATTCCTTAATGAAGGTGTTATTTTGACCCCATGGATGGTAAATCACATTCAATCTGGTGTTGGAGGTAGTGGATGTGGACATTTCCACTGACACGTTATGTTAATTTAATTTATAATACGCGAGAACCACCCCGGAAGGGATAACTCTACGCAAAACATATCACAGGTAAAGTGCAAACAGCTAAATTAGGACAGCACTGCCTTTAGCAATTTTCTGATTTGAAAGACTGAAAATGAGTCAATGGGATGGTCCTGCATCTCAGGGAGTTTTCTGTGAATGTGTCTGAGGCCTCCACCTTATCTATCTTTCTGGCCGTGACGCAAAATTGAGTCATTTGGAGGAGGTAGAAGGTCTAGAGCGTGGTTTGATGAGTCGTTTAGCCACGTTTCTGTGAGGATCAGGATGTTGAGATTATGAGCCAAGATCGAGTCCGCTATCTCTACACAGTCTTTGACTGCAGGCCGACAAGTGTATAGCATGCAGTTCAGGGAGAAGCTATTTTCTTTCTGACTTGGCTGTTCAGGGAAGGAAGTTGGGATTTGTGTCTATTTAAGAGGGAATTATCGTACACCAGTATGGTGTGTGTTAGTTTGTCTGCGGTCTGAAATGATGGTGGAAATCGGGCATCTCACTGCAGGAAGAGGGTAGGAGGGGGTAGGGGAATTTGAAGCTGCATAACTCTCTAAGAGATAGAATAGGTCTTAGTTTTCTAGGGTAGATTGTGTTCGTTTGGGTAGGCTGCTGTCTTGGTATGCTGGAAGGGTGGGGGGGGTCGGCAGGGGTAATGAGGGGAGTAGCAACAAGAGGACAGAGAGTCGTTTAGATGGAATAGAGCTGATATGAGGATATCCATTCTTCAAGAGAGATGTGAGAATGAGGAAAGGAGCTTGTTAAACAGGAGGTCAGTTATGCTCAACAATTATGGTTGGGGGCCATGAGTTGATGGTATCTGGTGTTGGGAGATATTAGGACAGGGGAGATAACGGAAGGAATGGAGGGAGTGGCATGGAGGAAAGGAAGGATGAGATAATGGTTTGTGGGAGGTTGGAGAGGAATGGTACGGAAATAGCCTGTGGGCAAGGGTGTTCAAGGTCTGGTGTTGACTGTCAGCTGTGGGGGGCATATCGGATTGCAGGAGACTTCAGAGTGAGAGGGGTTGTCTTGTTGGACTAGAAAGGGAGGAGAAAGGGTGAGAGGTTTTAGGGATGAATGGAGAGGTGCATGGAGGGTCATCGGAGGGCTTGAGAGTGAGATAAATAAAGTTGATAGTGGCCCGGATTGCATCGTTGGAACATGATTTTCCCATAGTTGTAGATGGAGATAAAAAGGTTGCCCTAGAGGCCAAAGGGGGAAAAGCATTTGAGTTTGTGTCTGAAGGGGATGTTGGAGAGACAGTAGACTGGGAGAAAATTTCATAAGGACCTGATCCATAGGTCAGTGTTGTGTGTAAAGAGGAGGAGGCCAGTTTTGAGGGCGCCTTCACGTTGGCAATGGTATTGGTCTGCGAAGAGGGTTTCCAGGACGTCTCTCAAGGTCCTGTGTTTCTGGTTTTTCATTGCATATTTGGAAAGATTCGGGGGAATTTGATCATGAAAACATTGGTGCCGGATCTGGAAAGGCATGATGGGGGAGCTGGGGGCAACAGCGTCACCTTCATGATACTAGACGGCAAGTCATAGGTATGAGCTGGACAACCATTGCTAGGGTAAACAAGCATTTACAATGCAATGGTCTCGGCATTGTTAAAGTTAGAGCTATTGGCATTGCTCATAACCCCCACCACAAATCTTCAACACAACACTTAACCAGCACTCTTAACCCCCTTTATTCTCCCGATGTAGGCAGCAGTAGAACGAAAGCACCAGCTGGCAGAGTTATATATTTATATGGCGCGAACTCGCCCGGAAGTTATTGGAGCGCTTTACATAGCCCCGTATTTACATTACACATTCAGGCACGGGGAGATTTGGAGCGCCCCGCATGAGTGCCGGCTACGTTACACATTCAAGCATGGGGAAGGATGTGGATGCGACCCCGAGGGACGAACTCTGGCTTCCAGCACAAAAGTCGGCAGTCTAGCCGACGGGCAAAGTAATGATATAGCGTGAACTCGCCCGGAAGGTATTGGAGCGCTTTACATGGCCCCGTATTTACATTACACATTCAGGCACGGGGAGATTTGGAGCGCCTTACATGAGTGCCGGTTACGTTACACATTCGGGGAAGGATGTGGACGCGACCCTCAACACAACACTTAACCAGCACTCTTAACCCCCTTTATTCTCCCGATGTAGGCAGCAGTAGAACGAAAGCACCAGCTGGCAGAGTAATATATTTATATGGCGCGAACTCGCCCGGAAGTTATTGGAGCGCTTTACATAACACCGTATTTACATTACACATTCAGGCACGGGGAGATTTGGAGTGCCCCACATGAGTGCCGGCTACGTTACACATTCAAGCACGGGGAAGGATGTGGACGTGACCCCGAGGGACGAACTCTGGCTTCCAGCACAAAAGTCGGCAGTGTAGCCGACGGACAAAGTAATGATATAGCGTGAACTCGCCCGGAAGGTATTGGAGCGCTTTACATAGCACCGTATTTACCTTACACATTTCGGCACGGGGAGATTTGTAGCGCTTTACATGAGCGCCGATCACGTTACACATTCAGGCACGGGGAAGGATGTGGACGCTACCCCGAGGGACGAACTCCGGTCTCCAGGACAAAAGTCGGCAGTCTAGCCGACGGACAAAGCCATGATATAGCGTGAATTCGACCGGAAGGTGTTGGAGCGCGCCACATAGCACGTTTTTTCATTACACATCTCGGCACGGGGAGATTAGTAGCGCCTTACATGAGCGTCGGTTACGTCACCCATTCAGGCACGGGGAAGGATGTGGACGCGACCCCGAGGGACGAACTCTGGATTCCAGGACACGGCGAGGCAGAAAACAGGCACACAGGCTGCATCTGAATACAGAGAGGCTTACTCCCAGAAGAAAACAAGCACACCACTGCCTTTCTCCGAGGTGAAAGCAGAAATGCCTCGGAGAAAGGCAGCGGCGTTTTCGGATTCGGGGCGTGTTTTTCTCGAACAACACGCCCAGAGAAAAATCGACAAAAAACACACCCCCGAATTGCAAAACGACGGGGCTTGTTTGGAGAGACAAGCCTCTTCTCCAATGGCTGACCAGCATTTAAGAGGCCAGCCAATGGAGAAGAGGAGAGAAGAGGGGCAGGTTCAAGCCCCTCTTCTCCAAGTCATTAAATCTCGCAAGCGAGACTGCGCAAGCGCAGCCTTCGCTAGCCGAGACCTAAAAAGGGCTTGTGCTGTTGTTCGGACCTTTGTGAACCATTCCTAGGCGTGGAAGGAGACCTCATTAATAGTGTTAGACTTGGCATCCTTTGTGGGGTTTCCCCTGACTTTTTTCTCTCTGACCTCCTGTTTTGCTGACTTCATTTCTGCTGGCTTTTGGATTCTGGGCATTTTACCATTGCTGACCAGTGCTAAAGTGCAGATGTTCTTTCTCTAAAACAAGGTAACAATGGCTTATACACAATCGGCATGTTTAATTTACTTATAAGTCCCTAGTAGAGTGCATGACATGTGCCTAGGGCCTGTAAATAAAATGCTACTATTGGGCCTGCAGCACTGATTGTGCCACCCACTCCAGTAGCCTGTAAACATGTCTCAGGCCTGCCATGGCAGAGCCTGTGGGTTCAGTTTAAACTGCCATTTCGATCTGGCAAGTTAACCCTCTTGTCATGTACGTCACAACTAAGGTAGACCCTGGACAGTCCTGAGGGCGTAGTGCAGTGTATTAAAAAAGTTGGACATGCACTTTAAAGTTTTACATGTCCAGATAGTGAAACACCTTTAAATTCATTTTTCACTACTGCAAGGCCTACCTTGCCCATAGGTTAGCATTGGGATTACGTTATTTCATCTTATAAGTGTAATTTCCAATTGCGACAAGATAGAAATTTCGAGTTTGGTGTCTCGGGACTAACAATTTAAATTCACAACCTATGGTGGTCGGATTTTCAAATCTAACTCTGAAAATGCCACTTTTAGAGAGTCAGCCGATCTGATCCTCTGACTGTCTTTAAATACACATCTGGGGTGGGAGACAGCTGAGCGTTGTGCATTCACTCCAGACAGTCGCACACAAAGGGAGCTGAGGTGTGTCAGTCACATCCTGATGGCCCATCACCAGGCTAATTGGCCTTCCTGAGCTAGATGGGAGGGAGGAGTTGACACTTGCACCTGAATAGGGCTGTGTTGGCTCCACACAAAGAGTTGCATAGCCCCCTGTAGGGAGTCTGGAGCTGGGGCAGGAAAGGCAGGGACCTTGTGTAGTTCAAAGGCCTCTCTTTGAAGTAGCCCTCGCTTATTTTTATTATGTATATTTTTTTTTATTTGGAGAGCGAATACAAGATCAGAAGAAATATTCTTAAATACAGATAGAGTCATTTCAGTTCCATACCGAGGCATTTATACTGGAGAAGAAATACGTGGTTCTTACAGTATTGTATTCAAGATTCTAATACAAAGGTGAATTAGAATATATTTTGTATGATATAGATTGCTTAGCTCTCTGAATGTCAGCTTGTTTTTTTGGTAAGATATGTATAACGATATCTCAGACACTGGGGAGCACTGAAGAGCTATATTAAGAAAAGTCACAAATTGGAGGTGCTGTGCTCTCTTTACCTAGGCGGTGATATATTACTTTGATAACTGATATAAAAAACATTTTTTAGCTCTACTTTGAGACTTGTAATAGGGAAGATGGGAACTTATGTTACTATTTTGCTTGGGTTGCAGCCCTGAGGAAGTTGTGTGGAAAAGACGTTTTCCCAACGAAACACGTGTTGGCTGCAGAGTTTTGTCTTTAACTACTATCTGAATAAAGTGGACTATCGGTGGAAACAACGACTCTGGTGTCTGGAATTCAATATTTGAACTCTGATATTGTTGAAATACTAAATTTGAAGAGATGCTGGAATTATATTATTGGACTTGAATGTGCTCAGCAAGAATCTTTTTATGTTTTTCCTACAGTGTTTGTAGTAGGAGGTGTGGGGGAGAGGGGTGACCTCCCTTAAATTTGCTTAGAGCACTCTTGTCTAACTGACAGCAATAACAAGAGCCATACTTAACGCTGTGTGCCTATTTTATGACCTAGTCACCTCAATAGTTTAAAGCCTTTTTAGGTTTGGGCAGCCGCTTTGGGCTCAGCTTATGTATATATATCTCTATAATGAATAGAGAACAAGATCTTTTCAAGAACCTGAGTTCAGGTTCGTCTGTAAATGCAGCAGTAGTAGTGAATACACAACCAAAACAAGAAGGATTGAGAGCTAAGTTTGTAAGGTTAGAGAAATTAAAAAGAGCGGAATTGAATAAGTGGTGGGATGCTGTGACACTCAAACAGTATCTCACACTTAATCTTATTCCTAGAGGTTTACGTTCACAGATTATCCCAATTTATGAAGATCTAGAACCTGACCTTTTAGACAAGTGGGAGCATGAACTCAGTACTAGTTCTAGTAACCTTATGAAACTTTTGATAGAAAACGCGGAACGTAAAATTACTAAATTGCTTGTAGAAATTCAAACTCTAGAAGATGAAATTAAAGAATTAAACCTTCCAGAGGCTACGGTAAAAAATTATAATATGTTAGATGAGATTCTATCTAATCTACAGGCGGATATTAAACGCAGGAAGGCGCGTAAATTAAAACGGGACGAGAATGATTAATTATCTGGGAGAATATTTACATTTGCACGTAAATTTGATTTTCTGTTTACTAAAGGACAGAGTTTTAAGAAAGGGATGACACCCATGAGCTCGGCGGTTAATACGTCATCCAGTAGAATCTCAACGACTGATAATGAGGATAATGTGGGTATACCTAATGCTCCCACGAGTGATAAAACTACTTTTTTAGAAGAAGTACAACGGATCAGGAGAGGGAATCGAGAACCAGGGGGGAGATTTGGGAATTTTTCCGCCCCAAAACTAGACGAGGCTGCCGTGGCAAGCGCAGGGGGCGCAAATCTAGGGATGAGAGAAAAATTACGGTCATGGAAAAAGTGAATACGGGTTTCAATGAGATTGAGGTAATCAACCTGTCATCCGTTGAATTGTCTGATGACATGAATAAATTGTTGAAAAAAGGTCTTGGATATTGTCCTACTATGCATATTGATTGGTATCTTGTTAAAATTGACCTGTATAAATTTGCCAGAATGCTTAAACTGAAGAAACACTTTGCAAAACACGAAAGTGTGAGGAGACTTACACATAAACCAGTATTAAGTAGTTTTTCCATACAAGAAATGTATGATACCAACTTATTGCTATCATTGTCTGAGACTGAAGATGATCCTGCGACAATGAGTACATTATTGGGAGACTTAGAAATTAATCCCGGGCAAACAGAATCCAGTGGATTTAAGGAGAAATCAAAGTGGACTCCACAATTATCAGCAGGCAATGTGGTAGATGCTTTTTTCAAGTCAGTTAATTTAGAGATAGATAAGATAATCTCTAAACAAAAACAGAGTAGAAGTTTATTCTCAGATAATTTGACAAAAGGTGAGAGAGTTGCATTACGCGAACTGACCGACCATCCCGGTTTGATAATAGAAACGCTGACAAGGGTGGCAACATTGTTGTAATGAACCGTGTGGATTATAATAAGGAGATTTATTCTCAATTTAATGACACCAAATATTATGACAGGGTTATGACTAACCCGTTAGACATGATCCAAAATAAAATCAATCAGAGATTAAAAGATTGGTATGATATATCATTAATTGACCATGATGAGTATATGTTTCTTAAAATAAAAACACCAAGAGCACCTTGTTTGTATTGTCTTCCTAAAATTCACAAAGACCGGCAGAAACCTCCGGGTAGACCAATAATCTCTGGCATTGGAGGGCCAACAGAAAGAATGTCACAATTTGTTGATTCGTATTTACGGCCATATGTAAATAATTTACCCTCCCATATTGAGGATACTAAGCATGTGTTGAACATCACGAACGATATGGTCTGGGACAATGATATGATTTTGGCTACACTTGATGTAGTTTCTTTATACTCAAACATTGATCATGGAATGGGGATACAAGCTGTTGAGAGTTTTCTTAACAATAGACCTATCGAATACTTGGATCATACAGCAATGTTGTTAGAAATGACTAAATTAGTCTTAGAAAACAACTATTTTCTATTTGAATCTGCCTGGTATAAACAAAAGCTTGGTACGGCGATGGGTTCCAGATTTGCTCCGTCCTTTGCGAACCTTTTTATGGGTCGCTTAGAAGCGAAGTGGATCTGGGGCCCACAGGGTCAACGCTGGATAGATCACATCTGTTACTGGGGCAGATTCATAGACGATTGTCTACTTTTCTGGAGAGGTACAACACAGGAATTGGAACAATTTTTTGCATATTTGAATACCAATGACCTTAATATGACTTTTACATCACATTATGATAAGACAAAATTGACCTTTTTAGATATAGAACTTTATGTTGAGAACAACAGACTGTATAGTCGAATGTTCCGCAAAGAAACCAGTTGTAATGCATTATTACGTGCTGATAGTTGCCACCCAAGTAGTCAAATTAATTCAATCCCGTACGGGGAAATGGTAAGAGCGAGGAGGAACTGCTCTAAAGATGAAGACTTCAAGTACAATTTGAAAGACATGGTGAATAGGTTCAAATACCGAGGGTATGCAGACAGAGTGATTAACAAAGCAGTGTCAAGAGTAACTAAACTAAAAAGAGAAGATACATTGAAAATAAAATCTAGTTCTATTGATAAAATACCAAAAGTTAGGATGGTAACCAGTTTTGGGCATGGGAGTAATAAGTTGTATACTATTCTTAACAAACATTGGCATCTTTTACGTTCGGATAATGATCTGTTACCGTTCGTAACTGAAAAACCAAGCATTGCATTTCGAAAAGGAACTACAATTGCTAATAGAGTGAGCCCAAGTTATCCGAAACCAGCGAAACAGGCATCTCATAGTGATTGGTTACGTATACGCAATAATGGCTTTTATTATTGCGGGGATTGCAGTTCTTGTTGGTGGGCTAAGAAAAAAGTGACGTCTTTTGAATATAATAACACTGGCAGATTTAATATTGAGAGTTTTATTACATGTGAAACACCATTTGTTGTCTATGTGATTACCTGTACATGTGGCAAAATTTACGTTGGAAGTACAGTTAGGAGACTTCGGGACCGTATAATCGAACACTATCGTGCTTTAAAAAATGGTGACACCCGGTACCCGATTGCTTCCCATGCAGTACTAAATAGAAGTGATTCCATAAATCATAAATTTACCTATCATGGGATAGAGCATGTGACAAAAGATAGAAGAGGGGGTGATAGAATATTAAAGTTGAGACGTAGGGAGGCAAGATGGATTATGGTCCTTCGAGCTGTAGAAGAAGGACTTAATATTGATACCGAACTACAATTTTTCCTGGGAGATCAGTAGACTGTAATGAATATCTGGATATGCCTCCCAAGGTTGTGGAAAAGATAAAGTTATGTATAAATCAGGTCAGAGATTGTTATTTTAGAATGAGAAATAACAATAATAGGAATGTTTAATAAATTTTGCGAGAAAAATGTTGTTATTACTTTTGTAAAACTCTGCCTGCAAAGTAACACTAATTATGCGGATGTTTTGAGATGACTGTATATTGGTTGCTCCCCCTAAACATGTTCCACGACTTGTAATAACGTAGGTGTAATGGTTTGGGACCTGTTGTGGTTGGGGGGTCCCATGTGCCTTGGGATGACCCTGGTGCACGGAGTCAGGAATACTTGACTATTGCATTTCAGTATAGAGCAATATATAGAGTAGAGTATAATATTCATAAACCGAAAGTGAGATACCTTATACTCTGGGTATATGACGGAGATTATGGATGTCAGACTAATGCCCGATATTCCCTTGTAGGATACTGTATTCTCCTAATAAAAATAAAAATAAAAATAAAAAACGGCCCCAATCCAAGATGGCGGTCGCACCGATCTTTAAAATCAGTGAATTCGAAATGTTTTCAAATAGATACAGAAATGTTTAATGTAATGGTAATATTAAAGTAAATTATATTATTTCAGCTATTCTTATAGGTATTATGAGGTTGTTAGTACCTGACACTGGAGTAGATAAATAATAACGGAAATATTCCGTTTATTAATTAAATGCCTTAAATACTTGAATTATGGATTTTTATTTGTTTGAAGCTGTAACATGGGGCTTCTGCGTGAAATAATTTAGAATCCGGTCTGTAAACTCAGTTTCCGGTATTATGATACTTAATCAAGATGGCGCCTAAGGTAGACGCCGACTACTCGTACTCGGAGAGTTGCCAGACGATAGCAGACCTAGAATTGGAAATGATCGGTGAGTGTCAAACGTGAAAAAAAATAAAAAATAAAAAAAAGGGCTTAGTCTTCTATTTTCCACCAAGAAACTCGATTAATTAAGGGAAATATTCTCTTTCGGCAGGATGAAGAAATTACAGTTGCATACATAGCTACTGAGAAATGAGGGACTGGAGGCTGCCTTATACATTTTTGATTATAAAGATTAGGGAAGCCGGTTACTTATAAATGAATTACGAGTTACTATATTAAGGTGAGCCTTCTAAATATAGAATTTGAGAAGATTAGGATTAGAATATATTTATTGTAATTTTACTTACAGTACATCTTATACTTTAGAATTACGTGGACGTTAGTACACACACGTGAGATATTAAACGTGGGTGATAGATTTATATACTAGCAGTTTGGTCCCAGCCCTGTAGTTTTCTTTTGACATGGTACTTTGGATTATCACTTACTCCTTTTATATATCTTTTATTAACAGTTGGCCTCTAAATATAATTTAATTTTGCGTGGGGATCAAGAATTGTCTCCACATGTAACAGAGACACAGGTTAGTTCTACATGAGCTCAATTAATATTTTGAATCAGGAAGAGTCCTGGTGCTTGAGAACCATAGATGATTAGAAGTAAGACCTCCGTAACAATTTAGGGGTCTTGTGTGAGTAACTTAATAAATGATATGTAGCCTTCCTGACTCTTATGTGCTGGGGCACGGGCAAGACTAAGGGTTTCCTTGCCATTTCAGGTCCATAACGAGGCATTTATACTGGAGAAGAAATACATGGTTCTTACAGTATTGTATTCAAGATTCTAATACAAAGGTGAATTAGAGTATATGTTGTATGATATAGATTGCTTAGCTCGCTGAATGTCAGCTTGTTTTTTTGGTAAGATATGTATAACGATATCTCAGACACTGGGGAGCACTTAAGAGCTATATTAAGAAAAGTCACAAATTGGAGGTGCTGTGCTCTCTTTACCTAGGCGGTGATATATTACTTTGATAACTGATATAAAAAAAAGTTTTTAGCTCTACTTTGAGACTTGTAATAGGGAAGATGGTAACTTATGTTACTATTTTGCTTGGGTTGCAGCCCTGAGGAAGTTGTGTGGAAAAGACGTTTTCCCAACGAAACACGTGTTGGCTGCAGAGTTTTGTCTTTAACTACTATCTGAATAAAGTGGACCATCGGTGGAAACAACGACTCTGGTGTCTGGAATTCAATCTTTGAACTCTGATATTGTTGAAATACTAAATTTGAAGAGACGCTGGAATTATATTATTGGACTTGAATGTGCTCAGCAAGAATCTTTTTATATTTCAGATATCAATTTTCTAAATTTCGTACAATTTCAAGTATATACAACACGTAAAATCTACAGACAGAACAGGCAATATGAAACAATAAAACAATAATAAGAGGGATAAAGGAGACAAGGAAGAGGGAAGGGTGACACCCAATACAGCACAATATAGGTACACACAGTGACAAAGATAGTGAGACATGACAACGCTGATAGAGATCTATACAGATAAATGAAATTGCATCCTACACTGTCGTACGTAAGAGACTCAGTCTACTATCCTGGCCATGCTTACCCATTTAATCTCCTCCCACCTAGGCGAACCAATCCCTCCGTTCGTTATGCCTTATAAGCTATTTTTCATTTGAGCCCAGGTTTTACTGCCTCTCTTGCTAGCATGCCGACCTTTACAATTATACAATGATCTTTCAAGATTATATACGGCCAGCAGACAACCCAACCAGGCATGATACGTAGGGGGGTGGTCAGCATCCTTCCATTGTGTCGCAATAAGATGACGAGCTACAGCGACTGCGATAAAAAGAAACTTGTTCTGCCTTACATCATGTTGTTCCTTATCGTCATATCCCAGTAGCATAAATGATGGAGTTATACGGACTATACCCGTAGTGCTGCTAGAAGAAATTTCTCTATTCCTTCCTTTAGGAGCCCTAGTCTCTCACACCCAAAACAAATGTGTATTGTGCCTGCCGGAAAGTAGCCCCCACTTCAAAGGCACAACTGGGTAGAAGTACTAGACCCCTGACACCACCAACTCAGTACACTCTGGGCCTGAGGATACTCTGCCAGGAAAAAGGACTGCTGTGATGTGAAGGTACTGACACTCTGCTGGACTCGGCTTTATTTGCTGGACTCCTGCTCTGCTGTGCTGCCCTGTTGCCCCATGACTGGTGGTGAGAAGGACTGGACCTCAATCTCTACATATCCCAAACGAAGTGACTCTAAGGGCTTGCTGGCTTGCCTCCTGTTCTGAAGTCGCAGGGACATCAAATACTTTATTCATCCCTGCTACAGACTCTGGACTCTGCCACATGTGCGCACTGCCCTCTCAAATGGTGCCAATCTAGTCCTCGGCTCTTGGAGTTAGGTTTTCCTGGTTGTTCTTGCAAAAACCCATGCATTGCCTGCTTTGTGCCAGTTGGAACCGATGCATTTGCATTGCTAACTCCACAGCAGCGACAGCAAGGCTTGACGACAAAGCATTGTCTTAATCTCCCAGAGCTTGGTGACGATGCAGGACACAACTGTGTGGCTTAACGACGACGCATTGCCTTCATCTCCCGAAGCACAACGATGACGTAGGACCCAACTGCGCATCTCAGAACCAATGCATCTCCTACAATCCCTCGGATCGAAAACGACGCATCGCCTCCTCCGCTCCTCGCAGCTGCTGCTTGCTCTCTGTGAAGGTACTGTTTCAGCGGGCCCTGCGTGGCTTCTGTATCTGACCTGAACTCCATCGCGGTCAGCTTGATTTTTCAGTTTTGATTTGGTCCAGCGTGACCAGATAGCCCAGGATGGGTCATTATGACTCTAAGCACTATAATTCAATATCCTCCAAACATGCAGAACTCCGGTTCCAATTATTGGATGTTTGTCGTTTTGGTTTGGTTTTGTTCATTAAATTAAGCTCTAATTTTCTAACCTGGATTATTTTTGTGTGGTGTTTTTCACTGTATCAAGTGTTGCACAAATACTTTACACATTGCCTTTTAAATTAAGCCTGCTTGCTCTGTGCCAAGCTACCAGAGGGTGAGCACAGGTTAATTTAGGGACTGTATCTGACTTACCCTGACCAGAGTTGTGGTCGCTACTTAGACAGGGTGAATACCTTTTTCAACTAGAGACCCCATTTCTAACAAATAGTCTTTGGTAGAGCGATAGATGGGGCTGGGATTAGGACCCCAATGACATCAATGTGTTGAGCTGGTGGGATTGGAAAGTTTTCTAAAATCTGATGGGCTTGTTTTGTTGGGTCAGTGGGCCAGACATTGAGGGCCAAGGATATCAGGATGGCCCCTACAATTTGTAATTCTCAAGAGGATACGATCATAACCATTTCAAGATGGCCGCAGTTTTGGGGAGGAACTAAGTCCTCTTTCCATTGCAGTGCTTTTCAAGGAAGTTGCTGGAATTAAATAGACATTGCTAGAGGATGACTTTGTCCCTTTAAAGATAGCTGGCATTTTGAGTGAGATTGTAGTTCTCTACATCTATTTCTGAAAGAGGAATGGAAGGACTGTAATTCTAGTAATTGAGATTGGATCCGTCAGGTGCTGCCATTTTAAGGCCACCCACACATTCAAATCAAATCAGGAATATTTATTTAGCGCAGCGCACATATCACCCGGAAGTCTCATGGTGCTTGCGGAATACTCAGGAGTTGGTTTGGACGAGGAGAGTCAGTTAATTGTCAAACAGACATGTTTTTAGCTCCCTGTGAAAACGATTGTGGTCAGAGATAATACGTAAGCGTAGAGGCAGTTTATTCCAAAGAGCGGGAGCGAGAAAGGAAAAAGATCTTCCTCCCTTTCTTAAGGCACAAATTTTGAGGGGTGTTAGAAGAGATTTGTTACTGGATCTCAGAGCCCTGCAAGGCCGGTACCAAATGAGTTTCTTTTTCCAGTAGTCAGGACCACTGCCATACATGTTCTTATGCGTTAGGCAGAGAATCTTGAAACTAATCCGCTTCCTAACAGGAAGCCAGTGAAGAAGTCTCAAGTTGGGTGCCGAAGGGGATCCCGACGAGAGATTCAACACTAGCCTGGCAGCAGTCTCTGCAGAACCTGGAGCCTAGTGAGAAGATCTTCATTTATTGAAGACAACAAAGCGTTTCCATAGTCCATGCGGTTGATAATCAGTCCCTGGACTAATGGCTTCCTGCCTTCCATCGGGAGCCATTTAAAAATGTTACGCAAATTTCGCATGATGCCAAAACAGGAGCCAATTAGGTGGTTGACCTGGTCTTTTATTCACAATTGGTTGTGCATTTGAATACCTAAGTTTCAAACTGTTTTTCTCGAACAACACGCCCAGAGAAAAATCGACAAAAAACACGCCCCCGAATCGCAAAACGACGGGGCTTGTTTTGAGAGACAAGCCTCTTCTCCAATGGCTGACCAGCATTTAAGAGGCCAGCCAATGGAGAAGAGGAGAGAAGAGGGGCGGGTTCAAGCCCCTCTTCTCCAAGTCATTAAATCTCGCGAGCGAGACTGCGCAAGCACAGCCTTTGCTAGCCGAGACCTAAAAAGGGCTTGTGCTGTTGTTCGGACCCTTGTGAACCATTCCTAGGAGTGGAAGGAGACCTCATTAATAGTGTTAGACTTGGCATCCTTTGTGTGGTTTCCCCTGAATTTTTTCTCTCTGACCTCCTGTTTTGCTGACTTCATTTCTGCTGGCTTTTGGATTCTGGGCATTTTACCATTGCCGACCAGTGCTAAAGTGCAGATGTTCTTTCTCTAAAACAAGGTCACAATGGCTTATACACAATCGGCATGTTTAATTTACTTATAAGTCCCTAGTAGAGTGCATAACATGTGCCTAGGGCCTGTAAATAAAATGCTACTATTGGGCCTGCAGCACTGATTGTGCCACCCACTCCAGTAGCCTGTAAACATGTCTCAGGCCTGCCATGGCAGAGCCTGTGGGTGCAGTTTAAACTGCCATTTCGATCTGGCAAGTTAACCCTCTTGTCATGTACGTCACAACTAAGGTAGACCCTGGACAGTCCTGAGGGCGTAGTGCAGTGTATTAAAAAAGTTGGACATGCACTTTAAAGTTTTACATGTCCAGATAGTGAAACACCTTTAAAATCATTTTTCACTACTGCAAGGCCTACCTTGCCCATAGGTTAGCATTGGGATTACGTTATTTCATCTTATAAGTGTAATTTCCAATTGCGACAAGATAGAAATTTCGAGTTTGGTGTCTCGGGACTAACAATTTAAAATCACAACCTATGGTGGTTGGATTTTCAAATCTAACTCTGAAAATGCCACTTTTAGAGAGTCAGCCGATCTGTACCTCTGACTGTCTTTAAATACACATCTGGGGTGGGAGACAGCTGAGCGTTGTGCATTCACTCCAGGCAGTCGCACACAAAGGGAGCTGAGGTGTGTCAGTCACATCCTGATGGCCCATCACCAGGCTAATTGGCCTTCCTGAGCTAGATGGGAGGGAGGAGTTGACACTTGCACCTGAATAGGGCTGTGTTGGCTCCACACAAAGAGTTGCATAGCGCCCTGTAGGGAGTCTGGAGCTGGGGCAGGAAAGGCAGGGACCTTGTGCAGTTCAACGGCCTCTCTTTGAAGTAGCCCTCGCTTTTTTTTATTATGTATATTTTTTTTATTTGGAGAGCGAATACAAGATCAGAAGAATTATTTATAAATACAGATAGAGTCATTTCAGATATCAATTTTCTAAATTTCGTACAATTTCAAGTATATACAACACGTAAAATCTACAGACAGAACAGGCAATATGAAACAATAAAACAATAATAAGAGGGATAAAGGAGACAAGGAAGAGGGAAGGGTGATACCCAATACAGCACAATATAGGTACACACAGTGACAAAGATAGTGAGACATGACAACGCTGATAGAGATCTATACAGATAAATGAAATTGCATCCTACACTGTCGTATGTAAGTGACTCAGTCTACTATCCTGGCCATGCTTACCCATTTAATCTCCTCCCACCTAGGCGAACCAATCCCTCCGTTCATTATGCCTTATAAGCTATTTTTCATTTGAGCCCAGGTTTTACTGCCTCTCTTGTTAGCATGCCGACCTTTACAATTATACAATGATCTTTCAAGATTATATATGGCCAGCAGACAACCCAACCAGGCATGATACGTAGGAGGGTCAGCATCCTTCCATTGTGTTGCAATAAGATGCCGAGCTACAGCGACTGCGATAAAAAGAAACTTGTTCTGCCTTACATCATGTTGTTCCTTATCGTCATATCCCAGTAGCATAAATGATGGAGTTATATGGACTATACCCGTAGTGCTGCTAGAAGAAATTTCTCTATTCCTTCCTTTAGGAGCCCTAGTCTCTCACACCCAAAACAAATGTGTATTGTGCCTGCCGGAAAGTAGCCCCCACTTCAAAGGCTCAACTGGGTAGAAGTACTAGACCCCTGACACCACCAACTCAGTACACTCTGGGCCTGAGGACACTCTGCCAGGAAAAAGGACTGCTGTGCTGGTGAAGGTACTGACACTCTGCTGGACTTGGCTTTATTTGCTGGACTCCTGCTCTGCTGTGCTGCCCTGTTGCCCCATGACTGGTGGTGAGAAGGACTGGACCTCAATCTCTACATTTCCCGAACGAAGTGACTCTAAGGGCTTGCTGGCTTGCCTCCTGTTCTGAAGTCGCAGGGACATCAAAGACTTTATTCATCCCTGCTACAGACTCTGGACTCTGCCACATGTGCGCACTGCCCTCTCAAATGGTGCCAATCTAGTCCTCGGCTCTTGGAGTTAGGTTTTCCTGGTTGTTCTTGCAAAAACCCATGCATTGCCTGCTTTGTGCCAGTTGGAACCGATGCATTTGCATTGCTAACTCCACAGCAGCGACAGCAAGGCTTGACGACAAAGTATTGTCTTAATCTCCCAGAGCTTGGTGACGATGCAACTGTGTGGCTTAACAACGACGCATTGCCTTCATCTCCCGAAACACAACGATGACGTAGGACCCAACTGCGCATCTCAGAACCAATGCATCTCCTACAATCCCTCGGATCGAAAACGACGCATCGCCTCCTCCGCTCCTCGCAGCTGCTGCTTGCTCTCTGTGCAGGTACTGTTTCAGCGGGCCCTGCGTGGCTTCTGTATCTCACCTGAACTCCATCGCGGTCAGCTTGATTTTTCAATTTTGATTTGGTCCAGCGTGACCAGATAGCCCAGGATGGGGCATTATGACTCTAAGCACTATAATTCAATATCCTCCAAACATGCAGAACTCCGGTTCCAACTATTGGATGTTTGTCGTTTTGGTTTGGTTTTGTTCATTAAATTAAGCTCTAATTTTCTAACCTGGATTATTTTTGTGTGGTGTTTTTCACTGTATCAAGTGTTGCACAAATACTTTACACATTGCCTTTTAAGTTAAGCCTGCTTGCTCTGTGCCAAGCTACCAGAGGGTGAGCACAGGTTAATTTAGGGATTGTATCTGACTTACCCTGACCAGAGTTGTGGTCGCTACTTAGACAGGGTGAATACCTTTTTCAACTAGAGACCCCATTTCTAACAAATAGTCTTTGGTAGAGCGATAGATGGGGCTGGGATTAGGACCCCAATGACATCAATGTGTTGAGCTGGTGGGATTGGAAAGTTTTCTAAAATCTGATGGGCTTGTTTTGTTGGGTCAGTGGGCCAGACACTGAGGGCCAAGGATATCAGGATGGCCCCTACAATTTGTAATTCTCAAGAGGATACGATCATAACCATTTCAAGATGGCCGCAGTTTTGGGGAGGAACTAAGTCCTCTTTCCATTGTAGTGCTTTTCAAGGAAGTTGCTGGAATTAAATAGACATTGCGAGAGGATGACTTTGTCCCTTTAAAGATAGCTGGCATTTTGAGTGAGATTGTAGTTCTCTACATCTATTTCTGAAAGAGGAATGGAAGGACTGTAATTCTAGTAATTGAGATTGGATCCGTCAGGTGCTGCCATTTTAAGGCCACCCACACATTTAAATCAAATCAGGAATATTTATTTAGCACAGCGCACATATCACCCGGAAGTCTCATGGCGCTTGCGGAATACTCAGGAGTTGGTTTGGACGAGGAGAGTCAGTTAATTGTCAAACAGACATGATTTTAGCTCCCTGTGAAAACGATTGTGGTCAGAGATAATACGTAAGCTTAGAGGCAGTTTATTCCAAAGAGAGGGAGCGAGAAAGGAAAAAGATCTTCCTCCCTTTCTTATGGCACGAATTTTGAGGGGTGTTAGAAGAGATTTGTTACTGGATCTCAGAGCCCTGTAAGGCCGGTACCAACTGAGTTTCTTTTTCCAGTTGTCAGGACCACTGCCATACATGTTCTTATGCGTTAGGCAGAGAATCTTGAAACTAATCCGCTTCCTAATAGGAAGCCAGTGAAGAAGTCTCAAGTTGGGTGCCGAAGGGGATCCCGACGGGAGATTCAGTACTAGCCTGGCAGCAGTATCTGCAGAACCTGGAGCCTAGTGAGAAGATCTTCATTTATTGAAGACAACAAAGCGTTTCCATAGTCCGTGCGGTTGATAATCAGTCCCTGGACTAATGGCTTCCTGCCTTCCATCGGGATCCATTTAAAAATGTTGCGCAAATTTCACATGATGCCAAAACAGGAGCCAATTAGGTGGTTGACCTGGTCTTTCATTGACAATTGGTTGTCCATTTGAATACCTAAGTTCCGAACTGACTGTCTTGGCACTGGGCAAGGGCCGAGGGTTTGAGGCCACCAGTCGCTGGACCAGTGTTCATGCGCCTTGCCAAAGAGAACAATTTCAGTTTTTCCTCCGTTTAGTTGTAAATGATTTGAGTTCATCCACCTATCAATATGGATCATGCAGTCTTTAAAATATGACTTCGTGTCCGTTGGATCTGGGCCATGGGTGATAAGAACCTGAGTATCATCAGCATATGACACTACATCAAAGCCATAGGATCTGATCACCTTGGTCAGTGGGGTCACGTATAGATTAAAGAGCATCGGGCTCAAAATGGAGCCCTGCGGCACTGCCATCCTGATTGGCCTATTGCAGGAAGCGATGTCGTCAAACTGAACAGCAGTGACTCAATCCGTTAGATAGCTCCTGAGCCATTTTTGGGCCTTCCCTCGGACACCAATCTCCCAGAGCCTTAGTTCTAAAATGCTGTGGGAGATGGTGTCAAAAGCAGCAGATAGATCTAGCAGGACGAGAATAGATGATTGTCCTCTGTCCAATGCTAGCCAGATGTTATCTGTGACCTCTACCAATGCTGTTTCAGTGCTATGGGCAGCCCTGAAACCAGACTGTGATGGATCCAGTAAGCCATGGCTCTCCAGATGAGTGATGAGCTGTCGATTGACCAGTGATTCAAGCAGCTTCCCAAAGTAGGGGAGTAACGAGATTGGGCGATAGTTAGTTAGAAGTTTGGGGTCTGCAGTGGATTTTTTGGGGATGGGCCTGACTCTAGCAACCTTCCATATCTTTGGGATGACAGATTGTGACAGTGAGCTATTAATTAGGTCAGTGAGATGATCAAGAAACACTGGCGCAATAGTTGAAAGAAAACGCGGTGGCACAGGATCCACAGGTGATCCGGATTTGATTTTTAACATAACTCTGGCCATATCTTCCGAGTTGCACAAAGAGAACTCTTCTAGAATAGGAGGGGAGCCCGTGGAAATGATGGAATGATTTCCCGGGATGTTTATGTCTTCTTGGGACGGAAAAGAGCTATGAATTACGCTGATTTTGTCATCAAAAAATTTGGAAAAGGAATCCGCCCAGTTCCGTGAGATGGGGGCGGATGACTAGGCTGGAGGCGACGTGAATTCTTTAAAGATTTTATAAAGCTCCTTAGTGAAGTTTGCTGCCTTTTCAATTTGATTTAGGAGAAACAATTTTGTAGCTTGTCTGATGTTCTTCAGATAGCTGCGATGGATACTTCTATATTTTTCGTGCTCAGTCGGGCTTTTGTTTTTTCTCCATTTCCGTTCAGCCGTCCTACAGGAAAACTTTGCTATCTTCAGTTGCTCTGTGAACCAGGGTGCGGTTCCGGGTTTAAATTTAACTTTAGTAAGGGGGGGCAACTTTATTTAGTGCGAATGGTATAGCTTCCTTACGGGAGATTGCTGCCAGGTCAATGTTATATGCTTGACATTTAGGCAGAGGGTTGAAATGAGTTGAGAAAGAGATGGAAGTAACTTTCCGCCATGACCTTCGCTATTTTAGTGATATGGGCTGGAATGGTAAATTTCATATTAGATTGAGCGTATGGCCTGCAGAGTGGGTGGGACTTTCCACCATTTGGACAAGTCCCAGAGTGCTCATATTGGTAATGAACTGATTAGTATCTGGGTCAGATAGAATCTCTGCATGGTAATTAAAGTCTCCTATTAAAGAAGAAGCGGTAAGTGGCTAACACATGTGCCGCAATTCTCTCTAGCAGCTTGTAGGTAAAATCATTTTTCGGGCCGGGAGGTCTATATACTAAATCTCCTCTCCAGGTAACCTGAAATGGATTGTCTATTCTAAAAATACATATTTCTAATTGATCGGTACTCGTAGATTCTAAGGCGGTAATGGTCACACGCCAGGGGTTGTAGCAATGAGCAGGCCTCCTCCTCTTCTGTCCTTCCTATCCACCCTAGTTATGTTATATTGGGGTGGGAAGGCAACTACCACATCTGTGGAGGAGTGTTCGCGCAGCCAAGATTCTGTTATAAAACAGATATCTGGTGACTCCATATCCATAAGGCTCCATATTTCCATGGTATGTTTTGGAATGGAGCGCACATTGAAATATATCCCCTTTAACGATGTGGAAGTTTTTGTGTGAGCCAAATTGCATTGTGTTTGGGGTGTGCTCAATGGTGTTGGTTCGTTGAAGCATGGGTTGTCTTGAATGTTGCTACTGGCTAAATTGCCCTGTGAGGCTAGTTGTTCTGAATAGAGTTTATTAAGATCTTTAAGCTCTTGAGGAGCAGATAGCATTTGAGCTCTGTAAATTAAGTTTTAAAGCAGGCATACCTTGTGAATACATGCCAACATTTTAGGACAGGGACGTGGGAGATTTAAAATAAAAAAATCGGGAAAATGAAAATTCCCCATTGACTTCTATTGTGGAAAATGCTATTTCAGGCGGGAGACAGCTAAAAGAAAGCCATTTTTGGCTTGAAAAATCGGTAGTGTCCCTCCTGAATCGGGTCTATTGGCATGAATGCTTGTGCCCTGCAGACATAAGGAGGATGGAAGCAGGCACATTGATTCGGCCTGAGTAATAGTGACTCCTCGCAGTCCAACTGTATATGCTCAGAGAGCACCGTCTTCTTTCTTCCTTCTCTGTTGGTCTCAATAATTTCTTACAGAGTGAGTCAAAAATCATTTAGAATACGATTGTGATTACCATAGTGCAACGGCCATGTTGGACTGCACCATACCACATAAGCCGGTGGTTCCCAAACTATCCGCCGGGGCACCCTGGTGTGCCATTAGAAGTTGCATAGCTTGGGAACGTGGAAAAGGTAGCAGGTTCGGAATAATATTTTTGCAATGTGGAAAGTTTGTAGCTTGTCTTTGTGGAACCGAATAACCCATTTGGGACTGTTGTGGGGGACTTAAGAAAACCCCCCTGTCAGTGTCTACTCTGGAACATGGTTTTGCCCGGCCCCAGCACGTAACGTGCTTAAAAAAAGCCTCCACTCAGGTGGGTTGAGGCGCAATCAGGAGCGATGTTGAGCATTATTGCTGCCCATGTTCTGCAGCGACTCAAGGCCATCGTCATTACAAGAAGGTTCAGAAGAAAGAAAATGTGAAACTTACGATCAGGTAATCATGTGAGATTCCCCCAAGCTCTACACCACACAGTCTTTATAACAATTACACAAACTAGTTGTTGCCATTTTAAATTTAAACTAAAGAGAATCTGGGAAGTAAATCACCTGTTCCTATTTTCATACAGTTCTGAAAGTCTCAGAACCGCACGCCAAATAGCAATACTTGTGTACGCCCATTGTACTTAAGATCCATGAGGAGAGATCTCGTCAAACTGGACTTTGCCGGTTTGCCTGAGTCATCTCCAGAGAGGCTGAACAGAAGAAGCACACAGGGAGGCGTTCTCACCATTGGCAGCGTCACACTGGAGGGTGTATGTATCACAAATGGTGGCAGCACACATGGGGAGGACCTCACAGATGGCAGGAGCACACAGGGAGAGAGAGTCTCACTGGGGGCAGGAGCACCATTGGAGAGAGGGACTCACATATGAAAGGAGCATACAATATGTATGTACAAATGTAGAGGTAGTGCACAGGGGGAGGTGGTTGTCACAGCTGGTAGTGACACAGAGAGGAAGGGTACCTCTGACTCAGGGATAAGGGTGCATTTGGGCACCTTCAGGGACTCAGACGAGGATGTGCATCAAAGCACCTTCAGGGACAGAGTAGTCGTGCATTCCAGCCATTTCAAATCAAAGACAGGGAGTGATGAATACAGGCCCCAGCTAGGCCCGCAGCATACAAGGGTTCTCTCTCCTGTAATGGAAGCTACAAGGAAGTTGGCACGGAAACTGCAAAGTACAAAGACAAAGTTTATTAACCCTTAAGGGTGGTCCTACAACCTATACAACACTCTTCAGTATTGCATAGAGTAGCACACAGAACTTGCGTACACAGTCCCCTTTTATACACAACAGTGGGGCTCATAAGTGGGTGGATACAACATGAGGCAGAGAACATTACCTTTTATGGACATTTTCGATACAGAATCAATATGTGGGCGGAGTAACCAATTTCCTGAGCCCGCGAAAACATGGTCAAGCAAGGATTAACTGATAACAGATGTGGTCAAGTCTGGGCATGCGCCGGACGGACAAAGGAGCTATTTATAGACTGTTACTAGGCAGATAACAAGAGCAACTAACACGAAGGTAGGACTCATCTCGTGCAGAGCACGTGGAAACTCGACAATACAAGATGGAGTCCGAACATTAGTCAACATAAGAAGAGAAACCAGTTCTAAGTAAGGGGAATTCATGTCTTTAGTGAATGCTTAATCACATTGCTGTTTCAATTTTCAACAGACGACCCTTTCAGCATTTACTGAAGACATCCGGTTTATTACAATAATCATCATATATGTCAATTTTCATAATTTCTTCTACTTCCTTAGTTAAACGTTTCTGATAGGTGACATCGGCAATAGCTTTCTTATCAGGAATATAGAATGACACACATAGGGAACAGAGTAAAGGACCACATTGGACACAAATGCAACAAGAAAACAGAATTGCTACGATGATACAGAGACCAGTCAGAACCTTCCATCCCCATGCAGTGATCAATGCCCAAAACCATCCAGAAAAGGTCCAAGAGCCATTTTCTGTATGGATTTCAGCTGCAATTTTATGTAACTTGTTGATAGCATTATAAACTGAAGGCGTGTGGTCAGGAATAAACACACAACAACTACTTCCAATAATTTTACATGCTCCACCTCGATCAGCTAACATAACATCTAATACCATACGATTCTGTAATGCAACGATTCTAGTAATTTGCAATTCTTCCGTAAGATTCCCAAGAGCAGCAGCGGTCTGATTTGTCACGGCCTCTACAACTCTTGTTAATCTTCGAACTTTCCTACTATTTAGGGCAGCTCCAACAAAGAAAAACAATCCTAAATTAAAATCAATATACTGCTGCAAACTAGTATCAGTTTGGTCAACATCATCAATAGATAGAGTATGTTTATACCTATTTACAGTCACATTATTCAACAACTTCAAATCTTTATGATAAGATGCAGGTGCCAAGAATACAGGAGGTAATAGGAATGCTACATAACATACTCCGGACCAACCGGCTGGCAAACGATAATAACCCTTATTCCCACATACGAAGTATGTATTATGGGATGCTAAGAAGGTACTATTATTCAACCCGTCAATGTTCAGGATAGTGATACAGTCACTAACACCAACAGGAATATAACCCACACTCTGGACGCACCGGTCCGCTTGAGCTTGTGCCACTTGAATCACGAATCGGTCCTTCCCCACAGTGTCTCTAGTGTTCGTGAAAATGTAGGGGATCGATTCATTGTCTGGTCGATACTCTTCCCATTCCCATACTGTCCCATTCGCTTGCGGGTAACCATCTTTATCTTGATAACATTCCCTGTTAAGTCTGAAAAGTAACCGTCCCACTGTTGGCTTCCGTGTGGCAAAAAGCAAAGTGTACCATGCTCTACAGGAGCCATTATGAGAAAAAGGAAGAGGGATGAATGGCGTTCCTCCTTTCTTCTGATGAGCGGGCATCATACCACATATCCAACAGTTCGTAGCATTGGTAGCAACATGGGTATGATGCAACATCTGGATGAAAGTGTTATTCAAATAAGACTGACGATGCTTCAGTTCTTGATACGGAAGTGTATAGAAGTAGTGCTCCTCAGGCACTGGAGTAGTCAAAACAAGCAACTCCCGGGCAGGAGTCACATTCTCAACAAACCATGTGGTTATCCCAACAATAGCTACTGTAATAATAAAACCTGTTGCGCAAAAAATCTTCTTCTTCTCCAGCTTAGAGTGAAAAGTCAGTATCTTCCTGAAACTAAAAGGTTGTCAGAACTCTTCCCCTTAGGCAGCGGTTGATTTCTTCACCAGCGGGCCAAGACGGGTGTCACTACACTAATGCAGGGCTGATCCCCCCCCTTGCCACATTGGCTCTCCGTTTCACTAACCTAAGGGCCGTTCTGACAACTCTGGATACAGCAGTCACTTCCTCGATCTGAGGTGATATCTTCTTCCTCCAGGAATCGCTTGGTCCGAAAAGAGCTCCTCAGTGTCGTTCGGTTCCACAGCACGGCCTTTCTCCGCAGTCAGAATTTCTCGATGGTCGGTCAATACAGCAGGCTCCACCAATCCGGGCGGCACTTTGCGACAGTGCAGGGAATGGATCCAATTCTTTCGATTGGAAACCCGCACAGCCGTCCTCGTTGCGAGTAAGACTTGCTCAGGACCAACCCATCTCGGCTCCAAACTGTTCGTCCTTTCAAAAATCTTCAGCATAACATAGTCTCCAGGTCGGAGATTATGACCTTCACCTGTGGACCGATCAGGGAGCGCCTCTCGGACCTGTTGATGAATAGAAACCAAATTATCCGTTAACTGTGCCAGATAATCATTCATCATTACACAAGGTACATCATACACAGACTTAGGTTTTGGTGGACCCCAAATATTCATCGGGCGTCCAAAGACGATCTCATAAGGTGTGAGACCGGTTTGAGAATGCGGTATCGATCTAATTGACAATAATGCCAGCGGCAAAGCGTCTGGCCAAGTCAAAGAAGTCGAAGCTTGGATCTTGGCGATCTTGAGCTTCAGAGTACTGTTATACTTCTCAACCAATCCTGCAGACTGAGGGTGAAATACTGCATGGAACTTCTGGGTAATGCCTAGACCCTTCAGGACATACTTTATAACGTCCGCTATAAAGTGAGGTCCGTTATCACTCCACAACAATCTGCAAACCCCGTATCGAGGGAAAAACTCCTTCAATAGCATCTTGGCTGTAGTCATTGCAGTATTGTCTTTCGTAGGGTATGCCTCGACCCATTTACTGAAGGCACAAACCACTACTAGAACATACTTCAGGTTGTTACAGCGTTCAAGCTGGATGTAATCCATCTGCAAAACCTAAAAGGGTGCAGTAGGTGTCGCAAATCCTCCTGCTGGAGTTCGGGTACCCTTTCCTGGGTTATACCTCAGGCAAATCATGCAGGTCTGCACTACCCTCTTTGCCGTACTAGCGATCTCCGGATGCTCCCAAACTCGTGTGAGTAATTTGACAATTGCGGAAGCTCCGACATGCGCTAGTCCATGTGCCATCTGAACCATAGGTTGTACAAAGGCTGTGGGTAACTTCCATTTATCCATCTGCTTATTTCTCCAACATCCTTCGTCATCTAATTCTCCATCATTGGACCATTGCTCCCGTTCCTTATCGGAAGCAGTCCTCTGTATTTCCAGCACCTCTCTCCTAGCATCGTGCCATCTTTCTGCCTGTGACTTCACAACATACATTGCCGTAGCACCAGGCTGCATTGCAGTCTCTCGTGCCACCCGGTCTGCTAAAGCATTCCCTTCTCCAACTTTATCAACCACTTTCTTATGGGCGCTACATTTAATTATAGCGATCTTCTTTGGATATGTTAATGCAGTCAAGAGGTTGTGGACTAACTCCCCGTACATTATCTGCGCTCCATGGGACGTTAGAAACCCTCTCTCCTTCCAGAGTAGGCCGAAATCGTGCGCTACTCCGAAGGCATAGCGGCTATCTGTATAAACATTCACACACAATCCTACACTGAGCTCACATGCCCGTGTTAATGCTATCAGTTCCGCTGCTTGAGCTGATTTCTGTGGTATGCGTGCTGTCTCCACTATTGTTTGCAGTGTGGTGATTGCATACGCTGCTGAAGTCGTACCATCTGGTAGCTTCAGGCATGATCCGTCCACCCACAGTTCTCCATCTACATCTGAGAAGGGCGTATCCTGGAGATCAACACGACCCTTTGTCTGTTCCTCAGTCACAAGAATACAGTCATGTGCCTTCCGTGCTTCAGACTGAGTTTCCGGGAACGGCAACAATGTGGCCGGGTTTAACGTTACACACCTCTTCAACGTAATATGAGGAGCCAAGAGTGTCAACTCATATCCCGTTAAACGGGCACTGGTCAAATGCTGCGTCTTTGTCTGATTAAGCACGGCATCAACAGCATGGGGGACTAATACCAACAGTTTGTGAGATAACACAATTCCCTCACTTTGACGTATTGACACAGCTGTCGCCGCAACCGAGCGAAAACACCCTGGTAATGCTCGGGCAACAGGATCAAGTACAGCCGAAAAATATGCACAAGGGCGCTGCTTGTCGCCGTGCATCTGCACTAAAACTGATAATGCACATCCATCTTTCTCATGCACATACAGTGAAAAGGGCTTCGTATAATCAGGGGTCCCTAACACTGGTGCTGAACAAAGGGCCTGTCGCAGTTGCTGAAATGCAATTTCACACTCATTTGACCAAGGAAGAGGAATTGGTGTGTCCTTTGTCAAAAGGGCTAACAATGGTTTAGCTATGTGTGAAAATCCCAATATCCTTTGCCTACAGAAAGAAGCAAGACCCAAAAATGCACGCACGTCCTTCTGTGTGGAAGGCACTGGCGTGTCCAAAATTGCTTGAATACGATCTGGTGTGAGTGCACGCCCCTCCTTAGACAAAAGGTGACCCAAATAAGTCACCTTTGGTCTACAGAATTGCAATTTCTTCTTCGACACTTTGTGATTGTGAGATGCCAAAAAGGAAAGCAAGGATAACGTACACTTCTCACACAACTCAGGAGTGTCAGCCGCCAACAAGATGTCATCGACATATTGTATAAGGGCGACACCCTCGGGCAGAACAAAGGAATCCAATTGCCTTTTCAATGCTTGACTGTAAATGCTAGGGCTTTCTGTGTAGCCCTGAGGGACTCTACAAAATCGATAAGACCTATTATTCAAAGTAAAACCAAAAAGGTATCGGCTATCAGGATGAATAGGGATCGAAAAGAAGGCATTTTTCAAATCAATAACTGAAAACGTGGTCGCCGTTGGCGGTACCAAAGTGAGCAACGTCGTGATATCAGAAACCACCGGATACTGAGGTATCACGATCTTGTTCACTTCCCTTAAATCAATGATAAAACGATAAACTTTAGCATCCGTGTCTTTCTTTAAGATGGGTAAAATAGGACTGTTGCAAACATTATAGGGAACTTCTTCCACTACTCCCACCTTAATCAAATCCTGCACAATCTGAATGAGCGCCTCCTCCCCCTCCTGGGAAATGCGATACTGAGGGAGGCGCGGTAACACCGCACCCTCCTGGACACTAATATGGACTGGTGGAATCACCATCTGTCCCACATCGGTATCTGAAGTAGCCCACAAAGAATGAGGGAGGGAAGCTAACACAAAATCCTCCACGACCACACACATCCGGTCTGTCATCGGGTGATTATCATTTAATATCACACGTACTCCAGCGGGGGAACAGCGGATCGTAGCTCGGAAGTGCTTGAGCATATCAAGACCCATAATGATGTCAGGCGTGTTCGGGGCAAGCAGAAACGGACAGGGTGCAGAAAAGGGATCAACATGGAATGCAAGGGTTCGAGAAAGAGGGCTTCGAGAGAGTGTACCATCAAACCCTACCGATGTAACCATTAAGCCAGATGGGGGAGCCCTCGGAACCAATTGTTTGGACAACGCACTGCGGGTCGCTCCTGTATCAACTAAGAACCGATCAGTAGAACCCAAAACCTTTGCTGAAACATAAGGACCCTTCTGATCAACCGGCACTTCAACTGATTCCAACCCCCATCCAACGCATTCCTATGCATGCCGCGAATCATGGTACCCAGCGCTGTCAGTCCCTGACATTTGATACTGGTGCTGTCGATCAAACACATTGGGTCTATCTCGCTGCTGCGCGTGAGGTTCAAAGCGAGCACGATCATTAGAATTCCCCCTGAAATTCGAGAAACCCCCTCTACCTCTCGGTGGACCCTGTCCACGCCCCTGACGAGATGCATACAACGCCGGACAATCTCTGGCCCAATGACCCGACTGTTTACAATACGCACATTGATTCCTATTTACATCTGACCGACCCGAAGGGGGACCATAAAATCCTCCCCTACCTCTGTCGACACCCCGACGAGGCGGACCATATACTTGTGCTAACATCACCTTTGTTTTTAAATCTTTCGATTTCTTCTCCTCCTGCCCCTTCGCTTCTTGTTCCTGACGCTCATAATACTGAGCCATAGTCAGGAGGGATGCCGGAGACGAAGTGGACCAGGAACTTTCACTCGCTTTTAAACGAGCTGCTATTCCCGGTAATAAATTCGCCACATATTTATCCACAAAAAGATGTCTACCCGTGTCGTCCGTAAGTGACTGACCACTAAAATCGTGAAATGTCTCCTCAAAGCGCGTAAAGAAATCTGAGACTGATTCATCAACCTTCTGTTTACAGGATGCTAACATATTCCAGTCAATCTTTTTAGGGAGAATAATCGTTTTCAACTTAGTCAAGATAGCAGCGGGAAGATCTAAAATAATCTGCGGTGGTTTTTGCGCGGGTTTTCTCTCCCTATCCTCATCCTCAATCTCAGACCATTTGGCCTTAAAAACGGCTTGATCATCCACCTTCCGCACAGATCGCCACATATCCGGTGGTAAGATAAGCCCAAAGAACAAATCTATATCTGCTAAAGTCATAGTACAAGAATTCAAGGCCCCTTCGACCTCTTCATAAAAGGCCGCTGGATTCTTGCGGGGGTCAGGCAAGGCATTCTTCAATGCCATAACATCAGCCCTATGCCAGGGAGTATAGACCCAATTATACACAAAATATCCCTTAGCATCGGCGGAAGTAATATCCGGACTAGTTCCCGCTCCTTTAGGAGGAACATACAAAGGTGCCGCCTCTCGCATTGGTTTAGCATGCACTAGTTCGCTCTTATCTGAGTGGGAGGTAGATGAGTGGTCATCGCCGATACGTGAATCCGACTGCTTTTCCTCCTCTGCTGTTAGGCGCGCTCTCTCTTTAAGGTCACTCGCCGCGTCCCGTAATGCAAACAGCCGTCGAGCCGCATCAGGCGCCCTAGAGGGAGAAAAAACACCGTTACGCAATGCTTTAGCATCTAATACTACATCATCAGGCTCAAAAACTTCTGAATATTTCCGAAAGGCAGAAATCACTTCATCAGAAAAATGTCCCAAAAAGTACAACTTCTCTCTATCCTGCCACTTTTCCCAAGAGTCCAACAATTCAGTGAGGGATAACTTGCCCTTAAGTGCACGAAAAGAAACTTTCCGAAGCTCACCCATTCGGTCAACCGATAACATGGACCGCGTGTCTACCTTATCCGAAGCCGATCCAGAATCCTGTGACCTCGGGGCAGACGCGCCAACATAAGGGGGCGGAGAGCGGTCTAATAAATAAAAATCATCGTCAAGATTAGTAAGGACAGGATAAAGTGGCTGACGGACAGCATATTGACCCGAGACTTGCAACCTACGCTCTTTCTCTTGTCTCTCCATCAGTTCTCTTTCCTCCCGACGTCTCGCTTCCTGTGCTCGCACATGATCATTCTTCCGTTGCTCTTTATCAAACAGCGCTTTCTCACGTTTCTCTCGCTCACGCACTTCCTTCACCCATAACCGCACACACTCAAACATATCTTGACGAGCATGCCGTTTACACATACACTGTTCCACATACTCAATCTTACGCATATCAAATGAGCCATACAAAGGCCAGCGCAACTCAGGATCCTTTTTGGTGTATTTCCTCCATACTGTGCTGTACATTATAGAAGAAAGACCATGCTTCACATACATATCCCTATTAGGAGTCCCCTCTGGGGGAGCTGGAGCAGATTCCTCGAGGTTTAACCGGTTTCCAAGGCAGCAGCACCACTTACGGAGTGCGCTAAAAGCAGGCATGCTCAAAAATAATGCAAAATATGCAGTATTATCAAAAAAATGGCACTTAAACGTTGCGCCGTTCAAATTGACACAGTTCCGGAGAAATATCTCCACATTACCTGCCTATATGTGTTGCAACGCATATATTCTCACAGCAATCAATACAAAGCATGACCGGTCATCACAAAACCAAACTCAAATAGCCAACCCAGGCTTCAAAACTCGGAGCAAGTACCGCACAACGGTTCTTACCAATCAAGAGTCCAGATTCCAACGGCCAGGCTCCACAAAATTCGCCCAAACGGCTGTCACGGCAAAACCGACAGAAGAGGTCTCAGTCGAGGACCGGCGCCACCCAGAAGGTCAGTTCGGAAGGGGAGGAAGAAAACCTCGGGATGCCAGGACTAAAATGCCTCTGGCAGTGATCACATCCCTGGCCAAATTCCTCACCTTCGTCACGACCAGTCCTTCGAGCATCCGAGTCGCCGATGAGCCCCACGTGACGGGCGCCAATTGATGAATACAGGCCCCAGCTAGGCCCGCAGCATACAAGGGTTCGCTCTCCATGTAATGGAAGCTACAAGGAAGTTGGCACGGAAACTGCAAAGTACAAAGACAAAGTTTATTAACCCTTAAGGGTGGTCCTACAACCTATACAACACTCTTCAGTATTGCATAGAGTAGCACACAGAACTTGCGTACACAGTCCCCTTTTATACACAACAGTGGGGCTCATAAGTGGGTGGATACAACATGAGGCAGAGAACATTACCTTTTATGGACATTTTCGATACAGAATCAATATGTGGGCGGAGTAACCAATTTCCTGAACCCGCGAAAACATGGTCAAGCAAGGATTAACTGATAACAGATGTGGTCAAGTCTGGGCATGCGCCGGACGGACAAAGGAGCTATTTATAGACTGTTACTAGGCAGATAACAAGAGCAACTAACACGAAGGTAGGACTCATCTCGTGCAGAGCACGTGGAAACACGACAATACAAGATGGAGTCCGAACATTAGTCAACATAAGAAGAGAAACCAGTTCTAAGTAAGGGGAATTCATGTCTTTAGTGAATGCTTAATCACATCGCTGTTTCAATTTTCAACAGGGAGTACCTTTGACCATTTCCTTATGGACTATGGTGGTGCATCCAAGCATATTTAGGGATAAAACGGAGCATCTAGGCGCCTTTACAAGAGTGATGGGCCCCTATGCATGTTCAGGGACATTGAGCTGAATCAAAACATCTTAGGCACGACGGTAAGTCCACACTTCAGAGCTCCGTTGTGCTCCAGCTAGGATTCTGCTACAAAAACACCAACACATACATACAAACAGAGAGATGCACCAAAACAGATGGAGGGGAAAGGAGGTGAATAGAAGCACTAACAGAGTCAAGAAGATCATGGCACAGGCACAGTGAGATTAACACAGGCACCTGAAGAGGCAGGAATGTTTCTATGCACTTACAGTCACTTAATCACTTAAAGTTTATTATTAAACAACTGATTTAATTTTTCTTTTGTTACAAATATAATTATAATATGTTCATCGGCTTCATCCCAATTATTTTAATAGAGAAAAATTAAAGTACTTCTGAGTCCAGGCTTACATCCCTCCACCCGAAAGAAAAGTAACATAATGGGGAGCCGCGGCTAATGGCCAATAGGTCAAGGGAGCCGCAGGTCAAAAAAGTTTGGGAACCACTGTCATAAGCTAAAAGTGTGATCCCTTGGAGGTGAAAATAATACAAAGACTGTGTCATTCATTAACATATTCTTGAATGTTCTCTCTCTCTCTCTCTCTCTCTCTCTCTCTCTCTCTCTGTCTAACACTCTCTTTCTGTAGTGACACAGGCAGGTGAGCAACAGTACGCCCCAACGCGCGGCAGCAGCTCAGTTCCAGAGCCGACAGGGTCTGAGGCCGTAAACTGTCTGTGGCAATCCAGGCCTCAATGCGAGTCTCCAGGGTGTCCCCAGAAGCCTGCTCCATTTTCTAGACCAGTGCTCCAGGCCAAAACCACCAGGGCCTCCGTACGGAGAGTGTCACTGCTGGGCCTCCCGTTGGGCCCTTCCCCTTTGGACCACCACCCGCTTCGTGCATGCCGGTCACTTCCCAGACTCCGGAGGCCCATAGGAGCCTCTGTCCTTCTTGGAGTCGGTTTACATCCCCATCTTCCTGGAACACCTCTGAATGCACGGACGTCAGCAGAGGTCTGTACAGAGGACGATACAGCCATCATCACTCAAATCAAGGTCACGTTGATATTTTGAAGAAACAATTGCAATAAATTACCAGGGATAATTTCATTACAAGACCGGAGGCTACATTATGCATTAATCCTTTAATGCAGTCACAGATAGCCGCACTACATCACAAAGAAAGAAACAGTTCTAGAATGTAATGATCAGGATACAAATGGCATGAGACACGAACAGACTGCCTCTTTTAAATGCGGCTCACAGGCAGATAAGTAACAATCCTACCCTCTTATTACAATTGTCTTAAGATATTTGCTTAATTTAAAAAAAAAAAAAAAAAAGATCTACCGTTAACATCTTGCTATACTTTATTGAATTTGATGGTTTTTAAATTGATTGAGATGGTGTTTTTACGTTATGCCAATATTTCTTGTAACTAACGCTTTTACCCAACAGCTCTGCTATCGCGCGAGTGACTGACTATGGGCTCTACCCCCCCCCCCCCTTCCCCTACCTCCCTTCCCATCGACTTCCTATTAAGGTTGTCGATCCCCCTCCTCCTCGCGCGCACTCAATCTCTCAAAACTAATTTGTCAATAATATCCCAAAGGTTATTTCCCGTTACCTCGTTAGATCTCAATCCCTTCGCAACCAAAATCGACACCCTCGTTATTATTTGGGAAGCCTAGACGCGCTCGCGTAGTACCGAGCGAGCGCGTCACATCCTCAGAGGAATGCACCTTAGAAACGGTGCACGCTTGCAAGCCTTCCCTCGAGGCTCTTTCCTCTGATTCTGACGGCTCCCTGGCAGCAGCTGATCTCGAGCGTGAGCTTCAGTTATTCCGCTCGATCAGCTGCTGCCAGAGATCGCTCTTCAACGGATTTCAATAGAAAGAATAACTTAGCAGAAATTCTGCCCAATCAACTTCTACAGCACCCCATTTTTACCTGATTGCTTCAGGTTACCTAATCTATTTATCACTTTTGCCATCTCCTGCAAAAAAAAAAAAAAAAAAGGGGGAGAATTTAATATTCACAAATAATATATAATAAAACATATATTTAAAATATATATATTCATATATTATTAACCAATCTCATTTATTACGAGATGTCAGACCTTGACTCGGATGATGCTACTGCTAGCTCACCCCTCCATGACAATGACTCATTTAAACAATTCTTACAGAAAGAAATGCGATCCTGCATGTTATCTACCTTCAAAGAAGTGATATCTTCTAAAAGATCTCTCCCCTCTGGTCAGGATGACCCTACCTTCGACCTCACAGCTCACGGCAAAAAGAATAAAAAAGTGAAACACTGTGAACATCCTCATGATTTCATTACAAGAGGTCGTAGTACCTCAGTTGACCCAGGAGGTCCTAGCACCTCTTCTATGTTGGGAGGCCCTCGCGCCTCAAACGAGAACATTGCCGCTCGCGGCACAAATTGGATGGGTGCCCCTAGCGGCACAAACTTGACTGGTACCCCTCGCGGTACATCCCGTTATGACGGGAAGGATGTCGCAGACTCTGATTCAGAGGAAGAGAATTTCCACAACCCCAATGACGAATTCGTCTTGGACCTTGATGTCCCAAACCAAGACCTAGACCTCAACCCTGGCGATGGAGAATCACCTTCCTCTTCCGATAATATCATTCTCAATCCTCTAGGAGAAGAAATGTTCTCCCCCCTAAGCATTTCCCACCCTAACAGCTCAAAGTGGTTTCCTCAAGAACACGTTTCTACGTTTATAAGGAGATGGCTAAGAAACTCTCTGGAAAGAGAAACCAGGAATACCCTCAAATCTGAGTGCCCGAGACCCACCATTCATGATAAGGTCCCTCAAACCCCTAACCTCGACCCCGACCTAATTAAATTCTTATTTAAATTAGGAAAAGACCCTAGAAGAGGTCTGGAGAGAGCACTCAAGGCCTGCCAAGACCATCTCCTTGACGTGCTTGGCCCCCTCACCAGGATCCTAGATCTAGCAGAGGAGTCACACATTTCTAATATACCTCTCGATACCAACCTCATTCGCGGATGGAGCCAAAGAGCTATTGTCCTCCTTGGTAATGCGAACTCGAGTCTGAACATCGAAAGGAGGAGAACTATCCTGACAAAGATCAATCCCAAACTCAGCGACCTGGCAGGGAAAGAACCTTCTGACAACCCTAAGGGTCTTCTCTTCGGAGAAGACATGATCAAGTCAATCGGCAAATATGTCGCCACCTTTACCGCCCTCGACAGGGCTCAATCAAATATGAAGCGTGTCTTCAACACAAGCCTTTTTGGACAGGCCGGAAGAAGGGGCCGTTCTTTTGGCCGCAATTCCCAGCGGCCCTTCTCGTCCTTCAGAGGTTCTGGTAGAAGCTTCTACCCCTCAAATCAACAATTCTACACCCGTCGAGCCAGAGGAGGACCTCGTAATAGAGGCTACAGATCCCGTGGAAATCCAAACATCTCCAGTCCTGCAAGTAAGTCTTCCTCCTCTTTCCTCTTCTTCCCAAGTAGGGGGCAGACTAAAACTCTTCTACCACATGTGGGAGTCCCTAACACAAGATCCTTGGGTTCTAGAGACCGTTCAGGGTTTCAAAATAGACTTTTTAGAAATCCCCTTTCAATCTCATCCCCCAAATCCTTTAACTCTTTCAGTCGACCATCAGAAGATCGTCGAAGAGGAAATCTCTTCAATGCTCAAAAAAGGAGCTATCACACAGGTTCCCTGGTCCTTAAAAACATTTATCAGCACCCTTTTTTCTTAGTTCAAAAAAAAGACAAAGGATGGAGACCAGTGATAAATCTTCGAGAGGTGAACAAATACTTAGTTTACAGACATTTCAAAATGGAAGGTGTTCACCTTCTCAGGGACCTTCTCTTGAAAGGAGACTGGTTGGTGAAATTAGACCTCAAGGACGCCTACTTTACCATTCCGATGGCACTAGAACACCAGCCCTTTCTCCAGTTTACTTGGAAAGAACGTCTCTACCAATTCAAAGCTCTTCCTTTTGGTCTCTCATCCGCGCCCTGGTGCTTTACCAAAATAATGAGAACTATCGTCTCTATTCTGAGAGAGAGGGGTATCCGCCTCATTATTTACCTAGACAAATCTACTCCCAAATTCAGAAAGACCTCACTACCACCATCCACCTTATCGAAAGTCTTGGTTTCATCATAAACAGAGAGAAGTCCATCCTTACACCTTCCAAATCCTTAGAATTTATCGGTTTCACCGTTGATACCTCGAACTGTCTCCTCCTTCTCCCTACCAAGAAGATCGCCAAAATTCGCAAAGAAATCAGGTATGTCCTAAAGAAAGACTCTATAACACTACGAGAGTTAGCCCGTCTTCTAGATCTCCTCTCATCCAGCATCCAAGCTATCTTTCCAGGACCACTGAACTACCGCGCCCTTCAGAGAATAAAGGGGAAAGCTCTCAAATCTGGTCTCTGGTACGAGGACTCTGTGACTCTCGACCAAGAAGGGAAATTGGAACTCTCATGGTGGTTAGAGAACCTGGATGCCTGGAATGGCAAAGCAATTTTTGGCTCTGTCCCGGAATTTGTCTTGGAATCAGATGCGAGCCTCCACGGTTGGGGCGCTCGCTTCCTCGATCAAAACACTGGTGGCGCATGGTTCTTTGCGGAATCTTCCCACCACATAAACTTCCTAGAACTTACAGCCGGATTATATACCCTAATGAGCTTCAGACACTCTCTCCAAGGCAGATCTGTTCTTCTCAAGATGGACAACATCTCCGCAGTCTCTTATATCAACCGCCTTGGCGGTACCAAATCAGCAGACTTATCCGCTTTAGCGAAAAAAACTCTGGATGTTCTGTCTAGAACACAAGATTTCCCTGAAGGCGAAATATCTTCCAGGGAAGTCAAATCTCTCTGCAGATTGGAAGTCAAGATTCCTCTCAGACCGTACGGATTGGAAACTCAATGTGAACGTTTTCAATTCCCTCTCTCTCTTTTGGGGTCCTCTAGACGTGGACTTATTTGCAAGCAGATTAACTTTCCAAATCCAAAAATATTTCAGCTGGATGCCAGACCCGGGAGCTCTAGCGGTGAATGCCTTTCTTCAATCCTGGTCAAACCTCCGAGGTTACGCATTCCCTCCCTTTGCCATGATACAGAGGGTCCTACAGCAAGTGAGAATAGACCAATGTTGCTTGATCCTGATAACCCCATTTTGGCCCTCTCAGGCTTGGTTCCCCACCACACTCGAACTCTCTTGCGACATCCCCTTCCTCATTCCAGCGAACAAAGGTCTGGTCACCAATGCAGACGGAGAAGATCACCACCTAATCTCTTCAGGGAATTTGAAACTTCTTGCTTGGAAAGTGTCAGGCAATCCAACGAACTGTCTGGCCTTTCGTCATCAGTTCTTTTCCTCTTCAGAGAATCATGGGCACCCGGAACTCATTATAGATACAACAACATTTGGAAAAAATGGGTTTGTTGGTGCATGGAGAGGAACTTGGATCCCTTGGAGGCTCCTATCGTCAATATAATTAACTTCCTCGTTGAACAATTCGACAGGGGTTTATCTTATAGATCTATTAATTGCTATAGATCTGCAATCTCCGCCGGACACTCCCTAGTCAATGGTAAAACGGTAGGTAAGAACAATATTATTTGTATAGTGATGAAAAGTATGAGACTAAAAAGACCTCCCAAACCCAAATACCAATCCATGTGGGATGTTAAAGCTATCCTAGACCTTTTCTGTTCTTGGCCAGATAACGCCTACCTCAACAGAAAATACCTTTCTTTTAAACTTGCTACTCTCTTATGCCTAATCTCCTGTCGTAGAGTTTCAGATGTGAAATGCCTGGATATTTCTCATAGATCTTACGTTATGTTTGGAGTTAAATTTGATATATTTAGAAGAACTAAAACCATGTCAGACTCTATTTTTTATCCTCGTTTTGACCTTTGCAAGAAATTGTGCGTCTTAGACTGTATGAGAGAATATGACTTGAGAACAAAGGACCTTCGTCCTCCAGATGCAAAACAACTCCTTATCTCGTTTGTTAAACCCTTTAAACCAGTTGCTTCCTCCTCCATCTCTAGATGGGTCAAGTGTGTAATGAATCTAGCTGGAATTGATCTCTCTAAGTTCCAAGCTCATTCTCTCAGAGGTGCTATGGCAAGCAAATCCTTCTGGTCTGGAGGAAAGTTAGATGATATTCTTAAAGCGGCCGATTGGTCTAATGCCTCAACCTTTGCTCACCTTACTGTAAACCTATTGAACACATGTCGGATGTAGTACTTCATGGCTACCAACATGCATAATGTAGCCTCCGGTCTTGTAATGAAATTGCTATTCTCCTATTAACATGACTAGAGAATCTGGATTTCATTAAAGACACGGAGGCTATCATTATCCCACCCTTTTGCTCCACTCCCTTGGTTGTTATATTTCTTGAACCTTGGTTGTTATATTTCTTGAACCTTGTGCTTGAAGTTACGTACTTTGTTGATGTTTACTTGTATTGTACATCAAGCTTTGACCTTTTTATTATATTACCTTTTTATACCTTCGCTCTCCTTTTCCTTTCAGATAATTCTACATGATCATCTAATCTTCATACTACCTCTCTTCGGACTCGTCACTACCTTCAATTTCAAGACCAAGTTGGACCTTACTTCTGAACTTTATTTACTTCATTGCATTTAAAAGAGGCAGTCTGTTCGTGTCTCATGCCATTTGTATCCTGATCACTACATTCTAGAACTGTCTCTTTCTTTGTGATGTAGTGCGGCTGTCTGTGACTGCATTAAAGGATTAATGCATAATGATAGCCTCCGTGTCTTTAATGAAATCCAGATTCTCTAGTCATCTTAATAGGAGAATCGCAATTGTATTGTATTAATTGGTTGCTGTTTCTAGAAATATGTCAGCAACCTAATATGTATGCAATTTCCTTAAATTGTCAGGCTTAGGAACAATGGATGCTAAAGATAAACATACAATACCAATATTGAAATAAGTTTGCATACACAAGTAGCCCGGCTACAAACTCAAAACTATTTAGCACCACCTATTAACTGCATATACAATATGCAATATTATCAGACTTTCTGTGAACTTTGCGAACCGTCATATGTCACAGTATCATGGTCAAGAATGTGGTGTAATGGCCAGAGCTGTTGATTTAGGAACTGGGAAACCAGGTTCGAATCCCTGCATCAGCTCTACATCCTATGATTTTGAGCACGTCACTTAATCTCCCCGTATCTAAAAAAAATTGATCTGATCTTTTGCAAAAACATTCTTGCTCACGTAAAGCACTCTAATGCCCTTGGGCCGTATTTGCGCTATATAAAACTGCTAAATAAAATTGGTGTGTATCTCGACTCCACAATATTGACTACGAACATATGGTGAAGGTAAGTCAATGTTGTGGAATCAATATGAGTAAGGTCAATATTAAAACTTTAATATCGTGGTAGAACAACTTGGTGAACCTACTAGGTGTGAATAATAAAAACAAGAAAGAAATGAAGAGAAAGAGAGGACAAGAAAGACATTGTAAGATATGCAGAAGTACTGAGTATGTTGGACACAAACAGGACATGTGGTGTCTCGCCTGTGACTGTCCTTTGTACCCAAAGATAATCCAGAGGAAGCAGGGTGAAGGCTCAAGGAAGGGCCACCTCTCTCTGGAAAGGTTTGATTGCTGAAGGCACAAGTCTAGTCTGTCCCACATATGACCATCATTAAAATTCATGTGGTTATTACAGTTCAACATAACACTTTCACATTTATGAAAATTGCAGATTCATGACCACCACACAGACTGAGAATGTCTCTGTCTTTTTAAAGCTAAACATAAAAGTCCTGAACGCAGATAGGAAAAAGGGTAGATGTCCTAAGAACAATTTGTGACCTTTTTAGCAGCAGCTGTCAATCAAGTGTCTGAACTTACTGAGGTGTCAAATTCCTTTCCCGGATCTACACAGTTGACAACTTTGATTGACATGTCGACTTGAATAGGCAAGGATGACTACTCTGAGCTAAGCTGGATCTTCAGGGTGGGGCTACTGCCTCTCTTGTTGGTACACCAGTGTCATATCCTGCCTGACAGGTCTGTCTGAGGCACATGTAAAACGTCTGCACCCTTGTAAGGGATCAAATAGGACCAGAACACAATTTTTGTTTGTCCCCAGTCTGGTTGCAAAAATACTGTTCTTCTGTTTTACCAGACTTCTCTCTCCTGTTTTGTTATGGATCCAGGGCCTGCTTCAAATTGGATTTCCATGTTAGAAGTGGTAGGACACTGGTGTCATCCATAGTTCCTTCCCATACACACTCTTAGCTCTCAGAGTCCAGGTTTAGTGTGGCTGAAGAGTTTGTCCCTCTTGGCATAGCCCAGGCACATAGCATGTTGGGTATATTTAAAGTAAGGCAAACATGTAATACTGAAAAAGTGGATAGGATTGCCCCTGGGCCCTTGTATCCATTGGTCAGGGAGTGCCCAGGAGTCACCACCACCCAATTGCTGGTGCCATTCATAAATGTGGCACCCCAAGGCATCCTCTTCAGAATACATTCTGGTTCAGTGGAAGAACAGAAGGTGAACTGCTTCTGCTGTTTGAGACCTGTGAAAGGACCTGAAAGACGAGAACTGCTCCTTCTTGTATCTAGGATAAAGAACTGGACTCCAACGTTCAGTTGGCTGACCTCATGTGTGGATACAGGGACACAACAAGCTGCAAGAGGCTTTTTCCTGAAATGCCCTGCTGAACAGTAGCAACTGTAGCTGGATTGGGCTCTGCTGCTGGCCTCTGCCTGACACCCTGAGAGTCTCTAAATGCCTCCACTGGGGTCCTAGGCATGTTAGAAAGGTACTCTTATGATTGTTTTGGCATTAAAAGAAAGTTTGGAAGCTTTTAAAATCTTTTCCTCTTGACCTCCAGAGTTTCAACGGGACCTGGTACAAAAAGTGTCCAAGGGGAAGTTCCACAGTGTTGGATTGGATTTCAACTTCATCCAACTCAAAAGTTCTACACACTTCTAAAAAAACGCTGCATTTGGATTTTGAAAAGTGTCATTAAGATAACTCCAAACCTCCTGCAGGGCCAATCAGCGTCAGGTATCTGTCTTTCGGTTCAACAGCGGTGGCTACAGTTTGAACAGCAACTCGCATGGAGAGAATTATTCTTGTCAAAAAGGGACCAAGTTGTTTTCTGGATTGGGACTAGAGATGCGCAAAATTGGCTTAAATTGCTTTTGCATAATTATGCAAACATATCATGAAAATATGAATAATTACGTGAAATGCAAATGTTATCATGCGCTAAATTTTAGTGAGATATGCATCCTCACATCAATTTTGCCGCTAGGATGCATTTACAGAAAGCACCATGAAGAACTCGCTCTCATTATGTTAGCCGTGTACTAATACCGCATTCTACAGTAAATGGTCACCACAAATTGCGCATAATTACACTCAGTGGCATAATTGCATAATTTCTGGGATTTTGCATAACAAGCATATTGTATAATTCCTGCAAATATGTGAGTTATGCTTGCGTAATTTAAATTTCTCCACAGCTTACTTGGGACTTTGAAGAAATTTCAAAGTTTTTGTTAAAAAAGTGACAAAGGCTCTTTTTGGAGAGGGACTCAGACACCTTGTCGAATTTTGGCTTCTAGTCTTTCACTGGGACCAATTCACTTAGGGCCTAATTACGAGTCTGGCAGTCCAAAAACCGCCAAGCTGGTGGTGGCGCGGCAATGGTGGTCTTGCGACCGCCACATTACGACCGTAGTGGTTGTGCCGGCGTGGGACCACTGTGGTCCCCCCAAGCATATTACGACTTTCATCTCTGCCACTTGTTACATGGAGGACTTTCCTCCATGAAAACAGTGATGGAGATGAAAGAAAGGGCCCCCTTGTCCCACACGCTTGGTGGAGGCACACAGGGGGGGCACAACATGTACCCCCCTGTGTGTATGCACAGAAGTTCCAGCACTGTAAAAAGAGAAAGAGTCTCAGCCGTCACGTTTCAAGTGCTGTTACATTTATTTAACAGACTGAGTTCCATTAAATAAATTAACTGGACCAAAGGTATCAATTTACTGTGTCTTTACATGTATTCATGTTATCTTCACATTTTTCCATGAAAAAGACCAAACCCCTTCTTTGCTATTGTGCAGAATTTCTAGCAAGGCATGTACTTTCGAGTCAATGCCTTGTTGGAACTTACTTTGACATTCCCATTGCATGGGACCGGCATGTGAATCGCCCGGCAATGACAAAAAAAGTCATTATTTGGTGGGCGGGTCTCTCACGGGTTTGGCATTGGGGCAGTCACACTGCCACAGCGTCAAACTTGTAATCCGGCCCTTAGTGTATCCAACCCGGGTTCCATCCTAGTCGGCCTGAAATTGAAACTTTTACATTGATCAATTTACTTTTCTTGGTGCTTTTTCCACATAAATCTTTAATAATTCCTATTTTCAGTTCACCTTAATAGATTTTCTTCATTTTGGTGTAATTTTGCTTATTAGATTTTTGTCCCCTTTTTATAATTTGGAGTGGGATTTTTACTTTTTTGTGTCTTTGACTTTTTAATTGTTTTGGGTCTTCTAAATGCTTTATACATTTACTTTAAATGAAGCCTGTTTTTTCTGTGCCATAGCAACAAGGGGTTGAGCTCAGGTTTACATTACTGAAACCTTTGGCTGGTCCTAACAAGTTAGTTACATTATTTATTGTGGTGGACTACCATCCACCCCAATTAATAATTCACTTTTTAACAACTGCCGATAGTCCACCACTGTAAGTAAAAGAAAACAAGCATTGGCATATCCAATAGGTCTCGCCTTTGGGACCTTATAAGTGTTCAGCCATGCAACAGTTGCATAACTAAACACTTATAAGGTCCCAAAAGCGAGACCTATTGGCTATGCCAAGCGGCCGTGGGGCCGCAAAAGTGAAAGTGATCGCGATAGCGATCAAACATCAAAGCGGCCCTGCGGCCGCTAAAGTTAAAGTATTCGCGGTAAAAGTGGCGCGCGCGCGCGCGCACATGCACTGTGGCTCTAGGCTGGCCTGGTAGCACTTTTTGGAGCCCTCTCAATAAGTCTCGCCAGACCAGCGCATGCGCTGGGTCAGGCGAGACCTAAAAAGTGTGTGTGTGTGTGTGTGTGTGTGTGTGTGTGTGTGTGTGTGTGTGTGTCTGTGTGTGTGTGTGTCTGTGTGTCGGTGTGTGTGTGTGTCTGTGTGTGTATATATTCCTCATTTGCAGCACGGTAACTGACATGCTTCCAGATTGCTGGTGGTGAGGAATAACAGGCCGCCCGGCCTCAAATATTGCACAGCACGACTCCTTGTAAGGACGTAGATGCCACTCTAAGTAGGATATCTCCAAGACTTCTTTTTGTTATTTTACATGCACGGAAATTAATAAATCATCCACGAGTTTCAGCTGCCTCTCGCAGCCTTCTTCACGATGATCTGTATACACTATGGCCAACACACCAAGCAGCTAAATTGTGGTTCTCACAGGGCCAGCAGTTAAAATTCCCAGGGCCATCCAGCCATTGGTTTTTAGATCTTACCTACAGACAGCTTTTGGCTGCTGTCTGTTATTGTTTGTTATAGAAAGACCTCATGTGGAACATACCAAAACTTACAGTAAGCTTAGTACCAGCTCTATGTTACCACTCTCATTTATTTGTTTGCTTTGTAGTCACTGGCTTTCCTTTACCATCTTTTTAATTGGATGACGTGTATCCTTCGTGCTTTCTTCCTCTCTCCCTCATGTGCTACACCCCCCACAACCCTAAAGACCTCCCTCCTCACTGTATGCTATTTGTTGCTCCATCCTCTACTGATCCAGGTCTCATCATTATTTCTTGCATCAAAACTTTTTACTTTTTTATTTCCTTTCACCGCCTCATCAAGCTCCTCCATTATTCCCCACCCACTCTCCTTCTTGTTGCTCCCACCTGGGTGGACTTCTCCCCCACCCACTCTTCACACCCACTCTTCCATTGCTCCCCCTCACCTTCCTGACAGAATTAATCTTTCAACTTTTTTTTAAGGTTCCGACATCTACCATTTGCTGCTGGGCCTCCTCGTTTTCAATGCTTTCGTGAAGAAATAAATTGATCTTTTTATTTACTGCTCCATGTGGTGTCTGCCATGTTGAGAGGGAAATAAAAAAATTCTATAAAATGGCGTCCGTGTCATGCTGTATGCGCATGAAGCATGCACGCACATACATCATCGTGCTTGGCTGCTACAGCATAACGACGTGCGCATATCCATCACTGTGTCTTTTTTTTGTTGATGCTGCACAGCATTTGCAATGCAATAGGTACTGTTTTTGTGAAAGTTAGAGCTATTGGCATTATAAATGATCCTTCTTTTTTTGTTTGCAGTGGCAGAGTAGAATTTTTCATTTGCCTACTGAGGCAGAAGATTTTTTTGAAATTCAGAAGAAGAAAAGAGACAGCCCTATTACATTTTCTAAATGCCACCACAATGTCAAAAAGCAATACGCGAGAGTCTAATCTAGAGAGGCACTGGAAGGAAGAAAAAGCATCTTCGTAGCTTTGTAAGGGGAGGCCTTATGTCATGCATAGTAAAATTTGGTAACATTGCAATTAAGTATTTGTCTTGTTAAAAAGAAGCTGCTAGATAAATTCTAAGGGTGCAAAGCTTACGTCGTGAAAGCAATTAAATGTACCTTAGAGGACCTGAAGCGGTCAAGTGGGGTAGCAGCTTAGGAAGTCAGTATCCATAATTATTTTGGACACAAATATACAAAAACACCACGAAAACTTTTTTTTTTTTACCTAAAACACAATACAGAAGAATTTAAGACAATGACTAGCCACCAATTTGGCATATCTCACTATTCATGGGCTAGTAGAAGGGAAAACTGCTGAGCGAGGAAATAAGGGTTTGTAGCTCAGGGACTGTGCACTGGAAGGAAAAGTTTGCAAACCAGGCGGGTGGGAACTATTATTATGGTGAAAGCGCGGCATGGTGCACTGGTAATAAATAAATAAATAAATAAATAGTTGTTGTACTTACATTTCCTGCTGCTTAGCCAGTATGCATGAGTATGCAGGGCGTTAAGATTGCAATCAAGTACTCAGTTTTCAGAACTGCAGTGCTCCCGTGTCTTCGCCAATGTTACTGTCCCTTTAAGCTTTAAAATGATTCATTTACCAACATTTCTCTACAAATGAGACCTCCGGGAGTAACCAAATGGTGTTTCATGAAAGGGCACGCCCCGCGAATGTGGGCCACTTTTTTGGGCAGCTCCCAGGCCAAATTGTGATCCCAATCCAACCCTGCTAAGGGGGAAGTCACAATGCAGTGAGACACCAAAGCGGGTTACAAAAGAGCATGTCGTGCCTCCTACAGCAACTACAAACAAAGCATACATTAACTAAATAGTGCTCAGTAACAGTTAATGAAACAAAAAACATGAAAGCTAAAAGGTATAAAAGATTAGACCTATTGGCTTTATAATGCTTGTTTAGTAGGACAACTTCTGTCAAGTGCTGCCAAATCTAGCTCATAAACCAGTTAAACGTGAAAGAAGGTACACTACAAAACATAAAGTGACTGGATGAATTTGGGATTTTGTCAAATTTAATTGCTAAAAAAGGTGTTGGATGATTGGGTGGAACATGCCCGTAAAGTCGCAAAGAAAGTAGCTATCATTGGAAAACCACATTCCACAAACTGGATTTCCCCATGAATAATTAATCTAATTATGTTTCTATGTATGTACAAATTGTTAAAGGAATGAAAAGGATTAGAACGTGTGATCGGCAGGTAAAATCCAGATCTCAGAAATAAACCCTCAGACCACTGAGCTGTATACCAGCTTTAAATCCAGACCCTTTCTCCAATCGTTACAGTGAAGTTACGAATTTCTCATCAGTATGTAGTGGCCACAACTATCTTTTTGTGAAAACTTTAAAAACCAAAGAAATTAGCAATACAGTTGGAAAGTTAAGTAGCTGTCACCCAATTCCTCATAGGTATGCCGTAGATGCATCGACTTAACTTGTACACACTAACTGAAAATAAATTATAGAATTTATCTGTAAAACTGGCAAAAGTACAAGATATCCCCCCAGAAAAAGGAGCGGCTTGTTTACATTTTTTTTAAAGAAGCAGTTAAGAAATACATAATCTTATGGCTTAGTAAATTATGTGTCTGGAGTTGGAATCCTGGCAAGGCCAACTCAGCCTTTCATCTTTCCGAGGGCGTACTACAGAGTACGATTACATTTATTAACAATAAAAATCTTGTTTTTCTGCGCTTAGAAATGAAGAAGTGCGCTATACAAAACAAGCATTAGTAACCACAGAGCTTAACTTCAGCACATAAATCAAGAAAACGAACGAATATTAATGGCGTTGATCAGTACGTCATCTCACCTCTTCCCAGCCTGCACCTGGGTGCGATCATGAGGCACCTATGTGCACCTTGTGAGGGATCCCGAGGAGATGGCAGAGGGGTACCAGCCAGATGCGGCAGGTGGCGCTGGCGAAGCGCGCACAGGCAGAGACTGCCGGACTGAGCCTGCGAAGTGCAAGGTTACCCGGCTACCATTATGACTTAACAGAGGCTGGGTCACAGAGGGCGATTCAAGTGTACATGGTAATGAGGGGTCAGTAGTGCCCACTACAAAGGACAGCGGAAGACCTCACACAGAAAAGAAGAGAATATTGCGCGAGACAGTGTGACAATTGTGTACTCGACCATTTTATCATCTGCCATTTTACTCCTCTGAAATTCGACTTAACAGACACTTCTGCTGCCCTGTCGGCTTTAGGTATGACAGGATCCTCTTGCCTTGATGAAAAGGTTTGTCGCGTTTGGAAGACATTTTGAGTAAACGCCAAGCTCTACTAGAAAGAGTCCTCTGCAGCCGGCGTAGTGATGTACAGTTCTGGTGAGACCGTCAAATTTTAGAAGTTAACATATATATATTCTATTATGATGAAAAGAGTAGGATGATGTCCCTGCTTGTGCCTCTTGCCTGTAGGAGTTTGAAAGAAAAAATAAAACAGGTGCACAGAAAACAGAGTTTACCAGCTCTAAATATTTCACATTTTTCCTTTTACATTTATTTTGTAAGTTATTTATTCCGTATTAGGTAGGGTGTGTGTGTGTGTGTGCGTGCGTGTGTGCGATGCATGTGTGTGTGTTTTCCTCATTTGCAGCACGGTAACTGACATGCTTCCAGATTGCTGGTGGTGAGGAATAACAGGCCGCCCGGCCTCAAATATTGCACAGCACGACTCCTTGTAAGGACGTAGATGCCACTCTAAGTAGGATATCTCCAAGACTTCTTTTTGTTATTGTACATGCACGGAAATTAATAAATCATCCACGAGTTTCAGCTGCCTCTCGCAGCCTTCTTCACGATGATCTGTATACACTATGGCCAACACAGCAAGCAGCTAAATTGTGGTTCTCACAGGGCCAACAGTACAAATTCCCAGGGCCATCCAGCCATTGGTTTTTAGATCTTACCTACAGACAGCTTTCGGCTGCTGTCTGTTATTGTTTGTTATAGAAAGACCTCATGTGGAACATACCAAAACTTACAGTAAGCTTAGTACCAGCTCTATGTTACCACTCTCATTTCTTTGTTTGCTTTGTAGTCACTGGCTTTCCTTTACCATCTTTTTAATTGGCTGACGTGTATCCTTCGTGCTTTCTTCCTCTCTCCCTCATGTGCTACACCCCCCACAACCCTAAAGACCTCCCTCCTCACTGTATGCTCTTTGTTGCTCCATCCTCCACTGATCCAGGTCTCATCATTATTTCTTGCATCACAACTTTTTACTTTTTTATTTCCTTTCACCGCCTCATCAAGCTCCTCCATTATTCCCCACCCACTCTCCTTCTTGTTGCTCCCACCTGGGTGGACTTCTCCCCCACCCACTCTTCACACCCACTCCTCCATTGCTCCCCCTCACCTTCCTGACAGAATTAATCTTTCAATTTTTTAAAAGTTCCGACAACTACCATTTGCTGCTGGGCCTCCTCGTTTTTAATGCTTTCGTGAAGAAATAAATTGATCTTTTTATTTACTGCTCCATGTGGTGTCTGTCATGTTGAGAGGGAAATAAAAAAATGATATAAAATGGCATCCGTGTCATGCTGTATGCGCATGAAGCATGCACGCACATACATCATCATGCTTGGCTGCTACAGCATAACGACGTGCGCATATCCATCACTGTGTCTTTTTTTTGTTGATGCTGCACAGCATTTGCAATGCAATAGGTACTGTTTTTGTGAAAGTTAGAGCTATTGGCATTATAAATGATCCTTTTTTTTGTTTGCAGTGGCAGAGTAGAATTTTTCATTTGCCTACTGAGGCAGAAGATTTTTTTGAAATTCAGAACAAGAAAAGAGACAGCCCTATTACATTTTCTAAATGCCACCACAATGTCAACAAGCATTTGCAATGCAATAGGTCTCGCATTTTCGCAAGTTTAAGCTATTGGCATTGTTAATGACTGCCTTTTATTTACGTTTTAAAAACCAAAACATTAATAAAAGTAATTGTCAATTACAATGCCAATAGCTCAAACTTGCTTAAATGCGAGACCTATTGCATTACAAATGCTTGTTATAAGTGGTTAGGTTTTTCTGGCTGATGACAGAGCTGTGTTAAAGTAGTAACGCATTCCAACGGTTAGTTTCCCAGTAAATATATGATGTAGCAAGTACACTGCTGGTTGCCCTAACAGCCTATTATTGCATTTTCAGACTGCGTGGGTTTGTGTTTCTATTTCGGTCTTAATGTGTACTATTGTAATGCAAGGTAGTTTAGCCAAAAAAATGAATAATTATACATCCGTCTTTCAATAACTTTAGATTCTTTTACTATAATTTAGATTACTGAATGTTTGCTGTCTCGGATCACGAGAATAAAATGGACACACTTTTAAAGGAGGTACACTTTAAAGCTACACTCGTCAAACATGGCAGCAAAGGTTTACTGTTGTGGAAAGTAGAAAATAAGGTTGTGAATCCCTTCTCATCAGCATCACACAAGCTGAGTGGCACAGTATGTTAATAATACCCACGTACCCAAAAGAGTAAGAATTCCCTTCGCGCAGCAGAGGTCCATCGGCAACACTGTACTGAAAACTCTTCTACAGACCTGGTTGGTGCCCAGCAGACATTCCTGCATGAACATGCACGAGAAGTTGGGGGGGGGGGGGTTAGGTAGGGCAATCCCTTCCTTAAACATACCAACTCCTCCCTCTCTTCAAAGGTGCCAATGCCGACAAACAAAGAACACAATTGCCTGAAAACAGCAGTGATTTCTGATTAACACGTTTCACAGACACAACAGACCTTGGCTCCAAAGGCCAGCCTTTTGTTCAGTGAAGTTCTGTGCACCCCTCCCACCCCCAATGGCCCTCCGGTGGCATCCATCTTGGCTAAAAGGATGTGCTCTTAGTGAAAACATCCAGAGCACAGGGAAGTGGAGCAGCACTCGGGTGTTTCCAGGGAGCAAATGTACTCTGGACATGGCACGCCACTCTGGCTTTCTACAGCCGTTGGAGTGGAAAAGAGTAAACTCTTCATCGTTTCGTCATGGCTGGTATTTTATAGAAGGTGAAATAAAATTGGGTGCAATTTTTTTTTTTTAAAGCGCCTGCTGCTTTCTGACAGGTAACATTTTCGGGGTGTTAACGAACACAATTGCGTTGGCATCTATCTTTCATGAGGATGTTCAAACAGCTAAAACATGGTGCTAAAACATGGTTCCATGACCAGAGACACTGCTCAAACGTACCACATTTAAAAGGCAGTAAAGTAAAAGTACCGGAAGCGGAGCCAATGAAGTACAGGTACAAAGAAATGCATGCAATGAAAAACAAGAGCAAATAAGTGTGCACACGAGTCCTAGTTAAAAGAACCAAAGCAATCATTCCCACATGATGGGCTGGGCAGAAAGCAACTAAAATTTACCCCATCTAATGCGTGGTGTGTCGATGTTGTGAGGGCTAGTCGGGAGGGGCTCTGGAAGAGAGACTCGACATGAGGCTCTTTCAATTTACAGTGAAAGCACTTGTTGTACACGTTTGTGTAATGAAGGGAGCCCAGTGAAGCAAAAGGGAGGAAGGGGTTAAGGGTGGGTGCATGATGGAAGGGTGGCTCTGTGAGGCCGGGAAACCAAGATAAACCTTGTAAAAAAGCTTAATGCCTGTAACCGAGGATGTGGCTTACCATCCAAGGCTGCTGCCTTTGTAGCTGGCGTCTTGTAAGTAAATAATTCTTGGGATTGCTAATGAAAGCACCCAATTTAGGACACTAGTGAAAGGGGGTGGCAAATGGTGTTCATGGGCGCTTTGATGTCCTCAGTGGCCGCGCGGCTCACTGAGAACATCAAAGCGCCCGCGAAATGTAAGTGATCGCAATCGCGATCACACTTCAAAGCGCGGCCGTGTGGCAGGCGAAAGTGAAAGAAAACGAGTGCTTTCAGGCCTCCAAATGGTGCGCGCGCCCGGCACACATGCACTGTATTTGGAGGCCTGAAAGCACTCGTTTGCACTTCCAAAACTCGCTTACTATAAGTCTCGCCAGAGCAGCGCTAAAGCGCTGTCTCAGACGAGACCTAAAAACCAATACGCGAGAGTCTAATCTAGAGAGGCACTGGAAGAAAGAAAAAGCATCTTCGTAGCTGTCAGAAACTTCAAGTAACACTGAAGTCGACACTGATTCCTATGCCCACTACTTCTGAAAAAGAACTCAAGGAACACTCTGGACAATTGCTGTGAATTAATTGGAAAATAACAGACGAAGTCTCTTACCCTCAATATATTCTGTACAAGCCCCAGGAGGTGATTGACGACAGGCAATGTTCTGTTTAACCTCACAAGAGTCAATAGAAGGAACAATGGAGAATGGTCTGACAACACTCTTGAGGAATTGTATGGAGTAGTCCCGACTCAAGGAAATAACTTTGAAGTAGACAGTATGACTTGAAACCTAGCTATGGGTAAACTAATATTGTCCTATTAAACTGACTGAACTGTGAAGGAGTACTGACCCCAATTCTGGTACCAGAGATAATTAACTAGAACTTCGTGAAGTGGCACCAACTAAATACATACTACGAATTCTTCAATTAAGTCACTTGCCAGAATCCCACGTTGCGCATGCGATAAGAACAACCAAAACAGAAGCGCTGACAGGAATTCCCTCAGAACAAGAACTTCACACAGAGCCGCGCTGTGACTCCGGTGAAGAGGTCAGTTGAAGTGCGCAGATTCCTGAGCAGCTGTGCGCTTCATCTCCACAGCTGCTCGCGCGCTCTCGAAGACTAGAGCGCTCACTCCTCGCTGTTTGTAATCCCCTTCGGCGGCCATGTTGGGATACTCGCTTCTTCAGGTTCTGTACACAGCGCCGCAGGAACAACGTGGTGACTCTATGCTGCCTTCGCCAACATGGATATTTGGAGCCCTGCTTTAATGACCGTTGAGTTTTTGCTGGCACTGATCTAATGCTGGCTATGGTTCTGGAAGTCTTGACAGTACCCCCTTTCAAGAATGTCCCTTCCACAGCGGGCTTGTTGGGATGTGCCTGATGAAAGACTTCAACTAGTCGTGGGGCATTTACATGGACTGCTGGTTCCCACGACCTTTCCTCAGGTCCGTACCCCTTCCACTCTATCAAGTAATACAGTTTGTTTCTCGCCACCTTGGAATCTAAGATTCTGCTGACTTCGTATTCTTCGCTCGATTCTACCACTATGGCGGGTGGAGAGTTTTTTAACCTGACCTTGTCTGGACTTTTCTTCAGAAGGGAAACATGGAAGGTCGGATGAATTTTCAATGACTTCGGTAATTGTAACTTCGCCACTACAGGGTTTATGATCTTCTGAATTTTAAATGGCCCTATGAATCTAGGCTGAAACTTCCTATTACCCTTTAATCTCAAATGCCTTGTGGATAGCCACACCTGGTCACCTTTTTTAAACTGTGGGCCTTGTCTTCTCTTTTTGTCTGCCTGCTTTTTATAGGATTGTTTGGCCTTGATTAAATTGCTCAAAGCTCTTTTGTAAGAGCTCTGTAGCTCTTCCATTACTCTAGCCACGGCAGGGACCTCCCCAATCTGTTTCCCCAGTGTGATAGCTGGATGTCTGCCTGTGTTCAAGTAAAATGGAGTGAACCCTGTGGAATCATGAGTTGCGTTATTGTATGCGAATTCTGCAGTCCACAGTAATTCGGACCATTCAACATCCTGCTCTAACAGATAGAGGCGTAAATATTGTTCTAGCTCCTGGTTCACCCTCTCGGTCTGACCGTCTGTCTCGGGGTGATAACTAGTTGAATAACGTGCGTCTATGCCTAAGTTGTGCATAAAGGTCTTCCAAAATTTCGACATGAACTGTGATCCCCTATCTGAAATGATTACTTGTGGAATTCCGTGTGCCCGAATGATGTGTTGGTTGAATGTCTGTACTAATTGCGAAGCTGTGGGTACAGTCTTGAAAGGAATGAAATGTCCCATTTTGGAAAATGAGTCCACCACCACCAAAATCACTGTGTTACCTTGACTAGAGGGCAGATCCACTATTAAATCTAATGTCACGGTGTGCCAGGGGTAGGGTGCGTTAGGTAAGGGTTGCAATAACCCTTGCGGGGCCTGACGACTGGGCTTCCCTTTGATGCAGATTTCACAGGTCGAAACATATTGTCTTACTTGGGCTGCCAGATCTGGCCACCAAAAGTGTCGCCGGACCAGTTCTTCGGTCTTCTTGACCCCCTTGTGGCCTGCCATCCGATCATCGTGACAACCTCTCAAAGCCTCTTCTTGGAGTGTTCTGGTTGGAAGATATAGCTTGCCTTCATGATATGGGAGTCCTTCGACAAGGTTTCTTTTACCATCTGCCTCGGCCCACTTACGAAGATCCTCTTCTGAGCAGACTTTCTGAATTTGTTCATCGAATTCTTTCATTTGCATGGCTCCGATTATTTGTTTCAATGGGACTATGGGTTCTTCGGCTGAAGGTTTCTCTTCGGCTGTTGGGTTCATGCGCGAAAGAGCATCGGCCTTCCCGTTTTTCGCACCTGGTTTGTACGTGATCACGAAGTCAAATTCCGAGAAGTACAAGGACCATCTCAATTGACGTGGCGAAAGTGTTTTAGCCGACTTTAGGAATTGGAGGTTGCGATGGTCTGTAAACACAGTGACAGTATGCTTGGCCCCCAGTAAGTAGTGTCGCCAATCTTGGAATGCTTCTCGAACAGCCAGTAATTCCTTGTCGGCGATGGAGTAATTGCGCTCCGTGTCCGACAGCTTCCTGGACCGGTAGGCCACCGGATGCAGTTGTCCCGTCGTTTTGTTCCTCTGTGACAAAATTCCTCCGGTTGCGAAGTCTGATGCATCAGTTTCAACGAAAAAGGCTTGTTCCGGATCAGGGTGCATTAGAATGGGGGCGCTAATGAAGGCCGTCTTCAAGTCCTGGAAGGCTTGTTCTGCAGTTGCAGTCCACACAAATTTTTGTCCCTTCTTTAGCAGGTGAGTGATGGGAGTGACCTTAGACGAGAAATTAGGAATGAACCTCCGGTAAAAATTGGCAAAACCAATAAAACTTTGGATTTCCTTCACACTTCCTGGCGATGACCACTCCTGAATGGCACGGACCTTTGAATCATCCATCTCGACCCCAGCTGCGGACAACATGAATCCCAAGAACTCCACCTTCTCGGCATGAAAAGAACACTTCTCCAATTTCACGTACAAGTGGTTATCCAAAAGCTTCTGGAGTATAGCTCGCACATGCTTGACATGATCTTCCATGTTGTCGGAAAAAATCAATATGTCATCAATATAGACGACAGCCACTCGGTCCAAGAATTCTCTCAGAACATCATTAACGAAGTTTTGAAATGCTGCTGGGGCATTGCTCAACCCATAAGGCATCACTTGATACTCAAACAACCCATACTTGGTCCGAAAGGCTGTTTTCCATTCATCCCCCTCAGCCACTCTCACCAAATGGTAAGCTCCACGCAGGTCAAGCTTGGTGTAAATCTTTGCTCCTTTGACTTGATCCAATAGTTGATTGATTAGTGGCAATGGGTACCGATTTTTCACAGTAACTTGGTTCCAGGCTCTGTAATCGATACACGTGCGGAGAGTTCCATCCTTCTTCGGCCGGAAGAAAAGCGGAGACGAAACTGGAGACTGTGATGGCCTTATGAATCCCATCCTGGTAAACTCTTCCAAATACTCTTTGAGGTAGATGTTCTCCTTTTCAGTGAGTGCGTAAACTCGACTGCAGGGCAGGTTGGCACCGGCTTCCAATTCGATCTTGCAATCATAGCTTCTGTGTGGTGGTAATTTCTCTGCATTCCTTTTGTCGAACACACTCGCCAAATCTTGGTATTCTTTTGGTATTTCCACTGCGCTAACAGTGCAAATGTGGAGCGACAACTTGGCCAACCCCGTAGCCGGCGATCCCACGCACTCTTCTGAGTTCTTAGTAAAACAATTCCTCTGACAAAATTCCGAGTTCATCTTGACTGTTCTCCTCTCCCAATCAATAATCGGGTTATGCGTGGTCAACCATGGTAACCCTAAAATCAGCTGGAACTGGGGTGCGTCTATGAGGTTAAATCTAATAAATTCTCGATGACCCTGCAATCCTTCCAATTCTAAGGTCTCTGTTTCTTCTACTATGGGTCCTGAAGTCAAATTGGAGCCGTCGACTGCCTTTACGACTTCGAGATTCTTCTTCTTGATCGCCTTTATGCCCATTTCTTGCGCATATTTCAGGTCACAGAAGTTCCCAGTGGCCCCCGAATCAATCATGACTGAGACTTCTTCCAAATTCTGGGTTCCGAATTTGACTGTAAAAAATACTGTAAGATGGGGGGCCGCTGACAGCAATGTGTTAATCAGTTGCTGAGGTTCATGAGTTGACTGTTCGGAACATCCCACCAGGGCAACTCCTGTTACTGGTGGGATCGATCTTTTAACCCCTGGTTACTCTTGTTTCTCTTCGGACACTCCCTCACAAAATGTCCTGAGGTACCACAATACAAACACAACTGATTCGCTCGCCTTTTATCTTTTTCTTCTTGAGAGAGAGGGCCCCTGATGGAACCTATTTGCATTGGTTCCTCACCGGTACCCGTATCAGGTTTTGAGGGTTCGGGTCTCATACGGTCTAGGCGTGGCACAAACGACTTGTAGTCTCGCTTCTTTTCTGACCTTCTTTCAAACAATCGATGCTCGATTTGAAGAACTAAATCAATAAGTTCTGAGATTTCCTGAGGACGTTTCGGGATCTGCGCCAATGCATCTTTTATTTCATCTTTGAGACCACGATAGAATATCGCCGCACGTTTACTGTCGGGCCAATCTGTCTCGACGATTAGTTTGTTGAACTGAGCTATATATGTTACCAATTCTCGATTGCCTTGCTTAAGGTCTAGGAGTTCGTTGTCGGTGGCTTGATTGGCCGTTCTTCTGTCGAATATTCGTAGAAATTCCTTCTTGAAACGATTGAAATCGTACAAAGCTGCGTCGTCTCGAGAGACCAACGGCATAGACCAGGCTGCGGCGTCGCCGCTCAAGTAAGACAACATGAATGCGACCTTGGCTTGATCCTCTTTGAACACTACTGATCTGCACAAGAAATGTAGAGAACATTGGGTCAGGAAAATCTGGGCCTTATGGGGGTCCCCGCTAAAGCGTTCTGGGTTGGCTAAGGGGACAATAGGTGCCACTGAATGAATTACTTGCGTGGCCACTTCTGCACCAGAGTTCTGAGAGGAGTTGAAGCTAGGTAAAGGAGTTGTTCCCGCTAAGAGTTCCTCCAATTTCTGTTGAACGTGACGAGTTTCTTGTTGGGACCTTTTTACCTCATCCCTCAGGACTCTATTCTCTTCTGTGGAACGTGTAAATTGGGTCTGTAACCCTTCTAGGATTCCCGCCAAGGAGTTCAAATCAAATCCCTCAGCCATGTCGACTTGAGTGAAAGGTTGGCACTTCAATCTGTCAGAAACTTCAAGTAACACTGAAGTCGACACTGATTCCTATGCCCACTACTTCTGAAAAAGAACTCAAGGAACACTCTGGACAATTGCTGTGAATTAATTGGAAAATAACAGACGAAGTCTCTTACCCTCAATATATTCTGTACAAGCCCCAGGAGGTGATTGACGACAGGCAATGTTCTGTTTAACCTCACAAGAGTCAATAGAAGGAACAATGGAGAATGGTCTGACAACACTCTTGAGGAATTGTATGGAGTAGTCCCGACTCAAGGAAATAACTTTGAAGTAGACACTATGACTTGAAACCTAGCTATGGGTAAACTAATATTGTCCTATTAAACTGACTGAACTGTGAAGGAGTACTGACCCCAATTCTGGTACCAGAGATAATTAACTAGAACTTCGTGAAGTGGCACCAACTAAATACATACTACGAATTCTTCAATTAAGTCACTTGCCAGAATCCCACGTTGCGCATGCGATAAGAACAACCAAAACAGAAGCGCTGACAGGAATTCCCTCAGAACAAGAACTTCACACAGAGCCGCGCTGTGACTCCGGTGAAGAGGTCAGTTGAAGTGCGCAGATTCCTGAGCAGCTGTGCGCTTCATCTCCACAGCTGCTCGCGCGCTCTCGAAGACTAGAGCGCTCACTCCTCGCTGTTTGTAATCCCCTTCGGCGGCCATGTTGGGATACTCGCTTCTTCAGGTTCTGTACACAGCGCCGCAGGAACAACGTGGTGACTCTATGCTGCCTTCGCCAACATGGATATTTGGAGCCCTGCTTTAATGACCGTTGAGTTTTTGCTGGCACTGATCTAATGCTGGCTATGGTTCTGGAAGTCTTGACAGTAGCTTTGTAAGGGGAGGCCTTATGTCATGCATAGTAAAATTTGGTAACATTGCAATTAAGTATTTGTCTTGTTAAAAAGAAGCTGCTAGATAAATTATAAGGGTGCAAAGCTCACGTCGTGAAAGCAATTAAATGTACCTTAGAGGACCTGAAGCGGTCAAGTGGGGTAGCAGCTTAGGAAGTCAGTATCCATAATTATTTTGGACACAAATATACAAAAACACCACGAAAACTTTTTTTTACAAAAAACACAATACAGAAGAATTTAAGACAATGACTAGCCACTAATTTGGCATATCTCACCATTCATGGGCTAGTAGAAGGGAAAACTGCTGAGCGAGGAAATAAGGGGTTGTAGCTCAGGGACTGTGCACTGGAAGGAAAAGTTTGCAAACCAGGCGGGTGGGAACTATTATTATGGTGAAAGCGCGGCATGGTGCACTGGTAATAAATAAATAAATAAATAAATAGTTGTTGTACTTACATTTCCTGCTGCTTAGCCAGTATGCATGAGTATGCAGGGCATTAAGATTGCAATCAAGGACTCAGTTTTCAGAACTGCAGTGCTCCCGTGTCTTCGCCAATGTTACTGTCCCTTTAAGCTTTAAAATGATTCATTTACCAAACATTTCTCTACAAATGAGACCTCCGAGAGTAACCAAATGGTGTTTCATTAAAGGGCACGCCCCGCGATTGTGGGCCACTTTTTTGGACAGTACCCAGGCCAAATTGTGATCCCAATCCGAACCTGCCAAGAGGGAAGTCACAATGCAGTGAGACACCAAAGCGGGTTGCAGAAGCGGAAGAGCAGGTCGTGCCTCCTACAGCAACTACAATCAAAGCATTAATTAACTAAATAGTGCTCAGTAGCAGTTATTGAAACAAAAAACATTGTTAAAGCTAAAAGGTATAAAAGATGAGACCTATTGGCTTTATAATGCTTGTTTTGTAAGACAGCGTCTGTCAAGTGCTGCCAAGTCTAGCTCATAAACCAGTTAAAAGTGAAAGATGGTACACTACAAAACATAAAGTGACTGGATGAATTTGGGATTTTGTCAAATTTAATTGCTGAAAAAAAGTGTTGGATGATTGGGTGGAACATGCCCGTAAAAGTCGCAAAGAAAGTAACTATCATTGGAAAACCACATACCACAAGCTGGATTTCCCCATGAATAATTAATCTAATTATGTTTCTATGTATGTACAAATTGTTAAAGGACTGAAAAGGATTAGAACGTGTGATTGGCAGGTAAAATCCAGATCTCAGAAATAAACACTCAGACCACTGGGCTGTATACCAGCTTAAATCCAGACCCTTTCTCCAATCGTTAAAGTGAAGTTACTCATTTCTCATCAGTATGTAGTGGCCACAACTATCTTTTGTGAAAACTTTAAAAACCAAAGAAATTAGCAATACAGTTGGAAAAAATAAGTAGCTGTCACCCAATTCCTCATAGGTATGCCGTAGATGCATCGACTTAACTTTTACACACTAACTGAAAATAAATTATAGAATTTATCTGTAAAACTAGCAAAAGTACAAGATATCCCCCCAGAAAAAGGAGCGGCTTGTTTACATTTTTTTAAAGAAGCAGTTAAGAAATACATAATCTTATGGCTTAGTAAATTATGTGTCTGGAGTTGGAATCCTGGCATGGCCAACTCAGCCTTTCATCTTTCCGAGGGCGTACCACAGAGTACGATTACATTTGTTAACAATAAAAATCTTGTTTTTCAGCGTTAGAAATGAAGTGCGCTATACAAAACAAGCATTAGTATGCACAGAGCTTATCTTCAGCACATAAATCAAGAAAACGAACTAATATTAATGGTGTTCATCAGTACGTCATCTCACCTCTTCCCAGCCTGCACCTGGGTGCGATCATGAGGCAGCTATGTACACCTTGTGAGGGATCCCAAGGAGATGGCAGACGGGTACCAGCAAGAAGCGCCAGGTGGCGCTGGCGAAGCGCGCACAGGCAGAGACTGCCGGACTGAGCCTGCGAAGTGCAAGGTTACCCGGCTACCATTATGACTTAACAGAGGCTGGGTCACAGAGGGCGACTCAAGTGTACATGGTAATGAGGGGTCACTAGTGCCCACTACAAAGGACAGCGGAAGACCCCACACAGAAAAGAAGAGAATATTGCGCGAGACAGTGTGACAATTCTGGTGAGACCGTCAAATTTTAGAAGTTAACATATATATATTCTATTATGATGAAAAGAGTAGGATGATATCCCTGCTTGTGCTTCTTGCCTGTAGGAGTTTGAAAGAAAAAATAAAACAGGTGCACAGAAAACAGAGTTTACCAGCTCTAAATATTTCACATTTTTCCTTTTACATTTATTTTGTAACTTATTTATTTTCCGTATTAGGTGTTTACGTCTATGTCATATTTCAACTGTTTATTCAACACGTTTATAAGACTTCCCCAGATCTACCAGAACTTGTTCCATGGAGTATATTCTGTCAGTGTGGGGGAGTGGAAGTATATCCTCAGAGAAGGATTCGGGGTTGAAGTGTAATGCATTGGAGATTATCTTGATAGGATTGTTTCTTTTGCTACACCTTAATAAGGTTGTGTTTCTAAGAGAAAATTATTTAGCCTTATGGAAGAGCTGATGTGTCTCCTTTTGTAAGTAAGCCCTATGAAAAGAAGAAACATGCAAATGTACAAAATCATTTTCTGAAAGTAAATTGTGTGATTCGCAAAATCACAGTGTTAAATATGTCAGTCTTAGGGTGGTGTTCCCCAAAACACTTTGTCTATTTACCTCCAATTTTTTTCAGAAATTCTTTTCAGTTGGCCTCAGGACTCTGTACACTTTACCACTGCTAACCAGTGCTAAAGTGTTTGTGCTCAGTCTGCTAAACATGGTTTGATTGTCATACACTTAAGTGTCAAATTTCATTTCGATTTAAATCTCTTGTAGAGTGGTATACCATACACATAGGGCCTGTACCTTAAAAGCTAACCGTAGGCCTGGCGAACCTATTGTGGCACCCAATCAATTGGGACCTTAAAAAATTTCCCAGTTCTGACACTGCATCCGGAATACAGTTTTAAACTACCATGTCGACTTGACATTTAAACTCCTTCGGCCTGACATTTAAACTCCCATGCCAAGTCTTAAACTCTCTTTTTATTACATACAAATCACCCCTAAGGAAGGCCCTAGGTAGCCAATAGGGCAGGGTGCTGTGTAATTAAAATGTTGGAAATGTACTTTAAGTTTTACAGGTCCTAGTAGTCAAAAACTCACAAATTAGTTTTTCACTACTGTGCGGCTACACCTCTCATAGTATAACATTGGGGATTCCTTATTGCAGTTGATACCCTGCAATTCCTAATTGGGAGCAGGTCGATATTTCATGTTTGGTACCTATGAAATTGTATTGCTCGACCTTCTTTAATGGTAAAGTCGGATTTTTCATATCAATTTTGAAAATGCCACTTTTAGAAAGTTAAAGAAACATTTAATGATGAGGATGCACTCCTTCCCTTAAAGCGACACCGACTTGCAAATTTAACTGAAACGTGCGTGCAACCAGTATGCGGATCGCCCATAAACCGCAAATTCTATTAAGTGAACTTGACTGAGCCATACATTTGCGCTCATATTACTGATGCACTGCTGTGAGCGGGAACAACTCCCTCCAATGTATAATGTTCATCCTGGTATTCCATAGTACTCTTCGTAATCAAAATGTTCGTTTATCAACCTTTACTAATAATTTCATCCTGTTCTTCACCACAACGGAGACAGTTAGGTTCAATCTGTATATTTTATTTAACACTTCCAATACTTGCTGTATGCCATTCTAGGCTTCGTACAACAGTACGTACAAATTGACCTTCATATGAAATGAGCACACCTTATAATATACCAGGATGAACATTATACATTGGAGGGAGTTGTTCCCGCTCACAGCAGTGCATCAGTAATATGAGCGCAAATGTATGGCTCAATCAAGTTCACTTTTAGAAAGTTGGCATTTTCTTGCTGTTTCCCCTATTGTGCTTGACCTCTCTTGGGTCACATTACTCGGTGTAGCTGACAGTTAACCTTTGTGAATTCCTCCCAGACAGTCACACAATAGAGGGATTAGGTGTGCCTCAATGGGCCATCTGCAGGCAGGATGAGGGGGTCGGGCTGAGCAGAGCCGCACTTACACTTGAATAGTCTGTGCTCTGCCTTCACACGAAGGGCCTCACAACCCTGTATTGTCACTGCAGCCTGCTTGGAGCCAGAGCGAGGGGGTTGGGACATTTTATTCACTTCAAGGAACCTTTCCAGAAGCTTCTCCCGTCTTCCAGAAGAAGAGCTCCAGGATATAAAATAGGACCTTCAGACTCACTCTTCAGTCCACTACTGGACCTGATGAACGACTCTCAGAGGTCTGCCTACTGCTGTGACCTGCTGTGCACTCTACCAGACTGCTGCTGTACCTGGAAGGACTGCTTTGCTGCCTGGAGCCTGCCTTGAACTCTCAGAGGCCAACCCTGCATTTAAGCCCTACATTATCATCTTTATCCAGGACTACCCAAAGTGACTCCAAAGGATAGTTTACTGGCCTCCTGTCAGAGCCACAGGGACCATCTTGAACCCACACCTGGACCAAGCCTGTGTGAGTCCTGAACCCCCAACAGGTGTCCCACCAGTCTTGTACCCTTGGTTGTAGAGCCCAGATGGCCAATTCACAAAACTAAGGACTTAGAAAACATTTGGCCAAAAAGTCTTCTGAGAACCTAGATGAGACCCGGACCAAACTGCTTGCCTATCCGCCTGAGGTGCATCGCCGGTCGGATTAACTTTGCAGCTTCTCCTGCTACGTTCTTCTTCACAGCAGCAAATCCTTTTCAGCGGTCCTTCGCCAAAGGGGTATTCAGCAGAGTGAAATTGTCTTGGGCTACAGCCCTCTGCCTCGTCCTGCTGCCGAATTTTGACTTCCATTTCAGAGACTAAGTCCTTACATAGAAATCTTCACCACGGCTTCGATCCAAGACTGCCCAGTGACGACTCTCCCTCTTCAGACACCTCCTGCAGCCTTGCCCTGCTGAACTTTATCTTCACGACTTTGTTTTTAAGAGTTTTTCTAAGTCTGAAGGTAAGCGCTGACTGGACCCAATCCACTTTTTGTATCTGACCCACACTCCATCGTGGATGGCCATATTTTGCCACTTTGGCCCAGTCTTAGGCGATTAGATATCCACGGTTGGCACTTTGATCTTTTACACACTAGTTTTCACTAAAAACTTTAAAAAATTCATAACTCTGCTTCTACAGATTGGATTTTTGTCGTTTTGGTGTCAAATAGTTTATTAAAAAGTACTCTATTTTTTTACACTGAATTGGGATTTTTCTTGTGTTGTTTATTCACACTGTTACTATTTGTGCACTGCATAAATACTTTACACATTCCCTCTAAGTTAAGCCTGAATGCTTTTTATGCCAAGCTACCCAGGGTTCAGCACAGGTTAATTTAGTGACTTTTTGTGGTACACCCTGCAAGGGATTGTGGCTGTTTGTTGACTAGGGCTCACATCCCAGTTTACCAACAACCCAATTTCTCATGCACAGGGTTCGTCATTGAAAAATATTTTTCCCACATACTAAACTCCAGTTTCATTGTGTAAAAACCAAAGGGTTTTGAGATTCACAATGAGATGTAGCACTGGATTTTGACCGCAACTTTAGTGATGTTCAAATAACTGCTGCTAGTAAGCTGCATATCTTGTGCCCATTTCAGAAATACATAGGTTTCCTTGATACCCATTTCTCACTCTACATTTTGCACCATATGAATTGGTGTATACTCACAGTGCACAATAAAAAAAACATTGTACGGTGCAACTCAGTTGTTGGATCTGGGTACCTTGGGTTCTTGGAGAACCCACAAACCATATATATCCCTGCAGCTAGAAGGGTTTAGAGGACATCGTGATATATTGCTTTTGTAAATCATCCATCGTGATGAAGCGTTACAGATAAAAGTTTTGTCACAAATGGCCATTTTTTCCTACTTATTTTCAATATTCCTTTATTTCAACAGTTAGTTTCTTTGGGAAAACCTTGAGGGATCTACACATATGACCCTTTGTTGAATTTAGAATTGTGTCTACTTTTCAGAGATCTATAACGTTCCTGGATCACCTGTGGGTTTCACAATGGAGTGGACGGAACTCGCAGAGTTCCACTCTGTGGAATTCTGCAGAGTTACCTAAAAACTCCGAGATTCGGCAGAGTTCCATGAGCAGGTGGATTCGGCACACTGCGCTGATTTTTAACCCCAGGAGTTTGTTATGGCAGCACACAGCACACCAGAGGGTGCTACGTCTTTGCTGCTGCTTGAGTAGATTTTCTACTTGAGTTGCAGTTTTCTCACCATGAGCATCTGCTTTCACACCGTGAACAGGGGCGTGACTGCCCACATTGAGAAAATCGCCAGGTGCCATCCTAGCGCACAAAGATCGCACTAGAGGATGCTAATTCTCACTCACCAAATTAACGTTAGCAAGTCTCACACACAAAAAACTTCCCCATGGTGGTTGGCGAAGTTTAACTGGAACTCCGCGTTACAACTGTAATGCGGGGTGGGCAAAACTCCACGACCTCTGCTGGTGGAGCAGAATGTATCACCCTTCCCTAGTTTCCACCACAAACTGTAAGTAGGTTGAGAACGCAAAAAATAGGAAAAATAGGCTACCTCTTTGAAAAATGGCAATATTGAGGTAACTTTTTTTTGTATTCAGCTCAGTATGTTCCTGAAAGCTGGGAAGATGGTGACTTTGTATCAAGAGGGTGTGCAGTTCCTAATAGGAGGTGCGGGGAAAGGAAGGACTTTCTTCGTGATGCCCTCACACACCCAGAGGGATATCATGCTTCATCATTGGGCCATGCTCCTCGTCGGTCGGCGCTGCAATGCCCGACGGGCTCCCATAAATGGGGCTCTTTGGCAGAAATCTTTTGAAGAAGCCGTAGGGTGCGTACGGGTGTGAGGGCTGGGTAGTCCACAGGTAAGTGGGTTAAAATAAGTCTGGAGCAGTCCTATTCTGGTATGGTTTTATTACTAAGGTAGCCCAAGCTTAATTTAAAATGTGTTGATGCCCTAAGTGGATGCAATGTTCCTGTAGGGCTGTCACGGTGTAGTGGGTCAACATGTTTCGTGCCTGATTTGCCCCTAATGGGTCAAGTGGCACTTCATCAGGACCTAGAAAAGTGAGTGGTGCACTACCAAGGGTCTGGTTCCCCAGATATGGTATGATGTCCAGACGCGGTTGAAAAGTACCCTGGTAGACTTATACTGGGGTAGTGTAGACACCCAGTATAGGAGCCTACAGCTTACGGGGAGGCAGAGCACGTCGTTGCTCTGAGGGAAAGGGTGGCAGACGACTAGTGTGGTTCCTACCCTTTCTCCGAGCCCGGTACATAATGAAGCATGACATCCTTCGGGGTGTGTGAGGGCATCACGAAGAAAGACATCCCTTTCCCCGCACCTCCTATTAGGAACTGCACACTCTCTTGATACACAGTTCTACTTTGGAGCTTGTGTGCAGAACCTGTTTAAACACAACTCCCGGTCCCTCCCTTTCTTTGATATAAGATGGTGACTTTAGCACACCAAACCATTCCTTGATGTCATATTTAGGGGGGGGGGGGACAGATACTTTTATCCGGAGCAGTTTTTTTTCCTATCTTTCCTCCAAAAACTCAAAATGTAGCTATATTTTGCCTATTTTCTCTATCCCCTCCAGAGCAATTCACAAACCATGGGTCCCTTTAGAATCCACAGGATGTCGGAAAAAAGGACACAGATTTGGAGTGGATACCTTATGTAGAAAAAAGTTATGGAGCCCTACAGGTGAACTACTTCTAATAGCCAAAAAAGGGCTCAGCGCTGGGGTGGGAAAGGCCCAGCAGTTAAGGGGGTTAAGATACTAGTCAAAGATCTTCTAGACACAATGATGTTGCTGTTGACCTTGTCTGCGTGGAAGCCACTAGTCAGCCGGTTGTGTCCAGAGACATAGTCAGTATACCTTGACCCTCTCTCTACCTTCACCACAGACTGAAGGAGTGCTACTCATAACCACAATTGCAGATGAGTTGGATGCTGACTAAACATAGCAAGTACTTCTATTCTTCATTGACTCTGTTCTTGTTGTGGTGGTCAAGCAACTGGGTGAACTTCCAGCTTGCCAGTTCAAGAGAGGCTTCCTTGGTCTGAAAGGGGCCCTTTGCATGACCATTGATGTCTGTGGTTCTGAGAGCAGTCTGAGCCCATTATCATCAAGGTTGGTACCCCTAGGTCTGAAGCTGATGACCAACAGCCTCTGAGATACTCCGGTACCTAAATATCCACAACAGCACTAACTCTACACCCAGGATGTAGAATTCCCTTTCTAGAATCACTAAATGTACTTTCTGAACTCAGTGAGACTGTCGTCTTGCAGATTACCAGACACATTGTCTTTCTTTTGCCAAAGATTTTGCTTTGCTCTGTGGGTTTCTGGTTTTACTATTGTATTGTGGTACATTCACTGTGAACCTTTTATTGTGCATTGTGTTGAGCATTTTCTATAACTTGACTTACCATTTGTACTGTAAACATTTATATGTTCTTAGGTTATTGAAGTGTTCTACACTTTATTGCAACTGTGATAATCATGTTCCACGTATCTGACTTACCAGATAGCACTTACTTTGAACTCAGCCTTGACTTCTCATCCATGTCGAGCCAAAGAGTTGAGGAGGCTTCGTGAGATGAATTTTCTGTCACAGTATCTGGAGCCCTGTTTAGTGGCAAACACTATTTTTAGCATGCTTGGTGGGTTCTTCAGATGTGTCACCACTCCTGGAGGAAAAGCCTGACACTACCACATAAGCAGTCCACACCCGTCCCAAACTTCCACCACTAAACTCTCTTCTCACCTCACAGGCCCACCCACTGCACATCACATCTATATTCTCCTTAAATGCACTGCAGCTCTCTGCAGCTCCCCACCTTATCATTTACACCCAATCCCTCCATCATCGATGCATATGAGATGAAGGCTTGTTGTCCTACACCTCCTACCTTCAATGTGACCTTGCTACTCTTCACATCCTGTTCTCCCCTTTGCTTACCCGTTCAACCTCTCTTCTTCCCACAATCAGCTCAGATCCCATCTAAATCTCCTAACAATTGCTGATTCTTCTCTCCTACCAACTAGCCACCTCCTCCTCTTCCTTCCCTTTCTAGCCAAGAAAGTACCTTTTCCATCTCCTGAAGCCCAAGTGAGACCTGTTACTTTTATCTCCACTCCTCCTCTATCTTAACCTGCCCTCTCTTTACTAACAACCTTACACCCACATCATCCTCTAGCACTTCAGCTGCTACCTCTTCAACATGGGACCAATTCATTAAAATGACCTGAGCATCCACAATCAGATTTTTCATGCCACCATGAACTTTCTCTTCATTGCTGATGCATACTTGGGAGACTGCACGACATCTACCTACCACAAGGCTGTCCTATATGGCTAGGAAATGGTCACTCGGAACCACACAATATGATAGATTTTAGCAGTTGTCTTGAAGATTTCACAGCTCGAGAATGCAAATCACTACTCATCACCTGCCCATCTACTCCCAAATGCTTGTGCACATTCCTACTGATACAGGCATCCACCAATTAACTCAGTACTTGTAGATTCAATCATAAAATGCATCACTGACATCACCATAAGTCTGAACAACTCAAGATAATTGGAAAGCAGTCCATCATGTGGAGTAACCGCAACCTCATTCTACTTCATTTTGAATCTACCGGCCCTACCAATACAATTCAAGAAACTTCACACGGCCAGCGGCTACTCCAGCTCCCCTGCAAATGCTTAACTGCCTCTGCCATGGTAAAACCATTGCCCATTGGTCCTTAACCTCTGACAGTTTCCCCAGTGCCCTGAAGATTTACTACATCAAGATGGCCGGTCTGGCCCATTCCTCATAAAAACTCTTTAAAAGAGGTTCCTTCATCCAGATATCTGGTTTGATGAAACAAAATAACCTCTTCTCAGATTACCAAACAGGGTCTGAGATAGTAAAGGAACAGAATCTACATTGAAACTGGATATGGGATGATCTGAAAACCACTGTTAACAGGAGTGGAGTTGCTGCACTATCACTACTGAACCTGTCACCCATCTTTGAAACATTCTCCAGCTTCTACAAACAGTGGTTAATTTCAGCTTTCGAGGCATCGTCAAGGAGTGGATCTCCTCCTACCTCTCTGATAGAACTGTTATTGTCTCGTTCCCACCATATCCCTCAACTCCCTTCAATTTCAACACCGGCATCTAGCTACATTCCATCATTTTTCAACTCCTTTTCAATGCCTACCTCAGCCCTCTACAACACCTCATCCAATCCTTCTTCAACTATGTGAACAACAAAAGCGTGACCTATTTAGGAATTTCCACTTGTAGACAATTTTAACACACATAAAAAGCTCTGTGAATCAGGTCTGTGAAAAAGCACATCTTACAACCAGGAAATTCATAAGTATGTCACAATAAAACTTCGAGTAAAACACAAATTCTTACAGAAAAGCTTCCTAAATCAAGCCCCAAGAGAGATTAAGAGGAGATAAGAGAAGTTTGTAAAAGGCCCACATTTATATTTCATAGTTATCTTCACACCACATTTCTCAGTGGTTACCCCATACTCAAAGTATGTGAAATATCCACTAATATACAAATTGAACCCAGGAAGCCCGCTTTTGGAATAAATTATTACACACAACTGGTGCTAAAAAATCCCTCCTGCAAAAATCAAACACTGAGACCATGCTTTACTGTAGCGGCACCTAGCAGAACTCAGCTCTTGGAACTTGGGTTACATATTTTGACTTCTAGGGCTTTGCTTTCTCTTCTCTTCCCTTTCCTACTCCTCAAATAAAAGCTACAGTAGACAAGGAGATATCTTGATTTCTGTGGAAAAAAAAGGCGGATGCCCTGAAAAATATGCAGGAGTTCCATTGAAACATGGTAAAATGAACTATTCCTTATGGGCTTGGGGATTATAATTTTATTGAAGACCTGGCTACTGTGGGAACTGAAGAATGATATAACCTTTGGTAAGGTAGCAGTGAATGGCAGGGAAAATTACTCAATAGCCCTCCAGGTTTCATCCTTGGTTGACATCTGCAAACAGGCCATGTTGAAAGATTAATCTGATAACATGCTGGTACTCAATGTTATTTGTTGTCTGATAGGAGACATTGGGTTTTCTTTAGAGTTTCACAGGTGGTACACTGGCCTGCTTGATTAGCGGAGGGATGTCATCCGCTCCCTGTGGTGCAAAACTGCAAGCCAGACCTAGCGATCCCTATCAGACAGGCCTTTGGATTTTGGTGGAGCGAAGGCTGAAAATGTGCTAAGGAGGCTCCCTGTTCAATGCACTTGCTCTGCAAAGTTTTTTTTTCAGAAACAAACTTCGACACCGGGACTGTGTATTTCAAGAACAAGCAACAAAGAAGCCTAACACACTGGTAGGTTTAGTTCAGCGCATGGTGGGCCATTTCTTTGGGTTCATGTTCAAGACCCCTATCCTTTCCCTGGTAACCCAAACAGGAAAAATACACATTAGAGCGTCCACCCACAAAAAGGGTGGATGTCTGACCTAGATAGAGCAACAACCCAAGAGTGTATGGGCTGTTGGTCAAACATTTCTGCTGGTAGAGCCAACAGAGGTTCCGCCTTCCGAGAAAAATGGTGCCTCCCATGACTCATAATAGAGTGGGGGAAATGCGAATCTGATGGGGGGATACTCTGAATTCACCAAACTCTAAATGAGCCCCACCGGACACATTTGCTAACGTTCAGAAGAATTCCAGTTGTTGTTAGCTATTGTGAGGAAAGAGGTATTGGATGCAACACATACAAAACTGATCCATCATTATCTATGGTGATTTTAACGCAAAAATGGGTACTCGTTGATAGTAATCTTGATTCATTAATTAAACGAAATCAACAGCAGGAATCCCAAATGTTCCACATGACTTTCCTGCAAAAGGCAAAATTTCACAGTAGTATTTCATTTTTAGAAGATTTTGTATTAGCTCATGATTCTTTTGAGCCTGTACATGCAAATCTACCTCCTAACACACTAAAAATAGGTGCCTGAACTGAAATTGACAAAGTACTCATGAAAATCCAAGGATTGGTCTAACTTTGAAAATTTCAGAATTAAAAAACGTGTAGAGAGTGATCACAGTCCCCCGATTGATTGAGAGGGGATCCAAATATCAGACTCCATCTACCATTGCCTTTTCAGGACATTCAATTGGAAAATGTAATTGTTTGTCAAAGTAATATAGGGTCCAGATCTGAATAGCAAGATAGAGGAATGGTACAGTGCCAATGTAACCCTCGACTTACCCAAGGAGTCAATTGCAAGGGTTGTGCACACAGGTGCAGTTGCACATCAAGGCTGTAAAAATCTACTGGAGGTTCTTCTACCTATTGTGTTTAGAAACGCCGGGCCCGATTCACAGAACTAACTTAAGACAAAATCCTAAACTTACTACTTTTGGTATTCACAGAAGGCATTTAGTAGTAGTAAAGTTAGGATTTTGTCTTAAGTCTGTCTTAAGTCTGTCCTAAGTTTGTCTTAAGTTTGTCTTGAGTTTGTCTTAAGTTTGTCTTAAATCTGTCTTAATCTGTCTTAAGTCTGTCTTAAATCCGTCTTAAGTCTGTCCTATGTTTGTCTTAAGTCTGTCTTCAGTCTGTCTTAAGTCTGTCTTAAGTCTGTCCTACTACTTTTGGTATTCACAGAAGGCATTTAGTAGTAGTAAAGTTAGGATTTTGTCTTAAGTTTGACTTAAGACAAACTTAAGACAGACTTAAGACAGACTTAAGGCAGTCTAAAGACAAACTTAAGACAAACTTAGGACAGACTTAAGACAGATTTAAGACGGACTTAAGACAAACTTAATACAAACTTAGGATAGACTTAAGGCAGACATAAGACAAACTTAAGACAGACTTAAGACAAAATCCTAACTTTACTACTACTAAAAGCCTTCTGTGAATACCAAAAATGTAAGCTTAGGATTTTGTCTTAAGTTAGTTCTGTGAATCGGGCCCGCCCTGAGGAGCAAAAAAAAACAAAACACAAGGAAACATGTGACCAACGATGCTTGATGATAAGATGAAGAAAGTGCAAAAACAAATCTGATATGCAAGAGGACTGAAGAATGGCTTTCCTCTAGTCCTTATAAGAAGTTTGTGTAAGGGATGCAAAGTGCGGCTCGAGGACAAAAAGGATGAATTGTGGAGCAGTCGAGATAAGTTGGAAAAGGCAGCTGTGTAAAATTATTCATACATTTTGGAACTGTGCCATTCGAGGAATGGGAATCTTGAAATTAAACATTGAGGCTAAAAGTAGAGGTATAAGCTGGCAATCTTATGTAGATTTTCAATAACGAGTCTCTGCATGCCCCACAAAACATTAAGCGGAACATGGTTTCTTCTTTCTTTGAGATGGCAAAGTAGAAATTTGAAGGAAAAGGGGCTTGAATAGAGGATGCATTCATTGAGTCAAGTGTGGCTGAGGTAATATGCCAAATAAAATTTGGAAAAGCACAGGGCCTCAACATGATTCTGCCAGAGCTTTTCATCTCCTCACGGTCTTGGTGGACACAACTTTTAAAGACTAGCTTTATTAATTTCTGAGTAACTAATGATTTTCCAACATCTAGAGAAAAACAGCACAATCATTCCAATATACAAGAAGTGCAAACATGAGCACCAAAGTCATGTAGACCCATTCATTTGAACGACGTTGATTGTAAGATGCACACAAAAGTAATATTTCACATTCTGAAGTAGTGGATAAAGGAAACATGCAGGTTATTCGCAAAGGTAAGCTAAACTTAGACATGTAAGTTTACTTTTACACTGTTACGTAACTTAGGGCCAGATGTATCAAGCCTTTTACCGGTCACAAACTGGCCGATTCGCAGAATCGTCCCGTTTGCGAACGGTAGAAAGCCTTTTGGGATGTATCACCTACCATTTAGTGGTAAGTATGCCCCTTTTCCAGCCACTCCCCCAGATCCCTTTCACATTTACTCCTAATAGTAAAGTTGCATGTGAAAGGATTGCACCTTAGAAAAGACAGTAGAGATGAGGTGGAGATTTACACTTGTAGATTTGAAAATACCATTTTGCAGTACTTGCCCCATATTTCTAAAATGAGTGTGGCAGCCTAAGGAGTGCTTCTGCGCTTATTCCTCTCTCCATACATGTGAAACATATATTTGTAATTGTATTGCATTTATAAAGCGCTTACTATCCCTGACGAGGCACTTGGTAAAGCTGTAGTACAGCAATGTGTGAACGTATGTGTATGGAGCTGATACTCAGATTCTCATCCATCTAGATAGTAATCTTACATATCTCAGTAATTTCAAACACACAATGTGATTTGCATGGAAATGGAGGAAAGCAACAAACAGCTATAACAATGATAAGATGGCGGTTCTTCTAGTCAACAGACATAGCAATCTATGTCCGGATTCTTAATGGCTAGAGGAACTTTGCGCTTTCGCCTCTCCTACTAACTGTGCGAAGTGTCTGGGAGTTGAGACCGATAGCCAACTATCCATGATTCCACAGTGGTCTCTTCCTGTATCTACTATCATAAAATCTTGAGAACAACTCTTCCTGTTCTCTTTTCAGGTGGGATGTATATGACAGTATCCACCCTGATTGGTTCTCGACTTGAATATGCTTATTCATTATAATCTTAACCTAGCCTTTACTTGGAGCTGTTTCTTTCTTTCTGATGTTAGCATCTTGAAACCTATTGTTGACATAGCGCTATAAAAATTAACTTTATCAGCATAACATACCAGGCCTTGGAAAATCGTAATAGTCACATCCATAAGTACTTATCACCTACTGTAGAAGCAAAAATATATGCATCAAACCTTCTTATAGCTTTCGATTGGGTCGGTTATAGCAAGATCATCCCAGTCACACAGACAGGCTTCAGACCCGGTACAAACACAATGTGTAACCTTCTCGCATTGAATCTTTTGGTTGAAAAAGCCAAGCGATAATCCACTAAACTGTACACCTGCTTTATTGACCTAAAAGCAGCATTTGAAATGGTACCCAGACAACTGCTGTGGCAAACAAGCATTTGCAATGCAATAGGTCTCGCATTTATATGAGTTTGAGCTATTGGCATTGTAAATGACAATGCCTTTTATTTATGTTTTAAAAACCCACACATAAATAAAAGGCATTGCCATTTACAGTGCCAATAGCTCAAACTCTTAACAACTGCGAGACCTATTGCATTGCAAATGCTTGTTATGGTGAGTTCATGTTTATTATGCGAGCAAAATAGTGAGTAAAGCATTCTGCACTTGCATTTTTACATGTAAATGTTTGTGTAAGCAAAATGTAAAATGAAAGCTAGCAAAGGCATTGAATTAACTTTAGACGTTGTTTTAGAAAAAAAGAAAGGATAAAAAATAAAGGAATCTGCTGTGAAAGGAAACAGCAATCCTACAATAAACTGAAAGTTAGCCTCCTAATTAAGATAGTTATCAGTGTTGCCGTGGCACCCTTTCAGCTGAATGTGTTTGAAAAGCGTTCACACCTTGGTTTCGGAAGAAGACCAAATGATGCGCCAAGAAGTCTGGAGTGGTGTGAAACGTTTGAATGGTTTGTAGATGTGTTTGATCTGGAGTCTGCAGTGGTACAATACAGAGAAACGTCGCCTCCTGGTTAAGATCGTTATCACTGGTAGGAGCTGTATATGCGGCTTTCATCAACTTGTACATATTGATGGAAATAACAAAGTGGGAAGTTTCAAACTGAGACCAGAATGTTGTTTTAAAGTTCCCTTTCCGTTCCCGCTCTAACAGTTGCACTTTCAAAACGTTAAAATAGGACGGAAGAAAAAAAAACTATGAAATTATACAAAGTGTTGTGCGGGTAAGTGGACAAAAAGTGTAATTACTTCTAACTATATGCACTCTGTGGAAACCAGTGTGTTTGTTTGTTTGAGCACACACACACAAGCACACATACAGAAACTACCAAAAACACAAGCACTCTTACAATCACATGCTCCAGAACAAAAACACCCAAGGACAAACACAAGTACATGCACACACACACACCATCACACGCACAGACATGCACAAGCACACACACATGTGCGCGCACACTCTCATACACGAACAGAAGCGCGCATACAAGTACGCATACAGAAACATCCACACGCACAAGCACACATACAATCCCATGCTCTAGTACATAAACACTCAAATACATGCACACACCATTACATGCAGACATAAGCACACATACAGAAACATCTGCGCGCAGAAGCACACATAGAATCACATGCTCTAGTACAAAAACACCCAAGTACATGCACACACCATCACACGCACAGACATGCACAAACACACACAAATGTGAACACAGTCTTTGATACACGCACAGGCGCAAACACACACGTGCGTCCGCGCACACCCCCTCATACACGCACAGACACACACACAAAAGCACTCATGACACATTTCTCCAGGACTGCCGCAGCATTGATGGCACACAATGGCAGGTTTGGACAGACTAATGAAAGACATCTGCTGCCGGTTCCGAAAGTGAAAACAGTTCTCGGATTATTTACCAGATAGAAGGGGGCGCGGGGTCACGAGCAGCGACGGGAGAGAGGGAAGATGATAGACGCAAAGCAATAATGCACTCCTGCCTGCTCTTATTAGAGGACACTTCCTAGAACAGCCCCGCTGCAGTGGAGGCTGGGGAGTCGCTGTTGTTTAGCACCATCAGGGAATTGCAAAGAAAAGTTGACAATTGCGGGCTGAACAGTGCACAGATGCACTCTTGGAATAAGGGCACAAACCAAAACAGATGTTCACTGGATCTCAGGAAGCGGGCTTCAGCAGGCGGCTACCGGGTTGCAAACTATAAGGCAGACCCAAGGAGCTAGACGGGGTGGGAGGGATGCAGGACACACAAATGCGCTCACACTCTTATACACGCAGACGCACACACACACAAGCAGACATACAGAAACTACCAAAAACACAAGCACACTTACAATCACATGCTCCAGAACAAAAACACCCAAGGACATACACACAAGTACACACACACACACACCATCACCCGCACAGACATGCACAAGCACACACAAATGTGCGCACACTCTCATACACGAACAGAAGTGCGCACACAAGTACGCATACAGAAACATCCACACGCACAAGCACACATACAATCCCATGCTTTAGTACAAAAACACTCAAGTACATGCACACACCATTACACGCAGACATAAGCACACATCCAGAAACATCTGTGCGCACAAGCACACATAGAATCACATGCTCTAGTACAAAAACACCCAAGTACATGCACACACCATCACACGCACAGACATGCACAAGCACACACAAATGTGAACACAGTCTTTGATACACGCACAGGCGCAAACACACACGTGCGTCCGCGCACACCCCCTCATACACGCACAGACACACACACACAAAAGCACTCATGACACATTTCTCCAGGACTGCCGCAGCATTGATGGCACACAATGGCAGGTTTGGACAGACTAATGAAAGACATCTGCTGCCGGTTCCGAAAGTGAAAACAGTTCTCGGATTATTTACCAGATAGAAGGGGGCGCGGGGTCACGAGCAGCGACGGGAGAGAGGGAAGATGATAGACGCAAGGCAATAATGCACTCCTGCCTGCTCTTATTAGAGGACACTTCCTAGAACAGCCCCGCTGCAGTGGAGGCTGGGGAGTCGCTGTTGTTTAGCACCATCAGGGAATTGCAAAGAAAAGTTGACAATTACGGGCTGAACAGTGCACAGATGCACTCTGGGAATAAGGGCACAAACCAAAACAGATGTTCACTGGATCTCAGGAAGCGGGCTTCAGCAGGCGGCTACCGGGTTGCAAACTATAAGGCAGACCCAAGGAGCTAGTAGTACGTAGTAACCTCTAAAGGCCTGTGGAGTAACACAAAGTGAGCCCCCGCAAAATATGAAACTGGCTGCCCGAGTCTACCATCTCTCAGTCATTGGACTTAGGTTGAATGAGGTACTTTAATGGGTTGGGAGGTTCTATTTACCACGATTTTGCTTATGTTCTCTTTGCCATGATTTTGCTTATGTTGTCAAGACGAATCGCGAGTCCAACTCGCCTTTTTTTTTTTGTTGGCATGCATTTAATTATGGGTGTGTAGTAAGCTGGTTAAGAAACAAACGACGTCGAACCGTGCACATGCGGTTTAAGTAAGGTCTATGCTTATCTAAAAAGCCTGTAGTTTTTCAGAAAGGCGACATTGACATTCCCGGGTGTTTCAACCCTCCGGAAAGATGCAAAGAAAGATACTCGTTTAAACTGATCGGCAAATAAAAACAAGCAGGAAGGGGGTGGCAAATGGTGGAATAACGCTTTCGAGCAAAAGTGAAAGTGATCGCGATCGGGATCACATCAAAGCGGCCGTGCGGCCGGCGAAAGTGAAAGCAAACGAGTGCTTTCAGGCCTCCAAATGGTGCGCGCACCCGGCCGACGCACATGCACTGTATTTGGAGGCCTGAAAAGCCACTGTTTGCACTTCCAAAACTCGCTTACTATAAGTCTCGCCAGAGCAGCGCTAAAGCGCTGTCTCAGGCGAGACCTAAAAATGGCGAATTGGGGTGTTCCTCCACTACTACTATGGGCCATCATCAATTTGTACACATCCACATGGGTCCAGATAAAACTGGGTAATGGAGAATGTACCATGGCAAGGATTCCTACATACACCGGCCTAAAGCAGGGATGCGTGCTGGCTCCCAGTCTTTTCAACATCTTCACCACAGACCTGGACAAGAGACTCTCAGAATTTCAAAGTGATCCCCCGAAAATCGCTCACTGTAAAAAAGGAAGCCTGCAAAATGCAGACAACATCATTCTATGCAGCCAGATGCCAGCAGGCCTACAGCGCTCGATCACAAAGCTGGTTGAATATACCGAAGACCACCGCTTGTCCTTGAACCTGAACAAAACTAAGGTTATGTGTTTCTCAGCAAAGACAGCGCCAAATAGGAAAAAATACCAGTGGTACGCAGCAGGAAACAGAATAGAGCAGTGTGACTCCTACAAATATCTGGGAGTAGTGGTCGACAAAAGGTTCTCTATCAAAAAACATCTAAACCTCAGAAAAGCTCAAGCAAACAAACTCTGTTTTGCATTAAACACGTTAAAACAGAAACTAGAGTGTGCTTCAAACTCGCACCTACTAAAAGTCATTGTTGCCAAGTTTCTCCCGACCCTTACTTATGGCTCTGAATTATTCAAAGATCAAGACGCCAACTTCCTGAATCTCCAACAATCAGGTTTATTCAAACAAATTTTCCGGATTCCGCCGTTCACGTCACAAGCTCAAGTTCTCTTAGAATTCGGGTTATCAACATCCCGTTATACAAACTGCGATAATAAAAATGTACTGGAAATTAAAAGCAGCGCAAGAGGATTCCTTGTTGGGATATTGTTGGACAGAAATAAAGAACCAACCCAAAGGAACAAAAGTCTGGCACACCGTCCTCTAACATGCACTAACAATGCTAGACATGCACGATGCCTGGGACACTGACTACAGTTTCACCGCATTTAAAAAAAGTAGTCAAAAACGCTGCAAAACAAAAGGCTTGGATAATAGACAAAGCTGCTCTATCAAAGAAAAAAGATGGCTGGATGGTCCTATCTACATATGAGACTTGATCACCCCAGCCATATCTTGTCCAGCATATAACTCCATCAATCCAGCATCAGCTACTTTTGATCAGATTGGGAGCATTTACATCAAAAGACCAGGTTCCAACATGGAAACAATCATGGCCAACCACGCTTTGCAGACTGTGTGGACAGGCAGAAGAATCCCTTATACACCTAGTGTGTTTTTGTCCAGCTGTGAACCATTTGAGAAGGCCTTATTTAATGTACACATTCCGTTCCTTCCAAGTTAGATCTTGTCGACCAGCCATAATGCTACTACTAAATAGCCATTCATTACAGATCTCATGTAGGGCAGCCAGATATCTGCAGAAAGTTAACTAACTATTATCAAAATCAAACACATAGTGTCTACAGGTATATCGTAGTACATATGCCACTTGCATACGGCTTTTAACCACACCTGCTATTTGCACAAAACTTTGAACCCTGCAATAGATGACTGATAACCGGAGGTTTTGTAATATTAAGTTTACATTTGCACTATGCACATGACTTCAGTCAAGTATTTGATGACTTATGCACACTTAGCACCTCAAATACACAACCATTGCTAAATACATGATTTTAGCAACGTCATTGAGGATCCGCGCGCATTTGCACTTTTCGCACACTATCATTGCAAAGAAAGTTGATGACCGCCAGCAATGAGCGACAGCATTGTACTGTGAAATTGCAACACAGCCTATGATTTTAGCACATGATCTTAGACATATGTCTAAAGATGGACAAAATAGAGAAATAATTTATACACAGATTATTGTTGATTTACGTTTATGAATGTGGAAGTTTAAAAAAAGGACTTTTCCCACTTTTATTAATCGTTTGTTGTTTCTGACAAATCAATGATTTTTAACACAAATTGTGATGGTTTTAATTAACAATAAGCAATAGAAAATTACTTACTTAAAAAGAGTACGCCCCTATAGCATCCAGCACCTCAATTTCTCAGTCACACGAGACCCCCATCGTAGAACTCTGAATAGCCAATGAGATATATATGTCGACCCATCACTTCCCAGCCTCCTCTCTTTCAACAGAAAAGCCTGGCACTCTATGCAAAGTCGTTGTTCCTTCGAGGTCAGGGAGATGACACAGTACTCTGACAAATAAATATTTAAATATCTCAATAACAAAACTTTTACTTAGGGTATATTTAGCAGATCCTTTTAAATGTTTTAACTAGCTTCTTGTAATAATTTTACATTTTAGTAAGATGTTTGATTCTTATGTTTTATGCATTCATGTGTTTTTATTTACAGACTTTCTTTCTCAATCTTCCCACCACATTCCTCCCCTTCCCCTGTTATTATGCTCTAATGACTTTATGGCTAAGGATGTTGAATTAAGGTTTTTCTCCAGAGTTGTAGGAGGTAGTATGCAGGGACCCTCTCTAATGCAGCACTTGTTTTTAGATAGGGAGTTAGCCAAGACCTTTTGATTTTATTAACATTATGAATAATACTACTAACTCATAGTGTTTTTCTGCTAACCCTCTTCATTCATTGGTCTGTTGTTTCATTCACATTTTTCTTACGCACACTGCACCATACTTCATGCGGTACTGGGTCTGCTCACTTCAACTACTCCCTGACTTCTCAGTGAGGGACAGCATTCCTCTCTTTAATAAGGAGCAGTTCCGCACACAAAGTCAATCCCTTTAGTGCCAGATGTTACTTTGGCCATATGTGCTTTTTGAAACCAAAGCTATATTTTTGATTTTTTTAATATTGACAAAAGCACAGCAGCTCCCCCCAATAAAAAGCTTTTGCAAAAACTGGTAGAAAAAGAAACAAGCATTGACAAAGCCCCAGAAGCTGGCATCCAAAGCCAGATTTATTTCCTTAGCAAATGCTTGTTGGTTTCTTTTTTATTAGCATTTTCTGGGCTGCTCTTTCACAAATAAAAATAATGTATGTATTGTCATTAGGTGAAACAGTTCGCGCTTTATTCTTTTTTTGTTTTCTGGTTCAACAGAGATAAAAAAAAAGAACAAAAAACAACAAAAGACTGAGAAAAAGCAAATAGATCACATAGTGTTGGCGTGGGATGCAAATGGCTTGGCAGTAAAGAGGTTCAGAGCAATACATGCAGCAGTCGTTCCCTGCATCCCAGCAACAGTCTTGGTCACAGCTGTCTTGGTCACAGTTGTAGGTGGAGCAGGCTTGCAGCTTAGGCTGGGCCCGAGGATAACACTGATTTGAGGACAAACTGGAAAGGAACAAAGACTGAGATTTAGAAGGCGGGACATTTCAGATGGTGAATGAGATGCATTAAAAGCGGCCATTTTGTGAGTGATGCTACCAAAGGCTTAAAACGGAAACTAGCCTAAACAAAGGAAAATGATTTCACCAGTGTCAGTGGCGATCCTTTGAGTGCACAGGCCAAAGTTCCACTCCATTTTTTGATTATGTGCCAACTCCCAGAGTTCTCACTGCTCCCCAAACTCAATCCTGAACATACGTTTTTATCATAAATAGGAGGGCAACAATGTAATCTTATTTTTTTCCTTTTTCCTCTACTAATGGCCATCCGATTCAGTTCGTAATCACTCTTTCCAATCATGTGTGCCAAGCCTCCCGGTCGAAGCAGACGAAACATTACTGAAGGAGAGTGACTGGGATTGAAGTAATGGCTATGTAGGAAATGAAACCTAAGATAATTGCCCTGATGAAGTCCCTATAAGGGATGAAACATGTTGGCTGGGTCTGCACTAAAAAAGTGATGTTTGAATTAAAAAAAAAAAAAAAGAACCTTAAGATAACAGACAACGTTTGATGATTTACTTTAAAGAACAAGCATTTGCAATGCAATAGGTCTCGCGTTTGTGAGAGTTTAAGCTATTGGTATTGTAAATTACAATTCCTTCTATTTATGTTTTAAAAACCAACAGATAAGAAAAAGGCACTACCCTTTGGAATGCCAATAGCTCAAACTCTCGCTAATGCAAGACCTATTGCATTGCAAAGGCTTTTTTTGTCAGTTTTGTATAGCGTGATTTCGACCTGAGGTGATTGGAGCGCTTTACATGAGCACTAGTTACATTACCGAAGGACACATTCATTTTTATTAGGCACTGGAAGATTAAGTGATTTGCCCAGAATCACAGGATGCTTAGCCGATGCCGAGACTCAAACCTGGACCCCCACCTTCAAAGTCTGCAGCTCTGGCCGTTATGCCACACCTGTAGCACTTGATGATGGTGAAAGCCATGCATCAGCTTTGCCCTTCTTAATACTCTGAAAAACGTTTCCCTCAATGAAGCTCTTTGGAAAGCTGTGCCACCAACATCGTATCGAGCGCCACCTTTGAACCATAACCCCAACTGAACATCTTGTGTGAAGCTTCCTATCCTAAGGTTTCACGTAACTGCATAGTATGTGCTTCAGCTTGCTAAGCCTTTGCCTACAAGTGTCCCTTGTCAGCACAGTTTATTTTGAAGAAGACACGTTTGCCTGTGTGTACCACTCTGCCTACTCAGAAGGCAACAAAGAATACAGAGTGCACCAGCCATCAAACGTTTCACCTACACCTGCATCACATCATTCATTACAGCTCCCCTAGCAATTCACCGGCTTCCTGTGACTAAGTGCTCATCCTCTAAAGCACTATGCATTGCCCACAGGCAGATTGATGAAACTGGACCACTAAAGTTCCGTGAGACATAAAAAAAACGAACCTTCACTTAATGCTTCTCCTTTAAAATGATGCACATTGGTGTAACTTTGTACTCCATGCAGGGAGCAAAATTCTGGAACATTTTCATTACAAAGATAAGATACGCTCAAGACCATCTGTAATTCATGCTGGCAGTAAGGACCAGGCTGTTCCCTAATAGAGGACCTCACTTGAAGCACAGTCATTCACTCCTGTATGGGCGTACAGAAATAAGTCTCACTCATTTTTTCTCGACTCCATGGTAAAGCACACCAGGAACATTGCAACACAATCATTGCACCCCTCTGTTAAACATATGTGAAAATAAAACCTCACCTACCTACTGTAAAACACATTCTACAAACCAAACTCAACAATGGGATGTATATAAGCGTCTCTATCTCTGAGTCTTTTTTTGCTTCATTCTACTATTCAGTGTTGCTACATATATATCAGGGCAGGAGCACCATGCTTATTACCGCAGCTGAAACCAATGTTCTTTCCACATAGGCTATTCTATTAACCCAAAATCTCTCAAACAAGACAACCAATGCAAGAACATGCCACCTATCTGCCGAGAATCACCGCGTGTGCGGCTGCCATTAAAATTAGAGGATGTTGTTGCCCGTGTAATGGGGGCTTGGGGGTGGCAATCGAAGAATGTCCACCCCCGGGCGGCTTCGGGCATGGTATTGCCCAGACCGAGCGCGCGCCTGCTTTAGAACGCGGCGGTTTTGAAATGCCGCGTTCTAATTAGTGCCAGTTGGGGGTCCTAGGTTAAGGTAGGAGGCAGCGCGGTAGTTTTTGTGCCTCAGAGCTTGCCTTTACTGTAAATTGAATTGTGTATTTAACAATGGTTTTCGGAGCTTGATTTGTTTTAGTACTTCAATTAGGTGTTTTAACTTGCTAAGTAGAGTGTGCCATCTAGTGGTTAAAAAGCGTTTTTGTGATGAAAATAGTGAAAGTATCTTTAGCATTAAGATAAAATGCTTTACAAACGACAATTAATGAAACATTTCTGGTTTTGGTTTATGATGAGCCTTTCAATTTTTAGCGTGAATGGAAAATACGATATGTATTGTGCTTATTTTGGGTTTTCTAAGAGCTTGTGAATGTATTTTTGACATAGTATTACGACATGGCCGCTCTCCCTCATCGCCACGCCCTCAGCTGACCAGTGAAAGCTGCCGGATTTCTCCCTCTACGTGGGACAACACTCGCACATACCTGGGCAGTACGTGGACCTGCTGGACGGCGTTTGGATCGCCATTGCCTTTGCCTCTGACCTCACGCCTCGCGGAACCCGCTTCGCGGGTCCCGCTTCGTCAAGGGGCGCCTGGAACTTGGGAGCTGCCGCTGTTGGGACAGACCAGGGCTAAGGGCTGTGAGGGCTGCGAGCAGGAGGGGCTGGACTCAGTTTCCCAAGAGTCACAGCTCAGCTCCGCCCGCAACACCTGGGCCGCTCTCCCTCATCGCCACGCCCTCAGCTGACCAGTGAAAGCTGCCGGATTTCTCCCTCTACGTGGGACAACACTCGCACATACCTGGGCAGTACGTGGACCTGCTGGACGGCGTTTGGATCGCCATTGCCTTTGCCTCTGACCTCACGCCTCGCGGAACCCGCTCCGCGGGTCCCGCTTCGTCAAGGGGCGCCTGGAACTTGGGAGCTGCCGCTGTTGGGACAGACCAGGGCTAAGGGCTGTGAGGGCTGCGAGCAGGAGGGACTGGACTCAGTTTCCCAAGAGTCACAGCTCAGCTCCGCCCGCAACACCTGGGCCGCTCTCCCTCATTGCCACGCCCTTACCCATTACCCAATTATATCCTAGGCCATAAGTAAGAGCACAAACACCGCTGCGCGGGAGCGCGCGGGAGCGTCCCGGGACAAGGGCGGGACCGTCTTTGGCCGTCAGTGGCCGAAGGAGGCTGGGCTGGGCCCTCTCTCTTGATCCCCCTTTGTGTTACAATTAAGGCAATGCCTTCGCCCCCACCACGGGAAACCCCCTCAAGGGATGGCGCCTCCAGCTCTGGGACTTTGGATAATTACTTTAAACCAACTAAAGGAGAAGCGGTCAAGGAAAGCTCGCTTGAGAAGCGTAGGGTGGAGCGCAGGCGCTCCATTGAATCTATGAAAACCAGGCCCCTGACCGATATCATTCCTTATCCCACCACTCAAGAGGAAGGCACTCCACCCAGCAGTCTGATTAAATCGACACTCGAGGACTTCCCCGTCTTACTAAGGGAAATTCCTTCTACTCCAGGGATAGCGCTTGGAAAAAACACAGAGCCAGCCCCTCCCGAGTTCTCCCATACCCCTATTAACCTGGTAACTCAAACCCCACCTACGCAATTGGCTAATAAGAGCAAGTCCAAATTAAATGTAGTGGCGGAGTTACATAGGCCCCCACCCAGTAAACGTGCTCGGAAAACAGTGAGGGGGCGGGGGATATCCAAAATATCACATCTTGACTTTGGCAAGAAACGCACTAACACCGCTCTATCGGGGAAGCCTACGGAGATAGTGCCTACCATTACACCGCCCACGCCCCCAAACCCCAGTATAACGGCCACCACTAAAGAACCAGAGGTAATTTCTTCAAACTTAAACCTCCCACTCTCTGCCAAAGGGAGCATTGAATTCCTACTCCGCTCCCTTTTGCAGCCCATTACCGACAGCTTAAAAAAAGTCGAGATCAGGCTCACCCTACTAGAAACTTCTTTTACCACTTTGAACACTCTAGTAAGCAAGCAGACAAAGCTAGTGGGAACCCATTTCTTTGCTGGGGATCCTTCCAAAGCAGAAGCTGCAACTAATGCCAATAAAGCCCCCCCCAGAAACCCACCGCCTGCCCCCCCTCTGCAACCCCTTATGGCCATCCAACTCCAGGCACGGCACAATAATCAAAGTAACAGACCTACCCAACCCGTGGACCTAGCCTCCCATAGCTCTCAAATAGAGTCCTCTGGAATACATCAAGATCAGGTTAACGCCCCCCCATCCACGCCCATTTGCCCAACTCCCAGACCACGAAGGCCAGACCTCCCGCCTGAAGCTAATAGATTAATGGTGGTCTTAGCTGGTGCCCCCCACTTAAGATCAGGGGAAAATGAGGACTACCAATCCCTTAAGAAAAAGGTAATCAAATGGCTTAACTGGAACCGACCCTTGCCATCCCATTTTAATAACGAAATCATCATGGTGAGAAGGGTTCCATGGCTAGGGAAGACCAGGAAAACCATAGTGGGGGACTGTATTATGGTAACCTTTAAGGATCCGGGAACGGTACGACACATTTGTGGAGGAATGAACCGATCCCTTGATTCCACCATACAGACCCTCCCAGTATCTTTTTTCTTCCCCCCGATTCCCAGGCACCAGGTCCCAACACACGATGACTGGACAAGGGTGGAACACAGACGTAAACACAAAGGCTTTCTACAACGCCCGTACTTCCAACCGCCTGAAACACCTTTTTGCGATTCTAATCGCTTTAACTGCCTGAACGGTTTGGATGGGGTCGACTGACTTACCGTCTGTAAGACAGTGCCAGGGGTATCGGGCACCCCCGCTGTGTCCTCCGGTCCAATTTCTGGCCCCCTGAATGATCCAGCTGCTTCAGACCATGGTAGAACCGAATCTTTTCACCAAGCCACTGATGGGGTAGTTGTTGCTGAGGGGATAACTATGGTTCCTTTCCTTGTGGGCAATGGTGCGCCAAGACCGCCGGTGCCACATGCATCTTCTGCTGCTCCTATTATAGGTCCCGCATTTGAAGTGGGGCATGGACTCACCTCCTCCAACCCTCATGGTATGGCATCTGCCACCTCCGAACATTTGAAGATAATTTCCTGGAACATCGCGGGATTAGCTAACAAACTGGAAGACCCGGCTTGGGCAAAGTACATAGAAACTGGTGACATATGCATGTTCCAGGAAACCTGGGCCAGAGAGGACTATGGACATCAAGGCTATTCGTCATTTTTCATCCCAGCAAGGTGGGAAGGCAAAGGCCGCCCATCAGGGGGCCTTACGACGTGGGTTGCTGCGCACCTGGGCTGTGTGGCCACACGGCTCCCATTCAACTCTGATGACATCCTCGCGGTCTTATTAACATGGCCAAACAAAGCTAACCTCCTGCTGGTCAACATCTATTCCAGGCCGATGGGAATGGCAAAAGAATCATCGACCTTTGATGAACTCTCGAACTTCTTATCTGAACTGTCGATTGATTCATATTATGTGGTGGGTGGGGACTTTAACTCTCACTTTGAGCCACTCCCCGGCCTCCAGGAAGGGTTCTTATCAGAAGAAGAAGTTAGGTGGGCAGTACCATGGGTTGATGTGCCATCTCCGAAAGCTTGGACCCCACTGGCAATGCAAATCACTGCCCTTACATTAAGGTTTGGACTTAGAGCGTGTAATGGGCGAATTAAATCCGATATACCTGGAAAAAATACTTACAATCGGCGGGGAAGAGAGTCTCATTTGGACTATGTCCTGGTCCAATTGGCGAGATGGTCAACAATACAGGACTTCAGGGTAATAGACAGGTTGGACAGTGACCACAATGCCCTCGAGTTAGACCTTGCTCATCCAGCACCTCAGGCCCTAGTGACCCATGAGGAAGGGAAACGCCCCACGCTCCTCATAGATAACAGTAGGAGAAGAATTAGGTGGGAGCATATGGTCACAAGCAAGGATAAACTCCCACTGCTTTATGCAGAGATTATTCCCATCCTGGAAACTGTTGGGGATCTTGACAGTGTGCCAAATAAAATAGATATAAGGAGTAAACTGTTTGTTGCCCATGAGGAACTTATAAAAGTTGCGGCACCCCACTTTACTCGTAACATACGAAAGCATAGGGAGAGGTGCCAAGGTAAAACACAATGGTATAATGTAGCCTGTAGACGGGCCAAAACAGAACTCCTTGGAGCAATTAAGGAGGGCACAGGAGGGGAACGCCTTAAGCAACGCAGGCAAGCTTATAAGAAGCTTCTTGCCCAGGCCAAAATAGAATGGGAGGAAAATCTATGGGAAGAACTTACAAAGGCCCTAGCAATTCAAGATCAACGCCTGTTCTGGAGAATTGTGAATGGGGGATCAGGGAGTCTACACTCGGCAGTGGAGCCTAACATAGCTCCTGGAGTGTGGCAGGCCCACTTCCAGTCCCTATATAGCGCTGAGTCTGGAGAACTCCCTGCGCCAATCGAACCGGAGAGGCTGGGCCCTCAGGCGGATCCAATAACACTGAGTGAGGTCACTGCTGCTATTTCAGGCCTGGCTTCGGGGAAGGCGCCTGGACTGGATGGGCTACCGGGAGACCTGTTCAAGCAGGAGCCCACCGTCTGGGCGCCTTACCTCGCTGCTCTTTTTAACGGTATCCTCGGTGGGATGGAAATCCCTAGCACTTGGCTGGGGGCTGAGGTGGTCCCGATTTTCAAAAAGGGATCCCCCCTCCTCCCAGCCAACTACAGACCGATTAGTCTGATAGACGTAGCGCAGAAGCTGTTCGGCAGGGTTCTCCTGAATAGGCTCCAGGACTGGATAGAGGAGGTGGGCGCCCTCAGTCCCTATCAGGCAGGATTTAGGAAAGGGGTATCGACTGTGGACCCGGTTTTTAGATTGAATCTGGTCTATTGGAGGACAGTGAGGTTCGAGGGCGGTAGTTTGTACACGATTTTCGTGGACCTACGGGCCGCCTTCGACCTCGTGCCCAGGGGAAAACTTTGGATTATCTTGGCAGGGATGGGCGTACCACCAGATATTTTATTGACCTTGCAGAGGTTGCATCATAACAATTATGCCCAGGTGAGGTGTGGGAGGTCGGGGGAACTGACTGACAGATTCCCCGTTGGCAGAGGGGTAAGACAGGGCTGTGTGCTGGCGCCGACCCTGTTTTGCCTCTTTGTCAACGGGGTAATCGCCCATCTTAACGCCACCGACTACACAGATGCCCCCAAATTAAATGGCAACAGTGTGCCCGCAATAATGTTCGCGGACGACACATTGTTAATATCTAAAACACCCATGGGCATCCAAAGGATACTCGATGCCTTTGTGGCCTTCTGCCAGGATAGAGGGTTGGAAATCAACGCCACAAAAACCAAATATATGGTATTGAATCCGAGCCCCAAACAGCGCCCGAATCCCCAACTGGGAGCAGTGCGGCTGGAAAGAGTAGCCACGTTTGAATATCTCGGCGTGACGCTCAACGAAAATATGACCTGGGGGACCCATCAGAGCAGGGCTAACCTTAAATTAGTGCAAATTACCGGGGGTATATCCCGGATGATGATTGGTTCGACCTACCGCCCACTGGGGGCCTTAATTCAGATATATAAAGCCCAGGCCAGGGGGGCGATCTTGTACGGGGCTGAATTGTGGGGCCACATTCCATGTCGGAACCTGTCTTCCACGGAAAATAGGTTTATAAGACAAATAACCGCACTTCCCCCTAGCACTCCACTTCTTCCTCTGAGGCTTGATCTAGGGCTACGGCCACTTGCCGACGAGATAAGTCTAAGACCCATTGCCTTCTGGCGCAGGCTATGGAGCGGCGATGATCTCGCCGACTATAGGGCGGAATTGGCCGAACTATTAAAGCACCCCAAGGCGCTCAGTATTCCCTGGGTCAAAAACATCCAGTCAATTTGCACCGATCTGGGGCTCCCTGAATTGTGGACCGAACCAGCGAATGTAGCACCAGGAATCTCTAAGAGATCCCTGGCGAATCTGTATCACGAACACAAAAGGGCAAGGGCCTTAGCTACCCAGACAGAGGGGTCCCTCTCTTCCATATTCCTGCAAACTAAGGATCTCTACAGACTTGAGAAGGCTTTCGATCCCATATATCCCATACTCACTAGAAAGTTATTTCTCCAGTGGAGATACAGTACATTGCCTTTTCGGTCCTTTTCAAGCAGTCCCTACCACCAAATACTGTCCTCTTTGCGTTGATAAAGAGGAAAATGATTTGCATGTGATCTTTTTCTGCCCAGCCTACAAGGCAGCCAGAAAGCATTGGCTGCTTCCCTTGATTAAGAATTTGGGTGGCAGGGAATATACATCTATGTACAGGATTTTAAAATCCGATGTTTCTGGCCCAACCGTTTTTGCACTTTCCAAATTCTTTACGAATGTTTGGTATACGCGTATTCGTCTTTTAAAAAAGGCTGGGTAGATTTTAGAATCACTTCAATTCTTAATAACTGTTTTTATTGTCTGTGTTGATCTTAAAATCATGTATTGATGTTTTAACAAATCTGACAGAATTCATGTGATTTTTTTGTATGTGCACCTTTTATGACCAAATGGTCGAAATAAAGATTGAAATAATAATAATTACGACAATTGGTTCTAAGACATGTAATGAAATATTTTGTAATTTACATATGGGGTGTAGGGAGGGGTTTTACGTCTATCATGCAGTGGTCCTCTTGACAATAAGGAATATGTGTTATTCCTGAGCGCCTTTGTTTTTGGTGCCGTGTTGTTGGTTTTTGTAGCGTTTCTTGTTGTTCGTTTATTTAAAATTAAGGCTGAGTCCTCGCTGCTGTGGGGGTATTTTGTGCTGCTTTGTTACGCAGGGTAGAATGGTTTATTTCCTAGTCGTGGCTGTGTCAGGTTTGACAGGATATGTTTAAAAAAAAAAAAAAAAAAGGGGAAATGGCGCTACCTGTGGGGATTTAACTTATGGCTTATTTGATGTTGTTCAGGTCACTGCTTTATTAAGTTAAACTACTAAATATGATATTTCCTATTATTCCCCCCCCCCCCCCCCCCTTCAGTGAATTCTATCAGTCAGGGTTAATGGTGAGCATAAAGAGCAGGGAAGTGGATGTGGGTTAGCAGTGAGGGTACAGAAAATTGCTATTTCATCCGAGTTCTGCGAGTTATAGCGTCTTGCAGGCCAACCATAATACGAGCCTGCAAAAGGGCATCAGGTGCAGAAATACTCCTTGAACAGGTATCAAGCGTCCTGTTCTCTTCAGGTATCAAGCGTCCTGTTTCGTTTTCAGGTATCAAGCGTCCTGTTTGTTTTCCTTCCACATGTCTGCGAGTTCTAGTGTCTTGCAGGCCAACCATAAGACAAGTCTGCAAAAGGGCATCAGGTGCAGAAATACTCTTTTGAATAGGTATCAAGCGTCCTGTTTACCTACTCGTCAGCAAAAGGAAAATATCGGAGCGGGTTTTTCTGATGCCTTCGTCCACTCACAAAAATGCAGTTAAAAAAGCGGGAATCTGCTGACAATTTGATGGTGGTGTGGGCGATGGATTTCAACCAGCCTGTAGTGGGGCTCGTCAAGGGATATCATGCTATTGGTGATGATGAATTATCTGAGTTGGGAGAGGGTGGGAGTGCTAGTGATGAAGATTTGGTTTAATAGTCTTTTTTCTCTCTCAAAATAGGGGAGGGTTGGGGGGGGGGGTGGATTCACTAACAAGATTTTTTCCGAGTAATATTTTGCAGATACAAGAATCTGAAGGGATTTGGAGGAGTTGGAGCGTTTTTCCAAGGCATTTGGTGCGCCAGCAAGAAAAGCTTTCAACATCAAGAAAGCCCAGTAAAGCAGGTGAGCCGCTGATTGATATTCATTACTCAAAAAGTTTCTAGGAAACATAAAGCACCTGGAGTTGCTGGTAAGCCCGCGGAGGCTAGGTTTTGTTGCCAAAATGAGGTACTTCCACTGTTACAGAATCTAATTTTGTGAATTTACTAAGGAGAAGGATAGTAAGGACAAGAGTCATAGGTATTAAAAGTTTTCCATATACGTGGATGTCGATACTCTTGGGGTTATGTCTTGACAAGCATACCAAAAGACAAGATTTGGGAGGGAGAGTTTGTGGTGGCGTTTCATTTTATTGTACAGGGAGATTCAATCCAAAGAAGGCTCTAGAGAGGAGGCTGGGGAGTTTCCTTAAAGACCCAGGGTTCCCATTAATATGGATTTTTGGACCACAAATTTTCTGTTTTTTGCAAGTGTTTCACAGTGTAAGATTTCCAGAGTGTTCAATCTCAATTTTAAATACTTGGATACGATTAGAAAGGCTCAGTCAAGATTTGGTTATTTTTTGCCCGGCTACATTATGACAAGATTTTTTAGCCCGTCTAGCCCTAGTTACAGAGAAGCCTTGGGGGTGACGTGGATTACAAATAATGGGTGCAATAGATGCATCTCTCGGAGACCTTTCCCAACGATGCATACTGCTAGTGGGCTTGATATTGCTCCCCACCCAAAGAGGGGCGGGCACTTCGGCAAAATCTTATGATTTCGCTACAGGAGTCTGCTGTAATTCTAACCGGTTTTATGTCAGAAGGATCCATGTGAATATAGCCATGAATGTTTCAAATGTGGTCAACACCCCCTTTTTTGCAAGGTTTTTAGTGAACAAAGATCCGGTTTTCCTACTAGTCCAGGTAGAGGGATGGGTGCCCCATTACAGCCTTACGTCAAAAAGCAATTAAGTTTGTAATGTTTACTTACTGTAGATCAACCAGCAGCAATGGCTTTGGTGAGTCAGTGGTGTTAGCTTTATATCGTAGGTCAGGCAGTAGGCTTATATTTCTATATAATGCAGTGGTATTGTCTTTATGCTGTAGTATAGTCAGTGACGCCTTTGAATTGTAGTTAACATTAACATGGGCATTTTTTACTGTTCAGTCCATCAACACTTTATTTCTTCATGCTTTGTTAATAGCTTCAATTCTTAATCTAAACTACAAAAAAAGAAAAAGCTTCGAATTTAGAGTGGGGGCGTTTTTTAAAAGAAGGTTTTCAGCTCAAATTATTAAGGGCCTAGACACAGCAGGTTTGCTCTAAATTTTAAATCTGCCGAACAGTTCCCACAGGTCATAACTCATAATCCACTGTGAAATTGCAGAGCGTAGGTTGGTTGGCTGCCCCTCCCCCCCCCTTTTCTTTTCTTGGCCTCTTCACAACCTTATCAATTCTCCTTTGGAAATGGTTCCTAGACAGACTTAAGGAGATTTTCACTTGATATAACATTTTCCTGACTACAAGTTTTTGTCTGTCAACTATTTTATCACCAAGGTTGACACGGTGGTGCAGTTTGTTTTAGTGGAGGTAGGTTTTGGTCTGGTAAGAAGGCCGGCTCAAGAGCGGAGTTAGCCAAAATGTAACATTAGATCTGCTTTTACGTTACTTCCAGTTCATCCACAAAACTTTGAATTCCTTGACATACACTTTCAAGGACATTTCTTTGTCAATAAAATGTTTGCACACGGGTTGTGCAGTCCCTAGTCAGCTTTTCGGAGATTTAAGCTCTTTTTCTGCAAGGGATTTTCTCATTCCGGTCATCTCATTCATAAGTGTTCCTTTTATATGGATAATTTTCTTTTTGTTCGATCACAAAGATCACAAAAGTGGGTCAAGGCACCCCATTTCTTTTAATCTTTAATGCAAGAGTTAGGCGGGCCTCAGGCTAAAGAGAAGTCAAAGTATCTTCTACATGCCTCATATTTTTTCGGTATGTAGTTTATTGCAGTGAAAATTGAGGTAAGGTGACCAGTTACTAAAGTGCAGGGAATTGCGCACTTGCTGATACCTGCCAGGATGTCACCAAACTTACTCTTTTTGGAATACAGCGGTTACTAGGTCACCTCAATTTTGCTCGCAGGGTACTAAATGCCGGGAGATCTTTATGTTAACGGTTGGGTGTTGCTATGGCTGCCATTTCTTTTCCTCATCGCAGGCTTAGAACGTCTCTGGGCGAACGTGTTGTATGGTTAGTAAAATTAATAAATACATTTAAAAAAAAAAATGAAAAAATGATGAAGCGCTAGAAGGTATTGGCTTTGGGTTTTTAGGCCGGAAAAGGTGCGTGGATTAATGAGAATCGCAGTATTTTCATTTTTGAATTCTTTCTTTGATCACAGTGTTGACAGTTTTGAGTAAGTATTTGGCAGCAAATCGGTGCCTTTCATATCCACAGCAAACTGTAAGTGGATCTGGTAACTGGTAAGAAGGCAAAGCAAAACGTCTGCTTGACTTGTTGCAGAGATTCATGCTGTGTGCTGTGTCATTCTGTGTTGCGTGCTTTTAATATAAAGTTTACAGTTCAGCATATATCTGGTGTTAGATCTGGGGGTCTCTAGTTGGCAGAGGTATTCACCTTAGACCAAATAGGGACCCTTGCTTCTAGTCAGGGTACAAGGACACACACAGTAGATAACCCCTGCTCACCCTCTAGGTAGCTTGGCTCGAGCAGACAGGCTTATCCCCAAGGCAGTGTGTAAGGTATTTGCACGTAGACACCACAATGATCCCCCCTCCGCACACCACAAACTTAGACCACACAGGTGAGTTATATCAAAAATAATATATCTTTATCTAGTTTCCGCAGTTGAAATCAAGCATCACGGGTTTACACAATATTCACTTTCTTGGTTGGTCGGGATCGTAAGACGATAGTCTCTAGTCTCTTGTGTGATTCGATACTCACTGAGAACGAATCAGTTTGTAGGCTCTTGATGTTTAGGCAGCTACGTTGCTCCGGCGGTGTCGCTGCACTCGTTGTACAAGCGCTCCTCGGGCTGTTCGGTGCAAGGATCCCACAACTCCCTCGACGAGCCCCCAGTGACGATGTCGACGTCACCGGAGTCAGCCACACACAGCGCGGCTTCGTAGAGCAGGGAAATACGACTCTCGATCTGCGTCAGGCCTCCGGGTCGCGGCAAGGCACGTGCCGATGAGCACGTCGATCTTCTTGATGCGGCAACCGGTGTCAGGCCCGGATCGGTGCGGTACTCTCCAGCAAGGCAGAGAGCAGCCAGCCCACCTCACAGGCAGATGTTGAGAAGCTTGGTAGAACAGTCCACGGTCCCTGCGGCACACAGCAGCGCAGGTGGGACACAGCAGAATCTTGGGTTCTTGGCAACCTTTCTATCCCTGGGTTGCGGAACAGGAGGCCAGCTCTTCTCAGGCCCTTGGAGATTCAGTTGAAGACACAGCACACAGCAAAGTCTTGTTTGGTCAAGTGGATAGGGTCAGCACACAGCAAGACCCCTTCTCCTCCTCAGCTTCAGTTGTACAGCAGAACAGGTCAGCCTTTAGAGCACACAGCACGGCAATCTTCCTTTAGTTCTTCAGCGGTCCGTCTTTCAGCAGAGGTTCCTCTCGATGGTCGAATCTAAAAATCTGTTGTCAGGGGTCGTATACTTATACCCCTAAAAGTCTTTGAAGTCTTTGTGCAAGTGGGTCCTGAGCCCGGTCTGATCCAGTTCTGGGTGTTGCTGGAGCACTTTGTTTTCCTGGCCTCTACATTCTTTTCAGAGCGAGGGGCAGAGTCGTCAGCCGCCCAGCAGGAGGTGGAGCCAGCAGAGTGGCAGGCAGGCACAGCCCTATTCAATCCCAGGTGCTATCTCCTCCCTCCACTCTCCTTGTAAAGGTCACCATTCAGCAGAGGGCTGACTCAGCCAACCCCCCGGGGGATCCCCAGCCCCTGTCACTCTCAAACCAGACAGTCAATCCACCAGCACGCCCAGGCACACAGAAGGGTCAGACAAGAGAACAGCTACTCTCTAAAAAGTACTATTCTCCAACTCAGGATTTAAAAACAACCTCTCCTAAAAGATGTGTTATTAAATGCTGAGCTCAGGGATATCAAACACTCATGTCTTATCTTGTTCCTATGGGAAGATAGGCGGATAGCCATTGGCACCCGCCTCCCCCATGTTAGCCTATGGAACAAGATAACCTTGCAGCAGTGAACACACAAAATGGCCGGTGTTCACTACCAGAACATGTTACCTGCACTAGTACATGCTCTACCTTCTACATACACTGCACCCTGCCCAGGGGGGTACCTTGGGCCTTCCATAGGGATGACTGACGTGTACGAAAAGGGAAGGGTTAGGCCCGGCCAGTGTGGACACTGGCCAGGAGGACATGGCAGTCCGTGGACTGCAGGCAGGCCTGCGGCGGCAGGCCTGAGACACTGTTTTTAGAGCTACACAGGTGGGTGGCGCAATCAGCGCTGCAGACCCACTAGTAGCATCTGTCATCACCAGCCCTGGCACACACAGTGCACTTTACTAGGGACTTCATGGTGATACAGATATGCCAATCAGGTATATCCAATCAATACGATATTTTACACAGGGAGCACTTACACTCTGGCACTGATTAGCAGTGGCAGAGTGTCCAAAGCATCTAAATCAGCAAAACGCAATCCATCACAGCATCAAAAATCCAGGTAGCAGAGGCAAAAGATAGGGGAAAAACCCACGCAAAGGATGTCAGGTCTAACACGTGTCCCCTCCAGCTGAAAGTGGGGAGAACTACCCATCCTCTTGGGAGTTCTCATCGCTAAGGCGGAAAAACCTGGACAGACCATCAGCATTGGCGTGCTCTGTACCGGGACGGTGTTCCACCGTAAAGTCCATTCCCTGTAGGGAGATGGACCACCTCAACAGTTTTGGATTTTCGCCCCTCATCTGCATTAACCATCTGAGGGGCCTGTGGTCGGTCTGAACACGGAAGTGAGTCCCAAACAGGTAGGGCCTCAGCTTCTTCAGGGCCCAGACCACAGCAAATGCTTCCCTTTCAATAGCACTCCACCTCTGTTCCCTGGGAAGTAGCCTTCTACTAATGAAAGCTACGGGTTGGTCCCCGCCCTTGTCGTCCATCTGTGAGAGTACTGCTCCCACACCCTGCTCTGAAGCGTCTGTTTGCACTACGAACTCACTCAAAGTCAGGCGCCTTAAGCACCGGTGCTGTGCACATTGCCGTTTTCAGGGCATCAAAAGCAGTTTGACAGGCCTCTGTCCAATTCACTTTCCTGGGCTGATTTCTAGAGGTTAGCTCCGTCAAGGGGGCAACAATGGTGCCGTATCCCTTGATGAACCGTCTGTAATACCCGGTGAGTCCTAGAAAGGCTCTCACCTCTGTCTGCGTCTTGGGGGGTTCCCAAGCCAGAATGGTATCGATCTTCGCCTGGAGGGGCGCCACCTGGCCGCTCCCCACCTGGTGTCCCAAATACACCACCGATCCCTGCCCTATCTGGCACTTACTGGCCTTGATAGTGAGGCCTGCCTTCTGCAGCGCCCTCAACACTTCACAGAGGTGTTGCAAGTGTTCCTCCCAAGTGGAGCTGAACACAGCAATGTCATCCAGGTACGCGGCGCTGAATTGCTCCAGCCCGGTCAGTACCCGGTTGACCAGTCTCTGGAAGGTGGCAGGGGCATTTTTCAATCCAAAGGGCATGACGCGAAACTGGAAGTGCCCCTCTGGCGTGGAAAATGCCGACCTCTCCTTTGCCCCTTCAGTTAAGGCAATCTGCCAGTACCCCGAAGTCAAATCGAAGGTGCTGAGGTACCTGGCAGCTCCCAACCGATCCACGAGCTCATCAGCTCTGGGGATGGGGTGCGCGTCAGTCTTGGTGACCGCATTGAGCCCGCGGTAGTCCACGCAAAACCGAAGTTCTGACGGGCCACCGGGTGTAGCAGATTTCTTGGGAACGAGGACCACTGGGCTAGCCCAGGGACTGCTAGAGGGCTCAATTACCCCTAACGCCAACATCTTGGAAACTTCTTCCTTGATGCTGGCCCTGACCTTGTCAGCTACTCTGTAAAACTTCTGTTTCACAGGCAGGCTATCTCCAGTGTCCACATCATGGACGCACCAATTGGTGACACCTGGGGTCAGGGAGAACAGGGAGGCAAACTGACCCAACACCTGGCGACAGTCTCTCTGCTGCTCTGGGGTCAGGGTGGGCGAGAGGACCACACCATCCACTGACCCGTCTTGCTCCTTGGTTGCCAGGAGGTCAGGGAGAGGATCACTATCCTCCTCCCCACCGTCGTCTGTAGCCATGAGCATCGTCACTTCAGACCTCTCGAAGTGGGGTTTGAGGCGGTTCACATGCAAGACTCTAAGGGGCTGCCTAGGAGTCTTCATGTTGATCAGGTAGGTCACCTCACTCTTGCGCTCTACCACCTCCTACGGCCCGGTCCACTTGTCACGGAGCGCACAAGGCTCCACCGGCGCCATTACCCACACTTTCTGCCCAGAATGAAATTCTACCAGAGTGGTATTCTGGTCGTACCATCTTTTCATCTCCTCCTGGCTGGCTTCTAGGTTCTCCTGAGCGAGCTTCTTGAAGCGCTGCGTTTGGTTGCGGATGGCCAGCACATAGCTGAACACATCCAGGGGGGTTTTCCCACGGGATTTCTCCCACCCCTCCTTCACCAGTGTGAGAGGTCCTCTAACAGGGTGGCCATACAGCAGTTCAAAGGGGCTGAACCCTAAGGACTTCTAAGGCACCTCCCTGTAGGCGAACAACAGGCATGGTAACAAGACGTCCCACTTCCGTCTCATGGGCTCCGCTAGGCCCATAATCATACCTTTCAGGGTGCGGTTGAACCTTTCAACCAACCCATTTCCTTGAGGGTGGTAAGGAGTGGTGAACTTATAAGTTACTCCACACTCCTCCCACAGAGACTTCATATACCTAGAGATGAAGTTGGTACCCCGGTCGGAGACCACCTCTCGGGGGAACCCCACACGGGAAAAGATCCCCATCAATGCACGGCCCACCACGGGTGCTGTGATTGTCCTGAGAGGGACTGCTTCCGGGTACCGAGTGGCGTGATCCACCAAGACCAGGATAAACCTGTTGCCTAAGGCGGTCTTGGGATCCAGGGGCCCTACGATATCAATGCCCACCCGCTCGAAAGGGGTGCTCACTACAGGAAACGGCTGGAGGGGCGCCACGCACTTCCCTCCGCTCTTACCACTGGCTTGACATGTTTGGCAAGACTTACAAAAGGTAAAGACGTGCTTCTTCATCTGGGGACAGTAGAAGTGGGTGACAAGCCTGTGATAGGTCTTGTCTTGCCCCAGATGTCCTGCGAGAGGCACGTCGTGAGCCAGACCCAGTAAGAAGTTCCTGAAGCACTCGGGTACCACCAGCACACGGGCTGCACCGGGCTCAGCGAACTTAGGCTCACTATACAGTAAGTCATCCTCCCAGTAAATCAAATGTTCCTTGGACCCTAGGCCTGCTGCCTGGTCTGCAGCCTGCTGCCGCACACCGATGAGAGAAGAGCACTCCTTCTGAGCCTGGCAGAATTCCTCCCTGGAGGGGCCACCCTCTTGCTGCCAATGGGTCAGCTCAGGCAACTCCCCCAGTTCGGCCACCTGCTCCCCTGTAGGTTCCAGGGCATCCCCCTCAGGTTCTGCTTCCTCCTGGACCGTGGGAACAGTGGGGGCCGGTTTCCCGCGCCCTCTGCCCCTTCCTCTCCTGGCAGGTTCCTGGGCCATTGTTCCGGGCTCCAGTTCTACTAATCCACCCTTACTGGCTGTCATGGCACGTGTGGATACACAGATCCACGCTGGCAGTCCTAACATCTCCAAGTGAGTTCTGTGCTCTACGTCCTTCCATGGAGAACTCTCCAGGTCGTTACCCAACAGACAATCTACCGGCAAGGCATCACTGACACAGACTTCCAAGGTACCAGAGACTCCCCCCATGTAAAGGGAACACGCGCCATCTTGCAGAGGCGAACTGAAGTGTCAGTTGCCACTACGGGGCGGAGCACATTGGGAATGACTTGCTCTTCAGACACCCACTGACACCTAACAGATGTCACACTAGCCCCGGTGTCTCTCAGAGCCTCTATCTCCCTCCCATTGATGGTCACCTTTTGCCCGTATTTCTTAGTGTTAGCGGGTATCAAGGTATCCTGGACCATCTCTTGGTCTCCTAAAGAGACAAGGGTCATCATAGCTAATCCCTCTTCCCCACTGGAAATCAAATCCCCTCCCAAAGCTACACTAGCTAACCCTGGGACTGGAGCAGCAGCTGGTGCTGGGGGTTTCTTGGGACATTTAGGGGCGATGTGCCCCACTTCCCTACAAGCATAGCAAGTAGGCGGTGGTCTGTTGGCCTTAGGGGGCCAAGACCTCTTAGGCTTGGGGGCTTGGGACTCCTTCTCCTGGGAACTGTTTTGGGGCCCTTTAGAGAACTCCTTGCTGTTACCCTTGTCCTCCCCACCTTTCTGCTGGGGACCCTGTCCACCCTTGGCTGGCATACTTACCACCCCTTTGTTGACCCTGGTACTAGTCCAGCGGTCTGCCTCTTTAGCAAGCTCACTGGGATCAGTTAACTTGCTGTCTAAAAGATGCTGGCGCAGCTCTGGAACACATAGACTACTCAAGTGCTCCCAACTAATCAAGTGACACAACCCCACATAATCAGTAACTTTGCTGCCCTTTATCCAACCTTCCAGTGCACGCGTGTACATACTCACACACTCCACCCAAGTACTTGAATCAAGTTTCTTGAAGTTCCTAAACTTCTGGCGGTACTGTTCTGGTGTAAGCCCATACCTGAGGCATAAGGCCTCCTTCATAGTGGGGTAGGTTAAGGTCCCTGCTGCTTCTAAGGGTGCTAAGACATCCCTCCCAGAGGCCTCAAAATGCTTCCACAAACCTGCTCCCCAACTCTTCTCAGGCACTTCATTCATCTTCAAGGCAAGCTCATAGGATCTAAACCATGCATAGATATCCTCACCCCTCTGATAATTCTGCACCAAATCTTTCGGTATGTATACTTTACCCGCATGTACTGGTTGTGCGCTGCCACCATTCGGACTGGACGCCACTTGTTTGGCTTTAATGTCCAGCTCCCTCATGCTCAACTCATGAGCCAACTGGAGTTTCTTCTCTTCCAAAGCGAGAGCATTCCTCCTCTCCTCCGCCTCTTTCTCACTGTCAAGGCGCAGTTTCCTTTCTTCCGCTTGAGCTTTGAGTTTAAAAAGTTCAATCTCATGGGCCCTAACCCTCTGGTTTTCCTCCAGCTCCTCTGGAGAGAGGCTCCTACTGGAATGGGCGCTGCCAGCCCTAGACGCTGGCCTATTCACTGGCAGATCATCGGATCCAAATCCGTGCACCGGTGTGCCATCCCCTTCAGTAGTTTCCTCGGTTGCGCCATTCTTGGCCTCCCACCAGGCCCTTAGAGCTTTCTGTAGCTCCGTCTTGTTGGCGCCGCCCTTCTCTGGGCATCCAAGCTGCTTGCAGAATTGCTTTAGTTGATCCTTCTTGTACGTGAGCAACTTTTCCACTTCGAATTGCAATTCCGACTCCTCACCTACTCCATTCAGAGACATGATGCTTCGTCGATCCTCCAAGAATAGTCTTCGCAAAAAACTTTGTGCGATGCAACTGCTTACTAGATTAGTGATGTACGAAGAATCACTGCAGGTCAAGTGCAAATACTGGTTCTAATCCGCACCGCTGACCACCAATGTTAGATCTGGGGGTCTCTAGTTGGCAGAGGTATTCACCTTAGACCAAATAGGGACCCTTGCTTCTAGTCAGGGTACAAGGACACACACGGTAGATAACCCCTGCTCACCCTCTAGGTAGCTTGGCTCGAGCAGACAGGCTTATCCCCAAGGCAGTGTGTAAGGTATTTGCACGTAGACACCACAATGATCCCCCCTCCGCACACCACAAACTTAGACCACACAGGTGAGTTATATCAAAAATAATATATCTTTATTTAGTTTCCGCAGTTGAAATCAAGCATCACGGGTTTACACAATATTCGCTTTCTTGGTTGGTCGGGATCGTAAGACGATAGTCTCTAGTCTCTTGTATGATTCGATACTCACTGAGAACGAATCAGTTTGTAGGCTCTTGATGTTTAGGCAGCTACGTTGCTCCGGCGGTGTCGCTGCACTCATTGTACAAGCGCTCCTTGGGCTGTTCGGTGCAAGGATCCCACAACTCCCTCGACGAGCCCCCAGTGACGATGTCGACGTCACCGGAGTCAGCCACTCACAGCGCGGCTTTGTAGAGCAGGGAAATACGACTCTCGATCTGCGTCAGGCCTCCGGGTCGCGGCAAGGCACGTGCCGATGAGCACGTCGATCTTCTTGATGCGGCAACCGGTGTCAGGCCCGGATCGGTGCGGTACTCTCCAGCAAGGCAGAGAGCAGCCAGCCCACCTCACAGGCAGATGTTGAGAAGCTTGGTAGAACAGTCCACGGTCCCTGCGGCACACAGCAGCGCAGGTGGGACACAGCAGAGTCTTGGGTTCTTGGCAACCTTTCTATCCCTGGTTTGCGGAACAGGAGGCCAGCTCTTCTCAGGCCCTTGGAGATTCAGTTGAAGACACAGCACACAGCAAAGTCTTGTTTGGTCAAGTGGATAGGGTCAGCACACAGCAAGACCCCTTCTCCTCCTCAGCTTCAGTTGTACAGCAGAACAGGTCAGCCTTTAGAGCACACAGCACGGCAATCTTCCTTTAGTTCTTCAGCGGTCCGTCTTTCAGCAGAGGTTCCTCTCGATGGTCGAATCTAAAAATCTGTTGTCAGGGGTCGTATACTTATACCCCTAAAAGTCTTTGAAGTCTTTGTGCAAGTGGGTCCTGAGCCCGGTCTGATCCAGTTCTGGGTGTTGCTGGAGCACTTTGTTTTCCTGGCCTCTACATTCTTTTCAGAGCGAGGGGCAGAGTCGTCAGCCGCCCAGCAGGAGGTGGAGCCAGCAGAGTGGCAGGCAGGCACAGCCCTATTCAATCCCAGGTGCTATCTCCTCCTTCCACTCTCCTTGTAAAGGTCACCATTCAGCAGAGGGCTGACTCAGCCAACCCCCCGGGGGATCCCCAGCCCCTGTCACTCTCAAACCAGACAGTCAATCCACCAGCACGCCCAGGCACACAGAAGGGTCAGACAAGAGAACAGCTACTCTCTAAAAAGTACTATTCTCCAACTCAGGATTTAAAAACAACCTCTCCTAAAAGATGTGTTATTAAATGCTGAGCTCAGGGATATCAAACACTCATGTCTTATCTTGTTCCTATGGGAAGATAGGCGGATAGCCATTGGCACCCGCCTCCCCCATGTTAGCCTATGGAACAAGATAACCTTGCAGCAGTGAACACACAAAATGGCCGGTGTTCACTACCAGAACATGTTACCTGCACTAGTACATGCTCTACCTTCTACATACACTGCACCCTGCCCAGGGGGGTACCTTGGGCCTTCCATAGGGATGACTGACGTGTACGAAAAGGGAAGGGTTAGGCCCGGCCAGTGTGGACACTGGCCAGGAGGACATGGCAGTCCGTGGACTGCAGGCAGGCCTGCGGCGGCAGGCCTGAGACACTGTTTTTAGAGCTACACAGGTGGGTGGCGCAATCAGCGCTGCAGACCCACTAGTAGCATCTGTCATCACCAGCCCTGGCACACACAGTGCACTTTACTAGGGACTTCATGGTGATACAGATATGCCAATCAGGTATATCCAATCAATACGATATTTTACACAGGGAGCACTTACACTCTGGCACTGATTAGCAGTGGCAGAGTGTCCAAAGCATCTAAACCAGCAAAACGCAATCCATCACAGCATCAAAAATCCAGGTAGCAGAGGCAAAAGATAGGGGAAAAACCCACGCCAAGGATGTCAGGTCTAACACGTGTCCCCTCCAGCTGAAAGTGGGGAGAACTACCCACCCTCTTGGGAGTTCTCATCGCTTAGGCGGAAAAACCTGGACAGACCATCAGCATTGGCGTGCTCTGTACCGGGACGGTGTTCCACCGTAAAGTCCATTCCCTGTAGGGAGATGGACCACCTCAACAGTTTTGGATTTTCGCCCCTCATCTGCATTAACCATCTGAGGGGCCTGTGGTCGGTCTGAACACGGAAGTGAGTCCCAAACAGGTAGGGCCTCAGCTTCTTCAGGGCCCAGACCACAGCAAATGCTTCCCTTTCAATAGCGCTCCACCTCTGTTCCCTGGGAAGTAGCCTTCTACTAATGAAAGCTACGGGTTGGTCCCCGCCCTTGTCGTCCATCTGTGAGAGTACTGCTCCCACACCCTGCTCTGAAGCGTCTGTTTGCACTACGAACTCACTCGAAAAGTCAGGCGCCTTAAGCACCGGTGCTGTGCACATTGCCGTTTTCAGGGCATCAAAAGCAGTTTGACAGGCCTCGGTCCAATTCACTTTCCTGGGCTGATTTCTAGAGGTTAGCTCCGTCAAGGGGGCAACAATGGTGCCGTATCCCTTGATGAACCGTCTGTAATACCCGGTGAGTCCTAGAAAGGCTCCCACCTCTGTCTGCGTCTTGGGGGGTTCCCAAGCCAGAATGGTATCGATCTTCGCCTGGAGGGGCGCCACCTGGCCGCTCCCCACCTGGTGTCCCAAATACACCACCGATCCCTGCCCTATCTGGCACTTACTGGCCTTGATAGTGAGGCCTGCCTTCTGCAGCGCCCTCAACACTTCACAGAGGTGTTGCAAGTGTTCCTCCCAAGTGGAGCTGAACACAGCAATGTCATCCAGGTACGCGGCGCTGAATTGCTCCAGCCCGGTCAGTACCCGGTTGACCAGTCTCTGGAAGGTGGCAGGGGCATTTTTCAATCCAAAGGGCATGACGCGAATCTGGAAGTGCCCCTCTGGCGTGGAAAATGCCGACCTCTCCTTTGCCCCTTCAGTTAAGGCAATCTGCCAGTACCCCGAAGTCAAATCGAAGGTGCTGAGGTACCTGGCAGCTCCCAACCGATCCACAAGCTCATCAGCTCTGGGGATGGGGTGCGCGTCAGTCTTGGTGACCGCATTGAGCCCGCGGTAGTCCACGCAAAACCGAAGTTCTGACGGGCCACCGGGTGTAGCAGATTTCTTGGGAACGAGGACCACTGGGCTAGCCCAGGGACTGCTAGAGGGCTCAATTACCCCTAACGCCAACATCTTGGAAACTTCTTCCTTGATGCTGGCCCTGACCTTGTCAGCTACTCTGTAAAACTTCTGTTTCACAGGCAGGCTATCTCCAGTGTCCACATCATGGACGCACCAATTGGTGACACCTGGGGTCAGGGAGAACAGGGAGGCAAACTGACCCAACACCTGGCGACAGTCTCTCTGCTGCTCTGGGGTCAGGGTGGGCGAGAGGACCACACCATCCACTGACCCGTCTTGCTCCTTGGTTGCCAGGAGGTCAGGGAGAGGATCACTATCCTCCTCCCCACCGTCGTCTGTAGCCATGAGCATCGTCACTTCAGACCTCTCGAAGTGGGGTTTGAGGCGGTTCACATGCAAGACTCTAAGGGGCTGCCTAGGAGTCTTCATGTTGATCAGGTAGGTCACCTCACTCTTGCGCTCTACCACCTCATACGGCCCGGTCCACTTGTCACGGAGCGCACAAGGCTCCACCGGCGCCATTACCCACACTTTCTGCCCAGAATGAAATTCTACCAGAGTGGTATTCTGGTCGTACCATCTTTTCATCTCCTCCTGGCTGGCTTCTAGGTTCTCCTGAGCGAGCTTCCTGAAGCGCTGCGTTTGGTTGCGGATGGCCAGCACATAGCTGAACACATCCAGGGGGGTTTTCCCACGGGATTTCTCCCACCCCTCCTTCACCAGTGTGAGAGGTCCTCTAACAGGGTGGCCATACAGCAGTTCAAAGGGGCTGAACCCTAAGGACTTCTGAGGCACCTCCCTGTAGGCGAACAACAGGCATGGTAACAAGACGTCCCACTTCCGTCTCATGGGCTCCGCTAGGCCCATAATCATACCTTTCAGGGTGCGGTTGAACCTTTCAACCAACCCATTTCCTTGAGGGTGGTAAGGAGTGGTGAACTTATAAGTTACTCCACACTCCTCCCACAGAGACTTCATATACCTAGAGATGAAGTTGGTACCCCGGTCGGAGACCACCTCTCGGGGGAACCCCACACGGGAAAAGATCCCCATCAATGCACGGCCCACCACGGGTGCTGTGATTGTCCTGAGAGGGACTGCTTCCGGGTACCGAGTGGCGTGATCCACCAAGACCAGGATAAACCTGTTGCCTAAGGCGGTCTTGGGATCCAGGGGCCCTACGATATCAATGCCCACCTGCTCGAAAGGGGTGCTCACTACAGGAAACGGCTGGAGGGGCGCCACGCACTTCCCTCCGCTCTTACCACTGGCTTGACATGTTTGGCAAGACTTACAAAAGGTAAAGACGTACTTCTTCATCTGGGGACAGTAGAAGTGGGTGACAAGCCTGTGATAGGTCTTGTCTTGCCCCAGATGTCCTGCGAGAGGCACGTCGTGAGCCAGACCCAGTAAGAAGTTCCTGAAGCACTCGGGTACCACCAGCACACGGGCTGCACCGGGCTCAGCGAACTTAGGCTCACTATACAGTAAGTTATCCTCCCAGTAAATCAAATGTTCCTTGGACCCTAGGCCTGCTGCCTGGTCTGCAGCCTGCTGCCGCACACCGATGAGAGAAGGGCACTCCTTCTGAGCCTGGCAGAATTCCTCCCTGGAGGGGCCACCCTCTTGCTGCCAATGGGTCAGCTCAGGCAACTCCCCCAGTTCGGCCACCTGCTCCCCTGTAGGTTCCAGGGCATCCCCCTCAGGTTCTGCTTCCTCCTGGACCGTGGGAACAGTGGGGGCCGGTTTCCCGCGCCCTCTGCCCCTTCCTCTCCTGGCAGGTTCCTGGGCCATTGTTCCGGGCTCCAGTTCTACTAATCCACCCTTACTGGCTGTCATGGCACGTGTGGATACACAGATCCACGCTGGCAGTCCTAACATCTCCAAGTGAGTTCTGTGCTCTACGTCCTTCCATGGAGAACTCTCCAGGTCGTTACCCAACAGACAATCTACCGGCAAGGCATCACTGACACAGACTTCCAAGGTACCAGAGACTCCCCCCATGTAAAGGGAACACGCGCCATCTTGCAGAAGCGAACTGAAGTGTCAGCTGCCACTACGGGGCGGAGCACATTGGGAATGACTTGCTCTTCAGACACCCTCTGACACCTGACAGATGTCACACTAGCCCCGGTGTCTCTCAGAGCCTCTATCTCCCTCCCATTGATGGTCACCTTTTGCCGGTATTTCTTAGTGTTAGCGGGTATCAAGGTATCCTGGACCATCTCTTGGTCTCCTAAAGAGACAAGGGTCATCATAGCTAATCCCTCTTCCCCACTGGAAATCAAATCCCCTCCCAAAGCTACACGAGCTAACCCTGGGACTGGAGCAGCAGCTGGTGCTGGGGGTTTCTTGGGACATTTAGGGGCGATGTGCCCCACTTCCCTACAAGCATAGTGTTGGACAGGCCACACAGATGGCTTGCGCCCTCCCCGCACGACAGGGCCCGAGCTCCGGCCCACCAGGCATATCCCCGCGACAAGCACCTGTACCCCGTCTCCCGACGGATCTTCTGCCCTCGGGCCTCTACTCATCACGGGGTCCAGTCCCACCGGCTTCCCCGGCCGGGTCAAGCCGCCATCTTGGGCCCTGCACCACGCGGTCGCGTGGCCTCACCCCGACCCTAACCCCGGGCCTGGCCGGCCCCGACATCCCGGCACCACCATCCACCCAGGAGGTGAGCGGACCACTTGGCAGATCAATGGGAGAACGAAGTGTCAAGGGCTCTCCCCCGCCAGGTGCCGTTCTCCCCCGGCTCCCCCAGGCACTGGCTCCACCCCCTGCTGGGTGTCTGGACACCTTCATCCCGGACCCTCCGACCTCCAAGTGCGAGGGTCCGGACATCAAAGGGCACCAGCCCTATAACTGGGGCAGCTCCGGAGCAGGAAGGCAGTTGTATCCTGGAGTCGAGAGACACCGAGTGAACTCAACCCTGACGGTCTACTGGCGCTGCCGTAGCCCGCTCTTGCGAACCATCGTCCTGCCTGCTGGCGCTGCTGCGGCCTTCTGCAACGACCATCTTCCTGGGACCTGCTGGCGCTGCCGCGGCCCGTTGTAACGACCATCCTCACCGGGACCTGCTGGCGCTGCCGCGGACCGTACATCTTCCTGGGACCTGCTGGCGCTGCCGCGGACCGTACATCTTCCTGGGACCTGCTGGCGCTGCCGCGGCCCGTTGTAACGACCATCCTCACCGGGACCTGCTGGCGCTGCCGCGGACCGTACATCTTCCTGGGACCTGCTGGCGCTGCCGCGGCCCGTTGTACCGACCATCCTCACCGGGACCTGCTGGCGCTGCCGCGGACCGTACATCGTCCATCTTTCTGGGACCTGCTGGCGCTGCCGCGGCCCGTACCATCTAACCACCAAGCTCGAGGATTGTGAGCTCATCATCATCTCATCCGAACTACCTGACTGGTAAACAGACTGTCCCGCTACCCCCTTCCCTACCTTGCGAGACTCTAATCGAGGGGACCCCTGAGTCCAGACCTCCTTGTACCATTCAACCGTACCTTAATAAGTGCTTATAAAGAACACTGAACCTTATCCGTGTGTGGTATCTGTCTGTGGGGGGGGAAGTTACTTGTCTGTACGATCGCTGGAGACGGCTCTCCCCGGAGACCTCTCCTCCTGACCCCGGCCGACCCTCCCGGTCCGTCTACCTTTTCTAACATTGGTGGCCAGCGGCGCGATCCGAATCAACGCGTAATCGTAATCGTAATCGAGAGTAGCTCACCCCACGACGAAAACACGATGTCGACCAAAGATAGCAGCCCCACCGAGAAATTCCAAATGGAGAAATTAGAAGAATACAACCACCGCGAACTGAGACAATTTTGCATAGAACTTGGCATTGCTACCACCGGCCTGAGCACCAAGGATGATCTAAAGCGCGCTCTTGAGTCATGGACAGAAACTGGGGTCGCAGGACCCTCCGACCAAAGCAGCGTCACACCAGACCAAAACAGCATCACACCAGAGGGGAACGCCACGGCTCCCGAGGAGCGGGGAACGGGCCTCTCGCAGGAGGAGATCCGAGAAAGAGACAGAATCAGATTACACGAGTTGGAGATGGCACGACTCAAGATGGATGGGGAACTCAAGTTAGCTGAACAGAAACTCAACCTCGAGCATATGCGGCTTCGAGAGGAACGAGAAGAAAAGCAGAGACAGAGAGAGCTGGAAGAGAAAAAAATAACGCTCGAGCACGAGCGCCGACTAGCGGAAATAGAACTGCGAAAACAGAATAAGGAACTGGGGGTGCCTGAGCGACCACACACCCCGGGGCCAATTGAGAAGGAAGTCCATATCCCCAAGGATGTTGTCCGCGAGTATGTCCGAGAAGACGACATACAACAGTGGTTTAAAGCCTATGAGATCGCCGTGACCTCCCACCGGATCGACCGGAGTGATTGGGGAGCCGGACTTTGGGGAAGGTTTATCAACGAGGGTCGCGATGCCCTACTGCAGCTCTCAGATCACCAAATGTCGTCTTACGACCACATGAAGGCTGCCCTCCTCACCCGCTACGGCCTCACACCCGAGATGTACCGCCAGAGGTTCAGAGATTGCACCCGGATCCCAGGTACAACTTGGGTGGAATACGTGAACTATTTCAGCCGTGCCTTCGAGGGTTGGATCAAGGGGAGTCAGGTCACCACCTACGAACAACTCTTCAACCTTATGGTATGGGAGCACCTGTCAAACAACTGTTTCGTCGAGCTCAGGCAGCACCTCCTCGACAGTAAGCTGACTGACCCCCGGCAGCTCGCCGCCGAAGCTGACCGATGGGAAAGCACCCGAGTGGGCCGAAGAGGGCCACACGACCAGAACAGAAGCAGCCAAGGCCAGCACCGTCCTCGGGGAGGAGGAGGGGGCCAGGGTCGAGGGAGAGACGCCTTGCCAGCAACACCCGTGGCCAGCACCCCGCCTCCGGCCGGCCGGGGCAACCCCCCGCTGCGGCCTGGGTTCCGAGCCAACGTCACGTGCCACCGGTGCCAGCGACTAGGCCACTACGCCAATGACCCGAGCTGCCCGCTAAACCAAACACCCAAGCCCCGCCAGGTAGCTGCCGCTGCCCTAGGCGAAGAGCAATTATCGGAGGAACCCGAAGAGTATGAGCCGGCCCAGCAAGGGTGGGAACCGGCCGCCATGGTCCTGGCGTGCTTAGGGGGAAGAGACATGGTCCCGCGGGCTCCCCTACCCGCCAACACCAGGAAATACGGTCAGTGGGTGACCATTAATGGACAGAGAGCCGAGGCCTTGCGTGACACCGGCGCCAGTGTGACGGCCGTCCGCTGTCACCTGGTGAAGCCCGAGCAGATCCTGCCGAACATTCTCTGCCCCGTCCGCTCGGCAGATAACTCTGAGAGTATGTGTAAGATGGCCTGCGTCCCATTTGAATGGGGAGGGGTCTCCGGCCTACTGAAGGTGACAGTCCGGGACGATGCCCCCGTGGACTGCCTCCTGGGGAATGACCTCGAGAGTTCCCCGTGGGCCACCGTCGAGAGAAGAGAGCACCTGGGGATGCTGGGCCTCCCGGACTGGGCCTGCATAACCACCCGGTCCATGGCCGCCCGTGCCGCCCCTCGGTCAGAAGAACCCGAATGGCCAGCACCTCCGCCCCCGGTCGCCCCCGTAGAGGACAACGGCGAGGCCGGCCTCCCGGACCCGACTACCGAAGAGGACGCGCAACACCAGGACCTTCCGGATCTGGCTCAGTGGCGTCAAGAAGGGGGGCCCACCCAAGAACAGTTCCGCCAGGAACAAAAGACCTGTCCCTCCCTCGAGGGACTCCGCCAACAAGCCAGCGCCCAAAACGCAGGGGACGCCACCGGAACCCACTGGGGCTACTGGGATAACGACCTGCTCTACAGCGAGCAGAGAATCGCCGAGCTGGGGGCCGGCCGAGTTCTGGTGGTACCTCTCCGCTTCAGAGACTTTCTGCTCAACTTAGCCCACGATGTCCCCCTGGCTGGACACCTGGGCCAGGACAAAACGTACAGTCGCCTAGTGACCCACTTTTACTGGCCAAAAATGAGGAATGACGTCCTGAACCACTGCCGATCTTGCCCCACATGCCAAGCCAGCGGGAAGAGTGGTCGGAAGCTGAAAGCCCCTCTGCAACCCTTCCCTGTGGTCACCACCCCGTTCGAGAGGGTGGGGATAGACATTGTGGGGCCTCTGGACCCCCGCACGGCACAAGGACACAGGTTCATCTTAGTACTAGTGGACCATGCCACCCGCTACCCCGAGGCGGTGCCCCTACGGACAGTGACAGCTCCGGTGGTTGGCCGGGCCCTAATGGGGATCTTCTCCCGGGTAGGCTTCCCCCGAGAAGTCGTCAGCGACCGAGGCACGAATTTCATATCCAAATACATGAAGTCCCTCTGGCAACAATGCGGGGTCACCTACAGATTCACGACCCCCTATCACCCCCAAGGGAACGGACTAGTGGAGCGTTTTAACCGCACTCTCAAGGGGATGATTGGGGGATTGGAAGAGCCCCTCCGTCGCCAGTGGGATGTACTACTCCCGTGCCTCCTCTTCGCCTACCGGGAAGTTCCCCAGAAGTCCCTCGGGTTTAGCCCTTTCGAACTCCTGTACGGGCACCCTGTGCGAGGGCCCCTCAGCCTAGTCAAGGAAGGTTGGGAGATGGCCCCCCTAACGACCCCTCCAGACGTCTTCAAATACATCCTGGCCCTACGCAACCAGACCCGGCGCTTCAGGGAGATGGCCAAGGCGAACCTCGAGGCCAGCCAGGAGGACATGAAGAGGTGGTATGATCACAATGCCTCCTCCGTTGAATTCGAGCCTGGTCAGCAAGTATGGGTGATGTCCCCCACCGAACCATGTGCCTTGCAAGATAAGTGGACGGGGCCCTTCAAAGTGGTCGAGCGCAAAAGCCCCGTCACTTACCTCATCGACATGGGGTCCTCCCAGAACCCCCTGCGGGTCCTCCACACCAACCGACTCAAACCACACTTTGTGCGCTCAGAACTTAGCCTCCTGATGGCTACGGACAGTGGTGCAGAAGAAGACTCCGAACCCCTCCCGGATCTCCTGAAGACTCAGGAGAATGACGGCTCCGTGGACGGGGTCCGGCTCTCTGACGCCCTCACTTCGGAGCAACGCCAGGACTGCCGGAACCTCCTGCTGCAGTTCGCTGCCCTGTTCTCCCTCACCCCCGGGGTCACCCCTTGGTGTTTGCACGACGTAGACACCGGGGACAGTCCCCCTGTCCGACACCGGGCCTACCGCGTACCAGATCGGGTACGGGCCTGCATACAGGAGGAAGTGGCCAAGATGCTCACGATCGGGGTCATCGAGCCCTCGGACAGTCCCTGGGCCAGTCCGGTTGTACTGGTCCCCAAAGCCGCTGCCCCCGGCACCGCACCTGAACTGAGATTCTGCGTCGACTACCGGGGCTTGAACGCTGTCACCCGGACCGACGCTCATCCCATCCCCCGAGCAGACGAGCTGATCGACCGGCTGGGGGCCGCCCGCTACCTTAGTATCTTCGACCTAACAGCGGGCTACTGGCAGATCGGCCTCACACCCAGGGCTCAGGAACGGTCAGCCTTCTCTACCCCCGATGGCCACTATCAATTCAAGGTCATGCCCTTTGGCATGAAGAATGCCCCCGCCACGTTTCAACGCCTTGTGAACCAGGTCTTGGCGGGGCTCGAAGAGTTCAGCGCTGCCTACCTGGACGATATCGCTGTATACAGCCGCCACTGGTCCGACCACCTCCGTCACCTCCAAGAGGTCCTACAAGCCCTCCAGCGGGCCGGCCTCACCATTAAGGCCGGCAAGTGCCAAATTGGCCAAGGGTCGGTGACCTACCTTGGGCACCAAGTGGGAAGCGGGCTGGTGGCTCCACTACAACTCAAGATTGCTGCCATCCAGTCCTGGCAGCCCCCCGTCACCCAGACCGAGGTCCGAGCCTTCTTGGGGCTCACCGGCTACTACCGGCGGTTCGTGAAGGACTACGGCAGCATCGTGGGGCCCCTCACGGGTCTCACGTCCAAGAACCAACCGAAGCGGATCGACTGGACTCCTGATTGTCAAGCGGCCTTCGAGAAGCTGAAGGCCGCCCTGTGCACCGCCCCTGCGCTCCAGGCCCCCGATTACAGTCGGGAATTTGTGGTGCAGACCGATGCCTCCGACCACGGCATCGGAGCCGTCCTCTCTCAGTTGAACCCCGAAGGTCATGACCAGCCGGTGGCCTTCATCAGTCGACGTCTCCTGGCCCGAGAACAGCGTTGGAGCACCATCGAGAGGGAGGCATTTGCAGTAGTGTGGGCCCTCAAAAAGCTCCGACCCTATCTCTTCGGTACCCACTTCCGGGTACAAACCGACCATCGACCCCTGCAATGGCTCATGCAGATGCGGGGGGAGAACCCAAAACTCTTGCGCTGGTCCATTTCCCTGCAGGGAATGGACTTCACCGTGGAGCACCGACCAGGCCAAGACCACGCCAACGCGGATGGCCTGTCCCGCTTTTTCCGCCTCGACGAAGAGAGTCCCCAAGGAGATGGGTGACTCTCCCCGCCTTCAGCTGGGGGGGACGCATGTTGGACAGGCCACACAGATGGCTTGCGCCCTCCCCGCACGACAGGGCCCGAGCTCCGGCCCACCAGGCATATCCCCGCGACAAGCACCTGTACCCCGTCTCCCGACGGATCTTCTGCCCTCGGGCCTCTACTCATCACGGGGTCCAGTCCCACCGGCTTCCCCGGCCGGGTCAAGCCGCCATCTTGGGCCCTGCACCACGCGGTCGCGTGGCCTCACCCCGACCCTAACCCCGGGCCTGGCCGGCCCCGACATCCCGGCACCACCATCCACCCAGGAGGTGAGCGGACCACTTGGCAGATCAATGGGAGAACGAAGTGTCAAGGGCTCTCCCCCGCCAGGTGCCGTTCTCCCCCGGCTCCCCCAGGCACTGGCTCCACCCCCTGCTGGGTGTCTGGACACCTTCATCCCGGACCCTCCGACCTCCAAGTGCGAGGGTCCGGACATCAAAGGGCACCAGCCCTATAACTGGGGCAGCTCCGGAGCAGGAAGGCAGTTGTATCCTGGAGTCGAGAGACACCGAGTGAACTCAACCCTGACGGTCTACTGGCGCTGCCGTAGCCCGCTCTTGCGAACCATCGTCCTGCCTGCTGGCGCTGCCGCGGCCTTCTGCAACGACCATCTTCCTGGGACCTGCTGGCGCTGCCGCGGCCCGTTGTAACGACCATCCTCACCGGGACCTGCTGGCGCTGCCGCGGACCGTACATCTTCCTGGGACCTGCTGGCGCTGCCGCGGACCGTACATCTTCCTGGGACCTGCTGGCGCTGCCGCGGCCCGTTGTAACGACCATCCTCACCGGGACCTGCTGGCGCTGCCGCGGACCGTACATCTTCCTGGGACCTGCTGGCGCTGCCGCGGCCCGTTGTACCGACCATCCTCACCGGGACCTGCTGGCGCTGCCGCGGACCGTACATCGTCCATCTTTCTGGGACCTGCTGGCGCTGCCGCGGCCCGTACCATCTAACCACCAAGCTCGAGGATTGTGAGCTCATCATCATCTCATCCGAACTACCTGACTGGTAAACAGACTGTCCCGCTACCCCCTTCCCTACCTTGCGAGACTCTAATCGAGGGGACCCCTGAGTCCAGACCTCCTTGTACCATTCAACCGTACCTTAATAAGTGCTTATAAAGAACACTGAACCTTATCCGTGTGTGGTATCTGTCTGTGGGGGGGGAAGTTACTTGTCTGTACGATCGCTGGAGACGGCTCTCCCCGGAGACCTCTCCTCCTGACCCCGGCCGACCCTCCCGGTCCATCTACCTTTTCTAACACATAGCAAGTAGGCGGTGGTCTGTTGGCCTTAGGGGGCCAAGACCTCTTAGGCTTGGGGGCTTGGGACTCCTTCTCCTGGGAACTGTTTTGAGGCCCTTTAGAGAACTCCTTGCTGTTACCCTTGTCCCCCCCACCTTTCTGCTGGGGACCCTGTCCACCCTTGGCTGGCATACTTACCACCCCTTTGTTGACCCTGGTACTAGTCCAGCGGTCTGCCTCTTTAGCAAGCCCACTGGGATCAGTTAACTTGCTGTCTAAAAGATGCTGGCGCAGCTCTGGAACACATAGACTACTCAAGTGCTCCCAACTAATCAAGTGACACAACCCCACATAATCAGTAACTTTGCTGCCCTTTATCCAACCTTCCAGTGCACGCGTGTACATACTCACACACTCCACCCAAGTACTTGAATCAAGTTTCTTGAAGTTCCTAAACTTCTGGCGGTACTGTTCTGGTGTAAGCCCATACCTGAGGCATAAGGCCTCCTTCATAGTGGGGTAGGTTAAGGTCCCTGCTGCTTCTAAGGGTGCTAAGACATCCCTCTCAGAGGCCTCAAAATGCTTCCACAAACCTGCTCCCCAACTCTTCTCAGGCACTTCATTCATCTTCAAGGCAAGCTCATAGGGTCTAAACCATGCATAGATATCCTCACCCCTCTGATAATTCTGCACCAAATCTTTCGGTATGTATACTTTACCCGCCTGTACTGGTTGTGCGCTGCCACCATTCGGACTGGACGCCACTTGTTTGGCTTTAATGTCCAGCTCCCTCATGCTCAACTCATGAGCCAACTGGAGATTCTTCTCTTCCAAAGCGAGAGCATTCCTCCTCTCCTCCGCCTCTTTCTCACTGTCAAGGCGCAGTTTCCTTTCTTCCGCTTGAGCTTTGAGTTTAAAAAGTTCAATCTCATGGGCCCTAACCCTCTGGTTTTCCTCCAGCTCCTCTGGAGAGAGGCTCCTACTGGAATGGGCGCTGCCAGCCCTAGACGCTGGCCTATTCACTGGCAGATCATCGGATCCAAATCCGTGCTCCGGTGTGCCATCCCCTTCAGTAGTTTCCTCGGTTGCGCCATTCTTGGCCTCCCACAGGCCCTTAGAGCTTTCTGTAGCTCCGTCTTGTTGGCGCCGCCCTTCACTGGGCATCCAAGCTGCTTGCAGAATTGCTTTAGTTGATCCTTCTTGTACGTGAGCAACTTTTCCACTTCGAATTGCAATTCCGACTCCTCACCTACTCCATTCAGAGACATGATGCTTCGTCGATCCTCCAAGAATAGTCTTCGCAAAAAACTTTGTGCGATGCAACTGCTTACTAGATTAGTGATGTACGAAGAATCACTGCAGGTCAAGTGCAAATACTGGTTCTAATCCGCACCGCTGACCACCAATGTTAGATCTGGGGGTCTCTAGTTGGCAGAGGTATTCACCTTAGACCAAATAGGGACCCTTGCTTCTAGTCAGGGTACAAGGACACACACGGTAGATAACCCCTGCTCACCCTCTAGGTAGCTTGGCTCGAGCAGACAGGCTTATCCCCAAGGCAGTGTGTAAGGTATTTGCACGTAGACACCACAATGATCCCCCCTCCGCACACCACAAACTTAGACCACACAGGTGAGTTATATCAAAAATAATATATCTTTATTTAGTTTCCGCAGTTGAAATCAAGCATCACGGGTTTACACAATATTCGCTTTCTTGGTTGGTCGGGATCGTAAGACGATAGTCTCTAGTCTCTTGTATGATTCGATACTCACTGAGAACGAATCAGTTTGTAGGCTCTTGATGTTTAGGCAGCTACGTTGCTCCGGCGGTGTCGCTGCACTCGTTGTACAAGCGCTCCTCGGGCTGTTCGGTGCAAGGATCCCACAACTCCCTCGACGAGCCCCCAGTGACGATGTCGACGTCACCAGAGTCAGCCACTCACAGCGCGGCTTCGTAGAGCAGGGAAATACGACTCTCGATCTGCGTCAGGCCTCCGGGTCGCGGCAAGGCACGTGCCGATGAGCACGTCGATCTTCTTGATGCGGCAACCGGTGTCAGGCCCGGATCGGTGTGGTACTCTCCAGCAAGGCAGAGAGCAGCCAGCCCACCTCACAGGCAGATGTTGAGAAGCTTGGTAGAACAGTCCACGGTCCCTGTGGCACACAGCAGCGCAGGTGGGACACAGCAGAGTCTTGGGTTCTTGGCAACCTTTCTATCCCTGGTTTGCGGAACAGGAGGCCAGCTCTTCTCAGGCCCTTGGAGATTCAGTTGAAGACACAGCACACAGCAAAGTCTTGTTTGGTCAAGTGGATAGGGTCAGCACACAGCAAGACCCCTTCTCCTCCTCAGCTTCAGTTGTACAGCAGAACAGGTCAGCCTTTAGAGCACACAGCACGGCAATCTTCCTTTAGTTCTTCAGCGGTCCGTCTTTCAGCAGAGGTTCCTCTCGATGGTCGAATCTAAAAATCTGTTGTCAGGGGTCGTATACTTATACCCCTAAAAGTCTTTGAAGTCTTTGTGCAAGTGGGTCCTGAGCCCGGTCTGATCCAGTTCTGGGTGTTGCTGGAGCACTTTGTTTTCCTTGCCTCTACATTCTTTTCAGAGCGAGGGGCAGAGTCGTCAGCCGCCCAGCAGGAGGTGGAGCCAGCAGAGTGGCAGGCAGGCACAGCCCTATTCAATCCCAGGTGCTATTTCCTCCCTCCACTCTCCTTGTAAAGGTCACCATTCAGCAGAGGGCTGACTCAGCCAACCCCCCGGGGGATCCCCAGCCCCTGTCACTCTCAAACCAGACAGTCAATCCACCAGCACGCCCAGGCACACAGAAGGGTCAGACAAGAGAACAGCTACTCTCTAAAAAGTACTATTCTCCAACTCAGGATTTAAAAACAACCTCTCCTAAAAGATGTGTTATTAAATGCTGAGCTCAGGGATATCAAACACTCATGTCTTATCTTGTTCCTATGGGAAGATAGGCGGATAGCCATTGGCACCCGCCTCCCCCATGTTAGCCTATGGAACAAGATAACCTTGCAGCAGTGAACACACACAATGGCCGGTGTTCACTACCAGAACATGTTACCTGCACTAGTACATGCTCTACCTTCTACATACACTGCACCCTGCCCAGGGGGGTACCTTGGGCCTTCCATAGGGATGACTGACGTGTACGAAAAGGGAAGGGTTAGGCCCGGCCAGTGTGGACACTGGCCAGGAGGACATGGCAGTCCGTGGACTGCAGGCAGGCCTGCGGCGGCAGGCCTGAGACACTGTTTTTAGAGCTACACAGGTGGGTGGCGCAATCAGCGCTGCAGACCCACTAGTAGCATCTGTCATCACCAGCCCTGGCACACACAGTGCACTTTACTAGGGACTTCATGGTGATACAGATATGCCAATCAGGTATATCCAATCAATACGATATTTTACACAGGGAGCACTTACACTCTGGCACTGATTAGCAGTGGCAGAGTGTCCAAAGCATCTAAACCAGCAAAACGCAATCCATCACAGCATCAAAAATCCAGGTAGCAGAGGCAAAAGATAGGGGAAAAACCCACGCCAAGGATGTCAGGTCTAACACGTGTCCCCTCCAGCTGAAAGTGGGGAGAACTACCCACCCTCTTGGGAGTTTTCATCGCTTAGGCGGAAAAACCTGGACAGACCATCAGCATTGGCGTGCTCTGTACCGGGACGGTGTTCCACCGTAAAGTCCATTCCCTGTAGGGAGATGGACCACCTCAACAGTTTTGGATTTTCGCCCCTCATCTGCATTAACCATCTGAGGGGCCTGTGGTCGGTCTGAACACGGAAGTGAGTCCCAAACAGGTAGGGCCTCAGCTTCTTCAGGGCCCAGACCACAGCAAATGCTTCCCTTTCAATAGCGCTCCACCTCTGTTCCCTGGGAAGTAGCCTTCTACTAATGAAAGCTACGGGTTGGTCCCCGCCCTTGTCGTCCATCTGTGAGAGTACTGCTCCCACACCCTGCTCTGAAGCGTCTGTTTGCACTACGAACTCACTCGAAAAGTCAGGCGCCTTAAGCACCGGTGCTGTGCACATTGCCGTTTTCAGGGCATCAAAAGCAGTTTGACAGGCCTCGGTCCAATTCACTTTCCTGGGCTGATTTCTAGAGGTTAGCTCCGTCAAGGGGGCAACAATGGTGCCGTATCCCTTGATGAACCGTCTGTAATACCCGGTGAGTCCTAGAAAGGCTCCCACCTCTGTCTGCGTCTTGGGGGGTTCCCAAGCCAGAATGGTATCGATCTTCGCCTGGAGGGGCGCCACCTGGCCGCTCCCCACCTGGTGTCCCAAATACACCACCGATCCCTGCCCTATCTGGCACTTACTGGCCTTGATAGTGAGGCCTGCCTTCTGCAGCGCCCTCAACACTTCACAGAGGTGTTGCAAGTGTTCCTCCCAAGTGGAGCTGAACACAGCAATGTCATCCAGGTACGCGGCGCTGAATTGCTCCAGCCAGGTCAGTACCCGGTTGACCAGTCTCTGGAAGGTGGCAGGGGCATTTTTCAATCCAAAGGGCATGACGCGAAACTGGAAGTGCCCCTCTGGCGTGGAAAATGCCGACCTCTCCTTTGCCCCTTCAGTTAAGGCAATCTGCCAGTACCCCGAAGTCAAATCGAAGGTGCTGAGGTACCTGGCAGCTCCCAACTGATCCACGAGCTCATCAGCTCTGGGGATGGGGTGCGCGTCAGTCTTGGTGACCGCATTGAGCCCGCGGTAGTCCACGCAAAACCGAAGTTCTGACGGGCCACCGGGTGTAGCAGATTTCTTGGGAACGAGGACCACTGGGCTAGCCCAGGGACTGCTAGAGGGCTCAATTACCCCTAACGCCAACATCTTGGAAACTTCTTCCTTGATGCTGGCCCTGACCTTGTCAGCTACTCTGTAAAACTTCTGTTTCACAGGCAGGCTATCTCCAGTGTCCACATCATGGACGCACCAATTGGTGACACCTGGGGTCAGGGAGAACAGGGAGGCAAACTGACCCAACACCTGGCGACAGTCTCTCTGCTGCTCTGGGGTCAGGGTGGGCGAGAGGACCACACCATCCACTGACCCGTCTTGCTCCTTGGTTGCCAGGAGGTCAGGGAGAGGATCACTATCCTCCTCCCCACCGTCGTCTGTAGCCATGAGCATCGTCACTTCAGACCTCTCGAAGTGGGGTTTGAGGCGGTTCACATGCAAGACTCTAAGGGGCTGCCTAGGAGTCTTCATGTTGATCAGGTAGGTCACCTCACTCTTGCGCTCTACCACCTCATACGGCCCGGTCCACTTGTCACGGAGCGCACAAGGCTCCACCGGCGCCATTACCCACACTTTCTGCCCAGAATGAAATTCTACCAGAGTGGTATTCTGGTCGTACCATCTTTTCATCTCCTCCTGGCTGGCTTCTAGGTTCTCCTGAGCGAGCTTCCTGAAGCGCTGCGTTTGGTTGCGGATGGCCAGCACATAGCTGAACACATCCAGGGGGGTTTTCCCACGGGATTTCTCCCACCCCTCCTTCACCAGTGTGAGAGGTCCTCTAACAGGGTGGCCATACAGCAGTTCAAAGGGGCTGAACCCTAAGGACTTCTGAGGCACCTCCCTGTAGGCGAACAACAGGCATGGTAACAAGACGTCCCACTTCCGTCTCATGGGCTCCGCTAGGCCCATAATCATACCTTTCAGGGTGCGGTTGAACCTTTCAACCAACCCATTTCCTTGAGGGTGGTAAGGAGTGGTGAACTTATAAGTTACTCCACACTCCTCCCACAGAGACTTCATATACCTAGAGATGAAGTTGGTACCCCGGTCGGAGACCACCTCTCGGGGGAACCCCACACGGGAAAAGATCCCCATCAATGCACGGCCCACCACGGGTGCTGTGATTGTCCTGAGAGGGACTGCTTCCGGGTACCGAGTGGCGTGATCCACCAAGACCAGGATAAACCTGTTGCCTAAGGCGGTCTTGGGATCCAGGGGCCCTACGATATCAATGCCCACCCGCTCGAAAGGGGTGCTCACTACAGGAAACGGCTGGAGGGGCGCCACGCACTTCCCTCCGCTCTTACCACTGGCTTGACATGTTTGGCAAGACTTACAAAAGGTAAAGACGTACTTCTTCATCTGGGGACAGTAGAAGTGGGTGACAAGCCTGTGATAGGTCTTGTCTTGCCCCAGATGTCCTGCGAGAGGCACGTCGTGAGCCAGACCCAGTAAGAAGTTCCTGAAGCACTCGGGTACCACCAGCACACGGGCTGCACCGGGCTCAGCGAACTTAGGCTCACTATACAGTAAGTTATCCTCCCAGTAAATCAAATGTTCCTTGGACCCTAGGCCTGCTGCCTGGTCTGCAGCCTGCTGCCGCACACCGATGAGAGAAGGGCACTCCTTCTGAGCCTGGCAGAATTCCTCCCTGGAGGGGCCACCCTCTTGCTGCCAATGGGTCAGCTCAGGCAACTCCCCCAGTTCGGCCACCTGCTCCCCTGTAGGTTCCAGGGCATCCCCCTCAGGTTCTGCTTCCTCCTGGACCGTGGGAACAGTGGGGGCCGGTTTCCCGCGCCCTCTGCCCCTTCCTCTCCTGGCAGGTTCCTGGGCCATTGTTCCGGGCTCCAGTTCTACTAATCCACCCTTACTGGCTGTCATGGCACGTGTGGATACACAGATCCACGCTGGCAGTCCTAACATCTCCAAGTGAGTTCTGTGCTCTACGTCCTTCCATGGAGAACTCTCCAGGTCGTTACCCAACAGACAATCTACCGGCAAGGCATCACTGACACAGACTTCCAAGGTACCAGAGACTCCCCCCATGTAAAGGGAACACGCGCCATCTTGCAGAGGCGGACTGAAGTGTCAGCTGCCACTACGGGGCGGAGCACATTGGGAATGACTTGCTCTTCAGACACCCACTGACACCTGACAGATGTCACACTAGCCCCGGTGTCTCTCAGAGCCTCTATCTCCCTCCCATTGATGGTCACCTTTTGCCCGTATTTCTTAGTGTTAGCGGGTATCAAGGTATCCTGGACCATCTCTTGGTCTCCTAAAGAGACAAGGGTCATCATAGCTAATCCCTCTTCCCCACTGGAAATCAAATCCCCTCCCAAAGCTACACTAGCTAACCCTGGGACTGGAGCAGCAGCTGGTGCTGGGGGTTTCTTGGGACATTTAGGGGCGATGTGCCCCACTTCCCTACAAGCATAGCAAGTAGGCGGTGGTCTGTTGGCCTTAGGGGGCCAAGACCTCTTAGGCTTGGGGGCTTGGGACTCCTTCTCCTGGGAACTGTTTTGAGGCCCTTTAGAGAACTCCTTGCTGTTACCCTTGTCCTCCCCACCTTTCTGCTGGGGACCCTGTCCACCCTTGGCTGGCATACTTACCACCCCTTTGTTGACCCTGGTACTAGTCCAGCGGTCTGCCTCTTTAGCAAGCTCACTGGGATCAGTTAACTTGCTGTCTAAAAGATGCTGGCGCAGCTCTGGAACACATAGACTACTCAAGTGCTCCCAACTAATCAAGTGACACAACCCCACATAATCAGTAACTTTGCTGCCCTTTATCCAACCTTCCAGTGCACGCGTGTACATACTCACACACTCCACCCAAGTACTTGAATCAAGTTTCTTGAAGTTCCTAAACTTCTGGCGGTACTGTTCTGGTGTAAGCCCATACCTGAGGCATAAGGCCTCCTTCATAGTGGGGTAGGTTAAGGTCCCTTCTGCTTCTAAGGGTGCTAAGACATCCCTCTCAGAGGCCTCAAAATGCTTCCACAAACCTGCTCCCCAACTCTTCTCAGGCACTTCATTCATCTTCAAGGCAAGCTCATAGGATCTAAACCATGCATAGATATCCTCACCCCTCTGATAATTCTGCACCAAATCTTTCGGTATGTATACTTTACCCGCCTGTACTGGTTGTGCGCTGCCACCATTCGGACTGGACGCCACTTGTTTGGCTTGAATGTCCAGCTCCCTCATGCTCAACTCATGAGCCAACTGGAGTTTCTTCTCTTCCAAAGCGAGAGCATTCCTCCTCTCCTCCGCCTCTTTCTCACTGTCAAGGTGCAGTTTCCTTTCTTCCACTTGAGCTTTGAGTTTAAAAAGTTCAATCTCATGGGCCCTAACCCTCTGGTTTTCCTCCAGCTCCTCTGGAGAGAGGCTCCTACTGGAATGGGCGCTGCCAGCCCTAGACGCTGGCCTATTCACTGGCAGATCATCGGATCCAAATCCGTGCTCCGGTGTGCCATCCCCTTCAGTAGTTTCCTCGGTTGCGCCATTCTTGGCCTCCCACCAGGCCCTTAGAGCTTTCTGTAGCTCCGTCTTGTTGGCGCCGCCCTTCACTGGGCATCCAAGCTGCTTGCAGAATTGCTTTAGTTGATCCTTCTTGTACGTGAGCAACTTTTCCACTTCGAATTGCAATTCCGACTCCTCACCTACTCCATTCAGAGACATGATGCTTCGTCGATCCTCCAAGAATAGTCTTCGCAAAAAACTTTGTGCGATGCAACTGCTTACTAGATTAGTGATGTACGAAGAATCACTGCAGGTCAAGTGCAAATACTGGTTCTAATCCGCACCGCTGACCACCAATGTTAGATCTGGGTGTCTCTAGTTGGCAGAGGTATTCACCTTAGACCAAATAGGGACCCTTGCTTCTAGTCAGGGTACAAGGACACACACGGTAGATAACCCCTGCTCACCCTCTAGGTAGCTTGGCTCGAGCAGACAGGCTTATCCCCAAGGCAGTGTGTAAGGTATTTGCACGTAGACACCACAATGATCCCCCCTCCGCACACCACAAACTTAGACCACACAGGTGAGTTATATCAAAAATAATATATCTTTATTTAGTTTCCGCAGTTGAAATCAAGCATCACGGGTTTACACAATATTCGCTTTCTTGGTTGGTCGGGATCGTAAGACGATAGTCTCTAGTCTCTTGTATGATTCGATACTCACTGAGAACGAATCAGTTTGTAGGCTCTTGATGTTTAGGCAGCTACGTTGCTCCGGCGGTGTCGCTGCACTCGTTGTACAAGCGCTCCTCGGGCTGTTCGGTGCAAGGATCCCACAACTCCCTCGACGAGCCCCCAGTGACGATGTCGACGTCACCGGAGTCAGCCACTCACAGCGCGGCTTCGTAGAGCAGGGAAATACGACTCTCGATCTGCGTCAGGCCTCCGGGTCGCGGCAAGGCACGTGCCGATGAGCACGTCGATCTTCTTGATGCGGCAACCGGTGTCAGGCCCGGATCGGTGCGGTACTCTCCAGCAAGGCAGAGAGCAGCCAGCCCACCTCACAGGCAGATGTTGAGAAGCTTGGTAGAACAGTCCACGGTCCCTGCGGCACACAGCAGCGCAGGTGGGACACAGCAGAGTCTTGGGTTCTTGGCAACCTTTCTATCCCTGGTTTGCGGAACAGGAGGCCAGCTCTTCTCAGGCCCTTGGAGATTCAGTTGAAGACACAGCACACAGCAAAGTCTTGTTTGGTCAAGTGGATAGGGTCAGCACACAGCAAGACCCCTTCTCCTCCTCAGCTTCAGTTGTACAGCAGAACAGGTCAGCCTTTAGAGCACACAGCACGGCAATCTTCCTTTAGTTCTTCAGCAGTCCGTCTTTCAGCAGAGGTTCCTCTCGATGGTCGAATCTAAAAATCTGTTGTCAGGGGTCGTATACTTATACCCCTAAAAGTCTTTGAAGTCTTTGTGCAAGTGGGTCCTGAGCCCGGTCTGATCCAGTTCTGGGTGTTGCTGGAGCACTTTGTTTTCCTTGCCTCTACATTCTTTTCAGAGCGAGGGGCAGAGTCGTCAGCCGCCCAGCAGGAGGTGGAGCCAGCAGAGTGGCAGGCAGGCACAGCCCTATTCAATCCCAGGTGCTATCTCCTCCCTCCACTCTCCTTATAAAGGTCACCATTCAGCAGAGGGCTGACTCAGCCAACCCCCCGGGGGATCCCCAGCCCCTGTCACTCTCAAACCAGACAGTCAATCCACCAGCACGCCCAGGCACACAGAAGGGTCAGACAAGAGAACAGCTACTCTCTAAAAAGTACTATTCTCCAACTCAGGATTTAAAAACAACCTCTCCTAAAAGATGTGTTATTAAATGCTGAGCTCAGGGATATCAAACACTCATGTCTTATCTTGTTCCTATGGGAAGATAGGCGGATAGCCATTGGCACCCGCCTCCCCCATGTTAGCCTATGGAACAAGATAACCTTGCAGCAGTGAACACACAAAATGGCCGGTGTTCACTACCAGAACATGTTACCTGCACTAGTACATGCTCTACCTTCTACATACACTGCACCCTGCCCAGGGGGGTACCTTGGGCCTTCCATAGGGATGACTGACGTGTACGAAAAGGGAAGGGTTAGGCCCGGCCAGTGTGGACACTGGCCAGGAGGACATGGCAGTCCGTGGACTGCAGGCAGGCCTGCGGCGGCAGGCCTGAGACACTGTTTTTAGAGCTACACAGGTGGGTGGCGCAATCAGCGCTGCAGACCCACTAGTAGCATCTGTCATCACCAGCCCTGGCACACACAGTGCACTTTACTAGGGACTTCATGGTGATACAGATATGCCAATCAGGTATATCCAATCAATACGATATTTTACACAGGGAGCACTTACACTCTGGCACTGATTAGCAGTGGCAGAGTGTCCAAAGCATCTAAACCAGCAAAACGCAATCCATCACAGCATCAAAAATCCAGGTAGCAGAGGCAAAAGATAGGGGAAAAACCCACGCCAAGGATGTCAGGTCTAACATCTGGTCTGGACAATATTATAGGAGATGCGTGATCTCGTTCTCAGTAATAGCATTCCTTGTGTTTGGCACCCAAAGCAGACCAAGGAAGGATTTGATTCCTCAGGCGGTATGGTTCTAGCGGGATGGAGATAAAGATGTTGGTGGGACTCGCTTTTGTTATCAGCGCATGCTTAGCTTACATAAGGGCTTGTGCGAATTTTCTCCAGTCATATACGACTCGTTGTAACAATGATCAAGTAGGCTCTTTACTCAGTAACCTCAACATACTGCGCGTTATTCTGAGCAACAGGATAAGAATGTATCCCTTACCACCATTGCGGGGAAGCTTTAAGGCATTTCTCTCTATGGTAAGTACTTTTAGGGTTATGACCCCTCTCTAGATGATTTGGGGATTAACATTTTTTCCTAGGTTGGCCTTATATACAGGGATGTGGCACTGGGCTGTGCTAACCTACATATTTTTTCGTTACTGGGAGGCATTTGTACCAACACTGCCTAGACCTTGTTGTTCCACATTGGAAGCTTCATTATTTCAAGTCTGCATGTTATAGTTATTCTTTGGAGCTTTTAGGATATCCGAGTTGTTTAAGAAAATCAGTTTTTTCCTGGGCTAATATATTCCAATGCATCAACCACACCTGAATTGTTAAATATTCTTTTAGAATCATCTAAAACAGACCAATGAAGACAAGGGGCTATGGGGTATTGCGGAAGCTTAGCGGTCCGCTATGCCCATGATCAGCTTGGTTACAATTTGACCAATTTGAAAGTTATCCAAATACTCATTTTCTGTTTCAGCATCAGGTTGGGTCTGCGTTGACAGGTTCACAGCTGTTAGGGGTCTCGAGAAAATTTTGCTTTTGTTAGGTCTTCCATCTTTTAGAATTTGGTACCCATTCTATTAGAGTAGGAATAGCTCTGGAAACGGTCAGAGGGGGGTTTTTCTGTGCAGCAACTGTAAGGTTAGGCCGTTGGATAGCAAACTGCTAAGATATGTTAGAGATTTGAATGAGTTTTAGACATAGATTTTTGGTCTTGCTAACATCTTTTTTCTTTCCAGGTTGTCAAATCTCTTCTCCGGCATACATGACAAGCTTCTGGATCGTGGGACACTCCTGTCTTAAGTTGGCATTCATGATGACTGATCCGTGTTGTCTTAGATCTAACTTAAGTTTTTAGCTTTGAGTTTATTAGGATAAATGGTAAATACCTTGGTACAACTTTATGGATTTGTGTTACTGATTTTCAGATTTTTCAAACATGGGGGGGTTGATTTTTTGGTAATACCAAAAAAAAAAAAAAAAAAAAAAAGGTATTTGGCGAATATTGAAGAAAGTCCCTTGATCTACTGGGATGGCAACTTGGGGTTGAGGGCTGTATTGGCGACAGTCCCTTAATTGTGTCTTGACAACAAGATTTTATGACCTGGCATTTTCATCTAAATTGGCTGTTGATACTAAACCGATTTGGGGTTTTTGATTTAATCTTTGCTGAAAGGGGGAATTTTCACAATTTAAATTTTTAGCGGTGCGGTGGGGGGGGGACCGGAAAAACGCCTTTGCAGGGTTTTTTCCTGGTGGCAGATTTGGACGGGATTGAGGCAGGCAGGAAGGGTTAGGGCAGGCAGAATAGCTTAGGACAGAGGGAAAACAGAGGACAGAGGAATGAGGCAGGAGGTAGAAAGGGGGACAAACTAAGGGGTTGGGGCCGAGGTTCAAGGTGGGGAAAAATTCATGGGGGATCAAGATGGGGAAAAAGTCATGGGGGATCAAGATGGGGAAAAAGTCATGGGGGATCGATACGGGGGAAAATTCATGGGGGATCAATATGGGGAAATTTCAGTGGGGATATTTCATGTGGGGTTACATGCAAATTCATTGATTGTATTATTGTATTGAAGTGTCGTTGCTGAAATAAAAGCGACGTTTTATCCCCCATCGGTCTGCGATGTGATTCATTGCCCGATGGGGGCTTGGGGGTGGCATTCGAAGAATGTCCACCCCCGGGCGGCTTCGGGCATGGTATTGCCCAGACCGAGCGCGCTCCTGCTTTAGAACGCGGCGGTTTTGAAATGCCGCGTTCTAATTAGTGCCAGTTGGGGGTCCTAGGTTAAGGTAGGAGGCAGCGCGGCAGTTTTTGTGCCCCTCCCACCCTCCCCTTTTATGCATTTAGTTGCCCATCATTTTGGGTTAGCTTCCCGGGTTATCACTGGGTTTCCTTTACCTATTGGCAGATTTGGACGGGATTGAGGCAGGCAGGAAGGGTTAGGGCAGGCAGAATAGCTTAGGACAGAGGGAAAACAGAGGAATGAGGCAGGAGGTAGAAAGGGGGACAAACTAAGGGGTTGGGGTCGAGGTTCAAGGTGGGGGAAAATTCATGGGGGATCAATATGGGGGAAAAATTCATGGGGGATCAAGATGGGGGAAAAGTCATGGGGGATCAAGATGGGGAAAAAGTCATGGGGGATCGATACGGGGGGAAATTCATGGGGGATCAATATGGGGAAATTTCAGTGGGGATATTTCATGTGGGGTAACATGCAAATTCATTGATTGTATTATTGTATTGAATTGTCGTTGCTGAAATAAAAGCGACCTTTTATCCCCCATCGGTCTGCGATGTGATTCATTGCCCGAAGTAGCAACTGGCAGGAGGTGATTGTTGTGTCCTGCGAGACACGTTCTAGTGTCTTGACAGACACTGAGTTAGTAGCCACTCCCCTATGGGAGTGGGCACATTTGCACCCCACACGCATCCCTCACAGGCGTCACGAGTGACGTGAGCCTGTCAATAAAATGGCCCGGGTGCACGTGCTCATGGCCAGTTGTATTACTCCACTAACGGTGTCTGTGTCAGTGATTCATCAGCATGTGGGCCTAGGGCCCACAACACAACAATGGCGACGAGGATGGGCGCTCGCGGCTGTCTCGTGGTTGGTTGAAGGGGAAGTGTAGCCTGTGCAGAAGGCACCCTTTTCAGCACCTGCCATCAAACCAGTGAGAACGACGGCGCATGCATGCGGACGTCCCGCTGCCGCAGTACTGACCAGGCTGGTAGGGGGGCCTGGCGTTGGAAGAGCAGGGGAGAACCAGTCCACTGCTTTGACCGTGACCGCAGGACGTCTGGCGTGAGGTGAGCTAGGGAAGGAGCAGCGTGCAAGTGGTGAGTGGCGCTCCGATACACACACCCTGCTGAGACTGCTAAACCCAGCACGCAATAGGACCAAGCCAGCACTGGGTGTGAACGTCCCGAGGCTGCTACACTGACCGGCCCAAGTGCATCCCTGCACAGCGCCGAAATAAGCTGCAAGGCCCACTTCACAAAATAAGTTGCTCTGGCCTGAAGCAAATCGCACTCACCCCCACTGAGGAGAGCGTCGGTAGGAAACAAAACTCAGCCTGTTCCCCCAAACTCTGTGAGCCCCCAATGAACTTCGTACCGCTCCACCCATAGGTGGCTGGCATGCTGCGAGTGGATTAGCCTGTGGCCGTCCCGTACGTGAGTGGCCACTAACCTCACCCCCTGACAAGTAATGCAAAGCCGACATGACACGGTGTGGCCCACAGCACTTAAAAGACTGAGCGACCCACGTGTGATGTGGCAGCACCTTGGGCCCGTGACGGAGTGAGGAGAATGCTGCACTCAGCCCGAGGCTTACAACTGCATAGTGCCCGCCTCTGCAGCCCCGGGGGGATGAGACTGCACTTGCCATGAGCGTGGCGCAGGGGGGCAGAAAACAATCTCATCTGCAGCGAAAAGAGACAGACCGTGCCCCACACTGAGAAGCCCGCACTCCCAGCCAGGCGATACCTGACTGCAACACAGAAGAAACAGAAGGTCCGCCTGAAAGAGGCGTCACGTAGTACAGGTAGTGACTTCTTATCCCCACACTTACCTGCAGGTGCGCCCGGTGCCTGCCCCCACCTGCCTCAAATGAACTGTGCAGCTCTGGGGCCATCTGCCTCGCTTTCAGCAAGGAGTAAAAAGACCGCAGCAGTAGAGAGACAGCTGGTGATGACCGGGAGTGCACTGCCACCTAGTGGTGGTTTGATGCACCACACCCTGCCACAATTGCAGCAAGCCGCCTGACATGGCAATAACTGTTGGAAGTGACAAGAGAGGCCCAGACAGGAGACTCCCACCTCAGGTCTCCACCCAAAGGCTGCCCCAGCTCACACAGAGGAAAAGAACGTAAACCCAGGCTTGCAACCCCCAAGAGACCCTGCTCATCAGCCAGCTGGTACCACCGCAAGCAACCAGAGAACTGTCTCCTCGAGAAGGCACAAAGTGTATTGACTTGAAGGAAGAGGACACACGACAAGGAGTTCCCAATGAGGCATGCAAGTGTTAACCCACTGGTGGCTGTCAATTACTGCAGCAAGGACAAAAGAGCACTCCCTGTCACTGTTGCAAAGCTCGGGGAGCGACAGACAAACCCCGCAGGGAGGCGCTGGAAATGCAAAGCACAGCACAAGCAGCAATGCCAATGATGGCTACCACCAGCAAGGATAGAAGATCGAGCAACGTCTCAAGGTAGCTCGAAAGCACAAGAAAGACTGGTGCAGAGCGCGCATCACCAGCGGCTGCCCAACGCCACCACAAGTGAGAAGAGCGCGCCACACGCCCCTGGCGGTGAACGACCGCCACCGCAAGGAGGAACAGCAGGCACGCCCGGTGCCAGAAGAGGGTGCCATAATAAAGAAGAAGCATGCGCAGCCCGAGGTGTGTAACACAGGCACCCAGAAGCGCGTCAACATGGGTAATTGCCCAGGAGGAAAAGAGACCTCTCAACAGAAAGGAAGCATTGCTGGAATCAGCGGGTAGATCCCACACATCTCCACAGCAGCAACAGCAATGGAGGCCGGAAGGCGCCCAACTCAGCACAGTGTCCTCCCTCACACTGCCTCAAGCAGGAGTCGTCAGTGACCCAAGGCTGATCAGAGGAGAGTCGTACATCACAAGTGGCCAGCTGCCATCGCTAGCTCCCTACTGCCCGTGGAAGCCATTCCCTGGAGAGGGAACACCCGGAGTAGGAGCTTCACACTCTACGGCCCGTGGAAGCCATTCCCTGGAGAGGGAACACCCGTAGGAGTGTCAAGAAGCTGCCTGAAAAAGGAGCACCCAAGATGAGTGGCTGCTCGCCATGCAGCCGAGAAGACCGACTAAAGTTTTGCCTGAGTGGTCCGGAGACCATTGAAGTTCAACGACCCCGTTGGCCTTGTTAGAACATGGTGCATGTCATTGCACCCGGAGAAGAAGAGTGGAAATCGTGTCACCCAGAAGAGCTGGACAAACGCATGTGTGTCAAAGACAATGAGAGGAGAAGCAAGAGGACTCATAGCACCACAATCCAAGAACACCTCCAAAGACACCAGACAGCCACCAAGGCGGACCAGCCGCCCTGACGACAGCACCAAGGGAGAACGACACGTAAGCCGCAGCAAGTGCAAACCGCGTTGCTCCCATCGCTTCACAGTGAGACCGTCCAGCCCGAGTGTCGGCAGTTGGAGTCGAATGGCATCCCTGCCCCAGACCGCAAATGCCAGAGGTGCAAGAGAAGATTCAGAAGAGGCAGTCATGTAGGTACGATGTCCATCCAGAAACCTCCTCTCCGAGCTGTTCATCGCCACCTGTCGTCCAGGCCCAATGGCAGCTGCGTTATCAGTGCCCTGTGCATGAAACCGCAATCAGCAAGACACGTGGAAGTGTGACCAGAGGGTCTGCACCAAGAATCGGACAACCAGCTGAGGTCAAAAGAGGAAGTCATGAGTGGCAGGGCCGGACGATGAAGAAAACCCAAGCTACAACCGGAGTGAGTCCTGTCACAGCGACAGCAAGGGAAGAGGGGGATAACCCGAGAAGGAACTGGCAACCGCACAGCGGGAGTCCGAGAGTAAGCCGCACAGCCTGCGCGAACCGAGTCTCAAACCCTACGTTTCTCAGTGTGTTCATAACTCCTCCATCATCAAAGGTCCAACAGCCCAAGAAGTACAATGACATGAATGCAAGTTCCTCCCCAGAGAACAGGGAGGTACCTGGCCACTCCCTGCCTCAGGGGATCGACTCCAGACTAGACGCCTGCATCCATCAAGGCAAGTCATCACCCGCCATCGTCCCGATTTACCACACGGCTGGCAATACTACCATGCCAGTCTTCATCAAGTGCGTCTACCGACACCATCTCGAATACACATGGGTTGGAGTCCTACACTATTGCCAAACTAGCCAACAAGGAAACTCAGAGGCTACCTGCTAACCTGGTCTGCACCTGAACTACGGCAGCGAGAGCATGTCCTGACCAAGACCCATACACCCTTGAGGTTTGTGCGAGAGACTGGCTACTGGCTCCTCGGTGGTTCGCAGCTGCCCCCAGCTGGCACACACGCAGCCCCATCGCAGCCTAACAGCAGGCCCGTGGCAAGCCCGACGAAGGGCCTCCCCAGGCAGGAGAGCTGGAAGAGACATTGCCCCACCGACACGTTACCGGACACAGCAAGACAGCCTAATAGAGACTTCAGGTAATCCAGAAATAATCCAGTGCCCTTTCACCATAGACTCCCACCATGATCTTGACACACCCAGTTAATGAACTTTTTATACCCACCACATACCATCCTCAATGTCAGCCAAAGGCAGCCACCTGGGACCAAAGGGCATGCTTCCACCAGCATGTTACTAGAGTGCAGCGGACATCTCCAAGAAAGCGTTAGTGTCCTGATTCACACAGGTTAAATGATGAGTGCCCGCCGAGATCGTCCTGCTACAGTTGGAGTCACCAGTCCTGGTCTACTGTCTTCTGGATGCCTGACCCGAGAAGCTGATGGACCCTGTGGTGTATATTTTCATTCTTGTTTTATCCCCCCAGTTTGAAATAATGAGCTTTTGTTTTTCATTAAAATTTTGGAGAATGTTGTGTCCTGCGAGACACGTTCTAGTGTCTCGACAGACACTGAGTTAGTAGCCACTCCCCTATGGGAGTGGGCACACTTGCACCCCACATGCATCCCTCACAGGCGTCACAAGTGACGTGAGCCTGTCAATAAAATGGCCCAGCTGCACGTGCTCGTGGCCAGTTGTATTACCCCACTAACGGTGTCTGTGTCAGTGATTCATCAGCATGTGGGCCTAGGGCCCACAACACAACAGTAATCTGTGTGTGAGCAAGGAGGGCCGGGCCAGGAAGGGTGGAAGCAACACGACGGTGGGGACAAAAGCACGGCAACACAGGCTCCCCCCTCTTCAAACAGTAAACACAGCCCAGTGCCTCTGCCACTGCTCATGCAAAGGCCTGACTTACTGGGCAGTAAACTGACAATATTAGGAGCCGGAGAGCTAGCTGCCACATGTGCACGCTGCATAGGCTCGAACCAATGAATATGTCTGTCTGAGGTGCACTTTATTACTTCAGCTACTGCAGTTCGTAAATCCCAGTGCTGATAATCGATATAGGTGTGTTGTTTTAACAAATACTGTCTGATATCTGCTGCTTAAGATACCAAGAGGACCCCTGTTGTATGACACTTTCTGTCAGCCCTGGTTCTTGCCAAACAGCACTTCGCACTCAGGGACTTGCAGTTTTCAATATGTATTTTTATATTCACTGGATTGAATATCGTGGCGAGCAAAGTATAACTGTCTGTGGGAAACACGTGATGCTTTTACAAATTAGGCGCCCAGATGTTCAAAAATTAGTTTTCATATTAAAGATTCTTAATATGCATTTACAATACGTATTTAGCTCAAGGTATCTCGTGAGTAATGTTTTGGTATCTGCAAATTATTTTATTAGACAATTTACACAACACCTTATGTATGGCTTGGGTCGAGCTTAGGTTCTTAGAGCCAAGCCAGACTGTGGCTCGGCTATGTCCATAACCTCTCTGGCCAGTGGTCGAAGTGGGGGGGATCGGCAGGGCACGGCGTGCCCCTACTTCTTCAATTTCAGGGATTCCGTTCCCCTACTTTTTTGTTTTGAAAATGCGTCCCAGGACGCAAGAAATCACCATCGCCAAAAAATTAAACGAGCGGCGTTCCTGGTGTTCATTTGAGGAGGGGCGGCAGAGAAGTAACAGGACTCTGTCTTTTCCTTCTTACCCAGAGAAGAAAATATAGTGTCCACTTCTGCTCTGTCACTTCAGCTGCCCCCCCACACTTTCCTTCTTCCCTCTCTTTCTGTCTAGCAGTTCTTCTCTTACAGAAAACCGAGATTTCAAGACCGGGTTTTCACACTCTTTCCTCTCCTGTCTTTTATTTGCTCCCCTGTGAAATGGATCCAAAAAAGAAAATATTTTTTGCTGGAAATGTCGTATTTAATTCCAAAGTGCAGCATCTGGAATAAAAGGTTAAAATAGGATAAATAAATAAAGTAAGACAGAGTGGTAGCAAACTGACCACATTGATTTTATTCACACCCAAACACATTCATTAGCGCCACTTTTACAGAGTTTGCCAGTGAAGCGCTATTTTTGCTTTCTTGTCTTTGTTTTCCCTGGGCTTGCAACTAGTGCACCAATCCTGGAGGTACTGCAAAGTGTGGATTGGAAAACAAAATGTATACTGCGGCTCTGCGTCCAGGGATGTGGTCTTTTTACCATACTGCTTACGTTTTGTAAGGATATTAGCAATGGACATTGAAATGGGTCCATTCAGGGCCCAGTAGTCATGTCCTTAACATTTCAGGCAAAATCACTCACTGATTTCTGAATAGTGAGTGTAAACGCATTAAGGTAACCATGTTGTTCCTGCTTACATTTCACATGGTTTGCTAAATTTTGCATTCCCTATGAGTGTTTGCTTTTTCCAGGATGTTGTTACTTTTTTTTGTAGGCCGCATATTGCTCTTGTCTAGTGCGTCATTTAAATTGAGCCGCATCCAGGTGTTTATAGCCGGCAGCAATTGGGTTGTAGTTGAAGGCAGTGTGAGTTTTTCTCAGTGGGGCAGTATGGTGTTCAGTGGGGGGAGAGGATGTGGCACTATGGCCAGAGCTACTGAATTTGTAACTGGGGAACCAGGTTCAGCCTTAATAACCAGTCCACCAGACCACTCTCCTGACGGAGCGCATTCCTATGCTAGACCTTAGAAGGCTGCGCAAGACCTTAGAAGCCCTCGTGTCTTAGCACCAGCAGGTGGACCCTAGCAGTGGCAAGTGTGGGTTAACCTTCAAGGTTTGTCCACCACAATCCATACTGAAGTTCATCTCCAGTCTTGCAGACAGGCCTATGAAGCAGCACACCCTAGAGCGACAGTGACACTGTCACTGAGGTCAGAGGACACTTGAGAAGGGCCAGCACTAGCACAGTGCAATGGGTGTGACCGCACCGGGTGCTGACTTTGGGTGGCGGCATTATGGTTACAAGCATATTAAGGTTTTAAAAGCGCTTGCTGCCTCCTTCCTGGCCTCCAGCAATTTTCGGCAACAATAAAAATGTCATGAGGTCTCTGGTGTTTAATGTTCTTCCTAGAGAGAGATAATTTTGTTTAGTGGAAGTTTTGATTCATGGAAAGGTAGCTCAGAGGGTTAATGTGCCTGCTGCAAAGAACATGTACCATACAGATTGTGAGAAGTTGGCCTGGTATATGCTGTCCACTAGTTATAGTGGGCACCTTGTACCAGTCCAAACAACCCTTATTGATGATAGGTTTAAAGACAACCTTTATTGAAAGCTATCCTAGTGGTAGCTATGGAGAGCAGCCTTCAGGCTAGGTCTTGAAGGAGTGTAAAGCAGCTTTGTTTACCAGATTATAACCTCTTGAATTACTAAATGAAAGGAGATCCACACAAGGTATATATAAAAATATGTATTTATTTCTAAACACTCACTACTAATCTCTTTATGAGATTAGAGTCCAAGATACACAATAATACAGTTCTAAAATGACAGTAAATAGCACAATATACAATGGGCTCTAGGCGCGGACCAAACCATATATCAAGAAAGTGGTATAAGAACCACAACTTGACTAGACACAGTGCCTAAAGCACGTAGAATCGCTGGGACCCCAAGTAACCACCCAAGGTAGTGACACAGGAGACCCACGGGGACGCATGAAGTGTGAGAACACAGGCACCAGTCCCCTACTATTTTATGGGAAAGTACCGGTTGGAATTTTAGAAGTTAAGGACACTTTTGAGAGGACTTTGAGCAAACCCCTTTAGACTTAGGGGGTTCTAGGGCCAACACCCACGGGAGCACCGGAGTATTCGAGTTACCTGACCGAGGGAAGCCGGGTGCATAGGTGTCAAATGGTGAAGGAGAAAAGTGTGATCCAAGCCTGGATCGAAGATCAGAAGAACCTGAAAGCAGAGGTGACAGAGTCTGGGTCACTTGCCAGTGACCAGGGGCTCGGTAGACGAAAGTCCACCGATGTTGAGTGATTCAGGTGCGAAGAGGCGAAGCTTGACTCTGCAGCCACGAGGACCAGGAGGTGTCGACGACAACCAGAAGCTGGATTTGAGCTGTCCCACGAAGGATGTCGAGTGCTGCGGTGTCGGTGCTCGTATTGAACACAACAAGCCTTGGCAACAGCAACCCACGCAGGAAGAGAAAAGATGCTTCGATGCGGACCAGCAAGGTCCTGGGGATTCCCCAAGCAATGGAGAGTCAGGGCACGTCTGGAGCAATCAGGTAAGCCTAATTAGAGGTAAAGTTGCCTTCACAGGGACTCACCAGTCAACGGACTAGGGATCGCGAAGGGACCTCGAGAGAAAACACAAAGGGCCAGCTCACGGAACACTCGTGGAGTGTAGGCAGGCAACCTTCAGTGCAAATCCTGCTCGGGGTCAGGGCTATAAGTAATCCAAAGCTCAGCTGCAGGAGTCGTTGGAAAGCTAATGCTTCTGCAAAGTGATGTGTTGTCCAGGGGTTTGGTTTGCACGGTCGCCACGAGGGATACGGGCCTCAGACTTGCTGTGGGCACTGATCGACCTCTAAGACCACGTAAACCCACCTCCTGTGTTGCAAAATTCTTCGGAGTCTGGCGGGAGCTTCGGAGCTGCAAACCGGTCAGATGTGTCTTTGGTGCCTGCCTTGCAGGGGAGTAACTCCTTTACTCCAAGGGAGATTCTTCACTCATCTAGTTCAATGTAGATCGTCGAAGTTCCAGGATTCAGTATCAGAGTTTCGTCCAGGTGTAATCTAAAGTCCTGTAGCCAGGGGTTCCTTTCTTATACCCAAGGAAGGGGGTGAGACAAACTCTAGGGACCCACCTATGGGAGGGTCAGGAAAGAGGGGTGGCTACACCCATTTCCTTTGTCCAGTTTCGCACCAGAGCAGAGGCTGATAGCCCCTGCAACCGGTTTGAGCTGGACTATGCACAGGGACACCAAATGTGCCCCCAGTGCAGGACTTCAAAGCACTCTCTGAGTGCACCCACCCATCCCCAATACACTAAAGCCTTTCTGGGAGGTGGTGACACCTCCCTGTGATAGGAAACCTATTGTCCAGGCCTCCCCTGCCGGAGCTTCATCCAGCAGCAGGAGGGCAGACTCGTGTCTGTGGCTGGCAGCATCCATTTTGTGATGCCAGGTCTCTGTTAGCTGGTACTGGGTATACCAGTGCTGTCATGTCTCTCCCTCTAGAAGGGTGGGATCATACTCCTACACCAGTTACTGGTGTGGGGGTATGATTCCAAAGTGTTTGACACCAAATACGACATGTTTCTGTGCAGCCATCCCAAAGTTAGCATTTACCGTTTGGTTATAATGCACTTAAGAGTGTATGGTTTGGCTGCATCACAAACAACCCCAGAATAAAGGTTCCAAAGGCTGCAGAGGTGCTCTGCTCATGCATGGGCACCCTCTCACATAAAACCCAGCACCCTGCCTTCAGGATTAGTAAGGCCTGCTATAGGGGTGACTGATAGTTTTATATGTGCAGTGATATGGAGAGATATAATGAACCTATATCTCAGTAAGGGGTGCATGCACCACCTTACCCAGGCTGCAGTAGCAGACCTGTGGTGTCATTTTGGAAGGCTTTCCAGGGGTGGCACAATACATGATGCAGCCCCTGGTAGGCCTCTGGGGTACCTATGCCCTTGGTACATAGTATACCATATACTAGGGACTTATAAGGGTACCCCGGAATCCAATCTGGAGTGTACCTATAGTACTTGTAATCAATTTAAGAGAGAAAGCAGATAGGCTGGGGTCCTGAATAGCAGGATCCCAGCCAGACTTAGTCGAAAACTAGCAAAACACCAGGAAAAAAGTGGGGGCAACCATGCAGTCAGATTCCACCTTCCTACACAGATCACAAAGTGCACATAATGTAAATAGGTCAGTGGGCTACTGCTTTTGTCAGAGAGATACTTTTGTTACTTGCAGGTTATAAGTTAAAATCCTAACATACAACAGTGAGCGATTAACTTTCATCTAAGAGCTGCATACAAACTGCAAGGTATAAATTAGAGCGTTATGTTCCCCCCCCCCCCCCTAGTCTTTGATTATCCTGATGTTGCAAAAAGTGTTCTTTTGGACAGAAATCAATTCTGATTATTAAAGGGAACCCCCAACCATGGTATTACGTTTTAAAACTCTGAGTTTATGTTTCTCCAGACCAATCACTATTAAACTATACAGCCTAGTAGTATGGTTGTCATGTGACTCCGACACCTTGTAGTCCTTAGTCTTATGTAACATTTTCTATACAGTGATTTGCACACATATTGATTGTCTCGGAGTAATGTGTGTGATGTAAAGTGCTCTGACACCCTACACTGGTATGAGTGGCGCTGTAAATCAAATTAAATGCATCTGAGAGAGAGTGTGGTTATGGAGACTTGAGGGGCACTATTAGAGGGTGGTAGTGAGGGAATCCATGGCAGAGGTGGCCATTAGGGGGTAATAACAAACATTAATGCACAGGGCACCACCAGTGCTAAAACCGGCCCTGCCCTTGAGGCCTCACCCATAGTTAGCTCCATTGGCCTTGTTTCAGAAGTAGTAGCTGCAACTCACCAGGGATTGGCAATGCAGAATTTGCACGCACACCAAACTAAGTCCGCAAACTTCACAGTCTCTCTGTTTCATTCAGAAGCACTTTTAACACGTTCTGCTTGCTGTGGGGCCACTGGAATTAAATATGCAGCAAAGGAGGACAAAATTATGCCACAGTGTTGACTAAATTATGCATTTAAAAAAAGACTGCAGCGTAATGCAGTATAATTTCTGATATTTTATTATTTTGACATGTGTACACATGCTAACAGTCTTTGGAAAGAGTTTGCCTTATTAGTACCAGTGTAACATACAAATGCAACAGTGAGAAAGGTGATCAGTCGCAATTTATTAGGTTAAATGGTCAGATCATGCAGCAGATCTTGCATTAGGAGGCAAATATGGCAGAGCCATAATCATATAGAAAACATTTGCAAACTAGAATATTTTGCCATTCATGTCTGAACTGCTGTTGTGGAAAAAGGGAGAAGTGCTGATGATAAACTTCATGGCTCTGCGACAAATGGCTTGTGCTTTCACATTTTATCGTATTTGGGACATTCTGTGATTAGAAGCATATCTCACTTTGTGAATGTGTTTTAATGTCAATAACTCATTATAACCTTATGTAATCATGTGTATCCTTTGGTTGATTAAACTGGGCAGTGAAATGGCAAACAAATACTAAAAATTGGGATATTTGCGCATTCTGGCCACACCTCTGGCTCTGCCCACTGAGCCAATCCTTGGGTTATTCCCGCCCTCTGATTCTCCGCCCACAGTTCCCCTACTTTTTTTCCCCCACTTCGACCACTGTCTCTGGCGCACCTCTACATGGCAGCAAAGCCCAGTGGCACTACACGCATGTCTGATGGGTGGCACTGCGGCCCGGGACTCGGCGAGCTGGGGGTGGATCTAGCTCCTATTTTCGCGGAGTTCAGCCAGGCACATTCCCTCTGCACCGCTTTCAACACGCATCTTTCATCCGTTTCTGTTACTCATCATACACTTCAGGGGTATAGCCTTGAAGTAACTATGCACATGATTGGCCCAGCTAGACAAAACCTTTCTGGAAATAGAGGTCGTTAGAATTCATGAGATTGTGCTGGTTGCCTACATGAAGAAAGTTATATCTATTGTAAACATACTCCATTATCTATCGAACCCCGTCCTAGCCCACTTGTATGAGGAAAACAACCGTCATCAGATCAAAGCACATTTGCTCGGTTTATCTGCAGTCCCAGGGAAAGTAATAAGTAAAAGCAACTAATGTGAAAACAGACGAACAACTGCCAGCTCAGCATCTTAATAGGACTTCCTCCTTTCTCTGCCAACACTCTCTCCCTTCCCTTTGACTGTGGCAATATGTGGAATGTTCTTCAGCTCATGTTTTTGTGCTGTCACTCCTCCAGTCCTATGTTTGTTCACCCACAATTAAGTGCCAAGCCTTTTCCCCCTCCTGTGCCTGGCGCTTCCCTAGTGGGTGGGTTTCATGACGAGATAGTCTCGTCATGGGCACAGCGCGACTGTGCTCCATGACGAGACCATCTCGTCATGGGCACAGAAGAGGTTAAGCGTATAAACAGAACAGGAATCAGCCTGCAACATTTAAACGCTGCGTTTCTGTCCTAGGGTGGTAGGAGGGTGGAAGTAGCGACGGGGGAAAAGCAACTTTAAAAAGAAAAGTTTGCTAAAACCCAGATAAGGATATTAAGAGTAAGGAGACTGTGCTCAGCCGATGCTCCTTAGTCTTAAACGGAAGTGACATTTCGGCTGAGTGAACGACTCAGGGTCCAGCAAAAGAGCGACAGAGCAGTGAGCCAATGATTATTAGCAGGCAGTAATAAAGTGGTTCGTTGAAGATAAAAGGTCTTGCAGACAGCGCATGCACGCTGCCTAGGCTCGACCTAAAAAACAAGAGGCTTGGCATATGTGATTGGAAAGAGTGATTGCAGCTACTAAATCAGATGGCAATTAGTAGAGGAAAAAGGAAAAAAATAAGATTACATTGTTGCCCTCCAATTGTTAAATAAACAAAGAATCATTTATAGCCAGAAAGCCGCATGCCAACTCAAAATGCTTTAATAGTAATAATAATAAGTTTTTACTTTGTATTAACATATTTTTGCCTATATTTAAATTCAATAAAGAACAAAGATCAATACTGGGTGGTGTAGGTACTTGTACCAACCTCAGAGTTGGACTTGTCGAGAATTCAATTCCATATGAGTTCGAATCATAGTTTACGCACTGAGACATCTAATGAAAGCCATTGAAGTGTGTAGAGGGGAAAGACGAAATGCACGAAGTGGGGCCAGTTCTAAACCTGAACATTGTGAATGCGTCACTTAACTGGCACTGATAGTCAATAAGTTAGCTTTTTATGTTGAAAAGACTTGCGTTGAGAACGAAGTTGTATGTTCTCTAAAATTGTGAGGCGACATAAGGGCCACTCCTGCGATATGAGGATGTTAATGCAGTTTGGTGATAGTGCCAGGCTGTTTGGTAGGATGCCGGGCTAAATTGTGGCAACACAATCTGAGAGGGCGGCAGTGCAATATTGTAGGAGTTAATGCAGTTGGTTGCTAGGGTGGTGTTGTGGGGATGGTAGTGTAATGTTGTACCTGTGGCGAGGCATGATAGTGCAATGTTTGTGGATGGAAGTATTGTGGTGAATCTGTATTTTGTGTGGTTGAATTACTAGTGGTGATGTAGGGTGATATAGCAATACCAGCTTCCCTATGACATTGATTACTAGTGTAGATGTCGTGGTAGACCATTGCAAGGGGATGGTATTGTACTGTTCTGAGATGGTATTGAGGTGTTAGAGCAGGTGTAGCATGTTCTGTGGATTATTAGTGTACCTGGATGTTGGTTAGCCATCAATATACAGTCTACTTTGAAGTATAGAGCAATTAGAAGCAGTAGTGCAGTATTTATTTAGGTATGGCCCATTGTGAGAGATCCCTAAGACTCGCCTAGTGCTCACTTAAATAAAAAAGGGTAGCTATGACTGCAGATTTGGAAAAGGCTGTTCAATTGGTTGCAACTTATAGATTCTTTAATGCAGATGATCAATGGGTGGGCAAAGGAGAGTCTCATAAAAAACCCTACAATGCTGGGTTTCTTTGATTCTTTTCGTAGTTATTTGCTATGGGCGACTTTTCTTCAACATAAAAATGAGCCTCTCCTTTTTTGTAATTATTGCCCAAAACGTTATTGTCTGCTTACTATGTTGTACTATGCTCCAAAATTGTTTGCTGGAGTGTTGCAGGGTAGGCTCTATGAGTGGGCAGAGACTGCTGCAGTTGCGTTTTGTCCCAGCCTGTAATTCAGAAAAGTGTCAACAATGCCCCATGAGATGGCTTTGACCTTCATTGCGAGACACTGTTTAGCCCATGATTCCTTGCCACTGCACTGTGTGCTTGTTGACTATTGAATAGGTCTCAGGCTGTGGCTAGATCAATTCTGTGGGAAACATAGCTAAACAAGTATGAACAATGAAAGGTCTGGCATGGGCCCGAAGTACCCCTTCAGTCTCTGGTGACTTTAGGAACTCTATCGCTCATCATCTGTTTCACTTATCTTTGCACTCATGCATCCATCCATCAACTGACTCTTTCTGGCATCGCCCACTCACCCAAACACAACAAAATACACACAAACTCGACAATCATATGCAAGATTTATTAAATGATTGCAAGCAGAATAAAAAAAAAGCTAAACATGATGTAGCACTAACAATAAATCAAAATTAAACAAGGAAGTGGTCAGCCACCTTCAAATGGTGTTGAGCACAGTGTATAGTGTAATAATAAAACACTCTTAAAGGTCTATTGGCTTTCACATACATTTTTTACGATGAATATTTTAGCTCTATTGGCTTTCACAAAAATAGGTACCCAGTGCTGCCAATAAGGCGACGGGCCAGTGAAAAACGAACTCAAAATTACACAAAAGACCCCCGTCCAACCTTGCTTTATCATTCGACAACCAGCGTTAGTTAAACATGAATGTAATAGCGGCTCAGTGCAATTAAAATTCACATCAACAATATGTATTACTTCATTTCTATTGATACATTAGATTCTTTTTTATTGTAAGTTGATCATTTTCTTTTATTTTTTTCTCCACAAAAGTTGGAAAAACATTACCACTCTCATTCACTCATTCAATCCTCATTCGCACATCAATCACCCACATTCCTCACACAACAGACTTCATAAATCACAAACGTTTGGTCAAATAATCTAACTCTTTGGGTCTGGTTTATAATCAACTGTTGGACTTGACTTCTGTTCCTCAATAGAACAAATCATGCATCAAAAGACATCATCCGGTCAATAGAATTATACAGTCTGTTTCTTTCAACATTCTTGATTCTTGCAATATTGTTATTTCTTAATGGGGCTTAGCCAATATTCCTCAACACGCGTTTTGGCACAGTCACTTTCGGCACAAGCGCTTTCCTCAGGAGTGCTACATTTATCGACCTCAACAACCATCCACAGCCTGCAATACATAAAACATCACTGAGCGATACATTCAGGTGTGGGCACTATATATAAAGTGCTGCTTGCTTATATTCCATTCAGGATTTCATCCTCAGATCGTTGTAATTTTGAGCCATGTTGCTTTTGTATAATGTTTCGTAATAAACAGGTCAGACCTATGGCATCTGATATAATTTTTCCCGAAGAATTGCTCAGAACTTTAGCCTTTAATATTGGCTTTTCACCATAATCAGCTCAGGTCTACTGGATTGAACATATACGTACCCACTAGAAAGTTATTAGCTATCCATTCACATAATTACAAATTAGTACAACATTACACAATATACACAATACAGCCCTTCCTAAGAGGGCCTCACAACGGTTCTAACAATGCAGAGCTTCTACCTAAAGGGTTTATCCAACGAGGTAACCAACACCAAAACCCTTGACCCAATTCCCTGCAAGGGGCATGATGGTGGGATGTTTCCACGTGTCCAGGAATGTGGCTGAGTTGACGAAGGCATTGAGAATGCCTGTTAGGGCTTCACTGATCGGTAGGAATCCTTTGGGCATGACATGGTGGGGAAAAGGATCAGATGGGGCCATGAGTGGATGTTCATCATGGTTGCAGTTCTTTCAACGGTGGTGATGGTATGCCATGAGGTCAGGGTTTGTTCTTCAGCCTTGATAGGAAGTTAAGTTTTGACTGTGATGGGGTCCAATTTAGGCTTGAAGTTGCTGTATATGGAGGTACTTTTGTTATAGAAGAATGCCAAGGGTTTGTGACAAAGGTCACACGAGGGGGCGATGTTGGTAGAGGCGGCAGGAAGAGCTGAGAAATCATTGATGATGTCAAAGATTTCCTTGCTGCTCTAAGTACTGGCATTGATACGATCTGTAAGAGCTGTATGCTTGGTGTTCCATATCTGCTTGTGGTAGGATCTTAGAGCTGATTTGAAAATGTCTTTATTTGTGATGCCTTGACTTGTTCTCCATTTGTGTTCCACGAGCTTGCAGAGTTATTTTGTCAGCCTGAGTTCCTCTGTGGACTAACTAGCCTGTGGTTGGGCTCTTGCAACTGAGTTGCATTTGAGGGGAACAAGGGTGTTGGTCCATGCGGTGATCCAGCTGTTGAGGGTTCTTGATGGCTTTTGGCAAGTAGTTGGTGTGCTTGGGCCAATATGCGGAGAGGGCAGGAGCCCACTCCTCTTCTGTGATGCTTTTCCAGCTGCAGCAGGTGGTTCCGGTGATGGTAGATCTGTGATGGTGCGGGATAGGTATGCTAACATTGACAAGAGTGTCATCTGACCAGGTCATAGTTGCTGGCTTGTCAACTGTGATCTTGCTGATTGAGGAGAAAATCGGGTCCAATAGGTGTCCGCCAGTGTGGGTGGGTTCAGTAACATGATAGGCGAGTCCAAGGTTTCTAAGTTTTCTAAAAGGGCTTTAAAATTTGGGTTAGCGCGGTCTTGTAGGGGAAAGTTAAGGTCTTCGAAGAGGATGAAGGTGCTGGCATCGATAATGTGGGATGTGATGAAGTCTGTGATGATATTGGAAGAATGTTTTATGCATAATATCCAAGGGATACAGATGTTGAGTTATCAGCACACTAAAATTCCTTTATGTTCTTAATGATTTGAAATTACGTGCCATGCATTTTTCTGCAAATCTGTGAAGCAAGGTAAATCATTTTCATATGGCACCGGACATTTAACAATGTTAGGATATAGAATAACGTTTAATGAAGATTTTTAAGATAGGGGAATGAGAGATCTATGCATTGAGTGTACAGTAAAAGAACGTGCACTTTTATTCAAACTGTGTACAATAGTACAACTTGTGCACAGGAGCATTAACGTGTGTTAACACAATAATGTTCGCACGAAAACCCATTTCCATGTGATGACATAGATGCTTGTATTGTGACGCAATATGTGTAGTAACACATTTTTATGTTTAGTAACACACTTTTTTAGTAACATGACACTAACGTTCCTGTATACAACTGTATTTCATATACATTTATTGTAACAGGATTGTTTGTATGTTAAATAATATTTGCAGAACAGAAACCTGCCAAGTGTGGTCTTTTAATAAGCACTCCAACCAAAGTGCTGTAAAAGCCTAGTATAAAATACAGTCCCACAGAGGTTTCACTGACAGAAATTAACAGTGACACGTGCACTTATAACAGTAGACCTGTCGGCCTGTGTCGACAACATGGCAGAACCAAGCAAATGCCCATCTTACAGGAAAAACAAACACTAATGTCAAACAGGAGAAGCAAAAACTTATTGTTGCCCACCACAAGAACACAAAGCATAATGAAGCCAGTGCTGGATGTTAGCGTTGGAAATCACATTTATCAGGCGCATTGGTTCAAGTGGGCCTGTGTGCATTGCTGTATGTTTATGTGTGTCAGTCTCTGTGTATTGGTCTGTGTACATAAAGCGTGTTTCCTAACTCTATTATGGTTCGGATTGCAGACTCTATTTTCTCTCCCTTAATTTCCACATCCTCCTACTTCCTATTTCCTCTCCTGCAAACTGCTTTGACTCTCCTGCTGCCCTCGTGATCAGATGATGAGGAGGGTCCTGGACCCGACCATTCCTTAAGAGGGGACATAAGTGTTTTGGAGAAGATCTGTCCATTCACGACACTCCATCATCATTCCGCCCCTCTTCTTTTCTCTTTTCCATTTTCCTATCACCCCTTGCACAATAAGATAAGTTTAGAGAGGCACAAATCACCACACAAGCAACCAACATAACACCTTTGGGTCCTCATTAGGTGTGGCCAGATAATTACCAATGTGAGCTGTTTACTCATGTGACCGCACATAACAGAATTATGAATCTTGCGGTTTTTTTATTGGACCTAGTATATACCAGGTGCAGTACAAAAATGCATTCCCTGTTGAAATTTCGGCAGGTTAAATCTGCCAGAATGTAAAGGGAGGGAAATGGCTGGTAATTACCAAGACATGCAAAATTTGGTGCGTAAAGCACCAAAACGTGCATGTTATGGCCCATTTCAAGGGGGACATTTGTAATAGGTGCTGCTTATCACCCCCCACAAATAATGTAGTCTGCTCTATCATTGTTTATTGGATGCCATGAATACCGCACCTAACACCAGGCAGGTAATGAGAGCCATATTGGTGTAACTGTTTGTTTGCAGCTCTGTATGTGTGAGTGTCTTTAGGTGTGTTGATCTATGTGCATGGGTGTCCTTAGATATGTTGCACTCTCTGGCTATGTGCATGAGAGGATTCTGTTTCATTAAAATCGTGTCTGAAGTTATGAACATTTTCGCACTAAAAAGGAAAACACTGCACTTTGCAAAAGTGCATTTTCTTGTGCTTGACTAAACTAGTCCGAAACTCCATCTTGAATCCTAATGCAGCCATGATGTGTGTTTTCATTTATCCTCTCATTAAATGTAGCACAATGTGCACCATGAAATCTTCTGTATTGACATGCTGTCAACTCCGGAGGAACCCTTTACTACATTCAAGCATCTCCCTTCATGTGCTACTGGAAGCCTGTTATTAATTTCAAGACGGCCATCTTGTTTGAGTGTAACAAGATTTGTATTGACACAGCCAATGATGACATTAGGTCAAAAGGGGTTATATTAATATCTATTTGGGGATGGTGTTAAAAAGGCGGCATTACATTTTGTATTCTTATCTGTCAATGTGTGTAATGTTTCAATCCCTTAAGCTAATATTAATTTTTTTATGTGTACTTTGTTATATAAAGGAAATATTTGTGAGGTGAGTCAAGTGTGGTATGGCCTGACTTTAAAAAGCGGACCCACACTAGCCTGTCTTTTCCTTAGGACTTAGAAATATTTTAGTCTGAGACACAACTTCATGCCCTTCTGTTTGCTGAATTTGATTGAGCCTTATACTAATTCCCTATAATAATCTACCATGCATTTTTTTTTTAGTTCAAAGTATTTTATTAAATTTTTGCAGACAGAGATAGGCAGTGGCTAACGAAATAAATACACAGTAGGAAAGGTAGGGGACACCAAAGGGAGGAGGTGTAGGCTGTGCATAAGATAATGCAGTTGATGTAGCGCTTAAAAGTTTGAAAATTGTAGGGGTGCGTTATATTCACTGTTAGTTGGCACCCGCATATAATCAAATGTGTGCTCAGGTATTTTATGTGCAATGTATTACGAATCGTATAACCTATATCGATTTTAATAGAAGTGTTAGCTATGTACAAGCATCTTATGTATATATTGAAGCAATGCATAGAGCTTAGTCCTTTTGAACAATGTGATGTTAAAACGTGTAGATTAGAATTCGTGTCTGTAGACTGTTTAGTTTGACCACACATGAAAGAAAGACGTAAATGTCAATACTGTGATTTAAACCTGCTTGTGTAACCGAAGTAGTGGCCAGAATTCGCATATATCGTTGAGGCGAAAGGCCTGGTATTTTCTTATGTTAGCCAAGGGCAATAGGCCAAAAAGGATTTATTCCAGTAGAGGTTTTAGGCTGTAGTAAATTGCAACTTAAAAGATGTGAAGAATGTCTGCTTTGCATGATCTCACCCCAGGTGCAAGGACAGTTGCTCGTTAGTAGAGAAGCTCTTTGTTCACAAATTGACTTATGTAGTAAAAGCCAGACATGGGAGTGTATTGGAATGTGCCAATCGTAACTCCTAGTGCGGATGGCGTCTGGGACTTAAGGCCAAGCGATGGACGATGGAACTGGACAGCGCTCTGTGGAAATTTACTGAAAGACGACCCCGCAGAAGAGGAGGCGCAAAGGGCGTGTTCTGGGATTTGGGGTTCTGTATTAGGGACAGCGCCCCGAGGGTGGAGGCAGTTCAGAGCAGCCCAGAGCAGAGGAAGGCTAGGCGAAGGGATAGAGGGGGCAACTTAGACCAAGCTCTCTAAGTGAAGTCTTCTTATGAAGTTTCACTCTGACACCTTTTACTCGATGAGGGTCTCAAGGGATTGCTAAGTAGGGATGTCATCTAGTGCAGAGTAGGGACAGAGATGGTATGGTTCAGTGTCCCTAGTATCGACATTTGCTTGGTGGTGTTCTACCTCATGCTTTTAGAGATTGTACTTTTAGTTATTTTTAGCCGTATGCGGATTCTCCGTAGAGTAGCTTTTGTGTTAGTGCCTATGTACTTGTTGTGCCTCGTATTGAGGACTTTGTATCTGCAAATCTTCATGCTGATAATAAAAACCAGAGAGCCAAGAGATTAAGTCTCGAGTCCTTGATTATGGCAAATTGCGGACAGTAATTTTGATAGCTGTGTTTTTCCCTCCACGCTATTGGGCAAGTAAAAAGTTCCATCTGACCAGAGTGGGTTCTAGTAGATAATTGCAGGATACTAAAATGGGCCGGAGCAGTTGGTAGCAAACGAGGATGGTTTCTTTCTGATAGCGAGGGAAGATTAGATAAGGATAAGTGACCCTTGAGGCCCAAGAGACGATAAGTGATGCTGAATCATCAGATGGCGAGCAGCAGACGGCAGCAGATGAGCATCGACGGCGAGTAGCAGCGCGGCAGAAAGCAGCAGTTCCAGGAGTGAGTATGAACATAATGAGATGTTGTAGATTGCGGTGTTGATTTGTTGTGTGATGTCTTGCGGAGTTGTTGTGTATGTCGTGTGATTGTGAGATCAGGCTGTGAGCGCGCGCAGCCCGGGAATTGTGGTGTAGAAGACACCTGAGATAGATTTTGTTGACCACCCAAAGGAGATCGTGAGGTACCATCGATCACCTGGACCGAGATAGGGGGAACGAATGCGTGTGTGTATGGCAACTTAACGCTGGTCGTGGGTTGTGGTGTGCAGATCGGAGTGTTAGTAACCTATCAGAGGCGATCTGTCTGGCCGGACGGGGGCAGACGGGCGCCAATTGAGGTCAACAAGGTCGAGAGACTGTGGACGAACAGTCAGAGGCTGTGGACGGACAGCCAGAGAAGTAACTTAATTGGTTATTTCAGTGTATGAATGGGACGTGAGTAAGCGTGAAACGAGTTTTGGAGAAGGGAACTGCTGCGAACGAAGGAAGGTGACGTCAGAGAGTGTCGCGCTGTGATAGGCCGGTTGGTGTGAGTCGCGCTGTTATTGGAGGATTCGAGAACAAGAAGTAAATAGAGCGCGAGATTGAATTTGCTCATTATGAAGTGCCTTAGGGCTTTGCGAGAGTTGTGTAGAGGCGATAAGCATGTGGTTGTTCGTGGGGGAGAAGAAGCCCCTCCCGAGGATACCCCGGCACACTACATGGCACAGAATGTGGGGTTACATACTATAGTTTGGATCGAGAATTGGCACAAGATGACACAAGGCGAAGGGGAACTAGCTTTCCCGAGGTATGGCTCATTTAGACTAGCGGTGCTGTACCAACTGAAGACGGTGATGGGGTCCTTAAGACCCTTGCCAAGACCAGCACAGTTCGAAGCATTACATGCGTGGATTAGAGCAGCGCATGATAAGGAAAAGGGAAGAAGTCAGGAGAGGATGAGGAAGTCGATTAGGGCATTTCAGGATGCCAAGTGGGACGCAGCGGAGAAAAGATGGAGAGTGCAGACAATTGAGGAAGCGAAACTGTATCCCGTGATAATAGATTCGACGGGGATACGCCATGTGAAAGCAAAGGAGGAGGCACAAGAGGAAGATAGTGATTCCGATGATGGGGTACTGCAAAGATTGCTAGACGAGAGACCACCCCCTTATAATCCAGATGAAGCGGATGATAGGTGGGGTGAGAGGGGAGAAACTAGGAGGGTAACAATCCAGCCTGAGTCCCGAGTGGAAGGGTTGGTTTCGTTTGAAACCGCGAGTTCACAGGGTCAGTCTGAAGCTAGTGGGAGGATTGAAAGAGAGATGAGGTTACCGGATGCCTTGAGGGTACCGGTCACCATTGGACCGATTGTGTCGATATACAGTCCGGAATCAGAGGAAAGAGAGAGGTCAGAACGAGTGACAGAAAGAACGAGGAGAGAAAGCGGGGAAAGTGAGTTGGAAGGGGCAACGGCCCGACCTCCAAGCCCTGTACAATGGAGTACACCATTAGCAGCGGTATCAGACACATCTAGGGGCGAGGAAGACCAGAGATCGGAGAGGCCGAGGACTCTGATGGAGTCGAGATCAGATTTAAGGTCATGGGTACCGCCAAAGAAGCAAATGAGCTGGAATATGGGCAAAGCGGGGACAACTCCAGTTGCCTTTCAGAGCCCTTCTGCTCCTGTAGAACCACCAGAAGAGAGGAGGGAGAAGGAGCCAGAATGTGAATATGATGAGGGACGGGGAGCAAGTTGTCAGGTGTTGAAAGGAGCCTTGAAGGCAGGGATGATAGACGTAGTAAGGCTTAAGGCAGAGGCAGATGAAATTATATATGGAAGTCTACCTCTTGAGAGGATAGTATCCTACAGTCCAGATGACCTGTTTTTCGTGGCGAAAGATGTGACGCGGAAAGCACGAATGGCACACGAGAAATTGAGGGGATTGGCGAAGGAATATGGTGTGGATCTGTCCAAGACTAGAGGGTTGCAAGGAAGCCATAGGATGCATTATACAGAGCGGGAGCTAGAGGAGAAGAGGGTTGTTGGACTGAGGTCACATACTAGAGAACTGGTCCTAGCCATGCGGCCATGGTTGACGCTTCATAAATGGGAAGAGAAATGGTCAAAGAAAAAGACCCCAAGGGGAGCGGACGGAGGAACTCCGGCAGAGGGGTTGCTATTAGCTAAGACCTTTCCCCTTAGGGAAGTGGCGAATGGAGGATATGTGCATGTACCATGGAGCAGGGGGGATTTGGCATCATTTACGAATGATTTTCCCAGGCTCAGGGAGAAGCCTGCAGAGTGGTACAAGCAAGTTGAGCGTTTTGTTAAGATTTCGAAGGTGTTGTGGATAGACCTGAACACCTTATTCGATATTGTGGTTCCAGGGGATCTGTGGAACGCATGTAAAATTGCTGTTGATTGGCCGGACTATGAGCCTGATAGGAACATGATTACAAATGGTCCGTCGCCCGTAGAGATGAGGCTGTACGATAAAGTAATTACCTGGTTGAAATCGAAGGTTTCACCCCAAGACATTGATTGGGTGAAGATAGATAGGACAGTGCAGGAGCCAAAGGAGACAGTACATGAATTTTATGAGAGACTTTTGAAGGCTTTTAAGCAGTACAGTGGCCTAGATGAGCTGGAAACGAAGGACATGGGACAGTTTGTGTCTAAGTTCGTGCTGGGTTTGAAGCCCGAGGTCAGTCTCATGATACAGCAGCATTTGATCTGTTGGCAGAATAAGCCTGTGGATGAGATCTTGCGGTACGCCAGGTACTGCACGGATGAGATTGAGTCCAAGCACAAGAAGATGAAGGATAACCTATTGCTCATTCAGATGCAAGCTGCTCAGGGACCGCCGAATGGGGGTCCGGTGGTGCGGAGACAGGGAAACTACCAGACAGGGAATCAAAACGCGCAGGGTCAGGGAAGGCCGAGGCCCGTTGACCCTAGGACAGGCATAGATGTAGCGATCTTGAAGAAGACGACTGCTTGTCACCAGTGTCACCAGGTGGGACATTGGAGGCGCGAGTGTCCCTTGAACCCCTATAATCAGCCACAGATGGAGGGAGGAATGGGTCAGGTCCCTGGGGCAGAACAGGTACAGACGGTGACTGTACCGAGAATGATGCAAGGGGGGACCGGCGTCTCGCAGGTGCAGGTTCCCCAGCCACCCAGGATGCAGAACATACAGCAGGGAGCTCGGACTTATTTGCAGATGCCCATGTTCGAAGTGGGAGAGGAGAGGGATGCAGATTTGCTGGCGCAGCTAAGTTTAGGTCAGGATGATGATTGCATACTTAGGGCTATTCTAGAGGTAGATCAGAGAGGACCCTTTGTGGAAGCAGAACTCGATGGACACCCTACTACCTTTTTGGTAGATACGGGGGCTACCAGGTCAACTATAAGATCAGCAGTAATTCCGGGGGTAGCCCTTTCGGGGGAATGCATACAAGTGGTTGGAGTGGCGAACAAGAGGCTAGTGAGCCCCTTAACGGAACCGATTCCAGTCAGGATAGGAAACTTTAGGGATCGACATCAGTTCGTGGTGTGCGATTCTAGTCCTGTTTGTTTGTTGGGAAGAGATTTGTTGTGTAAGCTCAATTGCACAATCTACTGTACCCCGAAAGGAGTAGAGGTACAGACAAGGGATGATGACGCGACCTTTAAGGTTGCAAATCAGCGGGTGTGCGTGGAAATGTACCCGGCTTTGACAGTGGAGGAGCTTCCACAGGATTTGAGGGAGTCTGTATCGACCGATGTGTGGGATCTAAGCGGAGAGGAGATCGGCTTAGTCAGGGGAGTGGAACCAGTGAGAATACAGGTTAAGCCGAACGCGGAATTCCCGAGAACACCCCAGTATAAACTGTCGCCTGAAACAATTGCAGGGATTAAACCTGTGATCGAGTCTATGATTAGGCAGGGAATTCTGGTGGAGCTCATGGGTAGTCCATGTAACTCGCCCATTATGGGATTGCAGAAACCAAGTGGGAAGTTCAGGATAGTGCAAGACCTGCGGAAAATAAACGACATAGTTGTTCCATGTTGTCCAGTGGTACCGAATCCATCTGTGATACTGTTCCAGATACCATGCGAAGCTGGATGGTTCACAGTGATTGACTTGTGTCAGGCATTCTTTTCGATTCCCCTACATGAAGAGAGTAGGTTTCTTTTTGCATTTAGGCTAGAGAATCGTATATTAACGTGGTGTCGTATCCCACAGGGGTATACGGAGAGCCCGTCAATTTTTAATCAGCTCTTAAAGAAGAATCTTGAAGGTCTTGTGTTGCCGAAAAACTCTGTTTTGGTGCAATACATTGACGACCTGCTTGTCGCGTCAGAGACAGAAGACGCTTGCAGGGTCGATACCATTGCGTTGTTGAATTTCCTGGGAGAGAATGGTCACAAGGTGTCTCCAAACAAGTTGCAATACTGTTTACCTGAGGTACAGTATTTGGGGCACAGGATCGAAAAGGGTAAAAGGAAAGTGTCTCCAGATCGCATTGATGCGATTCTGAGAATGCCAGTTCCCTCGACGCAGAGGGAAGTTAGAATGTTTTTGGGAATGGTGGGCTATTGCCGCCAGTGGATCCCAAACTTTTCCTTTGAAGCGAAGCCTTTACAGCGGCTGACGCGAAAGGATGTAAGTGATCCGGTACCATGGGACGACGACTGTTTGAAATCATTTCTGAGGCTGAGAGAAGCCTTATGTAGCGCTCCTGCGTTGGGAATGCCGGATTACAACAAGGCATTTGCATTGTTCTGCTGCGAAAGAGAAGGTTGCGCATTAGCAGTGTTAACCCAGAATCATGGAGGTGTCCGTAGACCAGTTGCCTATTTCTCAGCTACTTTAGATCCAGTAGCTTCTGCGTTGCCCGGATGTCTCAGATCCGTTGCGGCAACAGGTGTCAGCATCGAGAGATGTGAGAGCATTGTGATGGGTCATCCTCTTACTGTACATGTGCCGCACTCTGTTGAATTGTTGATGACTAGGACTAAAACACAGCACCTCACGAATAATAGGCTGACTCGTTATGAGCAAGTTATCCTTGCAGCCGATAATGTGACATTGAAGAGGTGTGCTGTTTTAAATCCTGCTACATTGTTACCTGTTCCAATTATGGATGATAATGAAGATTGTGAGGACCATGATTGTCTCGACGTTACGGAACTATGCACCAAACCGAGGCCTGACATTGTCGATGAACCACTCCCAGTGTCAGATGAGGTTTTCTTTGTGGACGGTTCATGTTTAAGAGACAGTGTCGGTCGATTGAGAGCAGCGTTTGCTGTATGCACCATCACGGGGGTGGTTGAAGCCGCTTGTTTAGAAGGAGTACACTCCGCGCAGGTGGCTGAGCTCATTGCCTTGACTCGTGCCTGTTTGGCAGCCGACAAGATCCGTGTAACTATTTACACGGACAGCCAGTATGGGTTTGGTGTGGTTCATGACTTCGGACAGCTATGGTCCCAGAGAGGGTTTATGACGTCTTCAGGTTCTCCTATAAGAAATGGTGAACATGTACGGAAACTGTTAAAAGCATTGCAAGGTCCTGATGAAATTGCTGTTGTTAAATGTGCTGCACACACAAAGGGAAATGATTTTGTTTCGTTGGGAAATAACTATGCTGATGAAGTAGCCCGATTTTGTGCAGAACAGGGATGCAACTTCACTGAGACCTACATGGAGGAAACTGGGGAGGAGAGGGTGTATGGTCAGATGTTAGCAATGGCAGACTCATGGGAGGAACTGAAACAGCTTCAGGAAGGGGTCTCGGATCAGGAACGTGACAGCTGGATACGAGCTGGATGTGAGAAGGGAGAGGTGGATATATGGGTTTCGAATGATGGACGAGCGGTGTTGCCGGAAAGTTTGTTGAATCCCATGGCGAGGTTGATACATGGTGCTGTACATCTGGGTAGGGATGCCATGATGAGAGTGTTTCGTCAGACTTGGTACAACCCGAAGTTTCGTGCAGTGGCTGAAACTGTGTGCCAGAGGTGTGTCACTTGTCAACAGATGAATGTGGGGAAAAGAACCGCTGTGACGTTGAGCCACATAGGGAGGTCAGGGGGACCTTTCAATAGGATGCAGTTGGATTTTGTCGAAATGCCGAAGTGTAATGGGTTGAGGTACATATTAGTGATAGTATGTGTCTTTTCCAGGTGGGTGGAGGCGTACCCTACACGCAGATGTGACACACTCACAGTAGCGAAACTATTATTGAGAGAACTCATTCCAAGGTACGGGTTCCCGACGTCCTTTGAATCGGACAGAGGAACTCATTTCCACAGCGAAGTTATGAAGTTGCTTTGTGCTGCTTTGAATATAGACCAGAAGTTACACTGTAGCTATAGACCAGAAGCTTCAGGGATAGTGGAGCAGGTGAATGGAACTCTGAAGGCTCGGATGGCGAAAGTGTGTTCGTCTACGTCTCTGAAATGGCCTGACGCATTGCCTTTGGTCCTTATGAGCCTCCGAAGTGTGCCTGATAGAAGGACTGGGTTGTCACCCCATGAAATCCTCATGGGAAGAGCGATGCGTTTGCCTGCAATACCTGCTACTGCTCTGATAAATATCACTGATGATATGATCCTGGACTATTGTAAAGGCCTTGCTGACGTGGTCCGTTCTGTGTCTCAGCAGGTGCAGACAGCAACGGTTCCAGCCGCGAGTGACCGGTGCCACGACTTGGACCCAGGCGATTGGGTCCTAGTCCGAAAGCACGTGAGGAAGAGTTGTTTGGATGCTAGGTGGCGCGGCCCTTTCCAAGTGATTCTTGTCACGAACACAGCTGTCAAGTGTGGAGGTTTACCGAACTGGGTGCATGCTTCTCATACCCGTAGAGTTCCAGCACCCGTGGAAGATACAGCCCCTCTCGAGAACCAAGATCCCAGAGAGCCGACCGAGCCTCCTGAGAGGGCCAGTCAAGCTGTAAGGGTTGCTGAAGTGGCTGATGGTGCACTGAATCGAGTTGGGGAAGAGCGTGAAAGCAGTACTGACCCAGAAACCGGCGAAGGAGCAAGAGGTGCAGTGGGTAGTACAGAATCAAGTTCTGCCGAAGAAGAGGAGGTCAGTGCACCGGGTACTGAAGAGAAGACCGGAGGTGCTACCGAAGCAGAAAGGGTTTGGCCCGCAAGACAGAACCGGGTAAACCTGAGGTTGGCTCCGGACACAGACCTTGCACCAGTTTCGGAGGAACCAGAAGAAGAATTAGGAGACGAGGAGAATCCTCAAGGTGGTGTGAGAAGGTCCAAGAGAACTCGAGTGCCAAGTCGGAAGTACGCTTCACCAGAGTGGGCATATCAAGTGACTGATGCCAGGGTTACCGAGCACGGGAAGGTTGAGGTCGATGACATTGGTCAACAGTGTCCCGCTCCAGAGGGTGGAAGTGTTGCTGAAGGTTCCGGGATTGGAGATCGAAGGAATTTTGACGATTCATATTCCGAGTCCGCCATTCCTGAGTGTCATTCGAGGTATGATCTTGGACAATTTGGAGTTCCCGACGTTCACGACTGTGCCAGACCCACAGGAACTGATCATTCTTAAGCTCGAAATATTGCAAGGAGTCTTGGAACTGTTGGGACCAGCGCTTATGTTAGATTGATTTGAGAAGGTTGCAAGCAGAGAAGAAGATAACCTAGATCCGAGTGGAAGAAGAACAAAATTAGGGATTTTTCCGTTATAGAACGAAGAAAAGTTAGGGAGGTTTGCCTAAGTTCACGAAAGAGACACTGATGAGAAAGAGACTTACCCTTTCAGAGACTGTATTGGACACTGAGTATATTCCGAAGATGGCAGATCCTGCAACCCCACATCGTAGGGCTAAATTGATAATAGGCACATTGGTAGGAGTTGTGATAATCACCATATTTGCGGTAGTCATAAGTTCATACATGGTGGCTCACAGGCAAGAGGGGAAGGTTCAGGGAGCACCCACACCTAATACCCCAGGGCAGAGTGGTGTCAGTATTAGAGAACAGGAAATATCGAAGGTGAGGGATGATCGCAGACTCCACATGGATTTGTCGAGGGGTGATTTTAAGCTTAATGCTTATGCAAAGTTGCTGTATGAGTATGTTGATGCGATGGATGTGAAGGATTGCTATGTGTGCATGCAGTTGCCTGCTTCAGTGGATGAGGGTATCAAGTATCATCATCTCCCATTGACATATGGGATTTCTTGTAGTTTATTGCTCAGTTTATTTTATGACAGGAGACAGTTCGAGTATTTCTTTTCAAATTTTGACACGGTACTTCCTGAAGTTCCAGCAATCAAGCATTTGAACAAATATGATTCTAACAAGAAAGAGGACAGACTCCTGAAGTATTTTAGACCGACTATGAAGTTGGATACGGCGCATGCTCACAGGAATAACCTGACATGTGCGTTATCTGAGACAGAGAAGAAATTCATAGATCAGGTAGAGGACAGATACAGAAAGTTGACCCAGACACGACACACCGGAGATAGTCCAGTAGATTGGACAGACGAGGAGAGGGCTCACAGATCCAAGGGAAGTTATGGACCAATAGCGTTAGATGAGGTACAGAGAGGGAATTTGTGTATTGGACGGCCTCAATCCGATACGGATAAGGTCGCAGTAGGACATAGCACTTGTTCTCAGACCTTCACAGTGGAAGCTTCTGCTAAGAATTTTATGGTAGGTCCAGTAGAGGTAATTCCGACAGTATATTATGTATGTGGGAAGAATGCTTATGTCAGGCTACCTGCGAATTGGTATGGCATATGCTATTTGGCTATTATATTCCCGAAGATCTATCACACCGAGGACTTGGAGTTGTTAGAGACGAAGCGACAGTCTAGGAAACGTAGGGCTACGAACGCCGGTGCAGTGATTGGAGACATATACGGAGCAATGATACCTAGTATGGGTGTGGTGTTGAATGATGTGAAGATCAGGAGGTTGGCGACTGTGGTTGATGAGTTGTCTATGAACACGGCGAGATCTTTGTTGTTGGTGGCTGGAGAGATGTTGTCGATACGGAATATGGTTATGCAGAATCGCCTTGCTTTAGACGTATTATTAGCAAAAGAAGGCGGAGTCTGCAAATTATTGAAGGTTCAGGAATGCTGCACATATATTCCAGACAACACGAAGGAGATAGGGAAGTACATAGACAACATCACGACTATTCACAAGGAGATTATGGATTTGACGGAGGAGAATGTGTGGGAGAAGATTGGATTAGGATTTGGAAGAGTGGGAACTTGGTTTGCGAATTTGGGAAGAGGATTTCTGGGATCAGTATTGAAGCCGATTATCATTGCTGTGGTTTGCGTGATTTGTTTGTGGGGATGCGTGAAGGCATGAAAGTGGTATCAAGGAGGCAAGGTTGAAAGGGCTCTTAAAGCAAACGAAAAAAGGATGGCGAAGCTCCAGGAACAGCAATATGAGAGTCTTAAGAGACTGGAGGGAGTTCGACATGGCAAGGTTATGACTAGCGCGGTCTAAGTCAGTTCTAAAGAAGAGAGTTGTAATGATGTGATGACGGATGTCATCAAAGGGGGGAACTGATGTAGCGCTTAAAAGTTTGAAAATTGTAGGGGTGCGTTATATTCACTGTTAGTTGGCACCCGCATATAATCAAATGTGTGCTCAGGTATTTTATGTGCAATGTATTACGAATTGTATAACCTATATCGATTTTAATAGAAGTGTTAGCTATGTACAAGCATCTTATGTATATATTGAAGCAATGCATAGAGCTTAGTCCTTTTGAACAATGTGATGTTAAAACGTGTAGATTAGAATTCGTGTCTGTAGACTGTTTAGTTTGACCACACATGAAAGAAAGACGTAAATGTCAATACTGTGATTTAAACCTGCTTGTGTAACCGAAGTAGTGGCCAGAATTCGCATATATCGTTGAGGCGAAAGGCCTGGTATTTTCTTATGTTAGCCAAGGGCAATAGGCCAAAAAGGATTTATTCCAGTAGAGGTTTTAGGCTGTAGTAAATTGCAACTTAAAAGATGTGAAGAATGTCTGCTTTGCATGATCTCACCCCAGGTGCAAGGACAGTTGCTCGTTAGTAGAGAAGCTCTTTGTTCACAAATTGACTTATGTAGTAAAAGCCAGACATGGGAGTGTATTGGAATGTGCCAATCGTAACTCCTAGTGCGGATGGCGTCTGGGACTCAAGGCCAAGCGATGGACGATGGAACTGGACAGCGCTCTGTGGAAATTTACTGAAAGACGACCCCGCAGAAGAGGAGGCGCAAAGGGCGTGTTCTGGGATTTGGGGTTCTGTATTAGGGACAGCGCCCCGAGGGTGGAGGCAGTTCAGAGCAGCCCAGAGCAGAGGAAGGCTAGGCGAAGGGATAGAGGGGGCAACTTAGCCCAAGCTCTCTAAGTGAAGTCTTCTTATGAAGTTTCACTCTGACACCTTTTACTCGATGAGGGTCTCAAGGGATTGCTAAGTAGGGATGTCATCTAGTGCAGAGTAGGGACAGAGATGGTATGGTTCAGTGTCCCTAGTATCGACATTTGCTTGGTGGTGTTCTACCTCATGCTTTTAGAGATTGTACTTTTAGTTATTTTTAGCCGTATGCGGATTCTCCGTAGAGTAGCTTTTGTGTTAGTGCCTATGTACTTGTTGTGCCTCGTATTGAGGACTTTGTATCTGCAAATCTTCATGCTGATAATAAAAACCAGAGAGCCAAGAGATTAAGTCTCGAGTCCTTGATTATGGCAAATTGCGGACAGTAATTTTGATAGCTGTGTTTTTCCCTCCACGCTATTGGGCAAGTAAAAAGTTCCATCTGACCAGAGTGGGTTCTAGTAGATAATTGCGGGATACTAAAATGGGCCGGAGCAAAGTGAACAGTCTACCATGCATTTTGACACATTTTTAGTTTTCTGCCTTCTGTATTACACTTTAATTCTTTAATAAACTTTCATGTTTTTCTAAACATGCTTGACTTGAGCCTTCTTGATTTAAGGTTCATATAAGTGCCTATGCTGATTCGTTTGCTGCCAAACTGTTATCTGTAGGGATACATTGCTGTTATGATCTTGAGGTTAACACCATCTCATATTATGCACAAACGCTTTATCCTAGATGATCTGATAAGACACAATCAACAGTTATTGGTCTCTGTTAATGTGTGCACGGTTGTCGTATATGTGTGTGTAAGTGGGAGTGCATGTTGGAAATAGCCATCCTTTGCTGGCATTCCCCCAGGTTATTGTCTTCTTTTGCTGAACTCATTTTTGTTGGCCAGAAGACTGCGCACTTTACTCCTACTTTCCAGTGGCAAAGTGACCGTGCTCTCCTTCCTAAACATGGTAAAAATGGCATGTATACATTTGGCATAGTCAATTTATTCTAGGTCCCTAGAATATGGTCCTACATGTATCCAGGGCCTGGAAATGTAATGGTGCTCGTTGTGCCACCCACTCAAATGGCCCTGTAAAGCATGTCATCCATCAGGTCTAGGTGTGAAGTTTTAAACTGTTATTTTGACCTGACAAAATAAACCTTTTGCCAGGACCATACCTTACTTTTTGATACTTAACGGTATCCCCAAATGAAGGCCCTAAATGTTTACAAGGCAGGGTACATTGTATATAAAAAGTTGGACATTTATATTTATTGTTTTACAAGTATTGCCACTGAAAAACCTACCAAGTCATTTTTCACTGTGGCAATGGTGGGTCTTACATAGGTCAACATATTAATTTTAATAAGTGCTATATTCAGTTTGGGAGTAGCTAGAAAATGGTTAAGGGCGCATTTTAATAGTAATTTAAAGTCCAAGTTGGATTTTATATTACAATTTTGGAAATTACTCTTTTAGAAAGATGTCATTTCCCTTCCTAAATCCAAAATACTTTCCTGCCAGTGTCCAGCTGTAACATGACCCATGATGGTATTCCTGTGGTTGGATATGTATTGTTCCCAGGCAATGTATAAAGGGCCCTGAGGGTGTGGAGGGGGCTGCTCCCTTTGACTGGACAGCCTGGGGGCTCTGCCCAACCCCTTCTTGAGCTTCAAACAATGCATACCTTGTCACTGGCAGATGAAGCCTGCACCTAGGCGTACCTCTCCTTTGTCTCTCTAGTCATAATGGCTCCAAAACAAGTGGATATTGATGAATGGACAAGAACTGATTTCGGAGGTAGAAAAAGGCTTGCCCTCGACCCACAGGCTGGCACTGAGCATGAAAGTGGACCTCACAGACTTCACCTCAGATCACTCCTGAAAATGTGAAGAATCAAAAGAAGGACTGTCATGCTTTCTGAAGAACGTGAAGGTAGACTAGAGATACTTTCCTTGAACCCTGGACTAGGCCTGGGCAGAGTTTGTGGAGTTCTGCTACAAGGAACTCCGTGAAGTGACCAAAAACTCCACCGCGCTATGCGGAGTTCCGGAAGTAGGGTAGTGAGTTAGGTCACGCTGTTCGCACTGATTTTAAGTGCTAGGTGTTTGTCCCGCAATTAAAAATCAGCGCAATTGGCACCATGCACAGCACAAGAGTGCGCTGCTTCTTTCTGCTGCTCGAGTAGATTTTCTGTTTGAGCGGCAACTGCCTCAATGCGAACGGATGGTTTCTCAACGCGAGTGCTCGCGACCACCTGTATTTAGAAATCTCTACTCGAGCAGCAACTTTCTCAACGTGAACAAATGGTTTCTCAACGCGAGCGCTGGCAACCTCCCGTGTTTAGAAATCTCGCTGAGAGGTGGTCTAGCAGTGAATTTTCCTTGCTCGCCAACGTTAAGTTGACAAACGCGAGCGAGGAAAAACCTATTTTTCGGAAATCTGCGTTCTCCATGGAGTGCAGAAATCTCCACAACCAGAGCAGAGTTCACTGCCCAGGCCTACCCAGGCCCTAAGAGGTGACTCCAACGGTCAGTTGGCTGGCCTCCTATTTGAGCTACATGGACACAAGAAGTTTCCAGATGCCCTTGTCCTGCCAGCTTAGGCACTCGCCAATAAGTACACCACACACACAGAGTAATTTTACATGTCTTTTTTCTGCTGCATGTAAAGTCAGAACTCAACATTGTTTGTCTGCCTTCACTCATATTTATTTATTTATTTTATTTTTTAGATTTGTAAAGCGCAACAGCTACCCAGAAAGGGTTTCCCGGCGCATAGGTACAGCAGGAAATGTCAGGAGAAAATTTGCAAACTATTCATGTTATTGTTCGAATAGCCAGGTCTTAACGAAATTTCGGAACCTGACGTGGTTTTCATCCTTTCGGATGAAAAGGGGGAGTGTATTCCAGATGGATGGTCCAAGGTGGGTGAAAGATCTGCCACCCACTCTTGCCAGTTTAAATCTTGGTACACAGAAGTTAGACGCTGCTAGCGAACGAAGATTACGTTTGGGAATGTAAGGGTGGGCCAAGTCTAGAAGGTACTTAGGAGCTGTACCTGTTGGATTTTGAACATATAATTCAGGCTTTAAAGCGGATTCTGCTTTCCACCCTGAGCCAGTGGAGTTCCCGACGAGAGCTTGAGACCCCGGTGTTTCTAGGGATTCTGCACAGTAAACAAACAGCAGCGTTCTGGGCAAGTTGTAGTCGATTGACTACCGTTTTGTTTGAACCGAGGTACAGGATGTTGCCGTAGTCCAGCCGTGATGTTATAAGGGCATTAACAACGGTCTTTTGAGTGGAAACGGGCAACATCCAAATTACTTTCCTCAACCATTTGATGATGGTGAGGCATAGACCCATGACTTTATTTGCCTGTTGGCTCATGGACAGGGAGCTATCCAAGATGACTCCCAGATTGCGAACTTGTGTCACTGGGGTAGGGAAAGTGGCCATCTGGTTGGGCCAGTGTGAAGGAGTCCAAAGATCTTGATGTTTCCCTAAGAGTAGAATCTCTGTCTTATCTCCGTTAAGTTTTAATTGGTTTCTTGTCATCCAGTTAAGGATGTTTTGAAGCCCTGATTTAAGGGGAGAAGGGGATTTCGGATCGGCTTCAGATAGGGAGAAGATGATTTGGGAGTCGTCAGCGTAGGTCATAAGGGTGAGTCCAGATTCTTCGGCTAAATCAGCTAGGGGTCTGAGGTAAAGATTGAAGAGTAGGGGACTCAATATGGATCCATGTGGCACGCCATGAGGGGCATTGAAGGTGTCGGAGCACGCCGATGAGGATGCTATTTGGAAGGTCCTTTCCTCTAGGAAGGATTGAAACCAGTTAAGCGCTTTTCCACGTACGCCATTTCTGAATAATGCCTTGATGAGAATTTCGTGGGATATGGTGTCAAAGGCCGCGCTCAGATCTAAAAGCACGAGCGCGACCGTTTGGCTATTATCGAGGAGATATCGGATGTGTTCCGTAACTCCGAGAAGAGTGGTTTCTGTCGAGTAACCTACTTGAAAACCCGATTGAGAGGGGTGCAAGAGCGAGTTTTCTTCTACAAAGGTGGATAGGACTGCATACCTCCAACGTTTACGTTACAGGCCTACGGTGTACAGAGGGAACCAAAAGAGTTCGATCATTTTTTTATTACAAGACACTACAGCTCATGCTTTGTTAACTAAAAAGTTAACATTTTCGAAAATAGATAAATAAGTACATAAATAAATATATGAATACATACATTAATAAAAACATAGCTACAGAACCAATTACAATTCTTCAATTAAGCACTGTGGTACCTGAATCACACGTCCTGATTGGGTCACTGGAAACTGGAAATTGGCATTCAAAATGTCAGTGATATGCACAGGTGAGGCCGAATTACCAGCAAACACAGAGTCATCAACAGTCTGTCTAGACCCAGTCTCTACATTAACATTGATGTTTGATGAGTGATGGGTCACATGTCAAAAATGAGAGGAATCTCCCGTAAGGGACTTCCCAGGACGCTGGACTGTCACCATGTGTCCTTTGGTGTTGGTGATACTAAAGGGTTCAACCTCAAAAGGAGCATCAGATTTCCTTCTTCTGTATTGTCTACCAAGCACTCGATCTCGTCTTGTAAAAGTGATGTCCTTTGCATGATGTAGTCAGTCAGCATATACTGTCATTTTCTGTTTGCGATCAAAGTCCGTAGTGTGAATGTCTTCGTCATTCTTAGATCTGAGGTTGGTCCATTGGGGTAGCTTGGTCATCATGGCTCTTCCAAACATGAGAATTGCAGGGCTTTCCCCTGTTGTTGAGTGAGAGGTCTAACAGTAAGCTTGAAGAGTAGTGTTCAAAACAACGTTGAGGTCGAACTTCTCCAATGCAGCAGGCTCGACAGTTTTCTTTAAAGTACTCATGAACTGCTCCAGCAAAGGAATGCTTTTTTGATGCTTTATATTGATGTGATTTAGAAAGCCTTTAAATTCTCGACTAATGAAAGGTGGGCCATTGTCAGACTTTAATACTGCAGGTACACTCCATGTTGCAAAGATGTCATCTAGTTTTTGAGTGGTCTTTTTATGTGTAGTGGATAAAAGTTCTTCCACCAATGGAAAACGGGAGCATTCATGAACAATGACTAGAAGATGATGTCCATTCTCAAAAGGATCAAAGAAATCAATAGCAATTCTCTCCCATACATGATGTGGCAAGCCGGACGTGTTCAAAGGGTGCTGAATGACTTGAGATGAAAGAAAGTTACATATATGGCAAGACTTTAATTCTTTTTTGACCCTTTCGTTGAGAAACGGAAAGCAGACTCAGTCACAGAGAGCTCTTTTGGTGGCTACTCCTCGATTTGCCTCATGAGCTACATCGACTCTCAGGAATAAAACTTTGTGTACCTCGCAGAACGAATCCTTTTTGAGTCACTGATAGTTCATCTCTTACATTTTTGAACTTCAAATACTAATTGTCATTAGTGAAAGGTCTGGATTGCTGGTTCCACGAGTGATGAGCAATAATGTCTTTTAATCTTAACATGTACTATCTTGGCTTGTGGCAGTGACAATTTGTTCTAAAGAAATAGCAGCTAGTGTGCTCCATTTCACAATAAAATCGATATAGGCCTCCACTGTATTAGATGGGGTACCAGGGCATTGTAATGGCACTCATGAAAAATAATCAGCCAGATTCTGATCTTTCCCTGGACAATAAAAAAATTGTATAGTTGGATTCTTGTAACCTCAATCCCCAACGTTCAATTCAATGAGGCATTTTGGCTTTGAGATTGGCAAATATCGTAAACAGTGCTTGATGATCAGTGTGAGAAGTTGGCCTGGTATATGATGTCCACTAATTAAAGTGGGCACCTTGCACCAGTTCATACAACCCTTATGGTGATTTAAGAGGTCGAAGATAACCTTAGAAAGGTATCCAAGTGGTAGCTGTGGAGAGCAGCATTCAGGCTTAGTCTTGAAGGAATGTGAAGCAGCTTGTTTTACCAGAATGCAACCTTATTGTATTGGTTAAATGAAAGGAGAACAACACAATAGTTATAAGAATTTATGTATATTATTATAACACCTTAAATACCTCACAGTATCTGCTACACGCAGATAAACACAAAACATACAATACTGTAGCACAGAAACAATCGTATGTAGCACTAATACACAGTGGGCTCCCAGGGGAGACCAAACCATATACTAAAATAGTGGTATAAGAACCACGACTCGAGTCAAGACAATGTCTCGAATGTGTAGAATAGCTGAGATCCCAAGGAACCACCCAAGGTGAGTAAGTAGGGACCCCACGGAGGACGGCTGCAGTGTGAGAACACGATCACGTGCTACGTACAATTCAATGGGAGAGTTGCGGTCGCATTTTTAGAGTTAAAGAACCCTTCCCAGTGGAATACGAGGAAACCCTTTGGAACATAGAAGGTTGGAGAGCCACCCCACCCGTGGATACCAAAGTACCAGCGTTACCTATCCCAGGGAAGCCGGGTGCACAGTTCTGAAGTGGCGTTGGAAACCGGCGTCATTCTCAATCGGAGTCTTCAAAGAAATGCCACTGCTGGAAAGAAGAAAAGTGTCCAGTGGAATCCGCAGGTGAATTCTTGATGGAAGGAACCTGAAAGCAGAGGGGACAGAGTCTGGGTCACTTAGGAGTGACCAGGGGTTCAGTAGACAAATGCCCACTGATGTATGGTGCGAAGAAGGAGACCTTGACTCTACAGCTGCAGGGACCAGGAGATCTCGAGGAGAACCAGGAGCCGGATACTTGCTGTTCCACAAAGGATGTTGAGGGCTAAGGGGTCGGTGTCCAGCGGGAGCACCAACAAGCCTTGGCAACAGCAACCCATGAAGAATGTTAAGAAAGGTTACAGTCTGGCCAAGCAAGGACCAGAGGACTCACCACAGCAAGGGGAGTCCTAGAAAATCAGGATTGTCCCTCAAATTGAACCATAGGCTGAAGGCACAGGAGTCACGAAGGGACCTCTAGCAGTTTCACCAAACAACAGCTTGCAGGGCACAGAGTGTGAGGAGGCCAAAGTCCTTGGTACAAAATGTGCACAGAGGTTGGGGCTATCAACAGCCCAATGTACAAAGTTGGTGAAACCCATCAAGCATATGCAATTTAAAAAGTACGCGGCGCACAGGGGTTTGGGTTATGCGGTCCCCACGAAGGATACTGGACTCAGACTTGGTGAGAGGGCAGCTCAACCGCAAGGAACATAGGAACCCACCTGTTGCTGGAGCCTTCAGAGTCCACAGGAGCTCAGGATCAGAAGCCCGGTCAGTTGCATTACGGTGCCTGTGAATGCAGGGGAGTGACTCCTTCACCCCAAGGGAGATACTTCAGTTGTCCTTGATGCTGCACGGAACCTGTATGGTGCACGGGCACAGACAATACTTTGGACGGAGAGGGAGAGAAAGTCAGGCCCAGTCAAAGTCCAGCGAAGTCCAGAGTGTCCAGATGGTCGAAGGTCGGTGGTTTCTTGTTTTAGAATCTTGTCCACATCGAGTCCTACCACCAGGTAAGCCTTTTTGTACCCACGGGAGAGGGTTGTACAGATTCAGGGGACCCTCCCAGGAGAGGGTCAGGACAGAGGGGTGGCTACACCCATGTCCTTTGTCCAGTTTCGTGCCAGAGCAGGAGCCAATGGCTCCCAGAACTGGTTTGAGCTGGACTATGCACAGGGACACCAAATGTCCCCCTCGTGCAGACTTTCAGGCCATTTGGCAGTGCACCCACCCAGCTCCAATACACTAAATCTTGTCTGGGAGGTGGTTACACCTCCCCTGACAGGATGCCTATTGTGCTTCCTTCCTCTATTCGAGCTTGGATCAGCAGCAGGAGGGCAGAAAGGTGTCTCCGGTCGGCAGCATCCATTTTGTGCTGTCCGGGTCGAGTAGGCTGGTACCGGGAAGACCAGGGACCCACAAAGCTTGCTTCTGGAGGGTAGAATCATACCTCCCACACCGGTTGCCGGTGTGGAGGTATGATTCAAAGGTGTTTGATACCAAACACGACATGTTTTGTATCAGCCATTTTCGAGATAGCATTTACCACGAGGTTATAATGCACCTCTACCTATATGTCTGGCTGTGTCTCAGACAACCCGGGAGAATGTTCTCAGAAGGCTGCAAAGGGGTTCTGCTCATGAAGGGGCACCCTCTCACGTAAAACCCAGCACCCTGCCTTCAGGATTGTTAAGGCCTGCCATAGGGGTGACTTATAGATTTTAAGTGTAGTAACCTATAGATATAGTAAACCTAGATCTATAGTAAGTGGTGCATGCACCATCTTACAAAGGCTGCTATGGCAGACCTGTAGTTCCATTTTGCATGGTCTCTCATAGGCGGCTTAATACATGCTTCAGCCCATGGGAGGCCTCTGGGGTACCTATGCCCTGGGTACCTGTGTACCATATACTAGGGACTTATAAGGGTACCCCAGTATCCAATCTGGAGTGTACCAAAGTACATGTATAACATTTTAAGGAGAAAGCAGATAGACTGGGATCCTGATTAGCAGGGCCCTAGTCAGACTAGTCAAAAACAGTCAGAACTCATTCTAAGCCTGCCTTCAACTCATCCCTCCAACGCTTATGTCTCAGGCCTACAGTGTACAGTGGGAATCAAAAGAGTTCCAGCGTTCTTTTATTACAAAACACTACAACCAGTACAAATGGTCCGTCAATGTAAATTTTGAAAAATGTAAATAAATTGTTAACAAATGGGTGTGCATATAATTATAGGAAAGACATTTCACATGTTTATACATACTCACAAAGTAAGAAGTGTTTAGATTTTGTAGTTGAATTTGGCTTTTAGAAGCTACTTTTGAATGCAAACCTGGGTCTGTGAATCACTTGTCCGTTTCTCACACAGTTTGATACTTCTTCCAATGAAAAGTCTTGCATAGGCACAGAAAGTGTTTTTTCTATTGGGCCTTTATAGCATTAAGAACTACCATATTCTGACCACACCATCTCAAATGCACAGAGGACAGCCACAACTCACATGGTAAACTATTAATTATTAATGCCCTAATATAAGTGTGTGTTGCTAAGATTTGTTGCAGGATAATCAAACAAAACTTGGGAAATTGTAACTTTTGGGATATCAATATCATAGTTTAGAGGACACCATTTTATATTTCATGATTGTATTGATGTTGTGTATGCTACCAAAAATATTTGATTGAATTGTTATGCTTTCTGTTAAATGAAATAACAATTAACAATCTAAAAAATGATTGCCAACAGATTACCAAAATGTACACAACATGACATCATGATGATGGGTCTTGCCATGATTTAATCCCTTAGAAGCAAACACATCTTACCTTTTCTTAGTTCTATCAGTATGTTTATCACAGTAGCATCCTTTGAGCCCAGGTTTGGACATCGTTCCTTGTCTTCTTTAACATTGCATCCAAGACTGTTCAAGAGATCCCAGAGTGGAGGACCCTGCAGGCTCCATCCCAACCATCCACTGAGAGACAGCAGGAGACAGCTGCTGTCTCTAGTGGTAACTAGGCAGGCAAGGATAGGACACAAAACCTTAATGAGGTCACAATGATGCTACAAACCTAGAGGTTTATTTGATGGTCTCCTGGAGAGCTGGTCAGTGCCTGCATCATGCAATAGCGTGATGAGCCCGGACAACCCTCAGCTCTTCCTAGTTACACTCACCATCGTTGTGCCGAGGCTTAGTCATCATAAATTAAATGGTGCGCAGATGCGTCATTGCCATCTGCGTGGTGGTGGTCTTCACGTTCACTCTTAGAGTGGGGCATAGGGTGGGGCTGGGCTCAGTGGCATACGCATGTGGAATTAAAAGTGCATGTGATGTGAGGTGGCTGAGAGGGACCATGCGGCCATATTTTAATAATTACTAGCCAGTCTAGCCCAGTCTTCAATCTGCAGCCCTCCCGCGACTGCCACCGAAGATGGAGGCCTCTGGTGAGTTGGAGTGACGGAGTCTCCCTCAGTCAGAGGGTGGGGTGGACTGGGCATACAGTACTGGATTTGTCACATCATGGACGTAAAAAGGCAACATAGGCCCTGCTGTCCCCATGCTCCATCCTGCAGGGACCTCCTCAGCCATCAGCGCGCACTAGCTGTAGCGCACACAGCACTACACTCTCTTGCCGGTGTGGCACCAGTTGCTGCCTCATAAATTAAATTGTGCGTGCGGTGGGTGCAGGTTACTTGTGCTCCCAGCAGCGAGGGGGTTTAAGGCAACTGCCTCGAGTCCATGCCAGAGTTCTCTCTACTCCTGAAAGAGGTCAATGTAAATATGGCAAATGTGCACTCCTACTGGGTCACAAGAGGGTCAAGTTGGGAACATTTCAATCCCCCAGCCAACTCAGGACTTTTATTCTCGCTTCTCTGCATTGTTACCCACTTCAGAGGCTTAGGTCAAGTAGTGATGACCACTGGGGAAGCAAGGGGCAAAGCCAATCCGTGGGCGTGAATGGGCAGAGGTGTGCCACCCCCAGTGCCACACCCATTTGGTCTTCATAGTATAGATATATGTTTACCTCTGGACATCATCAGGTGATACTTGGGTATGTCCAGTGCTACTTTCTGCTATGTGTAAGAGACATGCGTGTTCTGTATCTTCTTGGATTGTAACTGTAATGGTCTGTTGGCACCAGTGGCGGTTTGCAGATGTAACGCTGTGGGGCGGTGAGGCGGGGTGGGGGCGGAGCTGGGTGGGGGAGTAGTGGAGTCCGACATTCAATGGCAAAGGTGAGCGTAAAAAAATAAATATCTGGCGTCGTATGTCGGACTCCAATACCCCCCCCCCCCCACCCAGCCTCATCCCCACCTCAACGCCCCACAGCACCACTGGTTGGCACTCTGGGATGATCAGGAAGGAGCCCTGTGGGGATGTTTCATTTGTTTATTGTTTTTGGTGTTTGTATAATGTGCTTGCGTGCTTCAAGGACACAACTATGCTCAGTGAGAAGTGAAAGAGGGAATTTAGTCTCAATTCCAAAATCTCACCAGTGGGAGTCTTTAAAATAGCTCCTCCCAGCACTAAGCACTACATGAAAAAGGGACAGAACTTTCTCAGGGCCAAATCAATTCACTAGGTGATGCTGGTTCCACATATTTAGTTTTATCAGTAAAGCTGCATGCCTGTGCACACAAATGTAATGGTCATTTCAATTGAACGTGTACTGCCTGTAATGGCAGTATGCTACCACATTGGACATTTCACATGGGCGTAAAACGTAACATAGGCCATGCAGCCCCCGTGCTCAGCTTCCAGGGGCCCCCTCAACTGACAGCACTACACTCTCTCGTCCGCATTGCACCAGTCGGCTCATAAATTAAATGGTGCGTACATACTGGCTAAGGTGGGCAGTATTCAATGTAAATTGCAACTTAATGCACCTGAGGCGGCCGGTGGAACCCAGGCGGCCGCGGCACTGAGGACTCGAGTCTGTTTTCAGTGTCAGTAATTTACATGTTTAAGAATCACTGGGGCAGTATATTAGCAATAATTATTGTTTATCAGCCTGTGTGCCCTAATAGGTTTCAACAAACCATTAAACACTGAAGCAGGAGTGGCGAAGATTGCTACTAAATGCTTGGGGGGAGTGCAGTGCGTTTCTCTCCGATAATTTTTAGTTCTTGTGATGTAAGCAGCGCATGCGCTGCTCTCGTCTTACGAGGCTTCTTGGAATCGATACGATTCCAGAAGCCTCGTCCCAGCTGTCTTCAGCTTTCATTCGTGCGCGTCGTATGGCGTCACAAATAATGCCGAAGGCAGTGCAATGATTGCATGCAAGGCATGTCAATCGCTGCTTGCTGCCACCCTGTCTCCTTTTAGGCACGCCCACCAGGATTGGATCGTTTACGGGTGGATTTACATTCTTTCCTTTAAAGGACTTGAAGGACTCATTTTTTCTCATTTGCAGCGCCATCCACTGCAGCGCCATCCACACGCTTGTAATGGCCGCTGACAGCCTCTCCTGCTTCAGCCCCCCACCATCGCAAAATGTGGAATTCTGCTGCATCATCAAAGCACCGTATCTCTCTGGTGTTTAGCTTTTTAAAGCAATCTATTCATGCATTCATTTGCGAATTATGATGAGCTGACGAGTATATTTTGTGTGAGGCGGGTTTGGACTACAGAGGTATGTTTGAATGGTCCTAGTTAAGGATACAATGTATATTTGTTATACAGCACAGCTGCTCTAGAGCCAGAGAACCAGGTCAGCAGAGCTGCTTTAGAGCCAGAGAACCAGGTCAGCAGAGCTGCTCTAGAGCCTAAGAACCAGGTCAGCAGAGCTGCTCTAGAGCCAGAGAACCAGGTCAGCAGAGCTGCTGTAGAGCGAGAGAACTAGGTCAGCAGAGCTGCTTTAGAGGGAGAGAACCAGGTCAGCAGAGCTGCTCTAGAGCCTAAGAACCAGGTCAGCAGAGCTGCTCTAGAGCCAGAGAACCAGGTCAGCAGAGCTGCTGTAGAGCCAGAGAAACCAGGTCAGCAGAGCTGCTTTAGAGCCAGAGAACCAGGTCAGCAGAGCTGCTTTAGAGCCAGAGAACCAGGTCAGCAGAGCTGCTTTAGAGCAAGAGAACCAGGTCAGCAGAGCTGCTCTAGAGGCAGAGAACCAGGTCAGCAGAGCTGCTCTAGAGCCTAAGAACCAGCTCAGCAGAGCTGCTCTAGAGCCAGAGAACCAGGTCAGCGAGCTGCTGTAGAGCCAGAGAAACCAGGTCAGCACAGCTGCTTTAGAGGGAGAGAACCAGGTCAGCACAGCTGCTTTAGAGGGAGAGAACCAGGTCACCAGAGCTGCTTTAGAGCCTAAGAACCAGGTCAGTACAGCTGCTCTAGAGCAAGAGAACCAGGTCAGCAGAGCTGCTGTAGAGCCAGAGAAACCAGGTCAGCAAAGCTGCTTTAGAGGGAGAGAACCAGGTCAGCAGAGCTGCTTTAGAGTCATAGAACCGGGTCAGAAGAGCTGCTTTAGGGCCAGAGAACCAGGTCAGCAGAGCCGTTGTAGAGCCAGAGAAACCAGGTCAGCAGAGCTACTTTAGAGGGAGAGAACCAGGTCAGCAAAGCTGCTTTAGAGAAAGAGAACCAGGTCAGCAGAGCTGCTCTAGAGCCAGAGGACCAGGTCAGCCGAGCTGCTGTAGAGCCAGAGAACCACATCAGCAGAGCTGCTCTGGAGCCTAAGAACCAGGTCAGCAGAGCTACTGGAGAGCCAGGGAAACAAGGTCAGCAGAGCTGCGTTAGAGGGAGAGAACAAGGTCAGCAGAGCTGCTCTAGAGCCAGAGAACTAGGTCAGCAGAACTGATTTAGAGCCATAGAACCGGGTCAGTGGAGCTGCTTTAGAGCCAGAGAACCAGATCAGCAGAGCCGTTGTAGAGCCAGAGAACCAGGTCAGCAGAGCTGCTGTAGAGCCAGAGAAACCAGGTCAGCAGAGCTACTTTAGAGCCAGAGAACCAGGTAAACAGAGCTGCTTTAGAGCCATAGAACCGGGTCAGCAGAGCTGCTCTAGCTGACACTGACTGACTGACACTGACTGACTGACACTGCCTGACTGACACTGACTGACACTGACTGACACTGACTAACTGAGACTGAATGACTGACTGACACTGTCTGACTGACACTGACCGACTGACACTGACCACTGAATGACAACTGACTGACACTCACTGACTGACACTGACTGACACTCACTGACTGACACTCACTGACTGACACTCACTGTCTGACACTCACTGACTGACACTGACAGACAATGACTGACACTGACTGACTGACACTGACTGAGTGACACTGACTGACTGACACTGATTGACACTAACTGACTGGCACTGACTGAAACTGACTGACACCTCCTGGACCACGTGGCTGAAGAGTCAAGACACCCGTGAATCACCTGAAATCACACGACTACCGTGGGCATCCATCTCCCTGGCCCCGGGTCACTGGCAAGTGACTGTGAACACTGACCCTTCTGCTTTCAGGTCTTCCTTCTTCTGAATCCAGCCTTGGATTCCACCGGACACTTCTCCAGTCTTCACAATCAGCAAATCCTCTTCAGCTTCCATTGAAAACGATGCCGCGACCCGACACCAAAAGACACCTATGCACCCGGCTTCTCTGGGTGAGGTAACTCGTGCCCTCCGGTGCTCCTGTGGGTGTTGGCCCTCGAAGTACTTACCTTGTAAGTGGCTTGCTTGTAGACTCTCCCAAAGTACCCTAAAACTTTAAAAATCCAACCGTGACTTGCTCCATTGAAATCAATAGGGAACCCGAGGCTGTGTTCTCACACTGCACGCGTCTCCCGTGGGTCCTTTACTTACCTGCCTTGGGTGGATTAGTGAGGCCCCAGCGATTCGCTAGGCCTTGTCCCCTTGCAAGTCGACATTCCTAAACCTCTTTTTTGGTATATGATCTGGTACGCCCCTAGGGCCCCAGCCATATAAGTGCTTAATTTGTTGTGAAACATTGATTCGTGCATATGTTCCTGACTTCTAATCTCATAAAGAGATTAGTAGAGTGTGTCTAGAAATAAATACATATATATTTTATATATATACCTGTGTGGTGTCCTTTCATTTGGTAATTCAAGAGATTATAAGGTAAAACAAGCTGCTTTACATTCCTCTGAGACTTAGCCTGAAGGCTGCTCTCCACAGCTACCACTAGGATAGCTTTCTTTAAAAGGTTGTCTTAAACCTATCTACCATAAGAGTCGAATTGGACTGGTGCATGGTGGCCACTTTAACTAGTGACCAGCATATGCCAGGCTAACTTCTCACACTGACTGACACTGACTGACTAACACTGACTGACAGACTGACTGACTGACTGACACTGACTCTGACTGACACTGACTGACTGACACTGACTGACTGACAGACACTGACTGACACTGACTAACAGACACTGACTGACACTGACTGACTGACTGACACTGACTGACACTGACTGACTGACACTAAGTGACACTGACTGACTGACACTGACTGACTGACAATGACTCACTGACTGACACTGACTGACAGACTGACACTCTCTGACACTGACTGATACTGACTGACTGACACTGACTGACTGACACTGGCTGACTGACACTGAAACCTACTGACACTGACTGACATTGACTGACTGACACTGACTGGCTGACACTGACTTACACTGACACTGACACTGACTGAGTGGCACTTACTGACTGACAATGACTGACTGACATTGACTGACTGACACTGACTGACTGACACTGACTGACACTGACTAACTGAGACTGACACTGTCTGACTGACACTATCTGACTGACTGACACTGACTGACTGACTGACACTGAAACTTACTGACACTGACTGACTGCCACTGACTAACATTGACTGACTGACACTGACTTACACTGACACTGACACTGACTGAGTGGCACTGACTGACTGACACTAACTGACTGAAACTGACTGACACTGACTGAAACTGACTGTCTGACACTGAATGAAACTGACTGACTGACACTGACTGACTGACACTGACTGACATGACTGACACTGACTGACTGACACTGACTAACATTAGGTCTCGCCTTTCATTAAGTTAAAGCCATTTGCTTTGCTATACAATACCATTAGCAAAGCAAATGGCTTTAACTTAATCAAAGGCGAGACCCATTGCATTTTCAATGCTTGCTAGTTCTGGCGCCCATGTTTTAAGGGTGGATTTAAAAGTCAGCAATCAGGGCGTCGGTGTGTGTTTTTCTACATCCCAGACATGTCAATCCTCTTGTCGGCTTCACACAATATTTGAAGCTGAGTGAAAGGTGTCAAATTGTGAACACTGGAGGATGCAGTCGTATCTGTCAGGAAAAATTAACTTGTACAAAACAAGCACTGCCAACTTCACCCACACACAAAATATGTGTTCAGAGCCGGCTGCAGCAATTCAAGCTTCTCTCACGAACAACCCACGTGTTCAAAGCAGCCACCTGCTATGCAAGCTTTCCTCTCATGCAGAACAGAACAGGAACAGCGGCAACAACAGCCTTGCAAGCTTCACTAACACAGGGTACATCACGTGCAATACAAGTGTGAGCTTCCAATACACACAAAGTACATTCAGGATATACAGAAGCTGTACAAACTTTACTGACACGTGCAGAACACGAAAAGCTCATGCAACATCAGCACGAGCTTCACCTGTAAAAACACAGGGGTTTATAACTTGGAACATATGTGTAAGCTTACATTGCATGTAAAGTACATACAGGGCATACGGCTGATGTGCAAACTTAAGGTAGACATACAGACCAGGAAAAAAACTTGCAACAAGGGAACAAGCTTCACTTGCAACGACACACGGGTGCATCACGGGCAACATAATTGTGAGCTTTCAAGTCTTCCATTGCATACAAAGTACGTGCAGGGCATGCAGAAGTTGTGCAAACTTCACTCACACAGATCACAAAAAACACTTGCAACAATGGCACAAGCTTCACTTTCAAAGACACATGGGTAGAGGAACCGTGAGGTCATAATTTAATCATTGCTAGCCCAGTCTTCTGATGACCGGCTGTGCCTGCCAGTGCCACCTAAGCTGCAGCCCTCAGCCCTCAGGTGAGTCGGAGTCTCAGACGGAGACAGATTGACTGGTCCAGGCCAGAGTAGCAAGGGGGCAAGATAGCGGTATTGGGTGCTACCCTAAAATGATTCTATTACTGGTCACATACCACGGCTTGAACAAATGAAGCTGCAAACGACTATCGTAATTCATGAAATAAACAGAATCTAATATAGGTATATGAACTGTTGCAGACTTTATGCACCAGAAATAAGAAGAGTTGGTACATCAATACCATCTAGTTCCACGTTATCAACTGAACTTCTACATGTAAGCTCACATAAATAAAGATATAGAAATTCAAATGAAAATAAGTTAATAATGGGATTTCTCCGATTTTATCATTTTTTATAATCTTTTTTTTATTTTCTCATCTCTATATGCACTTGATCTTTGCTATACTTCTAATTATAATGGTCTATCAAAATAATGGCACATATATATAAATTAATATCTATATAAAAAATTGTAACAAATTGCGATTGTAACAGATTATGATTACGATAATGTGCTTTAGTATAAAATGTTTATCAACTATAAAGTAGTTCATGATTAACAATGTTGAATGTTAGCACTTACTATATATTTTTATCGTTTTCAGACAAAGTTGTGGCTATTCCTGACAAAGGCCTCCGTTACGCCGAAACGCGCGTCGAAGTCTTAACTATTGCCACGTTTTGGTTTTTATTGTATTTTTATGAAGAGAAATGATGTTTTGAATAAATTGATTTTAAAAAAAATATTTTCAATATTGAAGCGCAGAGCCTAAAGCAAAGGCTTTAGGCTCTGCGCTATACGGCGCCGAGCTTTGGGGTTTTGAAAAGGTGGCAGCACTTCAAACCTCGGAGAATACATTTCTCAGGGATATAACTGGTGTTCCTAAAAGCACCCCATTATTGCCCCTAAAATATGATTTGGGTAGAAGAGCAGTCACAGATTTAGTTAAGTTACGTCCGATTATTTACTGGCATAGGTTGTGGACCACCCCTGTACTTAAACATTATGCCAAGGGTTTTTTAGACATTATGAGTTCTGATGTATTCCACAAAATTGGATGGCTGAAATCATTAAAGACATCCCTTATTGAGCTTGGTATGTCCCCACTTTGGGAAGATCCTACAAGAGCAATCTTCCCCTTCAAAAGTATTTTAAAAAGTGCTTACTGGGAGATGGTTGCCTCCCGACATTGGAGAAGCTCTAGTGCTGGTTCAATGTCTGGTGAATTTTTAGAGGCAAAAATGTATCCCTGTTTAGAATCGTACTGGGACACTATTACCAGGCCTGGAGATAGGAAGCTCCTCTTCCAACTTCGAGCAGGTGCACTCCCCCTTAAATCTCTGACAGCTAAGTGGAATGGTGGATCCTGTGACACCTGCCCTGTTTGTGGTATTACTAAAGAAACCATCGGCCATTTTTTATTCTCTTGTAAACCCTATGCGGTACCAAGGCGTATTTGGTTGTCCCCAATGTGCAAAAATTTTGGGACAGATAGCAGTACCGTGGCCCTGCGTATTATATGCACCAGCACTTTGACATGGGTCTCAGTAGCCACCGCAAAGTATTTAGGTTGGGCGTGGTCAATTAGAAGGAGATTGCTAGGTACTTAACTACTCTCCCAACTATTGCAGAGACTGCTAGCTATTTGACTATTCTCTGTCATGTTTTATTCTCGTGTCTTATCAGCCATTTTACAACTATTTTAAATCATGTTTTTTAATTATCTTTTTCTTATCAATATAGGTAGAACAGTACACGCATATAGGACTAAATATCTCAGTTAAAAATTTTCTTCTTCTTGAAGTGTGCTTTGCAATTGATGTCAATGATTGAAGTTTAATCTTGTTTTAAAATGTATGTATTTGTGTTCGTTTTATTGTATTGTGTTTTTGCTTTTATGAATGAAATTCGAATAAAGCATACTCTGACTGACTGTATTTTTATGAAGAGAAATGATGTTTTGAATAAATTGATTTTAAAAAAAATATTTTCAATATTGAAGATGATTTTAACAACTGATTATTAAATCATTTGAAATATATCTGAGCATTTTTTTCTGATCTGTTACATTGAACCTAATAACATGTGATATTTTAAACTGTTCAGTTGCCCTAGGAGCTTCTTTTCCGCTGTACATTTACCCTATCCTAGGAATTGTGTCACCACATGTTTCAGGGGGTCCTTGTGTTTTGACATCTGAAGGCTTCCGTATGCCATATCTTGGAGAAGAGTGGCCCACAGGGTGGCTCTCGGTTGGTGGCGCCCTGTCACAGCATTTTTATGTTCATTTAAATGGCATCGACCGATTCGGTAGCCCTGTTCAATATCGGGAGGATTGCCAGCACGTCATCACTGTAATAATGTGTGATGAACAGACGGGGAGACCGCCTCTGGACCGAGTCCAGGAGCATCTGAAGGTGTCAGGAAAAGGGTAAGAAACATGGGCACAAGCATCCATGCTGGAGGGACGGGGTGCGCAGCTGGCCACGAATGATAGGATAGGAGAGTCAAGAAGCGGGGTCCCAACACATTGCCACTAGAGGAAGTGATGGGGCAGGTGCTGCAGGCCCCCACAGACAGCAAGATGAATAGCAGTAGTCCCATGCCCTCACTGACTATTTATTTCGTGTAGTGTTGTCTTGAGTACTAGTTGAAATGTTCTCTACTTCTCTGCGGTGGGGGCTGCTTTTATTTAGGGCACCCGGCATGGTTGCGTTGTGAGACTCTGGCCACTCAGCAACAGCCATATTTAATAAACCTTGTCCTTACCGCACAATATTGGGAATGCATTTTGCGAGCCTGCCTGCATGCGGCCCTAGCAGTGAGGGCATTGGATTGATTGATAATTTTTCAATGGAGGGTCCGGTGACTCTGGTCACTGCAAGGGAAATAGAGGGGGTGGGGTGGAGTCCGTATTGGGGTTGTGATGGCACAGCTGCTTTTTGGGGGGTTACTGGCCGCTAGCTCCATCAAAGGGCCCACCTCATTATATGTCTTTTGTGCATTAGTGTGTGTGTGGTGGTGGAGTGGTGCTTGGTCACACAAGCCTGTTATATTTGGTAGAATTAATGTGCCGCTAAAGCAGCTTTGTATGCTTCTTACTAAAATGTACATGCCTTTGGTTTTCCAAGTTGCAAACCAACATGAGGGGCTGCAAGACATCTTTTCAAATTATTTATGTGCATGGGTTTTGGTGCCCCTTTGCCTGCAGGGCTGTCTCTGACCACCCTGCTACTTGCATTTACTTGCCCACCATTTCATGATGGGCTGCTATCTTCCCTCACACTTCCTTTCATGCACAGTAAATTCTCAACACCTTTTCCATGCCAGGGCCCTGACCTGATTTTAAGTGCTCTGCCACGTAGATATTTTACTGGATGGAAGATTGTTGCATCCATTAAAGGCAGATGCCATCCAGGGACGTTATAAGGCATGGGCAAGTGGGCCCTGGCCCAGGGACCCAGACTTTCGGGGGGGGGGGCTGATTAAAATCAGCTCTGTTCTGCAGAGTCTTGCCCTGATGGCATTAAATAATTCTTGAACAGATTGTTTTAAATACCAGTTTCCTTTGCTTTATTTTCAATATTGGTGATATAAGTGTCTATTACAGACATTTTGTACAGGAATGTTGTGTTTATGTTTCATGCAATATCCATAAAATAGTTTCTTTTCGATTAAATCAGGTCCTCACACATATAAGAAATGGGAGAGTGTCACAGAGAAAATTTGCAATAATATTAGCGAGCAGCTGCTTTCTTACAGTATTGAAAACACACATCCCTGTCCCTGAATATTACATGTGAACACATTTAGAATTTGGACAAGTGTGTCTGTGCACGGTCTGTGACTCAGCCAAAGAGGGCATGAAAGAATTGTTTACGTGGTAAAAATAAGTTTTATGAACTTGGGTACTCTTGCAAGGGTGTAACAGAATGTAAATAATGTTAGCCCAGCAAAGTGTCCTGGAATCCTAAAGTCAAATGGGTTGTAATGATGGAACACAACACTGCCTGGCTTCCTTACACTTGAAATACACTCCAGGCATTAATGATGACAATAAGTTCCGTAGAGCTGCTAGTTGGTGCCAGTAATTTGGGGTTTTCAAGCTGCCTCTGTCATGGTACCCTTCTGATAGCTAAAACGTCTCAATTTCGAGATTGAGAGGGTCAGTATGGATCACGATGTATGCTTATGTCCTCCACTTGCCATTATCATTATGTTAACTTTCAATGGGACATTACCGTTAAAGAGTTTCTATTTCCATCAAAATGTCTCCTGCATGCAAAGCAGTAAAGAGGGAGAGAGTTAAATACATAATTTTCTATTAGCCTGAGCCATCTTTGTCTGTTTTCTACAGTTTGTAATCCAGAACTTTCTTTTAGAGGCAGTGTTAAGAACAACTTGCGCTTTGAACCTTTTGCGTCAAGGGGGTGTACTATGAGTGGTTCCATCACTGGGTGGTTCATGTGCAGTCCCAGGCAACCAGTGCTTTAATTGTCCAGGTACTGTCTGGTACTGAGTACCTTCACTTCTAAAATTTGAAAGGGAGAGTACCTGCACTTCTCAGCACTGGTGCACTACTTTTAACGGGAGAGTACCTGCACTTCTCAGCACTGGCACACCACTTTAATGGTACACTGCCAGCATTTCTCATATGAAAACAGTCACTCTAGATCATAGAGTACTTACGCTTTTATATTTCCATTTCAAGCATACAAGCATTCAGCCATGATTTTGGTCAAATTCCTATTTACTAACACATTTGTGGCAGAGGATTGATTTTCACCCAAAAAAATATATCTATACCTCCTTCAAAGTATCACTCATGCACTCATCTTGAACTCACTGGTCTCATGCAGTACAGCGCTCACACACTCATCATTCATCCTCACCTTGAGTAAACTGCAGACATGTTATGCAGCACAGAGATTATTCTGATCTGATCCAATTAGCTACAGGTGACCACTTCTCAACACCTCGTAATGACAATCAGATATGGGATGCTTTTACCAAAGTTCATTCCAGTAGATATCTCCACTATTGTCCACCCTTAAATCTCTGCCTACTCAGAACAATTAACTTTAAAAAGTAGACACAGTATTTCAGAACGGACGACTTCATGCAGTAATCACCAAAGTGGGATTATGAACAAAAGAAATACCACAAATGGACCAGCAAAGACATGAAAAACAAAATGGTGTGCATATCTCTCACCTCTTAATCCATCAGATTGCTAAACCCTGCAACCTATTGCACAATAAGCAGCACTTCCAAAATAGCATCAAAACAAACACAACGCCCTCCCAACCACACACCCTACACATTTTGCAGCTTGCTACTCATGTAGGCAAGCGCTTCAGTGCTCCACATAGGCGTAGTTAGGTAGTAGGCCCTCTATAAATGTAACAATACAATACATTCAAGATCGCTCCATATCCTGTCTTCTTGGCTCTGTCCTTTAGCTCATGCCTCCTTGCAGGCTTCCATTCAATTCATGCCTTCCTACATCTGCCTTTATCTCCTGCATTCTTGGCTCTTACCATCCTCATCCAATTATTGAGTGATTACCTCCTTAATCCCATCCCTTCTGCTATTCACTTCTTGTATCTTTCCTTTGAGTACTCACTTCTTACATCCATTCCTCCAGTACCTGTCTTCAAGTATCCCTTGCTCCAACTCTTTACATCAACAGTTGGTATGGTATTGTTAAGCTACCGTAGTGTTTAGTAATAATGCTTTGCATTCCTTCTAGGCAGTATTGGTGGAACAAAACCCACAATTACAATCTTTGTGGTGTGCTCAAATTATTCTTACTGCTACCTTCATAGTCGTGCACTCCACCAGCACAATGACTTTCTGCAATTACATTTTACTCAAAGAAATGTGCAAACAGGCAAATTCATGAAAATTGACTCTATGTTTAGGTGTCCTGGTGATCATGGTGCATCATCATCTCATGCATACAGAAGGTGATGCAGCTGCAACATCAACAGGAGACAAAGCATCATTGCCACAATCACAATTGGTCCCACCACATGACTAAACATTACGGTGCTCAGATCAAACCACAGATGTACCTTGTAGCGTTGAAGCACTAATTGCGCCAGCACTGCAGGCAACAACGACGACACTAAACCAAGAAAGTAAAAGTAAAAAACTGTGTTAGAAGTGCCTCCATCCAATACAGAAGGAGTGGGAAAAATTACAAGTACACCAGCTAGGCCTACACCACTACCAGTGACTGAAGGAAGTTCAGAAACTGAGAATACACCATCACCAGAGGAACCTCTGAGTCTACTATTACAAACGAGTGAAGGAAGTACTGAAATTGTAAGCGCACCAGTGGTGTCACCGCTGCTACCAGTGGCTAAAGAAAGTGAAGAACCTACAAATGTGCAACTTGTTTCAGCAGTATTGCCAAACATTGAAAAAGAAAGTGAAGACATTTTGAGTGAGGAAGTGGAATTACATTTAGAAGAATTAGAATCAAGCAATAGTCAGTTTTGCATGGATTTGTATCCGAGTGATAGAGGGAACTTTCTAGACAAACCTTGGCATGATACCGAGCTACTAAGGGTTGTCATTAGAAGTGGTCCATGCAAGCCTAGTGGACCCTTCCCACGAGATAAAAAAAACAAGTGCTTTTCCATAAAGTACTACTACCAGTCAAATAGGACTGGAGATAAGACTCCAAGACTGTGGTTTTGCTACTCTTTAAAAATGGACAGTGCATACTGTGAACCTTGTTGGCTCTTTGGAGATAGAAAACTGTTATCCTATCAGCAAGCATAGGCTAATGGTATAACAGATTGGCAAGGCATGTCTCGAAAAATTAAATAACATGAAATGATGCGCTCACCTTTAGCGGCTTGTGCTGTACATGGGAGATGGAGGCAGGATGAGATGATCGATACACAACTGGAATCAGCCTACAAAGAGCAGGTTAACTATTGGACACACATTCTGAGGCAGATCATCAATATTACACTCCTCTTGTCAACTTGCAATTTACCTTTCAGACGACATAGGGAAAAACTGAAAGAAAAAGATGGTGGGACCTTTTTGGCAGTCATTTTGGCCAAATATGATCCTGTTTTAAACCATCTGATTACAAAAGAGGGTAGATTTAAATACTTGAGTCCTACTATTTAAAATTAGTTTATTGAAATTCTTTCAAATAAAGTACAAAATGAGATAGAAGTGAAATAAAAAAATGCACCGTTTTGCTCTGTTATAATGGACACAATGCAGGACATTAAAAAAGAAGATCAATTAAGCCTGGTTATTCGATATGTAACACTGTGCCTTAATACTGAAGAAATTCCAACTGAAGTCAAAATTAATGAAAGCTTTGTTGGCTTATATAAAATTAGAGACCAAAGTGCTGAGGGAATAGCAACAGAACTTGTAAACCTTATAGAGGACAAAGGCCTAGTGCTTAATAAATGTAGCGGTCAGGGATATCCAGACATGATACTCTCCATGCTCTACGCTATCGTTTTATGGACATCATGAAAGCACTCACTACCATTTTACTGCAGTCTAAAAAGTTGATGAGCGCACAGAATCTCAGGGTCTTAGGAAGTGCATGGAGGCTTTTGAGTTTGTGTTAATGGTTGCAATCCAATCCAAAGTGCTGGAGACAATGACTATTGTGTCCAAACTGCTTCAGTCTAAAGATCTGGACCTTTTACAAGCATCAAATATGTTAAGTTGCTCAGCTAATACATTTGCCAGTCTCAGAGAACAGCTTTAAGATGTTAAAAGCTCAGCATCTTCACTTGCAGATGCATGGGGAATTCAATTGTATTTTACACAAAAACGACCAAGACAAAAAAAAGCACCTAGATGAACTCTGTGAAGACCAAAGGTTATGCAACCCCGAAGACAATTTTAAGGTGTCTTTGTTTTATGCTAACAGAGAAATTCTTGCTAATCAGATAAAAACACGATTTCCTGGTATGAACACCATAATCCAATGCTTTCATTTCATGATGCCTTCAGAAATCCTCAAAGCTAGTGAGGAGGAGTTGTTTGAAGCAGCCATGACCCTGGCAGCTCACTATGAAAAATACTTGTCCGTAGTTTCCACAACAACTCATCGCATTCAAAGCAGTGTTGAAAGAACAAATACAACTTATCTCCGGTAGCACAATAAAAGATCTGGCTGACCTTTTATTTTTGCGAAACAATGGAATCCTGCCCAGTGGTTTGGATGTTGCAACAGCACTGAAACTTTATTTTACAATTTGAGTTACTGTAGACAGTGCCGAAAGGACATTTTCAAAGTTATAATTGATCATGAATTATCTCCAAAGCATGATGGAGCTGGACAGGCTGTCAGGACCTGCAACTTTAAGCATCGCGAGTGATCTAGCAAAAAAATTAAATGTGAAAGCCCTAACAGAAAAGTTTACAAGAAGAAAGGTAAACAGGCAAACATTCTTTCAGTCAAGTACATCTCTCCAATTCTCTAAACCAAGAAGTAGTAGTCTTCAGCCACCACTCTAATTTGCCAGACAGGATGGTAGAAATTGAAATTGCCTCCTCAGTTCACATTATTATCATGCACAACCCTTGACAGTCGCAAGTGTGTTGCATGCAGATAATTCACCAGTCTATTTCTCTTGGACTTCGCAGGATACTGAATTACAGCTTGTGTACTTCTCATGTATATTGTCAGTCGAGTCTATGGAATTGCAGTTTTGGGTTTGTCTAACAAAGTTTCAAGTTATTTTCCATCAATGTCAATTCTAATTCAGACCCTTCATGGTTGTTCTTTGTTCTTCAGCGATAGGCAGTTCCTGAGACAATAGGATCGCTCCTTATTGTTACAAATGGCATAGCTTATATGTTAAGAGTGTTTCCCACTTTCCTATTAGAACTTTAAGCCAGACAATATAGAGGTATTACATGAAATGTTGGAGGTTTCAAATCAAAATATACCAGATTTTTGGGCGGTGTGGCAAAAGTGGTAGTTAATGAGCTAGGCCGCAGGGAGTGGGGTGGTGGTGGGGGGAGGGCCTCCATGGGCTTTGCCTGAGGGCCCCCTCAAGTTTCATTAAGCCTCTGTTCCTTCTCCAATTTATTACCATGGTCAATGTATAGTATATACATCACACAATTGTTGTACTTATTGTAGGTTTATTAGCTATACACAGACTGCACATGAAAAAATCTGAAGACAAACCCGGGTCACATCCAACTGCTGTTCTATAGTTACACACCCTCTGCATTCCAACCCAGAACACAATGACATCACAACCCCATAAGGACCATAGTAAATATAAAATGAGATATAATGAGTTAGCCAGTGCAGAAACAACACTGACTACTACACAATTCTTTGTGTTCAATTGTTTTATGATCTAAATTAGTAAACTATCTAATAAACACAAAAATCACGTTGATTCAACCTGACATGATATAAGTTTTACATGTCAAAATGTCCTTCTGGAACCAAAAACAAAGTTAAATGCAAAAGAAGGCAGTGCAATAATTTAATGTTAATATCACTGCCTGCCCCTGACTAACTTACACAAAAAGAGTGAGAGGGTCGGCACCTCAGTGATGTAATTATAGTGATTAACAAAATAAAAAGGAGAGGCATGCAAAGGGCAGTTCCGTTCAGCTTCAGACACGCACAGACACAACTGAAAAAGCACCTTTATATTAGAGTTTGTGTGCTCTGCTGGACAGCATCTAGTGGTGTTATCTTTTAAAACTGCAATAGGGAAGGAAAAAAGAGTGCCTATGATGCTTGGCTCAGCTCTGTCTTAACTCACAAGTCCCATTGGGACATTGGCCGAGACAAAGCCATATATTACCTCAAACCCAGCTCGGGGTTTGCTTGGCTTCTCACCTCTAATGTGTTTGTCTGTTTGAGCAAGTGAGTTGGCTCGATCTTTGCACACTAGTGGCAATTCTAATCATTTGTTCGCCTTGGTGCTTTCAGTGGACAAAATATTGACAACCCTTAGCATCTTGGAGTTATGCTAGGCAAACAGTGGATTATCTTAGAGCACCACATCCGAGACCAGACTGGCAGTTCCAGGCATCAGGCGTTTTCCCGGAAGGCTGGAAGGGTGGGGACGGTTTTGCAGGGGTGCTGCAATATCGGCTCCCAGTAACAAAAGCACCAAGCAAGCCTTTCCAGTCTCCCGGGCCAGGCCGTGCTTCACCAGGGGCTGGTCCGAGAAAATTGCCAAGGCTGCTTTGAGTTCCCAGTATGGCCCTGACCACTTCTGGGAAGGGTCAGGTTTAGTTGGCACTCAATGACAGTGTTGGGATATTTCATGATTACCCTTTCAGAGCCTTTTCCTCGCAGAAAATGTATGTGACAAATGCAGTATTAAAAACCATCGCTTAGCTCACTTACCCACTGTGATGTGGAGTAGGTGTTATGCCCCACCACTTTCAAAGATCAGCAATCATCATTGAACTTTCCCTATAAAAATCTGTCAACTGCCAATGACCAATGTCCCAAGGATCTGTCCTTTTACTCCCGCTTCTCTGCATACATATACCCCTCTTACTTATAATTTACACCCACATTGGATAACATATGCATGCTGATAACAGTGGCATATCAAGAAGGCTGACAACTGCATAAACTGGTTTCAGGTCCTGGACAGCCTCGTACATGCCAAACGATAGAAGAGAGACCACTTGCTGTGTCTACGTGCCTCAAATACAGAGATTCTGCTAATTGGGATTATCTTTTCAGCCATAGTAACCATTTGACAGTCCCCCATCTAGGGCTATCATGAGTCTCCTCTGTCAAGGAGAATATCAGTTATTTCTCCAACCTTTACATCAGGAATCATTATATTGAGGTCAGACTAATTTTCGCGAAATTTTCAAAACTTTTGGCCAGCTCCGGTCCGCTCCTATCCTGAAAGTCTCGTGATGATTCATGTAGTGGGGGCTGAGAAAAAAGGGGGGGTCCCAAAATGTGTTTTCCCCATGCAATTTCCCATAGGACCTTTAGCCACATCTACAGCCCGAACTGCTGAACGGAATTACACCAAATTTGGCAGAAAGGTACACCTTGGTTCAGAGTCGTGCCTTTTGCACGTGTGTAAATCGTGGTGTAAATCCGTTCAGTAGTTCCTGAGAAAATCAAAATCACATATATAGCTGGGCGGAGCCTACCCACACATCTCATCGTGGGATCTGATTGGCTCTCAGTACTTCATCCAAGGAGTGTTGGCAGCCATCTTGGGACCAATATACATGATAGCACCTCATTAAAAAGCATTGCAGTTAATAGAAGGTTTTAAGACTTTAGTTACATTATAAATCATTTGCTGATGGTACCATACTCATTTTAGGAATTGTGGTGTGTTCTAAGGTGATTTTACCACATGGAAAAGCCTTCTGCTGTGATATCATGAATCATGTTTGAGAGAAAACTATTTTCTCATGCTTTTCCCACAGAGGTTTGGAAGGTGATCTATAAGCTAAACTGAGAGCATATTTTCTGTAAATTGACATTATCTTTCTCAGTCATGTGAGAATGAAGTCTGACATTCTCAGTAAAACATGTCCATCCAACAAGGGCAGAGACTGTCAATTGATTCCTTTGTGTTCTACTGCAGCTTCCCAGAGTGTTCTAAAGAACAACTAGAGCGCAAACAGTCCTATGTATGACAAACGTATTGCACACCTGAAGCCATCTTGATTGGAATAAAGTGGTAACTCTTAAAACATTTAATTTAAAAAGGAACAAAATGAGGGGGTTCATTTTGCCATAGAAAATATGATTAGTGCTGCAGAAAGAAAAATTAGGGCACATTTTGAGTGACTTCTCAAATCCTCTTCTATTTCATTAAAAACTTCTGACATGCAGACTGAAACATGCACTTTCAATACCAGCAGCAGACTTCCCTGGTGAGCAGTAGCTTTACTACAGTGATTTAATGAGCAGCTAGAGTGCTAACATTTTGAATTTATGGCAAATGTGTGACACATCTGAATGCCTGCTTGATGGAATCAAAGTAAAAAACTGAAAGTATTTCCTACTGAGGAGACTGTAGTAAATGAGGAATTTAGGAAACTTCATAACAAATAAGTCTCCCAAGATGGCCACCAGAGACAAAATAGCCCAAATGTAGCACAAATATAACCCAGATGTAGCCCAAGTATAGCCCAATGACAGAATGTCCCAGAGGATTCTAACGAACAACTAGAGCGCTAACAGTCTTACTTATGACAAAAGTATGGCACACCTGAAGCCATCTTGATTGGAATAAAGTGGTAACACTTAAAACATTTAATTTGCAAAGGAACAAAATGAGGGGGTTCATTTTGCCATAGAAATTATGATTAGTGCTGCAGAAAGAAAAATTAGGGCACATTTTGACTTCTCAAATCCTCTTCTATTTCATAAAAAAATTCTGACATGCAGACTGAAACATGCACTTTGAATACCAGCAGCAGACTTCCCTGGTGAGCAGTAGCTTTACTACAGCGATCTAATGAGCAACTAGAGTGCTAACATCCAGAATTTATGGCAAATGTGTGACACATCTGAATGCCTTCTTGATGGAACCAAAGTAAAAAACTGAAAGTATTTCCTACTGAGGAGACTGCAGTAAATGAGAAAATTAGGAAACTTCATAACAAATAAGTCTCCCAAGATGGCCACCAGAGACAAAAGAACCCAAATGTAGCCCAAATATCACCCAGATGTAGCCCAAGTATAGCCCAATGACAGAATGTCCCAGAGTGTTCTTAAGAACAACTAGAGAGCTTACTGTCTTACTTATGAAAAAAGTATGGCACACCTGAAGCGATCTTGATTGTAATAAACTGGTAACACTTAAAACATTTAATTTAAAAAGGAACACAATGAGGGGGTTCATTTTACCATCGAAATTATGATTTGTGCCGAAGAAAGAAAAATTAGGGCATATTTTGAGTGACTTCTCAAATCCTCTTCTATTTCATAAAAAAATTCAGACTTGCAGACTGAAACATGCACTTTTAATACCAGCAGCAGACTTCCGTGGTGAGCAGTACTACAGTGATCTAATGAGCAACTAGAGTGCTAACATTCAGAATTTATGGCAAATTTGTGATATATCTGAATACCTTCTTAATAGAATCAAAGTAAAAAACTGAAAGCATTTCCTACTAAGGAGACTGCAGTAAATGAGGAAATTAGGAAACTTCCTAACACATAAATCTCCCAAGATGGCCACCAGAGACAAAAGAGCCCAAATGCAGCACAAATATCACCCAGATGTAGCCCACATGTAGCCCAATGACAGAAGTGTGCAAAACACTTATTTGTTTTCATTTTTGCAGTTTTATATAGTGCAGACTTGTCAGGTATTGGAGTGCTTTACATGAGCAGTGGTTACATCACACAAGATCAAATTCGTTTTGGTTGTAGACATGGGGAGATTAAGTGATTTGACCAGAATCACAGAATATTGAGCTGAAGCAGAAACTCCAACCTGGTTCCCCAGTTGCAAAGTCTGCAGCTTTGGAAGTAACACCACATCCTCTCCCCTAAGTGCAGCATTAAATCAAGTGGTCAACTGGATAAAAAAACATAAAGATAACAAATAATTTAAAAGTGCTTTGTCGCTATTTGAAAACTCAGAAAATATGTTCTCATTTTAGTTTTTTAGAGCACTAACCATACTTTTGATGCAAATAAGACCCTCTCATATATGTAATTTCTAAAGGAAATGCTCTAGGTATTACATTTTTCATTACATCAAGATGATGTCAGGCGTTCCACACTTTTGTAATAAATATAGAATGTTAGCAATCTACTTGTTCATTAGGATACTGTTGAGAGGCAGAGGCCAGGGGCATGGACTCTGAAAATTGAAGGCAGGTAGGAGGGTGCAGAGGCAACAATTTGACCAACCTGGGCAGGCAGGAAGGGCAGTGGCAGCACAACAGACTATGGAGGGCAGTGGAAAGGGGGCAGGGCAACAAACCAACAATACAGGACTGGCAAGAGAGGCTGTGGCAATATAATAGACCATTGTGGGCAGAAGGAAGAGGCAGTGGTAGTACAACCATACATGCCAACAGACCCGATTCAGCCAGGAAACGTCCAATGTTTTTAAGCTCAAATGGGTTTTTATTCGATCTGTCTCCTGTCTAAAATCTCCTCTTTTCCAATGTAACTCAAAGGGGAAAATCAATACCCCAGTTTTTTTTCAAAATCTCCCTCTTACCAAGTTCAAAATGTTCGCAAGTATGGTACATTGGATCATGGAAGGCAGGAGGAATTGGGGTAGGGACATGGACTCGGATAACAGAGGACAGGAGGGACATGGAGAGGTGCACCAAACTGACCCTACAGGGCAGGCATCAGGGTTTGCAGCAGCACAATACACCACACAGGGAATGCGGGACAGGAGTGCAGCACAACAATCCATAGAAAGCAATAGGGAGGGGACAGGACCATGCACATGGACAACAGAGAACAGAGGGGAAAGAGGCAATGGTGGCTGGCTGACCATAATGGACAGACAGGAGAGAAAGCTGCAGCATAACAGACCACAAAGGGCAGGGGCATTACAACGGAACAGACAAGCCAGGAGGGAGGGAATAGGGGTCTGCACATGGAAACAGAGGGCTGCGGGCAAGGGGGCAGGGCAGGAGCAGCAAGATGACCATGGAGGTCAGGCAGGATTGGCACTAGAAACAAGACACACCATGAAGAGCAGCAGTGAGACTATGATGGCATACACACAGACCATGGAAGGAAGGTGGGAGGGGGTATGGGGCAGCTAGCTGACCACACAGGGATGGTGGGAGGGGCCGTGGCAGCACAGAAGACCATGTATGGCAAGCGGGAGGGTTAGTGGCAGCACAATGGCTATGATGGGCAAGAAAGAGGGTGCAGGGGCATGCACAAAGGACCATGGAGGATAGAAGGGAGGGTCAGGACCTGGGCACAGACAAGAGAGTTCAGGGGAAGGGGCCTCACAACAGACCGCACGGGGCAGGCAGGAGGAGCAGTTGCAGCACAACAGACCAGGGAGGGCAGAAGGGTGTGGCAGTAAAATGGACCATGGAGGACAGGAGGAAGGGGATAGGGGCATGGCATGTGGACAGGCAGGGTGGAGGTGGCAGGGACAGGTTACAGTCATCTGACAATGCTGGGCAGGTGGGAGGGGAGTGGCAGCTCAACAGAACACTCAGAGTAGATAGGAATGGCAGGTCCATGGAACATGGTGGGCAAAAAGGATGGAGCAGGGGCATGCAAAAATACATCGGAGGGCAGGGGAAAGGAGAAAAGGGGCAGCAAGCTAAGCATAGAGGTTAAGCAAGAGGTCAATATTGGGGCATAGAATTGGGAAATGGAGGGCAGGAGGAGTGGACTGGTACATTATGCTAAATGGAGGGCAGTGACAGCACATCAGACCATGCATGGCAGGAGGGAGGAGGCCAGTCCATGGATTCAGACAACAGAGGATAGGGAGGAGGTGGATGGGCAGCAAGCTAACTGTTCAGAGAAGGTGGGTATAAGGAACTTTATTGTTTTTAAAATGTGTGTCTGTGCGAACTACTTAAAATATGAACAAGTATGCAACATAATCTCACTTTTATTCAGGAAGAATAGGACGTTTGTGACTGTGACTCCGGGCTCACTTGGCAGAAACACCCCCTGACCCTCCACCCCCCATCGCAAAATGTAATGCCTGTGAAAAGGGTAGGTGAACGCAGTGTTAAATAGAACATAGACCTGAGAGCACGAATGAAAATGAAAACTAGATATAGTGTATGTTATAAACTATGCACCAAAAAGTGTGATATAAGATGAACCGGGTCGTGAAATATAATATGCAATACATTGTGCACAATGACAGATTCATTGGAGAGCGCAAGATAGCACAGGCACTAGCGCGTGCTATGCGCTATGCGCCTTGGAGTGTAATATGCACAGGGCAGTGTTGTGTAACCTAACTAGTCTCTAAAGTTGTAATATAAAATATGTGCTGGGGAGTGTAATGTTGCATATGCACTGTGACAAAGATATGGACCCCAGATTGTAATATGTATGGCATAGTGCTGTGCGTTATAACATAGGCATCGAGGAAGGCACGTCAGATGGGGCAATATGACCTGTGCGAAGGCAGGTGTGGCATGACATATTCATGGGGTGGTGTTACAGTGCACATTGGCTAGAGAGTGTCATAGCATACGCACTAGCTGGTGCAAGACAACACAGAGGTGTGTGGCATTCGGCGGGCACTGGTGGGTGTAACACAGCATTGCGCTCAGCCAGGAGCGCGCTGTTACTCTCAAGTGAGGTTTGTCTCCTTTTCAGAGAGTAAAATAAAAAGTATTACACATCCAGTGGATGTGTGTTTTATTAACCGTGAGGGGGGGTTCTTGCATAGTTTTGGTCGAATTTTTGTCGAATCCCCTTTGAATGGCTTGGTGAGCGTGTGTATTAAATGTGCCCGTCAATAGCTACCCATGTTTGTATAAATAAACGGCAAGGGTGTCTACTTGGAGAGTACCCACCGGCGGGGGTGCCGGGATTAGGCACGGAAGGGCGTCAGACACGTCAGAGCTTCACTAGCGGTGTAAATACATTAGACATGGATTCATTTTATGCATAGTCGCCTTTTAATGAATATCACGTGAATCGTCATGGTGATAGGTACATACGGTTTGTCCAGCATGTCCTAGGTGTTTCTATAAATATATAAAAAAAAAAAAAAAGGCCGACCCCGGGGCATGGGGTCCCCGGGGCCATAAGTGGCCTGAGGAGGGGGCAACGCAACCCCCTCCTAAAGAATAAAAAAAAAAAAGTCCATACCCAGGGGGTTGGGGTCCCCGGGGCCGATTAAGGCCTTGGGAGGGGGGCCACGGGGCCCCCTTCCAAATTCTTTTTTTTCATAAAAAAGAATTAGGGGGCAGGCTTAAGGATTTTGTCTTAAGTTAGTTCTGTGAATCGGGCCCAAAGTGAGAGACTGATATAGATATTTATATATATAAACATTACTCACTAACCCATGTATTCACTAAGATACACTTAAGAAGTCAGTTATAAAATCGTTTTTTCATAAAAAACAATCAATTTAGACACTTATATACTCATTTATTCTTCAATCGACCTTCAGATATACATATATAAAACGTATTTAATTTTCAGAAAAAAACACATTCACTGGATGATGTAATCAGTGATGTCATCAGGGATGTCATTTGAGATGTAATTTGAGATGTCATCAGTGATGTCATGAGTGATGTCACTGACCATGTCATGAGTGATGTAATATGTGACGTTATCAGCAGTGGATTGCGGGCGCGCGAGTTATAGTTAGCTGAACTAACTAGAACGGCGGAATTTCAATGGTTTTGTACGAGCGAAATGTCCAGCTAGCTATAACGCCCCTGAAACCTATGTTTTTTTCAGTGAATTTCTAAGGTTTTTTAAATGTTAATTCCTAACTATAACGTGCCTGAAACCTATGGTTTTTTCAGTGAATATATACATATATATATTTATATTCGCATAAATCAGATACACAGCTATTCAGCCGACATCCCGGAGGTTCGGCAGCTAAACAATCAACACGTGAAGTCCTCCATGGCTCTAATGCAGGAGAATGACAAAGGTCTCATTTTTGAAAACTACCTACAATAAACACAACAAGCAAGGCAGTATACACCACAAAGTTGTGCCAGTTTCCAGCGGGGGCGCGGCCCCATTTCCAACATCAAATCAAACCACCGATCGGGAGGATGAGGGAGAGCAGAGGCACTAACATTCTAACGGAGGTGCATCAGAAAAACCCAAGTCGGAAGTGAGGCTAGGGGGAAAGTTGCTCCTCTGGCGGTTCAATGGCAGGAGGCAGACATTTGCCTCCCCTATATTGGTTCCAACTTCCCCATACCTTATGCCATTTCTTAGGCCTCCCCCGTGCACTATACACCGTTTTCTCCCGAAACATGCTCCAGTCCATGTTGTCCTTCCATGCATCCAGGGTGGGCGGGCTATGGGATCCCCACAGTCGTGCTATATCTCGCTTAGCCACCATATTGCCTAGGGTCACCCATTGAGTCTGCGCTGCGTCATAATCCGTAGGACCCCACACATTCAAAAGACAGCGCCGCGCCTCTGGGTGCAGTACTATACCCGTGACCTCCTGCATCACCACGTGAATCCGCTTCCAAAAGTCCGCAATCACACCACACTCCCATATGATATGTAAAAAGGTGCCCACCATCCCGCAGCCCCTCTTGCATAACCCATCCTCGGAATAGCCCATATGAACCAGCCGGGGCCCAGTGACGTAGACTCTGTGCAGTATCTTAAGCTGGACCAGCCGTAGTCTGGCGGGGATCGCGACCTCCTTAGGAGAGAAGACGGCGTATTGCCAATCTTCATCGTCCAGCTCAAGGCCGTCCCTAGTCCACTGATCCCGAACCCCCATGAGGAGGTCGGTCCGGACATTCACAAGCTTTTTGTAAATTAGGGAGATTGTGCTCTCCGGCATATGGCCGTCCAGGATCCGGTCCTCCAAGGGAGAGGACTCAGGCACCCTCTCCCCCTCAACGAGCACCGACCGCAGCGCATGGCGCACCTGCGCATACCGGAAATATTCCGTGCCCTCCAGCGCATATTCCGTCCGTAGTTCGTCAAACGACTTAATCCGCCCCTTGGCCAGCAGGTCGCCCACCCTGGAGATGCCAATCAGATCCCATTTCTCGAATCCCTTAGAGTGCCAAAGTTTCCCCAGCATATCTGAGTCATACAACGGAGTGGCGAGGGTGAGCCTATCTTTCCAGCCCAACGAGTTCGTGACTGTCTTCCACACATTCACCGCCACCCCGGTCGGCCCCGTGAGGGACCCAGCCGGGGGCCTCGAGTAAAGTGCTCTATAGTAGCCACCCCCACGCAGCAACCACCGGTCCATAGCAAAGCCGGGGCTAAGCGCCGGGCCGTAGACTCCATGGTTGATCGCACTCAGCTGGGAGGCCCAATAGTATCTTCTGATGTCGGGAAGCGCGATACCCCCATCGTACCAAGGAAGAGTTAGTTTTGCTATCGCTATACGCGGACGGCCGTCCCACAGCAGCGAGCGCTGGAGACTCTCGACCTCCCGAAAGTAGCTGGCCGGAACCAGCTCCTGGGTGTTCTGCAGGACATAGAGAAAACGGGGAAGAGACATCATTTTGAATAGCACAGCTCGGCCAAGGAGGGAAAGCGGCAGCCGCCGCCAGCTCGCTACATCTCGCCGCAAGCGCACCAGCGGAGGGACCAGGTTCCTCTCATACCGTACCGTTGGGTCGGTGGAGATATAAATCCCAAGATACATGAAACCCTCCCGGGCGATCTGGATCGGGCAATTCCGCGGGGGAACCGGGACGTCTCCACACAAGGCATACAGATATGACTTCCCCCAGTTAATGGTCAGTCCCGAATTCCTCCCGAAGGAAGTCAAAATGTCGCAGATAACTATGAGGGACTTCCGGGGTGAAGCGAGATAAAGCAGGATATCATCGGAATAGAGGGAGATGCGGTCCTCGTGGTCAGGTGACCAGCGAAGCCCCCTCACCTCCGGGTGCCATCGTATCCAGGCCGCCAGCGGCTCGAGAGCAAGAGCAAACAACAGCGGCGACAGAGGACAGCCCTGCCTGGTACCTCTCCCCAGCCCGAAAGGGCGGGACGCCCTACCGTTGACCGCGACTTGAGCGAGAGGCTCTTCATATAATAGTCTCACCCAGCCCATAAATCCGGGTCCAAAGCCGAATTTCGCAAGCGCAGCCCACAGGTATTCCCACTCTACCGTATCGAAAGCCATCGTTGCGTCGAGCGCTGCCACAATGGCCGGCTCCCGCATCGTCCCCACCCTTGCGATCACTCCGTGGATGCGCCTAAGGTTCAACGCGGTGTTACGATGCGGGATGAATCCGGATTGGTCAGGGTGGATCAGATCACCGATCACCCTGACCAAACAGTTAGCGAGGATTTTAGCGAGGATCTTCGGCTCGGCATTAAGGAGCGAGATCGGCCTATATGAGCTGCACCTGTTCCTGGGCTTACCATCTTTATGTATGACCACGATTGTTGCCAGGCGCTGGTCGCGTGGGAGGCATCCCGTCTCCCGCGCCTCCACGAACATAGCTCGCAAATGCGGAGCGATCTTATCTGGCCGGAGTTTGTAGAGCTCAATTGGCAGGCCATTCGGGCCCGAGGCCTTGCCCGAACGTAACGAACGGATAGCCCCCGCGATTTCGTCGACTGTGATATCGCCATCAAGATCGTCCCTGTCTATGTCGGAAAGGCAAGGCAAAGCAAGATCACGCAGGAGTTCACACGAATCCCCCACTGGCCTGTCCGACACGGAGGTATAGACCGTGTGGAAGTAATCCGCAAAGCACTGGACTATGCCATCCGGCTCCGCGACAACGACGCCATCCTCCGTCACGAGGTCCGGCACAACACGATTGACCCGCTCCTTTTTATCCAGCCACGCAATTAATTTCCCGGCCTTGTCCCCGACGTCGTACAGACGGCCCCGCTGTTCCCTACTCAAGGCTTTGGCCGCGTCCGTCACAAGGGCCTTGTACTCCGACTGCTTAAGGGTCAAATTGTGCAGCGCCGCCGCCGTAACCTCCCCCTCCAATGACAGCTCCAATTCCGCGATCTCCGCCTCAATCTGGGCGACCTCCGCGTCTCGCCGACGCTTGGCCGCTACTATCAAGGAGAGGGCCTCTCCCCTAAGCACTGTTTTGAACGCTTCCCACAAAGACACAGCCGACGTGACCGAGCCGAGATTCTCCTGGAAGTAACGATCGACCGCCTTCAGCACCGCACTACGAGTCATAGGGTCCCTGAGATACCACGGGTTAATTGGGGCCACCCTACCCCCCATTCCTCTACCAACATCCATACAGATCCACACCGGCGAATGGTCAGAAATACCCCGTGCCATGTGCCTGGCCTCAGAGACAAAGGAGGCGTGTGCAGCTAGGGTAAGCACATAATCAATTCTGGAGAGACTGGCATGCGCCCCGGAATGGAAAGTGTATTGCCGCTGTGTGGGATGCAGTAGTCTCCAACAATCAACCAGTCCAAGGGTATCTACAAAGTCCGGAAGCCATTTCTGAGCCCCCCCCGAGCTCCTTGGCGGGTGTCTGTCAAGCAATCCGGAGCCTACCGCATTAAAGTCGCCACCCACCACCAACATTCCCTCTGGGAGATCCAACAAAGTCCTCTCTAAGTCCGCAAGTGTGGAAGGTTGCAGTGCAGGAGGGACATAAACCGACACCAGGACCAGCGTCCTGCCCTCCCACCTCCCCGCTACAGCCGCAAAGCGTCCCCTATCGTCAACAGTAGTGGAGTCAACCTCGAAGGGCAGGGAGGACCTGACGAGTATTCCAGCCCCTCTAGACCCCGAGGAAAACCCGGAGTGTGCAACAAACTTGTAGCCTTTCCTATTGAGTGCATAGCACATGTTACCAATCAAGTGCGTCTCTTGCAATAAGACAATATCAGGGGTACATCGCTTCAGGAATTGCAGGACAATCCCACGCTTAATACGATCCCCCAAGCCATTTACATTCCAACTGAGTATTTTTAAGCCCCTACCCCCCATCCCAACATGTAAGGAGACCACCCCCCCCCGCGTGGAACCGCACTAGAGTCACAGAAGCTTGCATCCTTACGCCTTGCATAACCAAAAACAACAACAACCCCAACAACAACCCCAATCCACCCCCCACCCTGCACCCCTGCGTAAGCTCTAAAATGCCCCCCAACTTGCAGTGTGCCTGTCGCCCCATACAAAGACTAATCTACAAAAAGAACCCCAGAGGAGGAAAAAGCTCCCATACTGCCCCCGCTACCCCCCGGACTGTCACCCTCCCGGGGGAACCGGAGATCTGGTACTTAAGTCCAGGCTCATTGTTCATCGCCGCCACCGTCTGCTCCACCGGAGCGTTCCACGTTAGTCCGGCCTTGGGGCAATGTGTCCAGCCAATCTCCGACCATGTCTGGTGATTCAAAAAAGAAAGTCCGCTCTTCGAACACCACACGCAACCTGGCCGGGAAGAGCATGGCATATTTCAGTCCCATCTCTCGTAGCCTTCTCTTGACCGCCAGGAAACCCTGTCGTTGCTTCTGTACCATCTGGGTAAAGTCCGGATAGAAACTTACAGTGGTGTTCTGGAATAGCGTCGGGCCGGACACCCGTGATGCTTGCAAAATGGCATCACGGTCCCTGAAGTTAAAGATCCTGGCGACAATTGGCCTCGGAGGGGCCCCCACCTTGGGCCTCCCGCCAGGAACTCTGTGGGCCCTTTCAACAGTAAAAAACTTACTAAGGCCTTTGGGCGCCAGATGGTTCACCACCAGGTCCTCCACAAACAGGTCCACTGACTGTTCCTCCGAATTTTCCGGGATCCCAATAATGCGCACGTTATTGCGCCTTGCGCGGCCCTCGAACTCTTCCAACCGTCGGGCAAAGTGATCATTTGCAGTCCGCAAGGTACGGACTTCCAGCTGAAGGCCGGAGACGTCGCCCAGGAGGCCTGCAGTCTTGAGGTCCAAGGACTGAACCCGCTCATTAGTTTTCCCCAGGTCTGCCCGAATCAGATTGACGTCGATCGATATGGCATCCACTTTATGCGCCAGGGTCTCAAATTGTTGTCCGATAGAGGACTTCATCCCCTCGATGGCCCCCATGATATCTTGCAGGGTTGGTTCCGCGGAGGGGGGCGACACGTCCTTCGAGGCCTCCAGTGTCTGTCCCGATCCACCCGGTGACCCCTTCTGGTGGGCATAGCGGTCCATGTTGTTAGTCTGGGTGTAGCCTCCCCGCCTGGTACTTTTGGGCTTCTGTTTTTCGGCGTCCGATTTACTCGACATCGCTATCTGCCGCGGGGACAATCTCTTTACCCATACAGAGTAGACAACCATGCAGCCAGTGACTGGCGCTACCCACGTCCAGGCCGGGCGCGGTGGAGACAGGAAAGCGAAAGCGAAAGTGAAAGCGAGGACACCTTCCTTCCGACGACTCGCCCCTCGCGTGGCCGCTGTTGTTCAATTAGTGCACGGGCACTGTGCCAACGCAAGTCCCGGGCACCTTCCGGGGAGTAGGCCACAAACTTCCAGGCAGTACAACTTCGGTCTCCGGTGGGCGATTTCGATCCGGACAACGGCTCTCGCCTCAGCAACGGCTCCCCTCCAATATTCCGGGCATCAAAGGCAGGATACTAGACAGGATATCTGCCGGAGGGAGCGAGGGTCTCGGGAGCTCTAGGCTCACGCGGCCATCTTGATCACGCGCTAAGCTCCTCCCCAATTTAATTTAATTTAAAATATTTATAGAGCGCGGCTGTCACCTGGCAGGTATCCTGGCGCTGGTAGCTACTCCGGGGGTTTATTGCCGGGGGAAAAAAAAATAAAAAAAAAATGACTGTGGCTGGCCGGTCTAAAGGGGTGAAGGAAAGAGCCATGTTTTGATTCGTTTCCTGAAGGGAAGGAGATGGGGGATTTGGCGGATATCGACAGGCAGACTGTTCCACAGCTTGGCGGCAGTTACTCTGAACGATCTTCCCCCCGTCCTGGCCTTCTTACATCTGGGCACTCTCACAAGGCAGGCAGTTGTGGACCTGAGTGTTCTGATGGGGGTGTACCAAGAGAACAGACGTTGAAGAGGTCTGGGTCCTGCACCGTGTAGTGCCTTAAAGACCAGGCAGAGGGCCTTGAAGGCAACGCGTTGCTTCAAAGGCAGCCAGTGCAGCTCGGCCAGTGCAGCGGTGGCCGAGGATCTCCTGGTCCATCCAAGAGCCAGTTTGGCTGCCGCCGACTGAACTCGTTGGAGTCTGTCCAGTAGTGTCGCAGGAGATTCAAGCAGCAGGTCATTACAGTAGTCGAGGCGACTAAGAATAGTACACCTGACTACTAGTGCTCTGGCGGAGGCAGGTAGCAAAGGCACAACCTTGCGCAGCGAGCGCATAAGGCCAGAGCAGGTAGCGACTGTTCTTGAGACCTGCGTTTCCATGCTCAGTTGGTGATTAAGCATGACGCCCAGGTTGCGAACAGTGGTGACAGGTGACGGGTTGTTGGAGTTTTCCGGGGGCCAGAATTCAGCGGGCAGAGGGCGGGGTATACGACTCGCAGGGCAGAACAGCACCTCGGTTTTCGAGGCGTTGAACTGAAGGGAGTTCTGATGCAGCCAGCTCGCAGTGTCTCTTAGACATTCATGGAAGGCTTGCAAGGATATGGAATCTTCGCCTTCCCAAGAGAAGAGGAGCTGGGTATCGTCCGCATAGTTTACTGTGGTCATGTTATGTGATTTAATTAACGTGACCAGTGGTTTCAGGTAAACATTAAAAAGAATCGGACTGATAGAGGAACCCTGGGGGACACCGTGAGGGACAGGGGAAAAAACCGATTGGAAGGGAGGGAGGGATACGGCCTGTTTTCTTTCGCTGAGATAGGAGTGAAACCAGATCAGGGCCGTGCCGTCGATCCCTGCCTCTCTCAAACGCTCGAGCAGAATCCCATGATTGACAGTGTCGAATGCGGCAGACAGGTCTAATAAAATCAGGTCCACGGCTTGGCCCCTGTCTGCACGCATTCGCAGCTCCTCCATGGCGGTGAGCACAGCAGTTTCAGTGCCATGGGCTGGGCGAAAACCAAATTGGAATTCGTCCAGAATGTGGTGCTGCTCGAGGTGGGCTGAGAGGCATTTACTGACCCAACGTTCGAGCACCTTCACCGGGAAAGGTAGGAGTGATATGGGGCGGAAGTTGGATAAACATTCTGGGTTTAGCGTGGGTTTCTTTAGTAGCGGGGTGATAAGCGCTTGCTTCCAGGAGCGGGGGACGAAGCCGCAGCCGAGGGATTGATTACAGATCATCCGGAGAGTGTCAAATAGTTCGTGCCCACATGCTTTCCAGTTTTTCGGAGGCAGAGGATCAAGGGGGGATCCCGAGGTGATGCCCTGTGCAACTTTTTCAAACTCGGTTTGAGAGATAAGGGGGAAAGCCAGTAGCCTATACGTAGGAGGGCAGGTTGACCTCAGAGAGTCAGAATTGGTGGGGCTGACTTCGGGAAGGATGGGAGAAGTGTGTGACGGGGGCGTTGCCAGATTGATGATGATGTTCTCAATTTTGTCAGTAAAAAACTGAGCAAGGCTGTCACAAAGGGACTGAGATGGGGGAATGGGGTTCTTAACGCAGTCGGGATGTAAGATGTTGTCAAGGATCTGAAATATACTTTTTGGACTGTTGGCCGCGTTGGCTATGGTAGAGCAGTAGTAATTCGCTTTACTCTCTGCGATGGCGAGTTTGTAGTCACGGAGTGACTTTTTCCAGAGGATTTTATTGTTGTTACAGTATCCGTGTCTCCACTTTCTCTCAGCCTGTTTGCAGGTAGATTTGAGGGTTTTCAGAGAGTCATTGTACCAGGGAGCGGGTGCTCTACCTTTAGGTTTACAAAGTTTAATAGGGGCAACAGAGTCCGCGATGGAAGTGATTCTCGAGCTAAGGGATCTGTAATTGTCTTCCACCGAGCTGGTGGAGGAAAAACTTTCCTCCACCTCAAAGACTTTGGTGGAAATGCTGAGTTTTTCTAAAGCTTTCCAGTTCCGATAAGAGAATTGTGGTGGCGAGTGATTTATGGGCTTACTTGTTGTGGCGTTATTGATGTACAGTTTGATGAGCGAGTGGTCTGTCCAGCTCATGGGTAGAATGTCGCCTACTTGAGTTAGACCCGGGGTCGAGAAGATAAGGTCAAGCCGGTTGCCTGCGGAGTGAGTGGGGTCCTTTATCAGTTGGTAAAGCCCCACACATATATATACAGCTCCTGTGCACCGACATAGCGCGGCACCCTTAGGGCGGGTGCTCTCATGCGGCAGTGCTCCGCAAATTATTCTCGCTCCCAAATTCCTCTCTCGTCATGAAAGGAAATCAGCACTCACGGGGATAAGTTGCAGCAATTACCAGTTTATTTCGTAGCGCAGCAAAATAAACGCGTTTCGCAACAAGTCCTTCATCAGTGTTTCACATTTCCTATCCGTGAGGCGCCATATTAAATACACGTCACTCATTTGGGTATTGAAATAAACGAGGGGTGACAGCTAACAAAATTGGAAGCGCCATTTTGTAATGGTCAATTTATCATCCTACATCCAGGTACTGGATGTTTAACAACATGAGCGGGGTATATTTTCATTTAAGAATATACAACAAAAACATTCATAACCCTGTATCTCGCTGTGGATCGGCAAATGGCAACCACAGATATGTCCTGGTTTGTGTGTATTCCAAGCAGTTATGTGGGCAGAATGTTAGTCCTAATTTCAGAACTGATTCTTCCTCGGGGGTCAAATTCTTTGGTGTTAAATTGATTATGGTCAGATGGTCTACTCCACCTACCATCTGCCTCCCCTCTTGCTCTTTGTTACTCTCGATGTCTGATTTCTTCTTGCCCACATAAACGCTTGGAATACACACAAACCAGGATTGATTTATTCAAGTTGGTGCGCAAACTGAAACTGCATAAATATTTTAAATTAAAACCAACGATAAAGGAGGCAAGACTCCTCAAGACACAGAGTAAAAATACAGATCTGCTGGCTGTTAATGACTTAACTACCTTAGAGATATTGGAGGAATTGCGTCAAGAAGGCACCACAGAAGAATTGCAAACAGCAGCAACTCTGACACAAAGAATCAGACGTGTGGATGTGGAACAAGAAGCACCAACAAGTGGTTTTAAACGACCTTCACAATTCCTACCACAGATGCCACTGGACGCAATAGATACCTTTTCGGACACAGTCATCAAAGACTTAGTGAAGTTCAGGGTAAATAACAAAAAAGCCTCAAATAGAATAAAGAATAATTTGACTTCAGCACAGAGAGCCGCAGTGATCGATCTCCAAAAAGACACCTCAGTGAATTATAAACCCTCAGATAAAGGGGGGAAAATTGTCCTGATATCTCGTGAACAGTACGTAAATGAAGTGTTGCGACAGTTAGAAAATCGAAACTGTTATGAAATCACAACAAAAGAAGCATACCAAGATAGCATTTTTCAAATGCATATTCTATTAAAGAAATGGCATGAAAAGTCTATGTTAGATCTTGATGAATATTTGTTCTTGAAAACAACAAACCCTATAGCACCGACGTTTTATCATTTACCAAAAATACATAAGGATAGTTTGAGACCACCTGGCAGGCCAATAGTTTCTTCTCTGGGCAGCTTGACGGAAAATCTTTCAAGATTTTTGGACCATTTTTTGTTTGAATCAGTTTTACAATTAACATCCTATATCAAGGACACTACTGGTTTTATCAAACATATTGAGAAAATAGCCTGGGATCCATCATACTTTTTAATTGTGTTAGACATAACAAGCCTATACACCTGCATAAACTATTCACAGGGACTTGATACAGTACAATACTTTTTACAAAAAAGAGCTTTAAAATTTGCGACACATAATCTGATGCTGTTGGAGCTAATTGAATTTTGTTTATTTAACAACATCTTTCTTTTTCAGGGAGAACTGTACAGACAGGTATCTGGAACCGCAATGAGCACTTGCTTTGCCCCCAGTTATGCGAATTTATTCGTTGGCTGGTGGGAGGAGCAAGTGGCCTGGTCCACAGCAAATGAAAACTGGACAAAAGAAATAGTGTCTTGGTATTGTTATATCGATTACCTTTTTTGATATGGAAGGGCCCTGTAAATAAGGCAGAAGAGTACATACAACATCTGAATAACAATGAGGTTAACCTACACTTCTCGGGGGAGATCAGTTTAGTGGCAGTAAACTATCTTGACCTGAGGGTTGAAGTGAAAGATGGGGAACTAACAACAGCCCTTTTTAGAAAACCAACAGCAGGCAATAGCACTTTGCATGCCTTGAGTAGCCATCCTGTAAAGCTAAAAAACAGTATACCTTACGGGGAATTTTTAAGATTAAAGCGCAACTGCTCTAAGCAGTGTGATTTCATCTTGGCAGCTAAAGAAAGCTTTGATCGGTTCCTAATTAGAGGTTACAGCAATGATCTCTTGGAAACGACTTTGAGGAGAGTAGAAAAACTATCCAGAGAAGAGATTTTGAAACAAGAAAGATCTCTTAAATTAAATGAAGGACAGTTTCGGATGATAACAACTTTTTCCGAAGATGCTGATGTTCTTAAGATAATCATGAAAAGAAATTGGCATGTGTTAAAAACAGACCCTATCATTGGAGCTGTTATTCCAGCATTTCCATTAATTACATTTAAGAAATAACGTTCATTAAAGGACAACTTGAATCACAGTCATCTAGATCCTGTTTTATCCAAGAAAGGCACCTTGAGTGAGATGAAAGGTTTCTACCCCTGTGGTAAGTGCAAGGCGTGCGCTTTCAGTCAAAGGGTCTTAACTTATGATGTCAAAGGATTAAAAACGGGCAAAAGAATTAATAAATGTATGACTTGTCATACCACACATGCTGTTTATTGTCTGAAGTGCCCTTGTGGACTCAGATATATTGGTGGCACGATACACAGTGTGAAGATTAGAATTCTGGAACACATGGGCGCCATAGTTAAGAAAGATCTAAATTATCCAGTGGCGCAGCATTTTGCTATTAAACATAACAGTAATAGGGATCTATTGCAGTTTTTCAGCATCGATTGTGTCCCCATTAACAGCAGAGGGGGGGACAGAATTTTAAAACTAAGACGACTTGAGTCGCGATATATAATCAATCTGCAGACAAAAACCCCCAATGGGTTGAATTGTGGGAAGGAGTTGTCGGTGCATCTGGCGGTATAAACTATATCAAGATGAATTTGTCGGATTTCAGGCTTGTAATGACATAGGAGAATGAAATGAAATGTAATGATATTGTACAACAAAGGATGGATTGATTTATCTGTCCATCCCCCTTTTTTTAATATGGTTTGAACAAAATAGGGGCAATACTCAAGGAAATTTTGGCAACCTCATATTCGTGGTTGCCATTTGCCGATCCACGGCGAGATTATTTTATAAATGATCATTGATACAGGGTCATGAATGTTTTTTCTGTATATCCTTAAATGAATTGAATATGTACTTCAATCATGCTGTTAAACATTCAATACCTATATATAGGATGAGAAATTTACCATTACGAAATGGCGCTTCCAATTTTGTTAGCTGCCACTACTCGTTTATTTCAATACCCAAATGAGTGATGTGTTCAGGCTTGTAATGAAATAGGAGAATGAAATGAAATGCAATGATATTGTACAAAAAATATGCATTGATTTATCTGTTTATCTTTTTAAACATTGTTTGAACGAATTTGGGTGCCAATATATGGCTGAATTATTCTATTCTTATACTCGAGGGAAGTTTGGCAACCGCATGTCGCCATTTGCCGATCCACAGCGACATACAGGGTTATGAATGTTTTTGTTGTATATTCTTAAATGAAAATATACCCCGCTCATGTTGTTAAACAACCAATACATGGATGTAGGATGAGAAATTGACCATTACAAAATGGCGCTTCCAATTTTGTTAGCTGCCACCCCTCGTTTATTTCAATATCCAAATGAGTGACGTGTATTTAACATGGCGCCTCACGGATAGGAAATGTGAAACACTGACGAAGGACTTGTTCCAAAACGTGTTTGTTTTGCTGCACTACGAAATAAACTGGTAATTGCTGCAACTTATCCCCATGAGTGCTGATTTCCTTTCATGACGAGAGAGGAATTTGGGAGCGAGAACATATATATATATATTCACTGAAAAAAACATAGGTTTCAGGCACGTTATAGTTAGGAATTAGCATTTAAAAAACCTTAGAAATTCACTGAAAAACCATAGGTTTCAGGGGCGTTATAGTTAGCTGGACTTTTCACTCGTACAAAACCATTGAAATTCCCCCGTTACAGTTAGTTCAGCTAACTATAACTCGCGTGCCCGCAATGCACTGCTGATGACGTCACATATTACATCACTAATGACATGGTCAGTGACATCACTCATGACATCACTGATGACATCTCAAATGACATCACTGATGACATCATCCAGTGAATGTGTGTTTTTCTGAAAATTAGATATGTTTTATATATGTATATCTCAAGGTCGATTGAAGAATAAATGGGTATATAAGTGTCTAAATGGATGATTCGTTTTTGAAAAATTGATTGTATAACTGACTGATTAAGTGTATCTTAGTGAATACATGGCTTAGTGAGTAATGTTTAAATGTGTAAATTCTGTATCAGTCTCTCACTTTGTGTATAAGTGGCTGCATGGGTTGGTGAGTAGCTACATGAGTGTCTATGTAGGTTATTAGTTGGTTTTTTGAGTATCAGTATGAGTGTCTGAGTGTCTGTATGGTTCGGTGGGGGGTATTACGTAGTGCATAGGTGCATGAATGAGTGACTCACTGTTTGTATGTGTTGAAGACAGCATGTGTGCAGGACTGTATGGGTGGATGAGTGTGTGCATGGGTGTATTAGTGAGTGATAGACAGTCTCAATAGTGTCTTTATGAGTAACTACATATGTTTTAAACTAGTATATGTGACTATTGGTGTATATAAGTGAGTATATGTGAGAGTGAGAGACTGAAAGAGTTCCTGTATGAATAAGTATGTGTTTCTATAAGTGATTGTTTAAAAGACTAAGTATGTGTAAGTTTCTGTAGAAGTAAGTGTGGTGGTGTGTGTACAACTGTATATGCAAGTAAATGGATGTTTGATTATTTATTAGCATGAGTGACTATGTGTGTGAGTAACTCTATGGATGAGTGGCGTTGTGTAACAGGATGTATAGGTGTGTGAGTACATATTATGAGTGAGTACATGAATAAGTGACTGTATAGGACTGTTGGTGAATGAGTGGATGTGTATGTGGATCTTAGAATTACTGAATAGGTTGTTGTAACTGGTATTGGTATGTCCATTGTTTTGAACATTGTAGTTTCTATTTTTGAATGTGTGTATCAAAGGTTATATTAGGGGAAGAGGAGGTCTGCCACTCTATCACAAAGATGATGTCATCAGTGATGTCATTAGTGATGTAATTTGAGATGTCATCAGTGATGTCATGAGTGATGTCGCTGACCATGTCATGAGTGATGTAATATGTGACGTCATCAGCAGTGCATTGCGGGCGCGCAAGTTATAGTTAGCTGAACTAACTATAACGGGGGAATTTCAATGGTTTTGCACGAGTGAAAAGTCCAGCTAACTATAACGCCCCTGAAACCTATGGTTTTTTCAGTGAATTTCTAAGGTTTTTTAAATGCTAATTCCTAACTATAACGTGCCTGAAACCTATGGTTTTTTCAGTGAATTTCAAAGGTTTTTTAAATGCTAATTTCTAACTATGCCTACAGAGATAGGACATGTGAAGAAAGAAGAAAAAACGCACAGAAAGAAAAAAAAGAAATGCAGAAAGAAGCAACAGAAGTCCTCCAAGACGGTAAATAGACATAATATCGAGAAAAAAAATATCGAGTGGACAGAATATCGAGTTTTAAATATTGAATGGACAGAATATCGAATTGCCAAAATATAGTGGTGAAGAATATCGAAAAACAGGTAAGAAATATCGATTGCAATAATATAGAAGTAATATCGACAGTCATAATATAGTTGTTAAAAATATCGATTTTTTTTAGTGTTTTAAGTGTTAGTATATGTGTTAAAAGTATGTAATAATATTGTAATGTATGTTAGTATATTTTTAAAGTAATGAATTTTATGTTATTTTATTTTTGTGTAATTTAATTCCGTAGCGGGTTGTGGGTTTATAGGGGAGTAGGGTGGGAAGTAATTTAATTATAGTACATTAAATAATAATTTATAGGAATTATTAATTATTTTTAATTTAATTTTGCGTTTTACTTCTGTAGCGGGTTGTGGGTTTATAGGGGAATAGGGTGGGAAGTAATTTAATTGTTATTAGTTAATTATTAATTGGTATTGAAAATTAATTGGTTGTTGATTAATTATTAATTGGTAAATAATTTGTATTAATTGGTAATTAATTTGTATTAATTGCTTAATTGATAATTATGTTTATTGTATTCATTTAATATTAGTAGCGGGTAGTGTGTGTATAGGGGAATATGGTGGGAAGTAATATATTTGTAAATAATTAATTATTTAATTGATGTGTGTATATTGTTACTTAATATATCTTTAATTTAATTTAGCGTTTTACTTCTGTAGCGGGTTGTGGGTTTATAGGGGAATAGGGTGGGAAGTAATTTAATTGTTATTAGTTAATTATTAATTGGTATTGAAAATTAATTGGTTGTTGATTAATTATTAATTGGTAAATAATTTGTATTAATTGGTAATTAATTTGTATTAATTGTTTAATTGATAATTATGTTAATTGTATTCATTTAATATTTGTAGAGGGTAGTGTGTTTATAGGGGAATATGGTGGGAAGTAATATAATTGTAAAAAATGTATTATTTAAATAATTTGTGTATATCGTTAATCAATATATTATTAATTAATGATTAATTGATATTATTAGCATTTATTAATGTTTGTTATTGAAAAACAATTGGTTGTTAATTAATTATTAATAGGTAGATAATTAAACAAAAATATATTGGTATTTATAAATAATCAATTATTAAATCTTGTGTGATTGGTAATTAATTGTAATACTTGTTTTTTTAACAAAATATTAATTTATTATTTTCCCTACTTTTGCACTTACTTGAGTGGGAATAGTAATTTTTACCCCTACGCTATCCAATGCTTTCCCTATTATTGCACTCTCTGGAGTGGGAATAGTAATTTTTACCCTACCGCTATCCAACGCTTTCCCTACTGTTGCACTCTCTGGAGTGGGAATAGTAATTTTTATCCCTACGCTATCCAATGCTTTCCCTACTGTTGCACTCTCTGGAGTGGGAATAGTAATTTTTACCCCTACGCTATCCAACGCTTTCCCTACTGTTGCACTCTCTGGAGTGGGAATAGTAATTTTTATCCCTACGCTATCCAACGCTTTCCCTACTGTTGCACTCTTTGGAGCGGGAATAGTAATTTTTACCCCTACGCCATTAGACGTTTTCTCTACTGTTGTAATCACTGGAGTGGGAATAGTAAATTTTGAACTCCCGCTATCCAACGCTTTCCCTACTGTTGCACTCTCTGGAGTGGGAATAGTAATTTTTATCCCTACGCTATCCAACGCTTTCCCTACTGTTGCACTCTCTGGAGTGGAAATAGTAATTTTTACCCCTACGCTATCCAACACTTTCCCTACTGTTGCACTCACTGGAGTGGGAATAGTAAATTTTACTCTCCCGCTATCCAACACTTTCCCTACTGTTGCACTCTCTGGAGTGGGAATAGTAATTTTTACCCCTACGCTATCCAATACTTTCCCTATTATTGCACTCTCTGGAGTGGGAATAGTAATTTTTTCCCTCCCGCTATCCAACGCTCTCCGTACTGTTGCATTCTCTGGAGTGGGAATAGTAATTTTTACCCTCCCGCTATTCAACGCTTTCCCTACTGTTGCATTCTCTGGAGTGGGAATAGTAAATTTTTACCCTACCGCTATCCAACGCTTTCCCTACTGTTGCACTCACTGGTGTGGGAATAGTAAATTTGACACTCCCGCTATCCAACGCTTTCCCTACTGTTGCACTCTCTGGAGTGGGAATAGTAATTTTTATCCCTACGCTATCCAATGCTTTCCCTACTGTTGCACTCTCTGGAGTGGGAATAGTAATTTTTACCCCTACGCTATCCAACGCTTTCCCTACTGTTGCACTCACTGGAGTGGGAATAGTAAATTTTACCCTCCCGCTATCCAACGCTTTCCCTACTGTTGCACTCTCTGGAGTGGGAATAGTAATTTTTACCCTCCCGCTATCCAACGCTTTCCCTACTATTGCACTTACTGGAGTGGTAATAGTAAATTTTACCCGCCCGCTATCCTACGCAGAAAATATTGAATATTTTTTATAAATATTACGTTAATATATATGTATTAATTATTTTTTTTACTTACAATAATTATTTATTAATTTTAATGTTATTTAAGTATTTTTAAGTATGTGTCAGTTAATTATATGTATTATTTCATTAATTTTACATTACTTTTAAAACATTTTAAAAATTCGATATTTTGACTAACTATATTATTTACAACGATATTTTGGATTCTATATTTTTGTACTTTCCTGTTTGGAGATAGGGAGTCGATATTTTGGTATTCTATATTTTGGTATCGATATTTTTGTAAGTCTCTATTTTTGTAGTCGATATTATGTCAGTGATACCTCAAAGACGAAGAAAATTGCAGGAAGAAGGAAAACGTGCAGAAAGAACAAACAGAAGAGCACAAAGAAGCATTGTTGCAAAATCATCCTGTACCCTCAACTTTTTCAGACGGATACTGGTGGTAACTGAGTCTGACTAACCAGTCCTAGAGCCAGTGCTATGTTAAAAGACACTCAGAATACAGTGAAAACACCTACATACACTAGGGAACACTATGCGTTGGGGTCCCCCTGTGGTCAGCATGACCTCCTCTGTAAGCCCCTAGTATATAATAGGGCAGGGGATTAAAACTACCTCTTAAAACGCGCCACAGGGCGTTTGCACACGTCACCTCAGGCCCCCGTCCCCTCACTTCCCCACTGTGTAAACACGCCCTGTGGCCGTTTAAAGTTGGGAGATTAAGTCCCCTTGAATCTTGAGGGTCCCTAGGGTCCAACTAGACCACTAGGTACCTCCAGTAAGCGCCACAGAGCTGCGTTGCAGAGAGATGTAAAAAGGGGCACGGCCTAGACCACCTCTCTGCAACGCAGCGGAGTGGTGCTTACTGGAAGCACCTGGTGGGCTAGTTGGCCCCCAGGGTCCCTCAGGATTGAAGGGGAATTATTTCCCCAACTTAAAACGCGCCACAGGGCTTGTTTGCACACGTTAACTCAGGCCCCGTCCCCTCCCTTCACCACTGTGTAAACACGCCCTGTGGCCGTTTTTAGTTGGGAGATTAAGTTCATTTGAATCCTGAGGATCCCAAGGGTCCAACTAGCCCACTAGGTACCTCCAGTATGCGCCACAGAGCTGCGTTGCAGAGAGGTGTAAAAAGTGGCACGGCCTGGACCACCTCTCTGCAACGCAGCTCAGTGGCGCTTACTGGAAGCACCTGGTGGGCTAGTTAGCCCCCAGGGGCCCTCAGGATTGAAGGGGAATTATTTCCCCAACTTAAAACGCGCCATAGGGCGTGTTTGCACACGTCACCTCAGGCCCCGTCCCCTTCCTTCCCCTCTGTGTAAACATGCCCTGTGGCCATTTTTTAAGTTGGGAGATTAAGTCCCCTTGAATCCTGAGGATCCCTAGGGGCAAAATAGCCCACTAGGTACGTCCAGTAAGCGCCATTGCAGAGAGGTGTAAAAAGGGGCACGGCCTGCACCACCTCTCTGCAACGCAGAGCAGTAGTGGCACTTACTGAAAGCACCTGGTGGGCTAGTTGGCCCCCAGGGTCCCTCAGGATTGAAAGGGAATTATTTCCCCAACTTAAAATGCGCCACAGGGCGTGTTTGCACACGTCACCTCAGGCCCTGTCCCCTCCCTTCACCACTGTGTAAACGCGCCCTGTGGCCGTTCTAAGTTGAGAGATTAAGTCCCCTTGAATCCTAAGGGTCCCTAGGGTCAAACTAGCCCACTTGGTACCTCCAGTAAGCGCCACAGACCTGCGTTGCATAGAGGTGTAAAAAGGGGCGTGGCCTCAGAACACCTGTCTGCAACGCAGCTCCCTGGCGCACACTGGAGATACCTGTTGGGCTAGTTGGCCCTCAGGGACCCTCAATATTGAAGGGGAATTAATTCCCCAACTTACATCTGGCCAGGGGGCGCGTTTGCAGAGTGCTGCAAGGAGGGGGCGTGGCCTCCAGCGCAATGCCGGTCTTTTATTTTTATAAGAAGGAGCCCTCCTTCTTATAAAAATAAAAGACCGGCATCGCGCTGGAGGCCACGCCCCCTCCTTGCAGCACTCTGCAAACGCGCCCCCTGGCCAGATGTAAGTTGGGGAATTAATTCCCCTTCAATATTGAGGGTCCCTGTGTGGCCCCCCTTCGTTTTCTAATTTACTGGCCCTGGGGACCCCATCCCCCAGGGCCTGCACCCTAATTTTTTTTGTTGAAAAAAATAAATTTGGCACTCCCAAGGCCTTAATCGGCCCCGGGGACCCCAACCCCCGGGTCTTGGCCTTTTTTTAATTTAAATTCTTTAGGAGGGGGCTGCGTTGCCCCCCTCCTCAGGCCACTTATGGCTCCGGGGACCCCATCCCCCGGGGCCGGCCTTTGTTTTTTATTATTTTAAAAATATATATATTTATAGAAACACCTAGGACATGCTGGACAAACCGTATGTACCTATCACCATGACGATTTGCGTGATATTCATTAAAAGGCGACTATGCATAGAATGAATCCACATGGAATGTATTTACACCGCTAGTGAAGCTCTGACGTGTCTGACGCCCTACCGTGCCTAATCCCGGCGCCCCCGCCGGTGGGCACTCTCCAAGAAGACACCCTTGTCGTTTATTTATACAAACATGGGTAGCTATTGACGGGCACATTTAATATACACGCACACCAAGCCATTCAAAGGGGATTCGACAAAAATTCGACCAAACTATGCAAGAAACCCCCCTCACGGTTAATAAAAAAGACATCCACCGCCGGATGTGTAATACTTTTTATTTTACTCTCTGGAAAGGAGACGAACCTCACTTGAGAGTCACAGCGTGCTCCTGGCTAAGCCCAATGCTGTGTTACACCCACCAGTGCCCGCCGATTGCCTCACACCTCTGTGTTGTATTCCACCAGCTAGTGCGTATGCTATGACACTCTCTAGCCCATGTGCACTGTAACACCACCCCGTGAATATGTCATGCCACACTTGCCTTCGCACGGTTTATATTGCCCCATCTAACATGCCTTCCTCGATGTGTATGTTATAACGCACAGCGCTATGCCATACATATTACAATCTGGGATCCATATCTTTGTCACAGTGCATATGCAACGTTACACTCCCCAGCACATATTTTATATTACAACTTTAGAGACTAATTCTGTTACACAACACTGCCCTGTGCATATTACACTCCAAGGCGCATATCGCATAGCACCGCTAGTGCCTGTGCTATCTCGCGCTCTCCAATGAATCTGTCATTGCGCACAATGTATTGCATATTATATTTCACGCCCCGGTTCATCTTATATCACACTTTTTGGTGCATAGTTTATACCAGATACTACATCTAGTTTTCATTTTCAATCGTGCTCTCAGGACTATGTTCTATATAACACTGCGTCCACCTACCCTTTTCACGGGCATTACATTTTGCGATGGGGGTGGAGGGTCAGGGGGTGTTTCTGCCAAGTGAGCCCGGAGTCACAGTCACAAACGTCCTCTTCTTCCTGAATAAAAGTGAGCTTATGCTGCATACTTGTTCATATTTTAAGTAGTTCGCACAGACACACATTTTAAAAACAATAAAGTTCCTAATACCCACCTTCTCTGAACAGGTAGCTTGCAGCCCCATCCACCTCCTCCCTATCCTCTGTTGTCTGAATCCATGGACTAGCCTCCTCCCTCCTGCCATGCATGGTCTGATGTGCTGCCACTGCCCTCCATTTAGCATGATGTACCAGTCCACTCCTCCTGCCCTCCATTGCCCAATTCTATGGCCCATCATTGACCTCCTGCTTAGCCTCTGTGCTTAGCTTGCTGCCCCTATTCTCCTTCCCCCTGCCCTCCGATGTCTTTGTGCATGCCCCTGCTCCATCCTTTTTGCCCACTATGTTCCATGGACCTGCCACTCCTATCTACTCTGAGTGTTCTGTTGAGCTGCCACTTCCCTCCCACCTGCCTAGCATTGTCAGATGACTGTAACCTGTCCCTGCCACCTCCACCCTGCCTGTCCACATGCCATGCCCCTATCCCCTTCCTCCTGTCCTCCATGGTCCATTTTACTGCCACACCCTTCTGCCCTCCCTGATCTGTTGTGCTGCAACTGCTCCTCCTGCCTGCCCCGCGCGGTCTGCTGTGAGGCCCCATTCCCTGAACTCTCTTGTCTGTTCCCAGGTCCTGACCCTCCCTTCTATACTCCGTGGTCCTTTGTGCATGCCCCTGCACCCTCCTTCTTGCCCATCATAGCCATTGTGCTGCCACTAAGCCTCACGCTTGCCATGCATGGTCTTCTGTGCTGCCATGGCATCTCCCACCTTCCCTGTGTGGTCAGCTAGCTGCCCCTGACCCCCTCCCACCTTCCCTTCATGATCTGTGTGTATGCCACCATAGTCTCATTGTTGCTCTCCATGGTGTGTCTTGTTTCTAGTGCCCATCCTGCCTGACCTCCATGGTCATCTTGCTGCTCCTGCCCCGCCACCTTGCCCCCAGCCCTCTGTTTCCATGTGCAGACCCCCTATTCTCTCCCTCATGGCTTGTCTTTTCCATTGTAATGCCCCTGATCCGTCCCTCCTGCCCTTTATGGTCTGTCATGCTGCAGCTTTCTCTCCTGTCTGTCCATTATGGTCAGCTAGCTACCATTGCCTCTTTCCCATCTGTTCTCTGTTGTCCATGTGCATGGTCCTGTCCCCTCCCTATTGCTTTCTATGGATTGTTGTGCTGCACTCCCGTCCCACATGCGCTGTGTGGTGTATTGTGCTGCTGCAAACCCTGATGCCTGCCCTGTAGGGTCAGTTTGGTGCACCTCTCCATGTCCCTCCTGTCCTCTGTTATCCGAGTCCATGTCCCTACCCCAATTCCTCCTGCCTACCATGATTCAATGTACCATACTTGCGAACATTTTGAACTTGGTAAGAGGGAGTATTGATTTTCCCCTTTGAGTTACATTGAAAAAGTGGAGATTGTAGACAGGAGACAGATCAAATAAAGCCCATTTGAGCTTAAAAACATTGGACGTTTACTGGCTGAAACGGGTCTGTTGCAAATACACAAACAGTAAGTGTTTTACACACTTCTGTCATTGGGCTACATGTGGGCTACATCTGGGTGATATTTGTGCTGCATTTAGGCTCTTTTGTGTCTGGTGGCCATCTTGGGAGATTTATTTGTTATGAAGTTTCCTAATTTCCTCATTTACTGCAGTCTCCTCAGTAGGAAATGCTTTCGATTTTTTACTTTGATTCCATCAAGAAGGTATTCAGATATGTCACACATTTGCCATAAATTCGGAATGTTAGTACTCTAGTTACTCATTAGATCACTGTAGTAAAGCTACTGCTCACCACGGAAATCTGCTGCTGGTATTAAAAGTGCATGTTTCAGTCTGCATATCAGAATTTTTTAATGAAATAGAAGAGGATTTGAGAAGTCACTCAAAATGTGCCCTAATTTTTCTTTCTTCAGCACTAATCATAATTTCTATGGCAAAATGAACCCCCTCATTGTGTTCCTTTTTAAATTAAATGTTTTATGTGTTACCAGTTTATTCCAATCAAGATGGCTTCAGGTGTGCCATACTTTTGTCATAAGTAAGACAGTAAGCGCTCTAGTTGTTCTTAAGAACACTCTGGGACATTCTGTCATTAGGCTATACTTGGGCTACATCTATGTGATATTTGGGCTACATTTGGGCTCTTTTGTCTCTGGTGGCCATCTTGGGAGATTTATTTGTTATGAAGTTTCCTAATTTCCTCATTTACTGCAGTCTCCTCAGTGGGAAATACTTTCAGTTTTTTATTTTGGTTCCATCAAGAAGGCATTCAGATGTGTCACACATTTGCCATAAATTCTGAATGTTAGCACTCTAGTTGCTCATTAGATCACTGTAGTAAAACTACTGCTCACCAGGGAAGTCTGCTGCTGGTATTCAAAGTGCATGTTTCAGTCTGCATGTCAGAATTTGTTTATGAAATAGAAGAGGATTTGAGAAGTCAAAATGTGCCCTTATTTTTCTTTCTGCAGAACTAATCATAATTTCTATGGCAAAATGAACCCCCTCATTTTGTTCCTTTGTAAATTAAATGTTTTAAGTGCTACCACTTTATTCCAATCAAGATGGTTTCAGGTGTGCCATACTTTTATCATAAGTAAGACTGTTAGCGCTCTAGTTGTTCGTTAGAACACTCTGGGACATTTTGTCATTGGGCTATTCTTGGGCTACATCTGGGTGATATTTGGGCTACATTTGGGCTCTTTTGTCTCAGGTGGCCACCTTGGGAGATTTATTTGTTATGAAGTTTCCTAATTTCCTCATTTACTGCAGTCTCCTCAGTAGGAAATACTTTCTGTTTTTTTACTTGGTTCCATCAAGAAGGCATTCAGATGTGTCACACATATGCCATATATTCTAAATGTTAGCACTCTAGTTGCTCATTAGATCACTGTAGTAAAGCTACTGCTCACCAGGGAAGTCTGCTGCTGGTATTCAAAGTGCATGTTTCAGTCTGCATGTCAGAATTTTTTTATGAAATAGAAGAGGATTTGAGAAGTCACTCAAAATGTGCCCTATTTTTTCTTTCTGCAGCACTAATCATACTTTCTATGGCAAAATGAACCCCCTCATTTTGTTCCTTTTTAAATTAAATGTTTTAAGAATTACCACTTTATTCCAACCAAGATGGCTTCAGGTGTGCCATACGTTTGTCATAAGTAGGACTGTTAGTGCTCTAGTTGTTCTTTAGAACACTCTAGGAAGCTGCAGTAGAACACAAAGGAATCAACTGACAGTCTCTGCCCTTGTTGGATGTACATATTTTACTGAGAATGTCAGACTTCATTCTCACATGACTGAGAAAGATAATGTGAATTTACAGAAAATATGCTCAGTTAGCTTATAGATCACCTTCCAAACCTCTGTGGGAAAAGCATGAGAAAATAGTTTTCTCTCAAACATGATTCATGATATCACAGCAGAAGGCTTTTTCACATGGTAAAATCACCTTAGAACACACCACAATTCCTAAAATGAGTATGGTACCATCAACAAATGATTTATAATGTAACTAAAGTCTTAAAACCTTCTATTAACTGCAATGCTTTTTAATGAGGTGCTATCATGTATATTGGTCCCAAGATGGCTGCCAACATTTCTTGGATGAAGTGCTGACAGCCAATCAGATCTCACAATGAGATGTGTGGTTAGGCTCCGCCCAGATATATATGTTTTTTTACTTTTGATTTTCTCAGGAACTACTGAACGGATTTACACCATTTAAGCAAAAGGCACATGCCTGACCTGAGGACTACCTCTTTGCCAAATTTCAAGTAATTCTGTTCAGCCGTTCGGGCTGTACCTTCGACTAAAGGTCCTATGGGAAAATGCATGGGGAAAACGCGTTTTGGGACCCCCTTTTTCTCAGCCCCCGCTTGACAAATCACCCAGAGACTTTCAGGGTAGGAGCTGAGCGGAGCGCCCCATTAGTTTTGAAAATTTCACGAAGATAAGTCAACCGGCGCCAAAGTTATTCAAAATAGAATTTTCAGATTTCCTATGGGAACTCGGTCCGAACTATAACTATCACTGAAAAAACCATAGGTTTCACGCACGTTATAGTTAGGAATTAGCATTTAAAAAACCTTGCAAATTCACTTAAAAAACCATAGGTTTCACACATGTTATAGTTAGGTGGACATTTCACTCGTAAAAAACCAATGAAATTCCACTGTTCTAGTTAGTTCAGATAACTATAACTCGCGCGCCCGCAATCCAGTGCTCATGACGTCACATATTTCATCACTCATGACATGGTCAGTGGCATCACTCATGACATCACCGATGACATCATCCTTGTGCTAGAGTGGCGGTCGCGCGAGTTATAGTTATCTAAACTAACTATAACTGTGAAATTTCATTGGTTTTTTACGAGTGAAATGTCCACCTAACTATAACATGTGTGAAACCTATGGTTTTTAAGTGAATATATATGTATATATATATATATATATATATCACAAAGCACTCCTTCAAAGTCGCACCTTCTCGCTGGTAGCACACTGAACAGAGCACGGACCACAGGATTCTTTAAAATACCGCTTAGATTATTTTTGTCTTCTCACAAACACATAGCGGCAGCCATTATGCATTTCGTCCCTCCCAGGGGACTTGATCACATGACGCGCATCAACCATTGGCCTTTCATTTTTAAAGGTTACACTTTTTTTCTTTTCTTAGAGTTCCCGTTTTTTTCCCCATAGACCACGTGATTGCAAATTTAAAGTGCCCGTTGCTTACCAAAACAACCAACAACATTGCTAGAAGATAAAGGTGAAAACCTGTGATTTTTTGACAAAACAACATCTGGATGATGCTGGCTTCTTGTTCACAGTAGAGTCCATTGTTCAATGTGCAAATATGCAATCATAAATAAATAAATAAATACCTATGTATACATTGAAATCTCAACCAGGGTAGATTGACAGTTATAACAATCAATTTGGACATTCATTATTTAAATATATAAAACATATAAATATATAAAATAAAGTAAAATAAAAAGTATTACACATCCGGCGGTGGAAGTGTGTTTTATTAACCGTGAGGGGGGTTTCTTGCATAGTTTTGGTCACATTTTTGTCGAATCCCCTTTGAATGGCTTGGTGTGCGTGTGTAATAAATGTGCCCTTCAATAGCGACCCATGTTTGTATAAATAAACGGCAAGGGTGTCTACTTGGAGAGTACCCACCGGCGGGGGCACCGGGATTAGGCACGGAAGGGCGTCAGACACGTCAGAGCTTCACTAGCGGTGTAAATACATTCCACGTGGATTCATTTTATGCATAGTCATAATAAATAACTGAATAGGAAAATAATAGGATAAATCCATCCTAGTTGTTCCCACAAAATGAATAGTACAAATACATTTGAATTTTTCTTAAGAAATTATTATTGTTGTTAGATTGCCCGATTGTTTGTAAATCTGTGGTGATTATTAAAAGCCTGGATTCATTTGTTCTGTCCTTTTAGTCCTCAAGTTTGAGCTTGAATTTGTTTTAGGACAAATCCATGTTTTTTATTATTGTCACAATGGACGTTGCTGGTTGTAAAGATAACTATGTGCAAAAAATAGTGCTTAAAAAAGTGAATAGTGCCTAATAAATAGATAATAAATGGTGATTAAAATTAAAGGGAAGGTGTTTTTTCATGTACAGCATTCATCTGTTTGCTCTCCCCTGAGGCGGAAGCCGGGGGTTCTTGCTCTCCCTTCAACTGCTGTGATTATATTTAGGCTGTGTGTCTTTTTAGCGCATGTATATATTTTAAACAGCACATTTTTAAATTGCATAGCCTACCTGGCCTGCTGCTTTGCGGCGTGACTAGCGCTCATTTGGGGTTGGTGGCGGACCATCCCTGGCTCTCCGCTGCTGCTGTTGGGCGGGGGCGCTTTCGGTCTTCCACAGACGCCATCTTGGGTAGGGGAAGGCTGACGGGCTACTTGCTCCTCCCTCCCGCCCTCCCATGCTATTTTAGAGCACGATCTTACTCGATCGCTGCATTCATCTGTTTGCTCTCCCCTGAGGCGGAAGCCGGGGGTTATGGCTCTCCCGTCAACTGCTGTGATTATATTTAGGCTGTGTGTCTTTTTAGCGCATGTATATATTTTAAACAGCACATTTTTAAATTGCATAGCCTACCTGGCCTGCTGCTTTGCGGCGTGACTAGCGCTCATTTGGGGTTGGTGGCGGACCATCCCTGGCTCTCCGCTGCTGCTGTTGGGCGGGGGCGCTTTCGGTCTTCCACAGACGCCATCTTGGGTAGGGGAAGGCTGACGGGCTACTTGCTCCTCCCTCCCGCCCTCCCATGCTATTTTAGAGCACGATCTTACTCGATCGCTGCATTCATCTGTTTGCTCTCCCCTGAGGCGGAAGCCGGGGGTTCTTGCTCTCCCTTCAACTGCTGTGATTATATTTAGGCTGTGTGTCTTTTTAGCGCATGTATATATTTTAAACAGCACATTTTTAAATTGCATAGCCTACCTGGCCTGCTGCTTTGCGGCGTGACTAGCGCTCATTTGGGGTTGGTGGCGGACCATCCCTGGCTCTCCGCTGCTGCTGTTGGGCGGGGGCGCTTTCGGTCTTCCACAGACGCCATCTTGGGTAGGGGAAGGCTGACGGGCTACTTGCTCCTCCCTCCCGCCCTCCCATGCTATTTTAGAGCACGATCTTACTCGATCGCTGCATTCATCTGTTTGCTCTCCCCTGAGGCGGAAGCCGGGGGTTCTTGCTCTCCCTTCAACTGCTGTGATTATATTTAGGCTGTGTGTCTTTTTAGCGCATGTATATATTTTAAACAGCACATTTTTAAATTGCATAGCCTACCTGGCCTGCTGCTTTGCGGCGTGACTAGCGCTCATTTGGGGTTGGTGGCGGACCATCCCTGGCTCTCCGCTGCTGCTGTTGGGCGGGGGCGCTTTCGGTCTTCCACAGACGCCATCTTGGGTAGGGGAAGGCTGACGGGCTACTTGCTCCTCCCTCCTACCCCTTAGACGCATGGATAAAAACACGGTATCATCCCGTCCGCGCAGCGGGCGGGCGCAGCGGGCGCGCCGGCGGCACGCCGAAGGCGCGCCAAAGGCAAGCCCGTCTGCGCCCGTCCGCGGCCGACCGGGGCTCGGGGCCAGAACCCCTGCCCTCGGCAAGAATATTCCCCGGGATGCACACAGACAGCATCATTACACGCATAGTGATCTGATGGCTCTTCGCCCCACAGTCGCAGACGGTTGTTGCCACTCTATGTCTGTTGACTGTGCTGCCTCCACCCTTTACTGTGGCACTTGTCAATTTGCCACTAACCTGGGGAGCGAAGGTGAGCCGCAGGTGAGAAAGTTGAAACTCTCCTTATTAAACTGCAGATCGATGAAGAAGCATAAACAGGAGATACATGATCTAGTTATAGACAGCGATCTCGATGTGCTTTTTTTAACGGAAACGTGGCTGGATGATGCTTCTACCCCAGAGACTCTGGAAGCGGTACCTGTGAACTACTGTCTTCTCAGACTCGACAGAGGAAATAAAAAGGGGGGGGGGGCTGGCCATAATTTTTAAAAACAATCTCGACTGTAGTTTAGAGAAGGCTGCATTACCCTACTGTGAGGTTGGTTTTTTTACGATTGGCATCAACCCTCAAACCACGATCAATGGCTTTCTTCTGTACCGGCCTCCCGGTAAGCCTGGTCAATTCAATTCCCAACTTGCAGAGCTTATAACCCCTCCTGCTCTGCGCTATAAGAAATTTCTTATTTTAGGCGACCTCAACCTTCATTTTGAAGAATTTAATAGTAAGGAGGCACAGGAAGTAGTAACTACACTTCAATCCCTTGCACTTCAACTTCAATCCTCTGCCCCATCTCATCAACTTGGCCACCTCTTAGACCCGGTTTTTGCTAACTGGGAGGGGGTGACAGTTGCTAACCCTATTCAAATACCGTGGTCTGACCATTTTGTAATTCCCATAGAAGTAGCTTTAGTCCAAAGCAAAAATTTAGTGACTACATCCAAGCCCCTTAAGCGTAGGGACTGGAGAAAGTTCACGCCGGAGGATTTTCAAGCTGCTTTACTCGCGGATCCTCCTCCAGGGAGCAAAACTTTGCTCACGGCGTGGAATATCTATGAGAAATGGATGGCTAAGGCCTTGGATTCGGTTGCTCCATGGACAACCAAACCTCCTGCCAGAAAATCCAGGACTGCACCCTGGTTTACCAAAGATCTTATGGTAGCAAAAGCAAAATGCAAAAATTTGGAACGTGGTTGGAGAAAACACTATTCTCCCGAAGACTTGCTGAAATATAAAAGTGAATTAAAAATATATCATAAATCAATTAGAGCTGCTAGAGGCGCTTTCTTTAAGGGACGCATTGAACTTGCTAAGAATCCCACCAAAGAACTGTTCTCTATCTATAAAGAACTCACCACTCCTAGCAGATTGGTGGCTCAAGACACCTACTCTAATGAGCTATGTGACGACATTGCGGATTTCTTTACGAAAACGGTTGACATGATTCATGCCACCTTTGTTGGAAATCCATCCATTAGTCACAACGGTGCGCAATACGTCGACCATGCATCTAAACCTTCCCTGACATGTTTCGTAGTTCCGGAAAGACAGGAGCTGCTCACTATTATGAATAGCATCCGGTCTGGCTCTCCACTGGATGTCATATCTCCTAAGCATTGCAAGGGAGCCATTGAAAGCACTATTGAGCAGATTGATCACCTCATCACTCTTTCTTTCCAGGAGTGTTACGTGCCTGATGCTTGGAAAAGGGCTCAGGTTATTCCTCTGAAGAAAAAACCTGCAATACACATTTCCCAGCTGAAAAACCTGCGCCCGGTTTCCCTCCTTCCTTTCTGTGCAAAAGTAGTAGAAAAGGTAGTGAACATTCAAATCATGAAATTTGTGGAGGATAATTCTCTTCTCCACCCTACTCAGTCAGGATTCAGAGCGGGCCACTCCACAGAATCTGCGGTCCTTTTTTCTACAGAGTGCCTGAGACAACTTGTGGACGAGGGGCAGACGGCAGCGTTGGTTTTACTGGATGTAAGTGCAGCTTTTGATACGGTACTGCACTCCACTCTGCTGTCTCGCCTCTCGGAAAGGGGAGTGACGGGATCTGCACTGGAATGGATTAAATCCTTTTTAGCCAACAGAAGTTTCCAGGTGCATTGCCCACCATACAAATCCTCCTTCAGAAAGCTTAAACATGGAGTCCCTCAGGGCTCCAGTTTAAGCCCTACTCTGTTCAATCTTTACATGGAGCCTCTTGCTCGTATTGTGGAAGCTTTCGGAGTGGATATCGTCACGTATGCTGACGATACCCAATTAATAATCAAACTCACTGACAGCCAGTCAGATGGGGCCACAAATTTTTCCAACTGTACGCTCTCCGTAGCTGGGTGGATGGACAACAACTGTCTACGCCTTAATGGCGATAAAACTGAAATTCTTGTTGTGGGCAAATCCCCCTCTGCGTAGTCGCAAGCCTGGTGGCCAACACAGCTGGGAGACACTCCCCAGCCGGTTCAGTCTGTTAGAAACCTGGGGATCATGCTGGACACGGAGTTTTCTTTTAAGCAACAGATCAGCAATGTCACGAGCAAATGCTTTGGCATACTTAAAACTCTTCGAAAAATCCTGGAGCTACTCCCCATAAGTGCCAGAAAGACACTCATTCATGCCTTAGTCACCCCTCACCTGGACTATGGCAATGCTCTCCTCTTGGGGCTCAGCAAAAAAGGTATTCATCAACTCCAGCGTGTGCAAAATGCCGCCGCACGTATGGTGCTCAACCTTCCTCGTAGAGCATCAGGAAAAAAGGCCCTTTATGAACTTCACTGGCTCCCCATCGAGGAGCGCATTAGGTTCAAGGCTCTTTGCTTAGCCCATCGCATAGCTCAGGGTAAAGGCCCCGGCTTTTTGCGTAATCTTCTTACCATGCATCGCCCTGTCCGCCACCTCAGGTCTGCGGGGGCAATGAGGTTCCAGCTCCCCCGGGTTCGTAAGACCAGGATCGGAGGTGCTTCTTTTAGGTTCCTGGCCGTCAAACACTGGAATAGGCTCCCTCTTGCTCTCCGTATGGAGCCCTCTGAAGCAAGATTTCGCTTAAAATTGAAAACCCACCTATTCCCGGGTACAAACTAATTTCCCTGTTCGAGGATTGGGGTTTTTGATCCAGGTCTCTGATTTTAGGGGAGCAGCAGCAGTATTTGTTAGCGCGGGGACACACTATGTTAGTGTAACCAGGCGCTTTAAAAATGGTTTTATTATTATTATTATTACTTGGTGCAGATTGTATGGCTATGTTTAAAGGGCTGACATAAATATATATATATATAGCCCTGCATTGCTTGGTAAAATTTGGAGTAATATAAGGAAGCGCAAGTCACTGCCTTGTATTACTCTGCCCTGTAAGGCGTTCCATGGGTGGAGCATGGGTTTTGAGGCATTCCCAAATTTACCAACACTGGTAAACCTGGGAATGCATCAAAATGCTACACCTTCCTATCAGAGGTGCAACGAGGATAAATACCTTTGTCTCTCCTTGTTGGTTCCTCCTTATAAGTGTGCTGAATTCTACCACACATTTATCGAGAGGAAAAGGCCTCGGAGGATTATTTTTGCGCAGAAAGGTATCCCTTCCTTCAACGCAGGCACCCTTGTACCGTGGCACAAGGGTGCCTGCATTGGCCTTAGGCAGCACATTGGGTGCCAGCACAGGGAGAGAGCAGGAATGTGTCATGCCTTGATAGATATGACACATTCCTGCCCTATCATGCAGTACCCCTTAACTCTTCATTTCCCTAAACAGTAAAAACTATCCCTACACACTACCAATCCCGAGCTACTTAACTCTACTGTTTCCTCAGCCTTAAAAACTTCTTACTATCGCAAACACTACCCTTTCCTACCTCTAAAAATACTTCCCATCCCTGAACCCTAAAAACTCCCTACTGCTCAAAACACGATCCATTCCTGAAACCTAAAAGCTCCCTGCTATCCACCAGTGCTTAATTTGTAAGAGAGTAAGTGCTGGGGCCAACGTTTGGTTCAGCAGGACATGGCTGATGTTAATCAAGGTCGGGTGCCAAAAGTCAAGGTAGCGCAAACTTGATTCCACCTCAGCCTCTTCAATCCACCACCATTAAAGAGTCACCCTACTTGCTATGAACATGACTACATCGGCTTTATGTTTTTTTGTTGCAGATTTATATAGCGCGAACTCGACTCGAAGATATTGGAGCGCTTTACATGAGCACCAGTTATGTTACACAAGGACACATTCATTATTTGGCAGGCGCGGAGAGAATAAGATTTGCCCAGAATCACAGGCTGCTGAGCCGACGCCGAGACTCGAACCCGGTTCCCCAGCTCCAAAGTCGTCAGCTCTAGCCTAAGGCTACATCCTCTCCCACCTTTTTTTCTCCTGTACCCTGTATCTGGGATATTATCGCTCAACTGGACCCTCCTCTTCACAGTTTTCCTAATGTGCAGTAAGTTCCCCTGCAAAGGCCTCCCACACATCCTGTGCACGTTCTGAACGGTGTAGAACGACAAGGACCAGAACAGGCTGTAATGATACAAATATTTTGGGGGGGGGGGAGATTCGTTCAGCCTGAGGGGTGCTGCCGGAATGCTCTCCTTCTGGTCATACGCACACTTTGGTAAGTACTGCCATGTTCTGAAAACCCAGGGGCTTATTTACAAGCAGGCCTGGTTCTAGCAGGGGGACCGGATGGGCCAGGCCCACCCAAACATGACCTTTGGCCCTCCCAGTCACGGCAGAACGACCATGGAGAACGCACTTGTTAAGTGCTTCCTCCATGTTGATGGCCGAACTTATGATATTTTCCAGTTTGTTTACTTTAACTATCAGTCTGGGGTCATTAAAGTAATCCTAGAACACATTTTAGAATGCATTGTTTTTACAATTAGTGTTTTAAGTATGTAATGATAAGGGCAAAAAATTCTGGAATGAGGTGATTTTCGCTATTTTTGTGCTGGCTCAGGCATTAAAATAATGATCATGCAGGTAAAAGTAAAATAAAAAGGCCAGGTGGCAACCCTGTCTCATGCCGGAAGCAAGCTGCTGTTGGGTGGTGGTGTTAGGGCACTAGGGACAGGGTTTTACCAGCCAATGATGTAGCAGGTGCAGTGGTGCCAAGGCCCATGGCTGTGAGCGGCCTTCTGCACCTCAGTTATGGCTGTTTCTGTTTAGAGAGTTTTATGTAGTTTAGTCTGTGTACAGTGCACAAAGTGATATACTATAGAACGGGCCATACATTATACTATTCAGATAGTGGTAGTGCATACCTCAACGGGTGAGAAGCCACGCGGGAATCATCAATGCCCTCCCTTTACCTAAAAAGTAGGACCTGATTTAGAGTTCAGTGGATGGGTTGTTCTCACAAACATGACAGCTATCCAGCCCGCCGTATTACAATTTCCACTGGAGATAATACACTTGTAATACGGTGGATGGGATATCCGTCACATTTGCGACAGAGTAACCCGGCTGCCAAACTCTAAATCAGGCACTTAGGGGTACATTAGGATGGCGGGTGGACTCCAGTCTGCCCGCCACCCTAGCGGTGCTGGGACCGGCTGCCAGTGGTGCGGCGGACCCGCACCGCCAATTAGGATGCGACCGCCACCCTGGCGGTCGCATCCCGCATATCCAACATTGCGGCAGACGGTGCGTGAGCAGCACCCGCCACAATGTAGGAAATGCATGCCATGCATTGGCATGCACAACGTGACAGGCACTGTGTGGTGCCTGCCACCTTGTGTATGCCAATGTAGGGGGTAGGGGGACCATGGTACCCCCCAAGTGCAGCCCCCCACCCCGTCCGCCGCGGTACCCCCCACCATACTAATGTGGCGGGGGTAAAAGGCCGTCCGGCGGGGAGTGTTGGCGGGCGGATCGCCATGCTAATCGGCCCCTGAATGTGGAGTTATACTCGAGTAGGCATTGTGTTTGTTTGTCTGTTCTCTGCCAGATGCTCTCATAAAGTAAATAACTATGTTATCTCAAGTAACATATTGTGCTGGGCCGAATTTATTCTCAACAGTAGGGCAGGTTGAAATGTTAGCATTTCATATTCTGATATCTTAATACAGTACATTGCACATTCCCAGGTTATAGTCAGGGCTACTGAAATTATTTAATTTTGCGGCTTTGGTGTTTTCCACATAGTTATGGATTTGCTGTGTTTCTCACATTATCAATCTTATGCTGCATAGTTGCAGATTTATAAAAGAAATCCTAGTTCAAACGGATAAAATGTTACAATATTGCTACAAAAAAAAGTTTCCTTGCAGTTGAAGGCCCTTTGCAATGGTTGACTGGTCACCTTTATGTTGTGTACTGCTATACTTTGGTGTTAAACTTGTACTAATGAGGTGCAACCTATGCCAAGACAGTGTTATCAAGTGTAAAAAACAAACGTCAAAATAATTGAGTAATACTATCACAAAATGGGCCATATTATGCTGCATAATTGGCCTTTTCTTGTCACATAATTTAATCAACCCGGCCACGTAATTTGGTCCACCCTTGCAACATAATTTCAGTGGCCCTGATTATAGTGATTTTGATCTTTGTCTAATCACATCTGGGACAGATCATAATTCAGTTCAATAAAAGGCTAACAAAGATTATGCTACCTGACATGATAAACACATGGAGGTGTTACTGCTAATTATCCAAACTTAACTCAGCACTAAATAAGTCATTCAAAGGTATTTTTTTAAATGGGCATCTTTAAAGTTTTGCCGCAAAATATTTTAAGAGAAATGGATAGCCTCTGTGTCTCACAGCGTAAACTTTGTACAGCCATATGAAAAACAAATATATATTTTGATAACAAATTTCATCTATTCTATTTGGTCACATTTCCTGAATAGCGTTTGTTTACTTTTTGAATTTCACTGCATAGGACTAGGTTTTATAGGCTCCCTGTTAAAGTGAGAGGTCACACAGTTGATGATCCATACAGAGTATGTGGTCCCTCGACCTTCCGGGCCCAAAGCTGCATCACATGCATATCAAGAAAATACATGAGGTTTGCTTCCTTTAAATACATTATTATGTCATTTTTGCAAAATCATTTGGCAAATTCATCTGGTGTTTAATTAACATAAAACACACCACATACAGGCACCGACTAATTATGCACAAGCTCACACCAGGCTCAAACGAACACTGCACACAGAAACACCCACACTAGAATGGTCATGTCACTAACACATGCATAAACACCACAGGCGCACTCACACACACAACACTCACTCAAACTGCAGATATATGCATATGTAGGTTCCGCACACAAAAGATACACAAGCAGAAACGTTCACCATTCACAAACCAGGAATGATGAATGGAGCCCAACTCCCTGATAAATGATCACAGACAACACCGAAGTTGTGATCTATGGGGAGAGCAACTCTCCGTGCAACTCTCCCTCATGGCCAACAGACCTAGAATCTATTCGCAACCCCACCATCGACACCAAGGACCTCTGGAACGCCATTGACTGCAAACTTAACAGCACAGCCCAAGTCAACACCATTACTCCCTCATTCTTTCACACCCTAAAGATGCGGAGGAAGATTTTCAAATGGCTCCCAGTCAACACCCGAAAAACACCACCCCAAACTCTTGTCACCAGCAAACTAGACTACAAGAACACCCGCTATGCCGGAATCAATAAGCATCTCATCAAGACACTGCCGAACATCCAGAACCTGGCGGGCATAATCACTCTCAACCTCAAAGAAATAGGTGTTAGGCAAATTGCAAGGAATAAATCTTCCTAGTGTGAATCTGTCAAGGCTTGGGTGTGATAACAAGGACTTCCTTAAGCCTGCCCAACTATTACGATCTGCTTGGTATCCAGGTGCTTATGTTGAAGTCTGGCCTGCTGGACATTATGAGGGTTGAGGCTGACCAGTATATACATCAAGCTCTTACTCTAAAATAGCTCTCCACGTGCTCGGTATTCCTGTAAGGAAGAAGATATGATGTAGATCTAGGGCTTGGAGGCGACCTCCCAAATCGACAAAAATTATAATTAGGCATAGATGCATCCGGGGATAACAATTGTTTTAGTTTATATCTGTTGGTGCAGGAGCGTGTTCTCGTCTCCACAATATATTTGTCCTTTTTTCCCTTTTAAGGGCTCTCTCCAGAAAAAGTGACCTTGTAGACCCAGTGTAGTCTTGTACATTTTCTTTAGAAATGAACACATGTTTTTCCAGCTGTCTCTTCTAGAAACTGGTAAAGGTGTTCCTACTTCAGCGAAGTAAGCAACAAACATCACCCAGCCACTTGGCATCCAGGACCAATGAGTGATAGGCGATGACTAGCTCATTGTCTTCCATGCTTGTATTCAGTTTGAGGCCTACCATCTCGAGTGTCCTGCACGTCAAATATTCACAATGGGTTTTCCGACCAGTACAGGGAGGCTCCTTGCATCTAGCTCTGCTTTGAGCCAAGGACCACTGAAACACACAGGCATCTGCTAAGGTATGCATAATGACATTCCTGGCCTCCTCACTCTCGTCTCTTCAGAGAATGTCCACTATTGTATTGCATTTATATAGTGATTACTACCCATGAGGAGCATCGAAGTGCTTTACAACGAGCAACACGCATCCCCGGGACCCAAGGTGAGTGGTTATTGGTTAATTTTGTTTTTGGGGATTGGTCATGTGTACTGAAGGAAGTAGTTCCATGCATTAACTCTAGTTTCGTTTTCATAGATTAAAAAACATATGAGGTAGATGTGAGCATTATTTGGGGATACGTGAGTTCATGCAGATGGTAGGTGCGATTAATAGATGACCTAGATGGGATTACGTATTGATTGCAGGGGGTTGGTATCACTTTCAAAGAAGGAGAGGTCCTGCTCTTTCAAATGAGGTGTGGTCAATTTGAAGAAATTCAGTATGGATAACCATCAGGTATACCTTAAAGAGAAGAAACTTAGAAAGATCAAGAGAGACGATCGAGATTATCGTGATGGTAGAATTTACACCTTTCACAAGAAATTTGACAGTGTACAAGGTCTGGAGGATAAAAAAAGAAATAGAGAAGATAAGGGGGAGAGTGATGATACAGGCTCAACTAGTAATATATCTATCTCATCACAAGGGAGCACTGCATCATCTTCTTTAGTACAGGAATCCCCTTTAGGGGAAGGGGCCTCGTCCTTCCAAAAGGAACTTGCGAAATTACGCATATCCAACAGACTCCAACAAAAGCAGGAGCAATTAAGATCAGGCGTGGTGGGAGGAGGTCCAAAAATAAATCCCAAGGCTACAACAGGAAAAGGGGATATATCGAACAAAGCCAAAAAGGGGAGTGTGAACTAACATCTGCTGACAGTATTGTGACTGATGATAAATATACTTTGAAAATTGTTAACCTTTCTAATAAAGTACTTGATGATGATGAGATTCATATTCTTAGCAAGGGTCTGAATTTTTGTCCCACCCAGTGTGGTGACCTGGTTAATACACATGTAGATCTATACAAGTTTGTTAGAAATCTCAAACTTCGTGATTACTTTTCTAATAGACCGCATGAAGAGATGACTAATATACCACCTAGTGATCCTAGCTCTCATACCATTGCGGATATTAGGAATGTACAATGTTTATTATCTATTTGTGATGACACCTCATGTGATATACCTAGCTTGTTAAATGATTTTAACATTATCCAGGATGCACACAACGATAGTGGCTTACGCCCCAAATCTAAATTTGTCCCTACTTTTGGCTACAATTCGAATATAGATATATTTTTTATGAGAAAATGACTAAAGAACTCTATACCCTGGAAACATCTAACAAATACAAACCTTTTAGGAAACAGAACATCTCCTATAATGAAAGACAGGCCTTACAACGTCTAAAGGATGACAATAATATCGTCATACGCGAAGCGGATAAAGGGGGGAATGTTGTCATTATGAATCGCACAGAATATCTTGACGAGATCAATAGACAACTTTATGACAACACCTGTTATAAGAAGATCACTACTAACCCTATTCCTGCTCTCTCCATTATGATCAATACTAAATTGGGCGAATGGAGAGATATGTCTTTTATCTCAGAAGATGAGTATAGATTTCTAAGGGTTGAAAGTCCTTCCTTCCCTTGTATATACATTCTACCAAAAATACACAAGGGGGGGTCATTCCCCCCTGGAAGACCTATCATTTCGGGGGTGGGCTCACCCACCGAAAAACTCTCACACTTTGTAGATTTGAAGTTGCGTAAATACGTATTGGATTTACCATCATATGTCAAGGACAGTAAGGACATCCTTGTCAAACTTAAAGACTTTCAATGGTCTGAGGAACTTCTTTTTGTGACATTTGGGTGCCAATTCCGATCCGGTAAAAACCGGGTACGAACCGTCGGACGGAGCCTTTTCTCCGTCCGACTCGTACCCGGTGCGAAATCCATCCGAAAATGCAAGTACGATTCATACGGAAACACCATTTCCGTACGATTCGAACAAAACACCGACCGAACAGAAACTAAACACAATTCCGATCCTGAAAGGAGCCGACGTGACGTCGGTACGCATCCAGCCTACGTTTCACGAACCAGGAAGTACGATTCGAACCGACGTCATCCCGCACGGAAAATATTTACCGGCTGCCAAAAACTGCCGGGAAATCAGGACGACACACGCAAGGAGCAGCTGGACGCGACGAACAGACATGGACCCGAACCTACGTGCCATCCCTGCCCTCCTAGCAGTCCACCTGGCGTACAGGAACCGACGCAGACGCCGCAGAAGGTCAGCACAACAACCAGGGGCAAAGGGGGGGGCAGGGGCAGGACACACAACACCAACACATGGTACCAAATCACACATGGCCTGGACATACCTGACCATCAGGGCCTGGTCACTTCCAGGGGGTGGGGGCAAGGCCAGCAACGCAAGCGTCCGCCACAACGGAAGTGGATGGTCACGCGAACCGGTACGTACCCTACCCAGGCCGCAAGAGCGTGGGTACGGAACGTACCACGCGTCCCCCTACGTCACTCCAACAATAGCGGTACGGCCCGTACCCACGTCAGAAAGGCCTTGGTACAGCTCGTACCAGCATTGCTGGGGTCATGTAGGGGTACGCGTGGTACGACCCGTAGCCACGCCCCCAAGGCCTGTGTACGGTGCGGACCCCACGGCCCGCAACAATGGTGGGACGCACCGTACCCACACACCAAAGGCATGGGTACGGCCCGTACCCAGGCACGCAGAGCGTGGGCAGGGGTATGTACGGACCGTACCCCCACCCGTGGAAGTACGGCCCGTACCCCCACCCGTGCATGTACGCCCCGAACCCCCACTCGTGTATGTACGCCCCGAACCCCCACCCGTGTATGTACGCCCCGAACCGCCACCCGTGTATGTACGCACCCAAGCGCCACCCGTGTATGTACGCCCCGAACCCCCACCCCACCCTGGTATGTACGCCCCGAACCCCCACCCGTGTATGTACGCACCCAAGCGCCACCCGTGCATGTACGCCCCGAACCCCCACCCCACCCTGGTATGTACGCCCCGAACCCCCAGCCGTGTATGTACGCACCAAACCCCCACCCGTGTATGTACGCACCAAACCACCACACCAGCCGTGTATGTACGCACCAAACCCCCACCCCAGCCGTGTATGTACGCACCGAACCACCACCCGTGTATGTACGCACCGAACCACCACCCGTGTATGTACGCCCCCGAACCCCCACCCCAGCAGAGTATGTACGCCCCGAACCCCCACCCGTGTATGTACGGACCGAACCCCCACCCCAGCCGTGTATGTACGCACCAAACCACCACCCGTGTATGTACGCCCCCTAACCCCCCCCAGCCGTGTATGTACGCACCGAACCACCAGCCGTGTATGTACGCACCAAACCCCCACCCGTGTATGTACGCACCTAACACACACCCCAGCAGAGTATGTACGCCCCGAACCCCCACCCGTGTATGTACGGACCGAACCCCCACCCCAGCAGAGTATGTACGCCCCGAACCCCCACCCGTGTATGTACGGACCGAACCCCCACCCCAGCCGTGTATGTACGCACCAAACCACCACCCGTGTATGTACGCCCCCGAACCCCCCCCCAGCCGTGTATGTACGCACCGAACCACCAGCCGTGTATGTACGCACCAAACCCCCACCCCAGCCGTGTATGTACGCACCGAACCACCAGCCGTGTATGTACGCACCGAACCACCAGCCGTGTATGTACGCACCGAACCACCAGCCGTGTATGTACGCACCAAACCCCCACCCCAGCCGTGTATGTACGCACCGAACCACCAGCCGTGTATGTACGCACCAAACCCCCACCCCAGCCGTGTATGTACGCACCGAACCACCACCCGTGTATGTACGGACCGAACCCCCACCCCAGCCGTGTATGTACGCACCAAACCACCACCCGTGTATGTACGCCCCCGAACCCCCCCCCAGCCGTGTATGTACGCACCGAACCACCAGCCGTGTATGTACGCACCAAACCCCCACCCCAGCCGTGTATGTACGCACCGAACCACCAGCCGTGTATGTACGCACCGAACCACCAGCCGTGTATGTACGCACCGAACCACCAGCCGTGTATGTACGCACCAAACCCCCACCCCAGCCGTGTATGTACGCACCGAACCACCAGCCGTGTATGTACGCACCAAACCCCCACCCCAGCCGTGTATGTACGCACCGAACCACCACCCGTGTATGTACGGACCGAACCCCCACCCCAGCAGAGTATGTACGCCCCGAACCCCCACCCGTGTATGTACGGACCGAAACCCCACCCCACTCGTGTATGTACGCCCCGAACCCCCACCCGTGTATGTACGCCCCGAACCGCCACCCGTGTATGTACGCACCAAACCCCCACCCCAGCCGTGTATGTACGCACCGAACCACCAGCCGTGTATGTACGCACCAAACCCCCACCCCAGCCGTGTATGTACGCACCGAACCACCACCCGTGTATGTACGGACCGAACCCCCACCCCAGCCGTGTATGTACGCACCAAACCACCACCCGTGTATGTACGCCCCCGAACCCCCCCCCAGCCGTGTATGTACGCACCGAACCACCAGCCGTGTATGTACGCACCAAACCCCCACCCCAGCCGTGTATGTACGCACCGAACCACCAGCCGTGTATGTACGCACCGAACCACCAGCCGTGTATGTACGCACCGAACCACCAGCCGTGTATGTACGCACCAAACCCCCACCCCAGCCGTGTATGTACGCACCGAACCACCAGCCGTGTATGTACGCACCAAACCCCCACCCCAGCCGTGTATGTACGCACCGAACCACCACCCGTGTATGTACGGACCGAACCCCCACCCCAGCAGAGTATGTACGCCCCGAACCCCCACCCGTGTATGTACGGACCGAAACCCCACCCCACTCGTGTATGTACGCCCCGAACCCCCACCCGTGTATGTACGCCCCGAACCGCCACCCGTGTATGTACGCACCCAAGCGCCACCCGTGTATGTACGCCCCGAACCCCCACCCCACCCTGGTATGTACGCCCCGAACCCCCACCCGTGTATGTACGCCCCGAACCGCCACCCGTGTATGTACGCACCCAAGCGCCACCCGTGTATGTACGCCCCGAACCCCCACCCCACCCTGGTATGTACGCCCCGAACCCCCACCCGTGTATGTACGCACCCAAGCGCCACCCGTGCATGTACGCCCCGAACCCCCACCCCACCCTGGTATGTACGCCCCGAACCCCCAGCCGTGTATGTACGCACCAAACCACCACCCGTGTATGTACGCACCAAACCACCACCCCAGCCGTGTATGTACGCACCAAACCACCACCCGTGTATGTACGCACCAAACGCCCACCCGTGTATGTACGCACCAAACCACCACACCAGCCGTGTATGTACGCACCAAACCCCCACCCCAGCCGTGTATGTACGCACCGAACCACCACCCGTGTATGTACGCACCGAACCCCCACCCCAGCAGAGTATGTACGCCCCGAACCCCCACCCGTGTATGTACGGACCGAACCCCCACCCGTGTATGTACGCACCAAACCCCCACCCGTGCATGTACGCACCGAACCTGCTATAAGAATGGGGTGTGCAAAACACCCCCAGCAGTGCCCAGACACAGGAGGGGTGGGTGCAGGGTCCTCCCAGCAGTGCCCAGACACAGGAGGGGTGGGTGCAGGGTCCTCCCAGCAGTGCCCAGACACAGGAGGGGTGTGTACCTATCACTCCCAGCAGTGCCCAGACACAGGAGGGGTGGGTGCAGGGTCCTCCCAGCAGTGCCCAGACACAGGAGGGGTGGGTGCAGGGTCCTCCCAGCAGTGCCCAGACACAGGAGGGGTGTGTGCCTATCACTCCCAGCAGTGCCCAGACACAGGAGGGGTGTGTACCTATCACTCCCAGCAGTGCCCAGACATCGGACAATATACCCCATCAACAAGTTCAGTGACCTACAAGGGTGATACCCCAGATGCAGGCGGAGCCATCGCTGAGCCAGCATGGCTATATTGAAAGGCAACCCTCACACATCCAGGAAATGTAGACACAGCACAGCACAGCATTTGGGAGACACCCTGCAGGAAAAATGGCCTGGGCCACAGAGGACGGAACACACCTTGGGACAATGTCACCATACAGTGAGAGCAAACATGACCAAATACCATTTGCAGAGACCTTTGTGATGGCACGCAGATGGCAGGGTACACCCCATGAGCAGCACACTCCAACATTTCACAGACCCCTAACACATTATCACCACCCCAACGCAGGGAGCACCAGCACCAACAGCAAGTCCAGGAAAGCATCAGTGTGCAAAACAAAAAGAAAAGGCTTTATTCAGCAGGAAAATATATCAGAGAAAATGTCCACTATGTACAAGGGCCATGGGCCAGCCCAGCAGCAATGTCCGGGGGGGGGGTACACATCGGGACGTGTGTCCCCTAGCTTGCCTGCACAGTTCACAAGTCCATTTCATCCACAGAAGAGGGGGCATCAGGGGGGAGGGTGGAAACAGGCACCGCAGGGACAGGAGGGGAAAGGGTAGGTGTTGTGGGTGCAGGGAGGGATGAATCTGCCACAGGGGGGGTGCCAGCGCCAAAGGTGGAGGACAGAATGGCGCTGCACACGTCGGCAAGTTCCCCCAGCGACTCCCCCGTACCCAATCCAACCACAGGCCCCAAGGAGGGGGGGGGGGCAAAGGGATGGGTCGCAGCGCCACTGGGGGAGGGTGTGGACAGGGTGGGGGACTCAACTCCCCTGGCCGGGTCCCGCCTCCACCGCTTGCGGGGTGGTGTCATCCTGGGGCTGGGGGGCACACTCGCAGTGGATGATGCTGTCACTGACTGTTGGCCAGGAGAGCTAAGGGGAGTGGATTTGGAGGGAGTGGGTTGTGTGGAATGCGGACTCCCACTGTGGCTGCGTGTTCTACGTTTCCCCCCCGACCCAGTGGGTGTGCCTTCCTCACCCTGTGTGTGCGTGACAGGAGGTGTGCGCTTCGACTTCCCTGGTGGTGTGGTGCCTGTGTCTGTTGGGGTGCGTGCACGCTGACGTCTGGATGTGCGTGGGACAGGCACGGGAGTGGGAATTGTGGATGGGGCAGGGGTAGGGGGTGTTACGCAGCGCTGCAGGAGATCCAGTGCTGCAGTCAGTGTGGAGTCTATGGACCTCAGCAACTGCCGTTGGTCAGACTGCGCAGCCGACATGCCCTCCATGTATGCCTCCATCTGGGTCAGCACCTGGGTGTGGGCATGGAGGACATTTAGCATCGCAGTCTGACCAACCTGCAACTGCCTCAGGATGTCCACAGACTCCGCACTCACCGCAGCAGTGGTGACAGGGGCAGGGGGTGCGGTGCCTGGCAGGAAGGAGACATGTGGGGACCGAGCACGGAGGGAAGGGCCACGAGCATGTGGGAGGCCGGTGATGGAACCTGAGGTGGCGGGGGGATGTGGAGGGCTGCCATCAGCTGGGGGGGCAGACTCCGCCACCTCTGGGAGCTCAGCCTCGGACCCGTCTGCGTCATAGTCTGTGTTGGCAGTCAACAGGTCCTCCGCCTCACTCCCTTCGGCCTCCGTGCCACTCCATGTGCCAGACAGGACAGCACTGCTGGTACTGGTGCTCAATCTCTCCTCCCGGTCCGTGCTAGTGTCTCCTTCCGTGTCCCCCGGCGATGCTGTGGGCAAGGTGAAGAGACAGGAGAAAATCAGACACCTGTACACTTATGTCACATGAGTCAAATATACATAGGTCACATTGCATAGCCTGAAAAGCAACAGGAGTAACACCTACAAAACAATGTACACATGTAGGCCATGGAACACACAGTTTTTCTACCCACCATGCCACTGAGACACAATGGAGATCATGACACAACAGCAAATCACTGCACCTGAAATTTTAGAGAGGAGTCAGCCTCTGGGGACAAATGTGCACAGCACCTGCACCACACTGCGTCGTCAAAAAGGGATGAGCATGAATCATATCCATTTACTCTTGCCGCATGCTGCAAAGGCAATACATGAAACCAGGCCACACATGACAGGGTCACTGCACCTTGAGCGTATGTCCAGTCAAACATCACACACAGGCTAAACCCAGCAAGGAGGATGAAGCTTCTGACATGTAGGCCTTGTACGCACAAACCACCCACACCTGAGACAATCTCATTGAGACGGAGAAAGTATGTACACCTCTTACTCTGGGATGGAAACACATGGCCTCCACTAATTCATGACTGTAAACACACAGCCCCTGGTGGCCATGTCCACACATCATTGACAGGCAAACATCATCAGATTGTCTCAACAACACACACAGGTAATGCCCACTGTGAGTATGCACAAGCAAAATGGGTCCCCCTGTACAGTGGACACATGTAGCAACCTGTAGGTCCTAACAGTTGAGCCCAGGGTACAATGCCACCCTACGCAACCCATGGCAAAGACACAGTGAATGGCCATATTGTTGGATGACGCACATGATACCTAGGAAGAGGTGCCCCAGGGCACAGTAGTGCCCACACTCCTCCATGGTCCAGGATGGACATGACTGCAAATTAAGCAACCGTCCCTGCACTTAGCAGGCCTCCCACTCAGGCACATCATGTCAGAGGGCACACAATTGGACATGCATGCTGGAAGGCTGTACATTTTGGAGACACACCCCTATGTCGTGATTCACAATCAGTGCCAAGTGACATGGACACCACAATGACTGAAATTGGCCATGGCACACGCAAGGTCCCCATACCTGTGGCACATCACCCCCACACATGATGCTGATAGCATAGGGCACCTGCATGAACTGCCTGCATAAATAACCTTGTGCAAGAGTGGCGACAGACCAGGGAACACATTGCAAGGAGGGGAAGGGAGGGAGTGAGAACAGCACTGTGCTACTTTGTGGAGAAGTTGACGCACTGCACAATCAAACCCTGGCAGTGTATCCATGCAACTGCACACTTACATTGGCTGGGGACACACAACTGACACACATGTACCTACCCCCTTCCTGCTGCTGCCTCTCCTGTAGGCGCCTGTCCATATCGGGGAAGACCACCGCCAGCACACGCTTCTGGATGTGGGTCAGACGACGGCGGCCACGGTTCTTACGGCTCTCAGGTGAGTCCCCCAGCAGGAGCCGTGCAATCCTCCTCGTCCAGCACCGGATGTCCTGCCAGCGTTTCCTCACCTGAGACAGGCTCCGCCTCCGACCCTCTGTACCCCTCACGGCACTGACGGCTTCCCTCCAGATCTCCCCCTTGGCAATGGCGCCTACCTGTGAGGATGCAAAAGAGAGAATACATTAATCCACATGAGCAAAGACACAGAGACACACATATAGAACAATCCTCATTATGAACAGGCCATGGTATGCATGCAACTAATTGCACCTTTGTCATAGGGACATTATCCACTGTGGAAGGCCAAATGCACTACGTGCCAGTGGAAGCACACGGGTGGCATGAGGGGTACCACACACTCACTGACCAGGGATCACACTGTGCCTCACAGGCTACACCAGGATTATGTACAGCACCTCACAGCAGTCACCTGCCCCAGCACACTGATGCTACCTCAGCAGAGTACACAGACACACACAGGTACAGGACAATCACATGGCATTGCCAACTGCGGGTACACACCTCACTCTGCCCATGTGCCAGTAGACGGGGGTGTCACAGGTGTGGGGCTGGCTCAGCACGGCATGCACACAGCACTGCTCCCTGCTCACATCCGATGGCCAGGCCATATCCATCCCTCATGCTGCTTGTGTGCAACACTCCCCATATGCACTCACCCACATGACAGGGGACTAACACACACACCAATGTGCAGGGGACGAACACGGCCTTTGGACACTCACAGCACAGGTACACTGAACAAACACACATCCATGGGTACTGACACCTGTCACACTGGGGGGAACACAGGATCACATCAGGACTGTGGAAACAACATCCCCAGGAGGAGTATGCAGGCAGAATGTGGCATGCACCTTGCATTCATTGTCACAGTAGGCACTATGCAAGTGAGGAGTGCACACAGGAAACACAGCATGCTCTGCATGGGTGACATGAGGCCTTCCACACCCTGGGACCCACTCCAAACAACAGTGCATGTCTGTCACACATGGACACAATGCCAGAAGTCACTGTCACACAAAAGGGGCACAGTCTAAGCTAGTGGAGTCTGCACTCACCTGAACCCCTGGTCGACCATACAGGCTCTGGAACTGTGGGAGGATCACATCTATCAGGGCAAGGTTCTCCTCCTGGGTGAATGGCTGTGACCTCTCCACAGTCCTGGACATGGTGCCAGAGGAATCACTATCAGCAGCAGTGGTCAGGGATGAATGGATGTGCAGGCAAGTGCTCTCTCATGGGACCTGGCTGCCTTATATATGCCTGGCTGGCCTGTTCATGTATAGGAGTACAGATTGATTGGTCAGTCACATTAGCATCCTACGTTTCATCCAATCCCTTCAAACCTACCCCAGTGTGTGGCTTTGCATGGTTTCAGTTTTGATAATGATGTCAAGTCAACATCCACATTGCAACAATGTAGATTCTTTCAAACTGACTTCTGCTGTGCACCTGGTGCTCAAATTCAAAAATTTAACTCAGTCTCCATGGCAACCATCAGGCATTTAGGCCCTTATACTTGTCCCTCATGTGTCCCCTATGTGTTTTCATACATTTACACACAGGTACGGTGCGTTCCACGCCCTAGGGCACCCCACAAGCAGTGATACCGACCGTACATGCGCTTGTACGGTCCGGATCACAATATGGGCGCTGGCGTATGCGTACGCCACAGTAGTACGGACTGTACACGCGCTTGTACGGTCCGGATCACAATATGTGCGCTGGCGTATGCGTACGCCACAGTAGTACGGACTGTACACGCGCTTGTACGGTCCGGATCACAATATGGGCGCTGGCGTATGCGTACGCCACAGTAGTACGGACTGTACACGCGCTTGTACGGTCCGGATCACAATATGGGCGCTGGCGTATGCGTACGCCACAGTAGTACGGACTGTACACGCGCTTGTACGGTCCGGATCACAATATGGGCGCTGGCGTATGCGTACGCCACAGTAGTACGGACCGTACAAGCGCGTGTACAGTCCGTACTACTGTGGCGTACGCATACGCCAGCGCACATATTGTGATCAGGACCGTACAAGCGCGTGTACAGTCCGTACTACTGTGGCGTACGCATACGCCAGCGCCCATATTGGCCCAGGGACCCTATACACGCGCTCCGAGCGTATGTACGGTGCGTATAACAACTGTCAGTGGTGACAGGCGGCACACAGACAGGAATGGAGCGGACAGGTATTGCCAAGGGTGGACACCAATGCATTGTCTGTGCAATACCACCTGTGTGTGACACAGGTGTGTCAGGATGTGATGTGGCACTTTACCCCTGAGGTGTGGGCAAAGCACATGTACGATGAGCTGTGTACACATGTCGTGTGTGATGGTGCGCATTGTACCACACATCCCCTGCACTCCTTTGACATGTGTGCATGTCGTACACACTAGTGGAGCCATGAGTCACTTGCATGTCCCAGTCACGGACACCCGCACCTGTCCCCTGATGCCAGGTACACGGAATATTACATATGACACGTGTATGGCTGCGTTGCATGCTGCAACCATGTCATGTGTGTGGCATGTCTTTCCATGATTTTGCTGTAGGTGTGTGATTCAATGTGTCAGCAGTTGCTGCTGCCAACATGTGTCTGTGTGTCGATGGGCATGGCACACTGTTCCGCACACCAGCCCACATATGTGATTTGCCATGAGGTGTGTATGTATCCAACTACACGGAGTATCAACACAAGTACATATCCACATGCTCCCTATGTATGTTCTGTCTCGACATGTACTCCTCAAAGGCAATGTGTGTGGCCTGTCCTATTCCTATGACATGTGACCAGTGCATATCGCATCCAACTACCTGTCTGTACCATACGCATACTACCTCTGCACATGTGTGGATGTCTGTGAATCCTGTGATGCGTGTGCATGTTCACTTACACTGGCCCACAGCTAGTCTCATGCCATGTCATCGTGATCTTGCCCCCCTCCGTTAGTGGCTGTCCCTTGGTAGGAGTGTAACCTGACTGGCGTTCGTGTCCAGGAACTGTGGCACAGACCTGACTCACAACGTGGCATATGTGTATTGGCTGTGTAACATGTGCTCAGTGCATTGACGATGTTGTTGTACAGTGCTCACTCTTAGGTGTTCCTTCCATTTCACTGCAGGGCTCCGCCTCTCCCTCGACGTATGCCAGACATTGCTGCCCTGCATGAACGGGACTGTATACGCCGCTACAGATTCAGCCAACGGTTGATTGATGAGTTGACTGGCCGGCTGGAAGCACAACTCCTCCCGCGCCACAGGTATCCAAGTGCACTGACACCCAAGTTGAAGGTGATGGCAGCCCTACATTTCCTTGCCACGGGTACGTTCCAACATACCATTGCTGATGTCGGGGGCATGTCCCAGACGATGTTCAGCCGTGTTCTGCATGATTTCTTAGAGGCCATGTTGGTTCACCTGGATGAGTACATTAAATTCCCAAATCGTGAGCAGTTGACAGATGTCAAGCGTGAGTTCTATGCCCTGGGAGGGATGCCCCATGTCATTGGGTCCATAGATGGGACACATGTTGCGTTGGTACCACCACAGGCACAGGAGGTGGTGTATAGGAATCGCAAACATTATCACTCCATTAATGCCCTTGTGGTGTGTCTGTCCAACATGGTGATTTCACATGTCTGTGTTCGCTTTCCAGGATCAGCACACGATGCCTTCATCATGAGGCGTAGCAGGGTGCCAGAAATGATGCTGCAGCTGCGGAACGAGCGAGCATGTATTGTTGGTGGGTAGACTCTGGCAGTTCTGTGTTTGGCGTCATCTTCCAATCTCACTGCCTGTGCTGACACACTTCTGTCCATGATGTTTCCTTGTAGGGGACGCTGGCTATCCCAACATGCCATGGCTGATGACGCCTGTCCGCAACCCCAGCACGGCTGCCGAGCACCTCTACAACAACGCACATGGGCGGACCAGGAGAGTCATTGAGAGGACGTTTGGACTTCTGAAGAGCCGATTCCGGTGCCTCCACAAGACCGGCGGAGCACTCCCATATGCCCCGGTGAAGGTGTGCAAGATCATCATCGTCTGCTGCATGCTGCACAACATGGCAGTGGAGGAAGCTGTTCCACTCATACTGGATCAAGATGACCAGGACCATCCACCCGTGGAGGATGAAGGGCTTGGTGACGGGGCAAGTGATGTGGAGGAGGAGGAGGCTGTGGAGGACATGCGGAGTCGGCTCATACGCAACTTCTTTGCTTAGTGGTGAGTTCCAGTGTCTGAGTGTGCACGCATTGGGCCGTGTGTGGCATGTGTTGCAATGTGTGTGTCCATCTGCATGTCTGCCAAGTGAGTCAGTGGTGTGTATTGAAGTGTCACTCAAGTGATGGCGCAATGGAAGGATGTTGTCTGAGGGTCATCATTGTCACCTGTCATGTTAACAACATGATACGTGTTAAGTACATGCTTGCGGATGTGCTCCTTTGTGCTGAATCCTTGTGTGTCTCTCTTCCACAGGTCCATGTGCATGCTGTCTGCTGGTGGCATTGTTGTGCTCCTGCTACTCCTCATGAACACAGCGACATGTGCTGATTCAGCGTCACATGCACGGGCAAGTGTTGAAATCTCCTCAGGGTAAGGGATGCCTCACGTCGTTTTGGGTGTGTGAATTGTTTGTAGTCTGTGTGCACTTCTCCGGTTCATGTGTGTTCCATTTGCATACATGGTGATCCTACATGGGGAACATGACATGGGGCAGGCTTCACCTGGAGCCATGCTCAGACTTGGTGACTGTCATGTGGCAGGGGATTGGGGATTGTGATGAGGCCATCATTGTGTGTAACACTGGCCTCGGAAACATACAGGTTGCACCGGGTTGACATGGTGTGTGATTGCCCCATCAGGGCCTCAATGGTGTATAGCGGCCTCTCCGTGGCAGCAGGGGGTGTTTAGCTGTTATCCGTCACTTGTGTGCCAGGTCAATGGGATGCCAGCATCTGTGTTGCAATGGGGGGTGCCAGTGTTGCTCCCACATGTACATCCACATGACCTGTGTATGTGTTGACAGAGTATCATTGTCATTCCAACACACATGACTAATAAATTTGTCCCTCTGTCTCCAAGGTGCCTCTTCCCTGTCAATGGTGCCCTGTTGCCACTGTGCGTGCCGCAGGTCTGGCATAGTTTTCATAGGTGGTGCATATGTGTCTATGTGTAGAGTGACAAGATGCTAGGGGTTTGTCAGGGAGTGGGAACTGTATTATGCACAAGATGCACAGTTCCATCCACCTCAAGGCAAGAGAGACCATCCCCCAGGGAAACTACAACATCTGTGTAGAATCCTACCCTGCAGTCTACGGACATGTGCCTCACGACTCCCATGGTACTTGTCCATATCCGGAGTGCATCTGCACAGCTCTGCTACTGCGTCGGGCAACCAGGCCACATCAACGTCCTAACGGGATGGGGGGAATGTTTCACAGCCAGCTGCAGGATGACCTTCTAGATCCACGCCCACACTCATGATGCAGCCCACAACCCCAACACAACCATGTGGCACAGTGATCCTAAACTGCATTCTGGCATCTCCATGCATCCAACCTTGGCCTAGCCACCATTCTCAACATCCGCCTGACGCAAGCATGCTGCACATTGTAGGGACACATGTCTAGACATACCTGGGAGCGGCAAGCCAGGTCACTCCACATGATCCCTGACCTCTGCGCATGACTGTTGCTCCCCTGAATGTGTCTGTAGCCACAGTTGTGCGGGAACCACTCAGCTGGTTGGGCCCAGCACAGGTGAGTTTGGTACTCCATGTCTGTATCAGATGAGACATTGGGACCCATGTGTGTCCTGGGCAAGACTGCGACCCCACGGTTTGGATGGTTGGAGTTAATTCTGAGATCAGGCATGCTTTGACTGTACGACACACACATGTATTGTAATAATGTAGAATCACGGCATCATCTTGTAAGTGTGATTAATTTATTTGTGGTGGGGTACGGGTTTGTGGGGATGACAAGAGGTGCACAGCGGGAGTGTAGAATCCAAAGTTCACTGGGGGAGTTGGTATCCTTGTCGTAGCAAAATGTCAGAGTCCATGCCACAGTCTTCGTCAACATAGGTCAGACAGTGACCAGCAAGTCCATGTGGCAGACAATGTCATGTGCTGCTATTGGGCCAGAGGGCCAGGTGCCAGGCCAGGTGACCTGGGAGATGGTGATGTTCTGCTGACTCTCACAGTCTTTTTCGTGGACGACCCACCTTCCTGCGGGGACCCTCGGAAGCAGTCCGTGACGATGTCTGTGACGCTCCGTCGGATGAATCCTCCTCCTCCTGATCCCTCCCTGTGTCTGGTAATGGCCTTCGCCTGGTGCCACAGGGAGGGTTGCCCATGTTGTCGGCAATCCGACGGAGTACACCGGTCATTTGGGTTTGCACCGCCACGAGCTCAGCCTGTCTATCCTCCATCCTTCCTTGGTGTTGCAGTTGACAGGCATGTTGCTGGGACTGCAGGGTCTTCATCTCCTGGAGGGTCCCCTTGATGTCATTGAGGGTGGACGCAATCTGGTCCATGCCCCTGGTGTCACGCCGGTATGTATCCAGGATGTTGCTGACCTGGGACACTACCGGGTCCTGAGCTGCCTGGTCAGGTTCGCGCCTCCGCCGTCCTCCACTCCCGCCACCCCTGCCCACGTGCACCTGGCCTGCCGTTGTGGGTGCATCGGGTCTCCGGGACCCCTGAGGGATGGCATCTGCGTTGCCGCCTGCCTCCTCCTGGGTGCCCGGAGGACCGTGTCCCTCCTGGGCAGACTGGCTGGGTGGTCGTGTGCGGGCAGGGCTCCTGGACGTCTCCTGGGATGTGGCAGGAATGGGGGTGGTGGTTGGCACAGTTGTACCTGACGCAGGTGCTGCAGGTGGTTGGACACCAGAGGGGCCAGGTTGGTCTGGGTCATCCACGGAGTGGTGAGAGTCATCGCTGGCGGTGGGGTCATCATCCCGCGGAGCCTGGTCCTGTGTGACTTCCCCCCCAGTGTTGGGGGGTGTTCGTCGACGTTGACCTGTGTGTGAGAGAGACAATGTTGACAGTGTCACATGTGGCATCCATGTTGCATGCATTTCTGATTTGGCACTCTTCCTCTGGGTAGTTGGATCTGTCCTGCATTCCTCTCACAGTGCACTTGTGCATGGCTATGTCCCTTGGCCACAGCTGTCAGGGCTTTACGCATGTGTGAGACACAATCTTAGTTGATGCATCTATTTGGGTACACAGTCAGCAGTGTGGTGTGCGGGCGTAGCGAGCCATGCAGAGGCGCCTTACGTGTTGCACTGTACGTGGCCAAATGGTGTTTTGGCAAGGCAATTTGATGTTGCAGGTAGGGGACTGAAGCATTTGTGACAGGGTTCTTACCGACACGGTGGGTGGGTATACTGGGTGTGTGGTTAGGTCTGTGCCTGCAGCACGGATGGACTCGTGCACAGATTGACACATGGACCGGTCTTCATCTACGGAAGGGGGGGTTGAGGCACTGCCAGACCTGGTCTGCATGCACACAGTCCACCGGCTGACGAGTGGACATGGCCACACCACCCAAGGGTGATTTAGTCTCCCTGTGTCTCCCTTCCTCCCTCCCTCTGTCACCCTCCTCCCTCCCTCTGTCGGTCTCCCTCTGTCACCCTACTCCCTCCCTCTGTCTGTCTCCCTGTGTCCCCCCTCTGTCTCCTTCCCTCTCATTCCCCCTCTCCCTCCCTCTCTTTGTCACTCTCTGTCACCTCAGGCCAGCTTCCTGGGCACACACAGTTAGCCGGTCTTTGAATGGCCATTGGCTTGTTCATGTGAGTTAGTCCCTGTTCTCCGGGCACCCATTGGGCAGTGTGTCTGAGTGTAGGCTGCTGCTGTGGCGGTGTGTGCTGAGACTCTATCAGAGCGATGCATCTTCATTGTCTGCTGTTATGTGCAAATTGTGCCTTCAGACCCATGGCATCCTGCATGGCAGCCATCATTTGCAGGCAAGACAGTACTGTGTGGGTACACACAGTTTGTATGGCTGTGCCCTGGGCCATATGGGCTGAGGGCATTGTTGTGTGCTTGTGAGTTGCTCAATGTTAGTTTTGCTGCCCCCACTCCCAGCATCGACCACATCCTGTGTTGTGTTGGTGTATTGTGTGGCCTGTGACTTGGCATGGCCCTGATTGATGCATGGGGCATGGAGGTGCCAGTGGCATGTGTGTGTTTGTGGAGTGTTGTTGTGTCCGGTGGTGGCTTGGGGGGGGTGGCATGCATGATTGATTGTGTATGGCATCCCCCCCATGTGAGGTGAGTTGTTTGTGTACTCACCAGGGTCTGGGAGTCCTGGCAGTCCGTGTAGTCCCTCCACCGCCAGCGTGGACATCACCTTCTCCTCCCAGGGATGGTATTGTACCGGTCTGGGGGGCGGCCCTCCTCCAGTGATGTTCCCCTGGTTGTGATTGTCAGTCATCTTCCTCTTGACCGTCCTCCGCAGATCGTACCACCTGGATTGGCACTCGTGCCTGGTCCTTCTGGTTGTCCCAACAGCATTCACAGAATCGACGATCCTCTGCCACATGGCGGTTTTTTCGGATATGCTGGTCTGTCTGACCAATGTCCCAAAGAGCTGTGGCTCGACTCTGAGGATTTCGTCGACAAGGATCTCCAGCTCCTCCTTTGTGAACTTTGGATTCTTGGTGGTGGACATGGCGTGGGGTGTGGTTGTGGGGGTGTGGGTGTGGATGGCTGTGGGTGTGTGGGTGTGGTAGTGGAGGTGTGTGTGTGAATGTGATGAGGGGGTGTTTGTGTAGGTGGTTGTGTGAAGGTATGCAAGTGTGAGGTTCAAGTATGGTGGTGTGGGTCGTCTGTGGGCTCTGGCAGCAGTGGGTCTGTTGCAAAGGCTCATGGTTTGTGTGTGTGGTCCATTTTTATTGGTCCATTTGTGGGTGTGGCTGTGTTTGAAATTTGTGTGGGTGTGTTATGAGGAGTGATTGAGTTTTGGGCCTCTGTTTGGCAGTTTGGCAGTTGCAGGTGAGTGTATGTGATGTTTGTGGGGTTGTTGGGCCTGTTTGGTGGTGTGGGGAAACTCTACTTGACTCTCCTTGTGTAAATATGGTTTGTCCGGGTTCAGTACGTGTTTTTTTGGCGTCAGTACGGTCCGTACATGCACTGGTGGGGGTGCGGTCCGTACATTCCCTGGTGGGGTGGTGGTTCGGTGCGTACATACACGGCTGGGGTGGGGGTTTGGTGCGTACATACACGGCTGGTGGTTCGGTGCGTACATACACGGCTGGGGGGGGTTCGGGGGCGTACATACACGGCTGGTGGTTCGGTGCGTACATACACGGCTGGGGGGGGTTCGGGGGCGTACATACACGGCTGGTGGTTCGGTGCGTACATACACGGCTGGTGGTTCGGTGCGTACATACACGGCTGGGGGGGGGTTCGGGGGCGTACATACACGGGTGGGTGTTTGGTGCGTACATACACGGCTGGTGGTTCGGTGCGTACATACACGGCTGGGGGGGGGTTCGGGGGCGTACATACACGGGTGGGTGTTTGGTGCGTACATACACGGCTGGTGGTTCGGTGCGTACATACACGGCTGGGGGGGGGTTCGGGGGCGTACATACACGGCTGGTGGTTCGGTGCGTACATACACGGCTGGGGGGGGGGTTCGGGGGCGTACATACATGGGTGGGTGTTTGGTGCGTACATACACGGCTGGGGGGGGGTTCGGGGGCGTACATACACGGCTGGTGGTTCGGTGCGTACATACACGGCTGGGGGGGGTTCGGGGGCGTACATACACGGGTGGGTGTTTGGTGCGTACATACACGGCTGGTGGTTCGGTGCGTACATACACGGCTGGGGTGGGGGTTTGGTGCGTACATACACGGCTGGTGGTTCGGTGCGTACATACACGGCTGGGGGGGGTTCGGGGGCGTACATACACGGCTGGTGGTTCGGTGCGTACATACACGGCTGGGGGGGGGTTCGGGGGCGTACATACACGGGTGGGTGTTTGGTGCGTACATACACGGCTGGTGGTTCGGTGCGTACATACACGGCTGGGGGGGGGTTCGGGGGCGTACATACACGGCTGGTGGTTCGGTGCGTACATACACGGCTGGGGGGGGGGTTCGGGGGCGTACATACATGGGTGGGTGTTTGGTGCGTACATACACGGCTGGGGGGGGGTTCGGGGGCGTACATACACGGCTGGTGGTTCGGTGCGTACATACACGGCTGGGGGGGGTTCGGGGGCGTACATACACGGGTGGGTGTTTGGTGCGTACATACACGGCTGGTGGTTCGGTGCGTACATACACGGCTGGGGTGGGGGTTTGGTGCGTACATACACGGCTGGTGGTTCGGTGCGTACATACACGGCTGGGGGGGGTTCGGGGGCGTACATACACGGCTGGTGGTTCGGTGCGTACATACACGGCTGGGGGGGGGTTCGGGGGCGTACATACACGGGTGGGTGTTTGGTGCGTACATACACGGCTGGTGGTTCGGTGCGTACATACACGGCTGGGGGGGGGTTCGGGGGCGTACATACACGGCTGGTGGTTCGGTGCGTACATACACGGCTGGGGGGGGGGTTCGGGGGCGTACATACATGGGTGGGTGTTTGGTGCGTACATACACGGCTGGTGGTTCGGTGCGTACATACACGGCTGGGGTGGGGGTTTGGTGCGTACATACACGGCTGGTGGTTCGGTGCGTACATACACGGCTGGGGGGGGTTCGGGGGCGTACATACACGGCTGGTGGTTCGGTGCGTACATACACGGCTGGTGGTTCGGTGCGTACATACACGGCTGGGGGGGGGTTCGGGGGCGTACATACACGGGTGGGTGTTTGGTGCGTACATACACGGCTGGTGGTTCGGTGCGTACATACACGGCTGGGGGGGGGTTCGGGGGCGTACATACACGGGTGGGTGTTTGGTGCGTACATACACGGCTGGTGGTTCGGTGCGTACATACACGGCTGGGGGGGGGTTCGGGGGCGTACATACACGGCTGGTGGTTCGGTGCGTACATACACGGCTGGGGGGGGGGTTCGGGGGCGTACATACATGGGTGGGTGTTTGGTGCGTACATACACGGCTGGTGGTTCGGTGCGTACATACACGGCTGGGGTGGGGGTTTGGTGCGTACATACACGGCTGGTGGTTCGGTGCGTACATACACGGCTGGGGGGGGGTTCGGGGGCGTACATACACGGCTGGTGGTTCGGTGCGTACATACACGGCTGGGGGGGGGTTCGGGGGCGTACATACACGGGTGGGTGTTTGGTGCGTACATACACGGCTGGTGGTTCGGTGCGTACATACACGGCTGGGGGGGGTTCGGGGGCGTACATACACGGGTGGGTGTTTGGTGCGTACATACACGGCTGGTGGTTCGGTCCGTACATACACGGCTGGGGGGGGTTCGGGGGCGTACATACACGGCTGGTGGTTCGGTGCGTACATACAGGGCTGGGGGGGGGGTTTGGTGCGTACATACACGGCTGGTGGTTCGGTGCGTACATACACGGGTGGGGGTTCGGGGCGTACATACGCGGGCGGGGGGTGGTGGGGTGTTCGGCGCGTATGCGGGCACATGTCTCCATGGTTGCTATGGGAGTTCGGTTCGGACGGTGTTTTTTGCGTACGGTTGTGAAATGGGGAGGACGGGAGGGATCGTACTTGCGCAGTCGGACTTTATTTTTCCGCACGGTGGGTTTCTCGCCCGGGGACGTGTCGGTGACTTTTCCCGACCCGAGGACGTGTGGGGAAATCTTCCCAATGCGATTCGTATGGACTTTTTTCCGTTCGAATCGTACTTGGCAGTTTGTACGCTACTTTGACGATTCGGACGGAAAAAAATCCGGATACGAGTCGGACGGGGAATTTTTTTACCGGATCGGAATTGGCACCTAGATGTTGAGAGTCTTTATACTTGTATTGACAAACATTTTGGAATAATGGCCATACGTTCCTTCTTAGATCGGGAGGTAGCTGAACTTTTTGAACATAATGAGATGGTTGTTGAAATGGTCAACATTATACTTATGAATAATTTTTTCTTGCATGACAACTCCTGGTATCAACAGACCAAGGGCGCTGCGATGGGTTCCAGGTTTGCTCCTTCGTACACCTGCCTCTTTATGGGGTGGTACGAGAGGGAGCATGCCTGGGCCAGATGTGCCTCCCCCTGGACCGATTTCATTGTGTTCTGGGGGAGGTACATAGACGATATCATCTGTCTCTGGTCCGGCTCTGTTGAACAACTGCAACAATATTTCACTTATCTAAATGATAATGTGTTCAATGTTAAACTGACCATGTCTTACCATACTAACAGTATCAATTTCTTGGATATCAATTTTTATGTGACAGGTGATAAGATTGAGAGTAAACTCTATAGAAAGGAGACTGCGTGCAATGCTGTTTTGCATGCTTCCAGTGCCCATGCAAGTTCTGTTATTAACAACATCCCCTTCGGGGAATTAACACGCATTAGGAGAAACTGCAGTGAGGAGAGTAACTTTCTCTTCAATGTTAAAGAAACCAAAAAAAGATTTCAGAATAGGGGGTATAATAACAAAATACTGAATAAAGCTGAACAAAGAATCCTGTCTACGACTAGGGACCATACACTACTTGATAAACCTATAACTAATAATAGAACCAACAACAGAGCCAGATTCATCACACAGTATACCACACATAGTGATGATATCTTTAAAGCTCTAAAGAGAAATTGGCACCTTTTAACCTCTATCAATGGATTGAAAGATTGTATTACTACCACACCTGCCATTACATACAAAAAAGGCTTATCATTGAGAAACGAACTTTGCCCTAGCTATATTACTACTCCTCAAACCATTGGTACTTGGCTCCCAGAAAAACCTAAGGGATTCTTTGTCTGTGGCAGTTGTAACATCTGTCCCATGGGCAAGCATAAAACCAAGACTTTCTCCTATAACAGTGAACGTAAATTTGATATCAACCAATTTATTAACTGCAACACTACCTATGTTGTATATATTCTTGGTTGTGATTGTGGCATCATCTATGTGGGAAGTACCATTCGCCCCTTAAAGATACGTATACAAGAACACAGGCGAGCTCTTCTAAACGATGACATAAGATACCCCATAACTGAACACTACAGGACCAAACATAATGATCGCTCGTCTTTTTGGTTTCATGGCATTGAACATATCCCTACAGGCAAAAGAGGTTCAAACAGGGAATTGATCCTGAGACAAGTGGAAGCTAAATGGATATGTCGCCTACGGGCCACTACTTTGGGACATAATACCGATACAGAGATGCACTACTTTTTGTAAAAATGGTCAATTACTTGTTACTTTATATTTTTGAGATAGTTTGTGTCACTATAATTGGCCCGTTTTTTGTTTGGTACAGATCGATTTTAATTGTTACCCGCTAATACCTTCTACATATATGTACATGCCTTATCGATTAACACTACTTTGCTGTACTCCCTTTATGTAATCATGTATTTTTTACATGGGTTCTTTTCAACTTTATACATATCTGTATATTAATATCTGCTTGAAGATATCGCTGACACTACTCAGAGATGATGTTCTATTAGCACTCTATCTTGATTTAGTTATTTTGTCGGAATTGCTTTACTATAGTTCTGTCATCTCATATATCTTTTCCGATCTCTGTCTGTGTTTTGTTGCTTATTTTTATTATTATTCTCTTATATATATTATTATATGCTTTTTTCTATACTTATACTGACTTTTTATATATGTCTTTTGTATTCACTTTTTGGGTTTTGTTTATTCTTAAAATAATTTTTTCTGTATTACCTTACTTGGTTTTTTGGACATATGCTGTTTATGTGGTTATTTCTCGCTTTCTGAAGAACCACTCTACATGCCCGCGACACCATTCCAATAGGGCGTCTGTCTCTATCTTCTTATTCTCAATGTTGTCCGTAATGGAACTGCGTGACATTTTGTTTACACGCTAGGTTATTATTTTTTAGTTGCACGTGTTTGTTGTTAGTCCTTCTGCTTTGAGTAACTACTCAGCATGCCTGCTACACCATTCTAATAGGGCGTCTTTTTCTAACTGTTTACTCTCAATGTTGTCCGTACAGATTGTTAGCATGTTATCTCAGAGTAAACTACTCGGCATCTTTTGAAACTCCATTCAAAGATGGCGCCGACTTTCACGACGTAAGGTGACGCTTTTACGTCGACCAGGTGGTATAATGAGGTTATTTCTCCGCGGTTCATTTGAAAATACGTTTGCCGATCGGACTACGGTATCGGTCCCATGCCTTTTCGCATTTGAATTGGGTAAGTTTTCTTTTATTGTAGCTTATTAGTATGCCTGCTACTTATTCATCGGCGTTTGGACCCTGGTGTGGCACCCTTTAGTTACATGATTAAAATATATTGCAGCATACGATTTGGACCCTTGAGACCAGTGAATACGCGTTCTCTTTAGTTGTCTGCCAATACACTTTCGGGTTTCTTTTTGGGTGACGCGTTTTCTGTGTTGGCCCTTCTTCTGTGCAATTTACCATACTGAGTCGATCGTTTGGATTATTTGTTTTTGGTAACCCTTTTTTTGTTGTTATTGTGGTTTTTGATGATTAGCAACTAGTGCATTTAATGGTTTATACTATTTTTTAATGGGTCGTTTTACTTTTGACACCCCTGTTTTTTGTATTTAAACAGTTATTATATTACTTATACTATTTCTTTATGGGTCGTTTTATTATTGACACCCCTGTTTGTTGTACTACTATATAAACAGTCATTATATTGTTTATAGTGATTCTTGACATATTCTCTCTCCCCCCCCTCTCTTTCTATCTGTTATTTTATTCTTTGTTTATTCGTAATACTTTATTGCTTAGTACATTCCTGCTTTCTGTTTTTTTGGTTTCCTCTAGTGTGCGGAACTGCACATTTTATACTCTTGAATGGGATCTTGAGGATATGGACTCATCTGTATCTTTCGCCGTGAAGTGATTTGTATTGCGTAGCACCTTCCTACTTTAGGTGAGATACATCTTTACCCCTTTGGTTTTGCCTTATATTTTGGTATTTTTGCAGATATTTTGACTTCAGGAACTTTTATTGAATATATATATTATATTATATTGTATTCTTTACTCTCCTTTTTTCTTTCTTTTTATTTCTGTCTCTACCTTCTCTTGTCCATTTCTCTCTCTTTTCGTTCTTTCTTTTTCTTGTCTCTATTTTACAGTACATTGGAATCTCTCAGAAACTATCCATCTGAATCTATATTAAGAAACTTTCCTATTACCGATTACACGGCGATATATGAATTACAGACTTCTGGATGACCGTTTTCATTTTCTCTACTACGTATAGATACTGGTGAGATATATATATTTATAACTTTTGGATTTTATTAATTGGTCAGTTTTTTGCAATTCTATAGGTCCTGCAGATCATGGTTATTACCCTCTTCTTATAACATGTATGTGTTGAATATATTCACAAAAATCCTATACTAATGAATTTGTGTTTATTATATCAGTACCCTGTTAATGTGAATGAGAATTTCTCTTTTTATTGTTTGTAAATGGTGTATATATGTAGTCTTCTTATTCTATTGTTTTATGTGTATTTTTATTACTCTTTTTCTATATGAATAACGTTGTATGTTTGTATATATACATATGCATTATTGTCTATATTTATATGCAACAATGTTCTTTTATGCATGGTCTTATGTGGTGTATGTAGCTTTTTGATTGTATATATATGTATATATATGTATATATATGTTGTATATGCATGTAGTTATGTCTACATATTTGTTTGTTACTTATTTCAGCCCTGAAGAAGTTCTTATCTTAAAGAACGAAACGCGTTGGCTGATCTTTTACTCTATGAAAAAACATATATGAAAATTAAAAGGAATTCTAACGACTTACTCAAGTTTGGACTTTTCTCTGGTGCACCTTCCTTTTTTGTAAAAAAGTTCTTTCTCATCTGATTTTCAGTGGAGTCCTTCTGCGGCGGACTTTGGAAGAATTGTGCACAGGACATCTACTATTGTACATTTGGGTTTGAGGTGCTGAACCAGTGGTCAGCCGTGGTGGTTTCCTTTGGTTAAGTTCTCCTTGTGATTACCTCGCCTCTAGTTGTTGCGGAGCACCAAGGAAGAGACCCCTTAAGTGACCTTCCACAGCCTGCTTAAATTTGACAGTTCATCTACTCATAGTCATATTGGTTAACGATCCGGTCCTTCAATCAATTAATCAGGTAGCCTTTATAGAGCACACAGCTGCTTCATAAGAAGCATCTTGGCGCTATCTGCAAGACAGACTGATGTACCTGTAGAAGAACTGTTTGAGCTAGGCCTTATCAGAAAGGTTTCTAATTATTTTTAGGTCAAGCCTGGGCAGCGCATGCGCTGCTCTGCAAGTCATACTGTATTGGATTATGGACTATAAGCCCCACCTACTCTCCGCCCATATTTGTCATTGGCTTATCATTGTCCTTCGTAAGTGCTGGCTTCTGATTCGTTAATAGGCTTGTCAGTCCCTCTTTAGTATCGCCTTGTCTTCATTTGTAACCTCCCATGAGGACTGGCCCTTTTACTTCGGTTGTTACATAGTAGTCTTATTTACTCTGTAAGCACGATTTTTTAAAATTGCTTCTCCTACTGCAGGCACTACATGCTTTCCTGCAACATTCAGCATGCTATGCTCGCTTTCACTGGGTGCTTTTACAAAAAAAAGCATTTGTTTTTCAACTTGACAAACACATTTTTGGGGGTAAAAGCGCCCCATACCGCACTTTCACCTTAATAGCAGCCACTAACTTTTCTTTAGATCCGCCTCTTCTAAAGAAAGGGGCGTGGCCTCTATTAATGTGACAGCGCAGCATGGGGCGCTACAGCAAGCATTTGCAATCCAATAGGCCTCGCATTTTAGAAACTTTGCCCTATTGGTATTGTAAATGACAATGCCTTTTATTATTGCAGGTTTTTTAAACACAAAAGCTATTGTCATTTACAATGCCAATAGCTCAAAATCACTCTATTGCAAGACCTATTGCATTGCAAAGCATTGGCATAGCCAATAGGTCTCGCCTTTGGGACCTTATAAGTGTTTAGCCATGCAACAGTTGATGTTGTTTGACCAAGGACATTGTGCTGCATAGCTAAATACTTATAAGGTCTCAAAAGCGAGACCTATTGGCCATGCCAATGCTTGTTACTTTGTTTTAGTGCGTCACACTGTTTGTTTTAGGGGAATATTTGCCGAATTAGAGTAATTTTAATGTACTGCTGAATTTGATTTGCATTTGCATTTTGACCAATCTGCGCTTTGCAAAACTAGTCTCTAGAGGTGGGTGTAGGAAGCGGTGACTCATTTTTACAAGTCCGCTCTCCACCTCTAGTTTGAGCTGCTCTCCCCTTGCATCTCTGCCATCTTGAGAGAGGCGATTGGAGGTGGTTCAGCGTTTTATGTGCTGCCATCTACCAGGGTCGGATTGGTCAGGGGGGCACTCGGGCAATGGCCGAGGAGCCGGTATCGAAGTTCCAGCTGTGGGCTGCTTTTTTGGCAGCCTGGAGGGGCCAATTTGGGCTGTGTCTGGTGTGTTCAGATGTCGTCAGTGGCCCAGTGGGGGGCCCTGAGTGGCCTTTCTGGGGGCAGATGGGTGTCCATTACCTCCCTTTTAACAACGGGCAGAGGTGCCACTCCCTTTCTCTCGCTGAGTCGGCCAATTAATGTGCGCATACTGAGCGGGGGCAGAGGGCCTGAGCAGAAGTGGCCTCACTTGTTTTCAGGCATTTATAGAACTTCCCCAAAGCAGTATTTTGCGGAAATGCAATATGCAAATGTGGGCCACTTTTTTTGGGTGCCTGGGCCCATTTCTAATCCCAATCCAACCCTGCCCTCCACAATGCTGATGATGAGCAATAGTTGCATGTCTGTGCAGCACGCAGGCAGAAGGCGCACCAAAGGTAAGCCCGTCTGCACCCACAGCATGTATTAGGGGCACTGGATGCCAGACATGCTTCCCGTTTGACCAGCGACATCAAGTATTCCAGACGCGATCTCCTAAACCTGATACACATATAAAGGTCATGCTAGGTTAAGCAATTCTAAACAGGTAATAACAAACGAAACAAGGGCTCATGTGGCAACCAGTCTTAACCTTGGTGCAGAGTCCAAATTAAAGTTAATTCTTTTGAATTGCAGCTCAATAATCATGCCTATCTAATTAGTAATGAGAAGTTGGATATTCTCTGTTTAACATAGACATGGCTGAAAGCCTTCCCAGTCACATATTTGTCTGCAGTAATCCCCTCAGTTATGACTTAATTAGAGAAGACGAGGAGGACGGAGTAGGTTGTGATTTGGCAGTAAATGTTCACTCACATTAACAGATTACTAATAAAACAAGCAATTGCAATGCAATAGGTCTTGCATTATTAAAGTTTGAGCTATTGGCATTGCTAATAATAATAATGCAACACCAATAGCTCAAACATTCAGTAATGCGAGACCTATTGCATTGCAAATGCTTGTTCTAAAACTGCTAGTGAATTTGTCAGTATGTCAGAACCAATCTTTTCTAAAGTTTTCTGAGAAGACTAAGTCCTTCGTCGAGTTCCATGAAAGCCAATAAATTAAACTCGCTCTATTAAATCAAAGCATAGCGTTGTGGAAGCAAAAGCCAAAGGGGGCGTCATCGAGGTAAACAAGCACTGAATATGCATTGACACTGATCTTTCTCCACCACATATTACATTTTGTCAGCAACAGATCTAACTATTAAGAGGACATGAAAGTAGACCATGCTGAATTTTTATTATATGATTGTAATCTTGTATAGATACCATCTCCTGGGCTACTTGTAACTCACATAATTACCTGTTTTCATCACGCTTATGCTACTGCATAGCTTTCGCTCATGATTGTTGGTTCTAGCAAAAAAAGTCTCATGGACTTTCATGCGTCAGCTGACCAAAAAAGAAACAAGTTTAAGCTATTGGCATCGTAAATAACAATGCCTTATATTTATGTCTTAAAAAACAAAAATAATAGGCATTGTCATTTACAATGCCAATAGCTTAAACTTGCGTAAATGCGAGACCTATTGCATTACAAATGCTTGTTTACTGTGATAATCGACACATGCATGTAAATGTGCTGACTTGAGTGGTGGGGGTACAAAGGTCAGTGTTTGCTGACATCATTATACTCCAATCACTGCAACCATGTGGCTGATGGAATTGAAAACATTACAGAACAGATGCGTCTTAGCTATTTTTCAAGGTGGAAGATTTAACAAGCATTGGCAAAGGCAATAGGTATTGGCTCTGAAAGCCGAACTATTGGCTTTACCAATTATTTTTGACACTTGCATACAAACGCAAGCATCAAAACAAATACATTCCCAAGACTGGAAATCTTATAATGGGCTTTATATTAATGAAAACCCATTCATAGAAGGTCGCATTCTGATGCATGCATGCTTATGTCCTAACTCACCAAGGCTATTTTAACTTACCGTTCTAACATAATAGAAGGCCATGTCTGAATGGTAAATGTATTATAGGGAAAAAAGAAAAGAAAGCGCACATTAGTGCTAACAAAATGGAGTGAGAGGCCAGGCAGTACTTTGCAGATGCAGGACTCTCCTACATAAATAAATAAAACTAGGATTGGCATGGGGACTGGGGAGTAATAAAAGAGCATATGATAGCCCAGTAGCACTCTACAGCTGCTGGGCACCAAAGATAGAAGGAGCAAGAAATACTGGTGAACTGTATCCAATTAGTTGAACTTGTGAATTCAATGGCTCACCCACAACCTTTGTCTTTCATAAACCTAGATTTGGAAGGTACTAACTACTACAATAAGACTAAGAAACATTAAACTGAATCATCTAAAGAAGCAAACTATAGATATAAAGAACTTTAGTCTTAAACCTGGGCAACAGATGGATAAGGAATTGATAAAAGGGTAGAGTTCACAAAGGGCATATTAATTGCAAATGTTGACATGTAAAGAAAATCAAATACTGAACACAATATTTTAATTTATTTAAATACAGGCATGATGTTAGAGAAGGCTCGGAATGAGTATGGTACATTATAGACTAAGATACAAAATACAATCTGCAGTAGTAGTGGGGAAGGGACAGAGACTGAATCATGACTTAATCAAGAATTTGGGGAGGATAGTTCAATTAAGAAGTATTGAGAGTTTTGATGAGCACTCGTTTGGTTGTCAGAATATCAGAACCAAATAAAGCTGCTCAACAATTAAACGCAACGCGGCCATAAGAGAATTGTACGGAATGTCTGGCAATTTAGACTGTACTCCTACAGAGGTTGACTGGGTTGTTAGGAACCACTCAATAGAACTGAGATTTCTGGGTTGTCTACATTATCTTAAGTAGTCAGAACAAAACCAACTTGAGGTTCGATCACTTTTGTTGCATCAAATATGCTAGATATAGTGGTAAACAGTCTGCTTTAATACTAATTATATGTACTTCCTTTGGGACAATGATATATGGGGTGCACTCAGGAGGAAAATGAGGGTAGCAATTAGCATAGCTTTGGTCCCTCCCAGCTACTCTTTCCAGCAAATCATTATTGTCTTTAAGTATATCATTTGTATAGCCCGGTGCAAAGTGTAAGGAATGTGTAACCATAGAATTATGAGTAAGTGGTATCGTTTCTGTATTCCGAGTCCCTGAACTTCTCTGTACCTCTGTCATTTTCTGATTCACCTGTGCAGGCAAGTTAATAGCGACAGTACTCTCGAGGGCACCTTTATCTGTCCTCTTTCCTTCTTTCGCAGATTATTCAAGGCTTTTATTTGGTGAGCCATATCATCTAAGCATGAGAGAAGGGGAACAAGTTCCTGCCTGATTATATCCCTAAGGAATTCTTTAAACGTGGATACAGAAATTGGTTGACATACCCTACAACTGTTTCTGCTCCCCTATGTCTGCCGAAGAATGTTGCTGTAAAATTTCCATTTGGGTCTTTGTGATTTTAGGTTTAGCTTTAACTCTAGTTGTGCCCCTGCCTTTTTTACTCCTTAGGGGGCTCGAGTCTGGGTCTAAGCCCTGATTACTTATACCCTCAACCATGTCAGGCATGGGGGACTGAGCCGCAAGGAAAGCCTGCTCTCTGACAATTCTATCTCAGCATTTACTACACCTATTGCTCTCTCTAACCTTCGATCAGTTGCAGTATTTTTACCAACCACGGGGCTTTGTGCAGGGGCTTACCCTGGTAATCGTTTTTTCCCAATGATCTCTCAAAAATTGGAAATCTTGAGATACCAAGCTATTATTATTAGCCCCCTAATACAAAGTAAAAACAAAACTACATTTCCAACCTTCCAAAGTGTGTTAACAGCTGGGCGAACTATCCCAAGAACAACAGAATGCAGAGTGCTTTTAAGCGCAAAACTAGTGCCCTGAACCAAAAACAGATGAAGGTAGAAGTGGTTAATTAATAACCCCCACGGATGACCAGGCGAACCACAACTCTCCATCAGTTGATTTAATATTAATGTGAGTAACAGAGCAAACAGACCCTCCAAACATTCTAATAATATGCTACCTCAGGAACTTATAAGAATATCTCCCCTTTGTTCCTGGCTCTTTCAAAAGCCACTCTGATGTTAGAGCAAAATAAAATCAAGGTTCTGAGTTCATATGCCAAGGTTTATTTCTCCTCACAGAGGTCATGTTCTCCTTATAAGGCTGATACCTAAAATAATTCACCCAAATACTGAACCAAATTGGCCTCCCTTCGAGTTCCACCAATAACAAGGTCAAAACCACCCAGTAAGTTTGAGGATTTCTCTTTCAACCACAAAACAGGCTGTAACTGACGTGGAGGCCCAAATAAATTATTCGAAGTACAGCTCTAAACTCGATTTCACACTTATGGGCCGTACCAGGTTTCACTGAGAGAAAAACAAGAGGGAGAGAGACTCACCAAAGAGGGCTGTTCATGATGTGGAAACACAAAGCCAATAGGGTGGACCTGCCTGGTCTCCTCCTGTGGCTGACAGGCGCAAGACAGGCCAGTCCATGGCCCAGGCTTCACCCGCACGCATCCCGCACAGTGGGGCGATGTCAGCGCTTTTATATCGCTTCACTGGTTACAGGCTGCAGGGTGTTGTGGGACAGCGAGTCCCCAGAGGCTATCAGAAGCGGCTTCCTCGCCAAGAAAATGAAAATCCCAGGTCACAAAGCCCCTAAGACAGCGGGCGACATTGGTGCTTTTATAGCATTTCGCTGGTTACAAACTGCAGGGTGCTGTGGGACAGCGAGTCCCCAGCAGCTATCAGAAGCGGCTCCCCCGCAGTGAAAGTGAAAATCCCAGCCATTCTCAGGAGCTGAAGAAAACACGGCCACAGTATAACGTGCATAGTATCAACCACAATCTATCTAGCGGTTAGTACAGCCACGAAAATATAAACACACGGAGACTATTAGAAGGAGAAAAAAAAACCTACAAAAATAACCTTAAGACTACAGGGATGAAATATCTCGAACCGTTACAGATTACTAAATTTCTCTGTGGGAATACCTCTAACATGCTTGGATGAAATATACAAATTGTAGGTGCCATATCAATACTTCAGCATCATTTTATGAGGCACTGACTGAATTTGTGTGTATACTGTCTAATGCAGTTTGACTGTACACTGTGTAGGGTTAGGGAAGCCCCAAAAGCATAGCAGTTGGTCGTTCTGATGGCAGATTATGCTACAATGCTGCACCAACTTGCATAAAACAGGACCACAGCATCAAGTGTACATGGATGTGCTGTGTGGTTTGATACATAGTATTGTACACGCTATTGCGAAGAAAATGTAATGTGCAATGTCATTTCCAACTCCTCTAAAACAGTGCGTTAGTTTCGACCCTAGTGGCGCCAACGAATTTTTAGCCCAAAAATAAAAAAATATGGCGACAAGTTAAAAGTAAATCCTCACAGACTGCAAGCATTTACACAAGAAACCACAATAATGGTGCATCCCAAAGTGCTGTTATTGTAGGATGTTAAAAAAAAGCAACGCATACACTATTTATAGACATTTGTTGCAGTATACGAGCAGCAATTACAAAAAGCAGCCCACCTCTCTTGCCTTCTTTCATTTATTTGCTTCGCTGTAAAATGGATCCAAAAAAGCAGAAACCCGCGAGTGGTGCTCACGCGCGCGCTCCACAGCGAGCGATGGTTTCAATTATCGCGCCCGTGTCTGGGCACGATAATTGAAACCACATGGCCTATTGGTGTCTATTACGCGCACCAAGCGCGTAATAGACGCCAATAAGCCATGGGCGGAGCAATGCGCCCGCCTTTGGCCAATTGTGTGCAGTCTTTTATAAAAAGACGCACGCAAAGGCCAATCGGGTAGCACAAAAGGAAAAGCACACGAACAAGCGTGTGCGATTCCTAGGGCGATTTGAAAACCCCCTACAAGAGGTCTCTCGCTGCGCGAGCAGTGCCGCACACTGCAACGCTAGGCACGAGACCTAAAAAGGAAGACGCCAAGTTCCCCTGGACGGAATCTTTGCTCTTCTCTAGTACAATATTACATCAATTTAATCTGACAAGCCTTTTAATATGTCGCCCTCCAGGATATTGTCTAAACATATCAAATTAATCTGACACACATTTTAATCTATCACCCTCCGGGATATAATTACAAATAATACAACATAAAATTAATCTGAGGTGCATTTTAATATATCACTGTTGGAAAATGGTTCTCTCTGCAGGGTCACCCCCATACCTTTTGCCTTCGTCCTCTACTTTTTCTGACTTTGTTTTCCCTGGCCTTAGGACTCTGAGCACTTTACCACTGCTAATCAGTGCTAAAGTGCATGTGATTTCTCACTAAAACATGGTAACATTGGCTCATATCCAATTGGCATATTTAGTTTGCTTATAAGTCTCTTGTAAAGTGCACTACATATTTCCAGGACCTGTAAATTAAACGCTACTTGTGGGCCTGCAGCACTAATTATGTCAACCAGTTACGTAGCCCTCTAACCATGTCTCAGGCCTACTACTGCAGAGCCTGTGTGAGCAGTTTAAACCTGTATTGGTATGGCTTGGCCAATGAGTCAATGGCATCGTGATTCTGCCATTCCCAACAGCGTGGACCTTTGATGCGGATTTGCATGCTTGTTTTTGCAAGAATCTGGTCACCGGTTATAACTACAGTGATCGGAAATTCGTGAGAATGCAATAGCATTGACAACTACTTGTAGAACAATTCTGGGACCTGTTCTTCTCTGAGTACTCTACAGCACTTCGGGATACGCTCACAAAATGGCCGCTACCGTCGATCCGATCCGTTCCGCAATGTGCGCCAGGAGGCACTCCCTCTCACTTAAGGTAGTTTCTGATTTTCTCCCTACCTTAGCGAAAAAATACCTTGGTGCCTGCACCTCCCGGATTGCCCTCAGCAATCTCTCTGGCGTATAATATTGCTCTGGGTGAAGGCTCACCATGCCGGTATGCCTGACCATACCATGTGAGGCTGCCGTTTTCGTTCCCGCTCCACGTTACTTGGAATTTGGCACAAAGCCACTGCTCCAAAACTCCAGCACGATCATTCTGCATGCTGAATCTTTCACTGGGGGGTTTTGGAATCTAATTATCGTGCAGATTTATGACTGCTTGCCGATTTTGCCTGACCCTAAGAGAGCGCTGCAAGGCTCATTGAGTGCAAGGCTATAACTTCATGCACTCTCCATGGTTTTCTCCCTGACTTACACCAGTATTTGCCAGTGATTTTGAACTGCTCTGATCTGATTAGGCTGATCTGATTAAGCTGATCTGTCTTGTGGTGCTTTTGTATTATGTACTAAAGGACAGAAAGTGTTTTTGGCTCACCACAGGTGCCCTAATTTGGGTCTACTGCTACACTACCAAAAGATGCAAGTCCTTTAAACATCTACAACTGGCACACTAGCTTGAAAAACTCACTTCCTACTGCTACCTGCTCATTTTGGGGCATATTCGTGCAAAATAATACCGCACAAACCTGCATTCAAAAATCATCTGCACTGGTGACCCACTTCACCCTGAACTGTCTGAGCAGAAGCTAAGCAGCAACACCTGATTGATATCAGGTGTGTTGACCTACATTACCCTGCAGCTTCAATCTTTTTGATCCTCTCGCACCACCTCATGGACCAATCACCAGCTACAGTATACCATCTAGCAGCTACCATCTACCATATTTTGTTCTCATGTTTGTAAGCCTCCATATCCTAAAATCCAATCTCCAAGAGCCTCAAATGCCACCAAGTGATTACGGCATGGCAGAAAAAGACTCCAAAGCATCTCTAAAGTGCTTCAAAACAGATCACCCGGCTCCAGATTCACGGATAAAATGGAAAACGGACATCAACACAACCATGGAAATAATTCTGAAGAAGCTAGCTGATGTTCAAGAGATGGCCAAGTCTACTAAACACGGACGCTATGCAGTTGGAACTAAGCACTATAAGGGCGAACATTAGCAATATAACTGGCAAACTCAGATGCACAACTACTAATCAGCATTGTGGAAGACGCCTCCTCCAAAACTGAAAAGGAACTCAAATTACTCCGATCATCCACAAAAACACTCCATAAAGAGGTTGCTGAGCTCTGAAGACAGGAACTGAAGGGACAATTTGAGTATCTTTGGTTACCTGGAGGGTTCAGAGGACACTGAGCCCTCCTGTTTTATGTTCCTGGAGAAATGGCTTCCACAAATGACTTGCATAAATTTCACCAAGGATTTTGAGCTTGAGCAAGCGCATCGAGTTCCTTCTTTCAAACCAGCTAACAAGTCCACAGTTTGCCAGATCATCTGCAAACCACTCCATTTCCAGCACACAGAGTTGATCTTCAACTATATGCAAAGCTATAATCACATTGCCCAGAACGGCCACAAAGTATACATTTCTCAGGGCTATTCCCAAGCAACCGTGGAGCACAGAAAAGGCTTCCTTGCCCTGCGCCATCACTTAAAGAAACTGAATCTCCAGTTTTCCTTTGCTGGCCCAGTGAGATTCAGAGTTCTGATGGTGGGTAGACACCACATTTTCACAGACGCAAAAGACCTCTTTACTTTCCTGGCAGAAAGAGAAGACCACTCCATGGTAGCCCAACACTCAGGATCCAACAAACATAAAATAATGATTGTTGTTCGCCCTAACATCAGCTGTTGACAAATACGTTTCTGTTCCTTCTGTCCTTGGTTCGCTTCAACAAACATGCTGATTATTGATTGTTTAAGACATGTTTATGACCTGTCTAAACTTGGCGAGATACACGTTGATTGCTCAGTTACAGCTTCTAAACACTTCAATCAATGTGTCTTGCTCAGTTTACTCTCCTCTACTTAATTGTTTAGGAGCCTTACCAGACACTTTAATTACATGTATTCATGGACACATTTTGCGCACTTTGCACATGCAGATAACAGATATTTCCATAAAATTACTGCTAAACTCCACTCTGTTCAGTGTCCTACCATCTACATCAGTCCTTGATTCACAGCATAAATATTCTGTCTTGATCTCACCCTTACAGGTCTTCACATACCTTGCACACAAGTCTCTGGGCGCTTTATACTGTTCTCTTATCTACGAAACATACTCCGTCATTACTTATGGGCTCACCACATTTGTTAAACATAATGACCTATAAGGATGTTCTCGATGCCCTATTAGGTTGACTTGTAAGGATGTTCTAACATAGAACTGTTCTTTACAACCAGTTCACTAATATGTGACTAAGTTCACATACAATACTATTTTTACCTCCGCTTTCCATCTAATCGTAAATCCTCCTTCCAAATGATTTCCAAAAATGTTACTTCTTTAACGGTCCAGCAATTGTGGATTGACGTCTTGTTTTGGTCTTCTCCAACTCATTTGTTGTGGGTGGGAGGAGTAGGGGTCTTTGGGACCTTTTTGAGGTATTTTGCAGGCATTTTCTTTCAATTTAGCTACTTTTGTTTCCATATGTTCTGTTTCAACATTGTCTCCTTAGTTCATTCCCACTTTACCAAGGACTGTATAAGCAATGTAACGTGGCTCATGTGCATCGGATTTCCTACTCTTTATGTACCCATTATTCCTGGTCAAAACTGTATGTTGACAAACTATCCTTCAGCTTTTCTACTTCAGTTGTATCTTAACACGCTGAACTCCACCAATTGTTGCTGAACGAATGATGGCTAACGCAACTGCAGTTAAATACCTAAAAATCATATCACTTAACATCAAGGGTCTAAATTACCCAGTTAAGCTTAAACACATAGAAAATTATCTTTTTAAATAAAAAGCGGATCTTATATTATTACAAGAAACAAACATTGGCCACAAAGAAGCTACCTCGCTTAACAACAAATGGGCCTGTGAAGTCATATGCTCACCTGCTATAAGTAAAAGAAAAATGGGGTAGTAATGTTTGTTTCAAATAACTCTAACCTTACTTTAGTGTCTCAGTCAACTGACGATGCCGGTTGAATAGTATTCCCAAAACTCAACCAGAATGGCAAATTCATTCACCTCCTCAACATTTGTCAGGGAACTACCCTGGTCCCAGACTCTGCCATGCTTTATTTTTGCCCACCCGTTCCTTGGTTACCCATGTTTATTTCCCCGCCCCTTAAATGCTGCTTCTTCATTCCCCTGCAGGAGTAGTGCTTATGCGCAGCCTAAATGTCCTTGGTTTTAGCAGTGCTTGTTTATTGTAGGTAGTAATGCTTGTTCTTTGCAGCATTGCTCTTTCCCTGTGGCAACCCTTATGGTCCAGCATGTAGAGGGGCGGTGCTTGCCTCCTGTTTGCAAACACCTGTCCCTTTGCCTAAGCTAAGTGCCCATGGAAACAGAAAACAAGCATTATGTTTCGCCAATGAATAAGTATAATTAGAGTTAGCACGAACTGTTCTTAAGTGTGCATAGTAAACCCCTCAACGCAAATCCCATGGACAGAGACATTAAGGACTTGCAGTTATCCCTGCAATAGGTGATTACATTTTGTTTATCTTTATCTGTACTATGTCATTTTGTTCATGGGTTTGTGTGCAGAGAAGTACATCAGTACTCATCCCCATTGTTTCTTTACCAAAGCATCGCACGATAAACGCTGTAGATTCCTCAGATAACCAAGACGTTGTACCCGGCTGGACCAGGTTGAGTGAAGAAGCAGTTTTTCTCTTCACTTTTTTCTTGTCCACTTCCCTTCCCCTTGGGAAGCCCTGCCAGTGGATTGTGTTTTATCACAGCCCTGAAAGGTGTTCCAAGAAGTTTTGGAAGCATACAGCGTTCATCGTCCCTGCAGACATTCTGAGATTTCAGGTGAGTGGTGACGCCACGTCCTTACAACATCTATGGTCCAAATGCTGAGTCTCCAGGCTTTTGGCACTTCTTGAGTGATATCCTTAAAAATACACCTGGTGACGAACTAATGATTTCGGGTGGTGATTTCAATCTTTCCCTGGACTTGGTTCTGGACAGACGATCTAAATCCTCACTCCATTGTTCACAATCTCACAAAGCCTTACTTAATCTCTGCACCAGGTTTCACCAGAAGGATTGCTGGAGATTACCGCACCCTGATTCCAAAGACTATACCTTTTTCACATCTCAACATCCCTCATACTCAAGAATTGACTATTTACTGACGTTGAGCGTTCGCACCCACCTTATCGACCAGTTTGACATATTACCACCTCTAGTCTTGGACCACTCCCGTATATTCCTAACAATCAAAGGGAATAATCCAAATCCAAAAAGTAATATTTGTCATTTCAACAATGAGTCAATTAAGGACGATGCCGCTAAACCATACATTGAGAGGTAATCCTTAACTATATCAAAGAAAACTCTGCCCTTGATATTCAAATAGATTCTTTCTGGGACGCATTAAAACTACCATCAGAGGCTCATTAATTGACGCCCAGGCAAAGTTAAACAAAGCACATAACAGGAAAATGAAAAAGAAATCTGTAATCCCTCCACATAACGAATCTTGACCTCAACACTCTTAATCTTTCAATGAATAAAAAATATGAATACAGCATATTATGGATAGAGAAGGCGTGGTCTGGATCAACAAATTCAAAAGTCGAAGACTTTGTGAGTCAAATAGAGCAGGGAAACTGTTTGCCTCATACCAAAAACATATACCAAAACTAAATCTTATCTAAACACCCAGAACCTCTCCTTCCTAGATTAATTGGCGGCTCGCAGGTGGGCTTTATGAAAGGCCAAATGTCAAATTACGTTTGCTTTGCCACATAATAAAAAGAGCTAAAATGTTGACTTCCGAAAGTGTGGCCATCACACTTGATGCCGAAAAGGCATTCGATAAGGTTACCTGGGTCTTCCTTAAGGAAACTTCAGCAAAATTTGAACTTGGAGAAAACTTTATCAAAATGATCATGGCCCTCTATAGTAATCCCAACCCTAGAGTGAGATCAGGTGACCTTCGCTCGACACCCTTCAAACTGGAAAAGGAAACTTACTGGGGAGCAAGGAAGCAAGGGAACGCGTTGGTGCAATTCACGTGGGTGGGGCGGTCCCATATTTGTAAAAGGTGGGCCGGGGAACAAAGCGGCAAGGACAACGCCTCGGTACGAGGCACAGGGGCGGGGGCTGCCCAGTATGTTGAAATGCTTAACGGGGAATGACAACGGCCTTCGATACCCTGTCTCCTGTGGTGTTAACATCTCGCCTGAGGGAGATTGGGGTCCGCGGGCCTGCTCTGGGACTCCTTTCCTCTTTTCTCGACCATAGAGAACAAAGGATAATGCTGGGATCGTTTCTATCTCCATCCCTGTCTGTGCAATGTGGGGTCCCTCAAGGGTCAGCGCTCAGTCCTACCCTTTTTAATATCTATGTGACCCCCCTTGCCAGACTCATTAGATCTTTTGGGATGGAGGTAGTTTCCTACGCGGACGACACCCAGATCTTAGTCTCTCTCTCCCAGCCAGCTACATCAACTGCCGCCAATTTTAGATCTTGCATGGAGGCAGTTGGCCAGTGGATGATCCACAATTCACTAAAACTGAATGGGGAGAAGACGGAGGTGATGGTCTTTGGAGGAAAGGAACCGATCTGGTCGGCGGAGTGGTGGCCGAACTCGCTGGGCGTATGTCCCGAGCCCACCTTGTCAGCAAAAAACCTGGGAGTTATGATCGACCCCAACCTTAGTATGTGCCAACAGGTCAACAGGACTGTTTCGACCTGCTGGGGGATTATCCACATTCTGAGGAAAATCAGGCACTTTTTGTCACCCCAGGCAAGAAAGCAACTTGCTGTCGCTCTTTTGGGTTCGCGACTGGATTACTGCAATGCGCTGTATGCAGGGCTGAACAAGAGTCTTCTACAGCGCTTGCAGGTGGTCCAGAACGCGGCAGCGAGATTGGCTCTTGACCTACCAAAACGTGCCTCTGCCACCGAAGCCCGAAAACAACTGCACTGGCTCCCCGTTGAATACCGGATCCTTTTCAAATCCATGTGCCTGGTGTATAAAGCCTTAGCTAAACCCAGCCCTACAAGCATGGGATCCATTCTTTCTCGGCATAACCCCAGTAGAAATCTTCGCTCCAGTCACAAACTTCTCCTCTCTGTACCCCGTGTCAGAAAAGCAAGATGGGGAGGCAAGGCCTTTTCCTTCCTGGCACCTAAGTGGTGGAATGCCCTCCCTTTGGAAGTAAGATCCAGTCCCTCTCTGCAAACTTTTAGATCCGCGCTTAAGACTCACCTTTTTACACGTGCATTCCCGTAGTGGTGCTTTGTATATTCTGTTTATTGTTTATTGATTTTGATAGGCGCCTTGATACCTTCGGGTTTAGTCTGCGCGTTATAAGTTGCATAATAAATAAATAAATAAATAACGGGATAAGGGCTCAAGAAGTTAAAAAAAAAAATCCGCTCAGGTTTATCAATGGCAGCATTATCAAGAATGACTTTGCTATGGGCAACTTTAGTATCCAGAGAAATAAGATGCATGGTTGCCAGGGCAGCTGCTAAGACATTGGAGCAAAAAATAGTTATATTAGGCCGCACAATTTTACGCGGTATGCATGATGAAAGGCAGGGCATAGCTGCAAAAAGGATTACAACCGTTAACGAAGCCCGTTAAACATGTGCCGCGGTTGGTGGTTAAAATGTGTTTTTCTCTGTTTCTCGATAATAGGTAGTGACAGCATGGCGTCAAAGCACCCACGCTCAGCCACTGTGAAGTGTGTGAACCAGAACGATTTCTACGCCCTCAGTGAGCTTTAGAAAGCAGCGAAGCGAAGTTTCAGAAATTGGCAGGTGGGCCAGAGCAAGAGCAACAGCCAGACAACAAGGTGCATAAGTGGCAGAGAAAGGTCCCGGCACACTATAGGGATGGGCAGCAGGACAAGCCCAGTGCACAGGCAGAAACAGCATCGGCAGTGGTGGGTAAGTCAACTTCACAAGACACGGCCTCCAGCAGCTCGGACCAGGCAACCGGGGGTCGGGTAATCAACAAAAGTGTGGGTACGGTGGGACAGAGTATAATGGTGATTGCCCCGATGGCGACAAGTTTGCCACAGGTGGGGATAGCGCTGGCAGTGATAAAACCACCGGTGAGCACCGCGGCCAGCAGGCTCCTGAAGCAGGAGGGGGGCGCCGGTGGCCTCACAATCAGCACCAGTGGTTGTGACAGGGTGCAAGGAAGGGTGGCAGGGCAAGTTTAGGCACAGACAGGGGTGACTCCAGTGACTGTGGGGGCAAGTGCAGTACAGTCTCTACCCACGGTGACCCCCTTGATATTTGGGTCCACATTCTTGGTTCTGACTCCTCCTTCAGCAATTTCATGGCATGTACCTACGGAGACAAGAGACAAGATTGATAAGGGACAATTTGTGAATGTCTTTGACTTAATCAATGCAGGGGTTTTCCGAAATAGAACCAGAGCAGGGAAGTAGAGCACGCATAAGCCATAAATGGTGTGGGTGGGGTGGTCCCTAAGGAACTGGGTGACAGGGTTCTCCATTTATGCAGCAATTCTGACTGAGAAATCCCCAGCATTAGACCCACAATTATTTGGGGACATGTCTCTAATACATGGGGTAGCCTCCAAGTTCCGAGGGTCAGCTTGGCTGCAATAGGACGTTAAGTTTAGACAGATGAAAGCGGTTAGGCCAGAGATAGTGTGGGTCCAGAGGGAGATCAATATTTGCCATGCAGCGTTCAATATGTCTCCATCAGCGTGGAAACCGGTTCAGTCCTTTCGATTTGACAAAAGCGATGGGGACAAAAAACAGCCCTGCTGGCAGTACAACAAGAAGGGAAGCACCAAGGGGGCAGTATGTAGGTTCAAGCACATATGTTCCTTCTGTGCAATGCAAGGGCACCCAGAGATCAACTGCTTCAAAAAGCTTGGGAAGCAGAAAGAGCAAACAACCACAAATGGGCGACAATCCAACTAATCCTAGCAAGCTACCATTACCCATCCGCCTCCACATACTCACTCATCTCCTTAGCAAGTATAAAAATGGCAATGATGCACACAGGCTGTCCTACAGTTTCAGGGACAGGTTTCACATTCCTTCCCACGCACCTCCGTTCTCAGTTCCACCCAAGAATCAGTTGTCACCACTGCAGCACCATGAGGTGGTGCGGGAAAAGATTATGAAGGAGGTGCGCGTAGGGAGGGTTGTGGGTCCATTCAGCTCTCCTCCATGCACGTCCCTGGTTTGTCCACCCCTGGGTGTGTATCCACTTGATACACAACCTCTCCTATCCCACTGGATCATTTGTGAATGATGCGTTGGACCAAAACCTATACACAGTGCTGTATACCACCTTTGATGAGGTCATTGCAAAACTGCAGTGGCTAGGGAGGGCCAAATCAGACAGAGAGGTGGCCTTCTGTCTTCTGCCTGTGCATCTAGATGATACTTGCTTACTGGGTTTCACTTTCTCAACATGTGCATGGCCATGGGATGCTCCAAAGCGTGCTCGATATTTGAGATATTCACTAGATTCCTGGAGTGGGTGGTGAGGGACTTGGTGTCATCGGACAATGTGGTGCATTACTTGGGCCATTTCCTTTTCATGGGTCCCCTGGGAAACCAGGCATGCGTGAGGGCCATGCAGGGCTTCCGGTGGCTGGCATAGGCTTTGGGGGTACAAGACGGAAGGCCACACAATATTCTTGTCCTTCCTGGGTATTGAGATTGACTCAGTGGCAGAGAAGGGTAGGTTGCCTCAGGAGAAGGTGAGGGCATTCAAGGACTCAGTTAGTGCCTGTTTAACAGCCAGGAAGGTCACATTGCACCAGATGCAGGTCTTGGTATGGCAATTGAACTTTGCCTTGAGGGTGATGTCCATGGGAAGAGTCTTTTCAAAGAACATCACACAGGCGATGGCCGGCCTATGGGCAAAGCACCACCACACAAGACATTGAGGGTTTTTTTAGATAATTTCAATGGAACCCACTTTTGGCAGCAACCAGCATGGACCTGCAATTAGGTAGCCATCTACACAAGCGTGGCGGGCAGCATTGGGTTCGGGGCATTGTTGGGCTCCAGGTGGTGCATGCAGCATTGGCCAGGTGAGTGGGTAGCGTCTGGGATCACATGCAATGTTACCTTTCTATAATTATTTCCCATCAGCGCTGCCTTACACATCATGGGGCATCTTCAGCCAATAACAGGATCATTTTTTGGTCTGACAGCATGTCAGCAGTCATGACAATCAATATACAAAGTGCAAAATGCCCATGGGTGCTGCGATTGCCTAAGACTCTGATTTGCTTATGTCTCTTGCATAGAATGCATTTTTCTGCCAAATATGAATCTAGGTTGGATAATGCAGTTGCTTTGTCTCGGTCTAAGTTGGCAGAGTTAAGGTGCAATCGGACAAAGTGATGTCAGATTTCCCAGAGGAGTTGTGGAGGCTTGGCGCGCCATTGCCACAGACTTAATCACAGCATCCTTGGCACCCAAGACAAAACGTATGCATGAAACGTCTTGGGAAGTGTATGACTCATCCTTCAGGTCAGATGACAAAACAGAGAGGTTTTACTCTGGTTGGGGTACTGGGTTTTCTTGCTAGACAGAGGAATGGGGGAAATCATCACCAAGGGTGCGCAGGCAGTTGTCCGCAATCCCCTTCTTTGCAAGGTTAAAAGGGGTCAGGGATCCGACCGAGGACTTTAGGGTGTGCAATATCATGAGATGAAGGTCCCTGTTGTGGAAGATGGCAGGCGACCTATCAACATGGAGAGGTTAGAGAGAATGTTGGGGGTTTGCAACAGGTCTGCAGGTCCCAGTTTCAAGTAAAGCTATTCAACCTCGCTTACACTCAGGCCTTTTTTGGGGTCTTTCACATTTCAGAATTGGTGGCGTCCTCAAAAAAAGGACACGGGGTGCTAGAGGTGGCAGGCGTGCTCCTGGAGGTAGCAGCTCTCCATCTGAGGGTCAGGAGGTCAAAGACAGACAAGCTAGGGAAAGGCACGTGGGTGAACCTACATGCAGCCCGGGACACCTCCTATTGCCCAGTGGGATTAATGAGGGATTTTCTCATAGGGTGACTGGTTGGGGCCAAAACCAGGCTGCTAGCACACACACATGGATGTGACTCGATATCAGTTCACCCGGGTGTGTAGGCGTGTGTTTACCCGCCTGGGCGAGGACTCTGTACAGTTTAGCTCCCATTCATTGTGCATCGGGGCTGCCACCACAGCGGCAGAGATGGGTCTACCAGCAGAGGCTATCAAGAGGGTGGGCCGATGGCTCTCAGCATGTTTTGAGTGGTACGTGAGACCAAATCTGGAATATATAGAGGAATGATGATGAAGGGTCCACTAGCTATGGTCATAACAGCAATTCTTTCTCTTTTACAGTTGATGAGCATGGGCCAGTGCACGTATGTTGGTGTGGGCATTCCTTTATTCGCAAAGCAGCACAACAATTCTGCAGTTCCAGTCCAGAGAAGGCCCAGCAGGACGTGGGGTTTATGCACCACTGGGTGGGCATGGGGGCTTAGATTGCAGGACCTTGTTCGGCATCTCAGGCAGGCTATGGAAAGAGAGGAAGTCCCCACACCAGTCATTATGGTCATCCATGCAGGAGGAAATTATATGATACTGCTAGGTAGACGAGGAGTGAGAGAGGCCTTGTTCACAGCCATGTCGAGGATAAGAAAGTAATTGCCTACAACCTCAATACTGTGGTCGGAGGTCATTTTGCGGGCAGTCTAGCCGGGGTGGGCACCAGTTAGGGCCATAAATTAGTCGGTGAAAAAGCTGAACCATTCGGTGCAAAGAATCTTGTCAGGATCCATCATGGGCACAATTCGGCACAATCTGCTCCAGCTAAGGAAAAAGGAGCTGATCCTTCAGGACGGGGTGCATTTGTCAGTCAAAGGACAGGAACTTTTCATCCAGACTATACTGGGGGCAATTGCGGAGTGCAGTCAGCGGCAGGGGGGTAGGGTGAGTGCGCCAGTGAGCTTCTCACCCTATGGCGAGGCTTTGGCAGATAACAAATGAGGATGCACAAAATGGAGGTTCAGCACTGGATAGACCCCAGGAGGGGATAAGATTTGCGTGTACACGGGGCAGGTGGGGAGGGTGGACTGACCTTGTGGTGGTCCTGGGCTCTCCTGCCCTAACCGGCGATGTATGGACTAACAAGAAACTTGTGGAGACTGCTTGCGTTCAGGTACCCCACTATCCGGTGCGGTATGTGGTGCCCTGGATTTCAAGTACTGCAACATCTTACTGGCAAGGCCTCAGTGAAGGGTGCAGCATGGTTCTGCATGGGTGTCCTGGAGGAAACCGGGAGAGGGCTGTGGCGCGTTGGTGCTTTCTGGCACAATGTGTGCTGCGGATGAGACACAAGAGGGGGGCTGGAAGTGCAGAGAAGGTCAAAGTCAAGTTCATGATCATGATCAAGTTTAATGTCATGCCTATTTGCCTTACTGCCTTCTACCTGTTGATGCAGCAAAAGAGTGTTTTGTAAATATAACATATATGCAAGTATAGAATACTTTTCCTTTCGTCTTGATTTGGTTTGAATAACCCTGTTTGATGTGAAAAAAAGACTACGCCTTGGACAACATAACATGAATCTAATCTTTCTTTGGGACAGCAGCACAGGAAGGAGGGGGTGAAATAATGGGAGGGGTGAGTGGGACGTTGTGCGCATACCATAGTGCATTAATTGCCATATTAGATGTCAGCTTTTGCCTGTCACATTATGGCCATTCCACAAGTTTTAGGGGGTGCAGGGCAACGATTTTTTAATTTTTCTTAGAGGGTTTCTTGGGTGGCTATGCAGACTTCCACTATCTCTGCCTTCCCTCTTTCGTGTTCAAGTTAGTTGACTGTTTCATCCGGATTTCTCATTATTATGTTGAATGTTGCCCCGGCTGCTGCCATCTGAATGTCTCCTGTGTAATAACTCACCCCATGTGCTAACACTGTAATGAGGAGTTGGGTTTGCCAGCAAATAATTGGGACATTCCATTTAATGGGGAACACAAGATCACGCCCCAGAAGTACATAGTGGCAACATGCATGTTAATAGCATGGGACGCAAGAAGAGAACACAAAACAGACGTAACTGAGTCAGCGAGATTTGGGGGGGGGGGGGGGCTTGAATCTCAAATTTCCCAATGAAAAAAGCAGTGGCCCACACGGAGAATGAGTGAGATGACCATGACTGTTTCCATGAGGAGCAGGGTCAGTACTGATAGGCATTAGGTAGGCTCCTGGGGCTGTTCAAGAGTTTGCAGACTAGTACTCTCTTTCATAGGGACGAGGTACACTGTCTGCCAAACTTCAGGTAAGTCCACTCAAACTCCCATTTTGCAAGACTTTTTAAAAAAAATTAACAAAATTTGGAAACATTTGAAGGCCATCCGCCATATTTGATGGACCAGTTTGTCAAACTTTTCCTGCATTTGACAGGAACCACCATGACAACAGGCCGGCCAATGCAGAGAGAGGTTTCTAAATCTGGTGGCTGGATGACAGACGTTAAGTCCTCTGCCACCCTGCCTGTCTTTACCCCATCTGGCAAATCCTAAATAAGGCCCTCTGTCTAAAGTGCACACTGAGTGAAAAACAATAGTTTGGAATTCTATCCCGTGATTGCCAGTGGTTAGACTATTTGCAAGCATTTGTCTTATTACTTTTTAGGTGTTTGATTGACAGTAGTATGCCTGGAATTCCGATACTGGTGCAGCTCTCCAAGCCTTCTACTACCAATGCTTGTGAATTCTAAAAAGTAGTACATTTGCATTCATTTAAGTAGTACTTTCACAGGTGCAAAGTTGTTACTTTTTTAGTAAATCAATCATTATACATATTTAAGTCCTGATCCAAAAAAATGAACATATTAAAACCTCTTAGTGAAACCAGAGCGACGAGAAGAACAACACAGTCACAGTCGACCAGACTCCGAGATCCCCAGACTCAGCACCTAGCCAATTATACATTTATTTGGGGGGCGTCACACCGCAAACACACCCCTTAAGTTACACCCTCCATATTGCTTTTTAGTAATGTTCTTTACTCCATGACGTGTGTTTTAGATATTATCTTCTTTCTCGCAGTGTTACATGTTCGGCTCGTAGCAGTGTCTCTAGGTGTGATGGTCAGGCTCACTGCTCGCTCCAACTAAACTACGTTCTTGGAACTTTACATTATTAGCGGTTTGTGTTTAACAGACTATAAATACATGTGGAACAGCACGTGCACGTCGTAGTGTTGATGTTGAAGCCTTGACGTGTTGTGCGTTGGCAAAGGCACGCGCGTTCGAAGATAAAAACAAGCCTACGTGCTGTCGCGCGAGCTTTATTTATCCATACTGCTTATGTTACAGAAAGGTTGCCACGAGAATTGCTCAGCCAGTAAAGGGACGTGACTCCAACGGGCATTTTAATAGGCAGTCAGCAGTGTGGCCCAACGTCATCAACTATGAAGGTCGCTAGTGCTGATTTAAAGGTAATCTCAATTACCTGCGTTTTCCTTTCCTAAACTCTCTCCAAGAAACTGCCCCTTACACAGCCGCGAGCCGCGTTTAATTATAGCAGAAGAAAAATAAACCTACGTGCAATTTGCATCAGGGCATTGGGGAATTATGATAGTTTTTTCTTAACTCGCTAACGCTGATGCCCTTCACTTCTGGTCTGGAAGCCTAGAGTGGATATACGGAAAATGTGTTAATAACATAAAAGCTTGGGAAGAGGAGGTCGTGGGGAGATGAGAGACCCTCCCTCCCATTTTTAAATCAGGCGTAAGTCAAGCCTTTTTCATTTTACTAAACTGCTATCTACCTATAGGGGCTTTTAGCTAGCTCACTTGGTCTGTTGTTGTGTCATTTGCATTTTATTTACACCCATGAGAGTATACTGCTATTAGGTATGCGGACTTCGGTTCGGGTTCTTTCTGCGCGTGGACATTTCGACGCCTGCCCTGCAGCGCCAATGGCGTAACGAAACTTGAAGCCCCGCCCCCTACAAAGTACCAAGAGGGGCCCCCTCCCTGGCTCACCCCCTAACACTTTGATGAGAGGGCCCCCTAGAGCTCGGCCCTCCCACACTGTGGGGGCAGCGAGGGGGTTATGTTACACCACTGTCAGAGCATAAATAAATAGTGCTGCAGTAGTAGGTGGCATAATGCCTGCCAGCAGGTTGGGAAGAGGTAGCAGGGCAGTGCTTAATTCGTAAAATGTCCAGAAGGCCACTGCAGCTTGCACCATCAATTGTCCCGACATCGTTGCCAATGACGGTACCAAAACAACTACTAACCATCTCCGTCATATGAAAGTGCAACAGTTCAGATTAGTCCAGGTCCCCAAAGCCAAAGGCATGGCTGGGGAGGCAGTTATTAGTATTTTTTCATGTATATTGTACTCATAAACAGCTGCTGGTCTGCTCATCTCTAAATTAGATGAGCAGTGACACCATGTGGCAGAGTGTCATAAGTGTGGCGATGACAATTAAGTGCCGGTGCACTGGAAACCAATTAAGTGCAGGTGCCGAGCACCGGAAACCACTGGCTCTAATTAAGCACTGAAGCAGGGGCACGGGGAGGGCACCCCTGTTAAAAAATAAAATAAATCTGTAATTACCTTGGGGCAAATGCCGGTGTCAAGAGAGAGGCGACGTTTGGGAATTGTTCAGCCCACTTCTGCCATTAACTAAGGTTGCTGAGAGTAAGCACAGAGCACACCCACAAATAGTAGCTCCCTTCATTGCAGGTACTACCAGGTGTGCCACGTCCATTGGGCTGAGAGAGCTTGCAAAGTTATTTTTAATTGAAAATGAAGTATAGAAATGCTGTAATGTGACAACTGTTTAAATAAATATGTGTCATTTTTTTTAACGCTTCATACCACGTTTCTTGCTTTTCTAAGTGCTAGAAATAGCAGGTGCTACTGATATTCAATTTAGTGGCCCTCAATTTACCTGTCTCAGAAGGATTAAAGGCTGCGCTTGCCTTGCGGAAATCAAACTTGTGACCTGACAATGACGTTATATTTGATCAGAAAGCCCTCAACTGCATGTGGTTTCAATCATTCTACTTAGTACATGATAAGCATGTGTATATGTGTGTGCATAAGTGTTTATTTCTGGGTAAGTATATGTGCCATTAATTCTTGTAGCTATTTTCATAGCAAGTCGTTTAGGTTGCATAGTATCTTCTGTGAGACATCATTTCAGACATATCAGAAACCAAGTTGCAATCAGCCTCATCAATCCCATTGTCATGTGCAGAGGGTGCCCCCCCCCCCATCTACTTGCATTTTGTAATTCCTCCTTCAGCTCACACAATTTCTAGTGCACATATTATTAGAGTGATGCAAAAACGTTACTATTCCTTCCTCCACTGGCTCTGGCTTTCTTCCCCTCATTCCCAAATCTTTGTGAATTTCCTTATGCATTTCTGTTTTCTGAAACAACCTTTTCGTCCCTCATTGACCAGTCCATGTTTTCACAACAGGAATCAAATTCTGGCGCTATTTATGTGTACCATAGCCTCACAATGTTGCTTCTCAGTACTTCCAGCCCAGTTTCATAAATGTATTCCCTTTATTTTGGTGGGATATGATAACACCAGATTCCAGCAATACCAGTTGTGCCATCAGATCCACTAAATTCTCAGTTACCTTGGATAGGTATTCCCCAACTCTATTCCAAATGGCTTAACCTAAGGTCATTACTATATTGAATGTAGAAAGGCTCTTTCACACCTGTTTCTCCATAGCCACTCACCCAATTTGATCTTAGCAAAATGCACAAGTTGTGAGCAGTGGAGAAAGGGGATGGGCCTCCCTCGAGTTGGCCCTTTTTTAAAAATAATTTTTTAGGAAGGGGGTGCACGTGGCCCCCCTTCCCTGGATCATTTTGGGCCCTGGGTACCCCATCCTTCGGGGCCTGATCCTTTTTAAAAAAAAAGTTAAATGTGAGGAGGGCCACATACCCCCCGACCACAGCCGATTTCGGCCCTTGCCACTAAATCTCCCAAAGCCGGGCCTTTAATTCTTTTTTAAAGGGAGGTGGGCCGTGTGGCCCCCCTCCAAGGCCTGTTTTGGCCCTGGGGACCCCGGCCAGGCCATCATTTTGTTTTGTAATGGGGGGCAGCGCAGCCCTCATCCCCCAGGGAATGGCCAGGTCGTTGGGGACCACGGGGGAGCCTCAATGCGCCCGCGGTCCCTGACGGCAACCCACCTACTGCTGGAGTTGACACTGCTTTTGGACAGAGGAAACTCTGACATGCAGCTTCCTCTCTCCAAAAGCAATTCTGCTCCACTTCATGGACGCAAGAGCATTTTCAATGCTCTTGCTTCCATGAAGCGAACCAGAATTTGCTATGCCATAGCAAACTGCAATGTTCCTGGGGGTGGGCACCCCGGGACATTGCTGAAGCTGTCCCTGGGAGTTGGTGGTCCCCAGGGACATGCAAGGCTCGTAGAGGGGGGCCCCCTCCCATCTTGTAGATAGCCCAGGGGAGGTGGTGGTTCCCAGGGCTGCATGGAGGCCACAGGGCCTTCTCTACATTTGGAAAAAAAATACAGTGTGCCCCGAGCAGGCTCCCGCAATTTCATTGTTACAGCCCCGGGGAGGTGGTGGTCCCTGGGTGTTCTGATCAGCCCAAGAAGGGGGCACATGAGCCCCCTTCCTTCATGCCCCCGGGATTTGGCCAACCCAGAGGCTATAATAAAAGATGAGCGGGAGAGCGCACGTCTTTTTTTTAAGCTTTTGCAGTGGATTCACAGATCCACCTAGACTCCGAGGTTAAAATAAAAATGCTTTTAAAACGTGGCGAAGTCCCTGTGGGACCACCTCACCATATCTAGGGGGTCAGGGCATCCCTACACTGCCCCATTTTCTTTATTTTTTACTTGTGTTCTGAGACTCAGTTCAAGCCGAGTTCCAAGATGGCTGCCACCTCTTCCTGGTTGAAGTGTTGACAGCCAATCAGAGAAGTGCATATCCCTCCACAGGCTCGTCTTTGTTCGCAAAGGTTTTGCGGCCAGAGATATTACGATAACACTATAATTTTCAGCTTAAATTACTCAAAATCTACTGAACGGATTTACACCAAATAAGCAAAAGGCACTTCCTTGAACCGACATCTACGTCCCTGCCAAATTTGGTGTAAGTCTTTTCAGCGATTCGGGCTGTAGGTGTGGCTAAAAGTTCCTATGGGAATTAACATTGCAAGCACAATCTTATTTCACGCCCCACATTCTCGGCCCCCTCTATACGGATCACCTCCAAACTGTCCCAAGCAATATCTCAGTAGGGGCTTCGCTGTAATTATCCCTTCTGAAGCAGTACATTTCAGTGCCCTCCTCTGAACCCACAGAACCTTTACTGTAGATATTGGGTGGCCTCCAACTGTACTCATTAACCTCCACCACATGTCTAGTAAAACATAGATATCTGTTGCTATGGAGAGAATGCCCTCTTCGCTGCCACCAATTGTGATGGCCAGTAACAGTTTCTCAAATTCTAAAATGCAGTTTCCTCATTGTGTGGCTCCTATATAGTGTGGTAAATTCTGGTTTAGCCAGTCCTCTATTACAAAGCAATACAGTGCTATGTCCACCCACTTGAAGAACTCCCCCTCTTTAAATAAAGGGGTATATTGTACAATTTTAAAAGATTTAGATAAGGAAATCTTTTAATACAAAGCAGACTGGCCTAATAAGGGGGAACATTAATCTTCTCTAGTTAGGCACTTTCATAGGAATTCCCCTCAGTACAAACTCCAGTTTATTTTCAGCACATGTAGCGATGTCATCATCAGTAATATAGATCCCCAACTATATAAAATCATTCCTGGTTACCTGGATCGTGTATCTCGGATAAGGGGGAGGGTCCCATGTCATCAACAGATTTCTTTAAACTCTGAGTATCTACCAAACACTGCATATCTAACAACCTCCGAATCCATGAATTTGGTTCCACAACATATGGTTATATATCATCCACATACTGGCAGATCCTCTTATCCCATTGCCAATCCTGCCTAAATCCACCAACTAGCACAACTGTGCTCACCCAGCACACCAGTGGTTCAAGCACCAGGCAAACAGCACTTGGGACAAGTGGCAGCATTGTCCTATCTCCCCAGCTTAAAGGGGGGAGGTGACAGCATAATGTTAACCTTCACTCTTGCTTTTGAGGTTGTATACAGGAGTCTCACCCATGATTGGAACTTTGAGCCTAATCCCATATACCGGATCAAAAGCCTTTTTGACATCAAGTGATAACAGAGCTGTCTGTTCCCAGACTCGTTTAGAATGCTCCAGACAGCACTGCACGCTACACATGCAGAATCTTGTTAACCTATTCAGCATAAATTCAGACTGCTGGGGATGTATGAGTCCACTTTACCATGCCATTTAATTGGTTTGCTGGTGGTCCCTTTGCCAAAATGTTAACCTCAATATTTAGTGAGGATGCGGCCAAACAAGGTGCATTCCTCAGGAGCTTTCCCTCTTTTCACGGATTAGTGTTATTGTGGCCATACATGGCCAACAATAGGTTTGGCGGCACACACCCCATCAGTGTAGCCTCCTCAAGCATACACAGGATATGTGCTGCCATTTTACTAAAACCGCCTACACATTTCAGCAGGGAGCGCTTTCAGTCTATGAGCCTTTCTTCCCTTAAATTGACTTATTGTCAGTTCGATTTCCTCACCGTCACATGCACTTACAGCATTTTCCTGTCTTCTGCGCTCATGTCCAGAACTGGCTAGATCTGCAAAAACTGATCTTGGAACTGTCAAATACTTGGTCAGTGCTCACTTACAAATAGGTGCAAACATTATGTCTCTTTATATTGAGAATAATTAACTGGTTACTGCGTATTATGGCCTTTTTAGGTGAAGCCTAGGCAGCGCTTGCGCTGTCTGCGAGAAATGTTTTATTTAGTCTATGGACTGTAAGCATGCGCATGTATTGCCATTGCTTCTTTCTTGTGCCATTTCCGAAATGCTGACTTTCTATTGGTCCATGGTTTTCTATTGTCCCTCCTTTGAGTGCTTGTTTCAGCCAAGGCTATTTCACTAAGTGATTGTTTTTGTTGCCCATCACATTGTTCCTCCTCGCAGACCGCGCGATGGCCACTCCTCCCGTCTGGGCATTGCAGCCTGTAACAGCCTGAAACTGCCTGTGTGGATCTGAGCCTAGTCATGGAATTTTAGTTGGAACAGGGATCGTTTTGGCTGGCCATGGTAATGCACCCATTTGAGGCTCGTTCAGTCGCTAGACGGCACGCAACTTTTGAAATTTTTTGGTACGTCCTCTGTTTTAATACAATAATCAAAAAATACGTTTTAAATAGTATTCTACTGAGCCCCCGGCTGCAAACACAGTACGGTGCGTTCCTCCATTAACAGTCCTATATCCTCAAGTGACACTCAACAAAAAGAGCCAGAAAGTGAAAGCGGCGACTGCCCACTGAGAGTAATGCGTTCAGATCGGCACTCCTCTCCCAGCAGTAGTGAAACCCGGACCCGCCTGCCCATGCGCCCCCCCCCCCTCGTTCTCCGTTCTCCTTCCTTTTGCCTGTCCTCTCCTCTGCCTGCCAGGCACTTTCCCTCTTTATGTAATCATAAACAATGTGCTTTATTCGCAGCTTCCGGCCTGGGCAGCTGCTAATTAATGGAAGTGTGCCTTGTAGTTTACACAGTAATAAACTGTAAATGTAAACATTATGGCACTTTAAGTTAATAATACATTTTCCGCTGTAACAAATGATCCATTTTTCATCTGTCCCCTCGGCCCCACCTCCTTCCTGTGTTTGTGTGGATCCAGTGCATGGATCGGAGCGAAACATCTTTATTTTCCCTTTCGGATATTCTGTGCTCGGCTCAGAAATGATTTTCCACGGCATATGCGGCTGCCCGAGGCCACCACAGGGGGCCACTCAGGAGGGCGGCCCTGTAGTGGCATCAGGCGTCCACCCCCCCTCCTCGTCTGTCCTCCCCCCCCTTTCCCTTGGGGGGGAGCTTGGCCTAGGGAGGAGTCCCACCTTGGTCGCGGGTGTCCTGCGTCACGTCCGGTGCGTGAGGCGGGGTGAGGGGTACATAGGTATCCCCCACCCCCTCCTCTGCCTCTTTCCCACACCGGATGCGCCGTGGACACCTCGCCTCCAACACGCTCAGGAGCTGACTCGTAGGCGGTGAGTTCGGCCCTTGCCCCCCCTACCCACGCCCAAAGCCGTATCTCCCCACTGCGGGTGATTTTGGGCGGGCGTCCAGCCTATGCTGGAGGCTGCCGGGGATGGGGTCGGGTTGGAGCAGGGTAGCTCCGGGGTTGGGTCGGGGTCCGCGGGCTCGCAGCCGGCCTCGCCCGGGCCCACCTGTGATGGGGATGCGGCCCCCCACGTCTCGCCCCGTCCTAGTGCATTTATTTATTTATTTGCACATTTATAGAGCGCTCTAATACCCGGAGGTGTCCTGGCGCTAGAAAGATAGACTGGTGTGTTGAAGCGTGCTTACTGAGTGAAGAGCCATGTTTTTAGACCTCTTCTAAAGGCCATCAGATTCTGGATTTGTCTGAGCGCAGGTGGAAGTTTATTCCAGGCCTCTGCGGCCCCAAGAGAAAAACTCCTGCCTCCCCAGCGAGCTCTTTTAATTCTGTGGACCGTGACCAGAGCCAGTTGTCCTGACCTCAGAGTTCTTGCTGGTTTATGCCAGCAGAAAAGAGATTTCAAGTGCCTAGGTCCCGAATCGTGGAGGGCCTTAAAGACCATGCAGACTGCCTTGAAAATGATTCTTTTACGGACCGGCAGCCAATGAAGCTTGACCAGCTCCTGAGATATCGAGGCAAATTTGGGTGTGTCAGTGATTAGGCGAGCGGCTGCATTTTGCAGAAGTTGGAGTTTTCTTAATACGCTCTGCTGGGCGTTTAGCATCAGGCTGTTGCAGTAGTCTAGGCGTGAGAGCACTAGACCCGTAACTATTGTTTTCCTGTGTTTCTTCTCAAGATAAGGTAATATTTTCCTGATGGTTTTGAGTATGAAGTGGAGGGAGGAGGAAAGAGCACTCACCTGGGATTTAAATGTCAGGGAGGTATCCACCAGAATACCGAGATTTTTCACTTTGTCCACCGGATCTGGGAGAGGTCCCATTTCGTCTGGCCACCATCTCGGGGACCAAAAGTTGTCTCTGTCACCAAAGAGCAGAACCTCGGTTTTTGAGGAGTTCATCTTAAGGCAGCTTTGTGCCATCCAGCGGCCAACTTCAAGCATGCAGTTTCTGAATCTATCGGCAGTGTTTTCTGTGTTGCCGGGAAGGAGGGACACCACAATCTGTGTGTCGTCGGCGTAGGCCGTGAGTTGAAAGCCGAACGATCGGATCACCGGGGCAAGGGTGGACACATATACATTAAAAAGGTTGGGCTTAGCGAAGACCCCTGGGGGACTCCGCAAGGAAGCACAAAGGAGTGAGATTCGTGGCTGCCCAGCGCCACTGTCTGGGATCTGTCAGACAGGAAGGCTTGTAAGATTTTTAAGGCCTTTCCCTGAATTCCACAGGCCCTCAACCGGTTCACCAGTAGCTTATGGTGGACCGTATCGAAGGCCGCAGAGAGATCCAATAGGATCAGAGCTGCTCTACCCCCTGTATCCATCACCTGCCTGATATCTTCCATAGATTTAATCAGGGCGGATTCCGTGCTGTGCCCCTCTCGAAAGCCGTGTTGGGAGGAATCCAGTACATCCGCAGATTTTAGGAAGGCGCTAAGTTGTGCGTTCAGGTAACCTTCTATTATTTTGGCCGGGAGGGGGAGTCTGGCAATCGGGCGATAATTGTTCATCTCCGTGATGTCAAGATTGGGTTTTTTGAGCAGGGGTAAGATGGAGGCTTGCTTCCAGCTAGAGGGATATTCCCCTTTCTCCAACATCTGATTGAAGAGGGGAGTGAGACCCCTGGCAATTGCGTCTGGTGCAAGTTTAGTTATTGTTGTGGAGCAGGGGTCATGAGGGGAGCCTGATTTAATTTTTAGTAGGCGACTTCTCACTTCTTTTTCCGTGATGGGCGGGAAATATTGAAGCGTGGGTTCAGGTCTGGTGGGATCGGGGGCCCCCATCGGTGAAGAAGTCATCACTATCCTATCTAAGGGGAGAAAGATGTTTTCCACCTTTTCACGAAAGAAGGTTGCCAAACTTTCGCAGAGTGAGAGGCTTGCTGGAATTTCAATGGGTTTGGGGTTTGCTAGGGAAGCGACCGTGAGGAAGAGTTCTTTAGGGGTATTGGTAGCATCTTCTATCTGTCTCGTGAGAAAGGCTTTTTTCGCTTGAAAGATGGATTCTTTGTAGCGCCTTTGTTCCGAATTAAGCGTTTTTTTGTCTGCTTCTCTATAGTGCGTGCGCCAGATTTTTTCAAGTTTTTTGCACCTTATTTTGTGTTCCCTTATTTGATCTGTGAACCATGGGGCGGCAGGCTTGGCCCGAGTGGAGTGGATGGTTTTAGGGGGGGCTAAGAGTAAACAAGCCCGGTCCAACCAGGTAGTATAGGTCTTAGCTGCTTCCTCCACATTGTTCGGAAGGGGGGGTAATGTAGTGTTTAATGTGTTATCTAGCGAGTCCCCAGTGATGTTTTTCCATTGTTAGAAAGGGTAGACGGACCGGGAGGGTCGGCCGGGGTCAGGAGGAGAGGTCTCCGGGGAGAGCCGTCTCCAGCGATCGTACAGACAAGTAACTTCCCCCCCCCCACAGACAGATACCACACACGGATAAGGTTCAGTGTTCTTTATAAGCACTTCTTAAGGTACGGTTGAACGGTACAAGGAGGTCTGGACTCAGGGGTCCCCTCGATTCAAGTCTCTCAAAGCAGGGTAAGGGGTAGCGGGACAGTCTGTTTACCAGTCAGGTAGTTCGGATGAGATGATGACTAGCTCACAATCCTCGAGCTTGGTGGTTTAGTTGGTACGGGCCGCGGCAGCGCCAGCAGGTCCCGGTCGAGATGGTCGGTACACGGTCCGCGGCAGCGCCAGCAGGTCCCGGAAAGATGGTCGATGTACGGTCCGCGGCAGCGCCAGCAGGTCCCGGTGAGGATGGTCGTTACAACGGGCCGCGGCAGCGCCAGCAGGTCCCGACGAGGATGGATGTTGCAGAAGGCCGCGGCAGCGCCAGCAGGCAGGACGATGGTTCACAAGAGCGGGCTACGGCAGCGCCAGTAGTCCGTCAAGGCTGAGTTCTCTCGGTGTCTCTCGACTCCAGGATACAACTGCCTTCCTGCTCCGGAGTTGCCCCAGTTATAGGGCAGGCGCCCTTTGATGTCCGGACCCTCGCACTTGGAGGTCGGAGGGCCCGGGATGAAGGTGTCCAGACACCCAGCAGGGGGTGGAGCCAGCGCCTGGGGGAGCTGGAGGCGATCGGCACCTGGCGGGGGAAGAGCTCTTGACACTTCGTTCTCCCATTGACCTGCCAAGTGGTCCGCTCACCTCCTGGGTGGATGGTGGTGCCGGGATGTCGGGGCCGGCCAGGCCCGGGGTTAGGGTCGGGGCGAGGCCACGCGGCCTCGTGGTGCAGGGCCCAAGATGGCGGCTTGAACCGGCCGGGGGAGCCGGTGGGGCTGGGCCCCGTGATGAGTAGAGGTTCGAGGGCAGAAGATCCGTCGGGAGACGGGGTACAGGTGCTTTTCGTGGGTTATGCCTGGTGGGCCGGAGCTCGGGCCCTGTCGTGCGGGGAGGGAGCAAGCCCTTCGTGTGGCCTGTCCAACATGCGTCCCCCCCAGCTGAAGGCGGGGAGAGTCACCCATCTCCTTGGGGACTCTCTTCGTCGAGGCGGAAAAAGCGGGACAGGCCATCCGCGTTGGCGTGGTCTTGGCCTGGTCGGTGCTCCACAGTGAAGTCCATTCCCTGCAGGGAAATGGACCAGCGCAAGAGTTTTGGGTTCTCCCCCCCGCATCTGCATCAGCCACTGCAGGGGTCGATGGTCGGTTTGTACCCGGAAGTGGGTACCGAAGAGATAGGGCCGGAGCTTTTTGAGGGCCCACACCACTGCGAAGGCCTCCCTCTCGATGGTGCTCCAGTGCTGTTCTCGGGCCAGGAGACGTCGACTGATGAAGGCCACCGGCTGGTCATGACCTTCGGGGTTTAACTGAGAAAGGACGGCTCCGATGCCGTGGTCGGAGGCGTCGGTCTGTACCACGAATTCCCGACTGTAATCGGGGGCCTGGAGCACAGGGGCGGTGCACAGGGCGGCCTTCAGCTTCTCGAAGGCCGCTTGACAATCGGGGGTCCAGTTAATCCGCTTCGGTTGGTTCTTGGACGTGAGACCCGTGAGGGGCCCCACGATGCTGCCGTAGTCCTTCACGAACCGCCGGTAGTAGCCGGTGAGCCCCAAGAAGGCTCGGACCTCGGTCTGGGTGACGGGGGGCTGCCAGGACTGGATGGCAGCAATCTTAAGTTGTAGCGGGGCCACCAGCCCGCTTCCCACTTGGTGCCCAAGGTAGGTCACAGACCCTTGGCCAATTTGGCACTTGCCGGCTTTAATTGTGAGGCCGGCCCGCTGGAGGGCCTGTAGGACCTCTTGGAGGTGACGGAGGTGGTCGGGCCAGTGGCGGCTGTATACAGCGATATCGTCCAGGTAGGCAGCGCTGAACTCTTCGAGCCCCGCCAAGACCTGGTTCACGAGGCGTTGAAACGTGGCGGGGGCATTCTTCATGCCGAAGGGCATGACCTTGAATTGGTAGTGGCCATCGGGGGTAGAGAAGGCTGACCGTTCCTGAGCCCTGGGTGTGAGGCCGATCTGCCAGTAGCCCGCTGTTAGGTCGAAGATACTAAGGTAGCGGGCGGCCCCCAGCCGGTCGATCAGCTCGTCTGCTCGGGGGATCGGATGAGCGTCGGTCCGGGTGACAGCGTTCAAGCCCCGGTAGTCGACGCAGAATCTCAGTTCAGGTGCGGTGCCGGGGGCAGCGGCTTTGGGAACCAATACAACCGGACTGGCCCAGGGACTGTCCGAGGGCTCGATGACCCCGATTGTGAGCATCTTGGCCACTTCCTCCTGTATGCAGGCCCGTACCCGATCTGGTACGCGGTAGGCCCGGTGTCGGACAGGGGGACTGTCCCCGGTGTCCACGTCGTGCAAACACCAAGGGGTGACCCCGGGGGTGAGGGAGAACAGGGTAGCGAACTGCAGCAGGAGGTTCCGGCAGCCCTGGCGTTGCTCCGAAGTGAGGGCGTCAGAGAGCCGGACCCCGTCCACGGAGCCGTCATTCTCCTGAGTCTTCAGAAGATCCGGGAGGGGTTCGGAGTCTTCCTCTGCCCCACTGTCCGTAGCCATCAGGAGGCTGAGTTCTGAGCGCACAAAGTGTGGTTTGAGTCGGTTGGTGTGGAGGACCCGAAGGGGGTTCCGGGAGGTCCCCAGGTCGATGAGGTAAGTGACGGGGCTTTTGCGCTCGACCACTTTGAAGGGCCCCGTCCACTTATCTTGCAAGGCACATGGTTCGGTGGAGGACATCACCCATACTTGTTGTCCAGGCTCGAACTCAACGGAGGAGGCATTGTGATCATACCACCTCTTCATGTCCTCCTGGCTGGCCTCGAGGTTCGCCTTGGCCATCTCTCTGAAGCGCCGGGTCTGATTGCGTAGGGCCAGGATGTATTTGAAGACGTCTGGAGGGGTCTTTAGGGGGGCCATCTCCCAACCTTCTTTTACTAGGCTGAGGGGCCCTCGCACAGGGTGCCCGTACAGGAGTTCGAAAGGGCTAAAACCGAGGGACTTCTGGGGAACTTCTCGGTAGGCGAAGAGGAGGCACGGGAGTAGTACATCCCACTGGCGACGGAGGGGCTCTTCCAATCCCCCAATCATCCCCTTGAGAGTGCGGTTAAAACGCTCCACTAGTCCGTTCCCTTGGGGGTGATAGGGGGTCGTGAATCTGTAGGTGACCCCGCATTGTTGCCAGAGGGACTTCATGTATTTGGATATAAAGTTCGTGCCTCGGTCGCTGACGACTTCTCGGGGGAAGCCTACCCGGGAGAAGATCCCCATTAGGGCCCGGCCAACCACCGGAGCTGTCACGGTCCGTAGGGGCACCGCCTCGGGGTAGCGGGTGGCATGGTCCACCAGTACTAAGATGAACCTGTGTCCTTGTGCCGTGCGGGGGTCCAGAGGCCCCACAATGTCTATCCCCACCCTCTCGAACGGGGTGGTGACCACAGGGAAGGGTTGCAGAGGGGCTTTCAGCTTCCGACCACTCTTCCCGCTGGCTTGGCATGTGGGGCAAGATCGGCAGTGGTTCAGGACGTCGTTCCTCATTTTCGGCCAGAAAAAGTGGGTCACTATACGGCTGTACGTTTTGTCCTGGCCCAGGTGTCCAGCCAGGGGGACATCGTGGGCCAGGTTGAGCAGAAAGTCTCTGAAGCGGAGAGGTACCACCAGTACTCGACCGGCCCCCAGCTCGGCGATTCTTTGCTCGCTGTATAGCAGGTCGTTATCCCAGTAGACCCAGTGAGTTCCGGTGGAGTCCCCTGCGTTCTGGGCGCTGGCTTGTTGGCGGAGTCCCTCGAGGGAGGGACAGGTCTTTTGTTCCTGGCGGAACTGTTCTTGGGTGGGCCCCCCTTCTTGACGCCACTGAGCCAGGTCAGGAAGGTCCTGGGGTTGCGCGTCCCCTTCGGTCGTCGGGTCTGGGAGGCTGGCCTCGTCGTTGTCTTCTACTGGGGCGACCGGGGGCGGAGGTGCTGGCCATTCCGGTTCTTCTGATCAGGGGACGGCACGGGCGGCCATGGACCGGGTGGTTATGCAGGCCCAGTCCGGGAGGCCCAGCATCCCCAGGTGCTCTCTTCTCTCAACGGTGGCCCACGGGGAACTCTCGAGGTCATTCCCCAGGAGGCAGTCCACGGGGGCATCGTCCCGGACCGTCACCTTCAACAGGCCGGAGACCCCTCCCCATTCGAATGGGACGCAGGCCATTTGACACATACTCTCAGAGTTGTCTGCCGAGCGGACGGGGCAGAGAATGTTCGGCAGGATCTGCTCGGGCTTCACCAGGTGACAGCGGACGGCCGTCACACTGGCGCCTGTGTCACGCAAGGCCTCGGCTCGCTGTCCATTAATGGTCACCCACTGACCGTATTTCCTGGTGTTAGCGGGTAGGGGAGCCCGCGGGACCATGTCTCTTCCCCCTAAGCACGCCAGGACCATGGCGGCCGGTTCCCACTCTTGCTGGGCCGGCTCATACTCTTCTGGTTCCTCCGATAATCGCTCTTCCCCCAGGGCGGCGGCAGCTACCTGGCGGGGCTTGGGTGTTTGGTTCTGCGGGCAGCTCGGGTCATTGGCGTAGTGGCCGACTCGCTGGCATCGGTGGCACGTGACGTTGGCTCGGAACCCAGGACGCCACGGGGGGTTGCCCCGGCCGGCCGGAGGCGGGGTGCTGGCCACGGGTGTTGCTGGCAAGGCGTCTCTCCCTCGCCCCTGGCCCCCTCCTCCTCCCCGAGGACGGTGCTGGCCTTGGTTGCTTCTGTTCTGTTCGTGTGGCCCCCTCCGGCCCACTCGGGTGCTTTCCCATCGGTCAGGTTCGGCGGCGAGCTGCCGGGGGTCAGTCAGCTTACTGTCGAGGAGGTGCTGCCTGAGCTCGACGAAACAGTTGTTCGACAGGTGCTCCCATACCATAAGGTTAAAGAGTTGTTCGTAGGTGGTGACATGGCTCCCCTTGATCCAACCCTCGAAGGCACGGCTGAAATAGTTCACGTATTCTACCCAAGTTGTACCTGGGATCCGGGTGCAATCTCTGAACCTCTGGCGGTACATCTCGGGTGTGAGGCCGTAGCGGGTGAGGAGGGCAGCCTTCATGTGGTCGTAGGACGACATTTGGTGATCTGGGAGCTGCAGTAGGGCATCGCGACCCTCGTTGATAAACCTCCCCCAAAGTCCGGCTCCCCAATCACTCCGGTCGATCCGGTGGGAGGTCATGGCGATCTCGTAGGCTTTAAACCACTGTTGTATGTCGTCTTCTCGGACATACTCGCGGACAACATCCTTGGGGATGTGGACTTTTTTCTCGATTGGCCCCGGGGTGTGTGGTCGCTCAGGCACCCCCAGTTCTTTATTCTGTTTCCGAAGTTCTATTTCCGCTAGTTGGCGCTCGTGCGTTATTTTTTTCTCCTCCAGCTCTCTCTGTCTCTGCTTCTCTTCTCGTTCTTCTCGGAGCCGCATATGCTCGAGGTTGAGTTTCTGTTCCGCTAACTTGAGTTCCCCATCCATCTTGAGTCGTGCCATTTCCAACTCGTGCAATCTGGTTCTTTCTCTTTCTCGGATCTCCTCCTGCGAGAGGCCCGTTCCCCGCTCTTCGGGAGCCGTGGCGTTCCCCTCTGGTGTGATGCTGCTTTGGTCGGAGGGTCCGGCGACCCCAGTTTCTGTCCACGACTCTAGGGCGTGCTTTAGATCATCCTTGGTACTCAGGCCGGTGGTAGCAATGCCAAGTTCTATGCAGAATTGTCTCAGTTCGCGGTGGTTGTATTCTTCTAACTTATCCATTTGGAATTTCTCGGTGGAGCTGCTATCTTTGGCTGACATCGTGTTTTTGTCGTGGGGTGAGCTACTCTCTGTACGATTACGCGTTGATTCGGATCGCGCCGCTGGCCACCAATGTTAGAAAGGGTAGACGGACCGGGAGGGTCGGCCGGGGTCAGGAGGAGAGGTCTCAGGGGAGAGCCGTCTCCAGCGATCGTACAGACAAGTAACTTCCCCCCCCCCACAGACAGATACCACACACGGATAAGGTTCAGTGTTCTTTATAAGCACTTCTTAAGGTACGGTTGAACGGTACAAGGAGGTCTGGACTCAGGGGTCCCCTCGATTCAAGTCTCTCAAAGCAGGGTAAGGGGTAGCGGGACAGTCTGTTTACCAGTCAGGTAGTTCGGATGAGATGATGACTAGCTCACAATCCTCGAGGTTGGTGGTTTAGTTGGTACGGGCCGCGGCAGCGCCAGCAGGTCCCGGTCGAGATGGTCGGTACACGGTCCGCGGCAGCGCCAGCAGGTCCCGGAAAGATGGTCGATGTACGGTCCGCGGCAGCGCCAGCAGGTCCCGGTGAGGATGGTCGTTACAACGGGCCGCGGCAGCGCCAGCAGGTCCCGACGAGGATGGATGTTGCAGAAGGCCGCGGCAGCGCCAGCAGGCAGGACGATGGTTCACAAGAGCGGGCTACGGCAGCGCCAGTAGTCCGTCAAGGCTGAGTTCTCTCGGTGTCTCTCGACTCCAGGATACAACTGCCTTCCTGCTCCGGAGTTGCCCCAGTTATAGGGCAGGCGCCCTTTGATGTCCGGACCCTCGCACTTGGAGGTCGGAGGGCCCGGGATGAAGGTGTCCAGACACCCAGCAGGGGGTGGAGCCAGCGCCTGGGGGAGCTGGAGGCGATCGGCACCTGGCGGGGGAAGAGCTCTTGACACTTCGTTCTCCCATTGACCTGCCAAGTGGTCCGCTCACCTCCTGGGTGGATGGTGGTGCCGGGATGTCGGGGCCGGCCAGGCCCGGGGTTAGGGTCGGGGCGAGGCCACGCGGCCTCGTGGTGCAGGGCCCAAGATGGCGGCTTGAACCGGCCGGGGGAGCCGGTGGGGCTGGGCCCCGTGATGAGTAGAGGTCCGAGGGCAGAAGATCCGTCGGGAGACGGGGTACAGGTGCTTTTCGTGGGTTATGCCTGGTGGGCCGGAGCTCGGGCCCTGTCGTGCGGGGAGGGAGCAAGCCCTTCGTGTGGCCTGTCCAACATCCATTTTCTCACTTGTTTCGGGGTGTTTCTCTTGTTAACTGGTTTTTCATAAGTGGTGAGAGGAATAGAGAAGTGGATTGCTGAATGGTCAGACCAGAAGACTGGTAGGACCGAGGAGACTTTCAAATTGAGCTGATTAGAGAAAATCCCGTCTAGGGTGTGTCCTGCTCTGTGAGTAGGATCCATTACTAGCTGTCGCATGTCGATCCCAGCCAGTAGGTCGATAAGTTCCTGGGTGTCGGGAGATGTTTTGCATTCCAGATGGAAATTAAAATCACCCAGAAGAGTGAATCTTTGGGAGCAGGCTGCTGCTTCTAGTAATTTACTCAGGGCTGCTAGAAATCTAGTTTTCTCGCCCGGGGGCCTATAAACAAGGCCTCCTGTAAAGGACTGGTGATTAGAGAGGGTAAAATTGAACAGCAGAGATTCACCTAGGTCAGAGGGACCGGATTGAAAGGAGCCTCTGGTGTCTTTGTGATATATAATGGCTAGGCCGCCCCCTCTCCTTTTGTCCCTATTTTGGGTGTAGCAGATAAAGTCCTGTGGGGTGGCTTTAACTATATCTGGACCTGATGCTGCGTCGGTCCAGGCTTCCGTGATGAAAGCAATTTTTATGCCTGCATCCTGAATGTACTCGGCAACTTCTGAGCTATGCTTAACTAGAGACCTCGTATTGAGGAGGAGGCATTTAGCCAGGGGGTAGTTGGTTGTTGGGCAGGTGGGCTGATCTCTTAGTTGCGCAATTGGTGACCAGAGAGGTTTAAGCAAAAGTGACGAGCACTTGGGGCAGTGGGAAAGTGTAGGAGGGAGATTGGTCCCGGGTTCCCAGATGTTGCAGTCCTTACCAGGAGGTACGATGTTTAGTGCTAGAAGCGTGTCTCTATCGTAGACAAGCCTGGGTAAAAGGTAAGGCGCGGGAGCGACAGGGGGGCTGGCCCTGGGCGCGGGTCCGGCGCAGACGGGCGCAGACGGGCTCGCCTTTGGCGAGCCTTCGGAGCGCCGTCGGCGCGCCCGCTGCGCTCGTCCGCTGCGCTTCCTCGTGAGGGGGGCCATATAAAGGAGGAAGGGCGGGAGGGGCGGAGCACTGCACTGCTCTGCCAGCTCCCAACCCAAAATGGCGGTACCCTCCGGAGCGGATCGCCTCCAGACAGGGGTTCGAGTGCCCAGAACACAAAGTACACAGTTTAAAAAGGCACACGCAAACACCAGTGTGCTTTACTAAATAGCGTGTGAAATTAAAAACAATTTCTACGAGAAAGCATAGATCGCATTGATTATCAGTTCTAAATGTCCCGGCTTCCGCCTCAGGACGCTTACTTCCCGCACCGAGACTATCAAGTCAGTCTCAGGCAAGAAGCGCCTAGCTTTTAAAGGAGGAAGGGCGGGAGGGGCGGAGCACTGCACTGCTCTGCCGGCTCCCAACCCAAAATGGCGGTACCCTCCGGAGCGGATCGCCTCCAGACAGGGGTTCGAGTGCCCAGAACACAAAGTACACAGTTTAAAAAGGCACACGCAAACACCAGTGTGCTTTACTAAATAGCGTGTGAAATTAAAAACAATTTCTACGAGAAAGCATAGATCGCATTGATTATCAGTTCTAAATGTCTCGGCTTCCGCCTCAGGACGCTTACTTCCCGCACCGAGACTATCAAGTCAGTCTCAGGCAAGAAGCGCCTAGCTTTTAAAGGAGGAAGGGCGGGAGGGGTGGAGCACTGCACTGCTCTGCCGGCTCCCAACCCAAAATGGCGGTACCCTCCGGAGCGGATCGCCTCCAGACAGGGGTTCGAGTGCCCAGAACACAAAGTACACAGTTTAAAAAGGCACACGCAAACACCAGTGTGCTTTACTAAATAGCGTGTGAAATTAAAAACAATTTCTACGAGAAAGCATAGATCGCATTGATTATCAGTTCTAAATGTCCCGGCTTCCGCCTCAGGACGCTTACTTCCCGCACCGAGACTATCAAGTCAGTCTCAGGCAAGAAGCGCCTAGCTTTTAAAGGAGGAAGGGCGGGAGGGGCGGAGCAATGCACTGCTCTGCCGGCTCCCAACCCAAAATGGCGGTACCCTCCGGAGCGGATCGCCTCCAGACAGGGGTTCGAGTGCCCAGAACACAAAGTACACAGTTTAAAAAGGCACACGCAAACACCAGTGTGCTTTACTAAATAGCGTGTGAAATTAAAAACAATTTCTACGAGAAAGCATAGATCGCATTGATTATCAGTTCTAAATGTCCCGGCTTCCGCCTCAGGACGCTTACTTCCCGCACCGAGACTATCAAGTCAGTCTCAGGCAAGAAGCGCCTAGCTTTTAAAGGAGGAAGGGCGGGAGGGGCGGAGCACTGCACTGCTCTGCCGGCTCCCAACCCAAAATGGCGGTACCCTCCGGAGCGGATCGCCTCCAGACAGGGGTTCGAGTGCCCAGAACACAAAGTACACAGTTTAAAAAGGCACACGCAAACACCAGTGTGCTTTACTAAATAGCGTGTGAAATTAAAAACAATTTCTACGAGAAAGCATAGATCGCATTGATTATCAGTTCTAAATGTCCCGGCTTCCGCCTCAGGACGCTTACTTCCCGCACCGAGACTATCAAGTCAGTCTCAGGCAAGAAGCGCCTAGCTTTTAAAGGAGGAAGGGCGGGAGGGGCGGAGCACTGCACTGCTCTGCCGGCTCCCAACCCAAAATGGCGGTACCCTCCGGAGCGGATCGCCTCCAGACAGGGGTTCGAGTGCCCAGAACACAAAGTACACAGTTTAAAAAGGCACACGCAAACACCAGTGTGCTTTACTAAATAGCGTGTGAAATTAAAAACAATTTCTACGAGAAAGCATAGATCGCATTGATTATCAGTTCTAAATGTCCCGGCTTCCGCCTCAGGACGCTTACTTCCCGCACCGAGACTATCAAGTCCATGGGGCCCCTCGTCCTTGTGCGGCGCCCCCGTACCCCCTGCCTTGCTTGTGGATCGTGGGGTCCATGGGTGGGGGCATGCACGCGGCCCGTGTTTTATCCCCCGCCCCCCCGTGCATACAAGGCCGCACTGCTACTGTTTTCTGGTGCAGCTGCGGGTAGGTAGGCCGACCTCGGCAGGGAGGCGGGTTCGGGTCTCGCAGGAGACCACAGGCCGCCTCAGGGGCAGTGTACAGGGTGGCTCCCATGAGTCGACCCACCCTGGCTACACGCGCTTCACGCGGAAGCCATGCACCCGGTTGCGCTGGTGTGGAAAGTTGAGTAGTGCCCGGGGTCAGGGGTCCTAACCCTGGTCGGGCTGACTGCGACTCGCAGGCTCCTGAGGTCGATCAGAGTAGACCCTAATCACAGAGCAATGGCAATTTTAACCGCAAGATTGGGAACGTTTGCACCCCCCTTCCCATGCAGCGCGGAGACTCACCAGCGTGGGCCTTCCGGTTCAGAGGGGGTCTCTGGGGTGCGGGGGGCCCTTCCAGCGAGCCGCGGCTCGGCCCTGGCGTCCCCGGTCTACTCGCGGGTGGCTCCCGGCGTGGCGGCCGCCCACGGGGCTGGTGCTCCGGCCGCATGCCCCGAGGCTTCCGGCCGCTACGGGGGTGGAGCCTTCAAGGTATGGGCGTTGTTGGGGGTGGGCCCTGCGCGGGGTGCCCCATGACGCGCACCCTACCCCTCACCCCCGGCGCAACGGCCATGAAGGCTTTTAGCTCAAGCCCCCCCTAGGAGTCCTGTGGCCTCGGGCGCGGTCGGCGCAGGAGGCGTCGACCTGTGCCCGCTGGGGCAGGTCACGTCTGGCTTGGAGTGCGGCCGAGAGGCCGGCCTCGCTCGCGCTCGCTGGCCGGCACTGGGGGCCTTGGGCTGTTTCACGCGTTGTGGGCCCGACACTCCCGGTTTATTCGTGGGCTCACGGCGATACTGATGTGTAGGGTAAACCCCCTTCACAAAGTGGGACATGGTCACACGGTTTATACATGATCAACACAACACCTTTACAATGCGTGATCTAAGCTCGGGCACCGATCACAGCCACGCCTTGGGTGGAGTCCTCCCGGCCTAATGTTCTTGGCCTTCACCCTCGCTGTCGCGGCAACTTGGGGGGTCCTACCCTGGTCTGTCCATGGCACTGCCCGGCGCCTAATGCACAGCCACCGTGGGTCCTTGAGTATAGGGGCAGTTTATTTATTTGTTATTTTATTTAATGCGTTTTGATATATAGCGCGGACTTTACCCGAAGGTGTCAGAGCGCTGCACAATAGGAACAGTAATGATACATAAGGAGAAAAATTACAAGTGAGCATGTTACAAAAGCAAACGTTACGTTACATAAGGCAATAGTGACAATTGTGCAAGTTTCAAGAGCAAACAAAATACAAGAGGTAGCAAACGATACGTTACAAAAGGAAGAAGTGCCGTGTGCAGGTTACAAGAGCATACAAAGTACACGTAGAGGTAAAAAATGTGGCAGACTTCAATAGGGCCTTCCCCTGGGAGTGCACATCTAGCGAACTCCCCGTGCGGTTGTGGGTTGTCCCCCAGAGGGGGTGCTACCTCATCATGCAGACTCCGTGCCGGGTCCTGTGGGGAGGGAGAGAGAGAGAAAATAAAATAAAAAATAATAGTAGGTAAACATTCATTAATGCCTGGCACGAGCATAGGAATTCTAGGGTTGTGCACTTGCCCAGGTGCCCCACTCTGGGGTTCCGTCCTGGTACCCCGCTGGCCCCGCGACTCCCGCACGCTTGGGCGGGGGAGTGGGTCAGGCCGGCCGTGCACAGTGCGCCAGCGGATGTGTATCCTTTCTGCCTATTTGAAACTGCCTCAACCTGTGCGAATGTACTCATTTGATCTGTTTTCTCCATTCAGGTAGGGACTGATGCAAGGCCTCCCCCCTCTATCCCCTCCACTCCCAAGGATTCGCTAGGACCTCACAGGAAAAGGGTAAGAGCTGCCCTAGGCAGGGAACACGAAGGGGCAGACAGCAGCAGTCCGCGGCGGGGGTGTCTCCATTTGGCCAGGGGCTGCGTGCCACGTGGCCATGTTGACCTGGGTCAACCACCCCACCTCCGCCCCTCCCCCCCTAATGGCCATGGCAGGCGGTGACAGCCACTTCACCCCCCTCACGCCCTTTCTTTGTTTTTCAGCCTCACCCCACACTTCGCAGACGTCTCGCATAGGATCAGAGAAAGCACCAGTCACCGGCGGAGGTGCTCTCGAGGTAACGCAGGGCGGAGCTTGCCACCAGGTGGCACGTGGGGGGGCTCCCAGGGGACGGGGATCACAGCACCATCACCTGGATGGTGAGTGTCCGGACGGGCAAGCAGGGACGGCGCCATGCCAGCGGCCGTTAGTCCCCTTGGGCCTTTATCTAACAATTCTACCATCCTCACCTCACAGGGTTCAGCAAGTCCCATCCTAGACCTCGCGACGGCACGAGCATCGGCAGGACGAGAGTAGCGACTACATGAAGTAAGTACCGAGAAAGGGTTGGGGACCGAGCGGCGAAGTGTTAAACTAGGAGGCGGAGCAGTCAGCAGCAGTCAGGCCTTGGCTCACAGCTCATTTTCTCTTCCAGGCCGGCAGTCGCAGACCCTCCCGATGAATAGCCAGGGTTCCCCCCGCTTTTCTCGATGATGTCTCAGGTGGATGATTCCAAGCCTGGAACCTCCCAAGATGCGCAAATGTCGTCTGTCATGGAGATGGTCAGGGCCAAGAGCGTGGCTTGGGCCACGGAGCTGCTGATGGCTCACAGCCCAGACGATTCGGGCATTGCCATGCCTGCCCCAGGCACTGGTTAGGAAGTCGCCGAGGAGAACAGTCCTACCAGATCCAAGAGAGCACGCAGGCCTACAGTCAAGGACTTCCCCGCCGATCCGCTGGTAGCCAGGAGCCGCACCATGAGCACAGTGCGAACTGTGGCCGTGTCAATGGCTGACACCCCCCTGCCCCCGCAGCCGGACCAACTGGCCCCTTGGCCAACGCAGCGCCACCCACGAACTTTGCCACCCGCGACGTCCTGGGTAAGCTCACGGAAACGCTAACAAACTTCATGTCAGAGGTCAGAGCTGGGCTCCAGGCGTTCAACAACAGCAATACAGCGACCGGTGGAGCCGGGGTAGCTAGCCCAGCGCCCCGGGGCATACACCAGGTGCCCCTCCAGTCACGAATGTGTGGGGGGGCAGCCGTTGGCCAGTGCTGTTACAGGGCAGCAGGCAGTAAGGAGTCCCAGGGCCCGGCCGTGACCCTGGGGCCATCAAGCACCCTCCTCGTCCCTCTTGGGGGGACCTCCTGCGAGTTAGGCGGCGATATACGAGCTGAGCCAGCCATCCCGCCTGCAGCACCTTGCGCCCCCCCCGCGATCCCTGCTTCCACTGCCACCCCTCCGCCTGCGTCCCCGGCGCCATGCACCACCCTCCTCCCCGCGGGTCCACCTCCTGCACTCTTTGCCCCCGCGCCGCTAGTCACGGTGGCCCCCCTGATGTCCGGTCGATGCTCTCTAACGTGGGAGGTGCCCCTGGCGGCCAAAGAGGGGATCTGGAGGAGGGAGTTCATTGACATCTTCACACTACTGATGCACGGGCGGAAGGGGTTGATACAAGGAAGATGAGCGGTAAAGAGGAGGACAAGAAGGTTCGCTTTCAAGCATGGCCAGAGAAAAATATCAAAAGGTGGGGACAGGCCTTCGCCATCCTGGCTGCTGTTGTCTACCCAGACCAGGGACCGGGTCTGTTCCAATACGCCGGCATCATCACCAATGAGGCTGAGACGAACGGGGGGATGGGCTGGTACAGGTGTGATTGTGAGTTTAGGAAGAAGATGGCCATCTGTCCCGAACTAGGGTGGGACCAGCTGGAGGTGCGGCTCTGGGTCCAGCACATGGGCAAGGGCAAGGTTGAGGCTGAGGAGAAGCTGAGTTCCACCATGAGGAAGGGTGAGTCAAGCAAGGGACAGGAAGGGGCAGTTCAGGCAGCCCTCTCGAGGAGGCCAGGGTGGTGGACAGAAGCAGGGACCCAGGAGAGCCTTCCATGGCAACGTGTAGGCTTTTCAACGCTGGCTCTTACTCCTGGGGCAAGGCCTGCCGATTCTCTCACATCTGCAGCAAGTGCGGTTCCCCCCACTCTGCCACCTCCTGCGACAAGCGCGAACACGCCTCCATGCCCGCCAGACAAGACAAGTAAGCCCGGGATCCGGGGTCTACCTGCCAGGCCCCCTCGCCTCCTCCCCCCTCAGATCAGGCCCCCCTGCACCTCCCCCTCCCTCCTCGGGTGTGCCCCTGGCCAAGGGTCCGTCCCCCGTGGTCACCGCAAACCTGCTACCACTACTTAGGAAATACCCCAATGCGAAGGACAGACCGGCCCTGGTCCAGGGGTTCGTGGAGGGGTTCAGTATCCCCTACAAGGGCCCTCTAGTCAACAGAGATGCAGAGAACCTCAGGTCAGCCAGGGTCCACCCCGATGTAGTAGGGGCTAAGATCAGGAAGGAAGCGGCTCTGGGGAGGGTGGCGGGGCCTTTCTGGCAGCCCCCCTTCCGAACTTTGTTGTCTCTCCCTTGGGTGTGGTCCCGAAGAAGGAGCTTGGGGCCTTCAGGCTGATCCAGCACCTGTCCTACCCGTATGGGGATTCAGTGAACCACTGGCTGGAGGAGGGTTTGTGCTCGGTCTCCTACTGTTCGCTTGACATGGCAGTAGACATGGTCAGGAATGCGGGCAGGGGAGCGTGGCTAGCAAAGGCCGATATTGAGTCCGCTTTCCGCCTCCTACCGGTCCACCCTGACAGCCAGCACCTCCTTGGGTTTAAGTGGCAAGGTGAATTTGTGTGCCTACTTTGAAGCCTTTAGCTCATTCCTGCAGTGGGCCCTATCGGCTAGGTATAGCGTTGAAGGGGTGACCCACTATCTGAACGACTTTCTGTTCCTTGGGGGTGCGGGTACACAGGAGTGTAGCAGGGGACTTCTATGTTTCCAGGACCTGGACAGACACCTAGGGGTGCCGCTAGCACCTGGTAAAACGGAGGGTCCTGCGCAGGTCCTCACCTTTTTGGGCATCGAGCTTGACACTGTAACAGGCGTGGCTAGGCTCCCTGCGGGGAAGGTACAGGCTTTGCGGCAGGACATCCGGTCACTGCTGGGGAAAGACAAGGCGCCCCTGGGTGTCATTCAAAGTATCTTAGGCAAGTTAAACTTTGCAGCGAGAGTCATCCCAGTGGGGCGGGTGTTCGCCAGGAGATTAGCCAGGGCCACAGGTAACGTGTCTAAGAAACACCAATGGGTCAGGTTGAGTACAGGCCTGAAGAAGGACATGGCCATGTGGGGAGATTTCCTGCTGCACTTCAATGGGACGGTCATCTGGAGGGCCCCGTGGGTTGACAGTCCCGAGCTCAGCCTGTTCACGGACACCTCTGGAAGGGAGGGCTTTGGGGCAATCCTGGGCGAGGAATGGTGTGGACAGGAATGGCCCGACGCTTTGCGCAAGCACAGCATTACTTCCAAAATCACAGTTCTAGAGCTATTCCCTATCATCATATCCCTCCACCTGTGGCCGGCCATCTTGTCCAACAGGAAGGTCCTTTTCTGGTCGGACAATATGGCGGTTGTGCAGGCAATCAAAGGGCAGACCGCCAAGTGCCCACTGGTGCTCTGCCTGCTCAGGGAGCTCGCCAGAGGGTGCCTGCGCGGCAATTTGGAGTGTAGGGCTAGACACATCGAGGGGGTTAAGAATGTTGCGGCTGACGCTCTCTCTCGTTTTCAGTGGCTCCGATTTCGAGAGGCATGGCCACAGGCGAGAGAGGAGATGACCCCCTTCCCCGCAACCCTCTGGAGGATCTTGGAGTTGAAAAACAGCTAAGGACTATGGGGCAACGGGCCCTGGCCCCCGGCACCAGGAAGCGGTACCTGGCGAGCCTTACCTGCTTCAACAACGTGGCTGCTGTCTTGGGCCTGGCCGGGGTACCCGTTGAGGGCAAGGTTCAGGCCTTCGTGGTGTGGGCCAAGAGACAGGGAAAGAGTCACTCTTGGGTCTGTGGTCACCTAGCGGCGGTCAGCCACGACGCTAAGCTTAGAGGAGGAGAGGACCCACCAAGTCCTTTGCCATCAGGGCGGCACTAAAGGGGTGAGCTAGGGAAGAGCCCCGGGTACCAGACAACAGGCCCCCCATCACCTTTACCATCCTGCAGGCTATGCTAGATGTCCTGGGAGGGGTCACCCACTCTCCTTATGAGGCGTCCCTCTTTGCTGCCTCCTTTTGCTTAGCATTCTTTGGGGCTTTCAGGATCAGCGAGTTAGTGGCCCGGTCCAAATCTGACAGGTCAGGGGACGCCCTGGGCATAGCGGACATACAGTTGATGGACGAGCTCTCGATCCACCTCAGAAGGTCTAAGACAGATCAGAACGGAAAGGGGATAGGGGTGGTGCTACTGCCGCTGGGAGAACCCAAATACTGCCCGGTCGCCAGGGTCCGGGAGTTCGTCTCTCTCCGCCCGGATGCACCGGGCTACCTATTGATTCATGCCAACCTCGTCCCCCTAACCATCTTCCAGGTAGACAGGGTAATGGGTGCTTGCCTGTCTAAGGCCGGCCTTCTCCGGGATGATAAAAAGTATTCTAGCCACTCCTTCCGGATTGGGGCAGCCACCACTGCAACCGCAGCAGGCATGGAACCGGCACAGGTCATGAAAGTTGGGCACTGGAAGTCCACGTGTTATAAGCGATATATCCGCCCTTGAGGGGTCAGCGTTGTGTTTAGACTGTATCTTGTAGTGTTGTGTGCCACTTGTTATGGTTTGGTGGTTGTAGTGCTATCTTTACTGTTTTGTAATAAACTTTTGAGTTGAGTCGTGTCCTTTGTTTCTTCAGGGTCACGTGTGTGGGTCATTGGGCACTCTGCCATCTCCCGATTGGCCCGTTGGGTATCGATCCGGAACTGGATGCGGCGCTTCTCTCAGACTGAGATTGAATGGTTGGGTTTCCCAGGGATGAGATGGTGCAGCCTCATGAACAGACTGGAGCATTCGTTAGCCACGATGGATGCCCCGCCCAATTTTTGGGTGATTCACTTGGGGGGTAATGACTTGACTGCTTTGGGAAGGACCCTGCTCCTACAGTCCATGAAGACTGACCTGGGGGAACTGAGCAAACGCCTGGGGCAGTGCGAGCTCTGGTGGTCAGAGATCCTGCTGCGGAGGGCGTGGCAGGGTGCTAAGTCCAGTGAGGCGGTGGAGCGGTCCAGGAAACGGGTGAACAGCTACATGCGCAAGTTCACTCAGCAGAGGGGTCTAGGATTTATCAGACACGAAATGATTCAGGAAAGGGTCAAAGGTTACTTTGAGGCGGACGGGGTACACCTTACTCCGGTAGGAATGGACCTGTTCCTGCTAGACTTGGAGGAAGCTCTAGCTCACAAGGGTTGCAGGGGATAGACTAGAGCAGTTGGGGGGGGCCCAGAGGCAATGGTTGGCCGCCTCCGGGGCTGTGGCGGAGTTACAGGGCGATCTGGATGCATAAAGGTACAGAACAGTACTGCTGCACGGCACACGGTGGTGCCAGAGCTGAACCCCAGAAGCCTCATGGGAGGTTCACGGATTCTATGTCGGTGCCCCGTAGTCCTTCGGGTGGTTGTGGGCCTGAGCAACCGGGGGCTTGTCTAGCTACGCTACGCCCAGTAGGGCGTGAGTATAATGGACCTAGTGTGGTCAGGTGATCCGGGAAGGAGATCGCCAATAGGGCAGTACTAAGTGGTTCGCCACGGTGCTGCTAGGCTCATCAGGCGGGCAGGTGGCGAGAAGGCTGCCTGTCCTTGGATCGCCTGTAAGCTAAGCCACCAGATTACATAACGTTGTATGTAATAAACCTGCAGCAGTTTTTTCCCAATATATCTTGTGTGGTGTGTTTCTTTGCGGGCATTCTGATTGTGGGGGGGGTCTGTTGCCATGATGGTACTATGCGGCTGCCCGAGGTCACCACAGGGGGCCCTGTAGTGGCATCTGTCCTCCCCCCCCCTTTCCCTTGGGGGAAGAGCTTGGCCTAGGGAGGAGTCCCACCTTGGTCGCGGGTGTCCCGCGTCACGTCCGGTGCGCGAGGCAGGGTGAGGGGTACATAGGTATCCCCCACCCCCTCCTCTGCCTCTTTCCCACACCGGACGTGCCGTGGACACCTCGCCTCCAACACGCTCACCCTCCCTGCCGCTTGCCCGGCGTGTTGGCGGGGGGAGCACATTTGAACTTTGTAATGTTGTACTTTTTCGTTGCAGGCGGAGTTACAGGGCGATCTGGATGCATAAGGGTACAGAACAGTACCGCTGCACGGCACACGGTGGTGCCAGAGCCGAACCCCAGGAGCCTCACGGGAGGTTCACAGATTCTATGTCGGCGCCCCATAGTCCTTCGGGTGGTTGTGGGCCTGAGCAACCGGGGGCTTGTCTAGCTACGCTACGCCCAGTAGGGCGTGAGTATAATGGACCTAGTGTGGTCAGGTGATCCGGGAAGGAGATCGCCAATAGGGCAGTACTAAGTGGTTCGCCACGGTGCTGCTAGGCTCATCAGGCGGGCAGGTGGCGAGAAGGCTGCCTGTCCTTGGATCGCCTGTAAGCTAAGCCACCAGATTACATAACGTTGTATGTAATAAACCTGCAGCAGTTTTTTCCCAATATATCTTGTGTGGTGTGTTTCTTTGCGGGCATTCTGATTGGGGGGGGGGTCTGTTGCCATGATGGTGCTATGCGGCTGCCCGAGGTCACCACAGGGGGCCCTGTAGTGGCATCTGTCCTCCCCCCCCCTTTCCCTTGGGGGAAGAGCTTGGCCTAGGGAGGAGTCCCACCTTGGTCGCGGGTGTCCCGCGTCACGTCCGGTGCGCGAGGCAGGGTGAGGGGTACATAGGTATCCCCCACCCCCTCCTCTGCCTCTTTCCCACACCGGACGTGCCGTGGACACCTCGCCTCCAACACGCTCACCCTCCCTGCCGCTTGCCCGGCGTGTTGGCGGGGGGAGCACATTTGAACTTTGTAATGTTGTACTTTTTCGTTGCAGGCGGAGTTACAGGGCGATCTGGATGCATAAGGGTACAGAACAGTACCGCTGCACGGCACACGGTGGTGCCAGAGCCGAACCCCAGGAGCCTCACGGGAGGTTCACGGATTCTATGTCGGCGCCCCATAGTCCTTCGGGCGGTTGTGGGCCTGAGCAACCGGGGGCTTGCCTAGCTACGCTCCGCCCAGTAGGGCATGAGTATAATGGACCTAGGGTGGTCAGGTGATCCGGGAAGGGGCTCGCCAATAGGACAGTACTAAGTGGTTCGCCACGGTGCTGCTAGGCTCATCAGGCGGGCGGGTGGCGAGAAGGCTGCCTGTCCTTGGATCGCCCGTAAGCTAACCCACCAGATTACATAACGTTGTATGTAATAAACCTGCAGCAGTTTTTCCCCAATATATCTTGTGTGGTGTGTGCCTTTGCGGACATTCTGATTGGGGGAGGGGGGGGGTCTGTTGCCATGATGGTGCTAATTGTTTTGCAGTCACTTGGCCCCTGCGTGCCTGCTCCGCCGCTCCTACTGTTTTATTTCTCTCTCCTGCAGCTCATGTATAGCCTTACCCAGGACTGACATCCTCTTCCTTTTAGCTCTTCATTTTCAGTCCTCTTTTTGCACGTTTTCTCTCTCTCTCTCTCTCTCTCTCTGGCCTTCTTTTAAAGTCTTTTGTTGTTATTTTTTTGTTGTCTTGCTGGCTATGTGTTTAAATATAAGGAGCTGCAGAGCCTTTGTTTTCGGTAACTAAACAGCTTTCCATGTTCTCTGTTATGCAAGCAGCGTGTGTCCTGCCTTACTACCAAGCAATGATGGGAGTTGTAGTCCGTTCACATAATTCCCTTCACAGGACCTTCCAGGCTTAATCCTGGCAACACTCAAATCCTTTCTTTCTTCTGTAGTTGTTGACCTGTCTGTGTTCACTGTACCCTTTCCGGGGACCACAATTGGACATTTTGTTGACAAGGTGATTCTGTGCAAAATGCTAGTGCTTTTTATGAATGGCTCTGAATTGCCATAGGTGGCTGCTCATTGTCAGAGGCAATTAGAGTACTCTGCTGAGATTTTGGCCTGTTTTTATGTTAGGTAGGTGGAGGCTTGCCTTAAATAATTGTTTAATTTGGGGACTCATTCTCTCTGATGATGTAGTGGTTATGGGTCATTTCTAAGGGGGAAAAAGGTTGTTGAGGTATTTTTCTTATAAATGAGAAATAATGATCTTCGGGATTATGCCATGTGTTTTTTAACCTGCACTTCCTTCCCCACAGGTTTGGCCCTGTTGCACTGGGGAAGATCTCCAAAATATAGTAGATAAAAGGAGAATGCCATTGTTCCAAAAAAATAGTTCTATATAATAATGCCAGGTTGTTAGCTTGGTACAAAATTGAAATTGTTCCTTTTCATTTCTTTATGTTATACTGTGTGAAAGGCAGTTTCTTCTGGTGGTTATTGGATTGTGACATTTTTCTTAGAGGGTATGTACCATGTGATTATGGGGTTTTAATTCGAAGTATGGTATAAGGTGGTAATTCCTCATTCTAAGTCCTTGAGGTAGTGCCGCTATCTGCTACTCTGGTCCAGTCTGTAATTCCTTATTCTAAGTCCTCTAGGCAGTGCTGCAGCTGCTTCTCTGGTCTTATCTGTAATTCCTCTTTCTAAGTCCTCTAGACAGTCAGTGCTGCAGCTGCTTTTCTGGACCCAGTGGTAATTCTGCATTCTAAGTCCTCTAGGCAGTGCTGCAGCTGTGTCTCCATTCATACATCCCCTACACTCAAAACCAAAACATATAGATACAAGACATTGTCATTTACAGTGCCAATAGCTCTACCTCTAAAACATGTGAGACCTATTGCATTGCAAATGCTTGTTTATTTATGTATTCCTATAGTGCTATTATATCTTATGAGGTGTAAAGGGCATTTTGAGAAGAGAGAGAGAATATAAGGATGAGGATATAATAACAAGCAAGTTAACAAGAGAGGTGGGAGAGTAACCAGGATGATTTGCAAAAACAGTCATTAAGGTAGAGCCAGAACAGGTAGGTGTTTAGTATCTTCCTGATGGTAAGCAGATTGGATTTGGGTTCGGGTTCATAGAGACAGTGGAAGGGAGTTCCAGAAGCTAGACACGACGCAACTGAAAGACTTTTAGTGCCATATAAGTCTTCACCCCCAATTCCAACTTTTCCAATTTTGAATCTCAATGTCTCACTTGTTTTACCACCCTCCTTCACTGCCCATCTGCATGTCATCCATCACCCACACAAGCATACGTCAAAGGTGATTGATGAGATCAGATAGCGTCAGTCCTGCATCCTTATGATGTAACAGTAGCACTTTCACGGGTGATCTCAACGCTGAATGGGGCATACCTAAATGCACATCATTACCCTCCCTAGAGAGCATTGTACACATCCACAGTCTTGCACAGCAGTGATACCAGCTGAGGAAGGATTCTGGACCCTATTATTGCAGACCGGGGAATGGTAGAATTCTTGATCCTGTCAATATCAAACTGTCAGATGGTTTAACTTGAAGGAATGCTGGTCCTTCTCGATATAAACCGGTCAAACCATTTTCATTCTTTGATCTTCACGAAATTATCTTAAATTGAACCCTAATGGAAAAAAAAATGATTGTGCTCTATGAAAAAAATTAAGCACTTCAGGCTCCCAAAGATCTTCTGCATTAAATCAGTTACATAAACCTATCCACGCAGCCAAACCATCGCACTAAGAACCTTGAATCAAAGAAGCCATATAAAAGATAAAAGCAGAAATCACTGCACTGCCATGTCAAATAAAGTCACCCGACAGCCAACATGTTACATCGCATCTCCAATGACTAAACAGGATCAACAAACCATACATGAAGAAGGTAAACATACCAGTATTCCAACCATAGCGCCATGACCACATGCCCTACTAAGAAAATTTATAGAAACCTTATGGATTTTTTTCAAATAAGTGCACCATCACACCAGGAACGTCTCATTGAGAATAGTGTGGCACAGGGCAGCAGACACTGAAAAAAATCATTAATTTCTACTATGTTTTGTTGCCTACTTCTATGCATAGGCCATCATGGGGCAGATAATGGAGAGAGATAGGAACCCATAGAGACATACTAATACCAAGGAAAAGAGTGACAGAGATGCATAGAAAACCAGTACAGTAAGTGTAAACATGTTTTCCTAAGATTTTTGTTGCCTATTTGAATAGCTATTTCTGAAGCCACCCCAAGGCCATATGAAAGCACAGGAGGTGGGGGGAGGGGGCCACGAGAGATGGAGCAGAGTACCAGGAGAAAGGAAGCAAAGAGACTAAATAAAAAGAGCGAGGAAGGAGCCATGTTTATTGGAGCGATCTCTACAAAGAAAACGAAAACTCACTGCACAGTGTAACCGAGCTTTAAGGAGAGCTGGCCCTAAGCATCTGACCAACAGGCGAGAAGGAAAGGGATTCATGAAAAATGGGAAGTGCTCAATGGTAAGAATGACTGGGATTTAGAAATAAGGTTCTACATGTATTCGGACTGGCCAGCAAGGGCACCTGAGATGCGACAGGCTGCCGTCTTTCTTCAATTTATGGTGTCTACAGTCAGACCTTGTATGAGCGCCATGCTAATATTTAGATGTAGCTGTATGCCCATGCATGTCAACGGAGAGGGGTGGAGGGATCTCTGGGAAGACAGCAACAATCAGGTTTGGGGATATCAGGACTCTAACCAAGACATAAGCGGGTGGAAAGAACAGATTTCATTCAGTGGGAAGGACCGTTCATGAATTGGAAAATATCTGGGGCAGCCTTTTTGCTTTCTTGAAGTACCTATTCCCATTCAGAAGATCAAATACTCTGCATTCACAAATCAAATGTGTTTGGGCTTAGGAGTGCCATTGTGCCTACCTAATGCCCGCTACAAAACAGTAGATGAAAGAATATTTGGAAATAACTTTAGTTCCCATGAAAATTACTCCTGATTGGCCAAAGTCTTTTTTTAAATTTTATGTCTTTTTAGCTCCACCACTCCTGCTAGTTGACCGATTTCATGCTCTTACAATTTTTTCTCCAAAAACTTTGTTTTGCCTTTGCCTCACAAAAATTCCATAGAAATGTCAAAGGAATTTCATAGTTTTGTATTTAGTTCTTTAAGCATGATTTCCAGATATTTTCATAAATTATATCACTATTGAATAGTCTGCTGCTACCAGTGTTCATGGCTACACTTCAGGTTTGAGTATCAAGACTCCGTGTCTGTGCTCCATGTGTGTTTTTACAGCAATATTTTAGTTTATGGTAGTGCCCAAGTACCCAACTGTCAAAAACATTGATGGGAGTTAAAAAATATAGTTATTACGAAGAACCATGTAGTAGTGTGTGTTATAGAGCCTGAACATGAGGAATCCACCCACACAACACTCCAAGGGCCTTATTTATGAAGGTTTGTGTCACATTTACGCCGCCGTTGTGTCACTTTTTGTGACGCTGCGGCAGCGAAAATCATGCGCCCTGATGCGCCATATTTACGAAGTGACGCATCTAGGCAGATGCGTCACTTCATAAACCCTTTCACTACATTATACCTGCGTCAGGCTGCGTCAGGTATAATGTATGCAGGGTGGGCGTTCCCTCGCAAGAAAGGGTCGTAGGAGTGGCACAGTGATATCTATAAGATTTCACTGCGCCACATCTAGGACGCCAATGCTTCAAAACCTTACGTCTGCCTCATGGCAGGCGTAAAGGTGATGCAGGGCCTTTCACATGAGGCTTGCCCTATGTGAAAGGACACATTGCTGGAGTTGCCTCTGTTTTCAGACATACCCCAGCTATGCGCCACTTTTGCGCAGACAGATACGTCAGTACTACTGACGGATTTGTTATTCCTTGCGACATGATGCGTCATACAGTAAATATGAAGCATCCATCATGTCGCAAGGAGGGCACACTGAGAAGTGTCTCATCGCTGCTTTCACGCAGCAATGCGACACTTCTCATAAATGAGGCCCCAAGAGAGCTGTCGCCTGTACTAACATTCTGTCTTAATATGCAGTAATGGTAGTGTATACTGGTAAACGTAGCATGAACAAAACCTATAAGGAAATGTGCTCAGCTAGCACCAATTGCCACCACTTTTCTAAAACTTGATTTGGGCCCAGGGTACACAAACATCTCCTAAAAGTTACTTTTATTAAACCCTTTTAGGGTGAGATCTATGCAATAGTTCCAGTGTGGCTTACAATGCAAAAGATTGCCTGAGGAACTAAGACTCGTAATTCTAAATCATACTAGATCTGCGGGTCCACAATATCTTAGATTGCAATATTTGGAATGCCTTCTGCTAATAATTTCTTGAGCAAGAACCCTGGGTCCAAGGGAAAACATGTTCTCGTTATGCTGTGGTATTAGTCCGCTGTCCTTTAAAATTAAATAAACTCCACATATTGCCAAGAAAAATTACACACTGTGTTAAGCATTATACAAGAACAGTGAAGGAAGCCCCCACACATAATTTTCACTTGAGCTATGAACATGGCTTGGCCCTCACTGTTCACTGTGTTAAACGACCCCTCTCCCTACAACACCGTTTGGGTCTAGTTAACGCCTGTGGGAACTACTATGGCAAAGTATGCTTTTTTAAACCAAAAATATTTTAGCTTTTAACCATTATATTGGTGAGGACTCAACATCTCCCACCAACAAGAAAGCAGTAGAAAAACCTTGACTAAACAAGCATTGACAAAGCCAAAATACTGGCAGTCAGCACTATGCTTATTGATTTTGTCAATACTTGTTTCCTATGGGACTTGCTGTCTAGTTTCGAACATTAATTTCTAAAAATATTGGCTACAATGAGTGATTTAAATGGACAGGTAATGAGTGCATGCACTTCTTTAGGTTTAAGTTGTTTTTATTGGAGTTATTAGAACGGACAACGCCGTAGATACTGTAGCAGATATGACAATAAGACAATGCACTGCTTTAAAAAAATCTACAAAAGAAAATGTACATTAAGGGTCCCAACTCCCACCCTTCCTCCTGACAAGCGAACTAAAAACTCAAAGGAAAAAGGTCTCCTGGGTCCTAATCTATTACATGGCCCACTCCCTCTGTTCCATTCTCAGACATTGGCCTCCCTGTCTTAGAGGCTTAGCTGGTAGTTAGTGGCACCTTCTTCTCTGAGTCCAGGGCAGTGGATGGGATAGGGTCTTGTGTGAGGTCCACTAGCCGCAACAGTCACAAATATTTGGGGCAGGTTAGTTCCCTCATGTCTGTACTAAGTATGAATAAGAATGGGCGCCAGTAGTCTGCAAACGGGGCCCCCTGCCCTTGTAGCGTGAGTGTAATGCACTCCATGCCCAGCACAGTCCATAACCTACCCAGCCAGCCCTGATGTGTTGGAATCCTATCAGGGCCCCAGAGGGTTAGTATGTTCTGGAGTGCTGCTCCCAGAACCAACCCCATCTAACTGTCTCTGCGAGATTTAAGAGGGAAGGTAATCTTGTTAGGTGAGCCTAAAACGATATATGCCGGGAAGCTTGGAATTTGTGCGTGAAAAGTAGTATCAATGTGCACACTCCCACAGTAAATGAGTTAGAGTACCCTCCTTGCAACAATGTCTCCAGCAATATGAGGGGCAGCTGGGATTGTATCTGTGTAATCTGGGTGGAGTAAGGTACCAATAGGTGGCTATTTTGGTTGTGGTCTCAATGCTAGAGACGTTCCGTGCTGTGTAGCGTGCTCGGTGATAGATATATCCCCATTCTTCCTGCGATAGTGTTCGGACCAGTTCGGCCGCCAATTGTTATTGCCCTGGTGTGGAGGCCGCCTGTTCTGGTGGCCCCAGCATGTGATAGAGTTCAGTATTAAGGTGCGTGTTAGTTGTCTTTGTGTGAAGCCACTTCTCATAGGATGTTAACTTCCTCTGGGCCCCAGAGCGTACTGGAGGGTGCATCACCCAGTGCCTCACTTGGTGGGAGCGATAGCGCTCAGACTCTGGCAGGGCAAAAGCAGATCTTCAAACATTAGGGGGCACTCTACATCGAACATATGCCCAATGGATCGACATCCCAGGTCCTCCCAATGACAGAACACCTTCCAATCTAGTCTGGGGGAGAATTCTTCATTCCCAATTATGGGAGTAAGGGGTGACGGAAATGAGGTTAGATCGCACTTAACTGCCGTAGAATCCCACGCTCTCAAAGTCGTGCTAATGATTGGCGCATTATATATACCTTCTGAGCACTGTGACTTTCGTAGAAAGGGGACCCCCCCACATAGCCCGACCCACGAGCGCTCGTTCCATAAAGAGCCAGTGTTTCTCTGACTCGCTGCATGACCATTCCAAAAGAACACGCAACTGGGTGGCCTGGAAGTAGCGGGTCAGATTAGGGATCCCCAGACCCCCCTCTATAGGTGGTCTATAGCTCTGCTCTTTACTCATTCAGGTCTTCTTATTAGCCCAGACGAACAAGCTGATCTCCTTCTGTAGTTGTTTAAGAATTCCAGAGGGAGGTGCCACTGGAAGGGTTTGAAAAATGTATAAGATTTTGGGTAAAATGTTCATTTTGATCGCTGCCACCCTTCCCGGCCAAGAGAAGTTGAAGGGTCCGCATCTGCCCAACTGCCCTCGCACCTGGGACAGGAGTCGCTTATAGATCAATGCTGCTGTGTTGTGGGTGGATTTGGTAAACTAAATCCCTGGATATGGGATTGGTCCCTCGTCCCACTGGAGCAGGATTGAGCGTGCTAAAGATCCTTGGTGGATGGATGGAGAGAGAACCCCATAACCTGAGATTTTGCCACATTGATTTTGAAGCCAGAGGCTGCTGTGAATCTCTCCAGCTCAGCAAAAAAGGCAGGGATAGAGGTCTGAGGCTTTTCCAATGTGGCGACTATGTCATTGGCGTATAGGCGAATGGCATTAGAGTCTCCCTCGAAACGCACCCCAAAGATCTGTGGGCTCTCCCGCACTCTCTAGGCCATCGGCTCCATGTAGAGGGCAAAAAGCAACAGTGAGAGCGTGCACCCCTGTGTGGTGCCCCGTGAGATTCTGAGGGGTTCAGAGGATCACCCATTAACTCGCACCGTAGCCGTTGGCTAGCTGTACCCGCCAAGAACTCATTTAGGAAGGGGCCCCCACCCCAAATCGCGCCAGGACGATCTTCAAGTACCCCCAGTCCACCCAGTCAAAAGCCTTTTTGGCGTCAATCAATACCATAACCCGTTCCGTGTCTTGGTGCTCTGCTTTATCTAGAAGGTGAAGTACGCTTCTCGTGTTGTCACTTCACTGCCTGGTGGCTATAAAACCAGACTGATCAGGATCTATCAACCCTGGCATCATCGGGCCAAGGCATGCTGCCAATATGCATGTGAGGAGCTTCAAATCAGCATTTAGAAGTGAAATTGTTCTGTAGGAGGCACAAAACGTAACATCCTTTCCTTGTTTTGGAATCACTACAATTGAGGCTCCAAGCATTGTAGGGGGGATAACCCCCGTGTCCCCTATGGCATTAAATAATCTAGTGAGAATAGGGTCAAATGATGCGCAAAAGGTCTTGTAAAAGATATTGGAAAAGCCATCGGGCCTGGAGATTTGAGCAGTTTGAGGCAAGATATGGCCGAGATCTACTCCTCGACTCGTAAAGGGTCGTTCAAGCTAGTCGCCTGTTCTGGGATAAGTCTTGGAAGGTTAGCTCCTTGTAGGTAAGAGAGTGAGTCCTGCTCTGTCAAGTGTTGAGCGGTGTACAGTTTGGCATACAAATCCCTAAATTCGCGGATTATAGCACTATCTTCCAAGTGTTCATTACCAGCCTCATCACACACTGCGTGAACTGCAGCCGTCTGGCGTTGTGCTCGGAGTTTGTTGGCCAGAAGGCACCCGCATCGATTAACCCCCATGTAGAAAGAGTGATGTAGATGGAGTGCAGCATATTCTGCTCTGTCTAGGTCAATGCCCGCGAGCTGTTGGAGGGCCGACTCAAGCTGTCGCCAGACTTTTGGGGCTCCCATCCGGTTGTGAATGCGTTCTAATTCTTGTACCTGAGCAGTAAGATCCCTCCATCTCTCTTTCCTGATTTTATTACCAGTTGCTGAGGCAGCTCTAAGTTCCCTCCTAGCGCATACCTTCATTGTTTCCCACAGTGTGATAATTGCAGTGTCTGGGGTATCATTCAATATGAGAAATTCCTTAATAGCATTGTCCTAGCGTTTCATCACTTCCTGGCAATGTAGCAGTCACCAGGAGAACGATAATAGTTCAGGGAGTTGCAATTTGAGAGTGAGGGTGAGCGCTGCATGATCTCAATGTGATCGCGGCTCAATTTCGGAAGTTTGTGTGTGGGCCAGCAGGGAACGCGAACCAATAAAATAATCAATCCTAGAATACGTTTTGTGCGCATGCGAGTAAAAGGTGTAGTCTTGATCATTAGGGTGCATGGAGCGCCATATATCTACTAAACCTAAATCCTGCAACCACTCCGCCGCTCTTGTGTAAGGGCCCCAGTGGCCCCGTGACGATGTGCAGAGCTATCTAACTGATTATCGAACACTAGATTAATATTACCGCCCAATAGAAGCAATTTATCCGGAGAGGTGGCGAGATCCTTCACCGCCAGTCTTAAGAATGCCTCCTGACCCTCATTAGGCACATAAATGGAGCCAAGTGTGTAGTCACGATTATTAATAGTGATCGTGAGAGCTAGGAGCGTACCCTTTATCTCTGCCCCCTTTGCCCCTGAAAGAGTGCGAGAAAAGAATTGCCAAGCTTGCCGTTTTGGTAGTGTACGAGGAAAAATACTGTTGAGGGAATGCCCGCAATCTGAGTCAGTGGGTGTCTCTAGTCAGCAGGTGCGTTTCTTGTAATAAGAAAATTTGTGCTGCCGATTGTTCTAAATAGGACAAGACTGCCCTCCTTTAAATCAGGTCATTTAGACCCTTCACATTCGGGGTAAGGATTTTAAACTCATCTAATGCGCCTGTCAAATCCCAAAAGGTCTTGTGAAGTGAGCTGGCGGTCCCTCGAGTGTTCCCAGCTGTTGCCCCCTGGGGTGGACGGCGCACTCCGTTCCCGGGTGGTCACTGCGACGAGAAGGACAACAGAGGTACATGACCCAGGAGACAAAACAAAAGTAAAAAAAGAAAGAACAGACAACTCCAACAAGAAAGCTCCTGCAAGAAAGTCTCAAGGAACTGAAGTTCAACATTGTGGAGAGTATGTGGTCTGAGGACTAAGCCCTGGTTCCTAATAGGGAAAAGGTAAGTAAGTAGGGTGCCTGTGGTCAGTGTCACCCCGCTCCCCCAGACAAACCAGGCATCAGGAAACGATGCTAGCAGAGGGGAGTTCGCAGAGGTGAGTGAAGTCAGGCACAGGCAATCTTCCGTTGTATTTTCCTCCATCCGCCAGTCTTTCTTGCAATTCCCCTTTTCTTACTATTTCTTTCTCCGTTTATGTTTTTAATATCCGATTTCTTTCCCTTTTGGTGTGCCTCCTTATTTCTCTAATGCTGTACTGCATTCTTTCTTCCCTGTTCTATTTATCTTGTCCCTTCTTATTCCTCAACTATTTAACAATAGTTCACTTTCCTCTTCCTCATTATCTCGCCCCCGGCTGCCCTCTTCTCTGTGTGCGACAACTAAACTAGCATGTTCTCCTTTTCTCTAGTCTTTACTTCCACTTTGCCCTCCCTCTCACCATCTGCATTTTTAACTTGATTTGCACTAGTTTAACTTGCGCTATTTTGCACAAACAAGTAGATTGCTCATCTCTCCCGAGGTCCGCAGTGGCAGCGCGGGACCGCCCTTTTGGGAGAAGTCAGGTCAGCGGACTAGTCTTCTTGCCCCTGACTACATTTAAACAGACACTGGCACGAGCGCACAGCGGACGCGCCGCCGTCAAGCCAAAGGCAAGCCCATCTGCGCCTGTCATCACACGGTCAGCGCACAGCGCCATCCCCCCTGCCAAATTTAAATCAGGTAAACCTATTTCTTTACAGTACTCTAGTAACACTCTGCACAGTGTAAATACCACCAACTTAGACTATGATTGCCTATGTATTCGACCCGGTAGCTGGCCTCCACAGGTCCAAACGACCTGCCCTGGTTGCAATTTGTTCTGTGCAGGATCTATCTTTGCAGAAGCCGGCTTGCTTGTCTCACAACTGAATTCAACGTGTTCCTTCACTCTGTTCAAGATGGCTCTGTTTAACACTTTGAATAGGTTGACAGAAGAGTTATCTTTGTAGTTTGCGCAGTTACTCAGGTCACCTTTCTTGAAGATCTTGATGAGATATCCCTTCTTTCAGTCTGATTGCACATTTTCCTCTTCCCAGATCCTTCCAAACATAGGGTAGAGCATGTTTAATGATGTTTCAATGTCTGCCTTCAGTGCCTTTGCAGGAATGTTGTCAGCTCCTGCTGCCTTCTCATTCCTCAGATGTTTGATGGCTTGCCTGATTTCTTCCTTGGTTGGTCTGTTGCAGTTGATTAGCGAGTCCTTGTCAGCTGGCTGTTTGTCTGGTTCAGCAGTTCCAGAGTGATCCACCTGTTTTTGTTGTTGCCCTTCATTATCCATAATTCTCTTTCCAGCTTTAGCTTTAACAGGTCTTACTGGCTTCCTCTATCTGCAGAATAGTTTCCTTGTTATGTCGTAGTAGAGTTATTTCACGTTTCAATGGCTTGCTGCTTCTGTGGCAAGACCATTGATGAATCTACCCTTGTCTGCTCTTAAGCTTCTCTTTGCTTCCTTGTTGGTTTTGGTATAGTTCATAAACATTAGCCCGAAGGGTACTTGTATGTTTTGTTTTAAAATTCTCGGTACTTCATAGAATATGTTCCACAAGCTGTTTAAAAAGTGTGAGATGCAGACGCCAAAAAATAAAGATTGAGCAATACCTGCTTTGAAGTAATCCTTGGCTTATAAAGCAGAGGAAACAGTCTGTTTCACAGTTTCCTTCAATACACAGCCGCAGTCCCTCCCAACCACAGAAACAGTCTTGGAATCTGTCAGTCCACAGCGTGCATGGGGGTTGGTGCAAGCAACGACATGGGCGAAGGGGCTCTGGTTGCAAGTAACGACACGGAAGAAATGAGAGGGAGGAGGGGAGACCGTTAAACTTATACCCTTATGGAGTGCACAAACTTAAAAATATATGTATATTATTGTTAAGTACCTCAAGAAGCCTGCAGGCAGTGAATGGACACTGGCCACCAACAAGAAACTGCACTAGGTTCTAGCTAAACAGCCAAACGTCAGGAAGAGTAAGTGAAACCTGATGAAATGACCCTGATGCTGCTGACCAGTGAGAAGCAATAAAATGAATGAATGCAACGCCATTGAATGGTAAGAAATGGGCGAGCTGTAAGCCCCTTTTATGATTTTTTTTTAATTACAAGAGATTTCGCAAGTGCTATGCAGACAAAACCAAAAGCGACCTAACTGTTGCTTGGCTATGTTTCCAGATAATATGTGAAAGCCTCTCTAAGCCTGCGCATGACAGGTACATATAAACTAATTGTTGCAACCTTTCTTATCTGAGGATCATCCGCCTCAAATTAATAAGTGGAATTCAAAGCAAGAAGGGGACTGTATATGGAGGGGTGAAAACAGCCAAAGGTGTTGTATGTACCAGTAACATTAATAATAAAAAGAAAACCTTTAGATTTTCACATTAGAAATTTGGGAGCTCATCGGCTGCAGTCTACCTTTTGTGATCAGAAACAAATGAACTAAGGGATTTTGAAGCACTATACCATATAAGACTACTCCTACAGAAATCTTTGCATAAAGTAATGAATGCTAATAAATAATGTGCCGCAAACAAGAGTTCCCAGCAAAACTTCACAACGCAAAAACCGGATACAGGAACTGCAGCATGGAGTGGACTGTGAGAAGTTGGCCTGGTATATGCTTTCCACTAATTAAAGTAAAAGACACACAATTGATGGACGGAATGCAGAACAAATCAAAACATTCACCCCCAGTCAAGAGATTTGGGTTAAATCCATCATTCTTTTGCTCACCATGCCACCCCAGTTTAGACCTGGCCATATGCAAATCAGTCTTGACCCTGTGCCTCATGGGAAAAATCCAACCCGAACTGCCAAGCCAGGTCCTCCCTGGACCGGAAACAAGCATCCTAGGACCGGTTTCGGGGTTTCACCCCTCTTCAGCCAGGATAGCTTGATTCCAGTGGCACAGTGAGCCCAGGACCCACGTCTGGGCATACCTGGCGCACTTAGGGCGAGAAAGCAAAAGACACACAATTGATGGACGGAATGCAGAACAAATCAAAACATTCACCCCCAGCCATTCCTGGCTGAAGAGGGGTGAAACCCCGAAACCGGTCCTGGGATGCTGGTTTCCGGTCGAGGGAGGACCTGGCTTGGCAGTTCGGGCTGGACTGTTCCCATGAGGCACAGGGTAAAGACTGATTTGCATATGGCAAAGTCTAAACTGGGGTGGCATGGTGAGCAAAAGAATGACGGATTTAACCCAGATCTCTTGACTGGGGGGTGAATGTTTTGATTTGTTCTGCATTCTGTCCATCAATTGTGTGTCTTTCACTAATTAAAGTAAGCACCTTGTACCAGTCCAAACAACCCTTATTGATGATTAGGTTAAAGATAACTTTTATTGAAAGCTATCCTAATGGTAGCTATGGAGAGCAGCCTTCAGGCTGAGTCGTGAAGGAATGTAAAGCAGCTTGTTTTACCAGATCAGAACCTCCTGAATGACCAAATGAAAGGAGAACCACACACGAGATGTATAAAATATATGCATTTATTACTAAACACCCTCTACTAACCTCTTTATGAGATTAGAGCACAAAGCACACAATATTAAATCTTTAGAACAGTAAAAAGCACAACACACAGCGGGCTCCAGGGGGAGACCGAACCATATACTAAGAAAGTGGCATAACAACCACAACTTAACTAGACACAGTGTCTAGAGCACTTAGAATCGCTGGGACCCCAAGGAATCACCCAAAGTAGTAACACAAGGGACCCACGGAGGACGGGTTCAGTGTGTGAACAAAGGCGCGAGCTCCGTACAATCCAATGGGAAAGTCGCAGTTGGAATTTTAAAGATTAATGACACTTTGGAGAGGACTTTAAGCAAACCCCTTGGATCATAGAAGGTTCTAAGGCCAGCACCCTTGAGAGTACAGAGAAACCCGTGTTACCTATCCCAGAGGAGCCGGGTGCATAGGGGTCAAGTGGTGTCAGAAACCTTAGTCGTTTTCAATGGGTGATGCGAAAAAGTGCTGCTGCTGGGAAGATGAAGTGTCTGGTGGGATTCAAGGTGAGAAGAACCTGAAAGCAGAGGGGACAGAGTCTGTGTCACTTCAGGGTGACCAGGGGCACGATAGACGAATGCCCACAGATTTCGGGTGCTTCAGGTGAGATGATGTGATGCTGGACTATGCAGCCACGGGGACCAGGAGACGTCGACGACAACCAAAGCCCAGAGGTGAGCTGTCCCATGAAGGATGTACAGTGCTGGGAGGTTCAGTGTCCGGATTGAAAACCAACAAGCCTTGGTAACTGCAACCCACGCAGGCAGAGGAAATAAGCTTCGATGAGGACCCGCAAGGTCCTGGGGACTCTCCAACCAATGGAGAGCCAGGGCACGTCTGGAGCAACCAGTAAAGCCCACTGAAAGTCAAAGTTACCTTCACAGGGACCCACAGGCCAACAGACCAGGGATCGCGAAGGGACCTTGAGCTGAATCACAAAATACCAGATCACGGAACACTTGTGGAGCGTAGGCCGGAAATCTTCGGAGGAAATACTACTCAAGGTCAGGACTACAAGTAGCCCAAAGCACAGCCTCAGGAATCGCTGAAAAGCATATTCTGATGCAAAAGTACACGGTGCACAGGGGTTCAGGTTGCACGGTTCCCACGAAGAATACGGGTCTCAGGATTGCTAAGAGAACTGATCAACCTCAGGGACGCTTGGGAACCCACCTCCAGTGTTGCAGAAATCTTCGGAGTCCTCAGGAGCTCGGGAGATGCAAACCAGTCAGATGCGTTAAAGGTGCCTGCCTTGCAGGGGAGTAACTCCTTTACTCCAAGGGAGATTCTTCAGTCATCCAGCATAGTGTAGATTGTCAAAGTACTTGGTTTCTGTAGCAGAGTTTAGTCCAGGTAATATCTAAAGTCCTGTAGTCAGGGGTTCCTTCTTTATACCCAAGGAAGGGGTGGGACAGACTCTGGGGACCCACCTATGGGAGGGTCAGGACAGAGGGGTGGCTTCACTCATGTCCTTTGTCCAGTTTCGTGCCAAAGCAGGAGCAAATGGCTCCTGCAACCGATTTGAACTGGACTATGCACAGGGACACCAAATGTGCCCCCAGTGCAGACTTCCAACACTCAGAGTGCACCCACCCAGCCCCAATACACTAAATCCTGTCTGGAAGGTGGTCACACACCCCTGTGACAGGAATCCTATTGTCAGGCCTTCCCCTGCTTGAGCTTGGCTCAGCAGAAGGACATTCTCGTGTCTGTGGCTGGCGGCATCCATTTTGTTATGCCCAGGTCGAGAAAGCTGGTACCGGGTAGCCTGGTGTGTCACAAGTCCCTCTAGAAGGGTGGAATCATACCTCCCACACCAGTTACTGGTGTGGCAGGTATGATTCCGAGGTGTTTGACAGCAAACACATGTTTCTAAGCAGCAGTTTTAAAGTTAGCATTTACCGCAAGGTTATAATGCACTTAAATATATATGGTTGGCTGCATCACAAACAACCCTGGAAAATAGGTTCCGAAGGCTGCAGAGGGGCTCTGCTCATGCAGGTGCATCTAACATGAAATCCAGCACCCTGCCTTGAGGATCGATGAGGCCTGCCATAGGGGTGACTGATAGGTTTATATGTGCAGTGATTTAGAATAGATATAGTGAACCTATATCTAAGGAAAGGGTGCATGCACCACCTTACACAGGCTGCCGTAGCAGACCTGTGGTGTCAGTTTGAATGGTCTCTCAGGGGTGGCACAATACATGCTGCAGTCCCCGAGAGGCCTCTGGGGTACCTATGCCCTGGGTAAATAGTATACCATATACTAGGGACTTATATGGGTACCCCAGAATCCAATCTAGAGTGTACCTAAAGTACATGCAATCAATGTAGAGGGGAAAGCAGCTAGACTGGGGTCCTGGATAGCAGGATCCCAGTCAGACCAAGTCAAAAACAGTGATACATCAGCAAAAAGTGGGGATAACCATAAGAAGCAAATCCTACTCTCCTACAGGGAGGTCTCATGTCTCTGTACCTTTACCTGCACCACCATTCATCTACACACCAAAGTCCCCTTTACCTTCATTTTCCTAGTTCAGATCAGCAATATGATGCTGGTTTAGTAGCAGAAAAGTAGAGATTCCATCTTAGGGATAAAGCTCAGAACAAATTCTTACTATACTGGTCCATCATTGATGGACCCTAGATAGCAATTGCCAGTCACAGGCCAGAGTCAGAACCTTTAAATCTTGTTAACCAAATCTATTTCAGAAATGTGCAAAAGGATTGTTCAGCAAAGCCACAGGCCACCCTCTTTTAGAACTGGGTTTATTCAAGATTGCAACATCCAGAGATCCATTGAAGTGAGCTCTATTTACCAGGGTCCAGGATATTCTTAAGGAAGCAATAGTTGTCTTTGTCATTAGGGAGGGTGTCATGCATTCTGTACCATCCAGACTTCAGTGGAATTTGGTCTCGCCTGTACCTCAAGTGAATGAGCCATCACGAACTGTCAATTGCATTTAAGATCTTCTAGAAAAGCCCCCTCGGATAATGCCAGAGGAGTTCATTGGCAAGACCTGGGGATTGGTTACTGCAACATATCTATGCATCTTACAAAGTGCTACTTTCGTTCGAAATAAAAGGACAGCATTACCTTACGTTCATTGTAATGAATGCCAATATATTTATTTGAAGGTTCTGGCTACTTTAGTGGAGTTCATACATTTCGTAGGAATCTACCTTCCAACACACATACAAACATGTTGTTATAGCCATCTTGGCAATTCCTATATGTTCAATCAGGCTCAATTGATCAAACATAAGGCCTGAAAGGTCTTGAAGGAGCACTGAAGGGAGGTTATCGTTTTCTTATAGAAAACGAAAGATTTAACCATGCCAACAGTTGGAGTTTGTCAAACCGAACCCGGACCTGAGAGTGGTGAAACTCAACCCAAGCTTGTCCGCATCAGTCGTACCACAGACAGCTCAGCAATGGCTTAAACAACAAGTGTACGTGGCCTCCAGTATTTTATTAGTCATGTGGCCATTAATCAGGTATGTCTGACATACTAATCCCCAAGAGTTTATTTGACCTCACTCACCTTCTCTATCCCCAGGGAACATCCGTGGTGGCTCAACAACACAGAGCTTTGCCTGAGGTGACTCTCTACCTCGGTGATCCTAACTACAAATAATGGAGTCAGGACTACGAGGTGCTAATTAAGTCAGCGCCTCAAGTCTTTGTCCAAAGGCGTGGTTCTGCAACTAGTAGGAATGTGTGCCACATATAATGGTTTCCTGTTTTTTGCTCCATCTCTTCGAACACATTTAGTGGTGGTGAGGACAATCAAGCGGCCAGGTCCTACTTCACTCAATAGGGGAGCTCTTGCTCTCCGACATTAAAAGCAGAGGTTCAATAAAAAGGTATTTGCGGAGAGACCAATCACTCCCCAGAGGCAGTTTACATTCCAGCAGTGAGACTATCAGGCAGAACAGTCAAGTCTGGAGTTTGTCTACTTGCTGGAGTTTACTCACGCAGGATTGCTTTTTAAATATTGGTCACTGCTTCGGGCTATTCAGATTAGATCTCTTAGCAAACTGAACTAACAATATCTTGCACGGTTCTTGCTTTTAAACCATGAAAAATAAATTATTGGTTTGTGATTAGCAGGACATATGCATTTAAAATCTCTTGAAACAAGCACTAACAAATCCAATAGGTCTCACCTTTTGGCTGCCAGTGCAGACGTACTACCTTTGCATGAGCAAACACCATTTGTTGATGCTGAAGAGCATCAGCCAAATGTATTGGCAGCGTCATGAGGCGTACACATACATGCATGCATCACCACACATGCATTGACACAGCATGACATAGGTGGGGGATTGGAGTTGTAGAGGAGATGGCATTGGGAGACGAGGGGGGAGAAGCTGCGAGAAGTGGTGTGGGAGCTTGGGGGAGGGGGAAAGAGGGGGCAAGAAAACAGTCTCCAGTGGAGTGCTTAAAGATCAATTAAAAAATAGTTCCCTAAATGTGAGAGGTGGAAGAATACAAGTCATCCAATCAAAAGAATGGTACACAAACCATGCTGCGGAAGGAAAGCCATCACATTGGAAGCAAACAAATAAGATTGACAAAAATGTCAACCAATTATAAGTAGGCTTTCCTGTTTTCAGTTTCTATTTTTGGTAAATTCTGGTGGGTTTTTTCCAGTATTTTCAAGTGATTTCAATACCGTAAAAAAAACAGGGGTTATCAGTGGTTACACATTTTCACACCACTAGAAAGAACAGAAACAGTGTTTTTCCGGTGTTTATGGAAAATGTTGCTTGCTTTCTGCACTGATTGTTCATGGTATATAGACAGTGTAAGTACAGTGTATATAAGGTCCAAATAAATTTTTGCAAATCAAACTTTTTGCAGTACACCATACAATACTTCTTCAGTGAGTCTTTGGTCATGTGCGCTCGCTCTTTCCTTCCTGAAATGGCCCTCTCATCATTGGCATTTTAGACGGGCAACGCCAATACAGCCTGTACACAATTTGCTATCTCTGGTCACTTACATAGCTTTCCATGCCAATACTTGTGCACTTTAAGAATGCGATTCTCTGGGCAGGTTCTGCAACATTTGCGTTGAACTGGGTGCTTATGCCCTCAGAGTTACTGAAGCGGTCAAAAATGAAGCAACACTTTTGAAACTACGGAGAAAATTCCCCTTTATGAAAGGGATCTAGATCTTGTAAGAGTACCACAGTGAGGTTTAATTGACTTCAAATGTCATGGTTGGTGAAGGGACATTTCTATGCATCACTGCAAGCCATTTCTCATGCATTGTAAAATAAAAGTTCCCGAATTGCTCTTCAACATTGCTTTGCTTACCAAGTGGCAAGCACTCAACATGGAACATGTTGCAGTTCCTAAGTCACTAAGCTTGTTGCCTAGCCTACTCTCAAGGAGATGTTTCACATCTAAACCAACACTTGGCAGACAAGGGTGTTTTCAGACTATTATATTTTATTATGAACACTACCGCAGTTATGTTTTCCTGTAAAAATCTAAGAATGCAGTACAGTGCACTTTTTTCACAACACTATCAATATGAGGCCAAAGATCCTCACATTTCTTGCCTTTGGCATCATCACTCAGCAAAAGTTCTGTAAAAGGTTGCCACATGGATAATATAGCATTCACAGCCCCTTGGACTGAGAACCATCAGCTAAGTGACACAGTTGGGATGACTCTTTCGTTGATGCCACATAAAGAACAAAATGAGAAATATTTGCTCTTTAGTTCCCTCGCATAACAAAACAATGCACCAGAATGGACGAAAAAGTTAATAGAATTCTTCATTAACTCTGAAGATAGTAAAGATGCTTACAGCATACCATCTAACAAGTGGCAAGGATCTCTTGCAGGGAAGCACTTCAGCTCAGGTATAGATTTTGTCAGGTCATCACACAGCTTTTTCATATATGTAGCTGAATCACTGCAAATACAAACAATATGTCTCCAATCTTTGTGGAACTTAGAAAGAACCTTATAGCAGCAGCATTCCGAGTGACACTGCGTTCCATGTTTTCCAAAGGTATGGTTTCATGTTTTCACCACTATTCCATATGCTTGGTGATAGCACTCTTTTCATATATACTTGTCACTAAACCTTGCATTTTAGGTTTAAAGCCGGAGGTGTTGGTAATTCACCTATCAATACTGAATCACTAGAAACTGGGGGCTGATGTATCAAGGGTTTTTTCCAATTTTCTGAGGGTAAATGTGATGGCACATATTGGGAAAGATTCTTATGAGACCATCCATTTTACCCATCAGTGAAAGACTCAAAAGCAGCCAAAATATCAAATATGATTGATATGTCCGGATTCTCTACAGTTTATAAAAAAGATTGTATAAGACCTAAAACATGCTTCTTTACCTGGCATCTTTCGACCAAAGACCACAAAACCGAAATAAGCAAAAGGAAGAACAATATTTTAGTGACATCCCTAAACAAAACTCAAGCAGATTAAGGTTAGCCCAGTCTTCTTGCTGCTAGTTTGTATAACCAAGTTATATTGTATTGGCCCCTTAAGCAAGAAAAAAAAATGACTTTCACTCTTCTTTTCCTTTCTTTGAATGGCATTTATTTTGTGGTTGTGGAGGTGTTTTTTCAGTGTTTATATGTTGGTGAGGGCCATTTCCCTTTCGGTGGGGTTTTATCAGTTATTATAGGTTTAAACTTAAAACCGGGCAGCCTAATTAGAAGCAATAGGATTGGCCCTAAGCCCACTGCAAGTATTGGTAACGTCCACAATAGGTCTTTCAATACAGGTAAAACCATCAGTAGATGAGACCTAAAATACCTCAAGATTTGGGTCCCTATTCCAGAGTAAGTTAGACAGCCAGTTCAACCTTTTCTTGGTGTCCAAACACTGTCTCTGCCCCTCTCAGCTCCTGCAATAATGTCCTCACATCCAGTCCAGCTCTAAAACAAGATTTGCAAGGGCAAGTTCCCATTTCAGTTTCATAGAATCAGGACAGTAGCAATTTACTCTCACATGTGGGATTCGCTCATAAGAAATCTCTGCAACTATAGCGGCAATTCCATGAGAGCAAATCCATTAGAGAAGGATTTGTGAATATTTTGGTTGGGCCCACCTGCTAAAGTTGTCTCACACAAGTAATTTGCACATTGTTGGGTATTCAGCAACAATTTATAGGTAGATCCCCACACCGAAACCTCAATTAAATTTACTACAGGTAACTGCAGGAGTAAATGCATGTTTGTAGCAGGAATGGGAAGGAACAGCTCCAAAACTGAGGCTTGTGCAGTGGAGGGTGTCACATGACACCAAAAGTAGCTGTGGAGGGGAATAGCACGAGTTTTGCTTGTGCATTCAGAAATGGTCACCTATAAGAGTGGAAACACACACAGGTGAGTACTCCTTGGCAGGAGCTGCTGTACCCTTAACAAATCACCTCCAGAGATCTAAAGTACTTGGTAGTTCCCCTCTTTCACTAAAATATTTGGTAGTTGCCCTCTCTTTCACCTCAGACATTCACTTCTCTATTCTAATACTACAGAAAGTGTTTACGTCGGTTCCTTGCCTGCACTGCAAACTTTCCAGCTGCTCATTGCATGGGGCGGGACTTCGTCCCCCAGACTGCAGTGATATTGGGCTGGGCCAGGAGATGGATCCAGCCCTTAAAAATGCCAACAGTGCCCCGCAGCATGGGAGTTCTTTACTGCGGCTCCTTGCCCGCACTGCAAACTTTACTCTTGGCCACTGTCTGGGGTGGGACTAATGTATGTTGGTATGACCAGCAGAAAAATTAAAGTAAGGATAAGTGAACACCACAGCACTATTAGGCGTTCAATTGCAGTCACGAAACTCACCGCTCACTACCTTGAAAAAGGACATAGTGACAGATTTAAAATGGACAATCATTGAAAAAGTAAAGGGCAATGGTAACCTAACCAAAAAACTGCTTGAGTGCGAACATTGGTGGGTCTACAATATAGGAACACACGAGAAGGGGTTGAATGATTCCATACCTTGGAATCAACTTAATAACAGATAAACATATAGTTTGCCCTTAGACTGAAGGCCTACGTTCAGGATGACACCAACACTTTCTTTAGAATAGACCCTTGCTGAAGGCTATTTACTACCCTTAACTGAGTTGGGTAGTGTATGGTTTTGAGTCGCTCGCAGCTGCTGGCTGAGGTGTCTTTGCTTTCTACGGACTTTGCCGGGTGTGGGACTGCGAGGACCAGCAGTCCACACCAACTTCAGCCGGTTTCTCTTCCCGCCCCACCTCCCTGGTGCTTCAAAGCGACTCGCGGCCCCCGCTTCGCGGGAGCCGCTCGCAGCTGCTGGCTGAGGTGTCTTTGCTTTCTACGGACTTTGCCGGGTGTGGGACTGCGAGGACCAGCAGTCCACACCAACTTCAGCTGGTTCCTCTTCCCGGCCCGGCTCCCTGGTGCTTCAAAGTGGCTTGCGGCCCCCGCTTCGCGGGAGCCGCTCGCAGCTGCTGGCTGAGGTGTCTTTGCTTTCTACGGACTTTGCCGGGTGTGGGACTGCGAGGACCAGCAGTCCACACCAACTTCAGCTGGTTCCTCTTCCCGCCCCGCCTCCCTGCTGCTTCAAAGCGACTCGCGGGCCCCGCTTCGCGGGAGCCGCTCGCAGCTGCTGGCTGAGGTGTCTTTGCTTTCTACGGACTTTGCCGGGTGTGGGACTGCGAGGACCAGCAGTCCACACCAACTTCAGCTGGTTCCTCTTCCCGCCCCACCTCCAACGTCACTATACATACAGGCACCAGCCGCTGCGTGGGACGTGCCGGGCGAAGCCCGGGCCAAGGGCGGGCCCGTTTGAGCCCGTTCGAGACCTAAGAGACTGGGCTGGGCCATCCTCTGCGCATTTCCGTTCCGGACACAGATTGTGAACAAGTGAATTCTGCCAGAAGTAGGTAGCATGACAATGGCGGGTGGAATGACTAGAGGTAAAAGCGCTATAGTTGGTACTACTATGGCAGGCACATTGGACAATTTCATTGTAAGAGCTGCTACCCTTGAACGTGAAATTGATCTTACAGAACGTCGTCTTTCCCTAGACCCTCTTTCTCATAAACGTTCATCTTTGGGCAAAATCGCACTGTCTGCTACACCCAAGGCAAATACAAAAAATCCTACCCCACTTGACTCCACGGTTAATGAGGATGATAGTGATGATGCCTGCACGGATTTAATTCTGGAAAGCAAGAGCGGTAAGGAAGGCAGAAGTACCGCTAGGCTTGCAACCACTATGGCAGACGTTATGGTCAATCAAACAGAAGGTGTATCCACACGAGCACAATTACATGCTATTACTGAGGCCACCATCTCTTCCTCGGGTCAAAATTTAGGAGCCAAACCAAAACAGAAGCCTGTCCAGCGGGGAAAAAAGGGCAGTTATCTGAGATTGATGAAAAAATTGGCATCCAGTAATTTACCAGGTGCCGCCGATCAATCTCTGACTAAAGTATCTGCAGACCCGGTTGGGAATCTGGACGAGGGTCTTTGCTCAAAAATAGGGGAACTTCTTGCTCTCGCAACTCGCCCTATCCTGGATAGACTTAATTTGATAGAAGAGCGCCTTAAGAAACTTGAACAAATTGTTCTTTCTAATTTTGAACTTAACCAAATGCTGAAGACAGGCTTATTAAGAGAGCCCTTCCAACAGCTTTCCCTTGGCAATCAGGCAAGTAAGCCCACGGGGAAAACTCTCTCGCCCCTGATCCCTTCTTCAGAATCTTTGAAGGGAGCACATCGGGTCAATGGAGAAGATATTTCATGCATTAAAACCCCCACAGATGTTAATGGACTCAAAGACCTATTTATAAGAGAAAATCCTCTTCAAAAACTTTCCGATGCTAATGCAAAAGCAAATTGTGGCATGGCACAGAATCCTAATGAGTTGGAAAATAGATCCGCTTGCAATAACAATAGAGTTTCCCCGTTACCTAATTTAGATTTACCGCCAGAATCTTCTCCGTATGTTATCGTATTGGCAGGGGTCCCTGTTTTGGAAAAAAATACCACTGAAACATACCATGAGCTGAAGAATAAAACAATGCACTGGCTCAATACTAATCGGCCACTCCCCCCTTATATACATAGTAAAATCTTGTTTGCCCGGAGAGTCAGTTGGGTGGGTAAGGGGAACAAAGATATACCTGGGGACTGCATTGTTGTTAACTTCAAGGATACACAGGCTGTAAAATATATCCAGCAGGTATGGCCATTTTTGCCTAATATAAGAATTAGGCCACTTCCCCTTGGTTATTTTTATTGTTTTAATCCTTATCAAACAAATAATAGTATGTGGGAAGAGGTAGGGAGGGGTAAAACAAACACTGATTTCCAAAGATGTAGGATGGCCCCAGTTGAGCAGGGTTGGCTAGAGGCCTTCCCGAGAACAAACAGATATAGCTGCCTAGATATGGTTGATTGACTACCCCCAAAACCTATTGCATCCGAAATTACACGGGAGGTGGTAATTAATGTCGGGTTAAATCAAGTTAGTGATTACAATGTACCCTCTGGTATTTCGCCAGTCCAACTGTCGATTGCTCCTCAGGATAAGTCTGAAAATACCTCCCCTATTATCGAGGATGGAGAGAAAAATAATTATCTTTCACTGTTTGAAACCCCAAAAGGATTCTCTGAAAGAGGGGTTCCCCTTGAAATTTCCAATGTGAGACCATCTAAAGTTGCTGACAGAGTTCCTGATTTTACACTCCTGACTTGGAACGTCGCATGGCTGTCCGCCAAGCTAGGGGACATAAACTGTATTTCTTTCTTACATCAGTTCTCGATTATATGTTTACAGGAGTGTTGGACGATGGACCCTATTCATATGAACGGTTATCGTACCTTTCACACTCCGGCAACTTACACGACAAGAGGGAGAAACAAAGGAGGCCTTTGTACTTATGTATCAAACTGCTTAAAAGAAACCAAAATTCATTTTTCTTCTGTTTCTGTCTTTTACCATATATTGTCAATTACGTTTGGGGGTAAACAAAACATAACCCTGATAAATTTTTACAATAACATCCCGAGAGATGCATGGGCCCGACTTTTAAAGAATTATCTTAGACTCTTAAAAACATGGCTGGAAAACAACCACCTGATACCCGTGTGATCTGGACGGGCGATTTCAATTCCTTTCTATGTCCATTTAGTAATCTAAATATCTGTGGGTTGGGAGAGGTTGAGGATGTCCCCTCGGCACATTTTTCCCGCACGCTTCTGGGAAATTATCTAAATGAAATACTTTTTTGTTTGGACTTGGGTTTTGTAAACGAACTCTGCTCTCCTCCAGTCCCTTTTAACACCACATTTATAGGAAGGGGTTGTAAATCAGTTATTGATTTTATGCTAATATCCAAACGGTATTCTAGACACATCTGCTCGTTTGAAACATGCGAGATAGTAATGAGCGACTATTTGCCACTTAGTATGTCCTTTATTATTGAGGGGGTAATAGCAAATCGAATACAACAGTACAAAACTTATATAACTATAGGTTGGGACTTGCTAGGAAAAACGGTTACACCCTAAAATGGGACAATGTGGAACCTGTGGCTTTTTTAAGAAATCTAATTCGTTCCAAAGAGTTGGAATTTATTACCTGTCTCTCTGAGAACGACGATCCCTCCAATGTCCACGATGCATTTCTTAGTATCTCTGAAGAAATACGAAAGTTAATTTTAAACCGCAGAAATCCGGGGCGAGTAGGACGAAGAGGTGGTTTGACAGGGAGTGCAGTAAGACTCATGCCTGTTTAATGATACAGCTAAAACGAGACCTTAGGGTCATGGCTGAAGTTAGATCTGCTAGATCTGCCTACCAACGGGCAGTGAAAAATAGGAAAAAACAGATTAAACAGGAAGCATGGCAGACCTTACAGAAAGCCTGCCAGTCAAAAGATAACATTGCCTTTTGGAGAGCGGTAAATGCTCCCTTTTTTAATGACAATCTAACAGATTCTATTGAGGTAGCCATTACAGAAGAGTCATGGGTGACTTACTTTAAGGAGCTCTATCAAGCAGATACAGTGGTAGTCTCAGAGAAGGGGCTGAACTTAACAGGACAGGAGTCCGTACTTTACCCAATAAATGTTGAATTTTTACATGAGGATGTCCAGATAGCCATCGACAAGAGCGTGGCCGGTAAGGCCACGGGTCCAGATGGAATTCCCGTAGACATTTTTAAGGCCAATACTAAGTTATGGGCCCCGCTTTTAACTAATGTCTTAAACAGCTTTAGCAAAATAGGATTTACACCCACTTGGCAGGAAGCCATCGTGGTTCCTATTTTTAAGAAAGGTGATCGTAATGAACCAAAATGCTATAGACCGATTTCCTTACTGGATTCGCTTATGAAGGTTGCTGGGAGAGTCATACTCAACAAACTGCAATTATGGGCTGAAGATAGAGGCATTCTCTCACAGTTTCAATATGGTTTTAGGGAAGGTTTGGGAACAATTGAGCAAGGCTTGAATTTAGCACTTCTAGTAGCCAAGTATGTTGAGGCCAAAAATGAAAGCTTATTTCTTACGTTTGTGGATCTAAGCTCGGCCTTTGATTGTCTTAATCATAACAAACTTTGGCTAACAATGCAGGAAATGGGAGTGGACCCAAACCTAATATTTATTAGAGAATTATATCGAGGGGCAGGTGCCAGGGTACGTTATGGGGACAAGGGGGACTGTACTTCTAAATTTCCAATAGGAAAGGGTGTGAGACAAGGCTGCATATTAGCTCCATTCTTGTTTAATTTATACATTAATTTGGTAGCCTCTCATCTCCTGGAAGACATACAAGATTATCCTAAAATTGGAAACTCTTATATCCCCATTCTTTTATACGCAGATGATGCCGTGATCATGGCCCGGACTCAAGTGGGCCTCCAGAGATCGATTAATAATTTTTCTGACTACATGGGAATTAGGGGTTTAAAGATTAATACAAGTAAAACCTTTAATATGTGTTGTGCTAAAAAGAAGAATATTGTCTGTAATTCTTTTTTATCCAACACAAAAATTGAGACCGTAAACACCTTCTCCTATTTGGGGATCAATTTTGAAAAAAAAGGGCTCCTGGACAGTAGCAGGTGAAACAAGAAAATTAGCGTTTTCACGAGCAATTGGGGCTGTTAAAAATTTTGCTAGCAAGGTGGGAGGACGCCAAGTACCAGTCCTAATAGACATTTATAAATCTAAATGTGTAACCACGGCGCTATATGGTGCAGGGATTTGGGGGATAGCAAGCAATTCTAGTATACAGCTTTGTCAGAATGCTTTTCACCGCTATCTACTGGCAGTGCCCGGGTCCACCTCTTCTTATGTATGCCACCAAGAGCTAGGCCTACCATACATCATGGATCTTATTAAAGTGGATCCCATTTTATTGTGGCACAAAGTTTGGTCCTCAAATGAGACAGGTTTGAATAGGGACATAATTAGGGATTGCTTAAGTCTTGACGGGGCGACAAAGATTTCCTGGCTCAAATATATAAAAAATGTCCTTATGGATATGGGATACCAGGAATTTTTTGATATACCAAATAGTGTGGCAGGTTTGTCAAGGAAGAAGTTCAAGGAAACGTGCCTGCAATTCTTAGCAGAAAAACACTTGCAGATAGAGAAATCTAAGAGCACTGTTATGGCTAACTACCTACTTATACAAAATCGAGGTATTCAGCCATATTTGACGATAGTGCCTAGCTGCTATTCCCGTATGTTATTGACTCGCCTCAGGGTAGATACCTTTTTTAGATTAGTTACCTTCCCTGAGATGAATTAATTCCCTGCCCTTGTGATCTGGTTTCCGCTCAATCATCCCTTCATTGTATTCTTTTTTGTAAATTTTACTCAGAACCAAGGAAAGGTATTTTACTCCCTGTCTTAAAAAAACTTGGCCTGAGACAATGTAGAGTGGCACTGATTAGACTGCAAATGCTAGATGATGAATTGCTCATGTCCTCGGTGTCAACGTTCCTTAAAACCATCATTAGATTTAGGACTTTCATGAATTAGGTCATTTTTAACGAAAAAAATCGGTTTGTTGAGGATAAATTGTTTATTAATCATGATGTATTACGAATGAACTGTTTTAATGTGTGCTTTTATTGTTTTGTTTTTAAAATCGAATAAAGCTGTTTGATTCTTTTTGAGTCTCTCCATAGCATAGCTGTGAATCACGATGGGTAATTAGAACGGGGTTGAGTTACCATCTCACGATCACACCACTCTGCTCCTTCTCAACCACCCGAAATGCACATAGCATTACATTCACTTCTGCACGATTAATACGCGCTTGCCTGCTTTTGAATGTAAAACGCCCATGGGTATTCAACATGTCCATAATGAACATCACAGGGCCCGTGTTGAACTTAAATGCACATAATTTCGCATTAGTTAAGGTTGTGACCAACAAGTACTTAATTCATGCATACCGTCCCCTCTCGCAGGGTTGTTCCAATCCATGCGCGATTAAACATTTTTCGCTCACTGTTGAATATGGCCTTTCCACTGAAAACCAGCATGGCCATAACAGGATTACAGATCTTAGTAAGAACCCATGTGTACATATTGTGCATCTGGACAATGCTGTGTCTGACTACAAGTGCATTTGCGAGCATTTACGAATAACACATAGTTAATCCTACATTAACGCGACGCCGTAACGATGGAAACTACAGGTCCCATTGCCCTCATAGACACGTGACCTCGACGTGCCATTAGACGCGAGACGGCTATACGTTGCAATTTCCACGTACTATCCGCTTATCTATGTTCTAACACCACAGACCTTGGAACCTCTTTCAGGCCCACACCGCGGTTTTATTAAAATAGGTAACAGCCATAAGTGCACTGCCTGCACGATAGAACGGTATTTTATTACCTGCATATCGTGACAATGTGGACTACAAGTCCCATCCTATAGACACGTAACAATGACGTAGCCACAAACGTAGGTGTTCCAGTCACGGAGAGCCGGATGTGCCGTGTCTCCCCTTCTCCCGCGTAGACGGTGGTCATTTAAACGGGGTTATTGTAGGATCTCGAAGCACAAACCCGGGGACACGGGACCTAATAGGTGACGTCGCGGGGCAGGACCCTTGATGGTTTAAGTAAATGGCATATTTTTTCCAGCACCGACAAGTATGTTTTATTTGCCGACGTGACTGCGATGTTCTTAGACACTCACCTTTCTATTTCCTGTTGGCTGTTTGTTTTTCAACGTACTGACCGAGTCTACTCCGGTACATTTCTGCATTTCATTGGAACTAACAGTGTTTGACTAAAGGGCTACCCTATTCTCGGAGTCCCCTGTCACACGTTGACTCTCCCAAGAAGGGAGAAGGGTTATGAGTGTGAATGTGAATGCATGTGGCAACAACATGAATGAAAGTAGTTTACTTTGCGGGCTGATGAGTGACATGTTATTTTTCATTGTGAGACTAAAACACATATGCACGCGTGGATACGGATAGATTGCGACTCATGTCGCCACAACACAGAACTTTACCACCTAGGGGAGCGTGGTAACAGTATATGATAAGTGATACATATATCAGTTGGTATGTGCCTCGACATGTTCCTGCACCCTGTCCTCCTGATAGCACGGGTGTATTCATGAGCATGTCACTTGTGGGCAATAATGAAGTGTACAGACTAAATTGGTACACTATAATCTTCTTATCTATCTGTTTTACAGATGGAGTGTGAATAAATCTAAAATAAATTATCTGTTAGCACACGGTTTTAGGAGCAGCTATCTGCCCTAAAACATAAAAACAGGGTAGGAACTCCATCCCCCCCCCCCAAATCTCCTTTCCCACACTACCAAAGGAGGATTGTACTTCAAGCCCTGAAGAAAGTCCAGGACCAATTTGGCAGAGGTAGGACTGAAACATGTTAGCACTAGAGTAATAATTCCATAAATCTCCTGGTTGACCCCCAGTAATTGTTTTTTTAATATCCCCGCCAGATCCACGAATAAAGGGAAACTGGGGTCTGACGGCGGATTTTTAATCTCCGATTTCCCCTGGCCATATCTAAGAGCTGCTTGAAATACGGTCGAGGCCACCCTGACTTTTAGGCGTCAGGGTGACCCGATGATGAAGCATGACACCACTAGGGTGTGTGAGGGTAATCTAAACATAAGGATGTGTCCTTCACCACTCTCTAGTGGAGTTCAGCTTATAACGTCAAGAAGGTCCGCCCATCTCATACTAACCAGGGTCACCCTCAGGAATTCGTGAACTTTGGTCATAAGAGTGTAGAGTACTTTTTTGTGAAGAAGTGGGACTTCATCCCCCAGACTGCAGTGAGGTTGGACGGGAGCCAGGAGGGGGTTCCAGCACTCAAAAGCAACAATTGTATCCCGCAGCGTGGGTGTTTACGGCAGTTCCTTGCCCACTCAGCAAACTTTCCTCCTGGCCATTGTCTGGGGATGGACTTCATCCCCAGACTGCAGTGAGCTTGGGCAGGGTCAGGAGGTGGTACCAGCGCTCAAAAGCGCCAACAGTGTCCCACAGTGTGGGACGTGCCCGGGCGAAAACCAGGCCAAGAGTGGGTCAGTCTTCGCCTGGAGAAGGCTGGGTTGAGCCCCCCCTCTTTCATTTACCTTCCACAAGAGCTAGCAGTTAGCAGTGCATTGTTTTAATTACAGCCAATAACCGCAAGTTTTACGTTGCATTATTATGGGGAAACGTAAAGAAGGTGATAATGTTGCATGCTACACAGACTCAATTAATAGAATGATAGAACGGGCTGATAGGATTGTAAGCAATGAGATTGAACGGACTATACACAGACTCTCCCTTGATTGCGGAGCATTGATGGTTTCCTGCACTGACTGTCATTGCAAGCACCAGCACTACATAGGACGTGAGGGTTTTTACCTTGCCAGTCCACGTTGGTCTTGATACTAGTTACAAAATAGTCGTTCATCCAGAGTCATCACTGGGTAATCCCTCACCACAGCAACAGACTCCTATTGTAGCAGCTGGGAAGGAATGAGGGCAGTAAAAGGAAACAGCCCCCTCCTAGTAAAAAGGCCACAAGAATCCATTACTCTCATGGATTCAACCAATTACTACATCACTGTCTCTGAACATTGAATTTCAAACCAATAAACTGTTGTCCTTGGATTCTCCGACCCATGCGGCATTCTGCGATAAATTTAGGAAAATCTACGAGGAAAAATTGAAGCCAGTGATGGACCGCCTCAAACAATCTTGAAAGCTTTTGGTCTTCTGCTTCTAATAAGTCCTTGCCATAACATTCAAAGTACATAAGGAGTAGCTCTGCAACTTGCGATCCATCAACTCTGGTAAACATAGCCCTTAGTGACCACCAAAATAGTATGGGTATTCCACTCTTGTTACGCAAGAAGATCCCTAGATCATCCGATATTGCACACCAGGATATTGGAGCAACTCATTCTCGTGCTCGCCTCTGCCCAGTCTACCACGGTGGGTCCAGACCTTACAGGTCATGGATTATTGTTCATATGCCCCATGTCCCGATAATCTGAGCCTTCCTCCTGCAGCCTGCCCCTAAGTTATAATCATGGCTGGGGTTCCTCCGTTGAAGGATGGGCAACAAGAAACTTTGGATTATTTACCCAACAAGTCCGCCGACTGGCTTTTAAAGTATAAACATTTTAATGCGTTGTGGTTTGAACAAAATCGCAATGGTTAGGAGGGTGGGCTGGTCAGATCAGTCTAGGAAAACTGTTGAAGGGGAATGGGTTTTGAATTTTTGCAGGCCAGCATGTGTATGTAATATTCTGAGCACCAAGGCATTTTATAGCCTAGTTGAAACAGGGATTGCTCTTCCTCTTGTTTTTTTTTTTAATGGGCCACCAGCCCTCTTCCCAGTTCAATGCCCATATCCTTTGATCACACTTGGTAATATTTGCTCCAATATGTTCTCTGTATTGAGCGATCTAGAAGCTGTAGAAGGACTCTCAGTAAATGAGAGTGCAACACACTTCCAATACACTTGAAGGCCAAAATGAGAAATCTTCAAAGCATCTAACTCCCGTTACCCTAGGTGTTACTGGGAAAGTCCAGCTTACCTCTTAGAACGTGGCTGGCCTAGGAGCCAAATTCGTTCACCCACACTGGTGAGCGGCTATTGAAAGGTTGGACCTGGTCTTTGGAACCCCAGTTTAATGTTGGTTATGTTAACTATACCAAGGTCGCCACAACAGAAGGAAAGGGCAGGCCTTCCGGGTCCATTTTGATAAGGACCACAGTGAGGGGGGGGGGGGGGAACAGTAAAAGATATCGCTGTAGACTCCCCTGATTTCATGTGTGTATATCTCAAGGTTCTCTATAGTGAAACCCATTTGATATACAATGTATATTGCAGATCGGATGGGGAAATAGGGATTCAATGGTTCTAGAACAACTGAATGCACACATATCCTTTCAGAAACTCGATGCAAAGATAATGGGGGGGGGGGGGGGGTGACCTGAATTGAATTGCCAATTCGAGCCTCAATATCATATCCCTGGCAGTGTTGAAGATATATGGTCAATACCAGAGCTTGAGACCCCTCCTCTGAAAAATTGGTATCCGACTCAAATTAAAATTATTGCCCTTACTTTACATCAGGGGTCGAGAGCCTGTAATGGCAGAACCAGTTCAGATTGGTTAGGGGCCCACACTTTCAACCGCCCAGACTCAACTAGCCTGATGGATTACATTCTTCTGGGCCCCTCATTATGGCCATATCTCAAGGACATGTTAGTTATGGCTCGAGAGGATAGCGACCATAATGCTCTGGTCCTTAAGCTAAATCCTAATTTAGATCAGTCAGACCATATTGGAGGAACATTGGTGGACGTATGTCGTGCTTGTGGACCTTCGTTCCGCCTTTTATCTAGTCCCCAGACACACCCTGTGGCAGGTGTTACAAGAGTTACGGGTGCCCAGCGATCTACTTGAGATTATTGTTAAGTTGCATATGAATAACTGTGCAGGTGAGATGTGGTCAGGCTGATGAGCTGACAGAGCCCTTCCCCGAAAGCAGAGGGGTAAGGCAGGGCTGCGTACTCGCCCAACACTTTTCTCTCTAGATCAATGGCCTCATAGGTTACCTGGGACAGACTGATAACCATGCTCCCATACTGGCAAACATAAGGATTCCTGCCCTCATGTTCGCCGACTATACTCTTTCACTGTCCAAATCTCCTATGGGCCTACAAAAGCTCGATCATTTTGACCAACTTTGTAGGGATAGAAGCCTGGAAATTACCGTAATGCAAGAGGAAGTATACGATTTTAAATCCAGGGCATTCAACCAGGGCGAATCGAGTTCTAGCAGGGTCTGCCTAAGAAAGAGTCCATTCCTTCACATACTTGGGGCGTTACACTAACCGAGCACATGGGGTGGCAGGCTCACATTACCCACCGTAGGCTCAAACTAGAGCAAGTAGTAGGGGATATTTCTAAGATGGTATGTAGATTGCAGTTTTGACCGGCAAGCCTGGCTCTGCAAGTTTACAAATTGCAGGCGCTGGGGTCAGTATTGTATGGTGCAAAGCTGTAGGCCATGTTGATGCAACTATGCTTGACTTAGTGGAAAATTGGTTCATTAGGCAATTGGTGTTCCCATAAGTACTCCCTTACTTCCCATGAGACTTGACTCGGGATGAGAGTAATATCAGATAAAGTTGGTATGCGCCCCATCCTGTACTGGAGAAGGCAGTGGATCACCCCAGAGCTCCATCAGTACCGGGTGAGCTTAGCAGAGATCCATAGCCTTTTGGGTTCAAGCAAAATACCCTGGATTAAGTATGTAAGATCTGTTCTGGGAGAAATTAGGTTTGCACCCTTGCGAAGTACTCCAAAATGAGTCAGTGGGGATTTCTAAGAACACCATTAAAAAAAAAAAGCTTACTGGCAGTATAAAGATCTTACAGCACATTCCCTGGAAAGTAGAGGTTATTTGACTGATGCATTTATTATAGTTAAGGATTTCATGGAGGAGATTGAACCTCCCCAGGCCAGGCGTTCTTGCAGTTACGTTATGGGACTCAACCCCTCTGGTCCTTTACAGCCAGATGGGCTAAAATCCCTAGTGCTGATGAGTGGCAGTGTCCGGCATGTGGTGCCCCCAAGGAGACCCCAGAACATGTTTGGTTTTTCTGTACAGCCTATGAGAGCAGCAGGCGATGCTGGATATTACCGTTGTGACGTTCTCTGGGCACTAGAGAATATAAAGTTGCCCTGAGGATACTTAGTACTGATCTCAGCAAGCCATTGATTTTTTCATTAACTCGCGATCTACTGGCTATGTCAAAGGCAAAGCTTTGCATACTACCTGGGAACCAAATCACAGCAGACGAGGGGTGTGATGTGCTGTACCATCCATGTTGAGATTTTGGATGCTGTCTGATTCTTTTGCAGTCTTTTCTTGTTCCTCATTGTATTCTACTTAATAATTACTTGTGTTCCAAGTACTTAAAATGTGCTGTATTTGACACTCAAATGACTGTTCCCTGAAATATAATTAATTGGATTTTAATTGTATTTATGTTTTTAATTATTCATATATTATACGTTTTTATGTGCTTTTATGGCCTTTGAGCAGAAATAACGTTGAACTGACTTGATTTGAAATTATTTGTATATACCTATAAGTCAGAAGTTTGTTACAGGTATAGGAGTAACCTTACTAGAGTACATTTCCAACTTATTTAAACATGGGGCCTTTGTATAAATAAATATGAACTTTCTTCAACGAGTGACTAAACGCAGCAGTATTTGCATAAAGGTATGCACAATAGCTATCTTCATATCACGTTTATTACTTAAACCGATTTTCATTGTGGAATTTAAAGTAATAAAGCACAGAGAAAAGGTAACTGATATTCAAAAACTTTATTTGCAAGCCATTACAAAAAATATTACACATTGTACTTGGCATGACACCAGTTTGCATTATCCAGTATCCAAGGGAAGAGAGCAGCATGATGCGTAGTAGGAAACGTACTTGCATCTAACACAAAATCTAGACGATACTCAAAACAAGGCAAAGTAGTAAAGGAAGTAGATCATGAGAGGAGCACTACCGAAAATGCTGAAAAGCTAGAATTTAAGCAGCATTACTTCAGAGAGCAACAGGGTATTAAAGGCAAATGGTGATGTTCAACATGTGCAATGCAAAAGCACACCAGAAATTCTGAACCTAGGTCAAAGGGTGTTAGCATATGTAAAAGCTGAAAACCCAGTAGTTATCCAGGCACAGAGAAAGCAACAGTTCAAAGAAGAGATTTATGCTACAAATACACTTTATATTAATAAGCATTTTATGCCTGGAATCATTTGTGCTTATTTACATAAAATACATTCAGTGAACCGCTTCCGCCTCTCCCAGGTTCAGGAGCATAGTTTAAAAACAAGGTGGATTAAGCCGCTAGAAATATGTCGCAGGAAACCAATGTACAGTAGGGGCAAACAATTCTGAACAAAGAGCAGCAAGGAAACTGCAGTATCTGCAGGACACAGGAAAGCTTTCAAGATAGGTGGATGGAAATTATTCCATTGCCCTTTTCACTGACATTTTGAGTCAGTCTGCTGCGACTAACTAGTGCTCTGAGTTCATGGAAAAGCACATTGCAGGTGACCTATTTCACATGGGTATTAAGCATTCAAAAACAGTTTTCTTGGTTTACAAGAGCAATAACATCTTCTGGTTAACCGCTTCAGTGCCCATGACGAGCTGGACTCGTCATGGGCCGCGGTGGCGCTATGCCCATGACGAGTCCAGCTCGTCATAGACCCCGCCCGCTAATACAACGGCCGGCACAGGGCGGGGAAAGGGGCTAAGCCTAGAGTTTGCAGCTAAATTCACAGCTTTCAAAGATGAAGAAAGGTGAGCAAACAGTGAAACATCACTTTAAGTGACGAGCTGGAAATTCGCCACAGATCAAAATTACCCACTTACAAGTCATCCAACAATAATACATAAGAAAGGAATTGTAAAGTAGATAATTTCTAGAGGAGAGAATTCGAATACTTCACATTTAATATGACCACTTAACGTAAGTGGAAGTGCGCCAAAGTAGCTGATTCAGCAGAATTTCATAGCGCTACAACACTTAAAGCTGGTATGTGCTGAATAAATTATATGGAGTTTTGATGGTTTGAAGACGCTTGGGGAGCATATCGAAGAGTTATAGGTACAGCCATGACCATACAGGACATTAAAAGCCAAATACCTCCACTTCCAAAATCTAGAGTGCATGCACTATACAGTCAACAGCTATGTACGAAATATTTTACTTCAATATTAAAAACTTACAATAGTTGTTTGTATGTTTCATAGCAGTATAGATTCTATAAACGAGGAGCTGATCTGCCTTTTCACAACATGAATGCAGTGGAATGTATGAAACATGTGTGAAACTCAGCAGGGTACTGGAAGGTAAATCCATGAGATTAACGCAGCAGATGTTCAACAAAGTGGCTAATATAAAAGAAAACACCAACAAGGAACAAAACACACCTCTACGAGATTGTTATTCCACACAGCTTTCAATAAGCACACTAGACTTTTAGTCTACACAGGACACTGAAACAGAAGATTGCTTTTCTAGGGCATTTGAGCCACGATGCAGTGTGTATAAAGTTAAAGAAACAAGAAAAAGGTGGCTTTCATTTTCCCTTTAGATAAGAGCCAGGAGAAAATGAAAGCTTTCATTTTCCCTTTAGATAAGAGCCAGGAGAAAATGATTGATGAACCAGAGTCTACAGTTCTCCGAACGTAAAATAAAGAAAAATACCCTTTCATACATTATACTGTACACCATTTAAATAATTTTCTTTGAACTAAACCAATGTACGTGTGCAAAGTATTACAGAAATAATGGTCACACAATATATATATATACACACATTTCTTTACTTACAAAAACATATGTACAGATAAATATATACAAACATCACATCATACAAATTACAATTTTACCCTTATTTAAAAAAAATAAGACTGCATCCCATTGTGCAAAGCAACTGTAACAATTCTAAGGCAAGATTTTCAGCTGTCTGTGGTGCTATTTGCAAGGGGCACTAGCTTACCACTAAAAAGCAGAAAGAGGTTTTGGATTTTGGAGGGGTAAAAGCTCAAATTTGCCAAGTATGGCCCTTCGATGAAGGCAACCTTTCAAGCCCTCTGATATGACTAAACGTGGCAATACATCTGGATGGCAGAAAGGAATAGCTGTACAAGCATGGCCTGCAGGACTCCGAGGGGAATGCACAATTTCTATAACGTATTATGTGTTTGAGATATTCAGCAAAGACACGGAAGGGCATAGCACTTCTCCCGCATTCCAGAATGAAGTCAAATTTCCCTTCAAGGAGATTTGAAAATTTGCAATATAAACAAGTATTGTGCGTTGCACTACAGCAGAAAACAAGAATACTCTCAAGTTGGAGGAGTCAGTTTATATGATGAGCAATATGTAATATATGGTCCTTCCCACTATTAGCCACTAGCTCTTTAGAATAAGAAGGTTATAGCAGTATATGCTACAGAACGGGGCCGTAGGGGAACCTTTCCTGATGTACTATAGTACGACTATCCACTTGCTCCACAGTGCCTTACTCTTCCACCAATATCTTCAGGACAATTGCAAGTTAAACGCTAATGAACTTTTAAAAATAAAATAAATTTAATCTCAATGATAACAGAGATCCAAAATGTAATTGTCTAACAGTACCAGAGCCAACCATAAACGGATTCTTCAAATTTGTTCCACGTTTTCATCCCCTCAATCCTTTGGGCCCAATTTAGGGAAGAGCAGCCAGTATAATACATCCATTAATAAGCAGTCAAAGGGTCTGGTGAATAAAAACATCAAAAGCACAACCACCAGACAAGTAGTTTGCAGAGGTAGAATGAGGTTTCACCAACAAAAATATCTTCTGGATTACCAAAATCTGCATTAGTCCTCTTGTCAAAATACACAGTCCACCACAGAAAAACACAAGTAAATCCATGATGGCCTCCTGGCATCTACAGCAATCCTGGACTACCTAGAGAGCCAGCGATCAAGGAACTAACTCCTTATTGACAGACTTTGGGTTTGTTATTTCTTAAAGTAAAAAGGATTTGGAGTCTTGGCTCAACTGATAAAATGAACACCACAATACATTTCAAAAAGAGTTCTCGTGATTAGAACCTAGCCTGACCTACCAAATTATGAAAAGGAGATAAGATAGTCCTTGCAATCAAACCAGGTTAATGTAGGCAGGAACTTGTTTAAAAAACAAAAAACAAAAAAATCTATAGATGCATGCCACAAATCAAAAGTTAAACTTAAAGCGGTCATCAGGTTGTTTTGCAGGTAGATCCGAAGCAGATTAAGACACTGCAAGACCCATTATCCTGTTAAACAGTCTGAAGGCAAATGAACAAAAAAGAAAAACACATCTTCAATTTTCAGACAAAAAAGCCTCTACCACCACATTCCTAGCCATCAACCTCCCAAGTCCAAAGCTAACCCCAACAGACAAGGGCACTGAAATGGCACAAGCCAAATGCTTTGTTACATACAAGCAAGCAAATGAAATGTAAGCCTGCAATGACAATCATTCCCTAATGAAAGCCTTGGGCAAAGGAATGGAGCACATTACCCTATGTTAACTGTATGATCAATCCAAGTCTGCTCTTCCTCAATTCTTCCCATTAATAACAGTTCCTTGCTGTGATTCTATCATTAATATACTGTTCTTTCCAAAGCACTCTACCACCAACAGGTGAGGAAGTATTACATAAAAAACTTGGGTGGACGCTTGCAAATTCCACTAGGGTGATTTCATACTGCGGTACCCGTGGCCTTGGGTAGCTTCCTTAGCTCAAACTGATCAAAAGTAAAAAAAAAGGAATGAAAGATCATAAGAGCTTAGACCTAGATCAAGGGCTGCCAGATGCAGCTATTCTGGTACCGTCACAAAACCTTGCCACGCTTCCTCAGACACCACAAGAGGTGGGCTGCACAAAGAGGTTTACAAAAGAGTTCATGGCATGTCCTTGTGAAATGGCTCTGTGCCACTCCAGCTGCTTTTCAAGCTGCCTGCTTCCCCCAAGGACTTCCAGCAGATATTAGACCCTCTCAGATGTGTAGTGAGAAACTTTACCAACTCTACAAGCTGCATCTCACCCTTAGAGGTGGCAAACAAGGAATGGGGAAAACGAAAGTATTAATTCAGTCAAAGGTTTAAAGAATCCCAAAGGGAAGACAATAGTCAATGAAGTTTTAATAGTAATGTGCCCCCAGTCTTTTTGGCTTGAGGAGCCACCTACAAGCATCAAGCCCAAGAGGGAAATCATTTCCTCATTGGGACATTAAAAAGCAATGGAACAGTTAACTGAAGAGGACTTGCAATTTTGGTGTGTGCGAGGCTGTAACTGGCAGACAGGGATACTTACAAGATACTTTTTGCTGCGGCATACCAAATTTCAAGATACACTAATTCATTCCACCACCAGCAGGTCATTAAAATGTATGAGATAAAGGTATTTATGAAATTCACAGAATACACATGGGTTTGAAGAAAACAGCACTACATTGCTGAACGTTACTTTGTAGGCTTCATACTAAGTACCACATAAAACACCCTTTATTATTCTAGGTACACAACACCATACTGCACAATTCAGTATGCTAGCAGTGATTAGACTCCTTTGATGACAATGTAAAAATGTAAAGTTATGAGGCATTCACAAATTGAACTTTTTAAGAACTGGAATTAAAAACTGAAAATGTAAACCAAAAATTGAGGAGTTATTATATCCATGATAAGTCTGCAGCCTGATAGAAGACATGTTGTGTGCAAACTAGTTTGAGTCCTAAGACAGTATTAGGACAATAAAAGGAATATGGAACGCAGTCAATACTTATATCTGGGCAGTCCAATGGCCTCAGTTTATGGTTTTGAAAACATTAGGAAATTGCTCAAAGTATAACAGAATATACTTTTCAAAGCCCTCATAGAGGGCTAAAACCACCCTTCACTCCTCTGCTTGTACACCAGCAGACACTAGATTAAAACTGGGAAAAAACAAATCATACTGATTACTAGATGTAGCCTTGTTAGGAAAACGGTGACGCACTAGGTGTTAAAAAAAAAACAAATCATGTAACCGCGTTGCCTTTGAGCAATAAGTCTCTTTATAAAATGATGTCCTGCATACTGAATAAATTACACACTTCTGCACAGTAACAACTATGCCCATCTTCCGCTTGAGGCAAAACTCCGGCTGAAAGAAAAATTGGCTTCACAGTTCTTGTGCTTTCCCCAAGCGCCAAATGGCACTATAATAGCAGTGCTGTTATCCTCAGTGCCATATTGCAGTGCCTGTATAAAAGGGAAAAAGGAGAGAACATTAATATGCGCATGGAAAGGACAATATTATGCAACTGCTAAAAAAAAACATCTTTTATGCCACAGAAAATGTTGGATACTTTACAATAGGTAGAGTGATATATTCCTATAGAATATTAGATCACTGCTTTAAGCAGAATATATATATTTCACTTGAAAATCTTGTGTTCCAGCTATGCAGTCTTATCAATTAGGTAATTTCAGATGTAGCAGTGAGGTTATCAATGAGGTCTTAGAACAGGTCATGGGCTATGTTCCCTGTAAGGTGCGTGTATGCTCCCATGCAGTTTCAGAGCGCCCAGCACCTCTGCAGTAGCGCGCATCGGATTACCGGCACAGAGAGAATGACTTCCCCCAGCTGCTGATTTAAAAAGAATGCAGCAGCGTGTTAGGAAGTTCTCACTTCGTGTATGCGCCCCAAACGGGGAATCCAGTTAAAATAGATACTGCTGGTGTCCCATCAGAATACTGCTGGGGTCCCATCAGTAAACTGCTGGGGTCCCATCAGGCTGGCAGCTCTTCAAGTAAATATGCTAATTCACTTAACACCTTACAAGCCCTTTTGCTCTATCAGTTTGCTTGAAAGGACTTGACGAGGTGTTCAGTGCATTAAACCAGACCTTCCAGGATTTCGCGATTTCACGGTTTGCCGCAAAATCGGCACTTTTGTAAAAGTGCCACGATTTTTACAAAAGGGCCCGCGAAATCGGCAATGCGCACAATTAGACAGTAACTGCTGGTGACTAAGTTTCATGGGGAAGACGCTTCTTCCACATTTTAAGAGGGTGCCTTTATCATAGCAAACTCGGGCAAAAAGGACATCTTGGGAGCTAAACCCAGTGAAGGAACTGGTATGGTAATGACAAATGTAGGTGGCAGACGAGAGAAGGGCAGGCGGCAAGCTTCCTGGTATCAGAGTTGGCGCAAGTAAGGGCCAGGCGGACGAAAGGTGTCGGGCATCAAGGCGCAAAAGGCAGCACAAGTAGATGAGATGAGGACAAAAGGAAGGAAGGAGTGGGATGGCAGCGAGCACCTTAGGGCAGAACCTGGTGCGGGTAGAAATCAAGAGAGGAGAACATTTTGCAGGCATCAAGTGAAGTGACGAGGTAAGAACAGGATATGAGTTGATGAGGTGGCAACTGGATAAAAGCAGGGAGTAGAGGAAAGGTAAACAGGAAGGGACCATCATTGGGGCAGAATGGGATACAGGCAGGTAATTAATGGGCAGCAGGGTGATGGGTACCATGGAGACAAGGGACCAGAACAGGACACTTAGGGAGCAGGCAGTGAACCCAAAGGGGCAGATCAGGTGAAAAGAAGTCACACTGTGTAAACTGTCAGGCGGCAAGGAATTGGAGGAGAGAGAACAGAAGCAGCAAAATCCATCCATACATGTCCTGTGTAAATGTCTGTCATACTAGCAGAACAGTAAAAAAAAAAAAAATAACGCATTTGCAATGCAATAGGTCTCGCATTTACAAGAGGTTGAGCTATTGGCATTGTAAAGGACAATGCCTTTTATTTATGTTTTGGTTTTTAAACCATAAATAAATGGCATTGTCATTTACAATGACAATAGTTTGAACGCATGTAAATGAAAGTCCTATTACATTGTAAAGGTTATAACGTTGTGCCCCACCGCCCCCTTCACCCGTGAAAACTTAAACAGTCGGAGCCCTAGCTAGACGCTCCAGGATTTTGTGATTTGCCTTGAAGTATTACACGGTTGTATAGTGCCTTTATTAAGAGTTTCTCCTCTGCTGCTCCTAAGTGGATTCCACGGGTCATATACTGTGACTGGTTGCATAATTTCAATTTCTTTGGGTATCTCCCTGTCCCTCCAATCTGGACCCCCAGAGCATACACTAAGCAAGGTTCCAGAATGCCATTTCCTATGGTATGCTACCAGGCCATCTTTGATGGGCTTCTCAGAACCTATACTAAAGCAAATGGAGGATTGCATCTCCAAGGGATAACAGCCTTCACCGGTGGGCTGCTTCCTCTGTTCCATTTCCCAGGTTGCCTATTCAAAGTGGAATACTCTGCTAAAACAGTTTCCATTGATTTAAGGCTGAAAATAAATGATTATGAGTAAAATAAAGTGCCGTAAAAATGGCGCTAAATTTCCATATTTGTGCCGCTAGATTTGCTAATCCATGCCGCAATATCCTGGGGGGGGGGGGGGGGGGGGGCTGATTAACATGGCAACAGGGTGCAGGGGGAGACATGCAGGTTCACTGGTCTATAGGGCCATGAGGTTGCTCTTGCAAGCCTTTCTTGGGGGGGCTGTTTGTGGCTTGTTCTTATGGGCTGGTGGAGCAGTTTTTACTGTTGATTTCCCCTATATTATCACAAGAACTGCCTGCGATAAACACAAATGCATAGAGTGCCCCATACCTTGTAAAACACTTCAACAGCATGTCTTTACAAGTGCTTTTTCAAACTGCCCTAATTTGCAAATGTGTGTCACCTTTTTAGCATTCTCAGTCACTAATGAGAGGTCACTTGCTGCCCAGTCCAAACCTGAAGACACATGAATAGCTACAGTAACAAGCATTGGCAAAGGACTCAGGTTTCACCTATGCAAGATATATTGGCTTGGTCAATGTTTAGATATATTGCACAGCAGCACATGCTTAAAGTAAAAGGGAAAAAAGTGCTAGGTCGCAGCCAGCATTGACCCCATCATAGCACGTTTTTTCCTCTTTAAGCCATGTTGCATAGCAGCACGGTAAAAAGCATTGACAAAGCTAAACCGCTCTCAGGAATGCGAGTGCCATCTGGCTTTGTTTGATGCTTTTGTGGCAGACAGGAGGTTGGAGTGGGCCATAACAGAGGGAAACAGCTTTTACTATGCCACTATTTACTATTACCATTACCACCTATATGCTTTTACCACACAAGGTAAGAGTAGTTAAGGTAAAAAAAATATTTTTTAGGGTGTATGGATGGGTTGTGGCATAAGATGGTAGGGCATTTTTAGGTTTAGTGATGGCTAGGGGTATAGGGAGGTAAGGATATTTTCAGGGTTTAGGTGTGGGTAGGGGTATAACGTGATAAAGGTATTTTTATGGTTATGAGGTGGGTAAGGTTATGGATGCGAAGGGTGTTTTTAGAGCTTAGGAGCTTTAGGGCAGGTAAGATTATGAGGTGGTAAAGGCAATTGAAAAAGGGGGGGAATGTTGGGTTTCTTCCTTAAAAAGATTTTTAAAAATTATAATTTCATTTAAAAAGTGGGGCGTGTTGTGTGTGTATATATATATATATATATATATATATATATATATATATATATATATATATATATATATATATATATATATATATATATATATATATATATATATATTCACTGAAAAAACCAAAAACCAATGAAATTCCCCCGTTAGTGCAGGCAACTATAACTCACGCGACCGCAATCCTCTGCTGATGCTAATACTGTATTTAGACACTTATTTGCCCATGTCTTTGCCCATGTAGCTATACATATATTACAAATATTTTTTTTTCATAAAGACACATATGTCATCAGCAGAGGATTGCGGTCGCGTGAGTTATAGTTGCCTGCACTAACTATAACGGGGGAATTTCATTGTTTTTTTATCAGTAAAATGTCCAGCTAACTATAACATGTGTGAAATCTATGGTTTTTTCAGTGAATTTGTACGGTTTTTTAAATGCCAATTTTTTTTGTGTTTTTTTGTAAACCTATGTATAAAATAATATATGTACTATATCCTGCATTATTGAAAGGTTTTTTTTTTTTTGCATTTTTTTCCGTGCGCGTACGGTAAGATGACGGTACGCGCTCCGTACGTCATAAGTACGGTACGCGTACGTAATAGGATACGCGTACGGTAAGCTGACGCAACGCGCTCCGCACGTCATAAGTACAGCGCGCTTACGTGATATGTGCGCGACGTACGCGTACACGCGGAAGCAACGTCGCGGTTACGCAGGGGCGTGTAATGCGCATGCGCGAGTGCGTCTTACGTACGCGCTCCGTAAGCGTCACGTTCGCGCATGCGCACTTGTTTCCGAGCGCGTACCGTAAGTTTACGGAGCGCGCACGGTAGGTCATGTGATCCACAAAGAACACTTTTCATTGGTTGAAATTACTTTCAGTTCCAGAAACTTCCCACAACACACCCATTCCCCTCATTACTGCTTGAAAGAACACTTTTCATTGGTTGAAACTTTCAGTTCCAGAAACTTCCCACACCACACCCATTCCCCTCATTACTGCTTGTGATTCTCTAGGAGCAGGAGCTGAATTGTCTTTGGGATACAATGGCAGAACAGCAGACCTCTTCTGAGAGTGAGGCTAGCAGCACCACCATCATCCAGAGAAGGAGGAAACAGAAGAATTATTTTGTATGGGAGTATTTTACTTTTCCAGAGGGGGAGAAAAAGGTCAATGCTCCACTGGTCACTTGCACACTTTGTGACCGTGTTTTATCAAGAGGAAATCCTAGGAAAAAGTATTCCTTTGGAAATCACTCTATGATGAGACACCTTAGGGATAGACATCCCAGGACCTTTGCTCGACATACTGGAGAAAACTCTTCAGTAAGTCACCAGAGCCCAGCCTCAGAAGCTCAGCCGAGTACATCATCGGCAGCTCAGCTGAGCCCTTCCTCTGAGGTGGGAGCATCACCTTCTTCTGCTCCTCTGGATGTTAACCCTCGATTTGGGAGGGTTGTAATGAGGTGTATAACATGTTCTGGTCTTATTGTTTTTGGGGAGACCAGTCTTCCCCTTATTAACAATAAGATAGACCAGCACGTTTGTAGACGCTCATAATATTCCCATTCGTTCTTTCCTCCATCCCTCTATGAACCCAACGGCTCTTTTAAGAGCCAACCTTACCTCACCATTTTTTTTATTTTTTTTTTAAGCTTTCCTTTTTGAAAAAAAATTCACCGTGCGCGCACGGTACGCGTAATTTCGCGGAATTTCTCAGTTTACGCCGTGCGCGTACGCTGCGCGCATTCGGCGTTTAAAAAAAAAAAAATTCAATTCATTTTTTGCCCTTGGGGGTCCTTCTAAGACCCCCTGACAAAGGCTAGGGGGTCAGGAACTGTCCAGCCTGCCCCCTTTTCACGTTATCCACCTTTGTTTTACACCCCCTCAGACTGCGAGAGACAAAATGGCGGCCGACACTTCCTGATTTCGACCGATTCGAATGTTTACTAAGATCTAACAACCAATCAGAATCGCGCTCGCGCACGGCACCGTGCGCGTACGGTAAGCGCACAGAGTGCGCCTATAGATATATATATTGATTTAAATGCTACTGAACAGATTTACACCAGACCTACAAAAGGCACTTCCTTGACCTGAGGACTACCTCTCTGCCAAATTTCAAGTAATTCTATTCAGCCGTTCGGTCTGTAGCTGTGTCTAAAGGTCCTATGGAAAAATGCATGGGAAAAACGCGTTTTGGGACCCCCCTTTTTTCTCAGCCCCCGCTTGACGAATCCCCCCGACACTTTCAGGGTCGGAGCGTAGCGCCCCACCTATTTTGAAAATTCCGCGAGGATTCGTCGACCGGTGCCAAAGTTATCCCAAATAGAATGTTGCGGATTTCCTATGGAAACGTGGTCCTAACTATAACTATCTACTGGCGACCGCCAGTAGAGAATATATATATATATATATATATATATGTATATATATATATATCGCAATGAATGATGAAGAATGTGCAGCGAGGCAACAGGAAGCCTTGAAACTCTTTGAAGAGACCACGCTACCAGTGCAGAAGGAGGGGGGGAGGGGGGGGGGGGGCGGCAATGGCCCCTAAAGACACCAATGATCTGGGCAGACAATTACAGGAATATGAGAAACTGAAAAAAAAAGATCTCACGGTGGCATCTCTACGACAGTATCTTCAGGTGGGGCGAGTTGCCCTGGACTACAGATAATGATTAACCCCCCCCGTATGAAAACACGCAATCAGAAATGTTATGCGAATGGGCTGAGAATAGTGCGTCTAGCTCCACAAATAGGATTCACATTCTGGTCAAGTATGCAGAAAAGGAACGACTAGAAGTGGTTATGAAAATAAAGGAATTGAATGATATTCTTGAGAAAAGCGATGATTAAGTCAAAGTGAGCAAATTTAAAAACTAATTGAAAAACAGGCTGTTAAAATTCGAAAATCAATTAAAGGATAGGAAGGCCACCAAATTCCTACGAGATCTGAGAATTACGAATCCGGATGGATTTATACGTTTGCAAGAAAATTTGACTTGGAAAGAAGACAAAAGATTCATAGCGGCATCATGGACCAGCAAGCCATCTCTCAAAGCGAAGCCAGCTCAGATACAGGCTCGGAACAAGAGCTTGATGAACGAGATGGGAGAGGGATCAGGGATGTAAGGCTGGCCGTTACAGAGAAATTCCGTTTTATGCTTCTGGAGCAACAAACCGACCATCGCACTGGAAGAGGACGCGGGAGGGGAAGAGGTCGAGGAAGAGGAAATAAAGAAGAGGAGGTGAGGGATATAGGAGGAGCACAAGACTGGCAAACAAAAAGATCGTTGCGCTCCAGTGCGAAGAGAAAAGCCAAATAAATAACTGACAACACCACGATCATTAATTTGAGTACGGTGACCTTAACAGAAGAACAATCGATATTGAATTTGGGACTGTCTTTCTGTGATGATAAGGAGTATAATTATCCCAATAGCAGAATGGACTTCTATCGGTTTATTCGCAAACTCAAATTATCGAAAATGCATTTGAATCAAAATTCCCTAAACCTGTCATCTCAGGGACAATCATCAGACTCTCCAATTGAATCTAATTTTTTAAGTGTGAATGACGCACCTGTTTTGACAGACTTGCTAACACTAATGAATGATAATAATTTGAATTCTGAAAACAGTCTGAAAGCAATGAACAAACAGAATTTACGACCACAGGAATGGAAAGAGAGGATCATACCCCATTTCGACCGCCTTTAAGATTTCTACCTCAATCAATAAGAGATAATCTGGACATCTTTGGGGAAAATGTAACGAAAGATCTGAAACAACTGTATTACGTAACAAATCAAAAGAAAAAGAAAATGAACTTAAAAAAAAGCTTTATTACATAAAACAGTGACCAAATTACAGAAAGAGGAAGGAGTACTGACCAAACCCTCTGACAAAGGAGGAAATATTGTGCTGTGGGGTCAGGAACTTTATAAGAAGGAAGCACTCAGCCAATTAAATAATCGTGAATGTTACAGCAGGATCAGTATAAAGGAATACGAAAAAGTGAAAACAATTTTTCTAAAGATTGGATGTATGGAAGGAGGAGGAACTATTGAGCTGGGATGAATTTGAATTCATTAAGAAGGAGAAGCCAACAATCCCAGTATTCTATATGCTACCAAAAGTGCATAAGAGCACCACTAGCCCACCTGGGAGACCGATAATTTCCTCTTGTGTCAGTTTGTTCGAAAATGCGTCAAGGTACATTGACTATTTTTTAAATCCAATTGTAAGATCATTGACCTCATATATTAAAGACTCCACTGACTTTCTTAAATACATTTATGATGTACGATGGTATGAAACCACTATGATACTGTTAACTCTTGACATTTCTACTCTGTACATGAGTATAAGGCACATGGATGTTCTCAAAGCAACTGAACACTTTCTGAATAGGAGACTGATGCGATTTCTGAAACATAATCGAATGATTCTAGAATTACTGGAGCGGTGCCTTACGAAAAATATATTCCTCTGTGGTGAAGAACTCTTCTTACAAGAACAAGGGACTGCGATGGGCACCTGCTTCGCCCCCAGTTACGCTAATTTACATCTTGGCTGGTTGGAGGAGCAGGTCCTCGGAGGCTCGTCCCTTGGACAAGGGTCAGAACATATTGTGTTATGGGTTAGGTTTAAGGATGACTTATTCGTGCTGTGGCAGGGCACGGAGACAAGTATAGAATTATTAATCGAGGACCTTAACCAAAATTCTCTTAATCTGGAGTTTGTAGGACAACACAGTAAGACCACTATAGACTTTTTAGATATTCGGTTAAAACCTGTAAGAAAAAAATTAGAGACCACAGTTTTTAGAAAAGCTACTGCTGGAAACACTGTCCTCCACACAGGTAGTGCTCATCCTGCACCCTTGATTAGAAGCATCCCCTTTGGGGAGTTCTATAGAGCACGTAGGGCATGTAGCAATCAAGAAGAGTACTATATAATAGAACGAGAAATGACAGATAGATTCATACAGAGAGGATATTCGCCTGTTATAAAAAGGGGCAGCCACCAAGGCTAGGAATCTAGAAAGACAAAGTTTTGTTCGAGCCATCCAGAACGCAACAGTGGAAGAAATGATAGAAAAGAACAGGAAAATCAAGAGAACTCTAGATTTATAACTACATTCAATGTCAAACAAAGAAATCAGATCTATTTAAAATGGACATTGGCATCTGATAAAAAAGACTACCCAGTTTGAGGATCAAAAGTGAAAAAACATCCAGATATCACTAATAGGAAATCAAAGTCATTAAAAGACATGATCGTCAAAAGTGAATATCAGGAAAGGAGAGGAGGTGCCACCACATGGTTACAACAGAAACCAGGTTTTAAAAAGTGTTCTAAATGCAAGGCGTGCCAACATGGCATGAATCACACACATTTTAGGACATCTTTTAATAAAACAATTACTATCAGAAGTTTACTGACCTGTAGATCAAGTTTTGTTGTCTATTACAGTGTCCTTGCTCAAAAGTTCATATAGGAAGTACAACCTTGCCTTTATACCAACGAATTCTGCAACACAGGAGAGCAGTTATAAATCAGGGTAGGACCTATCCGATTGCAGGGCATTTTGAAACCCATCACCCGATTAGTCCCTTGACCTTGCGGTATACCTGTACAGCAGAAATTCCCAGGAAAAGAGGGGGGATAGGGGAAAAAAGAGCTCTGAAAACTAAAAACGTATTTCATACTGGACTTCAACAGCATGGAACCTCATGTGTTAAACGTAGATGAGGATCTATATACTTGCCTGTATTAAGAGAAAAGATGGAGAAAAGAGAAAAAGAAGAAATCTGCACTTAGTAAAGACCATTAATCTAATTTTTGTTTTTTAAATATTTGTGAATGTGTTTTACGTCCCCTGTATTACAGAGTCAATCCTAGTGAACAGTGCCTTGAATAGCAAGTCATCCAGGTACGTGTAGAAATGTATTCCTCTTGTTCTTAGATGGGCTGCCACTGCGGCTAGACATTTAGTGAATACTCTGGGTGCTGACTGGATTGTGAAGGGGAGCACCCTGTACTGCTAGTACTTGCTCACTACTAACCGTTGGGTTTGTGGTTAATGGTAACATGTAGGTAAACATCCTTTAGGTCATTGGTTGCCATGTAGTCCTTTTCTTGCAGCCGTAGGATGCGTCTTTATGAACTTGTTTACGAAGCGAAGGCCCAGATTTTGTTTTAACCTCTTCGCTGCAGCGCAAATTCCGCCGCAGCGTGCTGAACATTCCAATCGCGGGCATGGTCATGACGGCTCCCGGCCGTCGTCTGCACACGCCCACCGTGACTCATGACGGCCGGGAGCCGTCATGAGCATGGAAGAGGCTAAAAGCAGCGATCTCCAACCTTTTCTGTAGTGAGAGCTACTTACGATCAATAAAAACCATTGTGAGCTACTGAAGTCTTATCAACTCGCGCATTGTTACCAGACGCCCTCACGCCCAGCTTCCCTCACAAAATCAAATGTCCATAGAGCAGGATGCTATGGTTTGAACAAAATACTTTGACTTGGGACACTATGATAGAGTTGTCATTTTTGCCAGTGACAGCGTCGTCTTTGGGGATGTATGAACATGTGAGCGTATGAATGGGATAAATGTGTAAGGATGACAAGACTGCTGTATGTACTTGTGGCACAGGACATACCTTTCGCCATAAGTGGCACCGTTACATGTATAACACAAATGGGACCAATGTAAAGTGCAGAAGAAAGTTCTGCAAAAACGTTCAGAGTATAGAACATTTTTCTGCACTTTAAATTTCTCCAACTAAAAATAACGGCAGTATTTTTCACTTCTAAATAGGACATTGTATCAAGAAAATTAACCTGAAGAGTTGACTGTTTATATGGAATTCCATAAAAATCATTTAAATGTTCTCCCATTTCCAAGTGTCACATTTACACACAAAAAGCATCTTGCTCCCAGTGGTTTGTAGACCTGGTGCCATATTTATAACAGAAAAATGTATTTGTTTTATGCTTCATAGAACATTATAAGGAATTTGGCTTAATTGAAAGTGGAGAAAGACATTAGTACTTAGGGCTCGATTATGATGTCGGTTGGAGTGGTCTCTGACCGACACCGTCATGGTATCGGAATCAACCGACCTCTGGTCGGCGATCCAGACACTGCAATTACAGGTTTCTCTATGGGAGCTTGTGCTGCGGCCGTAAACCGGGTGTAGCAAAAGCTCCCATAGAGAAATGGGAAATAGTGTTAATCCTTGCACCGTAACAGGCACCTTGAGATGCCTGCCACGCGATGCAGGGAAAATTAGGGGGCCCCATAGGTGCCCACTCGGCCCCAACCAGAGGCCACAAAAAAAAAAAAAAAGGGGCCCTGCTAGGAGGCCCCAAACTTGTTTTCCAACAGGTTTTCCATGATGGAAAGCCATACATGGAATGCCCGTCGGAAACCGAGCATCGTAATCCCTACGCCTGAAACGCCGTCCAAAGGGATTATGGGCCGGTCTCCGACTGGCTCCTTGAGCCCGTCTGAATCCAGGCGGTTTCACTTTAGACTATCAAGATTATAATTAGGCGGTTGTAGGTGAAACGGACGATGTGGCTCGGAAAGCCTACGACCTGAGGTTGGAGGCTCGGAAAGCCTCCAACCTCAGGTTGGCTTTCAGACTCATCGTAATAAGGCCCTTAATGTTTCCAAAAGAAAAGAAAAAAATCTTCACTTTATCTTTCTCCCATTTGGGAAAAAATAGCTATTTTCAGTCATAAATATGGCACAGTGTTTACTGGTCACTGGGAGCAAAAGCCCTGCTACTTGTAAATGTGACACTTTGAAATAGGAGAAAATATAAAAGAAGAGTTAATCATTAAGGTAACTTACAATTTTAAATTTCTCCTATTTAAAAATCATTCAGAAACATCATTTTGTCTCATGCTCAAATATGGAGTTGATAAGGACTTCTATTACAGAGTTAATTACTTTAGTATTTCACCTCTGTGACCCAGCCTAGCCCATAAATCTGACTGTAAAATGCTCACTATCAGGCTCTGATATTAGAAGCATGATAACAACAATGTAAAGTAAACACAACCTTCCCTTAAGGTTAAAAGAAAATTGTGACCCTGTGCTTTTTAAAAATGAACTCAAAGCTGTGAGCTACTTTGAAGTTATCTTGGATCTACTAGTACCTCGCGATCGACATACTGGAGACACCAGTCTTAGAGATTTGTCCTGTTTTGGGATGAGGAAGTATGCAGAGTAGTTTCCTTGACTTGATTTCTGCTGGGGCACTCTATTGTCATTTATTTTGTGGGAGTACCTGCACATCGCATTGCAGGCAGCTCCTTTCCTCTTCCGGGTGTGATATTTTCGTTGGTCTGGCCCCCAGCGGCATCTTTATAGGTTGTATGCAGTAATCATGTTGAATGAGGTTTAGGATTATTCGTCTGATGCGACGCTCCTCCACTCCTGAAGTTAAGCCTCTAATCTGCACCCTCACTAGTGTAATGTGGTCGGACAGACCATAGGCAGAGTCACTTGCTGGAGGAGCTTGCCACTCTGGAAGGTTGTCCCCTTCCTCTGACTGAACCGAAAGGGCCAACACTGCAGTGTTTACTGCTACGGTTTCTGCAATCCTTGGTACAGAGCTGGCTGTTGGTAGGGTGGCTGCGGCACTGCGCTTTGAAAGCTTCCTCAGCTCGCGGATCTTTTCACTGGGTAGGTTCCCTTTCTGGTTGGCCCTGGAACTTAACACTGCAAAGGACATGGTGGTGTTATCTGCTGCAGTGTGTCATCTGCAAAGGTTCCGAACAGGCTCTCCCCCAAAAAAGGTGCGTTTATGATGTTCTCCTGAACCTCATTTTTTAAAACTGGACATCCGCAAACAGGTCTCCCCCTCATGGATGTTTCCATTACCAGCTGCCTGCGTCTGCCGCGTCTACTGCGGATTGCAAGCATTTGTTGGTGATTATTTTGCCCTCCTCGAACAGTGCAGCTCCACTTTTCTGTTATTGTTCTGGAAGGTGCTTCAAGAGTGTGTTTGAGTTTGTGATCCTCCATTGTGTCGCAGGTCCCTGCTCTACATTTTGAACTACCATTGCCACACTCTTGCTTTCTTTCTCTGGAGTGGGTTCCATGGGTAATGGAATGTTTGCTCTCTTCCTCGCGGTGGCCACAATGATGGAATCTGCCACTGTATTGCCCTCGATGGAAACTAGGACTCTGGGGGAATGCGTGAACCTCTTCTCTATTCGTGGTGTAAAAGCAGTGCATGATTCTGGTTTTCTGAAAGCTTCTCTTCCCTGATTCAGGATGCCTGGCAGCATAGAGGTATTGGTGTTTGCTCTAGGTTTGAAGGAGTGTCTTCAGTAGGAAACGGACTTGTATCTTCTCTTTTAATTGTACCCAGTAATTATCTGCTGCACTTTTTACTAAATTATACATCGCAAGGTTATTCGGTGGTGATGGCCCAGAGGCAAATGTGTTGGCAGTTCTCTCGGGTGAGTTCATTTCGAGGTCCGGTCATTGTCCATCGCCGCTTTCAGCATCTTGGAAGATACCCAGGTCCTCCTCAAAAGGAACATCCCTTGCTCCTTGGGGGTGACTGGTGGATCAAGCTCCCCTTGTTCTTCCACCCCGCTCTTCAAACCTGGATGTTTTGAGGGAATTCAGAATGCTCTTAAAGAAGTCTCAAAATCCTTTTTCTGTAGGATAGCCGCCATTTCAGATTTTTAAAGCGCCCTCTTTTTTCGCTATATGTAGAGGGTTCGTTGTTAGACATCGTTTTCTTTGGGTCCATTATTTTCGCAGTGTTTTCCCATGCCCTCTTATATCTGTCACCTTTCGACACTGAAGTTCTCTCGGAGGAGCCAACCCCAACTGTATCTCTTATTAAGGACCTGTGGTGTTCTTTTGATTTAGCCTTCCCTTTGGTAGCAGAGTACTTAGTCACGGATGTAGTCTTGTGAGATTTTGAGTCCCAAGTCTTTGGCTAAGCCCCAGAATGTTTTACAATGTTACCTGGTGTTGGAGGTTCCTCCACCTTGGGTTTCTTTGTCCACTGTTATGCCTCGATTTTACCAACCATTTGGATGTACTTCAGTGTCAGAGCCTTCTGCTTGAGCCGCTTCTGTATTCTTGACGTTCTCCTCCTCCTCGCTCAGACTTTCCATGTCTTCGGCCTGGACTCGTGCACGCTTCATTGTTTTTGTGTCGTGGCCCCTAGTATGCGAAGATTGTAGACCTCGTGGTTGTTCTTTTAGGCAAACTTTCGATGTAACTCGGGGAAGAATGTAAAGTGAGTATTTACCATTGCCCCGGGTTTCTCTCACTTTCTCCCCTTTTGTGCATTATCTGACAGTGTGGTCGATGACTTACACAATTCAGCTCCCTCCTGTGGCGAGCTTCGTTCCCTTCTTCAGAGATTTTCAGTGTTTCTGGATTGGTCACCTTCTGTTCTTTTGTCTTTTGCTCTGCTCGCCTACTCCCCTAAAACGACCTGTCACTTTTCCTTGAGAAATTCTTTGACCTTACATAGAGCTTCGGCTGTCGCTTTCCGGACCCAAAGAATCTGAAGATGGCAACCACACACAGCAGCTTCCAGGGTGCATGTCTGACATAATCGGAAGATGGGCATAGCACAAAATGGCTATAGACCATGCCGAAAAGCAGAGGAAGAGGACTAACAAGAAGATTTCAGACCGAACCAATAGATAGCAGAATAATGCACAGCAAATGACTCCAGATTCATGGTTCAAAATCTTATTAACTGCAAGCAAATCGACAAGGAGAAGTACTGCCAAATCCACTTTGGTTAGGGACAGAGAGAACTAGGCCACATGGTGACATTCGTGAACATAAACACAAAGCTGCTTAGCACAACTTTTAACAATCTTAGTGAACACAAAGGACGTGAGAATGGATCGAAAACTGCTAACGGGGTTGGTAAATCTCAAACTATAGTCCTTGAGAGCAATAAAATATTATGAGTAAATCAGATTGGAAGTTTTGAGACACTCAAAGCACCTCTAAGGTGGATCTATAGGCCTCTCATCCGCACTAATTCAAACTGTATATAACCGTCAAAAAGAGGGCCCGAGTTACAAAGATTGGTGTTGGGAGAAGTTCAATGCAATTCACAGATCTCAAGGATGGTCTTCTTGACCCATTATTAGCATTATCCACAAAAAGCATCATGACAAACTAGAAATGGAGTCCAAAACCATACAAAAAAAAAAAAAAAATGCAGAAAGTGGATTATCTACATTTACAGCTGTTCCGTTTATACTAGTACCCCCTCTTGCTACACGTTATGCAATTTTCACTTAAAAGTACTAAAGTATCTCGTGAGTTGTTAATCAAACATGCTCTGTGACTAACATATCTAGAAGGGAATTCTGCAAATGCCTTAGTTTTTCCTCTTCCACATTAAGCAGTATTCTGGATACTTCGGTTTCTCTCCTTCACCATTAAACAAAATGTTTTAACACTAATACCTACTGTAGTAACTTCAACTGGTTTGGATTTTTTTGTGTGTGTTTTGAACGTCATAAAATTGCAATTAGGCAGTCTTCTAAACTTAAAATAAGCTAGGAAGCCCTTATAAATGCACGGCCAACTGATTGTGGGAAACAAACCAGATTGGAGATTGACTGCCTAAGGGTGGAGTATTTAGTTAAGTCAGCAGCTATAAAAACATGTCCCTGGTGGATCAGGGTTCAAGACTACACGTAAAAAATAATATCAAATGATCGTTCTATTTACCTTGCAGATGTATGGGAAATTTTCTGTTTACTGAGTTTTGGGTAACAATAATTTTGTTGGATTTTTACACACGGCAATTATCCAAAAATGACTTTACAAACTGTTTAACATGCCATTTGCAACACCTATGGAACACTTTCCTAAAATATCTATAAAGTTCTCAATTACCTGCTCGGTGAGGACCTGAGCTGCCTCAGTGGGATCGTGACATTGGTTTATGATGTCGCAAATCTCTTGACTGTTCACAATGAAGTTGATTCCATCTGTAGTTAGGACAAGGAAGCCATCGTCTGCATGATGCAGCTAAACACAAACAAAATAAACATACTTAGTTAGGCAAGCAATGTCAGGTTTTTTTCTAATCACAATTGTTTAGTCATTTTCAGTATTTGCTCTTCGCTGCTAGTGTTATGAAGCTGAAATACTAAGTATACAATCAAATACTACAGACATAATTATAAAATGGTGTCCTATCTAGCGCTTCAGCTAACATCGTGGGTGCTTTGCTATTGGTGTTTTATCAAAAAAACGTTTTTATGCTTGCTACATTGTTGCTGCTATTTTTGTCATTTTAAATTGAATTGTACTCTGACTCCCCGGTCTACCGCAGCGTTAGGCTGATTGATGTGGAGGGAGTACAGAGCGCGTTCACTTCCTGGTGGTGCCATTATAGGGCGGCCATCTTAGGGGGTTGACGCTCCAGTCTCCTCTGAGCCTAATATATTTAATCCACTGTTGCACCGCGCAGCGGCACGCGCAGCGGGAGCGCCATAGACGCGCCGAAGAGGCGCCAAAGAGAAGCCAGTCTGCGCCAGTCCGCGACCGGTCGCTCCAGCTCCAGTCCCCATCCCCAGTTCCGCAGACATGGTAGGCAACCGTGTTATTTACAGTGCTCCTTTGCTGCATGCACTTCGTTCTACTACTAAAGCTGCCTGCCTACATTCGGTCTTGCCTATAAACCGTAAGGCCCGCTGCAAAACCTGTGACTGGAGTGTTTCACCTCCAGACTCAGGGAATCATTCCTTTACGCGCAAATGGAAGATGTGTCTCCTCAATTGCCGATCCCTGCCAAAACATCATATTGAACTAGCTATGTTGATAGAAGATCTTAAACCTGATGCCCTTTTTTTAACGGAGACTTGGCTTCAGCTAGATATCGATCCTACAATTGTATGGGCCACCCCCCAAGGCTATACCTGTAAACGTCTGGATCGTAAGACAGGTAGAGGGGGAGGACTGGCCATTATTTACAGGGACAATTTTAGATGTCGTGTCACCCCATCCTCTACGCCAGCCTGTGAGACTTTACACTTTACTCTTGAATTCTCCCCCTTAAACACTTTTTCTGGTATGTTAGTCTATCGACCACCTGGCGCCCTCAGCAATTTTATCACCAATATAACGGACACAGTTGCCGACTTAGTGTTGTCTTCAGCAAATTTTACTCTGCTAGGAGACCTGAACCTGCATTTGGATGTCCCACTTGACGCAGATGCCAATAGCCTTCGATCTAATCTGCAGGCTATGGACCTGCTACAGAAAGGCTTTCAACCGACGCATATCAGGGGCCATCTTCTAGATCACATTTACAGTAATCTAGAGAGCCTAACCGTGGAGACACCTATACCACTACCCTGGACCGATCACTTTTTGGTACCTTTTTCTTGGTCTACCGGCAGCTTTTCTATGTCACACTCCCACAATAAGCGCTGGGGAAGAAAATGGGCTTCACTTCCACTTGCTAAATGGAAACTAGCTCTCATTGATCAGCCAGCCCCGGAGGTGACTAACCCCGACACAGCCACTGTCAATTTTGACAATTGGATCTCCAGCACCCTCGATCTAGTCCTTCCAAAGGAATCTTTGCATCTAATAAATAGACCCAAAGTTGCTCCCTGGTACTCGCCTGCTCTCAGGTCTAGGAAACAACTCTGTCGCAAACTAGAGAGAGCCTGGAGACAAGAATATTCTCAATCAAAAAAAGTGGAGTACCGAGCTGCTATAAAGCTCTACAAAAGTGAAATTAAATCTGCCCAAGCTCAGTTTTATGAATCAAAAATTCGTTTAGCTGCCAATTCTCCTAAGGAAATTTTTAAAATTGCTAAATCCTTAATCACTCCCCCTCCCCCTGAGCGTCAGTCACTTGACGGCGCAAAAACCCGTTGCAATAACTTAGCAATTTTCTTCTCCCAGAAGATTTCAACTATCTATTCCTCTTTCTCCATAGCTGGTGGGAACTTGGAGCCTACCACCACAATGGACCCCGACACGATGACTTCTTGCCTGTTGGACAAATTCCCCCTTCTAGACTCCTCCTCATTGGATGGAATAATCCCTAAAGTCACCTCGGGTTCCCCTAACGACCCAGCACCTCCTCAGACTCTTATCAAAGTAATCAACGTCATCCGTCCTGCCATCCTGGATGTCCTCAATGCTTCCATTGCTTCGAATTCTGTACCAGTCCAATGGAAGTGTGCGATGGTTAGGGCACTTCTGAAAAAACCCACCTTAGATCAGAACAATTTGGCCAACTTTCACCCTATCTCCCTACTTCCTTGGATGAGCAAACTTCTTGAGAGACATTAATAACATCTTAGTGGACTATTTAGAATCTAATAGCCTACTATGTGTCTCTCAGACGGGTTTCCGCCCTCAGCATGGAACTGAAACTGCCCTTATAGCAGTAACAGAAGAGACTAGAGCGGTGCTGGACCAGGGAGGAAAAGCAGCCATCATACTACTCGACCTCAGTGTCGCGTTCGACACTGTCAACCATGCCATCCTATTACATCGTTTGAAAGGCATCGGTGTGTCGGGCGCGCCCCTGGAATGGCGGACTTCCTTCCTAGATGAGCGTTTCTTTCAGGTGTTCGAGGGTGAGACGATCTCAGCCAAGCAACCACTCAGTTGTGGGGTTCCGCAGGGTTCGTCCCTGAGCCCCACTCTTTTTAATGTTTATATGCAACCTCTAGCAAATATAGTTCAGCCCTTTGGTGTGCGTATAGTCACCTACGCAGACGACACCCAACTGGTGGTCTCTTTGGACCACTCGGAGGGGTCATCTAACACCCTGGGTCTGTGTCTAGAGGCTGTTGCTGAGTGGATGCATGCGTCTTGTCTTAAACTTAACGGGGAGAAGACGGAGATCATGTTATTAGGTAATTCCTTACCGAACACTTTGGCCTCTATTTGGCCTACATGCCTTGGCACTCCTCCCCTCCCTAAACCCCAGATAAAGAGCCCTGGAATCTGGCTTGACAGGGCGCTTGATTTCTCGGTCCAAGCCACCAAGACTGCCTCAACTTGTGCTGGGTTAATGAAAATGCTCCGCAAGGTTCTTCCTTTGCTCCCTTTCCAGGCGAGGAGAGTCATGGTTCAGGCCCTGATTCTCTCTCGCCTGGATTACGGGAACGCCTTATATTTGGGCGCCCCTGTAGCGGTGACCAAAAGGCTCCAAGTCACCCAAAACTGTGCCGCCCGGCTATTGTTTAATATTCCTCGTTGGCAATCAGCTAAGAAAGCCCTTAAGGAGCTTCATTGGCTCCCAATGACTGCCAGAGCTCAGTTTAAGGCGATGTGCATAGTGCACAAATCTTTTCATCGAACAGGCCCTGCCATCTTGTTCCCCTTTGTAGTGCCTTACGTCCCTTCCAGAGCCCTTCGTTCCGGCTCACTGCACTTAGTAACTCCAACAAAGGTTATCAAAGCCCGTTGGGGCGGTCGCTCCTTCTCACACTCTGCCGCCAAACTATGGAATTCCCTTCCTGTGAGTATTAGACAGATCAACAATAGGATGGCATTCAGGAAAGTCCTAAAAACCCATTTGTTTGCGAAAGCGTGCTAATGTACCTTGGAGCTCGTCATAGTAATTGCTGAAGCGCGACGAGGCCTCCGGGTAGTTACGCGCTATATAAATATAATTTTTCATTTCATTCATTTCATTTCATTTCTATCCTTAACAAGTGTTGAAATATCGCGCACTCCCGTTTAATCTCGGAGTATGTTGAATTTTAACAAGTAGTGGCGTGCTGCTAGAGGAGCGACCCCTAAACCAAGGTCGAAGAAATAACAAGAGTTGCACTATCCCATCCAGGGTGGTGTCCCTCTATGCGCACAGCGTTGTGGGGTAACAAAGTTACCAATTTTCGTTCTGGTTAAACCAAAGTTCATTTATTCATGATTAGAAATTAGAAATTCATTATTCCGTGTAACAAATTATCACATGTTGTATCAACAAAGGTGCTGGTGGATATCCTCTATGCATTTCGGGTAAAACCCTTCATCAGGAGGAATCCTGTAAACAAAAACAGGTGATAATGTTGCATGTCCCCTCATAGGTTTTAACTTCCACTTACAAATTAAGGCGTTAACAAAGTTAAATAAGTGAAAACATGTACCATCCAAGATATCAAGCTTCAAAAAGTGCACGAAAGAATATCAAGAAACGCTGTTAAGGAGAACTACAAAGGCGTATTAGAAATTGCACCCAAGCTATCCGGTGTCTTTTTTGAAAATTTCCGGCGTGTGAATCGTGCTGTGAAATAGATACGGTGATAGCGGCGTGTTAAATAGATACGTAAATGTTATATGAAATATGCGTGCCGAGATCAAGTGAGATAGTCCAACACGTGTACAAAGTAAAGCATGCAGTGTTAGCAACATAAGCCATAAGATAGAACCACGCACCAAAGTCGATTGAGATCGTGACAGTTACCTCAGTTCACCCGTTCGAATGAGCATATCCAAACTGCTCTGATCCGAAAAACCGTTAGTAAGCGTGTAGCTATGTTAAGTATGCGGATAGTGAACAAAGAAAGAAGACTCTAATAGTGGCGGCCATCTTAGAATAGGAAACATATAAATTGTCAGAACATGACAAAAAGCAATAAACAATGACTCGACAAGAAAACCGAGTTAGTACAATGTAACCAAGGCAAAATACATAAAAGTTGAAATAATAAGTTGTGGTCACCAATGTAAGATAAAAGCTAAAAAACGATGTTGGAAAAAATTAAATAAATAAAGTTGTAAAGAATCAAATCAAAAAGAAACATGGATGGAAAATACATGTAAGCAGAAAGGTTGAAGATGGGTAAAGAAACAGTGGAGAAAAAACAATAACATTTTAAACATGAAAGATGTATATGAGTTTTTGGGCATTCTTGAAGGCAACAATTCAAAGTCAAATAAAGCAACTCAGTTCGAGACGATCATTCAGTCCAAGGGGTACCATGGAGTTCATTTTGTAAATCCAAAAGGTCTCTCTTTGAATCAGAAATTTTCTGTTGTCACAACCTTCCCTTAGCGGAACTGTTTCACACACTAGGAAACGTAATTGACTGACGTTGTGTTTGTGTTCATTGAAGTGTACTGCTACTGTCGAATTGAGATTGTTGTTGCGGATGTTGCTTTTGTGTTCGTTTAATCGGGTTTTCATTTTCCTTTCGGTTTTGCCAATATAAGGCAAGCCGCATGGGCACTTCAACATGTAAACAACATTTTTGGAATCACAAGTTGCAGAAACGAAAAGTTTTATGTTGTGACCTTTAGTTGGATGTTGTATGTTCGTACCTGTAATGATGTTATTACAATTCCCACAATTGTGGCAAGGTATAGTACCCTTGTATTCAGAAAATGGCTGTGAGGAGCTTGTTGATTTTAATACCTCCATGAAATTTCTACTCCTTTCGTAGGCAAACAATGGTTGCTGCGAAAAGATCTGATTGAAGTCAGATTCCATTTGTAGTAAAGGCCAATGTCTGAGAATGGATTTTCGTTTCTGCAACTTCTGATTCCAAAAATGTTGTTTACATGTTGAAGTGCCCATGCGGCTTGCCTTATATTGGCAAAACCGAAAGGAAAATGAAAACCCGATTAAACGAACACAAAAGCAACATCCGCAACAACAATCTCAATTCGACAGTAGCAGTACACTTCAATGAACACAAACACAACGTCAGTCAATTACGTTTCCTAGTGTGTGAAACAGTTCCGCTAAGGGAAGGTTGTGACAACAGAAAATTTCTGATTCAAAGAGAGACCTTTTGGATTTACAAAATGAACTCCATGGTACCCCTTGGACTGAATGATCGTCTCGAACTGAGTTGCTTTATTTGACTTTGAATTGTTGCCTTCAAGAATGCCCAAAAACTCATATACATCTTTCATGTTTAAAATGTTATTGTTTTTTCTCCACTGTTTCTTTACCCATCTTCAACCTTTCTGCTTACATGTATTTTCCATCCATGTTTCTTTTTGATTTGATTTGATTCTTTACAACTTTATTTATTTAATTTTTTCCAACATCGTTTTTTAGCTTTTATCTTACATTGGTGACCACAACTTATTATTTCAACTTTTATGTATTTTGCCTTGGTTACATTGTACTAACTCGGTTTTCTTGTCGAGTCATTGTTTATTGCTTTTTGTCATGTTCTGACAATTTATATGTTTCCTATTCTAAGATGGCCGCCACTATTAGAGTCTTCTTTCTTTGTTCACTATCCGCATACTTAACATAGCTACACGCTTACTAACGGTTTTTCGGATCAGAGCAGTTTGGATATGCTCATTCGAACGGGTGAACTGAGGTAACTGTCACGATCTCAATCGACTTTGGTGCGTGGTTCTATCTTATGGCTTATGTTGCTAACACTGCATGCTTTACTTTGTACACGTGTTGGACTATCTCACTTGATCTCGGCACGCATATTTCATATAACATTTACGTATCTATTTAACACGCCGCTATCACCGTATCTATTTCACAGCACGATTCACACGCCGGAAATTTTCAAAAAAGACACCGGATAGCTTGGGTGCAATTTCTAATACGCCTTTGTAGTTCTCCTTAACAGCGTTTCTGGATATGCTTTCGTGCACTTTTTGAAGCTTGATATCTTGGATGGTACATGTTTTCACTTATTTAACTTTGTTAACACCTTAATTTGTAAGTGGAAGTTAAAACCTATGAGGGGACATGCAACATTATCTCCTGTTTTTGTTTACAGGATTCCTCCTGATGAAGGGTTTTACCCGAAATGCATAGAGGATATCCACCAGCACCTTTGTTGACACAACATGTGATAATTTGTTACACGGAATAATGAATTTCTAATTTCTAATCATGAATAAATGAACTTTGGTTTAACCAGAACGAAAATTGGTAACTTTGTTACCCCACAACGCTGTGCGCATAGAGGGACACCACCCTGGATGGGATAGTGCAACTCTTGTTATTTCTATCCTTTAGGCATCCTTTGGTAATTTTATACCTACGTTTATAATAACTTCTTATATTAGGCTCCATAATACAATTTTGGGTGTTTCCAAGTGATCTAAAATAACAGGGGTTACTTTTAAAACAATTTAATGGTCTTCAACTTGAACGTGAAAGCATAAAAAAGCCCAGTTGGCACTGCCAATATTCGAATTGTGACTTGCAGATCACACCGGATGGCAGAAGTGAGCACTTATCATGCTGTGTTAATGTTAGAAGTAGCGCCAAAAAAGTGATATGTTTCTTACAGAGCTTGGAAACCATGCCTGTGTGTGGAAGTTGCCTTGAAAAAACAGACCTCTTGCAGAGGAAAAGAGAATGGGAGGTTGAGGAACTAAGAGGCACATTGTATAGACCCGCCAACACTGTAAGCAAAGTGGTGTTTATCAAGATGTATTATTTGTACCATAGCACAGCTAAAGATGTAGTTTAAAAATCAAGATAATGTGCAAGCTCAAAGCCTATAAGTGTCCAAAGTATTGTTTTCAGAAAAAAGGAGTAATCCACTTGTTAAAACTCTGTAATATAAAAAAATATATAATGTCCTCTTACAAATTTTACCAGATACTACAGTTTTCCAAAACAACTGGTGCATTTGTTCTGAAATTGGAGAAACTTATTTTATTGGACAGATGCTGACATGTGGATGACAAAAATTCATTGATGCACATAAGTATGATGCAAACATTATGTGAAACAAAATCACATTACCCGTTTCTGGCCACAGAAATACGCCAAACTATATTCTGCTCAGAAATAATACAAGCCAATTGTTTGAGAATGCAAACATGGCTGGCAAAAACACTGAAACTATACATACAACCTAAAAGTTTTTTTCATTACTTTCAGCTGTCTGAAGGTATAAAACGGGGGCCTGCTGATTGGACCATGATGTTCTTACCTTAATTCTTTTTGTTTCCGGTTCTGCGATCACGCCACTGCGTTTGAGATCCATATCACCAATGCTCCGCGTCATAGCAAGTCGACCATTAACATGAGGCTGTCCCAAACTGTTCCATGCTACAAAGCCACCACTGCTCCTTATCCTAGAAAAACACACAAAAAATGGAATTAGATTTAAACCATAACACAATGCCAACATTGAAGTACAGCGCAAGATATTATCCTTTAAGAAAAGAAATAAGAACAGAGTCCAGCAATACTGATTTAAAGTAATGAAACACTTAAAAAAGGAGTACATTGCTTTTCATATGCAACTTATGTTATTGGCCAGAGTTTGCTAGAACGCCCACTTAGACTGCTTAGTCCCCATCCCTATTCAAAGGCTCAATATGGACCTTTTAGCATCAATTTAATACAGGCACACTAAAATTGTGTCTTTTAGAACATACCGCTCCTTCTCATCTTTCCTTTCTGGAGTATGATCAATGGTCAGCTTCACTGCTTTCCCTTGTCGACACAGAAGAGCACGACTGTCCCCAACACTGGCCACAACCAGCTCAATGCCATCTCTCAACAAGGCCACCGTGGCAGTGGTCCCAGAGTTCAGCAGGGAGGCTATAAATTTCACATACAAAAAGATCAAATGAATTACGCGTTTTGGTTATGTAATACACTGTATACTGCTTTCAAATGAACAAAGTTCTCTAAAAGCAACATGCATAAAGTGCTAAATGCTATACCTTAGCTCAATGCAAACTGGGGGACGTACAATGTAATCAAGTAGAAGAATCATTTTGGTTCAATATTATAACTTTTAAAATGACTGATTAAATATTTAGGCCCACGTTAAAATGAGCAGAAGGAGTTCAAGTGTTGGGCTTCCACAACAGACTAACCGTTAAATCTTAAGTAATCACAAAGTAAAAACGATTTACAAGTTTACTACTTGTTTTCCTAAACCTTACGCAGAACACACCTGAAAGTTCTAAATTTAGAGGGCAAAAAAGTTGCATTGAGCTTGGCTTCAAGTTAGAAAGAAAAATAATGATAAATGAACTAAGGTAACAAAGTTATGTAGAATTTAAAGCAGGTTTTTATTTGTACACATTTTTAAATGTTAAAGGACTGACATTTAGCTCTTTAATTTGCTGAAAAGTCAGCATTCTAAAGGCTAAAGTTAAAAGCAGTGATTGCAAAATAGAAGCAACCACTGCAGGTAAGATCCACCTGGATAGGTTATTAAATCAAACCTCAGTTTTGTAACTAACCGAGGGAAATTTGATAGCAAACTACTCGAAACTACACGTAAATTAAAAAAAAAAAAAAAAAATTTTTTTTAAAAAAACGAACGGGAGTTTGACCAGATCCTCCGTTGACACTGCTCTCCAACAACAGGGCCTTTTACTACATTCAAATACTTTTTTCCTGCATCAGCGGGCCTTGAAAGCTCAAGCACAGAGGAAGGGAGAATGGATTTGTTTTAAGTGCATGAATGCATATTTAAAAAAAAAAAAGCACTCATACTTACTAGAATGCCGATGTTATCCGATTGACGATACCTGGCCATATGCACATTCACAAGCACCTAATCGCAGATTTATATTTTGTGTCATTAGCAGCCCGATTAAATGACCTTTCCATGATGCTTGTAGTCATATTCTAATAAATTTAGCTTTAAGGAGAGACTTTGTCTTCGGTCCTCTTCAATAACAAATTCATGAGAACGCATCAGAGCAGAAGACTGAAAATTGCTTCTTGGCTTCCAAGAACTTCAAGAGCTGCAAACATACTAGCCATGCATGCACCACAAGACATTTGGACAAATTTTGCAGATGTGTGGACTGAAGCTGGGATCAACTAGAGAGAAGGGATCCGTACAGTATAGCATTCTTTTACTGCTACATTAAGCTCTCCACGGATTAGGAACAAGGGATAAAGGACTGAAAACAATTGTCCACAGAAAGGCTTCACAAGCTGCTTTTCAGGTTACATTTCTGGGCTAAGTAAGTATTGTTTCAAGAAAATGCTTCCAAACAAGACCTGCAAAATGTGTGCAGAGAAGCCCATGTAGCTGCCCTCCAAGTGCATTCATAAAATTATAGAAATTCCAGTGATGCAGCCTTCTCTTTGGTCAGACGGTGTAGAACTCTTACACTTGCAGCTACAGGGAATACTAGGAGCTATCCATATGGCAATCCTGCCAGCGGAAGCAGATTTGACTCAAAAGTCACATTTCAGCTTACAACCTATTCGAGGAAAACCTAACAAGGCACATCTGATAAACTTAAATACACAAATTCAGCGTATTAGGTCTCAATAAAAAAAATAGCACAAGGCCCAAAAGCACATACATTTGAGAAATAAATTGACAACTTCACTGTTCCAAGCATTATAAAAGCAAGTTCTGGAAACACCCACTGGGGCCTAGGTAAGCATGAAGGAGACAGGAGCAGAGGCAATGTGAAAACATTCCGTAACGGTTGCCTATCCTTTTGGGCTATGGAAGCCTGATCAAACAGAACGACTACGGGTGTCCAAGCTATATAGGGAGGGAAGGTTAATGGGGAGCCGAAGCAGAACCTCAACAATTTTCCTTTGCGCTCTATGGTTTATAAATTGCTGCTAAAATCTTAAATATAGCCTAATGCAATGTTCTGCATGAAGTGTTGCAGAGAGGAAGCATGCACCTAGGACTGACTGTACACAGACATTTCTTTAGGACGTGGTTAACATCCAAGGCATTAATAGATTCTGTTCTACCGTCTCATTCATTTATCCACAATGAATCTGTATTCATCATGAATGCCAGGTCAGTACATCAAATCAGACTATCTTGTTTCATAAACAGAGACTTAGTTGACAATAACAGCATTTGTACAACTCTGGCGGAGGAAACTTTTCTAAGGGGCGAAGCTATCAAAACAACAGCTGGTGCAGAGAGACATGGGTCCAGGAGTTGTAACAGCCCAGTGAACCCTAATGATGTCTGTATTTCCTTACCCATCCAACGGGAAGGAGGGTCCATTTTCCTCAGCTACAACAGACTCCGGATCACTCCAGGTTTTGGTATCTTTCTCAAGGATGTGAGAAAAGGCTGATGTTTGTCTCCATTATAGACAGTTCTAGCAGATGTATGGCAACACAGATGAGCTCGGTGTTGGTGCTCTGTATTTAATCTCCAATACTAACAATAAAGGACCCAGAATGAGACTCCCTTTATATCAAAGGATTATGCACCCCTGCAGAAGAACGTCTATTTCAGAGCTCAAGGATGAAATGTAGGGGACTGCTTCAGAAGACCCGCTCATAAGTGCCTTCGCTGTGGGTGGAGACCCAGAAAAATGCAGACTGAAGGAGGAGTGGTGTACAACCTGGTGTTTCTGTATCAACTACACCTAATTATTTACATATTACTGAAGCGTCTTTTGAGCAACCCACTGCAACACGAGGAAACAGAAGTGATTAATAGAAGGTCCTTCAGAAAGTGGATCTAAATATAGCAAAACCTTGTCCTCCATCTTTCTTTTCTACTGCCGGAGGAGAATGCTCCGTCTCCTACAATACAGGCCCTGTACCCTTGCTTTTAAAACTGCTACAGGCACGCTTTCAAGGACCTCGGTACAATCTCACCACGCAATGAAGAACAGAACCTCCAATGACCGCCATACAGGGCCAGAACCAGCCACCTGACACTGCAGAAGACCACTACTAGAAAAGGATCTGTGGTTCATGGCTGGGTCGTAGCAGCTTGCTCTGAAAGCAGCCCTCTAGTCTGCAGCCTACTGGGGAAAAATAGAGGTAAGAAATGGTCAGTCAGGACTGCTCTTGCACATTTCCACTACTACCAACTGTTGATGGGAGAGGGAATGTGAGCGGAAAACCAGACTGGTGGCCAACAGCCCACTCAAACAGTCCAAAAAGACAGACTATAGGAGGGAAAGAATAAGCTTCAGGATGTTTTACTACATTGCTGCGACCATATGGCCCCCTTGAGCACGATTAAAGTAAATACCCCCTTGGTTGTGAAGGGCAGGAAAGAGAAAATGTACTACAAGAAGTTTTACTGTGAATACCAATTTGAGACTTGCAATGAACAGAACCTCACGTATTGCCGTTTCAAGAAAGAAACTAGCTCTAATGAGTGGGTTTAAATGAGGAGGAGCCTTGCTAGATTCAATTAAACGCTTGGGAGCTTATCTCAAAGTGCCAATAATCAACAAACAACTATAAAGGATGACTCTAGTAGCGGCGTTAAAATAGCCAATAAACCTGCCTACCTCTACTGCTTTAACAAGTTTCATTTTTCGGCAGTCACTACTCCTTGCAGTTGCAAAGCCATTGCCCCATGAGTAATGAATAGAAGCAAAATGTGTATGACAGCTAAACTGCCAACGAATGAAGAGGCTAACCCCAATCCTTTTGGTGTTCGTATACCATTACAATAGACTGGTGATAAACCGTAGCTGTCTCTAGGTCACACCTAAAAAAGTCACAGGCTATATGTGCCACTAATATGCAAGAAAAGGTATTTTCTTTCCTGAGGTAATGATTAAAAGATATAGCAGGATGGGAAAAGCTAACAGCTTCTGGAATGTTAAGATCTTTTCAAGGGGGACTATTTTTCAAGCAATGGTTTTTAATTTGACACCACAATGTCTTTATGAGAACTGGGCGTCTTACAAGCATAGCAAATAAGGCACGGAGGACAAATAAAAAAAATTGTAAACATCACGGACGAGCCCTTTAGAGGAGTTCAGATTATTTGGCTTAATTAATCATAGATAAATGAGCATGAGTAAACATGAGGGATAAAAACATTTACCACAGAGACAAGCACTCTGTGAATCAGGAAAAAAAAGTAAGTGTACAAATAAACACAGCCCACAAAGAAACCCTAATCTGGGTAACATGAGAGATATTGTATCAACTCTATGTCTGCATACTTCGATTTGAGTTGGTCAACAATATCACTGCCAACTGTGGCGACAGGATAGAGCACCCAGTGAAGCTACTTGTTAACAGAACTTGCTCATGGTCCCCAAGCAGCTTGTCAAAGCCCATTCCCTGCTTCAGGTTACCAAGCTTCTTCAAGGTCTGGTCAGTCAGGGAGGAATCAGTTGAATAAGATCCTTTTGACTTCACTATTGAAAGTGGTAGTTGAAGTGTTCAGACGAATCTCTGGTGAGAATAAATTCCATCTTTTGGGGGCAGAGCCTAAGAAGGCGCAGGCTTGAGGCATTGATTTTCTGAATCTCGCAAGTTCTACTAGGAGGAAGCTCTCACTTCTTAAAGAGGCTACCACCTGAGCTATGTTGGCTGTCTCAGTGCTGTGTCCAGGTCTGAAACCAGATTTGAATTTGTCGAGTCGGGTGACGTTACTAATTTGTTGGCACATATTGTTGTGCACACATTTCTCCAAAAGCTTTCCAAGGAACTGAATGTTCTTGACTGGTTATAAGTTATTAAAATCAGTCGGGCTGCACCAGTTTTCAGTAGAGGTAAAACTTGAACGATCTTCAGGCAGTCTTGGGTAATAACTTGTGTTAGCAAGGAGTTTACATGCATTGTCGATTGGTGGTGAAAAGAGAACTTAGAACTTTAGTGATAGTTAAAGGCATAGGGTGGTTGAAGTGTGAGATCTGTTTTATAGCCGCTATAGTCCATAGGATCTCATGCGCTCTATAGGATTTGAATTCATACCAGAAAGCCTCATTCTTGCTCGTTCCGTGGTGGGCGTTAGAAACGGTAGGCTATTGTGAGCTCTTGTTTGGGGGAGGAGCACATCTGAAGCTCTATCCTAAACGTTCATTGAATAGATAATGACAACTGTGACGGTTTTGCTACTTCGAAAAAAGTAAAACCTTCACAGATGTCCTTAGAGGCTTTGCGGAGGATTGTGTTTTTGTTTCAACTGCTAGGTTTCAGGAATTCAAAGAGGTTACCTGGTCGGTTTCTTGCATATAGAGGTGTGATGTTTTTGCCTTCCATATTGCCTTCTTGTTCTAGTTTGTTTTCGGTCTTAGTGGTCTCAAACGCACTCTGAAGGTTCTTTTCTCTATTACCTTCACACTAGTCTGAGACTAATGCACAAGTTACTACTTGTGTAACGATATATCTGTAAGAGACATTAGTTAGTGATCGATTCCTTAAAGTAGAATATCCCCAGGCGTCAGACTGGATCCGGAAGGTTTTGCTAGCAGTACCCCTGCGCGTCAGTAGGTGGCGTCGTGTGGCTCCGCGTCCGTCGCTGGCGTCGTACGCGCCGAGATGACGTCAGAAACACTACATAGGCACCACCCAGGCGGACGTCAGTTTTGTACGCGACTTTCTGCGCCAGGAACGCAGAGCCATGCAAGAAACTGACCACGGGTGCCATGAAACTAGGGCCTAGAAAGAGGGATGACCTTAATCCTAGAAATCAGTTCGCAGAACGGGGAGGATGGGTGGGGTGGTAAGGAATCTATCACTAACTAATGTCTCTTAAAGATATATCGTTACAGTAGTAACTTGTGCATCTGAAAGACACGTTAGTGATAGATACCCCAGCAATACCAACCCCGGTGGAGGGCCTGCGAACCAGATGACACTAGAAAGTCACGGAGAACAGAACGGCCAAAGAAGCCGTCCCTCCGGACCGGACTGTCAAGGCAGTAATGCTTGGAGAACATGTGCAGCGAGGCCCACGTAGCTGCCTGACAAATGTCCCGCAAGGGGACGTCGCGTCCCAAGGCAGTAGTGGCTGCCGTCGCCCTGGTAGAATGAGCACGCAGCCCCACAGGAGGCTCCTTCTTAGCCAACGAGTAACAGGCCTTGACTCAGAGAACGACCCACCGAGAGATGGTCCGCTTGTGCACAGCCCGACCTCTTTTGGCGCCCACATAGCCAACAAAGAGCTGGTCATCCACCCGGAACAGTCGTGTGCGCTGCAGGTAGGACGACAGCGCACGTTTTGCGTCCAGACGGTGGAGCCTCTCTTCCTCTTTTGAAGGAGGCGGAAAGAAGGTGGGCAAAGGGATGGTCTGCCTGATGTGTAAGGGCGTGACAACCTTTGGCAAGAAGGACGGGTCCTTAAAACCACCTTGTCCGGATGAACAGAAGGGAAAGGAGGTTTGGAAGAAAGAGCCTGGAGCTTACTCACTCTTCTGGCAGAGGTGATCGCTACCAGGAAGGCAGTCTTGAGAGTGAGATGACGCAAAGGGCAGGTATGAAGGGGCTCGAAGGGAGCGCACATCAGATATGTCAAGACACGGTTTAAGTCCCAATGAGGAATTCTGAACGGTACGGGAGGAAATGTGTGCGTAATGCCTTTTAGGAAACCGTTAACTGGAGACTTAAAAAGAGATGGCTGATCTGGAAGCCGTAAAAAGGCAGAGATGGCCGAAAGATAACCTTGGATAGTGCACAGAGCAGAGCCCTGCTGGGCCAAAGAAAGAAGGAACAGCAGGACTTCAGAAAGAGGGGCAGAAAGGGGCTCCACAACCTTAGCTGTGCACCATGCCACAAACTTGTTCTACCTGCAGGCATATACAGTCTTAGTGGAGGGACACCTGGCTGCCAGAATGACATCACAGACTTTGGGAGGAAGATCGAAAGCAGTCAACTGTTGCCGCTCAATCTCCACGCATGGAGGTGGAGGCTGGACAGGTTCGGGTGGAGGACCGTCCCCTGTTACTGCAACAGAAGATCCTCCAGAAGAGGCAGTCGGATCAGGGGAATCGATCGCCATGCTGAGTAGCTCGGGATACCAGTATCTTGGTGCCCAATCCGGAGCCACATGTTTGACTTGGGCCCGGTAGCGCTGAATCTTCTTCAGCACTCTGGGCAGAAGTGGTATAGGCGGAAAGGCGTACAATAGACCACAACTCCACTCGCGACGAAAAGCGTCGCCGAGCAAGTGCCGCCTTGGAAATTCCAACGTGCAGAACTGAAGACATTGCGCATTCTCTTCGGTGGCGAATAGATCTAACCAAGGCTCTCCCCACTTCTGAAAGACCTTGCACCACGTTCAAGTTCAGACGCCATTTGTGATCCATCAAGCACCGGCGGCTGAGTTTGGCCTCCCTGGCGTTCAGAGAACCTGCCAGGTGTTGAGCCATCAAGGTGATGCCTTGATGTTCCAGCCATGTCCAGAGGCGCAGAGCCTCCTGACATAGGGTCCAGGACCCCACCTCGCCCTGTTTGTTGCAATATCACATGGCGGTGGTGTTGTCCGTGAACACCTGCACCACACTTCCCCGGACAGAGGGAAGGAATGCCTTCAGTGCAAGTCAGATCGCCCGAAGCTCCAACAGATTGATATGGAGCCGGGAGTCTGCCGGAGACTAGAGGCCTCTGATCTCCGCCTCACCCAAGTGGCCTCCCCATCCCAGGAGGGACGCATCCGGCACCACTGTGTCCTCCGGTTGGGGAAGAGAGAGGGATCTGCCATGGACCCAATCACGATTCGTGAGCCACCATTGCAATTGCCGTGCCTTGCCCTCCGAGATCTGGACATGATTGGACAGGTTGCCCTGATGCTGCGCCCACTGCAACTTCAGGTCCCACTGCAGAGCCCACATGTGTCATCGGGCATGTGTCACCAGCAGGATGCAGGAGGCCATCAGGCCCAGAAGCCGGAGGGTCATCCTTACTGAAACCCGGGACAGAGGCTGAAAGATCGGAATCATAGCCTGAATATCCCGGACTCGCTGCTCGGGAGGATAAACCCGAAACAGTGTTGAATCCAGAACCGCTCCGATGAAGGGGAGGAGAGACACGGGTGCGACTACGGCACGTGGATGGAGAACCCCAGCAAAAGCAGGAGGTTGGCCGTAATCTGAAGGTGGTTGACGACTGCCTAGGGCGAGCCCGCCTTCAACAACCAGTCGTCTAGGTAAGGGAAGACTGCCACCGCTGACCTGCGCAGATGAGCTGCGACCACCGCCATCACTTTCGTGAACACCCGAGGGGTGCTGGTAAGGCCAAAGGGGAGCACGGCAAACTGAAAATGCTCGAGGGCCATACCGTGAACCGCAGGCAACGCCGGTGGGTCGGCAGGACGGGGATGTGAAAATATGAGTCTTGCAAGTCCAACGCTACCATCCAGTCTCCAGGGTCGAGGGCAGTGAAGACCTGAGCAAGAGTCAGCATTTTGAACTTCTCCTTCCGGAGGAAGCAATTGACGTTCCGGAAGTCCAAGATGGGACACAGGCCCCCCCCCATTGTCCTTTTTGGGGACCAGAAAGTAGTGGGAATAACAACCACTCCCTAATTCCGGCCCAGGAACACACTCGATGGCCCCCTTGGCCAAGAGGGCCATGACTTCCTGCTGGAGAAGTACCAAGTGATCCCTGACATGCGGTGGCACCGAGGTGGCATGGCTGGAGGGGAGGACTGAAAGGGAAGGGAGTAACCCCTGCGGATGATGTGCAACACCCACTTGTCCAATGTAATATCGCGCCAGTAGGGGAGGTGGTGGCGGATCCTGCCACCCACTGGCGTTGGGCACGCTACAAAGATCGGATTTGGAAGGTTTGGCGGTAGAAGCAGCGGGGACGGAGGCGGACTGACCCCCAATGCTGATTCCCAGGCCCGCCCTTGCGGAAGCCGCGTCCGCACGAAGGCTGGTTCTGCACAGGCTTGCTGAAGGAACGTGCCGGGTCGCCTCTGCCGTGGCCACGAAAGGAACGAAAACCAGGAGTGGCCGGGTTCTTTGCAGAAAGACCCATGGACTTGGCCGTGGCGCGCGAGTCCTTAAAACGCTCCAGTGCACTGTCGGCCTTATCGCCAAACAGGCGAGTGCCATCAAAGGGCATGTCCATGAGCGAGCTCTGGACATCGGGCGAGAACCCGTTAGATCGCAACCAGGCGTGGCGACGCAGAGCCACAGTCGTCGAAAACGCCCTACCCAGTGAGTTCGCGGTGTCCAAACTACACCGAATGGCGAACTTCACCACATCATTACCCTGAGCAATAGCTTGGGACAGCACAGCATGGATCTCCTCAGGACACTGAGGTAACACCTGCGCAACTGTATCCCACACCGCGTGGGAATAGCGGGCGAATAAGCAGGCGGTGTTCACTGACCGCAGCCCTAAGCTGGCCGAAGAGAACAACCTCTTACCGAACTGCTCCAGCTTCTAGAGTCCTTCTCCGGCTGGGCCGTGGGAATAGCACGGACATCGAGGCTTGGATTACCAGGCTCTCAGGTATAGGATGAGTGGTCAGAAACGCGGGGGTCGCCAGGCGATGACGCCTGGCAACATTCTTATCCACAGGGGCCCCTGTGGCTGGCCGCGACCAAGTGCCCAACAAGACGTCAGTAAGGGCATCGTTAAAGGGGAGAAGGGGCTCCGACAAAGTGGACGCCGTCTGGAGCACCTCAGTGAGGAGATTAGTTTTGAGGGCCACCGTAGGAAGACGAGGTTGAGGACCTCAGCTGGCCGACAGAGCACCATCGTGTAGGAGGCACCCTCTTCCATGGTAGGCGGGGAAGAGGCAAACCCCGGGTCAGAAGAGACGTAGAGGTCACCGGCGTCGTCCACCCAGTCCTTCTTGTAATCACACTGACGGGCAAGAGGGTCCTCGGACCCCTCCCAGTCGTCCTCCAACTCTGTTGCATGGGGAACAGACCGTGGCGGCAGAGATGGAGCCGGAGTAGGAACATACGGCGTCAAAAACGGCGCCGGGCCAGCACCGCGTTCCAATGCAGATCCCAGGTAGAACAAAATGGCCTTGGAACCGGGGCAAGGGAGGGACAAACGGCACCCACTGCAGCTCCGGAGGCAGAGCAGAGGGTGGCGCCGGGGCCAGAGCCAGCAGCGCTGGACCTTGAGGCGAAGGGGCCGGATCCAATGGGCGCAGGATCCTGTGGCACCGAAGCTGGATTCGCCAGCAGCCCCACAGGATCCAGACACGGGACCGCGGGGCACGAAGGCGCGCAGGCGGGAGCCAGAGGTCTAAAAAGGTGGTCCATGGTAGCAAGAAATTCTTGCACCTGTTCGGGAGTTGCCAACGGACCAGGGTAAGGCGGGTAGGCCGCGGGACTCCCAGGCTCCAAAGGAGCCGCAGGAGCAGAACCCCTCGTCCACATGCGAGGACCGACGGGTGGGACGTCAGAGAGCGAACTCGCTTCATCAACTTCTTTTTATGTCGCCGCTTACCCGAATCAGAGAGCGAAGACTTGTAGCACAAGGAGCGACGACTGCAGCCCCGCGAGCGTTCTCACGAACGGGACCTGGAATGGCGCTGGGATGAGTGCCAGACCTCCAGCAGCTTCCAGCGCCGCTCCATCAAGGCCTTCGGGGCCATGGCCCGACAGTACCGGGAGTCGTGGTCGGTCTCCAGGCAGTAGAGGCAAACATTGGGGGGCCGCCACCGACATATTGCGACGGCAGGCCCCACAAGACTTAAAATCCAGGCATCCCTACGTGCACCAAGGAGAAAAGGAGACAAAGTCTTAAAAAGGGTAGTCAAAAAGTGGCTAAGGTACGTGCTCTAAACCGGATCTGCGCTTGCTGGCGTGGAAAAATCAAGAACTGACGTCAGCGCGCATATGTGGCACCTAAGTAGTCTCCGTGACGTCATATCGGCGCTTACGACGGACGCGGAGCCGCACAACGTGACGCGCATGGGTACTGCTAGCAAAACCTAATGGATCCAGTCTGATGCCTGGGGATATTCTAAGGTAAGGAATCTGTCACGAACGTGTCTCTTTTAGATCCTTTTTTCATTTAGGTTCTATATATTTTCCCTGGCGTGGAACAATTTATCCTTTTAACTTTTCAGGCGGAATGGGGCTACTTCCCCCATTATGTTGGTCACTGTCTGGTTGGAGTGATCAGTTAGAACATTCACTTTATTTGTTTCAAGTATTCAGAGTTTTTTGCCCTGAGCTGTGCCCTCAGCATAGCCCTTTCTGCTATTCAAAATTACTACTTTTCAACCATTTCTAAAAATACTCTGGAAATTTATAAATATCCTCAAATTATAACAGGACTAGAGTTGGAATTCTAAATAAGCTCCCAGTAATAATTGGAGGAAGTTGCGCTTTTCCTAAATATTTTAGGACTGGAGTTAGAATAGTAATTTTGACCTTACAGTGTCTGCCACATCCACTGTTGCCCTAAGGTTGCAGTTCAGGGCAAGAAAAACAAACTGTGTTTCACGTGAAGGGGAGGTGGTGTCTCTGGCCCAGTCAAGTTAGGTTATTCCCGTTTAAGTATCTAGTGTCTCTTACCTAGTGTTAGATTTTGACCCCTTGTCCTTTAACATTCTGTGGTGATTCTGCGAGACTGAACACGATCTGATGGTGGTCTGAAGATCCTGTTGGGATGAGGGATTCTATGTTCTGCACTCCTTACTTGGATATTATGAGAGCCAGTGTGGTCAATTTGGGGTTTGTCGGTTTCAGGCATGCTTAAACAAGACCATGGTCAGAGAAGACACTTTTTAGGGCGGATCTTCGTGTGTCATCTTCATTGTTCTTTTGGAGGTTGAAATACCCTAGAAAGAGTGTAGCATGGAGTGAACTGCAACTGTTTTCATTATTTGTTCAAGAAAGGCTAAATAATCCCCTGATTGAAGGGGGGGGGGGGGGCATGAGGTGTAGTTTTATTCCTGCCCAGAATTGTGACATCACAGAGAAACTGAAATTTGCATTTTAAAATAAAACCATGGCAAGTTAGTTTAATGAAATATTACCAGAGCAAGATGTGTACATTGTAAGCAAATAAATACCTGCTTTAAAAACAAAAAATAAATTCAACCAGCTAATTTAAAATGAACTAAAAACATTTTTAATTGCGATTAAGAAGAAGAAAAAATCCTTGATTTTGGAACTGTACTGCCAAAGTATACAAGCTAATTGTCAGGTTTTAATACAATTTATGGTGAAACTCTAAAAGAAAGAAAGAGGCAGATTCCGAAATAGAAAACTTTAGATAAGATATAATGATTAAAACATTAGACTCCTTAGTGGGATTACCATGTTGAAAAGCACTGCATGCTTCTATTAGACTACTTTAAAGCATTTTAGTCCATCGGGTCATAGGATACCGCTAACTAGCCAGTCTAAGAGGGGAGGACATCATTACTAGCCATGTCAATCATGACTATCTGAGCCAGATTTGCCAGTGTTGCCTCAAGCAGAGTCTTTCATAAGGCCGGATGAGCCAGGGCACTACCAATGGAATGGTGTTACAAGCATGACCATAGAGGTAAAGGTTTATTTGTTTCGAAGGAGAGGTTTTAAAATCGTTCACCTTAATCTTGGACAGCTTAGTCTGTTAATCAGTGATGCCTCCTGGCTGTTGCTGCAAATCACATCTGAAGGGATATGCAAACACATGGCTTGCAAGTCATGAACAGTTTTTAAATCATTTGGCACACAAGGAGACCTAGAATGCTATTCTGTCAACCTTTGTTTGGTGCAAAGCATCTAACATCAAGGGCTTAGTCTACAAATGTTTTTGGACCAAAAACAATGAGAAATAAAAGGTTCAAATCTTGTGTACTCGTTTTGTATGCCCGCATCAATAATACGAATTGGCAAAGTCACTCAGTTTTGCATTTGAAAAGTAAAATGCCAACATATTGGCAATGTCAATGTTGGATTATTTTTACTTTACCATTCTGTCATTGTGGACGTGCATTTTAAAACATTAAAGGGAAAGAAAAAAAAACTGCAGAAGTACGTGCCTCTGCAGTTATCAGTCAGGCACTTAAAAATACAGATTAACTCGGCATGCAGGCATTAAAAACAAACAAAACAAAAAAAAGTATATATATATATACACCGAAACGCGTCATGTCGATCGTGTGAGCTGAGGCTGAATAAAATCTTTTAATGGCGTAATGAAGTTTGTGGTCCGCACTCTGATTTGAGGCAGTAGATACTACGGCTGCTTTTGGAGACTTAGCGCGATATATATATATATATAGATTACTTTAATGGTGTTCCATTCCAAACAATGCCATGGGACGATAGCCCATAGCCCTCTTACCCAGTGCTTAATGCGAACTGAACTACAGGAGCAAATCGCTAAAAAGGGCTTTTTGTGCGTTCATAATGTGATGGTAATCGCCCCCAGACCTAGCTAAATCGGTCCATAGTTGAGACTTAAAAAGTGAATCCTTTCCAGCAAGAGAATATGAATTTCATTTTAACTTCTTAAAAAACTCGCAAAGGGGTGAAGACAATCACAGGAATAACAGATCTGTATAATACAAAGACTTCAATGGTGGAAGAGAAGGGTAAATTAATATGGAAGATTTCATGGGATTAAAAGAAAGCCCTAAAACTCCTGTATGTAGTATCGCTTAGAATAGTTTCTGGCAGAATTTAAACTTTATTTTTTGACATTTCTTGATCATACCAGATACACATGCACTGTGTTCTGGTTGCGGTAGTCAACCACTACAATTAGGACTACGTTTAGGCTGCTTTCTTACTTTGCTTCCACACAGGGCAATAGTGACAACCGACTAATAAAATGAGCACTGTTGTCAAGATGATGTTGATTGAGATACCCTCATTTTTGGATAATGTAGCAAATCAGAAAATTGCAATCCGCAGTGTCTGTCTATAGGCTTCACAAATAATTTTCCATCCTACATACCAGCTCTTACAAGCTAAACAAACAAGGTAATAAATACCTATGGGGAATTGTTGTTGAAGAGTCGCTTGCGACACTATGAACGAGACCAATTTTGGAGCATAATTTTTACATATCAGGAAATAGCTCTGCAGCCATTGGTTGCAGTGCATGTTGGTTTGTGCACAAATACTTGTGATGAATATCATTGAGGAAAAGGCACTTTAGTCCTCATTACACAAGGAATTGTGGGAGCCTTCCCTACACACAGTAAGACCATACATCAGTCAATAAGCTCAAGTAAGATTGCCGGCGGATAGGACAATTGGGTTCATAACACCACATTCTAAGAGGATAACCACTAATTAGTCATTTATGCAAAGTTTATACAGTGTGCCTGAAAGCAAGGAAGGAGCCAGGCTTTAAAAAGGCTCTACTAAAAATCTGATGGGGAAATGGTTGCAGGGATTAAAAGAACTGCTTCAAGATGAAAATCTTTGAAGAATCTAGTGCTTTGAAGAAGGTTGGAAAAAATAAATACAAGCAATGAGTTTCCATAACACAACTGGAAGGTGTTGCATGAAGGGTCCTGAATTCACAAAGCCTTTAGGAAGACTTTCAAATACTATATCTGAATACTAGGCCCCACTGAGCTGCCCCTGCTAAAGATTCAACTTTGCTAGCAGCCAAAGTGGGACACAAGCTCAATGAGATGCCATGAGACCATCTCCCCAAAGGCTGCACCAAAAGATACAACTCATCTGTAAAACATTTCATTTCTGGGCATTCAGAAAGAGATTAAAGTAGATAATATTTATAGATGATAATTTCCCACCTTTGTTTTGCTTTTCTATATCAATTGTCTTCAGGATCGTGGGCAATGAATTGATGACATTAAGTAGTTTCAAATTTCGAAAGTTTTTAGATAGTCTGATGTCATAAGCGTCCAAGCATGAGCAGAAGGAACACACGGCACACAGTTTGTGATTTTCAATAATGCTTTGTCACAGTTAATTACTATCTTCCTTGCAACAAAAAAAACGTAAGTCCTGCATTAGAATCAGTGCCCGAATTTCTTCTCCACAAGACTAAGTTTATTGCAAGTATAACAAAAATGACAATGTTTCCAGCAAGGACACCTATACATTTTGTGGGGTTTTAGGAAAACAGCTCTTCTAGATGTTGTCCTGCGCGAAAGATAAATCTGGTTTTAAGAACCTGGGTAGTCAGTTTGCCTCTTCAACAATGTTTTCCTTTTTGGCCATCTTCAATTAAGAAGTTAACCAGGTGCTAGTGTTGCAGGTCTTTGTATTATCTTGAAAGAAAAGAACCAAATTTGCTGAAGTCATCATTTCGAAAGAAGATGGCGTCCTTTACCATGAAGCAGTCCATTTAATTGGCCAAAAGCTTATACAATGCCAGTTTCTGTAGCGGATGCCTGTGCGGCACAACTTCTCAGAAGGTCAGTAATAGGGACTAAAATGGAATTCTAGTGCTTTGCCATAGTTATCTGACCTTAGTACACAAGATATAACCCAAGACTAACAGCAGAACAAAGTGCTGCGTTTTAGGCTAGGACCGTTTCTCTAGCGAAAAACAAAACTGCAATTCAGGTCTCAGAAAATGTCACTGAAAGGCCAATAGGCAGCCTGAAGAGAAGGTGACCATTCACATAACAAAAAGTGCTACACGCAAGGTAATGTCCAGTGCTTCAGCAAAAACACATTCTCGAATTCAAGTGATGCTTTCATTCAAAGTGAATTTTAGGTGACAAAGGAACTATCTACAATACTTGTGTGCCAACCTAACACTCAGAGGATCTTTTATTTTAAAGGGATCTCTTGTTCTAGAATACAATAAAGTAGTTTCTATCACGGTGGTCATTAACACAAGGAATTTGCAAAGGAAAGGCTTCATGGTCACTACTTTCTACAGAAGCTGAGGAAAAGGGAGTTTTTTTTTTTTAACATTTTGAAATTTGTCAATGTTTACTAAAGTGAAGTAGAGACTTTTGCAGATTCCCAGGACTTCCCACATCTGCTGCGACTCACAAGCATATAGTACACACACAGACATAGCGGTGTACATTTCTACTTACAGAAATGTCAGGTTAAAGCCAATATGCACTTCCTAACCATTATTTTGTTTTTATTCTACAAGGTTTATTTTTTTCCCTTTGGAGAAACTTCTTCAACCTGCACCTTGACTAATTCGGAGGAGCAGGCCCATGTCACACCCACTCGGAAAACGGGTTTAAACCAACCCTTGAAGGGGGAACATTTGATATTTTTAAGAGTGTGGACTTACTTCAATTATTTGGTTCATCCCCTTCTTTGTGAGACTGAGGGTGTTCGCCAACTTTTACAGGAGACTCCGCTTGGACATACACAAACCATCCCTTGAGGGCAGGTCTGTCCACACGCAAATGTCTCCAATATTGAAGAATATTTGTGTGTGATATATATGGTTTACAAATGCAAATTTGTACCATTTGTAAGCGAAGATATCTGCAAACCTAATTGGACCAGGCTTAGTTTCATACTACCAGCTTCCTGGATTGGTTTGTTCTAGAACAATAAAAATAGAGATTTGATGAGTATCTACGTTGGCACAATGAACTTATTTCTACTTTTTAGATTTTACATTTAATTTTAAACACTAAAAAAATCAATCCCTGCTAAAGGCCCATCTTGGTTATATAGTTCTATGAATGTAATCTTCAAATGTTTACTATTCTGTAAGGCGAGAAAATAGAAATGAAACCTACTTGTATCCGGAGCCAGAGCAAATATAATTCAAAGCGATGCCTCGGTGCTTTTCAAACGTCAAGCTGCCAGAGGACAAGCCTACAAAATACACATTATCACAAATGCAACACATGCTTCTACAAAAAAAAAAAAATACAAACATATAGGAAGGGGGTTGGGTGGGGGGGGGATCATGGGGTTGGTTAACTCCATGTCTGCATTCTCCAGCACCTTAGAATTTTCAATCAATGGCACAGTTCCAAAATCTAGGAAATCTGTTTAAATATAAGCAGCAAAGCAACAGAAACAAGATTATTAAAAAGCATAGCACTGATCCGATATAATTGTTTTTTTTTTTTTAAGTGGCATACATTTTTAAAAACATTTTTCCCCCCCAACAATTTTGCTATAAAACTAAGTTCTTTCAATAGATCTTAAACACTCACTGGACAATTTTTACTTCATGTTCACATCAACTAATGTGACAGAGGGGATGTGGGACCTTCCAGTAGTCCAGGCTAGGAACCGCTGGACTCCGACACCTGGGACAAAATCTAGCAGATCTCTCTTTCCACTGAAGCCCAGCATATAGCGTCCAGGGCCTCCAGTTCTAGAGCTGCTGACCAGGTTCAGTCTCTGCCACAAAATAACACGCACAGAGGCAAATAGGAAATGCACCCAGAAACGATGTTATAACAATACGGACCTGCAACAGTGAGGAAGGTGGAATAAGTGCGGCAAAACTAAACAGCATGCACCTAAAGGTAAAATAATACCAAAGGGCAGATCAGCAGAAATTGTGTGGTTTCCACTGAATGGGCTACCCTCGCTATGGTCCCAATGTAATGGGAATCATCGGTACCCACAGTTCCATTAACATTTTAGGTATTCTCACAAGTCTACATCCAACGACACTTTCACAATTAAAGCACACCAGATAAATAATGTGCAGAATCATACTGAAAGCATAAAAGACATGCATAATTTACTAGTAAAGCTAAACTTTTGAATGAAATTACATGCATAAGATTGAACCCACAATGAACATGAAAGTCTTGCTTCGTTCACCAGGTTATTCCTTTCCTCACTGTTGCAGGATTACAGTATGAACATTTTTATTTTTTTAGAAAAATTTTGAACTGCATTAAATCGTTTTTTTTCATAAGCAAACTTTGAAAACGGTATAGCTTTACATGCTGGACACCTCCCCACATATGGTGCTCCCCTCCTGCAATGACTTAAGTATAGGGGACGGCTATTTCAGAGGTCCTCTGGTGTGTATGAACACACAAAGACAAAAATGCAAACAAACTACAGTCAGTACAACCTTTTCACAGTTATCTTGGTATATGCGCTCAGGATGAAAGAAAAACTGATCTGTATTCATAGTCACATTCTATGAATTTTCTGACACTCACGCTTAAGTTATGTTCTGCTCTTGTGCGTTATACCCATCTGCCTGTTTAATAACAGCAGTGGAATATCTTGCATTTGAAAGCAATCAACTATTTATACTCAGTCACTGCATTATGCCCAATTACATGAAAGTAGATTCTGCGGCTCAGTTTTGTCTGTTTAGAGAACTGTAATACAAACAAAACAACCAAATACAAAGCTCAAAAGGAGGGTGTATAAAAAAAAAAAAAAAAAAAAAAAAAAAAAAAGAGTTTTCAAAAGTGCTGGATACCATTTTAATATAAAATTCTGAACTCCAAATCTAACATATGATGTTTTTTCTATTATTAAAAGAAGTATCCTTTTGCATTTTGCTAATCTAAGAGCTCTCCCCTAACTGGAGGCTACATAATCTTCCTCTGTAGCTTCATAAACAAACACAATGAAAATTAGTATAAGAATTAACATCTCTAGCACATTTTTTTCATTATAATAGCTCCGTATTCCTGCAACATTTGATTTACGGTGGCAACTTAATATAACTAGTTTAAAATTTCCAAACGGACGGTCAGGAAAACATGTTAGGTACGCAATTAGGTGGCTTTTACTGACGCATTTGCATGCGAGGTGGACATCGAATTGCCTTCCAGACGCAGGCATAGATATATTGTTAAGAATTCTTAAAAGCCACAGGCTTTCTTTTTTAAGGGAATTCTTGATCTTACAACAGTAGTCTTGAATACCAAGGTCACAAACGCTCTTTTCTAAACAATAAAAAGTAATTGTGACGAGACGTCCAATTCTCACAGGCATGAGTGTGTAAGCCTGTTATAGTAGCCACGAATACTTCCTAAAAAAGCACGAGACTGGTACATTGGTATTAAAATGGCAGCATATTGCCTGCTTTTAGGAGACTTATTCGGCAAAAAGTTAGACCATCTTTCTATATTCAGAGTACAAGATTTAAAAAAAAGTCTTCCGAACTAATTACACCTTTACATTAAACAGATAAGACAAGATAAAATTAGACTTCTCCTAGGAAGGAATAGTGGGGCTTAAATTAAGAGCACAGATCTGTGCAGTGCCACCATCCTCCAAAAGGTTACTTGTGTCAAACCTGCGACACCTTGTATCATTTCAGTCACCCTGCTCCTGGCACAGAAAAAAACCCCAGAGATTGTGGATGGAATTCTAGCTTGGCATAAATTACTGTATTTTATCAGATTCGTCTTGGTAAGAATTACATTGGATGAGGTTCATTCATCCTGAGCTATTACATCTCCTAGTAACTTCAATGTGTAGCCTTTTCTAACAATAGATAAATAGAAAAAGCCTATTTTTAAATATACCAAGATATTCTGTAAAAAAGATGCTAAAGAAACTTCTGAAATAGCCATGGTTACACATTTACAAGCAAACACCCACTAAAGACCTTTAACAATGTTCTAAAAGTCCCCAACAATGTTTACTGGCACGAAGAAAAAAAAACCCACAAATGACTAGTCTAGAAGGAAAGGCCCCCTGAACAGCCTGAAAAATCACCATCTTGCTTGGAATCACACGGGGCGTGGAGTGAAAGAAACCTTAGAAGCTCTAAATATAAAAAGAGGCTGTGACTAAGGCAGATGCAAGAACCAGTTGCGTCCACATTTTAAACACTGACTAGCCACCTGTGTTGATAAAACAAAGTAGGTTACTGCCGGGCTTTGGCAAGCCTCAAGTACAAGAACTGAAAAGCTTACCTTCAACGATGCATCTCCACTGCAGGATAGCTTGTACAGATGGACAAGATTAACCTAGTTAGCAAAGAATGTATAACAATTTGGAGGGGAGGGGTGGCGGTGGCATCGCCTATAAACTTTTTCTGGTTGTCATTTTATTCATTCCACCGTTGATGGTAAAGGGCTGGAATATTCTAGTTTTTTTTTTTTTTTTAAAGGGCAGGGGCAGAGATATTTAGCTGACACCCATCCTAAGACATTAATTTCAAGGAAGCTACTTCATGCAGCAGAGGGTGTTTCATTAGGAGAGATGCTGTTAAACCACCATAACTACTACTTAGTCTACAAGCTACGATACTCTAACCTCCTTTAAGCGAACACTCCTGAAGTAGCCTATCTAACGAAATGATTGTAAAATAAAAATACAAATTACATGATGGTTGTTTGAGCTAACGCACCAGAAGATGGAAGCTCTCTGTGCTTCAATTAGCAACTGTACCAGTGTAGCCCATCTATCGATCCCAAGCCAACACAAGCAACAGATTTATAAATCACGTGAGATAAGCTTTGCTCAGAAGGTACATCATTTCGAGCACCTGCTGCTGAGTCTATACAGGGACTTCACTTTCGAGCATTTTGTGAGTACCAACATGCCTGCACCATCTCAGAGAAGGCCCCAGTCAGCACGTCCCATTCTTCGTGGTATGAATTAGAAGGATGTCTAGAGGCCAGACAAGGGTCACTGAGCAAATTAGCAAAGATCGCAGAGTAACAGAGCCATGTCTGACTGGATCCCTTGCTGGAAAAGCAGTTGGCAGCAGGAGTCAAGGAAGGATGCAGCGGATTGGAACCAGCTGGATCCTATCACAGACCTGGGTGAGATTCCCATCGCAAGCGTCATGATGGTGAGTGAGCAAACCGATGTTACCTAGACTAAAACTGATCTCTTTAAGGAGGGTGGCTGCACAAAAGTAGAGACATATGTAGGAAGTGGCTTTTATAAATGGAAACTGTGCAACAACTATGTTAGAGAAGAATAAGATAAGAAAGGTGTTGGAATGGACTCATTCCTCAAACCTAGCCTGTCTGCCCTTACCGAGACCCCAAAGTGTTCAGCATCTGGCAATTTTGTGAATGAGCAAGAGCTACCTACTACTCTGAAAAAGCTGGTGTTCTACAATGATTACATGTCAGCCTCAATGCAAAATTTAAAACACATAGTAATTCTGGCAGTGGAATCCAAGATGGAGGAAATAGAAGTGCTGTTTTGCAGAAAATCAAGGAATTTGTTGACGCTCTGGGGAAATCTCAGACCATTGCAGAACCCTCCTTTGGACAATTGCTTGCCTTTCAGCATTGTGCAATTCCCACTATGACTGTGAATAGACTTGCTGCTTGAAACTTTGAAAGACATCTTACAAAAACATCTACATCTGCAATTGGGCTGACACACATTGCAAGGCCCAGGTGGTGTCTGCCATGGGCGACACCACTACTTAATTACCTAATAAGTAACCAAGGGAGCTCCAGAACAGTGCTCCTTGACTAATGTGTCAAGCCAAAGACACACAGATGATGGACGGAATGCAGAGCAAATCAAACATTCACCCCCAATCAATAGATCTGGGTTAAATCCATTTTTTCTTTTGCTCACCAAGCCACCCCAGTTTGGACCGCACCATATGCAAATCAGTCTTGAACGTGTGCCTCACGGGAACAGTCCAGCCCAAACTGCCAACATCCCTGGACCAGAAACAAGCATCCTGGGACTGGTTTCGGAGCATCACCCCATATCAGCTAGGCTAGCTAGAATCCGTTGACAGTGAACCCGTCAAGCCACGCACTAAAATTCTACTGAGAAAAAGGGGGTGGTACAGTAGTGCGGGTCTTGAAACTGCCAGGGAATCAACAAAGGAACCATAAAAATGTTATTAAGAGGGGAGAACTTAAATACACTCAACAGATTACCCTACATGTCATGTAGCCTGTGCTCTGAAAATGAAGACTAATTGGTATAAAAAAAAAAAAATTAAAAAACACGGGGGCTTCAAAACTTAGATACCAGTACAAACTAGCTACCCTGCATGGCTTAAAGAGAATACACAGGAAGGCAACGCTTGTTTGCCAACACAAGGGGAGCCTGCTTGGCTCTTCCCGAGTAGAGTTAAAAAATTAGGACTTAAGTCTTCCTTTCCTGCCCACTTAGTTGAACCACAACTGATATCATAACTGTTGCCTGGCCATGAACATTCCAATACAATCCCAGCATCCAGGGCACTTAGCTCATCAATTCATTTTTATTCTTCACCAACGTAAACAGGGCCTAAACCTCCACATATCCTTCATTCCTGTGGTCCGAGCAGAGTAGGAATTGTAGTTTATGAAATTAATGCAGATACCCATGATAGAAATTAGTGTTGCATGTTAAATAACTTCCTTTTCTGTTATGGGATCTTCATTAACACTCTAAAATAATAAGCAACAAGATCATTCCTTTTTAAGGACATGGCCAAGCGGTTATCGATCATACCACAGTGGCAAGAATATTTAAACAGGTATACGTCTCAGCCTAGAGAGATTTGCTGCCGTGACTGCAGCCATGAACAAAATGTTTGTTCTTCTGTATGGTGTCTTTAATAGTAAAAAAAAACTATGAGCCCTTTAATTTCTGCAAGTCATAAAGTTCACTATCTGCAGAATGTAAAAATAGTATACATCATAGTAAAGCTATTTTAATCCTTTACTGGTCAATGAAAAACCACTGCAGAGTGTACAACTCAAACATACTTGCTAGTTGCTGTCAACCTTGCACTTATGCCCTCATTAGATGTATTTAGGTCTGTTAACACATCTGAACTGACAATATGACTGACATCATAGGGCACAGGGAATAAGAACTCAAACTACAACAATATCAAAAAAGAAAAAAAGCCATCTGTCAACCTTCAACAAATATTCTGAAAACCCAGAACAAATGTGTGCACTGCCTAAAGCCTTGAAAATCAGGTCTCAGGGGATGCACACAGTCACTTAAAAGTTTGCCATGAAGACGTTCATACGAACAAAGTGGCAAAAGTTATTTTAACTTAAATGGAGCCTGGTAAGGGGAAGTCAGCCTCTCGAGATTGGTCTGAACCTGCTATAATATGTAAAGTTCACCTATAGACCACACCCTGGCAGGTGCATGGTAGGAATTCTCTCAGAGAAGAACTGGTAAGTGATTCCATTTTTGAATATTAAATTATGTTGTGAAATATTCTTCACTAGTATAAAACATGTTGTGAAAACAAACCTCAAATAGCATATAGATCTACAGCCGGTTACTAAAAAATATTTTTTACAAGAAAATCAAATGGAAAGCTCTATATTGAGAGCTTCTTTCACTTGGCTTAAAAAGTGTTCTTAATCCCACATATGGATGGGACTTGTCATTGTTTACAACTATTAAAGAAGATCCTATGATCGAGAAAAACAAGTTACCTATCCAACATTCGTTTACCAGTGTGGGGCAGAAGGGAGAGGAAAAGCTGCTTACCTGCAACAACGATTCTCCAGTAGGTGCATGTTCCATATGTTCACAATCATACAAATATATTTCTCATCATGGGAACATTCTGAATGGAACGAAGGAGAATATTCTCAAAAAATTAACATGTATACAAAATGTATGCTTCTGTATGGAACTTTTTTTGATTTGTTCAATTTTAAGATTCACAAGGAGTATGCTGGGAAATCGCAGCCTTTCAAGCCAACTAAAATTTCCCCCCGATGTAATCCTGCATATTGCCTGTAGATAGACAAGTGCCAAGTTGGTAGGGGCAGGAATCAGGTATGCATTTGCACCAACACCCTCCTTTTTATACATCAAAATCCTTAAAGTCTCCCCTGAAAATATCTGAAAAATGTTTCCACCTTTTTAGGAGCTACATTTACAGTGCCTGACTCGGAAACATTTGTGAACACCTATAAATATTTGGCTTTTTGGGTATTCCTAATATTGCCATATCAGACTCGGAACTCCTATTTACTGCTCCTACTCTACATCTACAATTGTGAAAACCCATGTAGTTTGGAGATTTTCTGTAGATGTCTGTTGCATCAGCAATGCAACAAACATTTGCATGCCCTGGACCACGATCTGTCATTGGTGGTCGCAGATGACACTTTACATAAAGAGCATCGGTCACCTCAGTGTGGTATTCGGACACTGAAACAAGTCATAAATATGTTCATTTCTACTATATGTCATTACTCCTGACAAGGCCCATGGAAAAAGACAGGTCTTCAAATACCTCCTGAGTCTCAAATAGGCTGATTCTCATTTAAGTATGCATGTTCCATTTTCGAGCTGCAATTCTTGAAAAGTCTCTACACAAATTGTGGTGTTTCACTTTCCAAACTGTAGGATTCAGTTGGAAGGCTAAACTTGGAGCACGTGAACGACAGCATAACTTGAAGATAGATCTAAGAGGTGAAGGATTTCGTCGATAGACCACTTTATGTACCAAGCAAAGTAATTTTAACGAGACCCTTTCCCCTAAATAGCCATCAATGCAATTTTGCCAGCACTGGTGAGAGGTTAAAACTACGTTGCATGGCCAAAGCCAATCTTACTGCGAGTTCTGAATTAGATTTAAATTCTTTATTTATGAGCACCATGGTGAAATGTAGGCGTGCAAATGGTTTCTGCTGGGAAGGGTCCAAAACTCCGAAATAGTTATACGTACTATTTCGTTAGAGCTGAAACTCCTGAGGCACAGCCGGGAGTAGGGAACAGATAACTTTTTAATTCTGTACTGCCACTATTGTTGTTTTGTTGTTTTATCCGGCGTTTCTGTCCCATCTCCCTCGCTCAGCAGACCTAACGCAGCTGACGTGGGTAGGGATTCCCAGCTGCAGTAGCGTGATTGGCCGGTTCACCAGAGGCACGCCCACGACTACAGCCACGCCCCCTTTGTAATATAACGCACGCTGACCTCGAGCGCTGCGTTTTAGAGCTGAAACTCCTGAGGCACAGCCGGGAGTAGGGAACAGATAACTTTTTAATTCTGTACTGCCACTATTGTTGTTTTGTTGTTTTATCCGGCGTTTCTGTCCGATCTCCCTCGCTCAGCAGACCTAACGCAGCTGACGTGGGTAGGGATTCCCAGCTGCAGTAGCGTGATTGGCCAGTTCGCCAGAGGCACGCCCACGACTACAGCCACGCCCTCTTGTACTCACCCCGTCACTACCATAAAGCATGTGTCTCCACCGGAAGCGCAGCGGACGCGACGATTGCGCGCCGTAGGCGCGCTTAAGGCAAGCTCGTCTGCGCTCGTCCGCGCCGAGGCCGGGCCCAGGGCACCCCCCCCTTGCATGTTCTACTCTGTCCCCTAAGGTGTTCAAATACAGTAGGGAAACGCTCATGCTACTGAACCCCCGGGCAGAGATAGCCGAATGCCCACGTTTACCGCCTAACATAATACATAAAGACAACAATGTATGCATCAATTGTCAAGGATGGCTACCAAATATTAATCCTCTTCCCCTTAAATCTCCTCTGCAACCCGTTTTTATCCTTGACAAGACCGGTCCCCTATCAACCCATGTGGGATATAAGCCTAGCACCAAGGAAAAACCAAAACTATTCTGCGGACTATTAAACGTCAGGTCCCTCCCGAAACATGCTTTGGAAATACAGCTGTTAATCGAGTCCAATAAACTAGACATTCTCTTCTTAACTGAGACATGGATGGCTGCGGGATCAGAATTAGAGTTAGGCTTAGCATGTCCAGTAGGATATAAGATCATTCACAAACCCAGAAATACTGGACGAGGAGGAGGCTTGGGGATCATTTTTAAGGAGGAGTTAAACATTTCAACTTTGGATATCGACGCCACCTTTAGCGTTGAAATCCTTGGGATTCGCATAAAACATGATGCCGAACAATGCCTTACAGCTCTCATCTGCTATAGAACACCGGGGCATTTTAATGCCTCACAACAGCAGGAATTGATCACTGCCATAAACAATATTTCCATCACCCACAGCAGGATGCTGATTTTGGGCGATTTTAATTTATGGGACAGCGACCAATTACGCACAGCCTTGAATAACATCACCCAATCCTGCCAAATTCTAGGGTTGAAACAGTGGATAACTACCCCCACACATATACAGGGAAACATATTGGATTTAATATTCGCGGCAGAAGATCTAATGACCATGGACACTATTCTTCCAGTAGGGTGGTCAGATCACCACCTACTCACTTTTAATATACATATCCTGGTATATACAGGGCCCGTAAGGACACAGACCAGAACATTTCTTGGCCGGAATTGGAAGAACCTGTTGAAAAGGGAAGAGGAAGGTAAGCCCGACTTTCGTCACATCGGAACCTCGTTCAACTCTGAGAACGATGTTACGACAAACTATCTCTCATTTTGCAATGAGATAACTAAGAAACTGGACGATATCATACCGCTGAAAATAATCAAGAGAAGGGGTAAACCCTCTCTCCCTGGTATACGGACAAACTGAAGGATTTGAAAAACATCTGCAAAAAGGCAGAGAAGCTCTGGAGGAAAAACTATTCAGATCAAGAGAAAGAACGATGGAGGCTCACTATTCTACAATACAAGAAGGAAATTACTATAGCTAAAACTAACCATTTCGCAGATCTTATTATCAAAAGTCCTAATAAGTCCCGCGACACCTTCAAGATTATTAGAGAGCTCTCTCATCCTGCTTGTGCTGACAGCCAAATCAAGCCCTCACAAGAACTTTGTGACGGCCTTGCAGTATTCTTTCAAGAAAAAAAAAATCAATAAAATAATCGAAGGAATGAATAGTAAGCCCACCTTTACATCGCAGGACAATAGCAACCAAGCAAATAGAGGTGAATTGGTGGAATCTACCAGGAGCTTCTCTCCAAACGCTAGCTTGGAAAATTTTGTGATCCCTTCTAAACAGGAATTTCTCAGAACAGCCCTCAACACGTCATCAGGATCCCCTTTAGACCCTCTTCCCCATAAAATGGCCAAGAATTTTGAGGCTGATATTTTCCCAGTTTTGCATCAGCTCTGTAATCAATCCCTCCTCACAGGCTCCGTACCAAGAAACTGGAAATTGGCGGTTGTGACTCCGTTATTAAAGAAGCCAAATCTGGACCCTAACAGCCAAAAGAACTACCGACCCATATCCCTCTTACCATACCCGATAAAGATCATAGAGCGCTGGGTCAGCAGATCTCTAGCCCTCTTCCTGGAAACTAATGTCATCTTGGAAGAGGAGCAATTTGGTTTCAGACCAGCTCATGGAACTGAGTCAGCCTTGCTGACAGTCATGGATGACCTACGCATGAGGGCGGACAGGGGCGAATCAGCAATTCTCATTCTGCTGGACCTGTCCGCCGCTTTTGATACGGTGAACCATGTCATCCTGTTAAAAAGACTGAAGAACATCGGAGTTGGAGGAATCGTGCTTGACTGGTTCCGATCCTACCTGACGGATAGATGGCAGGCAGTAGCTATCCCGCCATATCAATCAGAATTCACTAAAGTTCCGCATGGGGTCCCACAGGGGTCTGCTATCAGCCCCATACTGTTTAACATTTATATGCAACCCCTGTTGAGGATCATAAAAAGTCATGGCATCAGCGTAATAAATTACGCTGATGACACCCAGTTGACGATCTCTCTTGATGGAGCCCAGGCAAATTCACTGGAGACTTTCCATACCTGCATGCTGCAAATGTCACTCTGGCTGAACCAGAATTCACTACAATTTAACAGTGATAAAACTGAAATACTGCATTGTGCAGTAGGAAGAATCCCTACAAACCTACCTACAGATTTCTGGCCTCAGCTGCTAGGAGACTCGCCTATCCCCGTGAACTCAGCAAGGAATCTCGGAGTCATTATTAGTAATACTCTGAGCCTTGAGACTAACGTCAATAAGCAGGTTAGCTGCTGTCTTGCCTTGCTGCGTGGACTAAGAAAACTGCTACCTCTCTTGCCCCCACAGACTAGAGCCAACATAGTTAGGAGTACCATCCTCAGCCGTTTGGATTACTGCAATGCTCTTCTGCTGGAATCCCCTGCCTATCTTATTTCCAGACTTCAAAGTATCCAAGCGGCTGCAGCCAAACTGGCACTCTCTTGGGAACGAGGATCTTCCACTACTTCCGCCCTGGCCGACCTTCATTGGTTGCCCATACATCAGAGGATCCGTTTTAAATCCTTATGTACTGTCTTTAAGGCAGTCCATGGGCTAGGCCCTCGACCACTTCAAAAAAAGTTCAATTGGTAGGAGCCGACCCGGCCTCTCCGATCCTCTTCCCTAAATCTCATCAGTATTCCCAGAATCAAGAAAGCGACGTGTGGGGGAAGAGCCTTCAGTATTGCCGCAGCGCACCTGTGGAATAATCTCCCCACTGACATCAGAAAAACAAATGAACTGTTGGCCTTTCGAAAAAAGGTGAAGACATGGCTCTTCCCAAAAAAATCTTCCCATAAAAATCTTCCCAAAATTTCTGCTCAAAATGCCCAAAAACCTAACTGATCAGTATCTGTCCACAGCTTCCTTCTGCTCAACAGGTCCTCAGCTGTATGTACCTAGCGCCAGGATGCCCGTAGGGTTGCAGAGCGCTCTACAAATGCTATAAATAAATAAAAAAAATACTCCAATACTGGAGAAACAGATTGCCTCTTGCAGATGCATCTGTCAGATAACATTGCTGTAGCAATTTCATACTTGCTAGCAAGCTCTCAAGAAAAAAAAAAAAAAAGAAATGTAATCCGTGGATCTTACTGGCAATCATATTTGGAAAGCGTGTTTGGATTTACCTATGCTTATCTCTTGGCACTCCTGTTCCCCCTAAAAATAAATCAAAATGCTGCCTAACAAGTGGAAGGCAGGTCAGGGTAGGGTAGGTCACTGTGCTGGGCTTTTTATTTTACTTTCAAGTTCTCTCAGCGGTCTTGGAAAGAAGTTGTGATCGCATTTACTGCAGTACATTCCTAGAGTGATGGTAAGAGCTCTTGAGGCATGCATGCTTGGAGCCAACAGGATGTCAGTATACATAGGGCCCCACAGGTGCATTTCAAGGGTCAGCTTAGCAGATCTACTCAAATGAACACGTTATGAATGACCTGCTTTTGACAGCCAAATTTACCACATTACGGCGACCGTTTACCGAACAGAAACCAAATCTCGGTTCAAACGTGCTAGCCATATAGGATTTTAACAATGTGTTCTACGGATGGTGTTAAACAGCCAGCATCAAAGTATGATGCTAAAAGTGGAGCATCATAATGAAAGATTCGATTTTTCCATCAGGTAAACGATGCAGCACTGCCATCAAAAGTGTTCAGTAACATGAACTTTAGAGAGGCTTAATGTTTCCTTTTGGGTAGGGAAGGAAAATCCCCGCTGCAAAATGTAAAATGTCTACATAAGGAGTAAGGCAAGCTTCAGAACAGACACCCTCGCTTGTACACAAGAGACGAAACAATCAAACCTTCCTGTAAGGAAGGTGAAGCAGTAACAAGGGAAAGTGTCTAGTGGCCAATAAGACCACAGACTGAGAAAGGCCTTCAGTAAAACTGAAAAAATATATATAAATTGATTAAACAATGTAAAGTGCAGTCTTTTTTCTAAAACGCCATAGTAAACTGGAGGTATGTCTGCAAATCTTTTGTACAAATGTAGCCACTAGGTTTCTACATGACTGTGTAGACAAGTGCAAGTCTTGGGGTAGTCCACGCAGTGCGAGTTGAATGCATAGGAAAAGCAGCATTTGTTTCACATGGCAAAGATGTGACAGCATCATTATATTTTAATGAAAAGGGGGCAGAAGATTTTGTTCAAGATTATATCCATCCTAATTAGCAGCAGATGCATTAGCACAGTACGTAATAATCTGGAATGGGTAAGAAGTGAGGTTTACTGGATGAATCCTCTCATGCCTCGAAAGAAGCCCCATAAAGCCACTAGCTCAAGACTATGGTCTAAAAGAGAGACCTATGTATTTTAAGGGGCTAGTGAAAAAGTGTGTCAGAGCTGGTAAAAACTATGATCGAGTTGATCATAGCTGAACTAAAGACAACATACATTTTGATGTAATGTGTTCAAAACAGAGATTTATAAGCGGTAATGACAGAAACAGTAACATTACCTACTGGACCACAATACTGCCTAACAAGAACAGACACACCCTAGACTATTATGAGGCCCAGCTATATAACATTTTAATTTTACAAAAGATAGCACAAAATAAATATCACTCCTGACAACACAAAAGGCAGTTAACGGAATGGCTAGAAATTGCAATTCTCTATGGAAAGGGAATAACAAGTTGCATTACATGAACAAATGGCCGACTTGCAGGTTTTGATATCTTACACCCCAGCTAACACATTTACTACAATTTAAACCTCCAAGTAAGAACTATAACATTCTGCCAGAATGCAGTCATTCTACCTACCGTCGACTGTTGTGCGAATGTGTCTGGCAAACGCTTTATCTATTTCCACAAAAGATTTCATCAACACCTTTTCCAAGTTTTTCTCTTGTGCCAGAAGCTTTCTGGAAAAGAAAAAAGCGGTGAAAAGCGGTGGGGGGGGGGGGGGGGGGGGGGTTGTTACATTAGTGCAATACAACTTTTACACCTTTGTTGACAACATCGCAAACAGCAGGCACTAGTAAAATGAGCTTCAATACATGTAAATATTAACACAGAAGCCTTCCAATCGATGTAGGGCGAGGGCCTGAAATTATTTCAGAACATCATGCTCAAAATGGGGCTTCAATTTCAGTGGGAAGTGTTGGTGACCCACTTTATAATTGGCTATCAGCAATGTCTTCGGTCACTCATGTCCTTCAAGTGCCACTGTGGGGTGGGTTTGCTCCAGAAAACCCTCAAAGTCTCACCCCGTCCACTCGTAATGGATAATCACGCTGTGGATACAAAACAGTAATAACAACAACAAAAAGAAGTCAAGGGAATAGGTGGCCACATCAAGGAACGGACTCAGGATTTGTGAAACCCAGTATTATTTTACAAGTCTTACAAGTTTACAAGACTTGTCAGTTCCTTGATGTGGCCACCAATTCCCTTGACTTTTTTTTTTTGCTTCTCATTACTGTTTTGTTTGCTCATCTGAGATGAAATGAGTACAAAGTGATTGTGGTTAGCTTTTCTTTTACAAGTCTTACCCAATGTGGAAAAGTGAATTGTAACCACGGACTATTTCATGCAAATTTCTACTTGAGATTTGAAGATTGCTGGGAACGAGGCTATGACTGAGTTCCACGCCTCCGCCAAGCCACGGCCGAGGCTTTTTTGGGACGCAGTCTTTTTTTATATTAGGCAAGCAATTGGAAAGAATGTCTTGTTCGAGGCTGAGGCAGCCATGTTTGGATTTTGCAGAGAAGGAACGATCCTATCCGAGGCCGATAAAGCCTTTGTATTTATTTCTTGTATGGTAGCTCGCTCTCCAATTCTGCAAAATTGGAAATCTAGTGAAGCTCCCTCTCACTTGAAATGGTTCAATAAAATGAAAATAACCCGTAAAATCGAAGAAGCTTACGCTAGACGAGTGGAGGCCACTAGGAAATTTATAAAAAAATTGAAGTTTTTTAGTGAATTAGAAAAGCTTAAAGAGGGATCTTAACACTCGGTTGGTAAATGGATGTAGCAGCTTTTACTATAAGGCATTAGGACTTTCTTCATGGCACTTTAGAAGCACTAATACTTTGTTAGTCATTGGACTTTATAGAATGATGCATTCTGTATTCTGTTTTATTACCCTACGATGTTATCAGTCGTTATAGTCATAGTTTCTTCTTTTTAATAAAATGCTGTAGTTATGACGGCTTTTTGACGATAAGAAGGCACTAGCACTTTATAGGCATTGCACTTTAGATGCACGAGAAACTTTTTTCAATACTGCTGCTCTTTAAGATAAAATTGCACATTGTTAACTTGTGAATGAGTATAGGATTAGCTGCTCCTTATTGTGTATTGAGAGGCTGTCGCTTCAGTTTCTGTATTAACTGTTTTCTTATGATTCTTAATATCTATATATTGTAAGAACCAAATGCTCTGCTCAATAAAAAATAAAAAAAAAGCCTTACCCAATGTATTCCTTCATGTATTTGTCACAGAAATCAGCAGCTGCTGCGCCCCCATGCCCATCAAAAACAGCAAAGTACAACACATCTTCAGAGAGCTGGCCATAATTAAAGCGGTCCTCATTTTCTTTGCGTTTTCCGAGCTCTGTGGCGCATCCCACCTTGGACATGCTGATATGTGGAATAAGCTTCCCATACTTTATACTTGATGGTAGCAGAATGGGCTCATCTATGCGGTTATCCCAGATGCCAAACGAATCCCAAGTGGCCGGGCGGCCGCTGCCGTCTGGGTCAAAGCGGGAAGAGAATGGTCTGCGCTCGGTGGTGGAGCTCTGACAAGCGGGAACGGCACGTTTTTCGTCTTGCAGCAAGCGGGAAGTCAGCAGTGCTCCTCTCCTCACCTGTGACCCTCCATTTCTGACCAGATGTGCTAATGCAACTGTTGACATTACTAGACTCCACCGACAGCAACAACGAAGGAAGGCTTGACGTTCTGTTAAAAAAAAAAGTCTTCAAAAGCACTGGTAAAACACTGAAAAGAAAAAAGAAATATATATTATTTGAACAGGTATCTAGGTTAAAACATTTTTTTTTTTTTTTAAAGACACGACAAGCAACATCATATGCCTTTAACATATAAAAAAAAACAAAAGACCGCCTAACTGTAGTTTTTCCCCCCCTCAGAACAATACATTTAAGTGAAACCAATATGAAAAGTTGAAGGATTTGCATCCCTATTTGACTTAGACGAGACCGCATTGGTCTATTCTGCCCACCACCTCTTCCACTCCAGTGCCTTTGAATAGAATGGTTGCCATTGCTTTGCACTCATCCCCAAGATTTTAATTAACTTCTGCTTCCAAATCAATTTTCAGATATGGCTAGTAATAAGAAGGACCTATAAATACCATAAGCAACATATGCTCCCCTCTGCATGCTTCTATGGCATTTCCTTCAAGTAAATTGTAGAAGTAATGGGCAAGAGAAAGGACATTTGTGAGCACACTAAGCGCTTTAATTTACTCCTGCTTTTACTCTATCTCAACCCATGAGACTGCTTTCGGTCAGATCCCTTAACCTTAAGGGGGATGACTGTATATTTGTGCTCCCTTCTCTGCTGTGTGAATTTTACTTACATGCTTTTATTAAATCAGGGCACTAGAACTCAGTGTCCGCGGCGACCGGTACCGACATGGCCCGGATCATTAGAGAAAAGGGTAAGGACTTCCCTCATGTTTTAATACACCTAAGACTACGTGAGTCTCTGCTCGTCTTCTTTCAACCTCATTGTGATTATTTTTGCTTCCCTTCATCATCACCTGAACATCACCAAATACATTGATGTTTGTTGCATCTAGCATGTCACAGCCCACGAGCTTTGTACACGCGTGTGATGCACCACCACTTGTGAATTCAATCATATTGGTTTGTGTAAAGAGGTATAATGGTTTTTAACCCTGACTGTTTTAACTGTTTTTTTATTATTTCCACAGGTTACATTTAATCTGAATATACCAGAGGTACCCTCACACTTTTTTTTAGGGTGCTGTAAGGGTGGTCACTTCTCACTCATGTGTTTTGTGTCCACCACCAAAAAATGTGTGTAGGTAGTATTACTGTTTAGGTCCTGAAGAATTGCCATCTACTTGATAATATAGGCATGAAACATGTTGACCACAAAAACTAGCGTATAAAAACACAACATTGTGTGTACATACGCGATTTTTTCATATTTTTTAATTAGGGGAAGAACCATGTACATTAAAATAGTTTTGATTGGATTTATTTCCCTATTTTAAATCACTCCACATACTCACTCATTCACCTACACTAAGACCCTCACTTACATCTTACCCTACGGCTTCGGAAAAAAGATCTCCGATAAGTAGGCCCCATCACGGGCGCCTGATCGGGCATTGCAGCGCCGGCCCGAGTAGGAGCAGGCCCGATGATGAAGCAAGACACCTTCTTGTCAGGTGTGTGAGGGCCTTATTCCAAAAAGAGGAGATCACTCTCCTGTCGTTCACTGGTATTTCTTATTACAGTTGGAATTTGTCTTTGTTTTACCTTTTTAGTTAGGAACTGCATACTTTGTGTTTATACTTAATTGCTCGGGTACGTATGCTGGACCTTAATATAAAAAAACCCTAGTTTCCTAATTACCTCCCCTTTGTCTTTAAAGGACATTTGTTAACTGCAGATGTAGTCTGGGTATCATGGCATTTCATATATGTTTTTGCTGCCACAACCTCTTAAAGGTCAAGGCTCGATCCTGTTGTGTGTAGATTTAGATTCCGTATATAGGTTTCCCGATTTATGCCCTTATATAGGTACCATTCATATTGCCCTTATTTAGGCATAGAAAATCCAGCCCTTATTTAGGCATTGTCCATGCTAACCAAATACAAGCATGGTCTCCTACATCCGTCAATCCACGTCACAACGAGGAGTGGTGTGGCTCACTGGTTAGAGGCGGCAGACCCGGAAGCAGAGGTCGGTCAGGGACCAGGGTTCGATTCCCGATGCGGCAGGGTCTTGGGCTACGGTCAGCGGACTCGATAATTCTCGCCTCGGTGCCTACTCTAATCATGGATCACACTCAGCAACTCTGGGCAATAGCTTGCTTAATCTCCACTAACGGCCCCATCAGCGCCGGGGATGCTTGGTCTTCACCTTGGAGATGCCCAGTTAGGGACCATCTCACAGGGAAAGCCAGGATGGGTTCCCCAGCAGTACACAGCGCCGGGACACTCTGCTTGAGTAGCTGAGCGCTCAATAAAACACCAGATAACATAACGAGTTCTTGGAAAACCAGACTCTTAAGCCTTTAGGAATTTCCCTTGCTTGGATATTGATTTCTCCAAGAACTCCTTATTATGCATGAAAACCTATTCCTTAGGGGTTCATTCATGACAGTCCGATGTTTACATCAATACAGGCATTCCTAAACACCTAAAAAGGTATAAATATACCTGCACTTGCCCTGGCAAACCACGGTTCCGGTACGGTCCAGTTCGACTGCCTACTTGCGGTTCGCCACAGCTAGTTCGGAAGGAGAGAGTTCCCATCTGATGCACTTACCAGACTGTCATCCGCCTCGCAGAGAATCCAGCTCCAGTGTTTCTGACTCCCCTTGTGGGGTGTTAGATATCAAGTCCCGGAAAGAGATTCCAACCTCACACATTCTAAGGTATGGAGCAGACCGGAACTTAGAGAAACGTTTGCCAACTCTTGGCAAAACTAAAACTATAGCTAGCTATACTGTAGAAAACAGCACCTACTTCTTACCTCGTACTACACTTAGGTTAGGTACACTGGGGTAGAACTATTTAGAAGCATCAGATGAGTATTCACATTTTAGCCGGTGTTATTTATGTATGTATTTTATGAATATATGTCATAGCTACAAACCTGCTATTGCAGTATTATTTTATCTTACTGCTAACTCTGTACGTATTGTACTTCGCATCCTGTCTTACGATTGTAGCAGTTCATATCTCTTGCATGAGAAATAAGACGGTTCAATAAACCCCTTTTTATTGAAACGCCGGTCTCTCTATTTCTGTGCAACTCTGAAGAAACGAAGCATGCACGACTGACTGAGTGAAACTGTTATCTATGGTTTCCATGGTTCTGAGATTGTTCCGACTCTAAGGGAAACAAAGTTGTCATGTTTATGCGGTTGTCAGAAACTAATCGCTTCTTGTATAGCCGAGAAGTTTCTAGTAACCTCTGAGTTAGCTGGCACACACAAGTAATTAAGTGTAATGTACTCGATAGACAAACTGACCTCAGTCCTATGTCAAAACTATAGTGTATATTATTTCAATGCGCAGAGCCTATCAGGGATATAGGAACTACACTACAATCCTATGTGGTGTGCACATACTGAGTTGCTTCTGAGTCCAAGTCGGTATTCCAAAATGCACGTGCACTGTACATACAGTGATTTTTACCTGGACAATTTTCACCAAGTCAACACGGGCACAAACAGTACCCATGCTATGCTGCTCTCTACGCACACCAGAACCGGGATAACGGGCCTTCACCCGCAACTGGAAATATTCAAAGAGAAATCGGGCGCAATGTAGACAACCAGTAAATACTAATATACTCACAAGCTGCATTTACTAGGTGCACAGTTTGCATCTGGGATGCCACACAATGTGCAGGTCTCTTGTTACTCAAAGCCTTAGTGTATACCTATGCTCCCTGCCCATAGGTGCTTCTTCAATTGGTTCCCTTTTCCACTATCTTAACAATTCAATTAATTGCCAAGTGCAGACATGAAAGCCTCCAAAGACACTAAAGGAAACGTCTGAATGCTCACCAACCACCCAAGCCGCAGGATGTGTATGGTCTTGTTGAAGAAAGGCCTGGAAATTAGACTTGATTTTGTAAGAAAATAAGAGTATTGGGGTAATTCGTCATGCTGTTCCATGGTTATCTGCCCTAATTTTAATATATAAGAAGCTCATTGAATAGGTGAATTAGACCTCATACAAAAAGGGCACTGCTCCTCAGTCCTATAGCTTACCACCTCACTGAAATGTACAATCCTCATTGCCACTCCCACTGGCTCCACAGCTCCAGCAAGGAGGAGTAGTGATAGATACAACCTTGCCAGATTTCCCTTTCAGGCACCACTGAAGGAAACGGACATCTTTTCTACCTATAATAAAAGGCAAGTTTTTTTTTTTTTTTTTTAAATATAAAGTACCTTAACAATTCTTCTAAATGATTCTCACATCCAAAACACACCAGAGGAACTCACAGAAAACTTCAAAGTATCTGAAAGCTTCTTCCATACCAATGCCAATCAAATCCTTGCATATAACCGAAGATTTAACAAACTTTATCTGGGCTACTTGATCAGTGTTAGCAGTGGAGCTCCCGTTAATGAGCCCAAGTTGCTCAATCAGCTTAGACAATCTGGTGGTGAGCATTTTATTACAGATTGTACTATCCTAATTATTGTTAGTGATATGTTTTGAAGATGCCCAACATTTTCCATGGTACATATCAAGGGTCTTAAAAGCACACTCCTTGATAAAGATTCCTATCAATATTACAAACAGCTGATAAACGCAGAATAAGTCAAGGGTTGTTGAAGAAAAAATCAAGGCATGTGCCTTTCAGTCATGTCAGCCTGATCTTCGATCACAGTCAATAAGAGTATCCTCAGAAACTTAACTACTTCTACTGGTACAATTAAATCTAATTCTGATGGACGGGTAATTGAAGACACTACTCTGTCCGATGAGCCACTAACTTACACACCAAAGACGTAAGCGATAGTGAAAAGATTCTGGTCATAAATTGTCAGAATTCAACACTTGCAAACTATGCATAAACGTGATGCATTATTAGAAGTAGTAGTGTTGCGGAATCAAGGAAATCATATGAAGTGGTTGGCACTGGGCCAGGTAACCAGCAGCAGGAAAGAACCAGCTCAACTTATGCTTGGTCCACAACATGACATACAAAGTAGAAAAATATGCAGCCTCAAATGACTGCAGCATTTCAGATCTCCATGGGGAAACCTGCGTCAAAAGGAGACGTCCGATACTGTAGCTTCAAAATAATGAGTAGGCTTGAATGATACAAATAGAAAAGCAGCAACAGAACTGGCCCAGGAAAACCACAACTGAGGGAATCCAGTCCTTTTCCATCTGGTCTCCTATCCACTGTATACCTTCCCTCTGACACGAGTGCGCTCAATGGCAATTATTACTTTTTGGTTTGAACATAATGTCCCTTACTCTAACAAACTATGTGCGGAGAATTGTTGTTAGAAAGGCTACAGGAGGAAGTAGTCACAAGCAAGTGTTGAAGGATCCATATCACTTTCTTATTACGAACTAAGGCTAGTCAATGAAATAGAGAGGATAATGACAAGCCAATTCAAGCTAAACAACCTATATGTTCTAGCCTGCCTCAGTACAAGCTGCAGCACCAATGACTGGAAAGGGTTGTAAGATCTGTTAGAGGCATTATATATCTGCTAGTATGAGTTTTTTTTAAGATGCAGGACAGCACTTAAAGATGTTACAGATCCTGAAGGATGCATTAGTATAATTGGCAAGTATGCATTAAACGGTCATGGTGCATCAATGTAATATTTAAGGTTGCATTAAACTAACTTATGAACCTGCTACAGTACATCAAACTAGGTTATAAATCTTAACACCTTATCGCTGTCTAACCTCTATGCAAGCTTATCCCCAGGACTGTGGCCCTCCCTCTCCTCTGTAAACGCCTATCCTTAATTTTGCATTTCCCCACTGCCCCTCTCCTGCACTCCCAGAGCTGGTATACATTAGAAATAAACTGGACTTCTGTTACAGCATGTCCTCATCCCAAAGCCGGGTTCTGGAATGGTTACACTAATTTGTACTAACTGTATTGAGTGAAACCGACACAAACAAATAGAGGGGCCTCCTCCGTACATCAAGTGTGCATGCACTGTACAAAGATGCATGCAGTGGAAGGTCACGAGTGCACTGGAGACTCTTTTTTGCTCAAACAAGAGTCCAGCTTTAAAATATTTCACCTAAAGGACAATCAGCAATCCTTTTCGTCCGAGTTGTGACCTGTCCGGATGCAGGTGCCTAAAGTCAAAGGTATTTGGGCACATCTTTTTCTTTACCTACTCATATTCACCGAGACCAGAATTTATCTGAAACGATACCTCCCTCTTTGCTGAAAGCAACTGACCTTTAATTCCTTTGATGATCCACAAATGGCAGACAATTGTTATGAGTGGGCTGTATTCATTTTCATCATTTACTATGTTAATGAAAGCATTAGCAGAAATTAGTGTATAGATGGACATTTTAAAGCAAAAACACAGGCCTAAGCTAGTAGAACAGAAAACGCTAATAGAGTCAGGACCAGAGGGGGAGGGCAGTAGACATGAGCATCGCGAGAACAGAGAAATTTTATTGGACATAGCAGAAATCTCAAGTTACATGTCCGTATTGCGAGTAACATATCTGAGAAAATATGTAGATAAAGTAGCAAAGAGGCAAAGGATAGGTGGGAGATCAGGCCTTGTAGAGCAGTAGACATGTAAGGAGTAGAGCATTGCTAGGCTTCAAAGAGACAAGCCATGGACAACCAATAGTACAAGCAGTGGTAAGGAAGCGCAACAAACGTGAGCGAGTCGCATTCCATAAAGGTGTTATCTGTTTTTGCAGGAAGTATCACTTTTTGATATAATGTTGTGTTTAAGCAAATGCTTTATTAAATATGCAAACGTAGGACGTACTTAAGGCTGCACATGTATAAAAGAAACTGACCACCACATTGCAAGTTAAATCTCAGATTCTAATTTCATGGTGCTGACTGACCTTCTGTGCTCTTTATATAAACTTGATGCTAACTCAGGCCCTCTTCCTGTCATGTGGCAAACATTCATCCTTGTGAGAGATGGAACATTTCTTCCATTAAAGCATTTGCAAACTCTTGCCCTAGCCCATATTACACAAAATAACAGATCTGACTCAGATTCATTTTGCCCTCTCTCACTTGCTTTTTTTAACAAAAACAATGTGGCTGTACTTGAAAAATGATAAACTGGATCGTCTAAATTAAACTACTTACAGCTTTCCAGTAGAGGTCTCTCAGATCCAAAAAATCATCAGGAAAAACAACAACAAAACTTTTTTCTGTGGCAAGTTGGGCAAAGAATAATAAGAAAAATTAAATAATTTCAATCTCTTAAACTCTGCCTATAGATCGGTGCATGATTACACGTACAGTGACCATTTGAGAGCACCCCGTGCAAATGGAATTGTTTATGGACCTTAACGACAGGTGTTACTTTCTACCCAACCCAAGGAAGCTCACTTTAGCAGCCTATGAAGAAGGAAATATCGAGTTGCAACCGGCAGGGAATCAAACATATCAACTACACGTTAGAGCAGATGTTTGGAACAGAAGGTTACACAAGGATTTCGGAAACAAGCGCACGAGTTAATTGAGTAAACTTACAAGGTCATATACATGGAACCTGCATATTTCATGCAACGCTCGAGAAGGGAGACAACACCTTTAAGCTAAGCTATGATAATATCTATTAGCCCGCAACCAGAGATTACATATTTGCAGCCAGTGAACCATCTATCTGACCTACATTACCCATATCATACCCCGACAGTTACGAGATATACATCTGTCTACGAAGCGCAATCACCCCCCGCTTGAAGATTAACGACAAGACTGTCGCAAGTGCATTAGTAGCATAAGCCACCTTATTGGTATGATACCCCGAGAACTGCAGCATGCAACATACCTGTATCATGCCGGTGACTTACCCTCCTCCTGAGCTATATTAAAACGCGGTCGGTGTGAGGCTCATAAAGTAAGCCAGAGCCGCGTCAACTTCCTCTTTCTCCTGGTCATGTCCTTAGAACAGTGGGATTTAACATCTTGACAAGATGGTGTACGAAGGGAATCAATCGCATATAAGGATGGATTAAGATAAATTGTTCTGCAATGTGGCACCCTAAGAAAACGCACGGATGCATTCACCTTGGATTGGGTATACTTAAAGTGCGCACTGAACTGCCTTGGTGATTGGATGCATTAAAACGGAGCATCTGTTTGCAAAAATTCACCCATCAAGTTAGTGTCTGAAGATGTATAAACATGTATCACCGATGAGTCATGCATCGTGCATACTGGGGGCATGGTATAATAAAAATAAGCAACGTACTAAAGATTAACCTGAAACCTCCTTGTGAGGGAATCAGAGGGGTGACTTGTCCCTTCTGAGATGTGCATTAATTAACGTGCGCGAAGAGCACTGGTCCGCTGCGTTGCCTCGCTCCAAGGCCAATGGGAAGGCAGCAGTAACAATGAATCGTAACGTCACCAGGCTCCTTGCCAAGGGGTTTCAAGCACAGCGGGGCCTCCCCATTCGAGGTCGTGGGGAGTCACCCACGTCCCCCCCCCCCCCCCCGCCAAGACCAGGGTGTAGACGAACCCACCTTATGAACTGTGAGGCATTGCTGTAGCAATACATGATTCAAGGATCGTCTATTGAATATTTAAAACAAGTCAATGTGTCGGAGCCACACCCACCAAAAATAAAAAAAAGCCGTAATGCCGATAAAAAAAGGAACCCCTCGCAAAACAGTCAGCAATCCAGCAAATGCCATAGTGTTTAAAATAGACAGTGCGGTAGTTACCTCTCTCCTTGTTACTGTGTAAGCGGCGTACTCCGCGGCGGCAACTCCTGCTCCGTTGGTGCTGCTCTCGCTGCAGCCCGCTGCTGACTGGTCTCCGGGCTCCGGCTTGGCTCTCCTAAACACACCTCCTCTTTTCCTACCAGATTACTGCGCAGCAAGCGCGAGCCACCCAGCCAAGCAACGAAACCGCACCCAATAGATTCAACAAACTGTGTCCAGTCCAGTTCTACGGTAGCCAATCACAGAGGAAGTCATATTCAGCCATTCAGAATGCACACTCCGGCCATCGCCTCCGCTGCAGTCCAACCGCAGCTCGCTTTCGATTACACCAATCAGATGCTGGCAATTGAGTCTCAGAACCCGCCTTTCTCTCCGTTAAGTCGCACCCTCTTGTATAGAAACTAAAAGAGGACAAAGGCAACTATTGCCATACAAGCGTGACTTCCTGATGCTATTGCAATAAGGGGAATAAAAAACAAGCACTTGCAATGCAATAGGGCTCGCATTTACGGGAGTTTGCGCTATTGGCATTGTAAATGACAATGCCTTTTATTTATGTTTTGGTTTTTAAAACATAAAATAAAAGGCATTGTCATTTACAATGCCAATAGCTTCCTCGCGTAAATGCGAGACCTGTTGCATTTTCAGTGCTTGTTAGATGAGCTTCAAAGACTTGAATGGAAGCATTAAAAGAAAACATCTCATAACTGTACCAACAAATAGGTCCTTTTTCTCACCAGGCACATGGCATGCATGATTAGAAGCTGTGTAGAAATAGCGCTTCGCGGTACTGTGGTAAATACTAATGTACTGGAATCTTTATTTGAATCCCTTTCGGAGCAGTCAGTAAAAGTGGCAAATATAATTAAAAAATTGAGCAGTTAACATGCACCTTTTGGTTTCACTTTTCCAAAATTATCTTACATAAAATCCTACTGAGCAATGTGCTGGGGGTTACTCACTTGGTGCACATGGGGTCTAAGTTTATACTTTTTGACAGGGCTGTTTTAAATTACCAGTCCGGCCCTGGACGTGTTCCAGAGTCGAGTCAATGACAAAGAAGTGGTCCAAATGCTACGTTCAGAAGGGGGAGGGTGTGGCTTATTATTATTTGATTTATTTGAGTATTTTGTAAAGCGCGCAGCGGCCCCAACGGGGCGTCCCGGCGCTGAGAACTCTGAAAAATAGAGGTCAGGGGTCAGAATTCCACTGTTTAAGAGGAGAATAGATATGTTTTCAGGGATTTACGAAAGGCTGATTCTGACTGACAAGTGCGTAAGGCTAGTGGAAGCTTGTTCCAGCGCTGAGTGGTACAGACCTCAAAGGTTTATCCACCTGCCCGAGAGCGTTTAAATCGGGGAGTTTCCAGGAAGTGGAGGGTATTGGATCGTAAAGTCCTGGAGTTGGCATAGGGTCGCAGAGTGTTTTTCAGGTGTGCCGATCCACTGCCTTTTGATGCTCGGTAGGCCAATGTCATGGCCTTGAACACACATCTTTTGGCTATGGGCAGCCAATGGAGTTTGCGGAGGTGTGGAGTGATATGGTGTCTAGCAGGAATGCTCTCCACCAGCCGGGCGGCGGCATTTTGGACCGCCTGAAGTTTATGGCAGAGGCCTGCTGTGATACCAAGGTAGAGGGCATTGGCATAATCGAGGTGTGAAATGATCAATGCCTGGATCACAGTTTTACGGCAGTCCGCCGGCAAGAAGTTAATGAGGCGTTTTATGGTGCGGATCTTAGCAAAGCAGGAGGATGCAACTGTTTGCACCTGATTGTTAAAGCTAAGTTGATTGTCCCAGCGAACTCCGAGATTTCTCACCGAATCTTTGGGGGTGGGGGCTAGGCTCAGGTCTTCTGGCCACCATATACTGGAGTCCAGAGGGGATGGTGTGTTGAAAAAGAGGATCTCTGTTTTTCCAGCATTGAGTCGGAGGGAATTAGCATCCATCCAGCTCGAAATGTCCCTAAGGCAGGATTTAAGTGGATCAAAAGCTGAGGCGGAGGGGGAGTCAAAGGTGAAAAGAAGCTGGATGTCATCAGCGTAGGAGGTAGATTTAATCCCCGTCTGTGCAATCAGCTTGGCCAGGGGGGTGAAATACACATTAAAAAGGAGCGGGCTTAGGGAAGAACCCTGAGGGACTCCCCATTTGAGTGGTCTGGCAGAAGAGGTGAATGGAGGAGTGAAGACCTGCTGTGTGCGGTCCGAAAGGTAAGATGAGAGCCATTTCAGAACAGCGCCACCCAGCCCAAGGTCCTCCAGTCTTTCCAGCAGGATTTTATGAGAGACGGTGTCGAATGCTGCCGAGAGATCCAGCAGCACCAACACCGCCCTCGATCCTTGGTCAAGCGTCCACCTCACCGAGTCAGCCATTTCAATTAGGGCCGACTCGGTGCTGTGGCCCGACCTGAAACCGTGCTGGGAGTCATGGAGAAGCCCATTGGTTTCAATGTAATTCGACAACTGCGAGTGTACCAGTTTTTCCAGGATCTTGGCTGGAGCAGGCAGGAGAGAAATAGGCCTGTAGTTACTGGGGTTGTCTGGATCCAAGTTGGGTTTTTTTAAGGATGGGGACTAAGGAGGCATGTTTCCATTTGGCAGGGAAACAGCCCGTTCTGAGTGAATTATTCCAGATAGAGTTGAGGTGGGGGTTGAGGAGGGATGCAAGATTTTTATATTGCTTGGCAGGCCAAGGGTCTTTGGGTGAGCCTGATTTGCATTTGATAAGTTCAGCCATGGAATCTGTTTCTGATATGGATGCAAATTCGAGTAGGATAGGCTGCAGAAGCGGGGAAGTCACGAGTTCCTTTTGTCGCCCTTCTGTGTTAGGAATAGGGAAGGAAGAGTAGATGGCTTCGATTTTATCCTCAAAAAATTGTGAAAGTTTGTCGCAAAGCGACAGAGAGGCGGGCTGAGTACGAGTCAGCGCATTGGGGTTTGTAAAGGATCTTACTATATTAAAAATTTCCCTAGCGCCATTGCTGGCAAGTTTGATTCTGGAGGCTAGAAAATCTTGTTTGTGTTTTTCGATCATTCTCCGGTATTCTTTAAGGGCCGATTTATAAATGGTTTTGCTGTCCAAGGAGTAGTTTTGTCTCCAGAGGCGTTCGAGGGATTTACAGGAGGCCTTTTTCTGCCGGAGCTCATCTGAGTACCATGGTGCGGAGGGTGCCGCCCTGTAGGTTTTAGTGGGTTTAATGGGAGCCAGGGCGTCTATGGCCTGGCTAATCCATGCGTCCAGATGGTCAATCTGTGAGTCCGGATCGGACGATGGACGGGGTAGAGTGTTTTTTAAATATCCCAGGAGCGATTCAGGGGTGATACGACTCCAGTTTCTGCCTGATGATTTAGGGGTGATGGCGGGTCTGACATGACAGGGAATGTCGATTTCAAAAGGGATGAGGAAGTGGTCGGACCATATAACCGGGATAGGAGATGTGGCCCGGATAGATGGTAAGTTGGAGCAGATCAGATCGAGCGTGTGACCTGCTTTATGCGTAGGTAGGGTAATTATTTGGACTAAATTGCATATTGCTAGCGTTGAAATGAAGTTGCTGCTGTGCAAGCAAGATTCATTATTAACGTGGAGATTGAAGTCTCCTAGTGCAGTAAAGTTAGCGTATCGTGTGCTAAGCTGAGTGAGATAGTCCGCCAGAGCGAGTAAGTGAGAGGTATTGGAATGTGGGGGACGGTAAATAAGGATTCCAGAACAGGAGGAGGATGGGGAGTTTTGAACACTGAAGGGGAGGCCTTCAATACAGTCGATTGGGTCGTAAGGGGGGAGGGTAACCGTCCATTTGGATTTATGAATTAACGCAACACCACCCCCAGATTTACCATTGGGTCTGTTTGCACAGATGATGTTATAACCTTCCGGCAGTGCGAGGGCGATTGCAGGATTTGTGGTGTCATTCAACCATGTTTCGGTTAAAAATAGTAGGTCCCAGTCGTTGTCCCGTAGGGACTGCCAGATGTCGATAGCATGTTTACTCAAAGATCTGCAGTTGATTAAGGCGGCTGGGAGGGTCAGGGGGGATTGGGTTCCGCGCGAGGAGGCGGAGTTCAGGGCATGAGTCGTCCTGATAGTATGGCCTGGGACAGGCAGGGAGAAGTTGCAGGCAGTGCAAACAAAAGCTTTGCTCTGAGCGTCAGAGGAGGGAGAAGGGCAGGTCGTGCATTGGGGGGTTTTTAGAGCCAACAGCTCATTTCGAGTGTAAGTAGCGGTGGTATGGCTGGTTGGTCGGAGATAGAGGCCGGCCCCGGTCGCGTCCTGATCGCGGACGAGCGCAGACGAGCTTGCCTTAAGCGCGCCTTCGGCGCGCAATCGTCGCGCCCGCTGCGCTCGTCCGCTGCGCTTCCGGTACATGCACATTATTATGAGGATGTGAAGAGGGGGGGTGTGGCCTCGTAGTGGGCGTGGTCCAGTCAGGGCGTGGGTAATGGCGGTTTAGTGAGAGATCAGCGATTTTCAGCCTTTCCAGCGCTCGTTTTGCTGGAAGAAGGGGTGTCTGCACACAGCAATCGTGTGACAGGCAGGGTAAGTGCAGTTTTAAAAGTAGCTTTCTAATTACAATTTAAAATAAACAATGTGAAATACACGATCTTTCTATCTTCTCCCGGCTGTGCCTCAGGAGATTAGCAAGGTTCTCTGCGCACTAGCGATTCAGCGCGCTTTTTAAGAACGAGGGGGCGTGGCCTCGTAGTGGGCGTGGTCCAGTCAGGGCGTGGGTAATGGCGGTTTAGTGAGAGATCAGCGATTTTCAGCCTTTCCAGCGCTCGTTTTGCTGGAAGAAGGGGTGTCTGCACACAGCAATCGTGTGACAGGCAGGGTAAGTGCAGTTTTAAAAGTAGCTTTCTAATTACAATTTAAAATAAACAATGTGAAATACACGATCTTTCTATCTTCTCCCGGCTGTGCCTCAGGAGATTAGCAAGGTTCTCTGCGCACTAGCGATTCAGCGCGCTTTTTAAGAACGAGGGGGCGTGGCCTCGTAGTGGACGTGGTCCAGTCAGGGCGTGGGTAATGGCGGTTTAGTGAGAGATCAGCGATTTTCAGCCTTTCCAGCGCTCGTTTTGCTGGAAGAAGGGGTGTCTGCACACAGCAATCGTGTGACAGGCAGGGTAAGTGCAGTTTTAAAAGTAGCTTTCTAATTACAATTTAAAATAAACAATGTGAAATACACGATCTTTCTATCTTCTCCCGGCTGTGCCTCAGGAGATTAGCAAGGTTCTCTGCGCACTAGCGATTCAGCGCGCTTTTTAAGAACGAGGGGGCGTGGCCTCATAGTGGGCGTGGTCCAGTCAGGGCGTGGGTAATGGCGGTTTAGTGAGAGATCAGCGATTTTCAGCCTTTCCAGCGCTCGTTTTGCTGGAAGAAGGGGTGTCTGCACACAGCAATCGTGTGACAGGCAGGGTAAGTGCAGTTTTAAAAGTAGCTTTCTAATTACAATTTAAAATAAACAATGTGAAATACACGATCTTTCTATCTTCTCCCGGCTGTGCCTCAGGAGATTAGCAAGGTTCTCTGCGCACTAGCGATTCAGCGCGCTTTTTAAGAACGAGGGGGCGTGGCCTCGTAGTGGGCGTGGTCCAGTCAGGGCGTGGGTAATGGCGGTTTAGTGAGAGATCAGCGATTTTCAGCCTTTCCAGCGCTCGTTTTGCTGGAAGAAGGGGTGTCTGCACACAGCAATCGTGTGACAGGCAGGGTAAGTGCAGTTTTAAAAGTAGCTTTCTAATTACAATTTAAAATAAACAATGTGAAATACACGATCTTTCTATCTTCTCCCGGCTGTGCCTCAGGAGATTAGCAAGGTTCTCAACGGCCTCACTGGCTTAACGGCCAGTGCAGCCGACTTGGGCACTGAGAGATCCAGGTTTAAGTCTCGTCGTGTGCTCAACATCCTGTGATTCTGGGCAAATCACTTCCCCCTGCCTACGGACAGCGCCTACAGACCCTCACGGGTTATTAGCGGCGCTATACAAATCCAAGTATTATATTATAGTATAATTATTAAGAGAAAGAGGCAGCCAAAAGACGAGGATCAAATGTCCAAGCAAAATGGAAAAAGTGGCCTAGAAGGAGACTAGATAAGAAGGGGGGGAAGGAGTGGCCCGAACGCTACTCTTAAAAGCTGATGAAACACAACTAGTAGAAATGGACAAAGTATTGAGGAACTATATGCAGCCGTTCCAGGCGTTCTGAATTTCCGGTACCGACGGGAATCTCTGTACGCAATTACGAGTTTGCAGACCAAGAATTACGTGGCATAATTCTGCATGGAAAGCTCCATGTTTAAAGCTACAGATCACATTTTTAATGAAACTGCACTACAGCAACAGCACCGGCCCTGATATAATATTAATGGCCGCCGAGCAGCACGGTAGCAGCAGAAAGCCTTTTAGGCTCTTACGCAACACATAGCTAAATTAATTATTTGCAGGGAAAGGATCCCATACCCCCGGCAGCCTCCGAGGGATCAGTGAGAGCCGGACTGCGGAGGTGCTCATTAGCGACCCTCAAATGTCAGACACCGGGAGGAAAGAAGAGGCCTGAGAGGGAAGGAGACACAGCGACACAGAGATCTGGAAGGGAGGGGGCACGAGAAAGACAGGGACAGCGAGGTACAATGATGGAAGAGGTGGAGACGGAGCGGGCACAAAGAGGGGAGAAGCGCGAGGTAGACGGGGACTGCAGGTTAGACAGGGACAGCGAGGTACAATGATGGAAGAGGTGGCGACGCGAGAAAGGGAGCGGGCACAAAGAGGGGAGAGGGCGCGAGGTAGACGGGGACCACAGGTTAGAGATAGGAAATGATGGAAGGCTCGTGAGAGAGAGCAGGATAGAATGGGGAGAGCGGGAGAGACAAAGAGCAGTAAATTCAGACATAAGCGAAGAGAGTTAGCAGTAAATACAGACATAAGCGAAGAGAGAGAGAGCAGTAAATACAGACATAAGCGAAAGGGAATGGGGTCGTAAGAGAGACAGAGGCCTAGGAAAAGGAGGGGAGCCAGGTAGAGAACAAATGCGTATTACGAAGAAAACAAGACAAGCCCGGCTTCTAAAGTGCTCCGGACGCGAGCGAGCGCCCGCCGCGCGAAAGTGAAAGCAAATTTGTCACGGCGAGACGCGGCGGAGCGTGGCGCGCGCGCTTGGCGGGGGCGGGGGAGCGCATTCCAGGCGGGGGAGCGGACCCTTTGAAGTATGATGCCGAGGGCGCCAGTGGGCTGAAGCGCTTCCCCAAACGGATTGCATGGCGGCACGATGCACGTGATTGTGCGCGTGCTCGCCATGCAATCCACTTTTGGGAGCACTTTGAAATGCCCCTCTTACTTGAGTCTCGCATAGCGATTGCGTAAACGCAATAGCTAGGCGAGACCTAATTAGCTAGCATTCGCGCTAAGAATTTTCAATTCTATTAAGGACATGGAGGCGAGGATTATTCTTCTCTTTAATTTACTGCAAACCAACAGCAGTCAATGAGAATCATGATAACATATAACATAACATTCCCAGAATGCTTATTGTAAGAAAACAATAACCATAGAGACTAGCTCTATATAACAGTCCTCAAACCGGAATACCTCCTCTTTCTTTGCCCAATGAGCAGAGTCAAAAATTAGCTAGCATTCGCGCCAAGAATTTTCAATTCTATTAAGGACACGGAGGCGAGGATTATGCTATCTCCTTCTTTACTGCGTAAATCACAGCAGCCAATAAACATACAATTTAGTATAAACAAACTACATTGTCCATGTTACTTTGCGTCAGCCACGCCTCCTTAGCCCTTTATAAGAGCCCTGGTCACTGTCCCAGCCTCCTCTTTCTTTGCTCGAACTGTGTAGAAGTCCACTAAGTCAATAATATTTCACGAACATCCTCCAACATGGAAGTTAACAGGAAACCAAATTCCATCGAAAGGCTTCAACTTGAAGACATCTTTTATTCAGACTTCTTGTCTGCACCTAGGAAAAACCAAACATGAACAACCCGTAATTTCAGCGTGTTACCATAATTCAGTACAATATCAACGGGTGGGTAAGCATGAACAATCATATTGTAACATAGGGATAATCCTCGCCTCCGTATCCTTAGTAGAATTGAAAATTCTTGGCGCGAATGCTAGCTAATTTTTGATTCTATTACAGGACCGGAGGCTTCGGATTATGCTAGTTTAACGCTTATTAAAAACAACAGATGTTATGTCTCCCACCAGCTTATAATAAAATTGCTTGAACGTTGATTCAGAGGACCAATCAGCACAACGCTTAATGTCCTGAACACTAGAACCTAGCATAAATTACTTTGATGCCATGGCACCACGCACAGAATGTGCACCAAACATTTGAATATCAACACCAGCTTCCTTCATGATATAACGAAGCCATCTGGCTATGGTTGCAGCAGACACTGGTTTAAAAGGTTTTTGCAATGCAAGCAAAAGTTGAGTAGAGCCCTCGGGCCTTAATGAATGATGAGTACAATCCTCATAAGTTTTCAAGCATTGGACAACACATAATTTCTCATTGCTAGGGAAAGCATTATACTCAATATGTATGGAAAGTGTCTTGGTACGGCCTGTAATAGTAAAAGAAACTCCTTCCGGAGTAAATACTCTACCTGTAATCTCCAGTGCCCGCACATCCAATGAACGTCTACAAGCTGACAAACATGGAAGCATCGCTAACTTCGCAAACAACTGTTTTCTTAATAACAGATTATTCGCCGGCCAACTATTGAAGAGAGAAATGACTAAAGATACATCCCATAAACCTGAATACTTGGGTTTGGGGGGATTTGCTATTCTTATACCTTTAAGAGGTTTACAAATCATAGGGTGCATAACCACCGATTTCCCATCCACCGGGTTCTGCCCCGCCGAAATGGCTGATCTAAAGTTATTCACAGATCTATAAGCCAAACCACTTGCTGCCTTCTCAGAAAGAAAATTTACAATATTGGGTACTCCTGCCCCCACGGGATCCAGATTTCGTTCCACGCACCAACCCATCCAGCCTGTCCAGGCTGAAGAGTATAGCTTTCTGGTGGAAGGCGCCCACGCTTGCCTGATGAAATCTGAAGCTGTCTCTGAAAATCCCGGCATTTCCCACTGCTGCTGGAAATTCGCTATGCCATCAGCGACAACCGCTTCGATAGAATCAGAGGATGCAGTTCCCCGTGAGGTCCCAGGAGAAGAGACTCCGACCAAGGGAGTCTCCTGGGGAGATCGCAGCTCATTTCCAATAATATCGGGAACCATGGCTGCGATCTCAACCGTGGCGTCACCAAAATCACCTCCGCCTGTTGTCTGAGAATATGAGAAGTCACTCTCGGAATGAGAAGGAAAGGCGGGAATGCATAATTCACTGGCCCGACCAATCCCGAAGGAATGCATCCATTGCGTTCGCTACTGGATCCGGCCTCCAACTGAAGAAGTTGGGAAGTTGCCGGTTCAGCCTGGAAGCAAATAGGTCCGTCTGACACGGGCCCCAATGTTCCTGCAGCCATTGGAATATGCTCTGCAGTAATCTCCAATTGCTGTAATCCCTAAGATGTCTGGAATTCCAGTCCGCTATGAGGTTGGATTGTCCTGGAATATATTCCGCTATCACCGTTATCTGGTGGCTCAGGCAGTAATGCCAGAAGTCTTTGGCAATCTCCACCAACAGGGATGATCTCGTTCCTCCCAACTTGTTTATGTACCTCACTGCCGACACATTGTCCATCGTTAGAAGGATGCAGCAGGAGGTCTGCTTGGGGGACAGAGTTCGAACAGCAAAGGAACCCGCTAGGAGTTCCAGACAATTTATGTGTAGTGATAACTCTTGGGGAGACCACCTTCCGCCTGTGGAAATATCGCTGCAACGCGCTCCCCAACCCCAACGACTGGCGTCGGACTCGATAACAACCTCGGGCAGGGAGCCGAAAATGGCTCTCCCGTTCCACGTTTCTACATGGCCCAGCCACCATTGCATCTCATCCCTTACCTCCTGCGAGAGTGGGACCAGGTCTGTGTAAGCCAGACCCTTCTGTCGGTGCTGAATTTTGAGTCTCTGTAGAGCTCTGTAATGCAGTAGTCCCGGGAAAATCGCCTGAATTGACGATGCCAATAACCCCACTACTCTGGCGATGACCCTGAGTGAAACCATCTGTTTGGCTAACATCGCCACTATCTCTTTCTTCAAATCCCTGAGTTTCGCTTTGGGAAGATGCAATTGAGCGTTCTGGGAGTCTATCACAAAACCCAGAAACTCGGTCGTCCGTGACGGTATCAGAGCCGATTTGACCTGATTGATTACAAACCCCAGGCTCTGCAAAAGAGAGATCGTCATATGAAGGTGCTGCGATACTAGCGCTGGACTGTGGGCCATGATTAGAATATCGTCCAGGTAGATAATCATGCACACCCCTTGCTCCCGTAAATGCGCGACCACCGGCTTCATCACCTTGGTGAAGCACCAAGGAGCCGAGGAAAGCCCGAAAGCAAGGTCCAAATACTCGAACCACCGATCTTTCCATTGAAATTGCAGGAAGCGGCAGTGTGGAGGAAAAATAGGAATGGACAGGTAGGCATCCTTGAGATCCAGTCTGACTAGCCAATCCCCTGGTTTCAACAGATCCGCCAAAAGGAGGATCCCTTCCATTTTGAAATGCTTGTACACGAGATAATGGTTGAATTCCCTCAAATTCAGAACCAGTCTGTGGCCACCACCCTTCTTCTGGACCAGAAAAATATTGCTGCAAAAACCGTGAGGCTTGTTGTTGCATAAAGCTATTGCGTGTTTTTGCAGCAATTCTTCTATTTCTTTGTCTATAAAGTTGCATTCCTGTTGGGCAAAATGGAGAGGTCTCGGGAACGTTTCCTAACAGGGTGGTTCGTAAAATTCCAGTTGGAATCCTTGAACCGTCTGAATCACCCATGCATCCTGAGTAAGGGTGCGCCAATTGTGTAGGAAATATTGAGTGCGACCCCCCAACGGTAAAAGAGACAAATCTGGCACACTCACCTGCTGAACTCTGTGCTTGGAAGCCTGCTCTGTTAACACCTCCGTGGAATCTGTGCTTGTTGAAGCGGCGACGGGTGGGATAGAAGGTTCCCCCTCTAGTAGAGTCCCATTCACCTCTTCCGCGACCAAAATCACCTCTGGGTGGACCTTGATTGGAGAAACGGCCTGACGAGCGTCCCCTACCTCGTCCGGCCCTGTTGAAAAGGCCTTGCGTAAACACCCTTTTTATTCCTGTTTGAGCTTTATCAAGGGATGTGAAAGTCACCACGTACTTTGACACATCCTTCACGAACCGGTCTCCAAATAAGTTACCCTCTGCAAGAGGTCCGATTTCAGTAGCTGCCAGATCTGTAAGATTAGTGTCCATACGCATAAGCAAGGACTTACGTCTTTCTGTCGATATGGCACAGTTGGCATTGCCGAGCAGGCAAATGGCCCTCTGTGTCCACCCGGCGAGGATGTCCGGATCCACTGGAGTCGCTGATTCTTTGGCCACTAAGGCCATTTCCAGTATCTTTGCGAGGGGACCCACAACGTCAAGGAGCTTATTTTGACACCCTCTCCAGGCTCGGTCTATCCCTTTTTTGGGATCTCTGGCGAATTTCTTCAAAAACGTAAGCAAACTTACGTCTATCTCGGGAGTTTCCGTGACCTTATCAGGTAGATCTGGCCGAGGGCATTCCGACCTGAGCCGATTTCGGACTTCTTTATCAAACCCTTTGCGAATATTCTCATGCAAATATTCAATGACTTCGGGTGCCAGAGACCAGTCAGTAGATCTAGGGTGTACTATTTCACTAGGATTGAAGGTGAAAGGAGTATTAGATGGAGTCTCCGAAGGTGAAGAAGCCACTTTCTTGGCCTTCTTCTTGGGAGGGGTCTCCTCGTCCGTTGTTTAGTGTCGGTATCGGTATTAGTGGTGTCGGTGTCCATATAGACTTTTTGCTTGCTCTTCGCCTTGCCCCCAGTGGAGTACTCGTGGTCGCCACCCGATGGTGGGGGAAGTGAGTCCAGGGTCGTGGCATGCGGCCAGCGGCGCACTTTGACTACCTCAGTATCCGGACGCACATTACGCTTGTCCTTAGTGAAACCGTGGCGCTTGGCAAAACTCTCTAGCTGCTTGGTAATTGGTTTCAGTGCAACTGCCAATTCTTGTTGTACAGTAGAGGGTACTGTAGTCTCCAGTGCCCTGTTCACAGAGGATTGGACCGAGGCGTCCAGAGCCTCTACTATATTATCTTCAAGGACAGTCTCCTGATGTCCCTCATAATAGACATCCTCCTCATCTTCATAGCGCACCCACTCATCCATGATTACAATGGTGGAGCAATTGAATCAAGTCACACCAACTGCTAGAAGATATATATATATATATAATAGAGGAGTAAGGGGGGGCCACAAGTTAAATTCTGTACCAAGCCCCCTCAGCAAAGCTGTAGTCAGTGATTATTGCAGCCTAATAAGGCGTCAGAGCCGAAAGAAAGATGTACTAGGAGCGTGTGCACACTCCTGAGGGCGACTACTATCACAGCCAGTCAGGCGATCTTCTTGTAATGTACCTCGGAGCGAAAACGTGCTAAAAAACGATAAGGAAGCTGATGCAGGTGTGTGCAGCCCAACGCGAGCTCAAAAGAAGCCCAAATGTAACCCAATGGGCGTCGCGTGAGCTGCACACTTCGTCCGGAAACCACCCGTCTCTTGCGGTGCTTACGAGCGATAAGGGAAGCCCTGGCACCGGCGCTTGAGGCGCTGAGACCGAAAACGGTCCTTTCTCACCACGCAGCGGTGTGGTACATCGCGCCGAGGGGCGCGCTACAATGAAACAATCTAGCGACCTGAAATGGGAGCAGAGCTCCCGCCTGTGGCGCGAAGCGCCGAGTCAATCGCTGCTTCTCAATACCTGTAAGTAAATACCTGCATATAATTATATCTATAAATCAACCTATACTGCCAAGTGCAGCGCGCTACATCTAATCTGGGCAACCCAATAAGCTAACATTTGAAATTAGTCTGAGGGGTACTTATCTCTTGCTGTGAGCAGCAAAGAAAGAGGAGGCTGGGACAGTGACCAGGGCTCTTATGGAGGGCTAAGGAGGCGTGGCTGACGCAAAGTAACATGGACAATGTAATTTGTTTATACTAAATTGTATGTTTATTGGCTGCTGTGATTTACGCAGTAAAGAAGGAGATAGCATAATCCGAAGCCTCCGGTCCTGTAATAGAATCCAAGTCTATTAGCATAAGTCCGACAACAACGGCAAAACATCCGAACCACTCCAAGAGTCTGGAACCCCAGGAAACGTAGAACTGGAAAGTGAAGATCCTGAAACCAACTCTTCAGAGGACCACAGTCTGGTCTAATCTCCCTTCTGATCAGCGCCTGAAACAGAAATATCATACTCGTAATAATTGCCATCGACTGATAAATCAGGGTGGGTAACATGACATTATGAATCATCACAAATATTCAGTTGTCCCTGGGCGGGATAATCCTCGCCTCCGTGTCCTTAATAGAATTGAAAATTCTTGGCGCGAAAGCTAGCTAATTTTTTATTCTATTACAGGACCGGAGGCTTCAGATTATGCTAGTTTAACGCTTATGTAACACCACAGAGGCTACATCGCCTACAGGTTTATAGTAAAACTGCTTGAAAGTAGAGCTGGAAGACTAGTCGGCTGCTTTCATGATATCTTGTATACTGGTACCCAGCATGAATGACTTGGAGGCCATAGCACCTCTGACTGAATGTGCACCAAACAGATTAACATCAATGCCTGCTTCTGACATAACAAATCTCAGCCATCGGGCAATAGTAGCGGAAGTCACAGGTTTAAACGGTCTCTGTAAGGCAATAAGTAACCTGGAACAACCAGAAGGGCGAAGTGATCGTGTACAAGCCTCATATACCTTAAGACATTTGACCACACAAAGTTTTTCATTCAAAGGAAACGCATTGTAATCTATAGACCTGGAAAAAGTTTTAGTACGAGCAGTGATAACAAAGGACACTCCTTCAGGAGAAAAACTCCTACCGTCCAAATCCAGCACTTTAACATCTGACACCCTGCGGCATGAAGATAAACATAACAGCATGGTAAGCTTAGCTGACAACTGTTTACGAGATAATAATTCTTTACTAGGCCATGCATCAAACAGAGTCAAAATCTTTGAAACATCCCACAAAGAAGTATACTTAGCCTTAGGTGGATTGGAGACGCAAATTCCTTTCAGAAGCTTACACACCACCGGGTGCATGCCTACCGGCCGTCCATCCAGCTGCGAATGCCCTGCTGAATTATTCACTGATCCGTAAGATAAACCTTCGGCGGCCTTTTGAGATGGAAAATTCAATATGTGAGAGAGATCCGCTTCCACGGGATCCAGGTGTTTCTCCAAGCACCAACCCAACCAGGCCTTCCAGGCCGATCCGTATCTCTTTCTGGTAGAAGGGGCCCAAGCTTGTTGAATAAAGGAGGAAGCTTGCTCCGAAATTCCTGGCAACGAACACTGTTGCTGGAAAGCCTCCAGGCCATCAGGGACAGTTGTCCTGCTAGAACTAGCGGGTGGAGCTCTACCTGAGGGTCCTGGAGTATCTGAGGGAAGCAAGGAAGCGAAGCGGGCAGTCGCACGCCATCTCTAGGAGAACTGGGAACCACGGCTGCGATTTCCAAATCGGAGTAATCAGCACAATCTCCGCTCCTTGCCAAGAAACTTGATTCGCCAACCTGGGAATCAGAACAAAGGCGGGAAATGCGTACTGAAGGTTCAGGGACCAATCCTGAGTGAATGCATCTGTTGCTCTCGCCAAGGGATCCGGCCTCCAGCTGAAGAAAGCTTCCAACTGACAATTCAGTCTGGAGGCAAAAAGATCAGTGTGGAAGGGGCCCCACAGCGATTGGATTTGATGGAACAGAGATGGACGGAGTTTCCAATCGCTGTAATCCTTCAAGTGGCGTGATTGCCAATCCGCCACCGCATTGTCTCGCCCCGGAAGGTATTCCGCAATCACCGATATCTGATGCGCTAGGCAATAATGCCAAAAGTCTTTGGCTATCTCCGCCAACATTGGGGATCTGGTACCCCCCAGCTTGTTGATATAGCCTACAGCTGAAATGTTGTCCATTCTCAACAGAATACAGCATGAAACCTTCCTGGGGGAGAGGGTGCGAATCGCAAACGAGCCCGCCAGGAGCTCGAGACAATTGATATGAAGTTCCAACTCCTGGCGAGACCATCTGCCCCCCGTAGTGACCTACCCGCAGCAGGCTCCACAGCCCGACCTGCTGGCATCCGATTCTATGATCACCTCGGGGTGAGATCCGAAGATCGCATGACCATTCCATGCCTCCACATGGGTCAACCACCATTGGATTTCCACTCGGGCTTCCTCCGTGAGTGGGACAAGGTCTGCATAAGAGAGGTCCTTTTGGAGATGTCTGATCTTTAAGCGCTGTAAAGCGCGATAGTGTAGAGGGCCCAGGAAAATCGCTTGCATGGAGGATGCTAATAGGCCCACCAGACGAGCGATCTCCTGTCTGTCCAGAGTCTTTCTCAATTCCTTCTTCAGGTCCCTGATTTTTTGTTTGGGCAGAATCAGTTGTGCCGACTGCGTATTGACCACAAATCCCAGGAATTCCAGGGATTGCGTTGGAGTGAGAACCAACTTCTCCCTGTTCACTACCAAGCCCAGACTCTCTAATAGTGACATCGCTAGCTGCAGGTGAAGTGATGCTATGTGCGCTGAGGGAGCCATAATCAGAATATCGTCGAGATAGATTATAAGACGTATACCCTGCTCCCTGAGATGCGCTACCACCGGCTTCAGGAGTTTGGTGAAACACCACGGAGCCGAGGAAAGACCAAAAGGTAGGACCAAATATTCCAGGCGCCTGCCGCGCCATTGAAATGGTAGAAATCTGCAATGGGGAGGAAAAATGGGCACCGTAAGGTATGCATCTTTGAGATCGAGGCGGACTAGCCAGTCTCTGCCCGCCTCAAGAGATCCGCCAGAAGATGGATACCCTCCATCTTGAAGTGACGGTAAAGGACAAAGGAATTGAACCCCTTCAGGTTGAGCACCAGCCGGAACCCCCCACCCCTCTTCTGTAAGAGGAACACAGTGCTGCAGAAGCCTACGGGACCGCCGTCCTCACAATAGGTCACCGCGTGCTTCTGCAGCAGCTCGTCTAATTCTTGATCTATAAAATGCACGTCTTGTTGGGAAAAAAATAGGGGGTTGGGAATAGACTCCTGAAAAGGAGTTTGATAAAAGTCTATGCGAAAACCTTGCACTGTTTGAAGATCCCAAGCGTCCTGAGTAAGGGCCTGCCAATTGTGAAGAAAATGGCGAATCCGCCCCCCCAGAGTATAAACAGACAAAGGCACTGGGCTTACCTGCTGTAATTTGAGGACGGGAGTTTCCTCTGTAGCCACCGTGGTGGAAACCGCGACGATTGGATCGTCTCGTGGGGTAGAAGGTGCCACCTCTGGTTGAATCCTGAAAGTCTCCGCGGCCTCGGCCATAACCTCCTCTTGCGGGACCCTGATGGTACTGGCGGCCTGGCGAGCGGCCCCTGCCTCGCCCGGCCCTTCCAAAAAGGCCAGTAGTGAACAACCTTTTGATATTTGATTGGGCCTTGTCTAAACTCATGAAAGTCCCTACGTATTTGGAGGCGTCTTTCACAAAACGGTCCCCGAAGAGCAAGCCGTCCACCAGGGGGCCTGGTTCAGCCCCAGCCAATTCAGTCAGGTTAGTATCGATGCGCATAAGGAGGGATTTCCTGCGCTCGGCTGAAATGGCGCAATTTGCATTGCCTAGGAAACATATAGCGCGTTGGGTCCAACCTGCCAGTATGTCAGGGTCAATCAATGCTCCAGACTCTTTGGCTTTCGGAGCCATCTCCAAGATCTTAGACAACGGGGCCAATAGTGTCTAATAACTTATCTTGGCATCCGCACCAAGTGCGGTTGATGCCCTTCTTAGGATCCTTCTGGAACTTTTTCAAGAACGCTAACATGTTAGGGTCTATGTCCGAGTTCTCTGCTACCTTGTCCGAAACATCTGGACGGGGGCATTCAGATCTTAGGCAGTTCCTGACATCCCTGTCGAAACTACGATGCAAATTCTGATGGATGTAGTCCGCCACCTCCGGCGGAGGCGCCCAATCCGAAGACCTAGGATGTACTATATCTTGTGGATTGAAGTCAAAGGGTGTAGAAGGCTGATAGACTGGGGGCGATTGAGAGCGCACCCCGACTTCTTAGGTTTTTTCTTTTTGGGAGACATAGTGGTGGAGTCCGTGTCCGTGTCGGTATCCGTATGCGTGACCACCCTGGACGCCGCAGGCAAAGAATTAGGGGCCCCTGAATATGGGTGATCCCTGGCCGAAGGGGGAGGAAGAGTGGTGATCGTTTGGGCATGCGGCCAATTGGAAGATTTAGATTTAGATTTAGATTTAGATTTACCCCCTGAAGAAGTAGACGCCTGTACGGTATCTTGCTGCAACAGGCCATTACGTTTGGCAAAAGTTTCCAGCTGCGCTGTAATAGGCTTTAATGCCGCAGCCAATGCTTTATTTATGGTCTTAGGGAGCGCCACCTCCACCGCCTTAGTGACGGTGTCTTGAACAGAGGTGTCTAAAGCCTGCACAAGGTTGTCCTCGAGGGGGGCATGCTCCTCCTCATAGTACCCATACTCGTCCTCCTCAAAGTAGGCCCAGTCTTCCATGTCCACCAAAGGGAAGGCGGCACGTCAAGACCTAAAAATATATAAATATATATATATATATGAATCCTAAAGGGATCAGTCAAGGGGGAGACACCCTAGTGCAAAACACTTGAAAAAATAGAAGAAAAAAATATCTATATATGCTCCTCAGCAAAACTGTAGTCAATACACCCAAAGGGCACAGAGAGCCTCAATAATCCTACCAGCCTGCACACAGCTGGGGGCCTGCCACTATTTTGCAGCCTGGGAAGGTGTAAACTGAAGGGCACTCTTTCAGGACAACCTGTAGTTCCGACGCGAGGCAAAAAACGCGTGGAGCGAGGAGGAAAACGAAAGTAGGCGTCGCGTAGCCCAAAAGGAGCCCAATTGGGCTACGCGACGCGAGGCTCTAAATGTACACTGTGGGCTCGAATTAGGGAGAGCAACCGCTCGCCGCCGGTAACGCGGCAAAATGGGGCAGAGAGGAAACACGATCGGACGGTGAGGAGTGCTGAAAGCGGAACCGTCACCGTTCGATCGGCTGCAGAAGCGCGTGAGCAGTGCGCTGCCAAGAGGCAGATTAGCGCGAGCAAGATCGAAAGCAGCAGCTCGCGCGATGCAAAGCACCAGATAATCGGCATTTACACCATCAACTACACAATAAAGGCTGCAATAATACCATGAAAAAATACCAAGCAAGAGAGAAGGCAAGATAATAAATCGAGCACTTAACTCTGTGAGGAGCAGCAAAGAAAGAGGACGTGTTCCGGTTTGAGGACTGTTATATAGAGCTAGTCTCTATGGTTATTGTTTTCTTACAATAAGCATTCTGGGAATGTTATGTTATATGTTATCATGATTCTTATTGGCTGCTGTTGGTTTGCAGTAAATGAAAGAGAAGCATAATCTGAAGCCTCCGGTACTGTAATAGAATTCAGGACAAAAATTCAGGACAAAGGGTACGTTTTGCAGACACATCAGAAGAGGTCGTGCAATAATACATAAGTAAATAGAAAACCAACACAAGCACAAGTCGAAATAAGTTTATGTTATTTTGAGAGAACCTTGCACTCCATTTGTTGTGTGCGTGAGTGAAACTAAAACACCTGCATTTCCATATTGAAATAAAACATTTCGAACAAAAAGATCAAAGCTGAAGGCTTCTCAGATCTTACATGTCCCCTCCTCCCCACTGAAAACAAGCATTGGCATAGCCAATAGGTATCGCCTTTGGGACCTTATAAGTGTTTAGCCATGCAACAGTTGCATAACTAAATACTTATAAGGTCAAAAGCGAGACCTATTGGCTATGGCAATGCTTGTTACTAGAGCATTTGTTTTAAATTCTACTACACACTTTCATACCGTTTTGCAGAATAGGAGACCAGTTGTTGAATGGTGTGCTGCACAAGGACGACGCCTGTCCTCTTCAATCTTTTGTGACACTGCTGTGCAAAGGTGGGAGAATGCTGAGCTGTATCGGTGGAGACTGATGGAACGATTTGTTGTGAAAGGTTGATGGGCGGCTCAGGGCTACTTGCTGCACTAGAACCCATGTTGTGATTGTGAACTTACCTTGACAGGGAATGTTGTACAACAATTTGGCCTGCTTTTGTTGATTGCACACCCTGCCTACAGCCCGTAGTAAAAAATGGCACAACAGGGAAGAGGTGCGTGTTCGGATGGAGGGAAGGTTGAAATGTGTTTCACGGACAACAGTTCATGGGATAGATTATTAAAACAAAACTGGAACTGCCTCACCATAGTTAGCTGACAATCAGAGAATTAGGGGGAAAAACGGCTAATTGCAGGTTTAAAGAAGACGACAGAAATGGCTCATCTATGTTAAAACTTCAGAGAGTGTCAAGTTTCACAAAGACAGACCCAGGCATTGCTTGGCTACCCTTAGAGCAGCCCATCTAAGAAAGGTGGTGGCTACCATGTAATCCAACTGATTTCTAAAGTCAAATACATAAATAAGGCTTGTCTCAAATGCCATCAGCCCATGTAATAGGCAGGCCAGCCAGCGCCTTCACTGCCTGCTGATGGTAAATGAATCCAGAGGGAAAATAATTCCTCAAACTCTTGCATAATAATGCTCTGTGTGGCAGCTAAAAATGCTTGCCGAAACCCAGCTCCCAGCTCCTGAATTCAGATCCAGTGGCTAATCACTCTGTATCACGCTTGGACTGCCGTACCCAGTGGAAAAACATATTCTGGTATGGCCCTGACCGTGCCTTCTATTTGCCCGGCTAAGACCAGTTACTGCGGAGATAGGGGCTCTAAACAGCGGGAGCTGTGGCCACCATGGTTAGAGATGGGCGAGCAAGCAGACCGCGCAAAGCTCTGAAAGTGTTCGTAAATCATGCAGCACACATCACATATATATTAAAGTTCTAAAATACTTGAAGAGTGTATTTTCTTTAAAATGTAGAAACTCTGATATTAATATGGCACATTACTCCACTGTACTGAGAGGTACTTGTTCAAAGTGATAGTTTACAAACATTTTTTAAAATGTGAAAAGAGCCTTTGCAGTCGGAGGTTCAGGACAGGAGGAGATAATGTGGCGTTAGACCAGAGCTGCTGACTAAGGATCTGGGAAACTGGGTTCGAGTCTTGGCATCGGCACACCATCCTGTGATCTTGAGCAAATCACTTATTCTCCCTGTTCCTACAAAAATGAACAGTCCTGTGTAAAGTAACTGGTGCTCATGTAAAGCACTCTAATAATACTTTCAGGTAGTGTGCATGCTTTATAAAACTGCATTAAAAAAAGAGAGACGGAGGATGGAGCATGTGAACGGAAAACACGAGCACTGTATGAAGTGCTCCAAGACAAAGAAAAAAAGTTATTAGTGTGTTTGAATGTTTTGAAAATGCTCAAATCTGCCCACTGTAATGTGTGTTTAAAAGATAACCATGAAACGGAATTGCAACTTTAATTAAGAAGGATGTCTGGTATGGCTTGTTCTCTCCTGGCGCCCGTGGTTTGTGTACTTGTAACACTTGCAAATACCAAGCCATTAATTAAGCCGGATGGCTCTGTCTGGCTTCGAGCCCAGTGGCGCCTGTTGTCTGTTGTCTGACGAAACTCTTCCGTGCAGTAAGGGAGGGGGAGGAGCGGGTGAGAGAGGGGGAGGAAAGCCGGACAGAATAGCATCTGTGCGCGTGCACGACATCGCGAACGCAAGCTGGAGGCCTGAAAAAAGCCACTAGGTTAGCACTTCCAAAACCTGCTTACTAAAACTCTCGCCAGAGCAGCGCTATAGGCGCTTGCTCAGGCGAGACGTAAAAAGCAACCGATGTGATGTGTAAAAGCAAAGGGGGCTCAGAGGGCCAGGGTAAACATGAAAATAATAACAGCACAAAAGCAGAAACTTTGCACTATTGGAGTAAAATAAATAAATAAATAATAAAGGACAATTGTATTTGTATCATTATCACTGCTTGTGTGACAGTTTGAGGCTAACAGTGGATGCACCTGGGTAACACCCGCTGTAGGAAGGTGGAATCTGACTGCATGGTTGCCCCAACTTTTTTCCTGGTGTTTTGCTGGTTATCAACTTAGTCTGGCTGGGAACCTGCTATTCAGGACCCCAGCCTATCTGCTTTCTCCCTTAAATTGATTACAAGTACTTTAGGTACACTCCAGATTGGATTCTGGGGTACCCTTATAAGTCCCTAGTATATGGTATACTATGTACCCAGGGCATAGGTACCCCAGAGTCCTACCAGGGGCTGCAGCATGTATTATGCCACCCCTGGGAAGCCTTCCAAAATGACACCACAGGACTGCTACTGCAGCCTGGGTAAGGTCGTGCATGCACCGCTTACTGAGATATAGGTTCACTATATCTCTCAATATCACTACACTTATAAACCTATCAGTCACCCCTATGGCAGGCCTTACTAATCCCGAAGGTAGGGTGCTGCCTTTTATGTGAGAGGGTGCCCATGCATGAGCAGAGCCCCTCTGCAGCCTTCGGAACCTCTATTCCGGGGTTGTTTGTGATGCAGCCAAACCATATACTCTTAAGTGCATTATAACCAAACAGTAAATGCTAACTTTGGGATGGCTGCACGGAAACATGTCGTGTTTGGTGTCAAACACCTTGGAATCATACCCCCACACCAGTAACTGGTGTGGGAGTATGATCCCACCATTCTAGTGGGAGAGACATGACAGCACCGGTATACCCGGTACCAGCTAACAGAGCCCTGGCAACACAAAATGGATGCTGCCAGACACAGACATCAGTCTGCCCTCCTGCTGCTGGACGAAACACTGACAGGGGAGGCCTGGACAATAGGTTTCCTATCACAGGGAGGTGTCACCACCTCCCAGACGGGCTTTAGTGTATTGGGGCTGGGTGGGTGCACTCCAAGAGTGCTTTGAAGTTCAGCACTGGGGACACATTTGGTGTCCATGTGCTTAGCCCAGTTCAAACCGGTTGCAGGGGCTACCAGCCCCTACTCTGGCGCGAAACTGGACAAAGGAAATGGGTGTAGCCACCCCTCTTTCCTGACCCTCCCATAGGTGGGTCCCCAGAGTATGTCCAACCCCTCCCTTGGGTATAAAGAATTAACCCCTGACTACAGGACTTTAGATTACACCTGGACGAAACTCTGATACTGAATCCTGGAACTTCGACGATCTACATTGAACTAGATGACTCAAGAATCTCCCTTGAAGTAAAGGAGCTGCTCCCCTGCAAGGCAGGCACCGAAGACGCATCTCTCCGGTTTGCATCTCCGAAGCTCCCGACGGACTCCGAAGAATTTTGCAGCACAGGAGGTGGGTTTCTGTGGTCTCTGAGGTTGATCTGTGCACTCAGCAATTCTGAGGTCTGTATCCCTCGTGGAAGACCGTGCAACCCAAACCCCTGGACACCGCAACCATTTGCAATAGCATTAGCTTTTCAGCAACTCTTGCAGCTGAGCTTTGGGTTACTTGTAGCCCTGACCCCAAGCAGCATTTGCACTGAAGATTGCCCACTTACACTCCACGAGTGTTTCGTGAGCTGGCCCTTTGTGTTTTCTCTCGAGTTCCCTTCGCGATCCCTAGTCCGTCGACTGGTGGGTCTCTGTGAAGGCAACTTTACTTCTAATTGGGCTTACCTGGTTGCTCCAGATGTGCCCTGACTCTCCATTGCTTGGGGAGTCCCCAGGACCTTTCTGGTCTACACTGAAGCATCTTTTCTCTTCCTGCGTGGGTTGCTGTTACCAAGGCTTGTTGGGTCCAATCCAGGCACCGACACCCCAGCACTCGACATCCTTTGTGGGACAGCTCAAATCCAGCTCCTGTTCATCATCGACACCTCCTGGTCCTCGTGGCTGCAGAGTCAAGCTTCACCTCTTCGCACCTGAAACACCCGACATCGGTGGGCATTCGTCTATCGTGCCCCTGGTCACCGGCAAGTGACCCAGACTCTTTCCCCTCTGCTTTCAGGTTCTTCTGATCTTCGATCCAGGCTTGGTTCACACCGGACACTTCTCTCCTTCCCGGCAGCAGCACTTTGCAGCAGATCGCCATTGAAATCAACAATGATTCCCGACACCATTTGACACTTATGCACCCGGCTTCCCTGGGTGAGGTAACTCAAATACTACAGTGCTCCCGTGGGTGCTGGCCCTAGAACCCCCTATGTCTAAAGGGGTTTGCTCAAAGTCCTCTCCTAAGTGTCCTTAACTTCTAAAATTCCAACCGAGACTTTCCCATGGAATAGTACGAGGCTCGCACCTGTGTTCTCACACTGCACGCGTCCCCCGTGGGTCTCCTGTGTCACTACCTTGGGTGGTTCCATGGGGTCCCAGTGATTGTACCTGCTCTAGGCACTGTGTCTAGTCAAGTCGTGGTTCTTATCCCACTTTCTTAATATATGGTTTGGTCCGCCTCTAGGGCCTATTATTTATTGTGCTATTTACTGTCATTTTAGAACTGTATTATTGTGTGCCTTGCTCTCTAACTTCATAAAGAGGTTAGTAGAGAGTGTTTAGAAATAAATACATATATTTGATATATATACCTTGTGTGGTTCTCCTTTCATTTAGTAATTCAAGAGGTTATAATCTGGTAAACCAAGCTGCTTTACACTCCTTCAAGACTTAGCCTGAAGGCTGCTCTCCATAGCTACCACTAGGATAGCTTTCAATAAAGGTTGTCTTTAAACCTATCATCAATAAGGGTTGTTTGGACTGGTGCAAGTTGCCCACTATAACTAGTGGACAGCATATGCCAGGCCAACTTCTCACATTGGTACTAGTGGACAGTATATGCCAGGTCAACTTCTCACACCCGCCAAAACAAAACCTCCACCTCTCCAGAGCTTGACCCCTGGTGAGGTGACAGGAGCCCATAAACGAAAGCAGTTTGCCATACCTTGGGCTCTGGCAGGAGGAGGCCCAGCAAATGCTGTCACTGTGCAGAGAGGCCCATTATTATTCTGTATGTGATAATTAGGCCAACATACAGAATGATAATGGGCCTGATAGCAGTCTGTGCCAGGTCGAGGAGGCTTGCAAGCCCTTGATCACATCAGGAGCGAGAGCTGACCCCTGCAGTGAGAGTTACAGAACTCTCAGGCTTCTTGCAGGGGGCAGCTCGCGCCAATGCCTGAAATTACGGACAAAAGGCGTCTGTGGCAGAAACCCTCACGGACAACAGACAAGAGGCCCACATTACAGGCAGTCTGTGAAATTTACGGGCGATTGGTCACCCTAATAGTGCTTACTACCCCTAATGAGCCGTTGAAGCATGTTACATAGCAGGCTGTTTCTGGCGCCGAACTAGAAGGTGGCAGCTTCCAGTTACATTTAATAAAAAATTATGGGAATTTACATGTGTTTAAGGTAGCATAAATTAAACCGCATAACTAATGGGTCTGTCTGCACTGACAGCTGAACGTGGCTTTTAAAATTAGCACAAATAAGATTCCTGCTTGCATGTGTCTTTTCCTCTCCTGTGTTTTTCCTTTTTATAGAATAGTGAAAATAGGATTCATTCAATTGTGCTGTAGCTATACATACATGCCAACATTTTAGAAGAGTAAAGTGGGAGATTTAAAAATAATAATCAGGAGAATGTATTTCTCCCATTGACGTTTATTGACGTGTATGGGACTTGCAAGTGTGCTGCTGCAGGATCGCATATGAGAAATGCAAATACCAGTTTTTCCTCACCTGTCGGAATGAGCATGGAGAAAATGCTACAGCAAGAAAGAGGGTGACAAATGTTGTGAACTTGTCTGCAGGAGCAGGTTACTAGCAGGGCATACTCCGAGTCGCACAAAACTAGTCACGGTCAGCTGTAGCCCGCCGAGGAATCAGGTTTTTCTATGCAGGAACAGGATGGAGGGAGACTAGTCTTGAAATTGGTAGTCTCCCGCCTGAATCAGGAGGGTTGGCATGTCTGACTATTTGCTTCAAAAGCCATGTCGGAGATGTTCTTCTCATGTTGCAATATTCAAGCCTGTTGCTGCCTGCAGCCACAACTATAATCCCATTTATTTTAAATAGCTTATTGTTCGATTGTGCGATGCCATTTCCCTTGTTTATTATTTATTAATCATTGGGATGGTCCCTGCAGTAGTCTGTTTTATGCAAAACAATTTCTGACATGTTGATTGGTTCATGGCATGCAACTTTCTTAGTTCAGCCCTAAGATACCGTCCCACACTGTGTCAAGAACATTCTATACTACTCCTTTGCATAAGCAGTATAAAATGTGCCTTTTCTGGGATGTGTGCCAGACTTTCCTCAGGCTTTCCTTAGATTCGTGCCAGACCTTTTGGTCACTTCTATGAAGGCAATCTCTATGACAGTTTGTTATCTCAAGTATGCTTAGTGTCCTTATTATTGTTTTATACTGAGCAGTTCCTATGTCACACTGTCATTAGACTTTTGCTTTTGATCTAACATTCTCCATGTTAGACAGTTTGCTGAGTTATCTTTTTCCCTTGACTTATGATGGATCACAATTTTAAAAACATAATACATGACACGTTTACTGATTAAAGACACAGAACGCTGAAAGTGCACTTGCACACGTTAGACACAGTGACACAAGAAACTAAGACAAGTGTAGTAGAAGCACCTTAAAAGCATGTTTTAAAATGTGAGATGGAAGAAAACAAACATACATAGTAATACTAATACATATGAGTTGGATTAATTAATTTCATATGAACATGTTCTTTATTAACGTTTTACTGATGAAATTGTGGCCTAGTGTTTCTATTGCTTTCGATTGGGATGTACCATTTAAGAAAAATCAGTGCAAAAGTTATAGAAGGTTAATACAATCTTGAAATTTCACATAATAATATAGGAGATTCTATCGTTTATAAAAAGTGAGGAACACATTTTGTAGTGTTAATTTAGAAAATGATACTCAGATGAATGTTGAGAAAAACTCTGGTAGTAGGGTATTTCTAACGTTAGCTATTTCCATGCATTACTGTTTGTTGACCATTTATATATTTCTCTATTTGAATTGATTTAATTTCGTTATATTTGATGTTGGTTCAGAATTATTTCATTTAAAAGGTGTAATGCCAACTTAAAGGCTTTTTCGAAAATGCTTTTTCTAATGCTGGCCTTTCCCCTGATCCAATACAATGGACCATTTACATCTAGTGAAAGGTTGCTTAGGTACATGTATTATTTTCAACATTCCTGATTTTTTTTTTTTACGTACACAATGAAATATTCCTGTGGGAACAGGATTCCAGCTGTTGCTACAGATGGTTACTTTGTATCTCTTTTTTTACAGTTGCTAGGCCTATGAGGATTTTCAAATCTTTCGTTTCTCATGGCTAGCATAGGAAAGCATCTCACTGTTGTAAATGCCGTAGGTGACATGAATCAGAACAGACAACAGTCTTGATGCTACATCACTAGCACATTGTTAGAGACTTTATAAAAGAAGAAACCCCAAAGGAAGGGCAAAGCCATATTTTTCTGTTTCCCTTGCATGCGGATGCTATGCTGATCAATTTTTTATGATTGCTGAGAACTACCTTTTCCCTTTTTGACTGCTTTACTGAAGCTATTCAGTAGCTGATGGATTGAAGCCATTTTTGCCGAATCATTTCATTTCAAATTCCTTTATTCTATGCCAATGCACTCACCATTAAGGGACTTTAAATTTGAACCCTTTCTACTTCTCTGCAGGATTTGAGCTGTTAGATAAATGAGCTATCCTTCTGCCTTAATGGTGGTACAATTCTGTAACTCTGTAAACTGATTTTTACAATAACCATCTGATAAAGCCCTGTTAAAATGTTTGGCACTTTAATGAAAGCTATGGTATTTTTGACTGAAATCCTGAAAATATTTTGTACGACTACAAATTTTGGATTTTTAATACAATAACCAAATTATTCTAATCTCTGTCTGAGTCTATTATTGAGTCTTGTTGATTACTCTATTGATTCTATGCTATTTTAATGATGTTTAAATGTGTTGTAGAGAGAATCAGCAAGCTCTGCCAGAACATCAAGTATTGCTTCTTTTGTGCTGTATTGCTGTTGCAGAGCTTTCAGTCCATGTAATTCTAACCCAACTTAACTTCTTCAGAAGGTTGGGACTTCCTGTGGCTATTCTTTATTTCTACAGCATGGTATTGAGGATGGTGTACCTAAATCCGATCTAGAATTTGTGAGTTGGCTGTCAATTAATGGTCCTCATTGGACAGCTGACAAAGTGTTTGGCCAATCTAACTTCCACTCCTCCGATCGACAGAGAAAGATTCGTCAGAGGATCATTGCCTCTGTGATAAATGGTAATGCTGCTGTTTGTCTAATTGTAAAGGGCTCTGTATGGTTAGAGTAGTACGGAGAGTAAGCGTATAGTAATACATTTCTACCACGCTTGCGATGCAACAAAACTTTGGTAGCAGAGGATGGTTCTGCCTAGTGAAGGGCGATTTATGGTGCCAAAAATGTCCGGAGTCCACAATTTTTGGTTCGGCAAAAAGAAGGATCAATGGGGTGTTGATGGAGTATCGCTCTGGGTCGAGTCAATGTGTAGCACCAAAGGAGTGTAAGTATTAATAGGGATGCACATTGCTATTTCTTTTGCTTAAGATTGCATTTTTTGAATGGCTGTGTGCTGTTGAGCGGAGGGGTTAGAGTCTCCATGGTTGAAGTCTATGTATGATTGTGGCGCTTTTGCAAAGCTGAAGCTATAAACAGATCCAACCTGGCCTAAGATCTTGAGATATTTACCTATGGGTATAGAAGACACTGAGTGAGTTGTCTGCTGTTTTGGGGTGTTGGTCATGAGATATCATCGACAACACCTTGGTAAGGGTCTTTTTGTGCATTAGTGGTAAACTATTAGTATGGTTGATTTCAGGTGCACAGGGAATGAGTATATCAGTTAAGGGTGAAATCTCGCTGGTTGAGGATTCATTTGAAGCAAATGAGTACAGAAAAGTTTAGTTACCTTGTGAGAGTGAATATCCTTAAGTGGAGCAGAGAGTTTATTTGTTGCTTGGATTGTATTGTAATTCTTGCTTGAAGAAAACGCACAAGAGAAGTTTGTGAAGGAGAGTGAGTTGCTTCGAGGAGCGAGACTGTTGTCACAGTGTGCCGCGCTGTGATTGGTCCGTTGGTGTAAAGCCGCAATGGGATTGGTCAACTACGTCATAAGAGTCATGGTGTCATTAGTTGAGGTTGCCGAGCAGTTGAACTGTGGGAGAATAACATTTCTTGGATTTAAGGAAATTGTTTGTAAATACAGAAATGATAGAAATTAATTTTTTATAGTTATTGCAGAAATTAGTAAAGTAAAATGAGACCATATCTGCCTATGCAAAGGTAGAATTTCCACCTGAGGGTATGCCAGGATACACTATCATGATGGAGAAAGAATTACATCTATGTCCGTGGCTCAAGTGTTGGCATAAACCTACTGAGAAAGATGAAACATTACAGTTACCTCCTTATATAACATTTAATTTGAGGATTTTAGAAAACTTTAAGGAAAAGAATGCACAAAAGGAAGGATCTTGTTAGAGCCACTGGTATTGAGGCTTTCAATACCTGGGAGCATATTGCTCATCAGAAAGACAAAGAAAAATACCAAGGGAGGTATAAGAGAACTATGGATCATTACTCAGAAGCCAGAAGGGATTCTCAACAGACAATGTAGAGAGCAAATATAATACACGGAATATGATTTTATCCGGTGTTAGAGGTCAAAGGAAGATGTTAAGGGCAAGGGGAGAGAGAACAAGAAGCATTTGAAGACAGGCACAATTGGTTCAGGGAAAAAAGAAGAAGAGAAGGACATAGATTACAATCATTTGAATGATTTGTTGAAAAATCATCTACCACCTTACAATGAGAACAGAGTATAGACTTGAAACATATTGGTGCAGTCGAGGAACCTAGTGCTCCTATAATGCCTGAAGTGCCAAGGTAATCTATACTTATTTCTCCTGTGAGTGGGATAACAGAAATGTCAGCTCCTTTGAATCTGATTGATTCAAGTACTCCAGATGCTTTGACTGTTCCAGTTACTATTGGACCTGTTATGCCCCTTTACAAGTCTGGGTTACAGGTAAATATGGTTCATAACTTGACTGTCCCTACTGGAATAAATACAGTACACAAATGTACTTCAGACGTGACAGCAAGGTCATTGCCTCATACACCCATGGTTCCAGTTCCAACAAAAAATGCTGCAGCTATGAATTGTGTCCCAAATCAGAGACAAGTTGATGAATGGTGCAGAGGTTTCCACCTTTTTATTGCCCCAAACTGAGTGGTCCTCCTGAAATGAATTATCATGCTTTTGACACGACTGTGCTAATGGGTATTTCAGTTCCAGATACATCCGCATTAAATATGTAACCTGGAACGATTAAAAATTTGAATGATGGAAGCTTACATTTAAATAAAGAGAGCAATCAGGGTTTAATCCTCAAGAATTCGAACAATGGCTTAAAGGATATAGTAGGGCAAGAATGCAAAAGACACACAATTGATGGACGGAATGCAGAACAAATCAAATCATTCACCCCCAGTCAAGAGATCTGGGTTAAATCCATCATTCTTTTGCTCACCATGCCACCCCAGTTTAGACCTGGCCATATGCAAATCAGTCTTGACCCTCTGCCTCATGGGAACAGTCCAGCCCGAACTGCCAAACCAAGTCCTCCCTGGCCCGGAAACAATCGTCCTAGGACCGGTTTCGGGGTTTCACCTCTCTTCAGCCAGAATAGCTTGATTCCAGTGATACAGTGAGCCCGGGACCCACGTCTGGGCATACCCGGCGCACTTAGGGCGAGAATGCAAAAGACACACAATTGATAGACGGAATGCAGAACAAATCAAAACATTCACCCCCAGTCAAGAGATCTGGGTTAAATCCATCATTCTTTTGCTCACCATGCCACCCCAGTTTAGACCAGACCATATGCAAAGCAGTCTTGACCCTGTGCCTCATGGGAACAGTCCAGTCCGAACTGCCAAGTCAGGTCCTCCCTGGACCGGAAACAAGCATCCTATGACCGGATTCGGGGTTTCACCCCTCTTCAGCCAGAATAGCTTGATTCCAGTGGCACAGTGAGCCCGGGACCCACGTCTGGGCATACCCGGCGCACTTAGGGCGAGAATGCAAAAGACACACAATTGATGGACAGATATAGTACCCTGAAAAAATTTGAATTTAACAATGGTTCCAGCTTCAGTTCCAGTTTCAGCCAAAAATGAGCTTTCACTGCAAATGTCAGTTTCTAGTGTAGCACTTACTTCAGATTTGGATGCAGGTACAAGTTTGGTCCAAAATTCCGTTCAGGGAAATAGAGCACCCATGTATATGAGTTGATTAAAGATTGAATTAGAAGTAATGATTGAGGGAACACATAGCCCTTCAAGATTAGAGATCTATCAGGAGGGTGAACTATTGTTTCTCTGTAAAGATATTACACAACAAACTAAATTGACCCATGACAGATTGGTAGAATTGGCTCAAAAATATGGTATAGGCATCCAAAAGTCAAAGATTTTGCAAAAATCATACAAGTTAGATTTTACTGTCAAAGACATTGAGAACATGAAAGCACCAGGAAAGAAACTGTAGATAAAAGTGCTAATGAGGATGATCGAAAATATGAAGAAAGAGAAAAATGGGATGGTAGATGGTCAAAAAAAGAAGGAAACAAAGCGAGTTAGAGTGGGTGTTTTCGGTGGCAGTGTAGGGGAAGTATAAATGCTCCCTATGAGAAAAGTACTTGGAGAATGTTATGTTCATATACCATGGACAAGACAATATAAGACATTTTGCCATTTGCAAATGATTTCCCTAAATTGAGAGAAAATTCTGTAGAATGGTAAAACAAGCTGAACGATTTGTGAAGATTTCAAAGGTTTTGTGGATTGAGTTGAATACCTTGTTTGACATTGTGGTAGCAGCAGATTTGTGGGCTGAATGTAAGATGACTGTGGAATTGCCTAAGTCAGTACCAGAAAGGGATTCTAGAACAGCAGCCCATTCCCAGAGGTAATGAGGAAATACCAGCAGGTAATAAATCACTCAAAGTCTAAATTGTCTCCTAAAGGGCTTGACTGATTGCAGATTGACAGGACTCAGGAACTGAAAGAATCAGTACATGCCTTTTATGAGAGATTAGTACAGGTTTTCAAACAGTATAGTGGATCAGACACTATTGCAGACAAGGATGTGGGACATTTAGTTTACAGGTTTGTGTTTGGTTTGAGACCTGAGATTTCTTACATAATTCAACAGTAATTACTCTGCTGGCAGAGTAATTCAGTGGATAGAATTTGACGGCATGTAAAATATTGTGGCGGCGAGATGAGGCAAAGAAAGCTCAAGGAAAAATTAACGATTGTCCAAATAAAAGTGATGCAGAAAGGCCGAAATCAGACTAGTTTTGATAACTCAGTACAAGTGCAGGGAGGTTATAATCAGGCTCCAATGATGCAGGGTGTTAATGGTTTTCCAAAGCAGAATTTTCCAACCGAAGGTAGAAGTCGTGGGAATCCTGTAGATCCTAGAACTGGCATTGATACAACGCTTTTGAAAAAGACAAATCATGTCATGCTTGCGGAAAAGTTGGACATTGGAGATGCGAGTGTAAGTCTGTTCTGAATAATTCCAGGAATCAGATGCAGAATGTTAAATGTGCACCGTCTCAAGGGAATAACATGAGACAGACTTAACAGGTACAAGGACAGAGACTGTAGAATTCCAATGTATTGCAGCAAATCCAAATGCCTCAAGCTCCCATGCCACAACAGAAAGTTCAGGTACAAAGACATAATGGGAACCAAAATTAGCAGATGAGTATAAATTCTTTCCACATTCTGAATGCAGCACCGCACTATTTGATCCAATTGGATGACAGTGACCAGTACCCATTAGCATGACTGTGCCTGAGGGGGAGAGGGACTGCGGGCTTGGTGTAGCCCTACAAGCAGACCAGAGGGGTCCCTATGCGGCTGGAGAAGTGGATGGGAATCGTCTCATTCCTTGTCGACACTGGTGCTACCTGCTCTACTGTAAGAACACCTGAGGTTCCTAACCTACCCCTCTCGGGAGAACGTATCCGAGTAATAGCAGTTAAAAATAAAAAGTTATCCGCCTCAATTTCAGAACCATTTACAGTTAAAATAGGATCCTTCAAGGATCAATATCGATTTGTGTTGTGTGACACATGTCCAGTGAATCTGCTTGGACGCGGTTTATTATGCAAAGTAAATTGTTCAATTTATTTCACAACCAGATCAAATAAATTCCATACAAACACTGAGGTTGTTTCTAAACTTGCCCGACAGAAATCAGATGTGGGAATGTATCCTCTCCTGATGAGGGAGGATTTGTCTGTCGAATTGAGAGACACAGTGCTGCCTGACGTTTGGGACTTTACAAGTAAAGATATCAAACTAATTAAAGGTGTCAACCTAGTCTGAATTACAATAAAACTAAATGCAGAGTTCCCAAGAATCCCATAATACAATTTGTCTCCTGATACTATTGCCCGAATTGCTCTTGTGATTGACTCAATGATTGAGCAAGGGATCCTGAAGGAGATAATGGGAAGAACATTTAATTCTCCCATTACGGGCATGCAAAAGCCGAATTGCAAGTATTGCATTGTGCAGGATCTGTGCAAGGTGAATGCTATTGTTTGTTGTTCCATGTTGCCCTGTGTTACCAAATCCATCTGTGATTTTATTTCAGATTCCATGCGAGGCCAAATGGTCTCTGTCATTGCCTGGTGCCAGAAGCAAAAAGGACAATAATGGACAGAATGCTGAACAATGCAAAAATTCACGACCAGTCACAAAGATCAGGATTAATCCATCAATTTTCTGCTCACCACGCCACCCCAGTTAGGAACCAGCCATATGCAAATCAGTCTTGACCCTCCTCCTCTTGGGAACAGTCCAGCCCGAACTGCCAAGCCAGGTCCTCCCTGAAACAAAAACAAGCATCCTGGGATCGGTTTCAGGTTATCCCCCCTCATCAGCCAGGCTTGCTTAAATTAAGCAGCGCAGTGAGCACAGGACCCATGTCTGGGCCGCATACCCTTCACACTGAGGGTGACAAAAGCAAAAAGAACATATGGTGGACATAATGTTGAACAATGCACACATTCACCCCAGTCACAAAGATCTGTGTTTAATCCATTGATTTTTTGCTTACCACTCCACCCCAGTTTGGACCCAGCCAATTGCAAATCAGCCTTGACCCTGCTCCTCATGGGGACAGTCCAGCTCGAACTGCCAAGCCAGGTCTCCCCCGAATGAGAAACAAGCACCCTGGGACTGGTTTGGAGGTATCACCCCATATCAGCCAGGCTAGCTTAAATCCAGTGACGCAGTGATCACGGCACCCATGTCTGGGACTACACTACTCACTTAGGGCGACAAAAGCATAAAGAACAAATGATGGACGGAATGCTGAACAATGCAAACATTCATCCCCAGTCACAAAGATCTGGGTTTAATCCATCGTTTTTTTACTCACCACGCCACCCCAGGTTGACCCAGCCATATGCATATCAGTCTTGACCCTGCTCCTCATGGGAACAGTCCAGTCCAAACTGCGAAGCCAGGTTTTTCCTGGACCAGAAACAAGCATCCTGGGCCAGGCCTTCTTTTCAGTTCCATTGCATGAGGATAGCCAGTTTTTAGTCGCTTTCCGTTTCAGCAGTTGTGTTTTGACATGGTGCCGTGTCCCACAGGGGTATGTGGAAAGTCCCTCAATCCTTAATCAGATACTCAAAAAGAATCTCGAGTCTCTGATAATGTTGAATCATTCAGTGCTAGTGCAGTATATTGCCAATCTATTGGTGGTGTCAACCACGAAAGAAGCGTGCAAAGTTGGCCTTGTTAAACCATCTCGCCGAAAATGGACATAAAGTATCCTCGACCAAGGTACAGTTTTGCAAAACTGAAGTCCTCTACATAGGACATCACCTTGAGAAAGGAGAGAGGAAAGTGTCACAGGAAAGAATCTCAGCGATTCCTAACATGAATCCTCCAGCTACCCAAAAGGAAGTGTTTTTAGCAATGGTGGGCTATTGCAGACAGTGGATTCCAAAACTTAACATTGAAACCGCTTCAAAGGTTTACACACAAAGATGTATCTGAACCGGTACCCTGGGATGGCAGTTGCATGGCTGCTTTCACAGAGCTGAGAGAATGTCTTTGTAGGGCACCAGCTTTGGTAATACCTGATTGCAACAAGTGATTTGTGTTATTTTACAGTGAAAGAGAAGGCTGCGCTCTTTCAGTGTTGACACAAATGCATGGAAGCAATTGCAGGGCTATTGTCTACCTCTCGGAAACCCTTGACCCTGTAGCGGTGGCTTTGTCTGGATGCCTGAAAACATTTGCATCTAAGTGTGTGAGTCTTGAGCAGTGCGAAAGTATTGTCATGAGTCACCCACTGACAGTATATGTGCCCCATTCAGTAGAAATACTGTTGACTCATACTCAAGCACAGTACCTGACTAATAGTCCTTTGACTAAGTATGAGCAAATTATGTTGGGTGCAGAGAACGTGGCTCTTAGGAGGTGTACAGTGTTGGCTACTTTGATGCCATTGCCTGGAAATTAGAACTTGACTGGTGAAATCGAGCATGATTGTTTGGATGTGACTGAGTTGTGTACAAAGCTCTGTGCTGATATTTCTGGTGAGCAGATACCTGAATCTGATTATGAGTTGTTTGTTGATGGTTTGTGTCTGAGAGATAAGTGAGGAAATCTGAAAGCTGCTTATGCAGTGTGTACAGTTGGAAGTATTGTGGAAGTGTCATGGCTGCAAGGAGTGTTTTCCACGCAAGATGCAGAGCTATTAGCTCTGACAAGAGCATGTACTATTTCAGAACAGCTCTGAGTTACAATTTACACTGATAGTCAGTCGCTTTGGAGTTCTACATGACTTTGGGCAATGTGGTCAAAGCGTGGGTTCATGACGTCCTCTGGTTCTCTCATTAGAAATGGAGAGTGCGTGAGGGCCCTTTTGCGGTCCTTACAACTGCCTACCCAAATTGCTGTTGTGAAATGTGTCGCTCATCGACAAGGTACCAACCAGGTAACAGTAAGCAACAGTTACGCTGATGAGATGGCAAGGTATTGTGCCTTGAAAGCACATACATTTAACAAAGAAATACTAAAAGACACATCAGACGTGACAGATGGTAATCTGATGTTGTCAGCTTTCATACCTGGTAGGAGGTGAGGAAACTAGAAGATGAGGTGACAGAAGCAGAACAGCAAGGATGGGTGCAAGCAGGTTTTTCCAAAAGGGAGGACGATGTGTGGGTTTAGATTGATGGCAGACTAGTGTTGCCTGACAGCCTGCTGTCACCAATGGCAAGACACTACCACTGTCCTGCACATGTTGGGAGAGATGCAATGGCGTGCCTTTTCCAACAGGTGTGGCACAATCCCAGATTTAGATTGACTGCAGAGATGCTATGTCATTGTGTGGTGTGTCAGCAACAAAACCCAGGAAGAAAAACACAGGTTGTCATGAGAAACATTGGTAAATTTGCAGGTCCCTTCAACCAGATGCAAATGGCCTTCATAGAGATGCTGCTTTGCAATGGACTTAGATATGTTTTGGTCATTGTGTACATTTTTTCAAAATGGGTTGGGTTAAAGCCTATCCTACTTGTAGGAATGACAGTCTGACTGTGGCAAAATTACTGTTGAGGGAATTGATTCTGAGGTTCGGATTTCCAGCTTCTTCTGAGTCAGACCACAGAAATTTTTTTAACAATGAGGTCCTAAAAATGCTATGTGCAGCATTACAGGTTGAGCATAAGCTCCATTGCAGTTGCAGTTAGCGATCAGAGGCTTCTGGGTTGGTGGAGCAGATAAACAGCACTTTAAAATCCAGATTGGTGAAGGTATGCTCTTCTGCGTCTCTGAAGTGGCCAGACGCATTGCCTCTTGTGTTGATGAGTTTGAAAAGTATTCCAGATAGGAGGACAGGATTGGTGCCCCACAAGGTTTTCATGGGACGTGTGATGTGGCTGCCGGTTGTTCCTGCAAATGTTCTAGCCCACTTAGCGGATGATATGATCTTGGATTTTTGCAAGGGCCTCGCTGATGTGGTACGTTCTGTTTCTCACCAGGTTGGAGAAGCTGCCCTTGCAGTCCAACAGGAGCAGTATCATGACCTCAATCCACATGCCTGGGTAATGGTGAAGAAATACATGCTCAAGATGTGTTAAAAGCCTCTTTGGAGGGGCAGTTTCAGGGCATCCTAGTCACCAAAACCACTGTGAAGTGTGGTGGTCTCACAAACTTCACAATTTGAGAAGATTTAAAGATTTGCCATATATTCTTTAGAGCCAAGACTTTGTTGAATTCGTCAAACCACTGCTGCTATTTTTGATTTGTCTTTAGTTAAACATTCTGAATTTTGAGTAGCCGTGCGATCTGACACAGGAATCTCTTCTAAATGCAAATGGGTATATACTGTGATTCTGTCTATTAATGTCTTGATATTAATTGTAATGCTTATTCTCCTAAACATGCCACATTCTAGGCTTACTATTTCTTCTGAAACTGCTAATAGAAATGATTCAGATTTTACTGATTTTTATGATGACTAGTCCTTACACAAAAATGAATGCTTTGGAAATAGATTTTAGCTCAAATGTTATTCAGCTTAGCGAATATGTAAATTCTATGGATGTTGGTCATTGCTACGTTTGTATGCAAATGATTTCATCAGTTGCTGAGTATTTTTTTGGTATTGATCAATTGCAATATTAGTTCTCAAATCAAGATCGGATCTTTTCAAAACTCACTGTGCTAAAAAATTGAAATCCACATTCTGAAGCTTCAACAATTGAAATATGGGTTACATATGTAGACCAACTCAATCTTCGGGCATGGCTTATGTAATTAGAAAAAATAACCTTACATCTAAATTAGTGAGAGCTGTAAAGAACTATACAGATTTTGTGGGAAGTAGATGAAATAATGTAACAAATAATAATGCATTGCCTAAATTTATTCTTTGGAGCTTACACACAGAAAGTTGTAATTTAGGAATAGTTTTTTCCAAACAATTTTCATTTTAAGCGAATTAAAGAAGAATTAATGGATAGCAATGCAAGAACGAAGAGAAGTGCGAGTGCAAGTGAAATAGGAGGCGATATATTTGGCGTTCCTTCAGTAGGAGCAGCATTAAACTCACAGAAAATTTGAAAGCTGTCTACTATTGATGATAAACATGCCACCAGTAAAACTGGGTTTTAGGGCATGTGTAGGAAACTGGATCCTATATATCAAAATGTGCTATATCATGCCAGGAGTCTAGGGGTTTATTTATGAGTGGACAGGAGCTTGCTCAAGCAATCCCAAGGTCCTCTTCTATGGGGTAGAGGGATTGAGCAGCGTTAGGCTTATCAGAGAGGAGTGGTAGGCATCTGCAAATACACACAATAGTCAATAAATGATGCACACAACTCAATACGGAGATCCACACCAATTTATAACAATAACATGTATCGTAAAATAAAATTAGGCGCAATTGTCAAAGTAAGCAGGCAGGCTGGCGGGGTTAGCGCCAATTCAGTTTCCGAATCCACCGTTGTTGCTCTTTGTGACTCTTCATAATCGTCTTCTTCTTTTAGGTTGGCAGGATCTGTCTCTCTGGTGCCAGAGATTCCCCCCTAAATACTGCAGTTGGGGGCGTTAGGGGAGTGTAGGGTAGTAGCAAATTGGCTACATGCCCTATGACCACTTCCTGTGGAAAGTGGGCATAACCCTGTCCCAGCATTTCTAAGGTTGTCATCTTCAAGATGGCCAACTCTGAAAAGTCGTATCCACTTTAGGTAGCCCATCTTAGGGGTGCTACTAGCCTGAGGGTGGGCACGCCTCCCTGACTAGTTAATTTTCCCATCTCTACAGGTGCCAAAGGGCTATGGACAAAGGGGGTAGGTGTCCTCTCCTGTGAGGGGAGCCAGATTTTGCATGTTAAAGGCGGTGGCTTCACTGAAACTCCCCTTCCTTGGAATGTTAATCAGCAGGTCATCCTGTGGGAGGTGGTGTGAACATCCTCTTCCTGAGTAGGCTATGTTTCCGACCTTCTGAGAGCAAAGGCCCTAACCCTTGGGAGTCAGAAACTTGTCTCTGGTAGCAGGCTGGCAAGAATCAGTCAGTCAACATATTGGTAGGCTGGTAGGTTTTCAGGGTACACCTCTAAGGTGCCCTCTATGTGCATGTATTATTAAATCCAACACTGGCATCAGTGTGGGTTCATTAATATGAGATACTTGATACCAAATATCCCTATTTTCAGTGAAGGCATCATGTAGCTGGGGAACTTGTTTTCACTAGTGTCCATCACATGTAATAAAAATGGCTTCCTTGTTCACTTGTACTGGCAGCAGTAGGTCTGACCAGCACAGGGGCATATCTGCTCATGCAGTTATGCCCTCACATGTAGTATAGTGCAACCCTCCTTTGGGCTGTAAGGCCTGCAGTAGGGGTGATTTACCTATACTCCATGCAGTGTCTGTGGCATCACACATAGGGCTGTGGGCCATGCAGTGTTTTCACTTTTGTCTGCTCCAAGACATGCAGCCTGCAGTGGCAATCTGTTGGTGTTTGGTGGGGGTTCTTCTAGGGTGGCACAACTGGTGCTGCAGCCCTTAAGGACCCTCTTTCGATTACTTGCCATAAGTACTGGGGGTACCACTTACTAGGACTGCTACAGGGAGTCGCAGAGATATTGCCAATTCGGGTACAATATCACAGTTATTGGAAGGGAGCACTGGCACTGGAGACCTGGTTAGCAGGAACCCAGTTTACTTTAAAGTTACACCAAATATCAGGCAAAAGGTTTGGGGCAACTGCAACAAAAACAAGTTTCCTACTCACATGCATTTAAAGCTGAAGGGTTTATCCCAAGCCACACTTGGTTATAGCCATTATAATAACTCAGTTACCAAGGAACAGAGAAATTAATTACTTTCTTGAGGATGTGCCAATGTTATGCTAATTTCTCAAAGAGGTACACTAAATAAATTGACTAATTGTGCAAGTTGGTCAAAAAGGATGAAGAATTGTTAGTGTGTACCGGATGAAATTAGGAAGTGAAAGAAATACAATGGGAAGAACAAGCGGCACCCCGACTACAGTCATTTGATGAAACACTGCATTCTGTAGTTATAGAGGATGCTAGTCAAATTGATGTAGGAACAATGTTAAGCTGCATTAATGAAACCCATTGCATTGCATTTACATCATATAAGCATAAGAGAGAGAAATTAGGTACTCTGTAATTGACAGCAAAAATACTGAATGTGTATGCATGTATGTATTGGTATTTATATACCTTGAAACTCAAGGAGAGGGGGCTCTTAGATCCAAAGGGATGGAGCACCCAGAAACTGTCAGGTTAAAGAGAAGGATTCCCTTTGGATAGGATACAAATTCATCCGTTCACACTTCTATCACTGATCATCCACACAAATTCTGAAAGCTCGCGAGTGAAGCACTTATAAATCAACTAATAGGTTTAGTAAAAATATTCCTCTGGTTTATTTAATCAAAAAACTTTCACAAATCTGTGTTATACATCAATTACACAAAGTTACTTCATGACATTAAAAACAATTTAAAAATAGTTCAAAAAAGGGAGAAACTACAAGGACAGTACACTGTGTCTTTCCTGTGTTAATTAGGGTAAACCTGTAGACAGCATAGAGCACGGGTCTAAATTTCCTGTCTATAGCTTGATGCTGACTCCTGCCCAATTTAACACCACTTAATCAATAGGCGTCAACGCGTTTCGGTGGCACATTCATATTAAAGCCACCTTCTTCATTAACTTTGTTCTCCTTATATGATTACACAGAAATCTGTTAAATCTCAAACCTATAAATAAAACAATAAACAAATAAGTCAACACATAAACACTTTCAAATCATGTACATCAATTCAATAATACAACAAAATTATTTTCCTCACATTGTATTTTTTATACTAAAAACTCTAAAACTACATTATTGCTCATTTATATTCAATCCGATCTTTTAGTCATTGCACATGTATTAAACCATTTATAAGTGCGTCAACCATCAATGCCCAGAAATGAACCACAATACACTCAAAGTACCCATACACACACATTCTGCATTGATTTACCAACTATCTTATAGAACACACTCACCGGTGCCAAACTGCACTCAGATGTTAACTTTTAAACTGTTTGCAATAATGGTTGAGGGTTTAAAGATGATCCTCGTGAAATCTAAAATAGTAAAGGATATTAATTACTTATATTGGTCTTTTTAATGGTTAACCATATCAGGGTTCTACCCGAATGCAAATACCTAATACCAAATACGGAGCATTTGAGCAAATCAAACACTCACCCCAAGTCAACTGATCTGGGTTTAATCCATCATCATTCTTTAGCTCACTCCACCTCCCCTTTGGTATCGCTTTGTTCGCCCTAAATTGGCAGGGTATGCCCAGACGTGGGTCCCTTGCTCACTTTGCCACTGGATTCAAGATAGCCTGGCTGATGAGGGTTATGAACCTGAAACCGGTCCAAGGATGCTTGTTTCCGGTCCAGGGAAGACATGGCTTGGCAGTTCGGGCTGGACTGCTCCCATGAGGCACAGGGTCAGACTGATTTGCATATGGCCATGTCTGAACTGGGGTGGTGGAGTGAGCTAAAGAATGATGATGGATTAAACCCAGATCAGTTGACTGGGGGTGAGTGTTTGATTTACTCAAGCATTCCGTCCATCATCCCCTTTGGTATCGCTTTGTTCGCCCTAAGTTGGCAGGGTAGGGTATGTCCAGACGTGGGTCCCTTGCTCACTTTGCTACTGGATTCAAGATAGCCTGGCTGATGAGGGTTATGAACCCGAAACTGGTCCCATGATGCTTGTTTCCGTTCCAGGGAAGACATGGCTTGGCAGTTCGGGCTGAACTGTTCCCATGAGGCACAGGGTCAGACTGATTTGCATATGGCCATGTATGAACTGGGGTGGTGGAGTGAGCTAAAGAATGATGATGGATTAAACCCAGATCAGTTGACTGGGGGTGAGTGTTTGATTTGCTCAAGCGCTCCGTCCATCATCCCCTTTGGTATCACTTTGTACGCCCTAAGTTGGCAGGGTATGCCCAGACGTGGGTCCCTTGCTCACTTTGCCACTGGATTCAAGATAGCCTGGCTGATGAGGGTTATGAACCCGAAACCGGTCCCAGGATGCTTGTTTCCGGTCCAGGGAAGACATGGCTTGGCAGTTCGGGCTGGACTGTTCCCATGAGGCACAGGGTCAGACTCATTTGCATATGGCCATGTCTGAACTGGGGTGGTGGAGTGAGCTAAAGAATGATGATGGATTAAACCCAGATCAGTTGACTGGGGGTGAGTGTTTGATTTGCTCAAGCGCTCCGTCCATCATCCCCTTTGGTATCGCTTTGTTCGCCCTAAGTTGGCAGGGTATGCCCAGACGTGGGTCCATTGCTCACTTTGCCACTGGATTCAAGATAGCCTGGCTGATGAGGGTTATGAACTCGAAACCGGTCCCAGGATGCTTGTTTCCGGTCCAGGGAAGACATGGCTTGGCAGTTCGGGCTGGACTGTTCCCATGAGGCACAGGGTCAGACTGATTTGCATATGCCCATGTCTGAACTGGGGTGGTGGAGTGAGCTAAAGAATGATGAGGGATTAAACACAGATCAAATGACTGGGGGTGAGTGTTTGATTTGCTCAAGCGCTCCGTCCATCATCCCCTTTGGTATCGCTTTGTTCGCCCTAAGTTGGCAGGGTATGCCCAGACGTGGGTCCCTTGCTCACTTTGCCACTGGATTCAAGATAGCCTGGCTGATGAGGGTTAGGAACCCGAAACCGGTCCCAGGATACTTGTGTCCGGTCCAGGGAAGACATGGCTTGGCAGTTCGGGCTGGACCGTTCCCATGAGGCACAGGGTCAGACTGATTTGCATATGGCCATGTCTGAACTGGGGTGGTGGAGTGAGCTAAAGAATGATGATGGATTAAACCCAGATTAGTTGACTGGGGGTGAGTGTTTCATTTGCTCAAGCGCTCCGTCCATTATCCCCTTTGGTACCCCCTAATATGATACAAAGCACATTATTTCCATGGCAGGTCAAATAAGCTTTGCCAACCAAAATAGTTGTTTAGAACCTATAAATCTGATCATTCAAATGGTTGCGCAGGAATTACTGTTTAGTAAGAGTGATTCTAATGTGTTGTCCAATTTACATAGGGGCCGATTCACAGAACTAATCTGAGACAAAGTCCTAAACGTACTACTTTTGGTATTCACAGAAGGCATTTATTAGCAGTAAAGTTAGGATTTTTTCTTCAATTTGACTTAAGACTGACTTAAGACAAAATCCTAACTTTACTACTACTAAATGTCTTCTGTGAATACCAAAAGCATCAAGTTTAGGATGTTGTCTCAGATTACCTCTGTGAATCGGGCCCGTGGTGTCTTTACAGTTTAGGCATTGTTTAAAGCGGCATTTGTTTTGTTTACTGATTGGGAGTACATTTTAGCAGGGTTTAAACTGTTTATGTTTATGTACAATACATGAAAGGATGTGTGTATTTTGACATAAGAGAAGCTACTTGGAATGCCATGCTGAGGTGAAGTATGCTTATGAGTTGGGAGTTGGAGCTAAGATTGGCAGTAATTAGGATTCACAAGTTTAAGACACAAGGGTAAGAAGCTGGGAGCTGGATTCTTTGTCTGTTATCCCAGAGGCCTTCATAAAGTTGCCCTTGGGTAGCTCTTAATTTAGAGTGCTACCTGGGTCCTCTCTCAGCCTTATCTTGAGAGTGGCCCCAGGTTCTTGAGACCATGCACTATGTTTTGGTGAACCAGAAGTGTAAAATCGCAACCAGGCTCAGAGGATTGGAATCTGCACCTGGGAATCTTCTCCTCTGTGCCAGCAATCAAAAGAATTTCTGAGTAAAGCAGTTTTAAAGAAAGCTGATGTCACTGGAGAATCATAAAAAGTCCTTATTTTGAAGATGTGAATACAATAATGTTTTGCCTACTTTTTTAAACCCTTTTTGCACTGAAACACGATTTGGCAAACTAGAATGCACTGGTTTCTTGATTTCCTGCATGTTTCATGTTTGCCAAATTGCTCAACAATGTATGATGTGAAATGACAGTACGCTGTATTACCATGCGTACAATGTTGCTCATTCAGCATATATGCTCTGGTGTAAGGTATCAAATCGAAGGATCAGGAACAAATGGCATGGTTTGTTTTTGCTGTTGGCCAACAGAGTGATTATTGATTGCCTCCGTTTATTTTTTGGGGAAAAAAGACATAACATGTAGTCATGGTTAGCCCATGGTAAGGCTGCATTTGTCGCACTTGGGAGGTCAGATGCCTTTTTGACTCTCCTCTCTTTGGTGGCTCGGGACCTGCTCTCCATAAAAGAGCTGTATTTTGAACAGACATCATCCCTTATAGAAGGGGCTGAATTGATGAAATCCTTGCTGAGGGGACACTCGCTCCTTAAGTCTGTCCAGCGTATGGATCATTATTTAGTCCAGGTGTCTAGTAGGTGTGACCAGTTTCTTTTGGAAAGGTTTCATTTTAATCAACAACACCTTCTCCTGGCCACACCCTGTGGTTGGGTCGACTCTGGTAATTGGCCTCCCTGCGGCTGCGACAATAGGCATCCACAGGATACCCTACATTTTGTAATGTTTTGCAGTTACTATAACTGGCCCAGAAGGCAGTTCCTGATTTCATTGTTGAAGATACTGAACTTTACTCAAGAACGACCCCCTCTTATGTAGTTACAACTGTTCCTGGTTGAACAAGACCCCAACTGAGTATTACATGAATGTATTAGGTATTTACTTGTTACCAGTTGCTTTTATCATATCTGGCTTTAAAGTTGTGTTTTTTGTACATGTGTCACATTTGTGTGGTTTTTATGCATATGTATTGTGTCTTATGGTTGCTTGTACAACCGAATAAAGATTTTACTACTGCTAAAGTCGTATGTTCTGTATTGACATGATTTGGACACTTTGCGGTTAAAAGTTATCAGGTTAATTGTTCCAAGTGCACTCTTTGAATAAATTGAGTCACTGGATGGGACTGATGAAGAAATTGTCAGCAGTGACTATAGTGAAATGGACGGGGTAGCCGGATCTGTGGTTCAACATTCCAAGCACGTGGTTCTGCGCCAAGAAGCGAGGCTGCAGCTGGCGGAGCACAGAGGGTTGTGTGCCCAGCTCTTTCACCCCCGAACAGCAGCGCACTGTAGCCGATCAAGGACTTGTTGATTCTCTTCTTGTGCTGCCAAACACCTCTTACCCACCCCTGATGATCCCGTGAATGGAATGAATAGTGCTTGATGGGCGTAGGAGAGAAACAACGACTCCTATTGGTCAGTGACTTCGCCAACAGGAGGAGGAACACGTCTTATTTATCCTTGAGAAGCATGACTGGGCATTAAGCCACTCACATCTGACAGTTTCTTGCAATGACATTATTGTTTGCTGTAGGGTTTTCCGAAGGCAGGAACCATGGGTCTTTTTATGATTGACCTGAAACATGCTCGTTTTGGAATGATTTGTAGATAACAGTGCTTGCTGCTAACTGCACATACAGTGTCTATTTGAACAAGGTTTAGCAAACGGTCTCTGTGATAATGCATAATGGCGGTCTTTGCCAGATAGGTGCCAGAGAAGACGAGAAGGATGAACTGAGAGAAATATGCAACAACAAAGAAAGATCCCCAAACACGGCGAAGTGCAGTGCAGTTCAACGCTATGTCCACAAACACACCTGTCTGTACATGAGTCAATGCCACGCCCACGTCGAGCTTGAAACCAACATTACCTCTACGTCCCTCGTCCTCGACCCAGTCATAACTAATGAGGTATTCCACTTGACAGGAAACAAAACAGGAAACGCTTTTAGGCTCCACCCACCCTCCCATCAGGGGCTATAATTACACAGCCAACAGAAAGCGCATCCTGTTTTGTTTCCTGTCAGTGGACCTGACGTTGAAGCTGGGGTAGGTGCTGGGCACTTACCTGCTTCGTGTTGTCCTGTAGTTTCCTCCTCTGCTGGGCTCTGGGGGCGCTCATGGACCTTCGTGGGAGCTTCCTCGAGTCGGGCTGCTGGGCTTCCTGGACTCTTTCAGGCTCTTGGATGCCGGTTCTGCTGGGCTGCGCTCGCTTCCTGGGATCCTGCTGCTGCCGCTGCCGGATGAGTCCTTCCCTGCTCTGGGGCCCGCCGCTTTTTCTGGTGCTTTTCCTTCCCTGGCGACTGTCTTCCCCGCCCGGTCGCGGGCCTTTCAGGAGCGCCCGGGGTGGAGTCCGTGCGCTCCGTATGCGGGCTGCCTGGGCTGGGATCGGATTTCTTCCATTTCGGAGTGCCTGGGTTGGGGTCCGGGCTCTCCATGCAGTATGTCTCCTGGGGATCACTCGGGTTGCACCGAGTGTTCCGCGTTGGTGTTCTGGCGACTTTTGTTGCGGAGCGCCCGGGTTGGGGTCCGGGCGCTCTGTGTGCATTATTCATTGAGAGCGCTCACAAAAACTCAGCGGTTCAGGCCGCTCCGGGCGGGGCCCTTGCTGTGGAGCGCCCGGGGTGGGGTCTGGGTGCTCCGTGTGGGGCGGTGTCTCTGGAGCACTCGGGTTGGGTTCCGAGTGCTCCACTTTCCCTTGCCTAGGTACCGCTGCCGTTGATGCGCCTGGGTGGGCTCTGGTTGCGCTTTCATTCGTGGTTCTTCCTGCCTTCATGTGCGGTTTGGTGCCTTCGGCGGCCGCGCACTGTGTCATTTTATGTTTGGAGTTCTGGCCACGCCCCCTCCCGCCTCGCTTTCGTTTTCTTCTCAGTTGTGTTTGTTGGGGGCGGTTTCCTGCTTCTTTTGTTTAAAGGGAGGGAAGTGTTGCCTTCAGTTCTGTCCTGCCCTTGATTGGCTTGCTGGGTTCCTGCCTTTGGTGTTGCTTCATTTGCTGTTTGTTCGTGATGGGGAAGCATCACAGAAAGCGGAAGCATGTGTCTCCTGTTTCCTCTTCCTCCTTCCTTGCGGACAGTGGGGATTGCCCTCTATTCGGACATTTCTTCTTCCGATTCTTCTGGTGACGCTTCCTTGGGGGCAGTGGATCTGAAGGGCAAATATGTTTCCAAAGAATTGTTACCTGACTTGCTTTCTCGTGTGCGTGAGAACATAGGTTTTCCTGATAATGCTGTGGCCAGTACTTCCTCTGATGCTGTTTTGCCACAATTTCGGAAGCCTGTTGCTACTTCTCTTCCTATTCATCCCTTTGTGATGGATGTCCTCTTGAATGAATGGAAGGACCCGGATCACATTATGATGGCGCGCTTCATGTCGAAGCTTTATCCTTTGCAGGACATGGAGGAGTCCTTTCCTGAGTCTGTGCATGTGGAATCCATTGTCGCGAGTTTGGTTGGTCGTCCTTCGATGGCGGATGAGAACATTCTTTGTGATGGTGTGGATAAGAAGATTGACTCTGCGTTACGGAAGTCTACTGCTGGTTCTCACCTTGCCATCCGTTCTAGTGTCTATGGGGCTTATGCCGCTCAATCTCAGTTGACTGACTTTAAGACTTTGTTTTCCACGATGCAGGAGGGCGGCTGTTGCCCGGACTTGCTGGAATCCATGGAGCATCAGGCTGAATTCCTCTCGGACATTGCCTTCGATTCTGTGTGCGCTTCTGCCTTGTCCTGTGGTTCCTCTATCGCTGCTCGTCGGAATCTGTTGCTAAAGGGTTGGAATACGGATGCCACCCAGAGGTCCATGGCTTTGCGTTTGCCCTTTACTGGCCCTCGTCTCTTTGGTGACGCTCTTCAGGATAGGCTGCATAAGGTGTTCAAGGAGCGCAAACATTCTTTTTCCTTCCGTCGGCAGCCTTCTCGTAAGGATTTTTCCTTTTCTCATGCCAAGACTTTTCGTCAGCCTTCCAGGTTTCAACAGTCCTCCTTTAAAGGCCCGAGGGCTGCTGGTAGGGGTTTCCATCGGAAGTTCCAGAAGAAGCCTCCCCGTGATGCTGGACCAGGGCCGCAGCTTTCCTGACTATGCCGCTCCGGTCGTGGGTCCCGCTGGTTTGGCTCCCGAGGTTGGTGGGAGGTTGCGGTTGTTCCTTCCCTCTTGGCGTCTGACGACCTCCGATCAGTGGGTGCTGGATGTCCTGGAACGGGGGTATCGGATCGAGTTTCAGTCCCTTCCTCCTCCCTTGGGCTTGGTGCGGACACCGACTCCCTTGTGCCGGTCCCGTCATCAGTCCTTAGTGGACGGTGTTCGCGCTCTGTTCTTGAAGAAGGCGATTGTGTCAGTTCCCCGGTTGGAGTGGGGTCTGGAGACCTATTCGATTGTTTTTCTGGTTCCGAAGGTCACAGGAGGGTTTCGGATTGTCATCAATCTCCGGAGTCTGAACTTGTTTGTACGGAAGATCCCTTTCAAGATGGAGACCTTGCAGCGAGTGGTTCCTTTGATTCGGGCCGGCTGGGTATTTGCTACTCTGGATCTCCAGGACGCTTATCTTCATGTGCCTGTGGCTCTGGAGGATCAGATGTTCCTGCGCTTCTGCCTGGAGGGTCATCATTGGCAGTTCTGTGTCCTTCCGTTTGGTCTCCGGTCCACTCCCAGAGTGTTCACCAAGGTGGTTTCTCCCTTGGTGGCCCATCTTCACCTCCGAGGAGTGTCGGTGTTCCCCTACCTAGACAATTGGCTGCTCCAGGCTCCTTCCCCATCCGTCCTGTCTCAGCACCTGTCCTCGACAATCCTCACGCTAGAACAGCATGGGTTTCTTGTGAACTTTCCAAAACGCCAGCTCCTTCCTGCAACAGGGCGGACTTTCATAGGGGCCGTCTTCGATTCAGTCGTGGGCAAGGTGTTCCTGCCGGATTCCCGGATTCAGCGTCTTCAGTGCCTGTTGCGGAGGTTGTTGTCCCAAGCTGCGGCTCCCCTCCTTCAGTGGCTCGAGGTTCAGGGTCATATGGCTGCTACTGTGTTCACGGTGCCGTGGGCCAGGGTTCATCTTCGGCCTCTGCTATGGCATCTGCAGCGTTGGGTGCCGTTTCCGGTTGAGGACTATGCTCTCACTGTGCCGGTGTCTCTGGAAGTGGTGTCTGCTCTCCGGTGGGGGCTGGATTCCTCAAATCTCTCCAGGGGGATGTGGATTCGCCTGCCGCCTCCATTGGTGTTGACGACGGATGCCAGTGCATCTGGTTGGGGGGCTACTCTGGGTCAGTGGTCTGTTCAGGCTCGTTGGCTCCGGGTGGAGTCTCGCCGATCGTCCAATTGGAGGGAGCTGTCTGCAGTGGACCGTGCTCTTCGTTTCTTCCATGCTCGTCTGCTGGGGTGCAATGTCCTGGTGAGGTCCGACAACTCCGTGACTGTGGCTTACATCAACCACCAGGGCAGTACTCGCAGTCCTTCGTTGAATTTGGTGGCCTGTGCGATTGCGGGTTGGGCGGGGTGTCATCTTCTGGCTATCTCTGCTCAGCATATCCGGGGTGTGAACAATGTGGTGGCAGACGCCTTGAGTCGCAGGTTTCCATCTTCTCTGACCCTGTGTCTCTCCCCCAGGATTTTCCGGTTGCTCTGTCGGAGGTTCGAGACTCCCCAGCTGGACTTGTTTGCCTCCCGGGCCGATGCCCAACTCCCCCTCTTTTGTTCTCGTACTCTGGAGTTGGGTGCTTGGCGGGTGGAGGCGTTGTCTCTTCAGTGGCCCCCTCGGTTGCTGTATGCCTTCCCCCCTTCCCCCTGATTCCTGCCTTCTTGCTGAAGGTCCAGAGGGTGGGTGCCCGGGTGGTGGCGGTCTTGCCTCACTGGCCGAGGAGGTCCTGGTTCCCTTTGTTGTTGAGCCTGGCAGTGAGCCCACCTTGGATTCTTCCCCGCTACCCGTCTCCCCTGAGGTCTCCCTCTCCCTCCCTCCTGGTCCCTCTCACCCTGGCGGTCTGGAGGTTAAACGATTGTCTCTTGGAGTCCGGGGTTTGCCTGATCAACTCATCACTGTGATGCAATGGTCCCGTAGGAGTTCCACTTTGTCCTCCTACTCTAAGCATTGGGCTTCTTTCTCCTCCTGGTGTTCGGGGCTTGGTCTCTCTCCTGTCTCTTGTCCTATCGCTTCTATCCTTCAGTTTTTCTTGGATGGGTTTCAGAAGAAGTATGCCATGTCTACTCTGAAGGGGCAGTGGGCTGCTGTGTTCGGGCTTTCCGGTATCTGGCTTCGCTCCCGTCTTCGGATAGGTTGTTGGTTTCCCGGTTGTTTCGGAGTTTCTCTCTGTCCTCTCCTTCTACTCATTCTCCGGTTCCTCCTTGGGATCTTTCTTTGGCCCTGGGTGCTCTGCAGTCCCCTCCTTTTGAGCCCTTGGAGGTTGTGGACCTTAAATTCCTCTCTTATAAGGTGGCTTTTTTGGTTGCTGTTACTTCTGCTCGGCGGTTGGGTGAGCTCACTGCCTTGCGTTGTTCTCCTCCCTTTTTGCGTTTCTTGGATGACGCGGTGGTCCTTTATTTGGATCCTGGGTTTGTTCCGAAGATTCGTTCTTGTTTTCATTGCTCTCAGGAGTTGATTCTTCCTTTTTTCTGTCCTTCTCCTTCCTCGCCTGCTGAGTTGTTGCTTCACTCCCTGGATGTGAGACATGCGTTGTCCGTTTATGTTGCCCGCTCTGCGGGGTTTCGCTCTTCGGACTCTCTCTTTGTGACCTTTGGTCTGGCTGGACGGGGTAAGGCTGCCTCCCGTCTTACTCTGGGTCGCTGGATCAAGGCTGTAATATCTCTGGCTTATCAGGGCTCTGGTTTGCCTTGCCCTTCTGGGGTTCAGGCCCATTCCACTAGAGGTGTTTCTGCTTCCTGGGCTGCTTTTCATGGGGTTTCCCTTGACGAGATCTGTCGGGCTGGAACTTGGGCATCTGATTCTACTTTTGTACGGCACTATCGTCTGAATTGTGCTCTGTCTGACCGGACCAATTTTGGTTGTGGTGTGTTGCGTGCTGTGGGGGTTGTTGCCCCCCGATTCTGTTTGTTTATTAAAGTTTTTCACTTGCTGCACTCCATTTTTTGTGTTCAGTCTCTGTTCTCTGTGTGGTTCGCCAAAGGCCTGCTTGTGGGGTTGCTTTGGTATGCCTCATTAGTTATGACTGGGTCGAGGACGAGGGACGTAAAGGTAATGCTATGATTACTTACCGGTAATCCCCATTACTCTTAGTCCTACTCGTCCTCGACCCAGTCATACTTCCCACCCGCCCTCCCTGTTCAGGCCTTTGTTGCTTGGTATGTCAGGATGTGCTTTCTGTTGGCTGTGTAATTATAGCCCCTGACGGGAGGGTGGGTGGAGCCTAAAAGCCTTTCCTGTTTTGTTTCCTGTCAAGTGGAATACCTCATTAGTTATGACTGGGTCGAGGACGAGTAGGACTAAGAGTAATGGGGATTACC